>NC_056691.1:91348809-92672559 GCF_018350215.1 Panthera leo | reverse complement strand
ATTGGGAGCTCCAACCCCTTCCCCCGGATGGGCAGCCAAAGAGTGACTGTGAACACAGTGGGGAAAGCGTGTGAAAGACCGTCGAGGTCAAGGAAGAGGGGGTGGGCAGGGCACGAAATTCAACAGGGACACCGCCCCCTGATGTGGACCCTGGAGCGGGAGAGAAGGAATGGGGGTCAAGGGTGACTGTTAGGGTCTCGGTATTGATCCTGTATCCTGCAACCTTGATGGACGTGTTATCAATTCCGACAGTTTTTCAGCCTATCCCTAAACCTGATTCCTACACACAAGATGATGACCTCGGTGATCGAAAATAGTCGTACCTCTTACCTTTCAATCCCCGCGTCGTGTATTTCTTCCTCTTACCTAACGGCCTGGCCACAGCCTCCGGTAGAGTCACATCCTAGTCTTGTTTCTGGGCTTAGACAAAAAGCATCCGGTCAGCCACTGCCGAGTGCCCTGTCAAATGTGGCTTTTCTGCGTTAATCAGGTTGGGGAGTTTCCCCTCTATTCCTGTTTTGTTGAGTGTTTTATCACGAAAGGGTGTTAGGTTTTGTCCGGTGCTTTTTTGTGATTATTGAGATGATCCCGTGAGGCCTTTTTATTCATCCCATTGATGTGGTATATTTCATTGATTTGATTTTCGGATACTCAACCAGCCTCACAATTCCTGAGACAAATCCCACCTTGCCGTAATATATAATTTTTTTTTTCAAGTGTGACAAATCAGTTTGGGGTTTGGGTTTTTTTGTTGTCGTCGTCGTTGTTGTTTGTAACTTTACTGAGATATAGTTGACATACAACACTGTGTAAGTTTAAGCTGTACCACGTGACAATTTGGTACATGTGTATACACAGCACACGTACGTATTGTGAAATGATTACCACGGTCAGGTTAGTTGACGCCCATACCCCACCTGGTTACCGTGTGTGTGTGTGTGTTGAGAACATTTAACATTTACTCTCTTAGCAACCTTCAAGGGTACAGTTAAGTATTGAATGGCCAGAATGCTATACATTACATCCCCAAAACTTACTCCTCTTAAAACTGTAAGTTGGTAACGATTTTGACCAAAATCTTCGGATTTCCCCCACCCCCCAGCCCCTGCCAACCACAGATCTACTCTCTGTTTCTATACGAGTTTGGTTTCCGGATTCCACATGTCAGTGAGGTCATACAGTGTTTGTCTCTCTCTGATTTATTTCACTTAGCATAATGCGCTGGGGGCTTTTCCGTGTTGTCACAAATGACAGGATTTTCTTTTTTATGACTGTATTCGTATATTTCATTCATGCCTGTGGGATATACGTGTATATGTGTATAAAAACGTAACCGATGGACACTCAGGCTGTTTCCATGGCTTGGCTCTTGTGAATAATGCTGTAATGAACATGGGGGTGCAGGTATTTTTTCAAATTGGTAGTTTTGTTTCCTTTGGATAAATACCAAGCAATAGAATTGCTAGATCATCAGGTTGTTCTGTTTTTAATTTTTGAGGAGCCTCCATACAGTTCTCCGTAGTGGCCGCGCCACCATTCCCACCAACAGTGCACAGGGTTCCCCTTTGTCCACATCCTCGCCAACACCTGTCACTTCTTCCATTTTTCATTGTAGCCATTCTGACAGGGTGGGTGAGGTGATAGCTCCTTGTGGTTTTGATTAGCACTTCCCTGATGATCAGTGATGTTGAGCACCTTTTCGTGTACATGTTGGCCATTTATATGTCTTCCTTGTGTTTTTTCTTTGTTTTTTAATGATTATTTCTGAGAGAGTGAGTGGGGAAGGGGCAGAGAGAGAGGAAGACACAGAATCCAAAGCAGGCTCCAGGCTCCAAGCTGTCAGCACAGAGCCCGACACGGGGCTCGAACCCACTAACCGTGGGATCGTGACCTGAGCCGAAGTCCGACGTTTAACTGACTGAGCCCCCCAGGCACCCCTATATGTCCTCTTTGGGAAAATGTCCAGATCCTTTGCCAATTTTTTTAATTGGATTATTTGTTTGGGAGTACCTAAATATTTTTGGAAGAGTTTGAGAAAGACTGATGTTAATTCTTAAAATGTTGGGTGGAATTCACCAGTAAAACCATCTGGTCCTGAGCTTTTCTTTGTTGGGAGATTTTTGATGACGTTTTCAATCTCACTGTTGGTGTGTCCAGATTTTCTATGCGTGATTCGGGTTTGGTAGGCTCTACGTTTCCAGGAATTTACCCATTTCTTCTAGGCTATCCAGTTTGTGCCATATAATTGTCCACACTAGTCCCTTATGATCTTTTGTATTTCTGTGCTGTCTCTTGGAATGTCTCCTCTTTCATTTATACTTTTGTTGATTTGAGTCCTTTTTTTTCTTGGTTAATCTAGCAAAAGGTTTGTCAGTTTTGTTTATCTTTTCAAAACACCAGCTTCCTTGATTTCTTTCCTATTGTTTTTCTAGTTCCTAATTCATTTATTTATGCTCTAATCATCTTTATTACTTTCTTCATTCTGCTAACGTTGGGCTTAGCTTTTTCTTCTCGTATTTCCTTGAGGCGTAAAGTTAAGGTGTTTATTTGAGATCTTTCCTTTTTTCTTAATGTAGGCATTTGTCTCTATAAACGTCCCTCTTGGAACTGCTTTTGTTCCAGGCCGTCAAATTTGGTATGTTGTGTTTCGTGTGTCTCGGGATACTTTCTGATTTCCTTTTTTATTTCTTCTTTGGCCCATTGGTTGTAGGTGTGTGTTGTTTAATTTCAAGGTATTTGTAAATTCTCTGCTTGTCCTTCTGTTACTGATTTCTAGCCATGGTGGTCATAAACGATACTTGATGTGATTTCAATCCCCTTCACTTTGTTAAGACTCACTTTGTAGGCCAGCATGTGATCTGTCCTGGAGGGTTGGTCTACAGTGTGGTTCAAATACACTGTTTCCTTCCCGACTCTCTCTGGACACTCTATCCAGTGCTGAAGGTGGGGCATTAAAGTCTCTCCTGTATACTGGATGTCTGTTTTTCCCTTGATTTCTGTTACTATTTATCTCAAATATTTAGGTGCTCTGTGTTCGTGTTCGGTACACACACACCCTTTCTATGTATATATATATACATACACACACAGACACACACACACACACACACACATATATATGTAGTATTTACCATTGTTATATCTTCTTGATGAACTGACCCCATTATCACTGTACAACGACCTTCTCTGTCTCTTGTGACCAATTGTGACTGACAGTCTGTCTTATGTGATATGAGCACAGCCTCTCCTGCTATCACTGGCTTTCCGTGTGTAAGGCATGTCTTCTCGTGTCCCGTCACTCTCAGCCCTTGTGTGTCCTTAGAGCCAAACTGAGTCTCTTAGAGGCAGCGGGCTGTTGGATCTTGTTTTTTAATCCGTTCAGCCCGGATATGTCCTATGTTTGGAAAACTTAACCCATTTACAGTTAAAGTGATTATTGATAGGTAAGAACTCAGAATTGCCACCTTGTTCATCGTTTTGTATTATTTTGTGCTTTTATTCCTCTCTCGCTGTCTGCGTCTGTGGTTTATTTTTTGCAGTGGTATGCTTTTTTTTTATCTGTTAAGAAGATACGACAGTCTATATATTTTTTTAAGTAATCTCTATGCCCAACGTGGGGCTCGAACTCAGTGCCCCGAGACTGGGAGTTGCACGCTCCAATGACTGAGCCAGCCGGGCACCCCCAAAACAGTGTGTTTTAAGGTGACAACCCACCTTCGGTCAGCAGTCAGGTACAAGAGCCCCACGCTGTTACTTCTCTCCCCCCCCCCCATTTTATGCCATTAACGTCACACTTCGCACCTTTGCGTATCGAGCATCCATTCACAAATTATCATTCCTGCTGTGAGTTTTAGTACCACTGCCTCGTCTTACACTGGAGACGGGAGTGATTTACGTGCCCATCACAGTGTCGGGTGTTCTGAATTTGACTAAATACTTACCTTTACCCGTGAGGCTTACACTTGTATTTGTTTCTGTGTTGTCGCTTAGCAGTCTTTCCTTCCCACCTGAAGAGCTCCGTTCTGCCTGTGTCCTGAGGCAGGTTAGTGGTGACGAACTCCCGTGGCTTGTGTTGGTCCGGAAGTCCTCACCTGTGCCCGGCTCTGAAGGACTGAACGGAGCACACGCCTCTTCCAGGCTGCAAAGACGGGTTTGGGCAGGCGAACGCAGCTGCCCCTGGCTCAGGACGGCGGGATCCCCTCCGCTAGTGCAGTGGTTGGGGGACGAGCGGGGTTAGGGGCTGGGGCTGCGGTTGGGCCCTCGGGAAGCCGCTGTGACCGTCACCGAAACCCGGTTCGCCTCCTGGTGGGCGTCGAGCCAAAACACAGGAAGGGGAAGGGTTTCACTTGCAACGGGTAAAGGAGCTTTCCTAGAGCAGTGTCTCCCCACACAACAAAATTGGAGAAGTAGTGTTTCAACGTTTATTTATTTTTTGAGAGAGAGAATCCCAGGCAGGCTCCGCTCTGTCAGCGCAGAGCCCAACACGGGCCTCGAACGCACGGACCGTGAGATCATGACCTGAGCCAAAACCAAGAGTCAGAAGCTTAACCACTTAACCCACCGAGCCCCCCAGGCCCTCCGGAAACCGGGGACCTTTTAAGCTAAGGGTCCATGCGTATTCACGAAGGGGCTCGCGCAGTGGGGAACACAGCACAGAATCGGGGCAGAAGTCCTCCTGAGGTGACCGCGTGCCAGTGACGGTCCCAGGGCGCCAGGGATCAGCGCCCTCGGTTCTGGCTCCAGACGGCCCAGGACCCGAGTGTCAGAAGGGTTCAGATCTGCGAAGATAACTGGGTCAGGTCAGTCTTCACTCTGGGTCCCGATTAGGCCTTTTCCTGCCCCGACGGTGACATTCGCTCTTACGTTTTGTTCACAAGACGGCCGGGGGGTTGACACGTCCTTATGCCGAGAAAGCTGTCTGTCTGTGTTTTCTGCTCGTCACCAGGTGCACAGAAGGTGCCCCCACCACATCCCTGGGAGGGCTCCGGCCAGATCACCAGGAGGGCCCCAGATGGGCTGGCTGAGTCCCCGCCCACTCCAGGCTCCACAGCCGCCACCGAGGCCTACAGACCAGCTTTGCAGGCCCAGATGGGTATGTCTCCCGCCAGGTTCCTGGGCAGCCTGGGCTGGTCCCTGCCAGTCGGAGGGGCTGCAGCTGAGTGTGGGGCCCCCTCAGTATCTCGGGGACACAGATGGGAGTGCGTCCCGCCGTGTCCCTGTACCTGCAGGACTGCTCGGGGGCCGGGCCCGGTCACGGGCCCCTCCGGTGTCCACAGCCAGGATGAGGTCTGTGTCCTGTTACCAAGGCATAGCTGGGAGTGACCCCTTCCAGGCCCCTTGGCCAGTGGTGCTGCTGGCCCAGTGTCGGACGGGGCTGTAGCCGAGGCCCGGGGATGAGCTTTTGTGGGGTCTGTGGCCAGGACCTGAGCTTGGGGCAAGTCAGCTGCCGGGGCATGAGTCTGCCTTCCCCAGTCTCCTCTGTCTGGGGCTGCGCCGGACCCCACAGCCCCCACCAAGGCACCTTTGTCTACGAATGGATGCCCCCTTGGCGCAGGTCAGCGGGGGCCCCGGGGGGGGCGTCTTACTCGGCCGTCTTGCCCGTGGCGCTCCCGTGTACCTGTCTGCTTGCACGTTCCCGGACCCGGTTTACCACGGCTGCCTTGGAGGCCGTGTGTCCATGTTCCTGAGACACGGGCCTAGTGCGGTGATGTCTTTGTCTGGCGTGGTGTCAGGGTAACGTTGGCCTCCTAAGAGGAGTTGGAAGTGTTCTCTCCTCTCGTCGTTTCTGGAAAGTGTGTGGAGAGCCGGTGCTGTGCACTCCTCTGTAGGTGTCGGGCAGGGCTGAGCATCGAAGCCTCCGGACCCAGGCTTCCCTCCGTCGCTGGTGTTCGATCGAGGATTCTCCCTCTTCACTTGTTCGGGGTCCGCTCAGATCGTCTGTTTCTTCGTCGGTGGTTTCGGTGATCTGTGTCGTCCTGGGAATTCACCCGTCCATCTCAGTGCGAGGACTTGGTCCTGAGAATTCTAAAGGCCAAGTTACCCTGCCCCGAGATGGCAGAGGGAGGGTGCAGCAGCCCGGGGGAAGGGGCAGGGGCTGGTGCAGCTTTGGACACATTAAGTCCGAGATGCCCACTGGACCCCAAGTGGAAAAGCTCCCCGGGCGGCCCAGGGAGGGCGCAGAGAGGGCACTGCCAGGCGTGGAGGAAGGGGCGTGACGGGGAGAGGAGGCGCCATGGGATCCGTCGCCCCGGGCAGCGGGCAGCCTGGGTCCTGCGTTTGGGCCTGGAGGCCGGGGTGAAGCCATCCCCGAGGAGGGCTGATCTGCTGAGAAGCTGGGCCTGGGACTCTGCGATGCCCTGAGGGCCCCTGACGGGCAGGGGTGTGGACTGGCAGAGGCAGTGCAGGGGGAGGTACCCCCCCCCCCCCCCCGGGCAAAGGATGGCGGATAAACGGAGCGGTGGCCCCGGGCAGTGCTTGTGCCCCGAGGCGCCTGTGTTTTCAGGGCGGGAGAGGCTACAGCCAGTGGGTACCAGACACACTGGGACTGGTGCAGCGAGGGGAACCTGATGACACTGGACGGTCGCCGGCGTCCTTCCTCCCCGGGCAGGAGAGGGGCCGGTCACCGGTCTGCGGGTGTGGGGACGTCGACGGAAGGAGGCCCAGGACAGGCGTCTGGGTGGGTGGGAGTGGGAGGGCCTGCGATGGCCCCCACGACCGGGCAGCCGCGAGGGGCTTCTCCCCGCGGACACCAGGGCCGGTGGTGCAGGCCCGTGTCCCCTCTGCGAGCGCGTGACAGCGGATGGGGGCTTCGGGGGGGCGGAGCAGGGGAGGGTCCGGCAAGGGGGTGGCTGGGGACCTGGCGGTGTCGGAGGGCACGGCGCGGAAAGAGCGCAGAGGCTCTGCCCGGTGCAGCAGGGCTGCGTGTGTAGGCATCAGCGCGACCACACTCCGGAAGGATCGGTGCCTCCCCGCTCCGTGGTTTGGTTTTATTTCCGGATAACTCCTCAACATGAAGGAGCCCCTGGCACAGGCTTCCGGGCGTTGCTGGAAGGCGTAGCCTGGGACGCGCCGTGTCTGAGCCACAATTGCAGACAGACTGCCCGACGGCCCAAACCGGACCTGCTCGTGCGCGTCTGAGGGGGTGTGTTTGCAGAAGCGGTGACTTGTTCGGGAGCCATCCAGACTCCGAGGGGCGGTGGGACCCGCTCCCCCCTGGCCAGCTCTGGTGGGGGGGGGCTGTGGGGAGAGACCCGAGGTGGGGTTCCGGCTCCCATCCCCCCCCCGGGGCCCCTCCCCTCCGAGTGTGAGCCCGTGGGTCACTGTGCTGGGCCCAGCGAGGACAGAAGGAAGCAAATTCTCTTCCAGCAGCCGGCGGCCCGACCCCACCAGGTGCCTTGGCCCGAGCTCCAGCCCCGCCCCCCGCAGCCCCAGTGCCCTCCCACCCTGCAGAAGCGCCACCACCGTCCTCGGGTTCCACCCGCTCCCCTGCTCATGCCGCTTTCTGCCCGGAGGTGTCTGTAAGCCCCCAAGTGCCCGTGCTGCTGGGACGCAGAGCACAGGCCACCAAGCGAGGGGGCAGCCTGGCTCCCGCCTCGTCGTCAGAACGGACGGGCGAAGGTGGCGGTCCCGTCGCGCTGGCTTCCCGAAGGCGCCACCGAGCGAAAGGCCAGCTTAACCTCTCCTCGGCTTGGCAGCCGTCCCTCCGTTACGGAACGTTTAAGCTGACATCTTTCCGTCTTCCGTGTTGATTCCATCAAATCCGGCATGTCTCGGTTTTTCTGTGACGTAAACGGGCAGGGAGTCCCGCTGACACGGATGTGTTGGGGCCCTGGCGGCCGTCCAGGGCGTCCACGCGCCCCGTGGTCGGGCCCACGGGTTCACGGGCACATTCCCATCCCGTATCCGGGAAGGAAGATTTTGTTACAAAAGAAAGAATTTTTGCTGGGGCAAAATAGGCCAGTCTCTTGGCTTTTTCCTCTTTTTGAACGTTGAGAATAGGTCAAAATAAAGCAAAACCCCGGGAGGGCTGCGATCGGGGACGTTCTGATGGCAGTTCGCCTGTGGAGACACACATCCTCCGGGCTCGATCAGGGCAGCGGCTCAGCCCTGCCCGCGGCCTCCCGCGTGTCACTGAGGGCGCCAGGGGCCTGGTGCAGGCCCGAGTGGAATGACCGATCCGTTGACGGACCCGCCGAGCAAGGGCCCCCCCCCCGCCCCCGGGCCGCCTGCAGACGGCCGCCCCTCCGCGAGCCCTCGGCGCCCCCCGCCAGGGACCCATCGCCCGGCCCTCCAGGGCTCCTCCTGCCTTCAGGATCGTCTGCCCCCGCCCCGCCTTGCTGCTGCCCCCGCCTTGCTCCTAGACACAGCCGACGGGCAGGCCGCATCCTCTGGGCTCCTCGCCAGCGAAACAGTGCAGTGGGCTGAACCTGCCCCCCAGGATGCCCACGTCCTACCCGCCGGAACCCGAGGATGTGCTGCCCGGCGCGGCAAGAGGGGCTTCGTGGACGGCACTAGGTTCAGGACCTCGAGATGGGGGACTGTCCCGGGTTTCCCCGGTGGGCCTGGGCACAGGGCTCCTCTGTGGGCCGGGGGTGTGTCCCCCACAGTCGCCCCAAGGTGAAGGCGTGAGAACTCGGGGCCTTTGCCGGGGGGAGCGGGTCGTGGGGTGGGGCCTCGGGGGAGGGACCCCAGGGTCCCGCTGGAGGGCAGTGAGCAGCCAGCCTCACCAGGCCCGCGGTCATACGGGGGGCCAAGAGGGTCCCGGTCACAGGGAGACGCTGCTGGCCTTGGCCGTGGAGGCAGGGCCACCGGCCAAGCACTCGAAGCCTCTGTCTAGGAGCCTGAAAGGCAAGGAAGCCGAGCTCCCAGGGCCCCGGGAGGCACCAGCCTGCCCCACCCAGACGGTGGCCCGTGAGGCCCATGCTGCCCGCTGGCTCCACTGCTGAGTTTGTGGCGTCTTGCAGGGCAGCCCGGGACTCCCATGCACAAGGTCACCAACGCCTTCCCCAAGACGCTCAGGATGGCGTGGCCACCCAGCCGCACGGGACACGGGCGGGCACGTCCAGGGCCCGGGGCCTCCTCCCCCCTGGGACGCCGTCCGCCACACCGGCCCCCTGTCCAGCCGGGAGGCCCCTGCTCGGGGCTGTGTCCCTGGCCCCTTAGGTCGGTCGCCTCGGCTTCTCCCTCCGGAGAGACGCGTGACAGATGACGTTCATATACGTGACATGCTCCACGGGGTGTCCAGGGTAATCGTAACTCCCAGCTATGACGTGATAAAAAAGCACCAGGCCTTTGTCTCTGGCTCTTGGCACACAGCTCCTAAAACCCTTGGGTTTAGGGGTGACACAAGTGTCTCTGTGCGCTGCTGAGGGGAGTGGGGTGCGTCTAAGGGGCTTCGGCCTGCGGCTGCGCAAGACCGGGCGCGGGTCGGGGGCCGCCCAGCCCCAGCCCCAGCCCCGCTGCGGGTGGGGACGGGAGACTGAGTCCAGCACCTCGGCCCAGGACACCGCCAACCACGCCAGTGCAGCGAGGCGTCCGGGAAAGCGCCTACCGACAGGGTCCAGGGTGGCGCGACCCAACTGCACGGGGCCGGGAGGTGCGGGGCCCGCCGTCCTCCCAGACCTCGGCCTGCATGCCTCCGATCGGCAGCTACCTGTACCCGTTAAACAGGTGATGGCGAGGGAAGTGTTTTGCAGAGTTCCAGCAAACTGAAATGGGGGGTCGTGGGGGCTGTGGTAGCTGGTGTCTGGAGGGGGGCAGTCCCACGGGGCAACTCCGGGGTGTCTGAGAGCCGCCGGTGTCCAGGAGCCGGAGAACAGGTTGTCTCGGGGGGAGGGGACCCCACGTACTAGGTGTCAGAAGCGTGGGAGTAAAAATAGGTGGACAGGGGCGCCTGGGGGGCTCCGTCGGTTAAGTAGCCGACCCTTGGTTTCGGCTCAGGTCACCATCTCACGGCTCACGAGTTCGAGCCCCGTGTCGGGCTCTCTGCTGTCAGCACGGGGCCTGCTTGGGATCCTCTGGCCCCTCCCCCGTTTGTGCCACCCCGCTCAAAACTAAAGAAGACATTAAAAATAAACCAGATGGACAGTGTGCACGCAAGCTCTGACCACACGCTGGGAGGGGAAATCGGCCTGCCCGCCCTCACAGGCCTGTGACGGAAACATGACCTTTCCTACACCAAGGACCCGGGCGGCAGTGGTGCCCGGGGCCCTACCTCCTGAAGAAGTCCCACCTCCCCATCCTGCCCCACCACTGCGATGTCACCGGTACCAGCGGGCCCGTCACAGACTCAAAATGACCCCTCAGGCGAGCCCCGAGGTCTCAGCATGACGCGCTGATAAAGGAAGCCCCCACATGGGACACCGCGATCCAGAGGCATTTTGATAACAGGGTTTCAAAAGTACAACGCGTCCGCACAATGAAATCCTGTGAAAGGGCATAAAGGTGCCGGGTCCCGAAGCAGGAGTGGAGCACTGACCCACTACAACCTGGGCGGACGCGGATCCAAGAGGCCAAGCGACAGGAGCCAGACACAGACCGAGTGCCTGGGCTCCATTCCTGTGAACCATCCAGAGCGGGCAGACCGTGGCCGTGGGGAAACACGGGCAGGAAGTGGATGACTGCTTCATGGGTGTGGGGACGGCCACGGGGCTCTGCTGAGAACTCTGGGTCACGTGCGGCGGAAGGGAGTTCTGGGAACCAGACCTCGACAGAAAACTGGCTGAAAACAGGCAAAAGCGACCCTGCCAGGGAGCAGAGGGGGCTGGGGACCCGTGGCCTGTGTCCTGGCCTGGATGGCGGGCTCAGAGATAACGCACCCAGCTGCACGGTCCAGCATCGTCCACATGTAAGTTCATATTTCAACTAAGAAATCAAAAACTGGGGCGCCCGGCTGGCTCAGCTGGTGGGATGTGCAACTCTTGATCTTGGGGTCCTGAGTTCGAGTCTCCCCATGTTTGGGGTGGAGATTACTAAAAACAAAAGTGGCTTAAACAATAAACAATGGCTTAAAAAAAAAAAAGGAGGGGACACAGAGCAAATGAGCGAACGTACTATGGGGCCAGGGGCCAGAGTCCCATGTGGAGAAGGGACATACATGGACGGACAGTGGGATGGTGAGAAGGCACTGTGTGGCTAGATTTAGCTGAGGATATTGGTTTAAATCAATGATTTTTAAAAAAATTTCCTGGGTCTTGGGGTGCCTGGGTGGCTCAGTTAAGCATCCGACTCTGGATTTCGGCTCAGGTCACGACCTCACGGTGCCTGGGATTGAGCCCTACATCTGGCTCTGCACTGACAGTGTGGAGTCTGCTTAGGATTCTTTCTTGCTCTCTCTGCCCACCCCTATTCACTCTCTCTCCCTCAAAAATAAATAAACAAAAACTTAAAAAAAAATTAAAAAGCAAAAGCATCATCACAGAACCTGGTTTTGACGGTCTTAATTGAATGTATTTGAGATCAAAGGTTTTGCTTTTTGTTTTCCGACCCTCTTCTGGACCCCAAACCCATGGTGAACCCCGAATGCATCCCTGCGGCCCCCGGGACACACACTTTCCTGTGTTCTTCTCGGGTGCACACGGGATGGGGGGGCAGTGTGCCTCCTGTGTTCTGATCAGGGAGGGGGGAGCCGTCCCATCCCTGCACTCGCACCGGGGCTCAGGCGGCTTCCCGTGGGCACCTTTCACTCCAGTAAAAAGTTAAAGGGGGGGGCGCCTGTGGGGTTCAGGCGGTTGAGTGTCCGACTTTGGCTCAGGTCATGATCTCACAGTTTGTGGGTTCGAGCCCCACGTCAGGCTCTGTGCTGACAGCTCAGAACCTGCTTGGGATTCTCTGGCTCTCTCTCTGTCTCTCCCCGACTTGTGTATGCACGCTCTCTCTCTCAAAATAATTAAAAAGGGGGGTAATGGGGGCGCCTGGGTGGCTCCGTCCATCGGTTAAGCATCCGACTCTGGCTCAGGTCATGATCTCACGGTTCGTGAGTTGGAGCCCCGCGTCGGGCTCTGTGCTGACAGCTCGGAGCCTGGAGCCTGCTTCGGATTCTGCGTCTCCCTCTCTCTCTGCCCCTCCCCTGCTCACACTCTGTCTCTGTCTCAAAAATAAATAAAACGTTAAAAAATTTTTTAAATAAATAAATAAAAAGGGGGGTAATATCCTTAAACATACAGGAAATTATTTCCTCAACACAGACTTAAAACATCAGAAAGTCACCACCACCCAGACCCGGCTCGTCTGAGGGTTACCCACAAATCCCAGGACCTGGATCCAGGGCAAACGGACTTCACCCGGGAAGGCACGGGGGACGGCGTCAGGCCGCGTTCCCGGGTGGTGATCCCTGGACGGCAGCGTTTGGACCCGAGGGCTGCGGGTGAGGACGGTGTTCTCACTGGGCACCTCTAACTTAGGAAAACGCCCCCGAAGGGGCGTCTGCCGGGCGCCTTGGCACGTCCTCCAAGGAGGCGACCCTGCGTCAGCGCCCGGTGTGATAACTGGCAGGGACGAGCAGGAGAGATCCCGTCACGTCGTCCAGCTGCGGCCGGTCCTCGCGGGCCAGGGCTGGGATGTGCGGCCACAGGACACTGCACGGGCACCCGTGTCCCAGCTGGACGGTTGGAGGGGGGCAAGCACGTTCCCACTCGGACCCGGAAAGGCCTCGCGGCAGGGCGCAGAGGGGCCCCCACCCCGTGGGCCCGCGCTCAGTAGCAGAGGCCGCTCCGGGGGCCCAGCGGATAGGCACACGTGGAGGTCCCGGGGACGTCCCGGCCGGGGCAGGGGACCACACGCCATGACTGAGTGCTTGGCAGAAAGCCCCGGTGCCAGGAGGAGGGCAGAGACCCATCTTCCCATGAGGACCGACACGCCACGCTTCACAGACACGAGTGGATGGTCCCGGGCGGAGAGCGTCAGAGACGGTGGGTCTGTGGGTGGTGGTGGGGGCGGGGCGGGGTGGGGCACAGGGGCCGATGGGAAGGGGGCCTGGGGGACGGCAGCCCAGGCTTCCACACGTTTCCCGGAGCCCCTCCGAGACCGCCACGGGCTCCCGGCACCGTGCTCACACCACACCGCCGAGGTGCCAGCAACGGGGTGATGGGGTGGACCCTGACTCCTCACCAGGCAGGAGGCCGTGGGCCAGGGAGGCCCTGACGCGACGTCCAGCAACGGTCAGGGCCGGGCTCTTCTGGAACACTCACCTGATGATCCAGAAGCATTTCACGAGTGAGCTGGGCAGAACTGCTGGCCGAGCCCCCTTCGGTGGGACCTTTTCATCTTGGAAGCAAACGCTCTTGAGAAGGATGCATTCTCCAGATGCATCCTACCTCTGCTGCTCGAGCAGATGCTCCCCTTCCCTGCGGCCCACATCTGACTTAAAATAGCCGCCCAGTTCCCAGAGGGAGAGTGTGCGGCGAGGGCCGTTCCAGGGACAATCCGATGGCCCGTGGACCCCACACCCTCCATTACTGCTGCCACTCAGGAAGGGATGGCGAGGGCAACGGGAGGCAACAGGGAGAGTCCCCGGGCCTGAGCGCCAACTGGGAGCCCCCACGTACCCGGTCCGGGCAAAGGAAGGAAAGCCTGGGGTGCAGGCCTGCGGGGGGCTGCTGGGGCTTGTACCCAGCGCGGGCCAGCGGCCTCCCTCCCCGGCTTCGGTGCCCTCTCCCCTAGGGAGGACGCGCTCAGGTCAGGCCAGTACCCAGCGTCCTGGCCAGAAATGCCACCCGGTTCCAAACCGGCTTTAAAGGTGAAGCCTTGAGGGGACGTTGCACCGGGAAGGGGCCCCTTGATAAACAGCGGGCTTCGTCACCCCCGCCACAGCCCCCTGCGAAGGAGTCGAGAGCCTGCGAGAGGGCGGGGCACGCGGGCGGGGTGCCCAGAGGGCAAAGAGGAACCCCCAGCGCGCTCCTTCTCGTCCTTCTCACCCCGGGCCTCCCACCCACCCGCCCCGAGCCCAGGCCTCCCCACAATGCGCGGTGCCTCATCCAGCGGGTGCCCAGCTCCCCTCGGCCCGCCAGGCGTCACGAGCTCCCCGCTCCCCGCACTGTCCGCACCTGGAGACCAGCCCCGCCTTGAGCACACAGCCCTTTGCACTAGCTCCCTTGGAACCGCCCCAGAACGTGGCGACCGAGCTGGTCCAGGAAGCCTGCACTTGGCAGCGTCTAGAATGTCATCAAGCCCTGGCCCGTCCCGGGAGCCCCAGGATTCAGGTCACAGACGTTACCTTTGCTTCGGTCTGGTGGCCTGAGCGCGAGGCCATCGAGGGCAGAGTGACAACTCACAGGCGCAGGAAACGACGGCGTCACTTTTCCTTCCACGATGGCCATGCTGGAGACGTCCGTTCTATTCAATTTAGATTGCTATCCTTATTTTTCACACTCCTGTTACGGCATTAGGTGGGCTTTTCTTTTTTTAATGTTTATTTTTGAGAGAGACAGACAGAGCATGAGCGGGGGAGGGGCAGAGAGAGGGAGACACAGGATCGGAAGCAGGCTCCAGGCTCTGAGCCGTCAGCACAGAACCTGACACGGGGCTCGAACCCACAAACTGTGAGATCGTGACCTGAGCCAAAGTCGGAGGCTTAACCGACTGAGCCACCCAGGCACGCCTTGAATTTTCAAACCACGCGTGGAATTAGGTTATGTTTTCTCAAACTCTCGTTGCAGACACTGAAGCAGACATCATGAGATGTCTGTTACGGAGCGGGCAGGAGTCCAGCTGGCGGCGAGCAGACCCCCGCCTGCTCTGGCAGCACGGCCGCCCGGGGACAGGCTGGGGGAGGGAACAGTTCGGCCGCCTCTCCCCTTGGACAGAGACCTGCGCCACCGGCCGTGCACCGAGGCCTCTCCTCGGCCTTTCCCACCCACCGGGCCACGCCTGAGACAGGGGTGAGGCTCCCAGGAAGACGGACCACGGTGGGGAAAGGGCCTCGCACCGCAGTCTGCACACGCGTGCACTGGTGACATGCCAGCGATGTCCTTCTGCAGGCGCGTAGGGCAGGCCCTCATGAGCCACAAGGGCCGCAGCTCCCCACGCCCGGGGGTCCTCAGCACAGGTCCCCAAGCAGGGAGGGAAGCCTTGCAGGAGCCGGAGCCCAGACAGGCCATCGGCCCCCCGGGGAGGGCACCACGAGCTGCTGCCGCCCGACCGAAACCCACCCCCAACAGGCAACACGGCCGTGTCGGTCAGAGAACAGGCTCCGAGCCAGGGTCGGACACGCTTTCCCTCCTGAGCAATGTCCTTACACAGTGGACAGAAAAGAAGGTGCACGGGTGGCCTGAGGCCTGGCCCACGAGGCGGTCCACAGCCGCCACGCCCAGGGCCGGCCCGGGGTGTTGCCTTCGAGCGGTTCGACCAGGAATGTGCTTCCACATGGAGACTGCAAAGCGCACCGCCCCTTGCGTGGGGCTCGGAGTCAGGGGCACGGAGGCCACGGCCCCGTGGCTCACTGCTTTGCCGTGAGGCAGAGGAGAAAGTCACGAGGCGTAAGAACCCTTCCAGTCGGTCGCTTTAAAGACAGGGCACAAATAATGGAGCGCGAAGCACATCCCTGGTGCTTCGGGAACAGCTGGGACTATATATATATATATTTTTTTATTGCTTACTTATTTTGAGAGAGAGAGAACAAATCCCAAGCCCACTGCATGCTGTCAGTGCGGAGATCTATATGGGGCTCGAATTCACGAAGCTTGAGATCATGACCTGAGCCGGAATCAAGAGTCGGAAGCTTAACCGACTGAGCCCCCAGGCGCACCGCGGCGGAGACCGCCTCAGGCTTAGAAAATGTGAGATTCGCTACCTGTAAAAATTTTTACTATTCTGTCCACAAGTTCTAAGTCCGAATCAAAAGAATGAGAAAAACCCAGATCTGCGGAAAGAAACACTTCCTTACCACACCTGTGCTCAGCCGAGCGGGGCGGGCGAGCGGCGGAGGCCCCGGGGCAGCGAGGCGGCCCCCAGCCCGCACCTGCCCGCGCAGCCGACAGCCGAGCGCACCCAGGTCTGGGCCCAGGCAGGTGGGGCCGCTGCAGAAGACGAGTTCAGAAAAACATCTGAAAAAGGCGTCGAGCGGTAAGTAACGCGCAGCACTGAAAAAAAAAGCAAAGCGCTGACCCATTTTCTCATTTTGCAACGCGAGTAACATTTACAAAGGAAAGGCAGCCCCACTGGCATCCGTTCCGCCCTCAGAGGCCTGGGAGTGCTCGCCGGGCCCATACAGACCGTCCGCTCCAGTCGGAACCGCCGTTCCGCCCCCAGGACGCGAGCCCGGGCAGCCCGCCACGCCGAGGGGGCAGCGACTGCCCGGAGCGGGACAGGCGCGGCGGGCGTGCCTTGTCGGGAGCGCACAAGCCCCTCTCCGGCGCTAAAGTCACACTAGGACAATAGCAAAAAGGGAATTCATTTATTAAAGAAAAATCATCTGTGATTTCCTCTACGTAAGTTAGCACTGACTTCACACTTTGGGTTGAAACATGCCTTCTCCCAAGTGACAAGCAGCACCTGCGGGTCGGGTCAAAGAGCGTGTCCAGAGCCCAGAGGGACACTGTGGAGGGAGGGGACGCCTCCCGGGGCATCCACGCCTGTAAACACTGTTGGAGGCTGGAGATGCGGCCGGCCGTGCACGCTGCCATCACACGGGTGTCTAAGCAGAAGATCAAAGCCGGAGAAGGGCCCCCGAGCCCTGACGACCCGGGGTGGGGTGCGGAGGGCGGGGTCCGGCGAGCCTCCCCCTCCCCCCCCAGCCTGCGGCACTGGCACCGAGGGGTCTCCACGCTCTTCCGCGGCTGGCTGGCGGGCTGGCAGGTAGAAGAGGGCCGTGGCTGGGGCCGCCCCGGCTCCCGGACAGGTGCTGGAGCCGTGCAGGGGAGCGGCCGCACTTGCGCCTACGTGCGGTTCAGGGTCTGGAAGATCCTGGAGATCTGCAGCATGACCGGCCCCGTCTCCGGGTCGTTCATCCACTGGGTGCTGTTCAGTGGGTTTTCCAGCATGTCCTCAAACGCTGCGGGGAGAACACGGCAAGGCCGGCTGAGACGCAGCTCTCGGCACGCGGTCAAGTACCACGGACTTGCCTCTCAACCGGCCTCTGAAGGGTGAGCCGAGTATCCGGGTCACCCCTCCCCAACAACCCCCCGGCAACGTCTGATCTGCTCAGCCCACCGGGGCACCCGCGTCTCCAGCCCTGGGCGGGCAGGCGGCGTGCCCGTGTGCTTGCTGGCGCACCGATTCTGGAAAGCAATCTGGCAACGGCTATCTGCGATCTTAAAAATAGTCGCAGCCTATGACTCAGTAATTCCGATTCCAACCCTATCCTGGCAAAATAATCAGATGCAGAAAAGACATAAAAACACTGTTGCAAATTTAACGATATCTGATTGGGAAAATGAGAATGTTCAGTGTTCAGGAAAGGACTTAAAAAAACCGGAAGCGGGGCCACCTGTGCGGCTCAGTCGGTTAAGTGTCCGACTTGACTTTGACTCAGGTCATGATCTCCCGGTTTGTGAGTTTGAGCCCCGTGTCAGGCTCTGTGCTGAGAGCCTGGAGCCTGCTTGGGATTCTGCGTCTCCCCCTCTCCCTGCCTCTCCCCTGTTCACACACGCACTCTCTCTCAAAACAAATATCAACATTTAGGACATTTTTAAAAGAACAAAAAAACCCGAACATTAAAAATGTGAGCGAGGGGCGCCTGGGCAGCTCAGCAGGAACCCCTCATCCCAGGGTTGTGGTTCGAGCCCCACGTCGGGTGTAGAAACGACTTACAAATAACATCTGACAGAAGGGGTCTCCCAGCACACGGCTGTCCCCCGCAAACCCTGGCCGTGTGAGCTCACAAGCTGCAGGCGTCACGCACGTCTGGAAGGTGCCGTCCTCCCTCCGGCCTCGCCCGTCAGCACACGCGGAAGTGTGGAGCGGCCCCACGCGCACCAGCCTCGGGGAGCGCACTCACCCTGTCTGCTCATGGCGCTTCAGGGCCACACGGGACCGCGGAGTAGCAAGGAAGTCTGACTTGGTCACTTGCTTGTGTGACCTGACAGCCGTCCCAGCCCTTAAAACCACCGGGGGACCCCTGATGGGCACCCTCCGGAAACCAGTCGCAAGTATCGGACAGGGAGCCCAGAAGGACGGCAGCGCGTCCAGGCGAGCTCGAGGAAGCACACAGCGTGGGGTCAGTGAGGAAGGACCGGCTGCTCCGTGAACGTGCTGGGCACCCCACCCGCCGCCTCCTGGCACCTAGAGCCGTCCTGGGGACAGGGGTAAACGGCGCGGGGCCCCAGGGGCTGGCTGGGACAGACGGCAAGGACGGACATCTATCAGAGCAAGGACGGTCTCCTACCAGACTCGCACCTGCCAACGTCCAAAAGAAACACCTGTCCAGAACAGAAGCGCGAACAGGACGTCTGCACATGCGACGAGACAAAGGCAAGGTGTGGACACAGGATGAGCCCTGACCAAGCCCCAAGGTGGAGGTGACATCAAAGCAGCTGGCAGACGCGGGTGACGGGGGGGTGGGGCTCGGGGCACAGACACAGGCACGCTGCCCCGAGGGGCCCACGGGATGATGAAGGCCCGCTCCTGGGGTGGGGGAGGGGACCGGAGGACCCGCAGGGCCCAGAATTCCACACTGTTGGTGGTGCCTTTTTCAGTTTACTGATTTGAGAGAGAGGGAAAGCGAGAAAGAGAACAAGTGGGGGAGGGGCAGAGAGAGGGAGAATCCCAAGCAGGTTCTGTGCTGTCGGCACAGAGACCGACGTGGGGCTCGAACTCTCGAACTGGGATCATGGCCTGAGCAGAAATCGAGAGTCAGAGGCTTAACCGACCCGGCCACCGGGCATCCCCAGGCTCTTTCCATCCCATCCTCTGAAGCCAAAAGGATGTGTGGTTCTTAGTTTTGTTACTATTCTGTGAGTCACAAAAACCATACGTGCTTCCGGACGCAGGCTGTTTCACGGTCAGACGGAGGGCCAGAGAAAGCCCTCGCGACCAGAAAGAGCAGAGGCCAGTGTCTCCCGCACACCTGGCCCCGGCCCGCGGGGCGCTGCCCACGCTCTCCTCAACCTGGACGGGCCACTCTGGTGCCCACAGCTCGTCCAAGTCGTCTGCACGGGAGGCCGCCACACCACGGCCTCAGCCCGGCCGCTGGGCCCCACCGTGACTCAGGCAGGAGCTCCCCGAAGGTGACAGGGACATCGGTGTCACTCGGTGAAATCCACGCGATGTGGCGGGGCCCGCCCCTGGGGAAGCCCACGTACCTAGTAACGTTTTAGGGTTGGTCAGGCCCAGCTGCACCACTGGATTATCCAGGATGGCTTGAAAGAGGGGGCTGTCGGGGTCAATGCCCTTGTCCAGCTCCTCGGGGGAGGGCTTCCGGTCTCCCAGCAGCCACTCGCACTGCGGACGCAAAAGTCACATACACGTTAGTCGCTCCTGAGCCCCCACCGGCAGCGGCTGCCCCCGGGGAGGGGCCCAGGCCGGGGGCTCCGATGTCGGCACGGCCGGCAGATCCCAGCACGGCGGTTCAGACAAACGTGCCTGGGACTTCTCGGCAGGACCCGCACAGGGCGCTGGGAGGAGAATGAAGAGAGGCATGGAACCCCCAGGCTGCATCCCCGGGAAGTCCCCGCCCCACCACCACGCCCTCCTCAGGCAGCTGTCGTGGGTCCACAGCCTGGGACCTGTCCCAGGTCAGCTCAGCCAACTAACGACTCACGTGCGTGCCAAGGAACGCACGCGGTCGTACAAAGACAGATCCCGGGGCGCCTGGGGGGCTCAGTCAGTTAAGCGTCTGACTCTTGGTTTCTGCTCAGGTCATGATCTCGCAGCTTCGTGGGTTCGTTCCCCACGTCGGGCTCTGTGCTGACAGCATGAAGCCTGCCTGGGATTCTCTCTCTACATCTCTCTCTGCCCCTCCCCTGCTCGCTCGCTCTCTCTCTCAAAATTAACGTGCAAACTTAAAAAAATAAAGAAGAAAGAAAGAAACAGAGAAAAGAAAAACAAGGCCCAGAACTTTCTCAGTATGCAAAACATGTTATACTGTGACACCATCTACCCTCTCGTCTCCCTCGGAAAGAACGGACCGCCTGAGACAGGAGCCTGATGCACGTGACGCGGGCGAGGGGAGAGCGTCGCTGGCACAAGGACGCGTGGCGGTACTCACGGCGGCGTTCTGCTGGTTGTTGTTCACTCTGAGGGCGTCTATCACTTCCTTCTCGTCGAATCCCATCTCCATCAGGGAAATGACGGCCTGAAGGAGAACCCACAGGCCACTCAGTGCGCGCTCGCCGAGGACCAGGGAGCTGGGCCGTGTGGCCCGGATCCACACTGGGAAGCCTGCTGAGCAACATGCCACGGGCAGGCCACGCCAGCATCAGACCCTTTTAGGTCTGTCCCCGTGTGTGGCCAGAAAGGTCTCCACCAGCACGTGAGCTCTCGGCAGGGGCCCCGGTCCCCAGAACGAAAGGGGGAGGGAGAGACCATGAGGGAAGCAAACCCGACTGAGGTGGGGAGAAAAACATCCTGCTCGCTTGCGGGAAATAGGAGGTTTCTGCACGTTTTATCCTTTAAAAAATGACACTAAAATTAACTTCAAACATTTTACATTTAACAAAATATAAACTGTAAACATAAACGTTTGAGAATTCTCAGAGGGAACGACGACCCAACGTTCAACATCCTGGGGATGAGAGATGTACGATTTCAGGACAAAAACCACAGAACACGTTACATCCTTCGCTTTACCCTTGACTTTTATTGTGCAATCTTTAAAAGGGTCAGTTTTGGGGGGAAAAAAAAAGTAAAAGATTTCATCAAGTTAACTGCCTGGAGATCAAACCACACTCTTGTGAACTGGGTCCCCGTCTGCTTCCTGGCACACTTTTCTGTGTTAACCACTCTACCTCGCACACACCCGGGTGTGGGTGCTGGCGGCCATGCCCAGGCTGCACCGGCCCGACAGGTGTCTCAGAGAGCACCCGGCGGGAAAGGAAGTCAGCCGGGGCGGCAGCCAGAAAGATGCTTCACTGGGGCCCAACGGTGTCCACTGAGCTCACGAGAAAGCATCTGTGCGATGACCCACTTCCTTTCCTTTCCCGAAGCAGCTCCTAACCCCAGGGCTGGCGGGGGTGGGGGTCCCCCCGCAAATCCTAGGAGAAGAACGCACCATGTGGTAGCTGACCCCCGGGTCACATAAAATCACCGGGACCTCCCACTAAATTCAAGCACACGGAGATCTTCCTGTGAATGTCGATAAAAACCTTCCTCTCCTTTCACTCACTCCCAGCTCAGCCTAGAGAAACCATGGCCCAGTCCTTCCGCACGGGGACTCTGGGGTCACGCCCCCAGCCCGCCTGCCAGGGGTCCACGCGCTCACAGGCCCCAAGACCCGGCTCTGCCTGCCCCACGCACTGCACGCACTGTCCCCCCCCCCGCAGCTGGCGTTGGCGTGGGGGGAGGGGAAGAGACCGCGAAAAGTCCGTCTTGGTCTCAAGTCCAAGCCCTGCTCCCTGATCCAGACCTCCTGGGAGCCACACTAACACTCCCGTCCTTCCAGACTATTCTTTCAAATGGTGTGGAACCAAAGGGTGGGAGACGATGATGTCCTGGGTCAGCCTCGACAGCCTTTTGCAACAATCGTCACAGAACCTCTACCACAAAGAGGGGACAGGAAGGCCTGGCACAGGCATGCGTCTTGGGAGAAGAGCACCTCAGGTGTCACTCAGCGTCACGAGGCTGAGAGGGCAGCAAAGACCACCGGCTGAGCAGTGGTGTGCCTGACGAGGACAACGTGAGACCACCCTCCAGGGAAGTCCGGAGCCCAGAGGAGCACAGAGCACCCTCCAGGAACACGGCCTCCCCTCCCATGGGGCTCAGCCCGGCGCCCAGACCAGGCTCTAGAAACACCAGCTACGGGCTCAGCTGTAGCTGAGCTCACAAGAAAGCAGACAGAACAGCAAACTAGCCGGGGAGGGGGCAGGAGGCATTAGCAGGGCCTGGGGGTCAGGGTCTAACGTGCACACGCAGACAGGATGTGGGCCTTGGGTCCACGTGAGAGGACGAGCTGGAGCTTATAGCCGGCACCCTGGAAGGGGTCTGTACTTAAACCCAGCACCCTGGAAGGGGTCTGCACCCCCAGAGGGAAGAGGAGCCAGAACAGCACCGGCCGCCGTGCGGGGAGCGGTCGGCCCCCAGAGCCAGGGCTCACACCATGCGCTGTCAGCGCGAACCGGGCCCCTGGCGGGAGGTGCCGCTCGACCCAGGGAAACAGGTGCAGGATAGGCTAGGGTGGGCATCCCACGAGCCCGCGGGTGAGCCCCCACGGACGACACGGCACCCCAAGCCAAGTCAGGAACTCACGGACTCAGAGCCCTAACACCTCGAAATGACCCATCTATAATCTGAAAGAAAACCGCAGTCTTAAAGCACAGAAAACATCCAAGGGGAAATCACGACCCTGGTCAAACGACCGAACAGTGGAGAACAGGGAGCCGCAGAAGCACGCAGGAGGAGGCGACAGTGGGGGGCAGCCACACCAGACACAAACGTCAGCCGGCCAAGTGCAGCCCGAGACGGCCCAGGCCTCGGGTCCTGACATCCCGCAGACACCACGACCAGGTGGTCAGAGCCTGACCGCCTCCCCGTCCACAGACAGTCCTGCGGCGCCCCAGCCTCTGGTCTCCGGGCAGCGTCCCCGCCCAAGCCCAAGGCTCACTCACGGCAGGATCGTGGACAGGACCATCGTGAGTTTTCAGGTGACAAATGAATATGTGGAGGAAAAACAGCCACCTGGATTCACGTGAGGACAAGCGAAAACCAAACCTGGGCCTGACGACAAGCCCCTCACCAGGTCCAGCTTCCTCCACACGGCGCAGCCCCACGTGGACAAACGCCAACCCCGCCGGGCGGTGTCCAGGCCCCGGAGCACGTACCCGAGCGTCGGCCCGGAACTCCCTTTTCCTCCGGATCTTCTTGAAGATCTCCGTTAGCTCATCTCTGGGCTCCTCGTCTCCCGTGCTGGTCCCGGCCGCCTCGGAGGCAGCCTCGGGGGCGGCCTCCGCCCCTCCCGGAGAGGCCTGGCCCGGAAGAGGCGTGTCGATGGTCGGGTCTTCTGCGTGTTCGATCAACCACTCCATGGCCTGAGGCACCGACATGCTGAAAGGTGACAAGAGACTTTCCAGATGGCCCAGGCCAATCACTGAGGGCCTCCCACCTCCTTCACATCCCACGGAAGGCTCTCTGGCTTTAGTGACTTCTCCGGCAGGAGCTGGGGACCCCTTGGGAGAGGCCGTGGCCCTGGCCCCGAAACCCCCTAAGACCCTGGCCACAGCACAGAGACCCATTCACTAAGCAAGGACCATAAGCTTATGAAGAACGTGACACTCTTAGGTCCAAGGCCAAGAGCAGAGCCCCCCCGACCGTCCTCTGGCTGTCAAGGCGCTCGTTTCAGAGCTGAGTGTGGACGCAAAGGCAAGTGGCTGCGGCGGGGCAGGCGTAGGAGGCTGCTTAAGAGGACACGGCTCCGGGCCGCCACGTCCCTGCCACAGGCAGGCTTCCACGCAGCGCTGGCAACGACGGCCCGGGAGGACCCGGCCACCCTGGCCCGTCCCCAGCGGGGGCGAGGCCACATCGCACTGTCCTGAGACAATGAAGGTGCCCACTAGCTTACCTCGGGGATGTGCGTGCAGGATTTCTCTTTAAAAACTCACATCTATCAGAAACGGTTCAATCAGAGAGTTTGGGACGGAGGACGTCACCCCAGGGGAACCCACAGCATCGGCAGCAAGGGGAGGAGGTGGCCCACACGTACTGGTTCAGCCGCAGGGCCTTGGCGGCCCTGGTCTCCGGGAAGCCCATCTCCGTGAGCTGCCGCAGGGCTGCCTCGTCCACTCGCCCGTCCTCCTCTTCGTCCAGCATCGCTGTGGGCGAGAGACGGGGCGACCCGTGAGGGCCGGGCCAGCGCGAGGGGCCCGGGGTCCCAGGTGCGTGCCGACCCCCCGAATCCTCAGCAAATCCACACGGTGCCTCGGCCGGCACCCGTGTGGACAGGAGCCCGCGTCAACCGGAAGCACAAACATAAAGCATTCTTCGTCCCCCCGTGTGACCCCGGGGGCCGTGGCCAGTGAACGGGCGCCGCGGGGCCCACGGCGGGTCCAAGCGCAGGATCGCGGCCAACCCGGGCTTGCTCGTACCGTTCGCCTTCTTGAACAGCTCGACCGCATCCGGGTTCAGCGCTAACAACTTCTGTGCCACCTCGATGAGAGACACCAGGATCTTCCGGAGTTCCGTCTGGAACTGCAGGAAAGGAGAAAAAGGCTCTTAACTGCTTCACGTGCCCGAGACCCGCCTGGAGGTGTAACCACGCTCCCGGGCCCTAGACCCCACATCCCAGTCCCGACTATGCTGCTGCCACTTCCGCGACACGGACACCGACGGGAGGCAGAGGCGGGGGAGACCGGACCGGCAGGACTCTGTGCCCGGTAGGGAGGCGTCGGACGGGCGACACCGCTCAGCCCCTGGGCTGATGCAGAAAGCACCCGGCACGGAAGGGGAAGAGAGCAGCCTGACCCGCCGGGCCCCCCGCACAGGCCTCGGGCTCTCACCAGGAAGAAGACTGCTGGGAACTCGATCAGAACCCTCTAGGGGTGGGTCCCCGGTCCCACGGGCGACACAGAGGCCGGCCACCACTCGTTCCCACGACGGGCCTCCGACGCCGCAGGGAGGACACGCACGGGGCAAACCGCGTGCGGGCCGGGGCAGGCGTGCAGAGTGCGATGGCACACTCTGCTGCTGAGGTGAGCAGGGCCGTGGTGGCACTCTCGGAGCGGGCGGCCACGCGGTCCCAGTCCGCGGGGCACGGTGCACCCTGCTGGGACCGCTCCATGGGACACCGGACACACCCTGCTTTTCTAGCTCAGGACTTCGCATCCAAAATTACTAAGGGTCCAGATTTCTCTCTACCAGTTTTTACCAAACTTCGGGCAAAACCCTAGTAGTTTCCAGTAGCATCTACCTTTGCGGTCCCACTTTCCAATGTCTTCTTAACCTTTTTGTTTTGAAATCGTTTAAGGTCTACGGAGAAGCCGCAAAAACGCACACAGAGCTCCTGTTTGTCCCTCCCCCCACCTCCCCAAGCACGGCCCCCACGCAGGCGTGAGGAGCACGCGGCGTGGCCCATGGCGGGCACTCACGTCTCTGATGTTGGTCTGGACCTCGGCCCGGTCCATGTTGTAGGAGGGCAGGTTGGCGGTGGCCCGGAATATAGCTTCTCTATCCGGGGCTTTCTCTTCTTGTTTTTTCTACACAGAAAAGTAATCAGAAAGTCTGAAACGCATAGGGCGCCTGGGGGGCTCAGTCGTTAAGCCTCCGACCCCCGGTTTTGGCTCAGGTCGGGATCTCGCGGTTCGTGACTTCAAGCCCCGCGTCGGGCTCTACGCGGACCGTGAGGAGCCTGCTTGGGGTTGTCTCCCTCTCTCTCTGCCCCTCCCTCACACGTGCGCATGTTCTCCCTCTCAAAAGTGAACAAACATTAAAAAGGAAAAGGAAGTCCAAAAGGAACACGAGAGCAACAAAAGGCAAGGCCGCATCAGCCGGAACACGGGCTCCAGCGGGGAGAGCGCCTTTCCCGAGGGGGCGGGCGCCGCTCTCGCCTCGGCAGAGGGTCCCTGCGGGTTCTGTGCGCGTCCTCGGGGACAGAAGACGCGATGCTCTCTGGGGACACGATTCCCGCCCGTCATAACCAGAGGGCGGCAGGGCAGGAGAGAAGGCAGACGCGGTGTCTCGTGGCCACGGGGAGAGCCCGACGCAACAGCACATCCGCACCAGGTGGCGGCGACTCCAACACAGAGAACCGGAGCCACAGAGACCGCTCCTCCGAGACAGAAAACAGACGGGGGTCAGCCGAGCACGCGCAGCAGGAGTCCAGCCGGAAACCAGGCCAGGCCGACGCCAGAGCCCGAGGGAAGTGCCCAGGTTGGGAGTGAGAGGCCGAGGCCGAGAACAGCGGCCCTCTACCACCCTGCTCGGCCAGCGACCGCCCTGGAGAGGGCAGAGCCGGGGAGCCCCGGAGCCAGGCAGCCTGGGCTCAGCAGCCGGAAAAGGGGGCCCTGTCCTAACCCTGGACGAGACCCAGTCCCTGCGCTACTCGGCTGCAAGGACGCCCGGCAAGAGACACACCCCCGTGGGAGGAGGGAACAGGGCCAGGTCTGCGCCCCACGGGCGCGACCGTGGACCAGCGGGCGCGACCGTGGGCAGAGAGAGCAGCCGGTGAGCCCCTGGTGCCTCTTGGAGAGACGGCAGCCAAGGAGGCCCCGGGGTGTGAGGAAAGCCTCCAACACGAGGGACAGAGACCCGAATGAGAACGGGGAAGTAAGGAAGCGTGAAGGAGACGACAAGAGGAAAAGGATTTCGCGCCAGAAAACCCTTGGAGATGGGGGCGCAGCAGGAGGCCATCACCGTCGGAGGAGACACCGCTGGGAAACGTAAAAGATCACCACCAGATAAACAGGCCACAGCAGTCAGGGAAAGATGTCCAGGAAATCGCCAACATCCAACCAACAGGAACTCCGGAAAGAGGGAGAGAAAACGAGGGGAGGACACTGTCCAAGAACAATCCAGAAAAACTTCTGGAACGAAAACCCACGAATCTCTGACTCTATGTGCCGGGGGTGGGATCTGCATCAACGCAGATCATGAACTTCCAAAGCCCTCAAGAGCCTTGGGGGGGGGGGGGGGGGGAGGGGGGGGTGCGGGAAGACCCCAGGGGGAGGGGAGGGGAGAGGAAGCAGAGCAGGGACCGGGGACAAGTCAGGACCGACCAGCCGCTGCCGGCCACATGGAAACCCCGGACACTGGGCCCAGCACCTTCATCGTGCAGTGCACGCACACAGGTGGTGCTCACCGAAGCCACTGGCCGCTGCAGTGCAAGGCCGCAAGACTCCTTTCCCTTCCCAGATGCTAAGGGAAGCCAGGCTCCGCCACACAAGTCAGCCGGAAGATATCGATTCTGCAGGTGGACTCCGAATGTGGCCCTAAGATCACACTCCTGCAATCACACCTGCACAGTCCCGGGGGCTGTGAGTAGGATGGATTTTGTGGTGGGATAAGCTCAGGCTGTAGCATACTCAACTTTAAAGGAAATGCCCCCCGCCTTGGTGGGCCTGACCTAATCAGGCAATCCCTTCAAAAGAAAAGTGCTCTTTCTGGCCAGAGGGAGAGTCAACGCGTGAGAAATTCTGCCACTGGCTCTGAAGATGCAGGGGACCGTGAGGCAAGGAATGCGGCGGCCCTGACTGACCAAGCAAGAAAACAGGACCCCGGCCTGTTAGCGGTAGGAACCGACAACCACCAGAACGCACCCGAAGCAGACCCTTCCCCAGAGCCTCCAAAGAGGAACGCGCACCGGCCGCACCTTGATTTAGACCTGAGAGCCTAAGGCAGGGCCCAGCTGAGCCCACCCGGACCACTGACCCACAGACCTGGGAGCTGTGTGCTGTCTCAAGCTGTCGTCTGTGGTTATGAGGCAGGCGGCAGCAAAGAGCGTACAGATATACAAGATTCAGAAGCTCGGACACAGGGGGTGAGACGGGAAAGCCTAGAAGCCACTGAGGCAGAGGGACGCGGCTGGAAGGAGCTGGAGGGACGTCTCCAGGACAGCAGGAGCTGGCAGATGGCCTCACACATGTGACCCTGTTTTCAGAGAGATTTATTAATCCGGGCAAAGAATTTGAAAAACTTAGCAATAACCCTACAGAAAACAAAAGAAGGAGGGGCACCTGGGTGGCTCAGTCAGTTAAGCATCATCCTGCTTCGGCTCAGGTCATGATCTCAGTTTGTGAGTTCGAGCCCCACATCAGGCTCTGTGCTGACAGCTGGGAGCCTGGATCCTGCTTCAGATTCTGTGTCTCGCTCTCTCTCTGCCCCTCCCCTGCTTGCACTCTGTCTCTCTCTCTCTCTCAAAAATAAATGTGTTAAAAAAAAAAAAGAGAGAGAGAAAGAAAAGAAAAGAAAAGAAAAGAAAAAAGAAAAGAAAAGGAGGAGGCAATTGTGGGTTCCAGGAGAAAGTTGTATAAAAAAGGATAGTCTTAGGGGTGCCTGGGTGGCTCAGTTGGTTAAGCGTCTGACTTCAGCTCAGGTCATGATCTCACGGTCTGTGGGTTCAAGCCCCACGTCGGGCTCTGTGCTGCCAGCTCAGAGCCTGGAGCCTGCTTTGAGTTCTGTCTCTCTCTCTCTCTCTCTCTCTCTGTCCCTCCCTCACTCATACTCTTTCTCTCTCTCTCTCTCAAAAACAAACATTAAAAAAAAAAAAAAAAAAGGATAATCTTAGTACCCTTCCACTCCTAACAGAAAACAACATTATACACTAATCCTAACGGAAAGCCTGAAATCTTCAACCAGCGTGGAAACAACCAGGGCTATGATCTAACACACCAAACACCAAGAAGCCGAAGAACCTAAAGCTGATATTCTGAGAAATAATAAATTATGCGTGCTGTTTATCCATCAGGAAGAGAATCGCTCAAGGAAGAGCGAAATGAGTTAAAGATGTTGCCTTTAGGGTGCGTGACTCCGGTGGGAGAGGGAGATGCTGCTTTTTATTGAGAGACCGGTACCATTATTTGCCTTCGGAAACGCATGTTACTTTCACTTAAAATTAATAATAATTCACAGAAACGAGCATTAACGTCTTACGATGTTTTGTTTTGCAAACGTGCGCAGACAAGGTGAACTGCCGCGTGAGGTCCGCAGCCACAAGTTACCCAGAGCCGCCGTGGCGGTGGGAACCCCATCGTCTACACTGGTTACCAAGGGCTCGCACTGTAACTGGAGAACCGCGTTCCGCCCAGGCAGTTCTCAGGGACAGGCAGGGGCGGGCCCGGTTCTGTCTCCCAGAGATGGGGGGGGGGGGGGGGGGGGGGGGGCTGGCCCATCTCCATGCCAGTGCTGTGGCCGGGTGTGGCCACAGATAAGCCCCCAGGCCCTCCCCCCGTGCCGCCTGTCCCAGAGGAGACCCTGAGATAGCTCACTGCTCAGAGGCCCACGGCCCACGGAGTCTGGCCTGCTTTCTCGGGGGTGAACGCCCTCCCTAGCATTTCGGAGCAGGAGTAAGAAACTCTGTCCCCAAGATAAGCGAGGAAAAGTTGTGAAATTGGTACGGCAGCCCCTTTCCAACAGCAGCGTCTTGCACCTGGGCGCAGGTGTGGGAGGCCCCCCGCTTCTCCAGGAACTTCCCGAGCACGAGCCTGCGCTCCTGGCACGGGGGCCCAAGTGTGTGCCCGCCACCCCTTCCCCGTGCTCCGGGGGCCACCCGGGGAGAGGAAGGAGGGCGCTCCCGGAGATCGGGGCGGACGGGTGGCCCGGGGGGGCGGAGTGCCAGCCACGCGGCCAGCGACCAGGAGAGGCTCCGCCACGACAGAGAAGCCCCGTGACTGTGACCGTGGGACGCGCTGGGTCCGCGAGCGGCCGGTATCCAGAACCGCGTCAGGCCGCGGGCTTCAGTGTGGGGGCCTCCTGCTGACAAAGACGTCCAATTCCCAACTCTGAGACTCACCTTTTCTTCTGTGGACACGTCGGCCATCTTGGGCAGCGGACTCGGGGCACGCTTTTTTATCAACAGTAAGACATCTAGAAAGGAAACACGTCTGTCAAGCCGGTTACCTCCCTTATCCGTGAAATGGCAGAACGGGCACCAGAGGACCCGAGGACACAGGAGCAGGGGCGCCCTCCGGGTGCCCCCCAAGCCGAGTGCTCACATGAGCCCCTTCGCCCCCCCCGTGCACGTGCAGGTCCCCTGGCCCGGCGGGACCCCGGCTGGGGGTCACACACAGCACGGCCCTGACAACTGTGCCAAGAACGGGTGGAAACCTCACAAAACGCTCCTGTTTCAACGGGCTCCGCTCTCGGAGGCTGGGAGGCCGGTCTCCACCCTCAGAGCTCAACCCGGGGCGTGCGGGGGGGAGGGGGGCCGCGGGCCGCGAGGCTGGCAGCTCCCGCCTGGTCCCCAGCCTGACCCCCACACTCCACGGAGGTCTGGGAACAGTACTTCCGAAACGGATTATTTAAGAGAATCCCAGAATTAAAACCACCCTTTGAATGACATCTAGAAAACCAAAGGTTTCTCCCCACACGCTTCGGACGCAAAGCCTAAGCGACGGGACGGACGTGTCTGTAGCAGGAGTGTCTTCCCGGGACACCGGCGCCCTGGGGTCCGGCCGCACGATACAGCCGGGAGCAGCCCTGCAGACCCTGGGTTTGCTCAGAAACAGAATTAGAAATGAGGTTCACAGCTGGTTTCTCAGATGGATGCTGCCCGTTCCATTTCGGTCTGCGCTGTTTGTCACAAACGTCCCACAATGCGTACTTTGTTGTACCAAAGGGAAAATAAAATCCCTTCAGTGGACCCAGTGTTCTCGGCCGGTCCCAGCCTGGAACGCAGACGCGGACGTCGAGGGTGCTTTGCCTCTCAGGTCCCCCGTTCCCACGGGTGCCGCGGCTCCCCCCGCTGCCCCGTGAGGCCCCTACCTTGGTCTTGGATGTTCTCTTCCAAGATTGTTTTGGCATCACTCAGCACCCTCTCCGAAGCAGCGTGTATTAATTTGTGATGGGTCACACTTTTGGGGTCTTCTAAGCTCCCATGAGCACACTGGGGGGAAGAATCATATATTTCAAGACAGAAAATAAATAAATCATAATGGTAACAATACGGGACCTGACCCTCAAACCACAGCGGGAACGTACTGGCTACTAGCTAAAAAGTCAGAGCGCAGACGAAGTCAAAGAATTCTCATCAATGGCGGAAGCCAAACAAAAGGCCGCAACATCTGATCCCTAGGGCAGCAATCTGTCCACCAACCCAGTAAGTGCTCCTGAAATAGGTTCACGGCTTGACATAAAACACCCTGCTGGCAATCAGTGGCCACCTGAATCGCCTCCCTAGTCTGCAAAGATCTGGAGCAACGTTTTAAAAAGAAAACAGCAGGTCCACCCTCACCTGAAAACCTAAAAACCTAAGTATGATTTGTGTACTTTTTCTGTCTTCCAGACGCACGGAAGGGGCTGGGAGACGGTGAAGAGAGAAGGCGAGTCCGCAGACAGTAGAAACAGGGCCCTGACCACTGAAAAGGCCGCAAAACCCCGAGAGGAGAACGACCAGCCTTCACTCGGCCCTTGGCTTGCGCTCAGCACGGGACCACCACACAGATCCCGAAGCAAGCCGCAGGTGCCCCGGGTGGGGCCCCTCCTGGGCGGCCGAAGGGGACTGGCCGACTGGCACGCAGTTGTGACTCACTGGCCAGGGCCTCAGGCGCCCCAGAACGTGGCACCGGGGCAGGGGTGGGGGGACACTGAAGTCCAGGCAGGAGAAGGTCGTGGCAACACCCGGAACACTCTGGCTTCAGGGGGGCTGTTGTGCACTCACATCGACGGGCAAGGATGAAGGGCACAAAGAAGGGCCCAGCCAACAGCAAGATCCGCTCCTACATCTGTGAGAGCAGATGCCACCCTCCCCCCACTTGCCTTGAATTCGACTCTGGCTCTGCTCCCAGAAATACTGGGTGTGCTCCTTCTAACTCCGAAATTCGCAGGCTAGCTGATCTGACAAGTTCAGAATACGGTCTATGAAACACAATTTTCCAAAACAACCCTCATGTGGTCCCTGAGAAGACTGTGCTGTGCAGCCTGTCCACGGCGTGCCAGGAGCACAACACAAGCGTGAGTCATCCGCACACACCGTGACTTCATCCTGCTCCTTTGTTCTCGGCACAGACGCCCCGAGCAAGCGAAGATTCGGCAGCAGGACGGCCCCAGCGGAGCCCATCACGGGAGCCGGGCGCTGACACCCGCTGACGCTGCTTCCTCCCCAGAAGGGTGAAGAGGCCGTTCCTCCTACACGTGACGTGACCTCCCGGGTCATCCCAAGACACACCGTCATGTGATCTCGTAGCCATATTAACAGGTGCCGTGTCACGCAGTGACAATTTCACAAGAGACCCCAACTGATGTGGAAAGAAAAGAAAAGCTACAGAGCTCATCAGGTTCTTTACGAGTTATGGTAAGAACGCTCCTCATTAATAAAGCAACACGCTCCCAGGAGTACCACTGGGGGGGGGGGGAACCCACAGCGTCCCCTTCGAGGAGGAAGGGAAACATTGCGCCAGCCTGAGTGTGCACCAGGGGAAGATTGGGAAGGAGAAACAGAAGCCCGGGCGGGCTGAGCCTCACTGCCTGCTGCAGTGACACTCAGGCGATGGCTTCCCGGGTGACGTTCAAGTACACAACTTGAGGACACCCGTCGCTAACTACTGCATTCTGACCGGCTCGAGAGACGGCGCGTCCTGCCTACAGAACAGGACGGGCACGGAGCGGGGAATACTTCCCGACCACTCAGCTCTCGAGTCCCGAGATTTACGTGGCTCCCCCACACCTGGAGAGACTGCAGAGTGGAACAAAATCTCAACGTAAAGTAGGAGAGTGCCAGAAAAATCCCCCACGACACACCTCAATCCCGACTGGAATAATAAGGATCAGGAACGTGGTAATTAGCATCTTATTCCAATTGGCTGCCTAATGAACCCCAAGAGCTCCTGAAATTCATTAGCAAGCAACTGCGAATCAGCCCGACAGCTCTCACTTCCTGTTCCCCTTCATAAACTAATATCATGATAGCTATGCAAATTAGCGAGTGAAGTCAAGTGCCACCCCGATTTACCCACCGACTTCTCCCTGCCCGACTCAGCAGGTGTCGCTCCAAGTCCGGGCAGTTCTGAATTGACAGTCCGTTTCCCGTTATTCCATTAATCCACAGGTTTGTTCTGAGCACAGAGAGCCTGGCTCTGGACATGTCAACACAGACCCAGCCCTCGAGGAGCTCCTGTCCTGGGTGGGCTGGGGGGAGGGAGGGGGAACAGCAAGTCGGGGAGGTTTTTTTGGCTTTTGTTTTAAACGTACAGGACTCGGGGCGCCTGGGTGACTCAGCCAGTTGAGCGTCCGACTTCGGCTCAGGTCACGATCTCGTGGTTCGTGAGTTCGAGCCCGGCGTCGTCGGGCTCTGCGCGGACAGCTCAGAGCCTGGAGCTGCTTCGGATTCTGTGTCTCCCTCTCTCTCTGCCCCTCCCCCACTCATGCTCTGTCTCTCTCCGCCTCTCAAAAATGAATAACATTAAAAAAAAATTTTTTTTAAATAAATGTACACGACTCGACAAGCAACAGGGCCTGGCTCTAACAGCCTGCACGCTCGCGGAGCCCCCAGCCTACCAGCCTGCTGTCCGGTGGGTTTCTAGATGGCGAAAACACCCGACTGGCCCCCTCCTGGATGTGAGGCCAGGACCGCATCCTAACTGACATCCAGCGTGTTCCAGAAAGGGATCTGCTCTGGAAACCAGAATGCCTGCCTGCCTTCGCCAGTCACGAAACAGCTCCACAGACCCTCACTCCCAAGTGACTCAAAAGTATCTTCGTGCGTAGTTCCTACAGTAACTGGAAGTTCGTCCTTGGAGAGGACGCTCGCCACAGTACAAACGTGTAATTTACTACATGGAATCCGCACCAGAAGACTAACCTAAACCCTGACAAGAAAACACCGCACGGGCCAAGGGCAGCGGGAGTCAGGTGTCCCAGCCTGCCCGAGTGGAGGAGTTTACAGAGACACGGCCAGCAAGAACTACTTCCAAAAATTAGCAAGCTAAGGAGCCAACTATACAGGGGTATTTCACATGAACTGACCGTTAAAAAGTGGCTTTTTCAGCGAGGAGACTCTTCTCCTAGACCCACCCGCCGAATGGATGCAAAGGCCACGGCAAAGCAGGGGCTCGGGGACGAGTCTGGCAGCGGCCCCATTTCAGGGACTCCGGCTCGGAGGCTCAAGCGGCCAGAGCCAGACCCCATGCCAGCCAGCGGTAAACAGCTCCAGGTCGCCCGCCCCGCAGGGAAGGGAAGCCACTTCTCCTTGGCGGGTCCCTCTTCCTCGGGCCCCCGCTAAAAACCAAGAGCCTCACCCCAAGCGCAAAGGGAGCACAAATGATGGAAAACCACGAGGCCCTGCTCCGCGCGGCGACTTCACCTTTCCTGCCTCAGTTTCCCGGCCTGCCCCGAGCTCCTCGGGCTGCGGCAGGAGTTGATCGTGAAGCGCTCGGCCCGGAGCCGGGCCGGGGAGGGCGTCGGGAAGGTGTAGGGGTTGGGGGGTCGGGAAGGGGGCGGCTAAGGAAGGGGGCGGCCGCGGCCCGGACTTACGTGCTTGAGGCAGCGCTCCTTGAGCTTCTCCACCGAGGTGTCCTCGGTCGCCTCCTCCAGCCACTCGGCGCCGTCGGACGCGCAGATGTGCAGCCGCAGCACCTTGCCCGCGAAAATCTTCTCCTCCTGCACGAACATCGCGCCGCCGCCGCCCGGCCTGCGCCCGCCGCCCGGGCCGTGAAGGTCACCGGGGCGGGGCTAGGCCGCCCGCGCGCTCCCTCGCCGGCCGCCGCCGCCCCGCCCCGGCTCCCCCTCGGCCGGCCGCCCGTCACTTGCCGCGGGCCGAGCGGTCGCCTCGCTCCCGCCGCCGGGCCGCCGGGGGCGCGCTGTCCCCGCCGCGCCGGAAGTGCGTCACAGCGCGCGCCCGGAGCCTACCGGGAGATGTGGTTCTCCCGTAGCCCCGGCGCGCCCGTCGCCGCGCAGGAAGTGCGTCAGAGGGAGCGCCCGGGCATGCCGGGAGCTGTAGTTCTCTTGCTGCCGCCTCCGTCCCACACAGCTTCCTTGCACTTCGCAGCTCCGGGCCGCAGGCACGCGGGACGGTCGAGTCTGGTGATCAGTTCTGAGATGCGCTCTGGGTGAAAAATACACAGCAGGTCTCCGAGAGTCCGCAGGGAAAAGGAATGAAAAATACTCCCTGTTGTCTTTGTATTGACTATAAGTTATTGATTATAGACTGTTATATGAAATAACAGTCTAGGTGTATCGGGTTATGTAAGGTATGTTGAAATTGATTTCTCCTGTTCTCTTAAAGCGGAGCCTACCCACAGTTTTAATTGCACATGTGGCATCTATTGTGTTTTTCTGGACTGCACTGCTCTGGGTCAACTCAGAGTGTGGTCCGCAGCCAGGCAGCAGCAGCTCGGGTTCCCGGCCTCCCCCGAACCTTCCGCGTCAGACAACCCCGAGCGGCCTCCACTAGGGGGCAGAGCCGCAGGCGGACACTTGTAGCGACTGTCCTCCCCCCCCCCCCCCCCCCCCCCCCGCCCCACTCTGCACGTTTCCTGTGACAACGACAGATGTGGGTGCTGCGGTTTGGGCCAGACCTAGACCACGTATGATCTGGTCCATTCAGAGAACCTTTACTGAGCAGAGATGAACGCCACACAGCTCCCCTGTTCGTGCTCAGGAGGCCGGCAGCCTAAACAGGGCCGTGGTGCCCACGTCTGTCCCCTTTGGACGTTTACTGTCCCCGTGCCGCTTTGTACCCATGTTCTCATTCTCCCCCACAATCGCTCTGACCATGCCCGAATTTCGTTTGTCCTGTTAGCGTTTAGTGATTGCCTCCATGAGTCGGGACAGGAACAAACGAGCGGGCTCTCCGCTCGGCTGGGAGGCAGTGGCCGCGAGGGGAGGGAAGGAGGCTGGAGGCGCCCAGTGGGGCCAGGCCACAGGAAGGGGCGCTACAGCAAGTGGCCTTCATCGGAGGCCGTGGGGGCTGCAGCGTGGATGGTCACCACCCTCTGGTGGGGCTAGGGAGGAGGACAGGAGCCAGCCTGGATGCGGGAGATGCAGCTGACGGAGGGCAGGTATCGGGGAGAGCAAAATCGGGGATCCCATGAGTGCCTCCAGCGTGCGTGACAGGGTGCACCTCGGTGCCAGCACCCGAGGGAGCAGGAGAGGGTGGGCGGCAGAGGTGTTGCGCTCTGCTCTGCACAAGGAGTCCTGGACATCAGGGGACGTCCGAGGGGCCCGGGCCGGAAGGCAGGTGAGTGCGCAGGGCTGAGGTCCAGCGGACAGGCCCGGCTGGAGACAAGGGAGGGCAGCCGCCGGCTCGTCCACAGGAGCCAAAACGACGGTGGTGCTCACCCCGCCCCCCTGTGCAGAGAGGAGCCCACCAAGGAAACAGAAGAATGGTACCAGGAAGTTCTAAGGGCGAGGCACCATGAGATCCAAAAGGGGGGATTTCAAGAAGGAGAACATGCGGGCACGAACTGGAGGGAGTCGTGGCGGGGCGCACACCTCTGAGACCGCACACCGGCTCGGCCACTGTCTGCGAGGGGCTACGCGGTACCGCTCGGCCCAGCTCCTGTTGGCGCCACAGGCCTTTCGCGTGTGCGGGACGAGGGCCCAGGGGGCCTTCCTGTCGTATGTCAACAATCAACTCTCGAAAAGCGGTTCGCTGTACCTTTATCAGCCGAATCAGCCGAGCCTGGCCATGTGCCTAGCACCCTCCATCCACAGAGTCTCCCTGCTCACCGACCAACTCCTGGCCTCAGGGCCCCCCCTTCCTCCAGGAAGACCACCCTGACTGTGCCTGCCCTGAGCCACCCCTCAGCACTTTGGGCACCGCTCACCCTGACCCTGTCACGCGGGCATAACCCCCTGCAGAACGGGTGTCCTGAGTGATCTGTTTCCGAGGAGACAGACCTAAAGAAGCAGTCGGTAAACAGTAACGCTTCTCATAGGAATTCAGGAGAAGAGTACTAGACGCCCCAGAGGACCTGGGTCCGGGGCTCCTCCTCCCGGGCTCTGCTTCCCGGCAGTCCACTGGGAGCAGGGACGAGGTGCTGTCCTGGGATTCCCTGCGGTGAGGGGGCCACGCTGTCCCCAGAGACCTCAGCGGGTTCCTCCCTGTCTGAGCCTCTGTTTCCTCTTCTAGGTGAGAATGAGGACACGTGTGCATCCAGAAAGGGAGCACCTGCCACCCAGCTTTGGGGAGCAGTCAGCCGCCAGCCCCGCTGCCTTGCAAGGTGACAGCTCACGCTCCTCGGTGTAAAGACCCAGCATCCCACTCAGCCGGGGACACCCCCCCCCCCAACCGGCCTGCCCGCAGCCAGCTCTGCTTCTCCCCTCGCCTAACGCCTGCCTCCCCCCTCCCAACAGACGCAGGTCCCTAAAGCACGTTGCGCCTGCCACTCCTCGCAGCCTCTGCCTGCGCACCTGCCTGGGTGCCCGGCGGGCGTGTATTTCGTACCTACGGTGCACCGGGAGCCGCTTCAGGTGCCGGAAGTGCGGCAGGAATAAGGTGGCCGCCGGCTCCGGGAGGTGCTGCTGGTCTGAACGTGGCAGGCCCAGGGCCCAAGGTCGAGCCCGGCAGAGCCGAGGGTTTCCCTGAATGCGGCGGAGCAGCCTTGGCTCCGGACCCCGGAGGGCCCGCGAAGAGCGGAGCCGCCCTGGGAGGTGCCAAGGGGACGACCTCCCTTCCCATGGTCCCCCCTCCCCCGCTGACGCCGGCTGAGACGCAGCTCCGGGACCCTGGGCAGGCAGTGGCTAGGCCATAAGGGCCGGAGAGGGTCTCCCGGCCAAGGGGGCCTCGAGCCCGGCGGGGAGGGGCAACCACCCTGCGGGGATCCCAAGCCTCCCTGCAGCGGCTGCCAGCGGTGCCTCCCGGCGGCCACTAGAGGGCAGGGGCGAGCTGTGGTCCTGGTCCTGCAGGCCGGCGGGTGAGCCGCGGGCAGGCGCCAGCCCCTGTCCTCTCAGCGCCCCTGCAGGGAGCCTGCCTGGGCACAGCGGCTGGGCCAGCACCTCCTTCGAAGGTAGTGGGAACGGGCCCTAATGAGTGACTAAGAGCTCTCCAGACAGCAAGAGGGAGGAGGAAGTGATTGGGGGGAAACTGAGGCACCCAACAAGAGGAAACAGCCCCACCACCCCTGTGGGTGCCTTGGGGAGCCCAGTTGGAAAAGCACAGCTCTGGGCCAACACCTTTCAGCGGGAGACCCCAGGACCAGAGAGGCAGGCATCTGGTCATGTATCCTGTTCAATCAAAAGCCAGCACACGGCCCCACTGCCAGTGCCTGGGGTGGGGTGGGGTGGGGGGCTCCTGGTTCTCAGGATGTAGCCCCAGGCCGGCCCTGGCCTCTCTCAGCTGCTGCCCAGCCCCGCCCCCCAAGGTCACTGGGTGTGGGAGTGGTCGGGGGTCACCAGAACAGTCTCACAAGGCAGGGGGCTTCAAACAACCGGAATCTACTCTCATCCAGCTCTGGAAGCCACGGGTGTGGGCAGGGCTGGTCCCCTCTGTGGCTGTCGGGGGAGTGCGTCTGTCGCAGGTCAGCTGCTGGTGATCCCAGAAATCCCTGGTGTCCTTTGGCTTGGAGACGCGCTGGGCCGGCTCCCTGTGTCCCAAATCTCCCTCCTCTCCGTGCCTCTGTCCCTCCGTGTCTTGGAGGGCGCCCACCTGTCACGGGATGCAGGGCCCACCCTAAATCCAGGATGACATCATCTCTAGACCCTTAACTCATCACATCTGCAAAGACCCTGTTGCCAAATGAAGCCATTCTGAGGTGCTGGGTGGGCGTGAGTTTGGAGGGGACCCTACACAGCCCCCCATGGGTCACGGGCACCCATGAGTGGGGGGCATGTACCGAGCCGGCCGCACCCTGCCCTCGGGGAGCCGAGGCCTCAGGAGCCTGGCAGATAGGAGTGGTCCCAAGGTTAATTAATTATGACATTAAAAATTCGCCCGTTAAGGGGCCCCGCAAACAGGAAAAGTATTAATCACTCGTTTCCTCAGAGTGACAAGTGCATTTCCCTAAATTCCTCTGCTGCTGACTTAACCGAATGATAATCTCCCGGCTGCTGCCATTCCCGTGAAGTCACAGCTCATGAATATTCCAGTGTCACAATTTGCTTTTTAAAAGGACAGACTTATTATTTCATTTTTAAGCTTGCTGTCACGAATAGTAATTTTCCAGGCCCTGAAACAATGAAACGGCAGTGACTTTCCGGTCACCCACAGAGTCCCAGGGAGCCAGTCCCTGCCCTGTAGGGGACCGGGTGGGGGTGCCAGGCCTTCCCACCACTCATCCGGACACGCAGTCAGCCCATGGGAACATGGCTGGACAGCAGTGAATATACTGCACCCCCGCCCCTCCCCTGGGCACTTCACAGTTTATAAGCAGGTGCACCGTTCAGCCCCGAGTTTCTGCAGGTGCCCTGCATGCGTGGGGCCACAACGGTGTCTCCAACCGCGAGCCAGCTGAGGGGGTGGGACGCTTCTCCCAGGAGCCAGACAGATAGCAGTTCAAATCCTGACACCGAGTGATCTTGGGCAAGGCACTCTGGGCCTCAGCTGCCCATCTGTGAAATGGGGTCTGGAGCCAGGATTGGACCCAGGTTCACCCAGTGCCAGAGCCGGTGTGCTCGCCCCCTCGCCGATGCCTCAGGTCTGGCGAGACAGAGCGTCGGGACCCACTGCCCTGAAGTTTGGATCTTCTGTTCCCAGTAGCAGAGGGACTAGTGGTAACACCCAGCAGCTTCCCCGGGAGCACCCTCCGGGTGTGATTTCTACCACTCGACGCGATTACAGGCCATTCCGAAAGCCCAATAAACCGTAGCAATTCACTAAATACGTGTTTAAGTGGAAAATCAGATGCCGTGGCTCCCTTCCATAATTGTTCATATGGGAAGGGACTCCTTTTCATAGATGGGCTGATGGTAGAGGGGAAGGGCCCTCCTCAAACCCCATCCCTTCCCCTGCGCCTCAGTGCTGTCTCCAGCGCCGACCTCCCTAGGCCCAGCCTGTCTCCGGAGAGACCCCGAAGGCCCCCGCCAAGGCCGTCCTACAGATTGGGGGCCGCTCCTCAGCCTGGCCTCGGGTCGGCCATCCAGGAGGCCCACCCTGCACCTCCCAGGCCTGTCCCCACCCCCACCCCCGCCTAGCCTTTCTCGCGCTCTGCACCCACAAAGCCCCTGCCTCAGCTTATCCCGCCCCCGTGACCCCCGAGGCTCAACTCGAACATCCCTCTGCTGCAAAGCCCACCCCGGCTGCCCCTGCCAGGCATGAGCCGGGACCCTCTGTGCACCCCCGGACCCAGTCCCCTGGGTCAGAGTTCAGGTCTTCCCATTTCCCTGTGTTTGCTTCTGCCTGTCCCTCCTCGGTGACAGGGATTACTGCGTCCTGGACCCCAGCCCCAGCACAGGGCTCCCGGGAGAGCTGCAGTCGACCTCGTTCTTGTTCCCACGAATGAAGAATGAATGGATGAAGCATCGATCGGAGGGACCTGTGCCATAGGTTTACTCTGGAAATAACACGTCCTTACAAAGTGTGGCCCCCAAGAGAACCCCTCTTGGGGAATTACATCGTGCCTCACTTTTCCAGAACAGTGCTAGAGAGGATGTGTAAGAGCTGCGGTCTTGACCTCCAGGGGTCCACAGTGTCCTCTGCTGACAGCCGAGATGCTGCCCCGTGGGCCCCAGCGATGGGATTAAAGGGGAGATCGTATGGGGCGGCGTAGCTTCTCTCGGCTCCCCAGAGGGAGCCCCCAGCCGGTGCCAGAAGCGTGCTCTGATCAGCGGACAGCGCTGTGCGCACAGGAGGCAGCACTGACCCCGGGAACAGAGGGGCTTTACTGTAACCCGACGTCTTCAACTGTCCTTGGGATCTTGTCACAGAGAATCTGAGTGGCCGGGGCCTCCAGAGGCTTGGTTTCCGGAAGGCTGTGTGCTCTTTGCTGAAATGGCATTTGTGGAACGTGCAGTGACTTTTCACAGGGACACCACCGGCCCCATGGGGGAGGGGCCTAGGGGGCAAAGCTGGCTCACCCACGAATGCCGTTTACGGTCCTGGGTGGGGGCACTAAATGCCGATTGCACACCCCTGCCCCCTGGAACAAGAACATCGGGCAAGCCAGTCCCAGGGGCTGAGGCCACACCACCCCAGGGGAGAGTGCTGGTGTCAGGAGATCCCAGCTTGGTTCCAGGAAGCCCTCGGGGCGGTGGGGGAATCAAGAGGCCCCCAGATGGGCAGGGGCCCTCCGGAGGCCATGGGGAGTCAGTGCAGGCCAGGGTGGGACCCAGGCCCCTGAGGCCCCTTCACAGCTGGGGTGGCCCCAGGTGCACAGCCTCAGGCTGCACCAGCCCCCGCTTGCTGGGGAATCCCTGCAGTCTGACATGCAAAGTCCTTGGGAAATCTCACCAAACACCTGCCTGCTTTCGCCACCGCGAGGAGAAGACGGAGGATGTCAGAAAGACCCCAGCACCTCCTGCGCCCAGATCCCTGGTCCAGAGGGTCCCCCACGGCCAAAAAGGTGTGGCCGTGCCTCTCTCCGAGGTGCTGAACCACCCCCTCCCCCGGCCCCCGCCTCTGGCCGCCCTGCTGTCTGGCATTGTCCCTTGCGTCCTGCCCTCGCACCCTGACACAGTTTGCTGTTCTCATATTCTCATTTTTTATGTTTAAAATCATGGTTATATGCACACACACACACACCATTTTAACCATTTTTTAATTTTTTTAATGTTTACTCATTTTTGGGAGCGACAGAGACAGAGCGTGAGCAGGGGAGGGGCACAGAATCCGAAGCAGGCTCCAGGCTCCGAGCTGTCAGCACAGAGCCCGACGTGGGGCTCGAACCCACGAACCGGGAGATCACGACCTGAGCCGAAGTCAGACACTCAACCGACTGAGCCCCCCCAGGCGCCCCCATTTTTACCACTTTCAAGGACACAGTTCAGGGGCATCGGGCACATTCACACTGTCGAGCAGCTGTCCCCCCGTCTGTCCCGAGAACGTGTTCATCTTCCCAGACTGGACTCTGTCCTGTTACACGTGGACCCTCCCCTCCCCCAGCCCCACCCCACCACCCCCCTCCATGTCTGTGGCTCTGACTCCTAGAGGATGTGTCCCCCTGTGACGGGCTGACGTCACTCAGCACGGTGCCCTCCAGGTTCGCCCAGTTGTAGCAGGTGCCGGGGTTTGCCTCTGTTTGAAGGCCGAGTGATATCCCGTGGTGTGGACGCCCCACATCTTGCTTGCCCACCCATCTGTCACTGGACACTCGACTTCCACTTTCTGGCTACGTCGATGAACGCTGCCATGGAACCCGGTATACAGATACCTTTTCAAAACCTGCCTTTATTCTTTCGGGGACATACCCAGAAGTGGGGGCGCTGGGTCATATGGCAGACCGGTGTCCAGTCCTTTGAGGAACCTCCACCCTGCCTCCCACGGTGTCTGAGCCACGCTGCACCCGCGCCGGCAGCCCGCGGGGCGCCCATCCTCCACGTCCGTGCCACGCTGCGTTCTCCCGTTCGGTGGGTGGTAGCCGTCCCCCCCCCCCCCCCGGCCCCGGGCCCCTCCTCTCATCTCGTCCTCCTCCTGTTGTGTTTTGTTTTTGCTTTTGTTTGTTGCTTTGTCTCATCTTGTGCTTTTGCAGTGGGGAGTTTTCCAGGGGCCGGGTGTGATGGTGGAGAGCACGATTCTGGATCCAAATCCTCGCCTTGACTCTCACCAGCTGCGCAACCTGAGCCCGCTGTCAGAAGAAATGAGAGACGGCCTGTAAGGGGCCAGCGAAGTGCGAGCAAGAAAACACGGCAGCTCTTTTTACCGTCAGCTCCGCTGCGGGCTGGGCCGTGTGTTTAGAGAGGACTTTCACGCACAGCAAGGCTCACACCAGTGACCTGGCCGCGGAGGGGGCTGGCTGGCAGTGGGGTGGCTCCACCACGGCCATCCCCCCCCCACCTCCAGGACAGCACCTCTGGGGGCGCGGGTCCAGGTGGCCCTAAGGGGAGGGCTGCGGCCACCGCAGCCCCAGAAGCGCCTCCTTTCCCTCACTCGGAGGCAGGGAGGCAGGCGGCGTCCGCAGAGCGATGAGCTAACGCTTCCCAGTTCTGAGATAATGGCCTCTGAACAGGCACAAAAGAGCTGATGTCTGGGCGCCCCCGAGGCAGGAAGTATCCGGCACCGATTCTGGGAACATGAGACGTTTAAGCGACTGCCTTGTTGAATATTTCATGATTTACATTAATGGATTTCTGGTGTTTTTCATAACAAAACTGTCCACATTATGATGGGTTAAGATGTGGTTATTCCGGCCACTCTCCCTCCGAACACCCTCTCGGAGCGCCGGCCACTGTCCCTCTGTCTGCCTGAGTCTTCTCCCCCAGAGCCTGCGGGGGCCCCCCAGAGCCCACGTGTCCTAAATGAGGCTCCCGGCCTCGGGGAAGGCGGTCCAGGCACCCCACAAAGTGGCCTGGGGTCTGGGGCTAGAGGGACCTGCATAGGCCCCCAACACATGCTCCCCGAGACCACTTGGCACCCCCAGGAATACATTTTTTTTTAATTAAAGTACACAGTTTATCCGATTTCCCTAGATTTCATTTAAGTCCCTTTCCTGCTCGGGGTCCCCCCCGGACCCACACTGCAGGCAGCCGCTCCGGGCAGGGACGGAGTCTCAGACTTTCCCTGGTGTTGACCACCTGGTCGGTTCCGGGGAAACCAGGCCAGGGGCTTCGCAGAACGGCCCTCAGCTGGGATCTGTCTGACGTGTTCCTCTTGCCGGGACGGGGGCGGGGGTGTGGGAGACCCCGGAGCCGAGGTGCCCTCGTCATCACGCCGTGTCGGGGGCACACCGTCGCTGCGACCGTGGCCCCCCTCCCAGGCCGTGGCTGACCTGGGGTGCTGGCAGCAGGCAGCAGGGAGAGTCCTGCACCCTTGCCCCAGGGGGCAGGGTGGGGGTGGAGGGCACTGGCAGGGCAGAGCTGGGCGGCCGGGCCCCAGCTCAGCGGCTCTGGGGGGTTCCGCCATGACCTCGGGCCTCCATACTCTGCAGACTCAGCCCACAGGACCCACAGTGCCTGGAATATTTCAAAATTCCTAGTGTAATATCCCAGAAACCAGAACCATCGAGAGCCCCTCAGAGGTGCAGGCAAATCCACAGTCAGCGTGATCCGAGCAAAACAAAATTAATTTCTTCCAAGGAGCGCGTGGCCTCACCACCGGGGCTGGCTGGCTCTTTCCTCGGTCGCCCCCACCCTCAGACCCCCCGGCCTGGCTCCGTAGGCATCACCTCCAGACTGGGAGAAACGGAGGCCCCACAGGCTCCGTCCAGCCTGAGGACACGCCGTGAGGGTGGCCGGGAGGAGCCCTCGCTCAGCAGTCCCAGGAGGGTCCGGGCTGGGAGCGGCCTCCATGGAGGCCGTGTGCGGGGAGGCGGCTGGCCCCCAACAGCGCTGGGGAGGGCGGTCACGGGGTGACACGGCGGTCACGGGGTGACACGGCTGCCCCACCGTGCATTCCTAGCAGGGCCTCTGGGAAACCGGGGCTCGTGGCTGAGGTCACTCGGGGTTCAGCCCAGAACCTCCCCGCAGACCCTAGGACTCTGTGGGCTGACCCCCCCCGGGGTCCCCGCCTTCACGGTCCTGGGGCTCAGCCCAGCCCAGGCACCTGACCCTGGGGCAGGGAGGGGGGAGGCTGGCCGCCTTCAGGGGCCACTCTTGTGGGCTTGACGGTGCTCCCAGGGCCTCACAGATCCCTCCTCCTCCTCCCACCGCATTGTATGCAACTGCCAGGAGCATTAACACCAGGGATGCCCCCAGCGTAAATGAGTCAGAACCAGCAGGCTCAGCACTTGGGCCTCCCGTCAGGTGGCCACGGGTCTGTCCCAACGGAGGGCCGCGTGGAACCCCCTGGGGACACAGTGTCAGCCCACCTTCCTCTTCTCCCTGTGCTGAGCCCCTCTCAGCCCCAGGGCACCGAGTTGCACTCTGCTTTCGTGGGGAAGGTGGCAGGGGGGGGGGGGGGTTCCACCCTGGCAATGGCCACTGGGCAGTGCGGGCAGGACACGCACCCAGGCCTCTCGGCCCTTCTGCTCTCGGGCCACCAGGGCATAGGGTGAGTAAGCCAGGCTGGGGAAGGGTGAGGGGTGGGGTGGAGAGCCAGGAGGGCGCAGGGGGCCAGGGCCCAGGCGAACTCGGTCCCACATTTGCTGCAGCGGCACCCACTTGGCTGTCCTCAGCCCCTGTCACTATGTGATCACCCCTCCCACTGGGGGAACGAGTCCCACTAAGAGATGGAAAAATGGGGGCAGACACGGGGGTGTGACTGCTTCACTCAGCGACTCCCTCCCACCACTACCCCAGCCCTATTCCTCCAATAAGACCGGAACTTCTGGGCAATGGAGGGGCCCCCCCAGATGGTCACGGGGGCTCAGGTCGGGGAGGCCCACAGCCACACTGGCCCACCCCTCCCCCACCTGTCCCCCAGCTTCCCCAGCCCATGACCCACCCCTCACCCACCCCCCACCCCTCCTCCACCCAGCCCCCACACAGCCCCCACTCAGCCCCCACCCTCCACTACCCAGCCCCACTCAGCCCCCACCCAACCCCCAACCTCCCCCACCCCCACTCAGCTCCCACGCCTCCCCCACCCAGCCCCCACTCAGCCCCCACCCAGCCCACAACCTCCCCCACACCCACTCAGCCCCCAGGCCTCCCCCGCCCAGACCCCAGTCAGCCCCCACCCAGCCCACAACCTCCCCCCACCCACTCAGCCACCACCACTCCCCCGTCCAGCCCCCACTCAGCCCCCACCCAGCCCACAAACTCCCCCACACCCACACAGTCTCCACCCCTCCCCCGTCCAGCCCCCTCTCAGCCCTGACCTAACCTCCAACCTCCCCCACCCCTACTCAGCCCCCACTCCTCCCCTGCCCAGCCCCAAACTCCCCCACACCCACTCAGCCCTCACCCCTCCCCCCTCCAGCCCCCACTCAGCCCGCACCCAGCCCAGACCCAGCCCCCACTCAGCCCCACCCCTCCACCACCCAGACCCCACTCAGCCCACATCCCTCCCCCACCCAGCCCCACTCAGCCCCCACCCAACCCCCAACCTCCCCCACCCCCACTCAGCCCTCACTCCTCCCCTGCCCAGCCCCCAAACTCCCCCACCCTCACTCAGCCCCCACCCGTCCCCCGTCCAGCCCCCACTCATCCCCACCCAGCCCCCACCCAGCCCCCACCCAGCCCCACTCAGCCCCCACCCAGCCCCCACCCAGCCCCACTCAGCCCCCACTCACCTCCCACCGGTCCCCAACCCAGCCCCCAAACTCCCCCACCCCCACTCAGCCCCCACCCCTCCCCCGCCCGGCCCCCACCCAGACCCCACCCGGCCCCCACCCCTCCCCCGCCCAGCCCCCACTCACCCCACCCCTCCCCCACCCAACCCCCACCCAGCCCCCAACCTCCCCCACCCCCCCAGCCCCTCCCACACCCTCCCCCACCCATCCCCCAGCCTAGCTCGGCTGGTCTTGGTGGCTCTGCAGTGCACATGCGTGGCATTCAGACCGGGTGCCTGCCGAGGAGGTGGTGGGAACACGGCGTTCCCTTGGTGCCTGGCCAGGCGGGCCAGGCGCCCTCCCTCCTCCACGCAGGCACTTTCGCAGAGGCAGCGAAGTTCCCGGACGCCACTGGTCCCCAGACACACGCTGTGCACGGCCAGCCGGCCAGCCCAGCCGGGGCCTACAAGCAAAGCAGGTGGGCCCCGCCCGCTGTGGGCGGGGTGTCAGGACCCCCACAGCGCTTATACCTGGCCACGGCTCTGACACCCCCAGACCCCACCCCCGCCCGCTCTGGGCCGGACTGCCTGGGGCCGGGTCGCCCCTCCTCCTCTGTGTCGGTCCACCCCAAGCTCAGTGCTTGTCTGCCCCTTCTCCACCTCCATCCAAGCTTGTCTTGGAGACACCTGCAGCTTTGAGCACCGGTGTGCGGCCACCCTCGGGGGGTGCTCACAGCATCCTGTGCTTCCTCCTGACACGGGGCCCCACGGGGAGCCGGAGCAGGGCGTCCTCCCTGGGCAGTCGTGCAGCCCCGCACTGGGGGACTCTTCCTTCTGCTCCTGCCTCCTCTGCACCGCCCCTCGGGCTTGTTCCTTCCCCGCCCGGCTCCTGCCGGACACATGGCCTCTCCAGAGCTCCTCCTCCAAGAAGCCTTCCCAGTCTGCTCCTCCAGCATCATCTGGTCGAGGTGGACCTGGGGTGGCCCTCCAGGGACTGAAGGACAGGGCTCCCTAACCAAGGCTCACCCGCTCTCACTCACCAGGCCCCCCGCAGACACACCTCTGAGCTGGCCCAGGCCGAGATCTGCACCCCATCCAAGAGCAGACACCCTCCGGGACCACCGAGAGGGGTCCCCACTATTGTGGTGTCATCAGCCTGAGACAGCATTGTCTAACCCCCGGGAGCACTCACGTCAGCCAGGGGTGGAGGGAGGACGTGGGGACGCAGCCGGGGGCCGAGGGAACCTCCTTTCCCTCGTGCTATGGGAGAACCCCACCTCCTATGGCCTCCCAGGGAAGTGGGTCCACTGCCCCCCATCGCCCATGTGTCCCCCACCATGGCGAGAGGGCCGGCCGAGTCACCCCAGGCCACCCAGGAAGGGGTCTGACCAGAGCTGGCACTCTGGCTTCCCTGCCCCCGAGGCCAGGAGCCCCGCTCGTGCCCACCGCCCCCCCCCCCACACCGAGGCCGCCCACAAACACCTCGGTGCTGCCCAGCCCGCGCCTCTCCGGGAGCCCCCTGCGCGGCAGAGAGGGTCTCGCGTCCCAGCTGGCACCCGTGAGTGACGCCAGAACGGTAATTCCTAATTAAATAGAAGAGAAAACCGGGGACTGAGGAGCGATTACCCAAATCGTTGGATCGTTGGATCTCGAGGAACAAATATGCCGTCGGTGCCGACCGCGCCGCGGACACATGGCCATAAAGCGGCGACAGAAGGGAGCCTGGCAGTGAATACGGAAACCCTCTTTTCGGGGACCGTGCGCTCGTAAAGGGGCCGCTTCGTGGAGAGCCCGCAGAGGGGCAATGGCAGCCCGGAGCCTGATTTATCCACGCAAACGCTTTGTAGTACTTGAGATTAATACAAATATTTAATAAAGAATCAGGGTGGTTTATCTGTAATGCAAAGAGAATCACATCGCCTATATTTTTATTACTGAAAAATTGGAAGCGGGGAGAAATAATGATGGAAACCACTGTATAAATGACAAAAATACCCATTCTGGTTATGTGCACGGCTCTACAATCTCCCTCTACCCTATAAACATAATCTATTCGCGCGGCTCTTTCGGCGGATTCCAGAGCCCGCTCTGCATTGTGGAGTTTAATATCACCCTGTTCTCCACGGCACAGGGAAGTGATTAAATAAGAAATAAATTTGGCTGTCACTGCATTTAAAATCAAATCAAGGATCATTTGTTACCCAAAATGAACCAGTTCTCCTTCCCTGCCCATAAGCAGGCCGCTGTTTGCCGAACCATTTAGAAATGTATATACAGTAAATTCGGCACATAATGGCTCGTACGATAATACGATCTTTATGCACCGAGCTGCCGGAAGGACCGTAAACAGCACATGGCTTTTTTAATTTAAAGTTATAGGTATGAGACTTCGCAGACCCGTCTCAGATCCATCTGAATCTCGTTGGCGGAGGCCCGCGCACAGCGTGGGGTCCCCAGATCCCCTCCCACCCCCACCTCCTGCCCTTGCGTGGCGGAGGGGCCGAAGCAGAACTGAGGGTGCACGCCCTGACCCTAAGCCCCTCGAGGGGCAGCAGGGCGCGGAGGGGGAGACAGAGCTGACCCCACCCGGCGGGCTTTCTCACCCGAGAGAGCGTCTGCGGGCCGGGGCGCCCAGCGATGGCTGAGAAGCAGAGTGGGCAGAGGAACCAGGAGCCGCGATCCCAGGCCGGCCCCGGGATGGCCGGTCCACGGGGCTCAGACGCCCTTCCGAAGGTAGGGCCCCGGAGGTGACTTTTACAAGCGTTCGCAACACAAATGTTTGCCAGGCTTTAGTCCTGAAAGGGGTCAATGCGCTAACCCATGCACTGGGAACCCACACCTTGGGAAATGCACTAACCCATCACCCTGGCGGTGTCCAGCCAGACAATCCAGTTAAGAACCACGTGGGCGTCCCTTTCTCCCAGGCCCAGAGGGCTTGCCCACAGTCCCGTCAAGCAGGCCTGTCCCCTGCCCCAGGCCAGGAGCCCCGGGCTGTTCTCTCCACCCCCTGTCCGTCCATCTGGGACCTGCACCTGCGCTCAGCTCAAAGCTGCCTCCCACTCAGGTGTCAGCGTCCGAGATGCCGTCACCAGTGTGTTCACGGCTGCTTCTCTTCCAGCCGGACAGGAGACGCTCACCCCGGCCCCTTCTCCCCGGCCTCCAGCCCCTGCTCCCGCCCAGGGAGGGGAATGCTGGGGGATGGCCGGGGGTGGCCAGGGCCGCAGGGCTGCCGGGCTGGGGTTAGAGCAGCGTCCCTGCCCCAGCCAACGCCCGCAGCAGGTAAGGGCAGGGGACACCTGGCAGTTGCTTCTAGTAGGGAGACTGAGGCCCAGGCAGAGGCAGGAGTGCTTCAGGGTCACGGCCTGGAGCAAAGCTGGCCCTGCCTGCTATGACCTTGAGTCCAGCTCAGCACCCTGACTTCCGAGTCTCCCCCACCCACACCAGCCGCCCCCTCCCCTGGAAAGTGGGGCCTCTGGGAGGAAGCACGTTAGTTGAGCAGGGTCAGGGCCTGGAGCCGGGACAGAGGTACCTCCACCAGGCCCAGAGGCCCCAGCCCCAACTCTGACCTCTCACCCCGGACCCCATCCCAGACTGAACCCCCTTCCTTCCACGGGACATCCCCCACCCCCAGAGCCCACAGAACTACTGGACATGCAGGCCCAGGGGACTGTTCCTCCCGGGGCGCAGGGGACACGGCTCTCCAGTTCGGGGGACTCGGGCACCTGTCCCCGTGAGCTGGACGCGGGCGAGCCCCTCTGCGGGGCGGTCCAGCAAGCATCCAGAGAGGGTCCGCGGCTGCCTGCCACCTCATTAGCGGCTCGCTGTGCTAAAACGTGCGACATAAACTTAAAAATTAATTGCTTCACCTTCTGAAGCGTCTTTAACCGCCCCAGAAAGGAGATATGGCTAATAACCATAATTTTAAAGTCAATTCTTGTTAGAAGATTATGTTTGACCAAATGTCTTTTGTGAGCTCATTATTTCACATTTTCTCCTCCCTCAAAAAAAATCTTTTATGTATATTTTGTCCCTAAGAAAATACGGGACGGGCCATGTGGACACAGCTCCCCTCTGCCTGGCCGGGGGCAGGGCGACCCCGGGGGCTCAGACCCCTGCAGGCAGGCCTGGGAGCGCCTCTCTTCCTCCCAGGGGAAGCGTGGGGGGTGAAGAGGGCGTTTCTGCTCTTCTCTCCACTGGGGACTCACTGTCAGTCCGAGGGCACCCTCCTCCTCCGTTCGGGTGCCCCTTGGAGCCCTCGGGGCTGGTAGGGCATGACCCTCAGGTGCCCCTGTGACCTCTGGGCCTGGCTTGCTCTGCCCACGACTGGAAACCAGTGAGCGCACCGGCTCCTGGGCTGGGGGTGAGGGGCCTGGTAGTTGCCCCTTGCTGGATGCCCGAGGCGGGGGCCTCAGGGCCTCACGGGCCCCTGGACCCTCAGAGGCTGCTCCCCAGTGACCTGACTCATAGAAGAGGGGGCCCAGACGCAGGCGGGGAGGGACGGCGGGGGCCTGGAGACGGTCCAGCACATTTTCCTTCCACCACCATTCGGCAGGACCCCTCTCTGTCCCTCGGCCCCAGGAGACAGGTCGTGACGGATATCAGCCCCTTCCGAGGCACAGGTGGGGCTCCTAACCAGAGACCCCCGGCCCTGGGGAGCTACCCTTAGTATGCCATGTTCACACGTGTGTGTGGGCACAAGTGTTGGGGGCACAGCACTCGGGGGCCGAACACCTTCTCCCCGGAGCCCCTGAGCCTGAGGCCAGCGCAGGGCCCGCTCTGCCTGCGTCCCAGGGCACCTCCGCGCCCCCGGGGTGTCCGCAAAGAAAGCCAAAGGCCGAGGGTCCACCAGCCTGCGAGGACGGCCCCCTGGCTGCAGACGGAGGGGGTGACAGAGGCTCCCAGGCCCCCTCCTGAAGCAGGTTGATTTTTATTGCCTAGAGGACAACAAATCACTCTCTGACAATAATCGGAATGAACAGACACTTAATTATGAGGCCATGAGACAGCATGATTATTAATTTCAGAGTGTGCAACCCAGTCCTAAAGGCTGAGCCTGGACACTTACCGCGGGCGCTCCGGGGGGCCCCTGGGGGCAGTCAGAGGCGGGGGGGTTCCAGGCACCAGGGCGAGGGCCGCTCCCAGGGAGCCCCAAACCTCTCCCTCCAGCCTGGGGAGCCTGCGCTGCAGGGGAGCGGTGTTGCTTGGGCTCCGGATCCCCCAGAGGCTGCCCAGCCAGCACGCCCCAGGGTCTGACTGGGGTGAGACCGGCCGGCCCCTCGGGCACGCAGGGGTCCGTCCTGCGGTGTTACTTCCTTCCTGGAGGGCCCAGCTCTGCTGAGAAGGTCCTGGGCCTCAGTCACCCCCAGCAGGGCGGGTGTTGGCAGCCGTGTCGCAGGAAAGAAGGGGACTCGGGGGTTGGCACAGGCTGACCTCAAGAGGTGGCCTGTCCCCCAAGCCTCGGTGACACGTGCTCCCTCCTAGGGCTTCTCCTCTTTTCCCACACCTCCTGTCTCCCCAGAGTTCGGTAATTCCTCCCACGGCATCTCCAAGCCTTGGGGTGCCGATCCTCCCGGGCCTGTGGGGCCTCGGGGCCGCGGACGCTGCTCTGGATGGAGGCCGGGGGACGCGGTGGGGGGGGGGGGGCGCAGCCCCGTCGTGAGGTCGCAAGACCCAGCGCACAGCGGCGGACAGCCCTCCCCGGCCACCAGCGAGAAGCCGGGTTCCAGGCCGGGCAGCCTGTGCGAGCCGACTGCCAGCCAAGCTGTCGGCTGGTGGCGCTTGGCAGGCGGTGCGGCAGAGCGGGAAGGGGTGTTTGCAGACTGCCGCTGACAGTTTCCCAGACGAAGCCGCGCTGGTTAAACACGAGAAGTGAGCAGTGCCCACGGGCAGATCCCGGCCAGGAGGAGACGAGCAAGGCAGGAGGTGGAGATGTGGAGGCCCGTCTCCCGAGGGCTGGGCTGCTCGGGGTCCTCCCCTCCCACCCGTCCCCCCCCCCCACCCGACCTGGCACCCTGGCCCGGTGCCAGCCGTCCCCCCCCAACCTGGCAGCCTGGCCCGGTGCCAGCCTGGCGTCCAGACCCCTGAGGGTCTCCGCTTCCCGCCTCTGTGCACGGCCAGTGTGGCCGCCCTCCGGGCTGCAGGGTGGTGGGATCTGGGGGAGGGGCCTCGACCCCTCCGATGGGGGTCCCTTCTCTGTCCTCCCAGGCGGGCTGCCGTGTGGGGTGAGCTGACCAACCTCATCTGGGAAGGAATTTAGGACAGGCTCTCTGGCCTCTGGGTTTCTGACCCGGCACCACCATCTCCAGAAGCCCAGGCACAATGCCGCCTTCCTGGCTCCCAAGGAGGGGGGGCCTGGGTGCCCCGGTCTCTCTGGGGTGGGGGCAGGTCCCCCGTTCCTGCTGGGCTCTCCCGGGCCCCTCCTGCCATCCCCCCTTGGACTCTCTGGGTTCCCCCCCACCTAAGGAAAGCAGTCAGGGTGCCACCATCACCAGAAACCAGGGTTCTCACGTGGGCACCACCCCCCTTTACAAACGAGGAAACGGAGGCTCAAAAGGCCAGTCCTGTGTTGTGGTCGGCAGGGCGCCCCCAGAGCAGTGCTGTGCCCAACCCAGGGCTGGACGGGGGCAGACAAGGTCTTGATCTCAATCCAAAATACAAGTCCGGGTAAAGCCGTGCAGAGAGCCATTAACAAGTGACAGTCTGCTGCTACCTGGGATGAGGCCACTGTCCATCGCCTCCCAACCCCGCGAGGGATACTGAGCCTGGGCTGTGGGCCGAGTGAGGCATCCAGGGCAAAAGGGAAGGGTGGCTCTGGCAGAGGGAGTGGCGTGGGCAAAGGTCCTGTGGCAGAGATGGAAGAAGGCCAATGGCACATGGAGGGAGGGGCCAGAGCAACACAGAGCCAGCGTGGGGCAGGGAGGGTTGCCAGGTAAAGTACGGGATGCCCCGTAAATTTTAAATTTCAAATAAGTAATGATTTTTAAAAATATAAGCATGTCTGAAAATTGCATGGGACATACTCATACTAAAAAAATTATTTGTGCGTGAAATTCAGATTTAACTAGGTGTTCTGTATTCTTACTCGCTAAATCTGGCCACCTTAGCCAGGGATGACCCACACTTGGGTGCACCCACCCGGCTGCAGGGTGGACCCTGGGCCCAAGCCTTGCCCCTCCCCTGAGACGTCCTGCCTGGTAGACTACCACCTCCCTCCTGACCTTCCTACTCCTTCGCTGCGAGGCCCTTTCTCGGAGGTGACCAAGAGGGGCCAGGGGCAAGCGTTGGGCCAATCGGCCCCCTTCACGGAGGAAGTGCGTGGCCGACCTTCGCCCCCGGAGGCCTGGGCGCCGCAGGACCCGAGGCAGACCCAGTGTCCCCGGCCCCCCGGCCCAGCCTCACGGGGCATCCGCGGGACTGACCGAAGGCTGTGCTCAGACCCCACCCGGCCAGGCCACCTGTACAGGCCACCAGCTCCCCCTGAAGCAGGTGATAAACGCCCATTTTTTAGGGCCAAAGCGATTGATTACCAATCGTGTGGCTGACAGTTACAGGAACGGCAGGAGGAGGTGTTAATCTGCTCGAGGTTCGGAAGCCGGTTTCCTCCAGTCTGGAGACGAGGAACCTCGCCTCCTGTCTCGGGGAGGACAAAGTGACCAGATTTATTGCAGCCACAAGAGATCATCATGCACTCAGCAGCTTCCAGCCCCTGGCTCGAGGGGAAGTGGGGGCCCCCTGGGGACTGAGTGGCCGGGGGGGGGGGGGGGGCCTGCTCCCGGAATCCCCCACCGGGTGGGAAGAGGGGAGAGCCTGGGGAGGCCAGTGCTGGGAGGGACGGGCCAAGGCCGGGAAGTGCCCCCCACGCCACCGCCCCCGCTCAGCGATGCTCAGGGGCTCCCCTCCCTGCCCCTGCGGCTCCCCGGGCTCCCCACCCTCCTCCCCAGCCGTCCGTGCCAGGCCACATCCAATCTCTCTCACAGCCTCAGTTTCCTTTCCCGCAAAACAAAGAGCAGCTTCTAGAGGATTCCGGGACACCCTCCAGGCCAGCCTGAGGACGGCACCTGGCCGGGTGGGCTCGGCCACTGAGCACTGCTGGCCCCTGGAGGGACAGGGCTCTGCAGACCAAGGGTCCGGGCAGGGCGGGTGTCCAGGGCCGGCCGGGCTGCAGAAGCCAGCCTCGCTCCCCGCGTGCACTCAGGCGCCGTCCGCACGATGAACGCGGTAAATGATTGCACCCTCAATAATCAAAGAATCATCATCGATGGGTCTTTAATTTCCATACAATAACTGTCTTATTAAATCTAAATTTAATGTGCTTCTGGAATCCTTAATTTAAAGTGTTACTGCACCCACCATCTGCTCCAGGAAATACAAATGCAGGGAGCACGTGACTCCAAGCAGCACGGAGACAGGTGCCGGCCTCACTCGCGCAGCTGAGGCTCCTGGGCCGGACCTCCTCCCGCCGGGCTGGCCCGGCTTCTCTCCGGGGCCGGACCTTGTCTCCTGGCCCGGCTTCTCTCCTGGGAGCACGGCCCCAGAGCCAGCCCGGGAGTCTGCCTGCAGACAGGGGAGTCCTGGGCCTGGCATTCGAGGCCGCAGGAGCTCCCCTCTCTCCCCGGCAGGGCTCTGTCCTGATGTCGCTCAGCGCTCACCCCGGGGCACCTCCAGCAGGAAGCCTCTCCTGGCCCCTGACGGCTGCCCAGAGTGCCCACAGACCCTCCCTGGACACGGGCCAGGGTCTCCGCAAACGCAAAGTGGGTGCCCGTGGGGCCACTGCCCCAACGGGTGACCCTCATGACCCCCGATCCTGGACACTGGACTCAGAGAATCGGCTGGCTTCTCCTCCACGTGCTGGGTGGCCGGGGGCCACTCACAGGGCCTCTCTGTAAAGGGGACAAGATAGTTGACAGGCCTGGGGGATGGGAGCCTGGAGGGGTTGGCGGACCTTGCGGGAGACGGAGAGGCTTCTGGTGACGCCTGGGGGGCATCGGGACAGGGAGTGCACTGGCTCTTTGGTCCCTTCCCCTTGGCCTGCTGGATGGCTGCCTTGCCCTGCACCTCTCCAGCCTTGTCCCCAGCCCTCCCTTCCCCAGGTTTCTGGAAGCAGCTGCCCTTGGAAGCCCCTCCTGACCCAGGTCACCCCTGGTCTGGAAGGGGTCGCGTAGCTCGGTCTGGGGCCAGAGCGCCCGGGGCTGGCTCTGTGCTGCACCGGGCCTCCCTCCTGCTCCACCGTGTGGCTAACAGCGTCCCCTCGCCCCTGTCACCTGCCCCCGCGTGGGCCGGGCTTTTGCCTCCATGCTGCCCGCTTGAGCAAAGTCAGTCACCTCTGGCAGGTGTGGATTTTCTACCCCAGACCTCATATCGCAGACAAGGGCTCGCCTGGTGCAGAACCACCCCCCCCCCACCTCTGCCGGAACACCTCCCTCCTGCACCTGTCTGCTCAGCGCTCCGAGCCCCCGGGGGGTTGGCGGGACCCCCAGCACCAAGCCCCTATTTGGGACGGTGTCGGGTGGAGGGTCAGGCCCGGCCTGACTCAGCCCCACCACCCACTGGCCGTGGAGTTATTTTTGAAATTGTGGCAAAATAGGGGTGCACCGGGGTGGCTCCATTGCTTAAGCGTCCGGCTCTTGATTTCAGCTCAGGTCACGGTCTCACAGTTCGACGGTTCGAGCCTCATGTTGAGCTCTGCGTTGACAGCACGGGGCCCATGTGGGAGCCTCTCTCTCCCTCTCTCTGCTCCCCCTCCGCTCGCTCTTTCTCTCTCTCGAGATAAACAAACTTTAAAAAAATTGTGGCGGGGCGCCCGGGTGGCTCAGTCGGTTGAACATCCGACTTCGGCTCGGGTCACGATCTCGCGGTTCGTGAGTTCGAGCCCCGCGTCGGGCTCTGTGCTGACGGCTCGGAGCCCGGAGCCTGCTTCGGATGCTGTGTCTCCCCTGCTTGCTCTCTCTCTCTCTCTCTCTGTCTCAAAAATACGTTTTGAAAATTAAAAAAATAATACATTTTAAAAATTGTGGCCAAATACAGCAGAGACAAGATTTACAGTTAAGCGTTATAAACTGCACAGTTCGATGGCATTAAGCACATTTCTGATGCTGCAGCCTTCACCACCCTCCAGTTTCAGAACGTTCCCCCCAAAAGGACACCGTGTGCCCGTAGTCAGCAGCCGGCCCCTGGCGCCAACGACCTGCTTTCTGTCCGTGGAGCTGCCTGTCCTGGACGTTTCACGTGGCATCCCACGCTGCGTGTCCTCGTGTGCCCGGCCTCCCTCACGCAGGGCCGCGTTTTCAAGGTTCCTCTGCGTCGCCGCGGGAATCGGCATCTCCTCCCTTTTTCCTGGTGGAGTAACATCCCGCCGCCCCGGGGGCCCCCCGTTCACTCGTCTGATGGTCCCTCCCTCTGGCCGCGGTGAATAGCGCTCCGGGAACGTGCGAGGACGGGTTTTGGTCCTAACATCGGTCTTCAGTTATTTGGGGCGCGTGGCCGGGGGGTGGCACAGCTGGGTCCCGTGGAAGGTCCGCGTTCGGCGTTTTGAGAACCGCGGCCCCGCCGGGGGCACAGACGTGTGGGCAAGCGTCCTCGGTGGCGGCGGATCCGCCCGTCGGATGGAGACCATCACTGCTTTCTGTGGCGCGTGAGGAAGAGCGGCCAGGGTGGCCCTCGGCACGTGGGTCCGGCCGTGGCAGCCACGGTTACTGAGCCCCTGCTGCGCACCAGCCACTTCGTTTGGTGCATCCAGTCGGTGCTCTATACATAGCAAATAGGGGATTTCCGATTTCCGATTTCCATGCCACCTCGGTGAGGTAGAAACTGCTTTCTCTAATTCACAAAATCTCACACAGGTTAAGTGACTCCAGAGTCCCCCAGCCAGAGGATGGGGCCGGGACCCTGTCACAGCCCATGTGGCTCCCGAGAGCAGGGCCGCCGTGCACATGGGTGCAGGCTGCTCACTGCACAAGGATGCCCGGCTGAGGGGATGAAAGGGGCTGCCCGGGTCCCATTCTGTCCACCCCCATCATGTGCCCGGGAGCTGCCTTCGCCCAGGGTGCCTCGTCGTGACCAGCGCAGAGGTGCTGGGCGTCTGCTGAAGGCCTGGCCGTGTCCTGCCAGGGGCCCACACTGTGCCAGGCCTACCCAGGGAGCCCTGGGGCTGCCCTCTGCTGTGTGTGGGAAGCAGGGACACAGTGTGCCTCTGATGCAGGAACGGGGAGAGGGCCAGAGACAGGCCTGCCTCTCCGATCTGGGCCTGCACGTGCCTGGGCCCTGCCACAGTGGCCCGGGCCCAGCCTCTGCTGGAGGGATCCCCAGGAGAAGGCCGTGCAGAGAGGCACCCGACTCCGTGCAGGTGTGAAGGCTGAGGGTCAGACCCTTCACACTCCTGCTTTCAGCAGAGGAGGACCAGAGGGGGGGCCGCAGTGACCGTGTTCCTGCAGTGTGTTGCAGGCCTGATGGACACGGTCAGAACAGAGGTTCCACTTACAGAGGACGAGACTGATGTTCAGAGTGGCCAGGCCCAGGCTCCTCTCGGCCTCCCCGTCTCTCGGGAAATTGGCTCTGGCTGCTGGACCAGCTTTCCCTGGATTCTCGGTACAGAATCACCCACTGGCATCCTCCAGGGGTCCGAGTATGTGCGGCCGGGGAACCGGATTCCTGCCTGAGCAGAGCCCACCCGGCCGGCACTCACTCTCCATCATGCACGGCCCCTCTGAGGCCCCAAACTCCTCCCGGCAGCAGCGGCCTGATCCCATTTCATGGAGGGGAAAGCCGAGGCCCAGGGGAGTCAAGCACATGCCGAGGCTGAGGAGGGAGAGCTCCGCCATACCTCCCGCCCCGCGAGCCCCCGGGCGGGCCTGGCCTACCTCAGCCTCGGCCCCTCCGGAGTGAGCCCCTCCACACAGGCGCGTTCAGAAAGTTCCATGTTTGTGGAGCTGGCTTCCGCCTGGATCACAGCCTCAGTCCTCACGGTAATCGACTGCTCGCTAATCAAATTGATTTCCATTCCAATGAGTCCTGCCTGCTGCCTACATTCCAGGAACCGTATTTTGAGCACAGACATATAATCAAACGGCAAAAAGCAGAGGGCACAGAGGGCCTCTCTGCCAATCGAATAAAAGCTAAATGGCCCGAGCTTTTAGGCCTAATCACTTCTGTATTCCCACCAGGGCTGGGTCTCCAGCAAAGCCCATCTGATCGAGGCTGGGCTCACCCGAGCATTTTGGCTTCAGGTCCTAATATCCCCCCCAGCCTTGCCGGTCTCCCCTGATCTGCCGGGGTGGCCTGATGGGTCCCTTCCAACCAAAGTCCAGCTTCCCCTTCGGGAGGGGCTCTGCCGCTCTGTCCTGGAGACGTTCCCGGGCCCGGCGCCGGGCGGTGCACCCCTCCTCCTGGCATGTCCCCTGGGACTGGGGTGGCCGAGAGTCCCTGGAGGCCCCAGGGCACAGGTCCAGGAGCCCAGGAGCACAGGGCACCGGCCCTCCAGCCCAGGCCGTCCCCGGTCTGTGTGGAGCCCTGGCCTGGGGGGGCTCTCGAAGGGGCGCGTCGGGTCCTGGGGCCTGTGTGGAGACACAGACCTCGAGAGCCCCTGCAGCCAGTCTCTGAGCCCAGAGGGACCCTTTTCAGCCCCTGCAGGGCCCCCAGGCGGGGAGTCCAGGCCCCCCCCCTCCTCTGCTCTCCATCCTCGCCTCCCCGCCCCGCTGCCCTGCCCAATGTTCACAAAGAGCTGGGCCTGTCTTCTCAACCCACTGTATTTGCCACGGGAGAGAAGCAGCCAGTCCAAGCCCGGAGCCGCTTCCCAAGTGTCAGAGTCTGTCCTGGGCCAGAGGCCACCCCTCCCTGCCCCAAGCTCCACCCCCCACCATATGACCTCAGTTTCCCATCTGTGTGGTGTGGGTGACCACAGGAAGCAAAAAGCTGGGAGCACCCGCCCCTCTCCACAGCCCATCAGCTCTCAGGACCTGGCGTGGGACAAGGTGGGCAGGGGCTCTGTGGGCTTCCGTGGGGGCGGGGCTGTGTGCCGCGGCCACGCCCCTCTGCTGGCCCCGGGCTCTGCAGGCTACAGAGCGTGGGGAGAGTGGTCACGGGTGATGGCCTCCCCACGAGAGACCGGGGAGCCTTGTGGGCGGGGGCTCCTGGAAGTGACGGGGGCCCTGGGGCTGAATGCAGAGGCCCCCCCAAGAGGGAGCTCTCAGAGTTCCTGTGGCCGGTCACAGTGTCCCCCTCAAAGCGTCACCCCAGACCCCAATTACTCCCTGCTGGCCCTCGGCTGAAGCTTCAAGAACTCTGAAGCCAGGAGCTGCAGCCAGAATAGGGGTGGGCACCTGTGTGGGCCACAGCTGAGACAGAGCTGGCCCGGGCCCGGCCGGTATCCAGCAAACCCTTAGCAGGAATCTCCGTCTGGCTTCTGAAATGGCGTTCGAGGCCGGCCGACTTGGCCAGCCGTGTGCAGGGCCGTGAGTTCCCCTCCCTGTTTCTTTGGGTGGTGGGGCTGCGGTCGGGCCGGAAAGCGTGAGGTTGCCTCTGTGTCCACGCAGACCCTGAGGGGTCCGCTCGACCCGCTCACCTCCGACCGACATTTGGGTTGCTCCCACCTTATGGCACGAGGCTGGCACCTTAGGACCACACCTGCCTTTTCTCTGGGGACCCTGACTGGGGAACGTGCCCACCGGTCTGACTGGAGCCTCTCTGTCTGAAAGAGTCTCCGAGGCTCCTTGTCACCCCTCGGAGGTTGGAGCCCCTCGGGGTGACGCTGAGCCAGGCTGCCCGCCCCTCCCCTGCTCTCCCAACCCCAGGGGCCACCCAGGCAGGTGACTTCCGCTCTGGGCCCCTCAACCCTCGTCTTCCTCAAAGAGCCCCGGGTCACCCGGCAGGCCAGGCCAGGTGCCCCATTCCTTCCCTCCTCAGAGGAAGGGCTGAGGGCCCCCCTCGTGGTGGGGGTGAGGAGACCGGGAGTGGCTGTGGCGGGAGACCCCTTCAACACCTCTGAGCCTCAGTTTCCCTGTCTGAAAAACGGGGCTACAATGAGATCGCCTCACAGGGTTGTGTTGGGGCTTCAGTGAAGTCCTGCATGAACACCAGACCTGCAGAGGTCAGCAGGGTCAAGCTCAACCCCACCCCCACCCCCGGGAGGCCCGAGGTACGGTGTGGTCTCCCGCAGGGGTAGCAGGTGCGTTCCTCCCCCACCCCAGCCCCCTCAGGTCCCCACAGGGATCCTGGCCATCCGCGTGTGCTATGATTTTTGTGGGTGTCGTTCATAGTGACAAAAGTAGCCAAAGCAGTTCCCCACCAGAGACCTGAGCCCAGCGGCTCTGGCTTTCAGGCAGGTGGGGAGGACTCAGGGTCTCCCGGAGCGAGGGCCCCAGAGACCCTGCAGCCCAGAAGCCGAAGCCGAGGTCCGGAGGCGGGAACATGTGCGTCCATATCACAGTTCGGGGCTCCGAGCCCGGCCTCAAATCATCGGCTCTCGTGCAGGCCAGGGTCCCTGGGGGGATGGAGGACCAGGGGCGGGGGGGGGGGGGGGGAGGGGGGCTGATGGATGAAGGATCGCACAGCTGAGCAAGCAGGGCCCGGTCGGCAGGGAGGCGTTTCGGGGTCCACGAGGCGCTAATTCCCTCAGGGCAGGAAATGCCCTCCCAGCCCCAAGCTGTTTCGGGCCTCCAGCGCCTGGTGGGAGGGTGGGAGTGCTCTGGAAACAGCTCAGGATGGAGACCCAGACCATCGGGGTCTGTGGAGGCCAAGTTCCCCACCCCCTGCCTCACCGACTGTTCCTGGGGGGGCTGGATGTGAACACCCGGCCGGCCGCCAGGGGTGACCTTCCTCCCCTCCCGCCCCGGTGCAGCCCCCCCAGCTGGGGGCCAGGACTTCTTCCTGGAGGGTGAACTTCTGTCCTCTGCCCCCTCCAGGACCAGGGCCGGCCAGGGTCTGAGCAGGGCAAAGGCCACAGAGCTGTATGGCCCGAGGGGTGGCTTGTCTGGGGTGCCAGCGTGGGGCGCCCTGGAACCTCCGTGACCAGGCAGAGCGGCCTCCCGAACAAGGTGCCAGCGCTGCTGGGGAAGCCCTTTTCCAGAACCTGCTCCACCGTGGGGAGGCCAGAGGGACAAGCGTGGCTGGCTCCTTGCCGGGAAACAGCCACACCCCCGCACCAGCCCGTCCCTCACGCGAAAAGGGACCTGAGGCAGGAGCCGGGCAGCCCCAGGCCGTGCACGTGGGCTCTGTGCCAGCCTGGCTGGCGCTGGGCAAGGCCTTGCTCTTCCCGGCCCCTGATGGCCAGCCCTAGAGAAACAGGCTGCCTTTCCTGGAAATCAGGGCCTCCGCGCCCCTCCCCCTGCGGCAAGGGCATCCACCTCCCAGCTCCCTGTCTGTCCGGAGCAGCTAGGCAGTTACGGGTCCCAGGGGGCTGGGACCAGCTTCTGCTCAGCGAGACCTGCCTCCCCGGTGTGTGTGGGAGGGGGGCCCAGACGAGACCCCCGGGGCCGCCACTGCCTGGGCCACACTGCCTCGTTGGTCCCTGCGCCCGCCCTGCCCCGCCCCGCCCCCTCTCTCCGTAGGCTCCCGGTCACAAACCTGTCACACCCCGGGCCCACCCAGAACAGCCTCCCTCAGACGACGGGGACCCCGGAGGGGGGCCACAAGGGCAGGGCAGATCTGGGCCAGAGATCCCGTCCAGCCCTGCTCTTCTGTGGCATTCCTACTGAGGCCACCTGATGTGTCCCCACCCCCTCCTTAGCAGGCTCCCGGGGCCCCTCCCAGCTCTCTGCACTGGTCACCCCAGGGGGGCCCAAGAGGCAGCGCCCACGGGGGATGGCCTCGCGCCCCGCCCTCGGGCGCCCAGGCAGCCCGGCCTCCGTGACCCCTACCCTCACAGCAGGAGCTCTGTCGACATTGTCGCCCAATTCACCCCCTGCCCGTCCCCCGAGTGCCCAGACACGTGGGTGCCTCGGTGGCCGACATACCGGAGAGCTGGGTGCATCTGAACACCCTGTCCCTCCTCCCCGGCCGTTCCCTCCCTCCCAGCCCAGGGCCCTAACCGCGGCCGGCCTGCCCACCGTTCTCCTTCCTTCCCGAGGAAGATCCCTCCGTGGTCCTTGGACAAGCGTCTGTGTCCACTGCTGAGTGGACCCTCCCACCTGGCCCTTCTGGGGCCACCTGACCGAGCGGACGTAACGCAGAGCTGTGACCGAGCCGCCCCAGGCCTCCTCAGCAGCAGCAGATGGGCTGGGTCACTGCCAGCATGGCGCGGGGTGACGGCACAGGGCCTCCGTGCCCCCTCCGGGGAGGGGTGGTGCCCATCCAGAGCGGGTTGTGACGAATACGCCACCCAGGCTTATCAACGAGTGGGAGCTGGCACAAAGGTGACCAGTGTGGCTCCTGCCCGGGGCTGTCCCTCCTCCCTGCTCACCACCCCCCCCACCCTGGCCGGGCCCTCACCCTGGCCTGTGCACAGCCGGGACCCCGGGGCCCTTCCTCCACAGGCTCGGGACCACCCGGTCCCCGGGGCTCGGACCCTTTGTGCGGAGGACAAAGGGCTCCAGGGCACAGCCTCGGGCCTGCTGACGCTGCACCCCCTCCCAGATCAGGACAAAGGGTTGAGAGGAGGGGCTGAGGTTCTGATGCCTCAGCCAGTTTCTGTGGAGGCTGCAAGGGCAGGGAGGCCGCTGAAGGACAGGGGCCGGAGGGGACAGAGCACAGGCCGGCAGGTGCCGGGCTCCCCCTCCTCCTGAAACACTGGGACACGCTGGGCCAGGCGGGTCCCCGTGCCACAGGGTCCCCCCCTCCGAACTGGGTTCCAAGCCGGGACCCTCCTCGCACTCCCACCGCACACGGGCCTCAGTCGGCCCCAGACCACCCGGATGGGGCATCTGGAGGCCTGTGAGGGGGCTTTGGGGCCTCCCAGGTGTGTGTCCCACGGCCCAGAAGAGGGGTATCTCCACCGCGTCCAGAGCTGTGAGGCCGCGGCGGGAAGGGGCCAGAGAGGACGCTGGTCAGCTGGAATGGGGGTGGCAGGGAACAGCTCTGAAAACAAGATCTGAAGTGACACACTGTGCTGGTGGCCGGAGCTGGGCTTGGCAGAGGGGTGGGCACAGGCACACCCAGGTCCCCAGCCCTGCCTGGGCCAGGCTCCTTGGGCATTCCGGGGGAGACGGCGTGATGTGCTGACCCAAGCCAGCGTACCCGCTGATGCAGGGGTCCCCGGGGTAGAGCACCCATTTGAAAACCACGTGCGCCCATTTTAGACTCTGTGCCTGTTCCGTGCTGGCCGTGGCTCCAGGGGACCCCATTCTGGGGACACCACCATGAAGCAGACCTACAGGCCCCCCCCCCCCCACCCCCCGGGGAAGCTCGATAAACAAGTCAGCAAATACACCCGTGGCTCAGCCCGGGCAAGAACCGGGGGTGCCGATGAGAAGACAGGGGCCTGCCACACAGGTGCCCGGGTGCGGGAAGCACGTGCGAGGGCCCAGTCCAGGTCTCAGGGACACCCTGAGGCACGGCCTCCCTTGCCCAGCGCCCTGGTTTCAGGGCGAGCTCTCAGCAGAGAAACGAAGGGGGCAGAGAGCTGCCAGGGCTGAATCTGAGAACCCCAGTCCAGAGCTGGCCTGAGGGGAACAGTTCCAGAGACGGCTGGGAGATGGGAGTGTCCCCCCGGACACCGGGGGCTCCCAGTCCGGCCAGGGGACCTGCTGTCCATTTGCAATCCCCCCTCTGTCCACCTGGGGGCAGGCCCGGCCCAGGAGGAGGTGGCCGGGGCACAGCCGGCTATAGCCACACACCTGGCGGGTGGCAGGCAGGTGAGGCAGGTGGGGTGGCTTTCCCAGCTGGCAGACAACAAAAAGGAAAGGAGCCCCTCCCAGCTCAGCCCGGAGCCCTCCCACAAGCACGTAACCCCCCCCCCCCGGGGTGGGGGGCCCGTGGGCACGGAGCCTGGGGATGGCCCTTCCCCCACCTGGGGATCCTGGGTCCTGAGGGCGACCCGAGTCCCTGGGTCACCTGCCCAACAGCCGGCCTTCTCCCTGGCTCCCCAGCGTCTCCCCAGTCGCACTGACCAAGCAAGGTGCGGGCAGCTGGGTTTGAACTGACTTTATTATTCCGTAAATGTGAATTTTACAAAGCGCTATACAATGAACGATCACATCCTTCTGTTTGTTTGTAACGGATTTCCACCTCACGAATCGGCTCTGAGCGTGACAGAAGCCCTGGGTTTCCCGGTGGCCGGCGGACGCGTCTGTAGGGTCGAGTTACCGGTGCAGCGTCAGCCACGGCGAGAAAGCAACAATCTTGACTCTGCTGAGTAGCAGCAGAAAGGAGAGAGGACGCACCTGCGGGGCCGGAACGGAGCTCGGGGCTCAGGAAACAGACCTCCTCCACGGCACAGGGACAGTGATCTCATTCGTTTATTAACAGTCGTGAGTTACAGCACTACCTAACGACCCCCACCAGACCGTATGGCGGCGACAGTCTCCTTTATCAAAAGGCTCTTTTTCCCAAACATTCCGTCCAAAGCATGAATGGTCTGTTTGCACCCAGTGCCATCCACATGTTCAAGTCAAAAATATTTATACATTTTATACTTAAGTTCTTTTTTTTTTTTTTTTGTCTGCTAAAAATAGTATTGCAAGTTTTGGCTTCTTTTGACATAAAAATTACAATCATGTGCAAAACGCTAACAATGAAGGGGTTGATCTGAATTCAAGCAGGTTGTCCAATCTGAACGCTCCAGATTCTGCATAATTTTCCTTTTCATTTTTTTTTTTTTTCTCGAAGAAACAAAACAAACAAACAAACGGAACCCAGAACCTTGGCCATGTTAGAAACATCTTGTACCAAGCCCTAACGACCTCCCGGTGGCGGGTGGCGGGTATTCGGAGCTGGCTGGCTGACATGATGACACATTTATGCATCACAGTAGTTAAAGCTCAAGACAGCTATGAACTCTCAATTCTGTGTTTAGGATTTACTGCTGGCAGAGGCAAACAGAGGTTTTCGCGCAGTTTTCGGTCGGTTAATGGGCCATCGGCCTCTTTCCGCGGGCATCAAGACATCTCCATAAAAATAACCCATCTGAGGGGAGTCTAGGCGGTAAATGGCTGGGGGTGGTACTGGGCTGGTGCTAGAAAGTTCTGCCGTTCGGTGGGGATAGGTCAGGGCCGGGCACACCAAGAGTCCCCGCAGATGCTCCGGCCCCGCCCCCCCGCCGCGCCCCTCCCCCTCTGCCTTCCTTCCAGCTCCAAACACGAACGCCGCCCAGGAGCCAGCGAGCGAGCTCGCTTGCGTGGACGAGATGTGAACCCCAGGCCCACGGTCAGCCAGCACCACGGCAGCCGGAGAGGGGCTGCAGGCCGCCCCTGGGAAGCTATCTCCCCTGGCCTCTATTCCCCGGCCACGGCCACATTCAGGGGCAAGGTAAGACAATCGAACCAAACGCAAAGTTAAGCAACCACAGAGAACTCTGGGTGAGACCAGACACAGTGCAGAAAACAAGACAGAATTCAAGTACTGAGGCGCCCCGGCCAGGCCGGGGGGGCCCCGCCAGCTCACAGTATCTGTCACATCTACCCGTCCCTTCTCCTGGACCTTTTGCACTCCGTCCCAGCTGCCTCCTGTGGCACAGCCCGTCCGCCGGGGGAGGATGGGCGCCCAGCCGGCTGCCCGCCACGTCCGCTCTGACGGGGTCCAGTCCCTTCTCTCCTCCTCAAAAAGGCGCGGGTCTAACTTAGCTCTATAATAGACTCTACATAGTGTATGCATATTGCTAATAGTCAAGCTTGGGAGTAAAGGTGCAGAAATGTCATAAATACTGAGTGGCTTGTCTCTCGGTCTACAGGGTCTGGGTGAGTCAGGGTCACGCTCACGGGACAGGAATTAGCCGTCTTGTAAACAGAGGAGGGGGAGGGTCCGGTTTTCTTAATTGGTTTTCCTTGGGAAAAATGATTGGAAGATGCTAAGGCACTCTGGAAGGCCCCTCCGAGCCCAGGCCCGCCGCCGCCCGCCCCGCGGAACATTCAGGACGCGGAGGGAGCGCCCCGGCAGATACAATCATCAGCCATGCCCGTCTGCAAACGCTCCGGACCCACGTCCACCGCGGGACACATTAGTGCAAAACGCTCGGCCTGGCCCGCCCGGGGCACAGGGGGAGCTCAGAACCCATTCACATTGAAGTATTAAAGTTTTACCTATATATAGCTCTTGCCTTCCTTACCCAGAACAACAAAACAGACGGCGGTTATAAACAATTAGGGGACAGAGGTCGCGGGACATTGTGCTGGCCTGAGTGGCGGTCAGGCCTTCTCTGTGCAGGCGCCACTGCCCCCACCGGGCCAGTGCACCCCTGCGTGACCTGGCCTCGGGTCGGGGGCCGCTCCCACTCTGGACCGGAGGGGAGAGAGGGAGAGCGAGCGAGCCCTTCTGCTGACGGCCGGGGCGGGCTGGCCGTCTCCCCAGGGTCCTCAGGGATGGTCAAATTAAAGTGCACATTGGGGTGAGGAAGGGGAGCTGCAGGGGGGATGGGGGTCACCCTTACCCATCCCCACCCCCACCCCCCAGGGGCCGCCTGAGGATGCTGGGGGGAGGCCTTCTCACAGTCCCAGGAGGGCCAGGTCCTGAGGGGCCCACACAGAGCCAACCCCACCTGGGCCCAAGTCGGGGGGAGAAGGAGGCAGAGAGAGAGGCGTATCTCGGGGCCAGGCGGTGGGTTCGGGGCCCCAACCTCCAGGCCCGGACCACCCTGGTCTGGGGCACAGGGGCTGCGATCAGCTCCCCCGTGCCTGCCCAAGGTCCCCCCACCCCTCTTCCGGGAGCCATCAGATCTTTCTGGAGGGTGGGCACATGTCTGGGCCGGCTGGAGGAGGCTGGAGGCTCCGTGCAGGGAGCCCCCTCCCCAAGCCTCCCCCAGGGCCTCTCCACACAGGGCAGCAGTCAGTAGGACCCTCCGTGGAAAGGGGCCTAAGCCCCTGCAGGCCGCCCGCAGCTGGGGGAGGCTCAGCTCTGTGGGTCCCGGGCAGGGACACCTACAGGCACACGCAGGCAGGTGGGCCTATTCTGCACCCAGTCGGGGGCGGGGAGAGTGCGAGGGAAGGGGAGGGGTCCAACAGACCCCTTCAGGTCCGGAAAACCGAGGGGTGTCTCGGGTCTGGCCTAACAGCTGCCTGGGGCTCGGAAGGAAGGAAGCCCCTGGACAAAGTGGCCACCTGAGTGCTCCATGCAGCCCGTGCCCTCCCTCACCAAAACACAGCAACTCAACTTCAAAGTGAGCCTTCCAGCAACTTCTAGGGGCCCTTCCTCCGTGCACCCTGCCGTGCATTCCAGACCGCACCCCTACTGCTCCCCCCCCCCCCCCCCCCGCACACCCACAGCCGCAGAGGCGCACACCCCAGGGTTTGCAGCACAAAACGGGGACCCGCTCCAGCCCGGCCTGGCCTCTGCCTCCTCCCAGGCAGGGCCCGCAGCACCCTCCTGTGTCACTTGCCCCGGCTGCTTCTCCCTGCGACGGCCCTGCTCTGCACAGGAGGGAGGTGGGACCCAGGGCCCGGCGGGGCCTGGATACAGATGACCCAGACCCCGGCCACAGTGGGTTGGAGGCAGGGACACCAAATCCTCCCTAATTTTTTGCTCTTTTGGGTCTGAAAATTTTCAAACCATACATGAAATAGATCTGAATTAAGACAAAAACAAATAAACAGACAAACGTAATCCCAACGTGGCTGAGGGCTGTGGGGCGGCACCAGGGCCGTGGCGCGCCCCACAGGATGGCAGGTGGCCGGGCGGGAGCCGCGGGCGCTCATGGCAGCTGGCCCAGCCTGTGGGGCCCCGGTGCACCAAGGACCAAGGAGCTGGGGGACCAGGGGAGCCCATGGGCATAGGGTAGGAGAGCAGAGATGCCGGAACCCTGCCTCCTCCTGTGGGCGGCCCATCCCGCTGCCCCCGCACACGCTCAAACACACACGCACACGCACACACGCCCTCACTCGCTCCCACACCCCACGCACACAGTGGACCCGGAAGGCCTGACCCCCGAGTCTCAGGAAGAAGGAAAACCAGAGGAGTTTGGCCCCCGGGGGCCCAGCCCTGGCCCCTGGCCCCAGGGGGGTGAGCAGTGAGTGTCAGGGGGCGCGGGCCCCACACCCCAGGCCCCCTGGGCAGAGGGGGCGGGCAGGGCGGGGAGGCAGGGCAGGCGGACCCCCCCCTCCCCTCCCCCAGGCTCTCGTCCCCGTCCCCGCCCCCGCGAGGGGTGGGGGTGGGGCGGGGGGCGGGGCCACAGCCTGGAGGCTAACCTCGCAGATATCAAAAGGGGCCCTGGGACCTTCCTCGCGAGGTCACCGGCGGACTCGTCCTTACAGTATATCGAATGCGTGTGTTTCCTTCATCAACTTTAAATACAAGCAGGATAAAAATCACATTTTTTTCAGGCAACAGTAGCAGTTCCGTAGGTAAGTGGCTTGATCACATTTGTTGTATTAGTAACGCATGCAAGCAGCTGGAAAACCGTCCCGCGGGCCGGCGGCTCCTCTACAAGGTCCCTGCGTAGGACGCCTCCTGTCTCCGGGCCGCCGCGGGCGTCTGCGGCCGGCTGGAGCTGGTGCCGCCCTGCTCGAAGGGCTGCGGGGGGCTCTGGGCGGCCGCGGGCGGCGGCTCGGGCGCGGCCACCTCCTGGATGACGGAGCCCGCCCCGTCCGCCTCCTCGCCGGCCTCGAACGCGGGGTTGTTGGCGGCGCTCAGGTCGACATTCACGGCGTCAGTCCTCAGAGCCACGATGGTGGCGGCGTCGGCCCGCCGCTCCGCGTAGATGCGCTGCTCGAACACCTGCGCCGCGGCGGGCGGGAAGTCGGGGTCGAGGGGCGGGCCGGCGGCGGAGGAGCCCATGACCGTGCGGTACATCTCCACGCCCTCGGGCAGCATGGACTTGATCTTGGGCAGCCAGCGCTTGCGCACGCGGCGGGCGTTGGTACACATGTCCGCCGCGATCACGTTCATCTCACTCTCCTTGAAGCTGGGGGCGAAGTTCTGGCAGTACACTGCGAGCACAGGGGTGCGGGGGCACGGGCTGAGTGACCCCGGCCTCCCGAGGGGCCCCACCAGCCCCGGGGTCAGGGTGACCCCCGCCTCCCGAGGGGCCCCACAGCCCCGGGGTCAGGGCACTTATTTGCTGGAGTGGCCGCTCCTGAGCCAGTGGGGGCATGGCTGGGGGCCTCCAGAGACGTCATGGCCACCCAGGCCTCTTCTGGCCTCAGCCTGAGGACAGGGGGTCACCCTTCTCTCCACTCAGTCCTGGAGACCCTGCCCTGCTCCCTCGGGACAACTGGCATCGGGACACAAGGCCGTGGTACCTCCCTGAGCACCCACTGGCTGTGTGGCCTTGGGCAGGTCCCTGGCATCTCTGGGCCTCATTTATCGCTGCCCCACCCACCCTGGGTCCCAGACCTGCTCAGACAAGCCTGATGGGTAACCCTGCCCTGGCCAGAAGGGGAGTCGGGGCAGGGAGGGCAGGCAGCCCTCGGCACCCGCTAATCAGAGGCGCTTCCTCACAGTCTGGACAAGGAGCGAGGCGGAGCCGGTCAGCCCCTTCCCCCGGCCCAGCCCGAGCCGGGAGGAAGTGAGCCCCGGTGGCCGCATCCGTCGTCATTGAAAACGGTGCCGAGCCTCTCCTTGGTCCTCCACTGGGAGCCACAGGACCCCGCTCTGCAAGCCACCTGGGAGCCAGAGCCAGGTCCCCAGGGCGAGCCCCTCACAGCAGCATCGGCCGCACACCTCCCGGCCTCTTCCCGGAGCCCCACTGGCACTGCACGCTTTGGGACTCCCATTATCCACCACAAAGGCCCCTCTTTGCTCTAAAACAGAATCAGCCTCACAAGAGATGTTTTCCAAGCAAGGAAATAAGACAGTGTCTCGCGAGCCGACGGCCGCAGGAGGGCCGGCTCTCGGCCCGTCTGGCCCGATCGGAGCGGGTGGGCTCCTCCCGAGGCCGGGGCTGGGGCCGGGGGGCAGCAGTCGGCTGCGGAGATGGACCGGCTCCGCCCCCACGCGCCCAGGAGCGGGAGGCAGGAGCCAGCAAGCAGATGGCAAAGGCTCAAAATAACCTCGAAATGTAAATAAGGGGTTTTGTTCAAAAAGGAAAATTAGATCTATTTCACATATTAAAATAGTTTCGCACGCAGCTGAATCCATCATGCTTGGAAACCTACCAAGAACGTTAGCACCTCGAGACCTGGCTCCTGAGAGCTGTTCTTTTCTCTTTCCCCCCAGCCCTGTAGGGCCAGCCTGGTGCCGGGGAGAGGCCGCTCGCCCCGCCTGAGGTCCCCGGGGGACCCCGCCGCTCCTGCGCCCCCGACCCGGGAGACCCCGTCCACTTACGCTTCACAGCGTTCAGGACCCGGCTGTCCAGAGGCTTGCGGCTTGGGTCACTAGTGGACGATCGGATGCCGGTGCCGCAGCTGTTGGCCAGTGTGTTCCTGGCGGTGGGGGGGGGGGAGGGGTAGTCAGAGGTGCCACGGGAATGGGGCTTTCCCACCCAGAAGTCTACCTGCCCCCCGCCTTGTGCCACTCCTGACTTCCAAGGGTGCAGGGGTGGGGAACAGGCCCGCCACCTTCTGACCCACCCATGAAGTGAAGCACGTAGGTCTTTGTTTTAGAGGGGGGTGGTCCACAGCCCTCCCCAGACCCAGGCCCCCCCTCCCTCACCTCCACAGTCCCCGGGCCGACACCCAAGTGTGAAGTCAGTAAGGTGGGGGGCCTCACACGCGAGAGGCGTCAGCCACGGGAGACCCTCGAGGCTTCTGCGCCTGCCCAGGGACCCACCTGTCAAAGAAGGTGGCGAGGAGCCGTCTCAGCAAGACCTTGTGCTTCACCCCTGCGCAGAGGTGGCAGTTCATCAGCTGACCTCGTGTGATGTAGACGCCAGAGCCTGTGACCACCAGACACAGAAGAGTGAGGCGCTCGGCCTCACCACCCACACAGCCCAAGGCCAGGACCTCCCCGGGAGGCTCCTGGGGCCAGAGCGGGTGCGCAGGGGGTGTGGGGAGCGGCGCAAGGCCGCCTGACTTCTGGGTGCAGCACCCCAGGGCGTGCCCTGTCACCTGGGGGAGGCAGCCTTGGCCACGTGTCCCCAGATCACCCTGGCAGCCTCAGGCGGTTTCTCTGCTCAGCCTAGGGTTTGGGCAACGCTCCTCGCCTCTCTATCCCTTCCCCAAAACCAAAGCACCTCGGGCAGCGCTGGGGCCTGGAGTTCTGGAGGTCACCGGGCCCTGTGCCTGTGGGGGGAGGGGCGCCGCCAGCCCAGGGCAGGGGTGGGGGCAGTGAGCCCACACGGTACTGGTTACCCCAAAGAAACCTGGCAAGGCCCAGGGGCCCAGCAGGGCGTGGGCCAAGCCAGCAGAGGACACAATGCCCAGAGCGTGGGGTGGCCTCCATGTAACGGACGCTGCTTGTGGAGAAAGGAGCCGGCACCGGACGGTGCCCCCGACCCCCTGAGACAACAGTGCGGTAAACCCCAACGGGCTCTGGGGCCTCCTGAAGCCTCCTTCAGGCCTCTATGACCCCAGCTGTCACAGACCACGTGCTGAATCTTGTGAAAAAGACAAGAGTGGGGGGGGCTCTTTTCTCGGGGGGCAGGGTGGAAGGAAGACACAGGAGGTGTTCTTGCGTGTGGGTCCCCAGCTGCGCGGCCTGGGCTGGCTTCCCTCCACGGGCCAGGTCTCCGGGGGAGCCTGGGCCCACTGTTTAAACAGACACGTGATTCTGGATGGAGACCACCGCCGGGGGCGTCGGGTCAGTGTGGCCTGACGGTCCTCAGCCACAGCATGCCAGGTGTCCCTGAGGGCCACCCCGCTCACGTCTGCAGAGGCTCCAGCCCAACAGCAGAGCAGGTCACTCTGAGCCACACGGGGGACACCCCCTCGTTGTGGGGAAACCTGTAAAGGGGGGGCTGGGACACAGTGGGGCCTGGGAACCTGATATCCAGCTTGCGTTGGGCCAGGGATGGTGCCCAGGCCTGGCCCCCGCCCCCAACCCCCAACCCCGACAGACAGGCTGTTAGCTGAAAGGCAAAGCCACCCCTCTCTGCCCTGTTCTAAGGTTGCCTGTTTGGACAGTGGCTCCCAGCAGAGGGGACAGCTCAGGCAGAACCCTATGATGCTGCCCAGGGCGTGGTGGTCAGGAGTGCCCAACAGGAACGGGGGGAGGGGGGGGCAGAAGCTCACAGAAGGTCCACGCCAGCACTGGGGGGAGGGAAGGAGCCCATGGGTCCTGGCCAGCCTGTCAGGGGCTCCCCCGGCCAACCAGGAGACTCCTGGAAAATGGCTCCACCTCCCTAGTGAGGGGGACAAATGGCTCCACCTCCCCACCGAGGGTGACGGCAGCATCTTCTGTCTTCCCTGTGAAGAGCCTTAGAAATCTACGAGGGGTCTGCGAGGCCAGATGCATCCTAACGTTGAAAAGATAAGTATTTCTGACAAAGGCACCGGGCCCTAATGGGCTTTCGGACTCTACTGTGTCGTTCGCTTTTGCAGAATTCCGTTTCTGACTCGGACCTGCGTCTGGAGCCTCCGGTCGCTACTCGTCAGCGCAGCGATGGGGCGCTCTGGGACTTGGGGGAGGGGGGCCCGTGCGCTGTATTCGATTTGGTTTTATCTGCCACCTAAATTAAAACGCAATCGTGATTGCAGCCCCTGCCAATCAGATGCGCGACCAGCCCAGGGGATTCAATTAAAATGCTAAATTAATTCAATTGAATAACTCCTCTTAATGACACATTCTCCTAAAAGGAAATTAGAGGAAATTTAAGATGTTCTTTTTTTTTTTTTTTTTTTTTTTTTGACTGATTAGTGATGAGTACATTGTTCAGAGCTCTGAGGAAAAAAGATAAACGAGGGCATCTGCACACAATAGACAGGGCGGGGAGGGGCACTTCACCTGCCACCAGCTCTAGCTTCTCGCCAGGGTCCCCTTCTGAGTAGAGCTTGGGGTGACAGCGGTACCCGATCTGGCTGATGAGGCTGGCGGGCAGCGCCACCAGGTCGCGGCGGATGAGGACACAGGAGCGGCTCTCCAGTGGCATGGGTTCTGGTTTCTCTTGCACTGCGGACACAGACCCGATCCGGTTAGGGGTGCTCTCAGGCACGGCGATGGAGATCCTGCGCAGCCAGGCTCGGGTCAGACCCTCCACGGTGGGCTCGACTGCTCCCTCCCTGCCTCGTTGCCCTCCCTACTCTCTCCCTGCCCACCTCACCCTGACCTCTGCGGGGAGGACCAGAGCGGAGAAGCGAACGGAAGAAGGCAGGGAGGGATGCCCACCCAGACCTGTGAACAAGCTACGAGGGCCCGGGAGGTGCCCACCAGACACAGGCCTGCAGATCAGGCAGGACGGGGGGCTCAGGACGGCATGTGCAAGGGGCTGGTCGGAGGGCAGCCGGGCTGGCCCCGAGGTCTCATCGGGCACTCTGCCGGGTGGAGTGCAGGCCTGGAGCGCATAGGGCCTGCACTGTGCCCCTGGCCTGATGGCTGGGGGCGGTCCCATTCCACAGGTGGGGGCACACAGGGCCTCTGCCTGCCAGTGGGCACTTCCCGGAGGCTGTGCCATGCTGCCGGGACGAGAGACAGTTCCGTAAGTACCTGCCAGCAGTAAAGCTGGGCAGTGGCACTGTCGGGCAGGGCACCCAGGGCACCTCCAGCCCTCCAGGTGGTCTGGGAATGCTCCTGACAAACCACTGCCAGCTGACAGTCAGGGGCCCCTGAGCTCGCCGAACCTGCAGCTACGATGGGGCAGGGGCTGAGCCCACTCTGATGTCCCCAAGCCACACAGGAGCATAACAGCAGCTGGACGTCAAGGCCACTGTCCCCCCCCCCCTCCCCTCCCTCCCGAGGCCCCACCCTCCACCCTCCCCTGGCTGGGACACAGGCCCTCTGGCCGGTCTCTCAAGGCCGGGGTGGGGGCTCGAGTCTACTGGGCACCAGCCACACCGAGTGCCGTCCAGGTGCTGGGGGGCCGAGGAGAGGCCCTCAGGGGATGCCCCGTCGGGGGCTCATCGGGTGGCCAGGCTGGGTGGGGAGAGACGCCACAGGGAGGCTCCCGTGGTGGAGAGGACCGAGCCCCACCAGGCCTTGTGTCCCAAGACCGCTTAAGCAGGTGCCCCCAAGTCCAGCCCCACATCCTCCCCCATCTCCCTGCAGCCCCCTGGTCTCCTTGCCCCCCCACCCCAGCAGCCACACAAGCCACACGCTCACCACAGGGTCAGCGAAGGGCCTCTGCGCGGGGCAGGGCTCCAGGGCAAAGCCCCCCGCCACGCACATGCTGCCATCAGCCCGGCACGCTTCACCCCGCCTCCCTCACCCTGTGTCCCCAGCACACGGGCCACTCTGGGTCACCTCCCAGGAGGGCCACCTGCTCCCGGCCAGCTGCTGTCACTGAGAAATCACAGCTGGTCCGGGGCAGGGGACTCCCCCACACAGCTGGCAGAGAGCACGGCCCAGCCCGCCCTCAGCCACCCAGACACGGGGGCAAGGTCTGCATGCCGGCAGGGGCCTCGGGCTGCTCAGAGGGTCACTCAGGGTTGGGCCCTCATGGTCAAGGACAGCAGTTCTCTGTAGCAGCCTTAGCAGCTCCTGGGCCAGAGGGGGGTGGCTGTAGAACCTTGTAGTGCCCAGATACCTGGAGGGCAGGGCCAGGCTGGAACCTGCTCTCCATCAGGCTCCAGGCGGGGACACCTGGCCACTCAGGCTGGAGCAGTGGTCCTGTCCCTTCGGCATTGTGACCCATCCCCGCTTAGGGGGTCACAGGAAAATTCAGCACCTGGCCTCACTGTGGCAGGTGCCAGGTTGGGCGGGGCCACAGACCTGGGAAAGCCACACGGGGGCTGCTGCAAAGGGGCTTCAGGAGGTAGGGTGGCAAGGAAGCGTCTTGGGCAGACCCTCACCCCCAGGTGGCCAGAACCCGGCAGCCTCAAGCTCCCGTCGGGGCGGTGGTGGGGGCCGGCCTCCTGGAGCCACAGGAGAGCCCCTCGGGAGAAGGCAGGCTGGGCTCCAGTGCCCAGCAACCCCCCCCCCCAGATCAGGGCTCAAGTGGGGGGGGCAGTCGCTCTGGGGAACGGGAGGCACCTCCCACCAGGTGTGTGTGGGGAACGCGGGTGGGGGCAGATGAGCAGAGAGCAACAGAGAACCTTCCAAACCTGGCATACCCGGGGGCTCAGGGAGCACAGGAAAAACAACCCGGGTGGTATTTTAAAACATAATTACCCGCCCCCGCCCCCCCCACGGCCTGCTGTGATTACACACGCAGACGCAGAGCCAAAGCCAGCGCCGCGGCATTTACATAAAGAGCGCTCACCAACAGAAATAACGGCGTCCACAACGCAGCCTGCCGTGTTTCTCCAAACAGCAGAAGTTGTTTCCGCTCCTCTCGCCTGCCCCCCGACCCGCCCCAGCGCCAGCCCCAGCCCCCCACCCCGACCCCTGCCCCCCCCAACCCCCCCCCCCCGGGGCCGGCCCCCGCCCCCGCCCGTCCCCCACCCCCGGCCCCCAGCCCCCTACCCCCCAACCGCGGCCACCAGTCCCCCGCCCCCCACCCCCCCACCCTTGGCCCCCGCCCCCAGCCCCCTACCTCCCAACCCCGGCCACCAGCCCCCTGCCCCTGTCCCCCACCCCAGCCTCCACCCCCGGCCCCCCGCCTCAGCCCCCAGCCCAGCTCCAGAGAGCCAGAGACCAGCAGATCCAGAACACCCAGAACAGCCTCTTCTATTTCTGCTCTGCCTAGCGCCGGATACTGCGCCAGCTAAAAATACCCGAACCCTCGTGGTGGCTCATCTGGAAAGGTGCTCCCAAAGCCTTCCCTGCCCCTGCCCCTGCCCCTGCCCCTGCCCCTGCCCCTGCCCCGGGCCCCAAGTCTCCTCCTCCTAGGGAGAGGAGGGGGCAGCTTACAACCAGGTTCTGGGAGCCTGGGAGAGCGTGCACCGGGCCCCTCGCGAGTCCCCGTGGCCTTCGGGCAGGCGTCCCTGACTGCGGGGCTGGCGGGAGGCCCCTCGGTGGGCTGTGGGCAGGGACACGGCAGCCCGCAGACGGACCCACGGATCACACTGAGGTCACTCGGGGACTGGCCACCGCGGCGGAACCACCACCCTCACCGTCAACGGCCTCGTTTTCAACCAGCAACAGCTCCAGTCTCCAGGACCGTGGGCTCCGAATATTTTGGGCCCATGGAATTTGGAGAGAAGCACATGAAAGTGAAGAGCAGTTAGGTGTTTGTCCCGAGAGGTGAGTAATTGCTCTCCCTGTAGGAAAGGTGAGTCCCGGTGAAAAGGCCTCTACGGAATGATCCGGAACAGTAGCTGATCTGGGCCAAAGGGGCAGCCGCAACCAAGGACAGGCAGAGTTTCCCTCGGATCACCGGACAGAGAAAACTGTAACTGTGGACACAGGACTCATGGGTGGACCCGCCAGGGACTCTGGGCACCAAGGAGGGACCCAGCTGCTCCCTGACTCGGTGACGCTGCGTGAATCCAGCCGGCGAGGACATCGTGCTGGGTGAGAGGAAACCAGCACAGAAGGACAAGTCCCGTCAGATTCCACTGGCTGTGGGGCCGAGAGGAGTCGGACCCAGAGACAGACAGCGCGGGGGGCAGGGTGGTCGGTGTGTCACGGGACCGAGTTCGGTCTGGGAAGATGGACGCTCCTGGGGACGGACGGAGGGGACGGCTGCACGGCAGCGTGAGCGTGCCCGACGCCCCCGAACTGTGCCCTCAGCAACAGCTGTCACGGCAAATCCTGCGTCACGATATTCCAGCCCAACAACACGATTCTCTTGAAAGAATGAAAGGCCTCTGTGGGAGACGAGGGCCGTGGTCCTCGTTTCGCGGTCTGTTAGGCACGGATAGAAGGCAGCGCTGGTGACGCAGGCCCGCAGGGACCCCGGGAGGGTCACTGACCTCCGTCCCTGCACCTTCTCACCCTCCTGTGGGTCACTGACTGGGAACCTGGAGAACGCGCTGGACTGTCTCCCCAAACAAGACACAGAGTCCCCAGCCCACGGGATGCCGGTGCATCGCCACGCCCCAACGGTGTGGCCTCTGTTCCTGTCCCCAGATGCACAGGGTGTCTCCGGCGGCCCCTCGGAGATGGCCTAGGCAGCCCCCACCCTCGGCAGGGAGCCCCCACCAATGTGTGTGGCCGCCAGCAGGTGACCGAGCCCCTGGGAGGTTGCGCGCGGAGGTGTGGGGACAAGGAAGGGGACACTCAGAGAACGTGTCATTTGTTAAAATGGCACAATAAGAAATCGAACCCCTAGTCCTTGATTATATCGGAAAACACAACTTAAAGCCAAACGGAAAGAAAAAGGCCGGTCACACTACCCACTTTCAACTCACTATAAACCAGCCGTAACGGTACGTGCGGGCAAGCGAAGGGACACGCGGTCCACAGCACGGAAACAGGCCGGCACAGACACGCTCGGCTGAGTTGTGACAAAGGTTCGCTCGCCACTCAACGGGGGAGGTGACAGCTGCTTCGGCACGTGGTGCAGAGGAAGCAGCCAGGCACGGACAGATCACAAAAGTGAAGCCGCCCTTGATCTGAGCCTCACGCCTGACGCGGAAATTGACAAAGATGACCCGGGACCTCGTGTAAAACACAGAACTACAAAACTTCCAGAAGAGAATCTTCGTGAACTCGGGTTCGGCGAAAAGCTTACACACGACCCCGAAAGCACAGCCCGTGAAGGAATGGCCTGATTAGCGGGACCCCACGGAAGGGAAAGCCTCCCGCAAAGACAGCGGCCCCAGCCGGCAGGCCTGCACCCGACAGGCGATTTGTGCTGAGAACCCGCAGCGGCTCTCAACGCCCGACAGCCAGAAAACGGACAACTCGATCTTTAAAATGGGCAAAAGATCCAAACAGGTGCTTGGTGAGAGAACACACAGACGGCACACTGGCACTGAAGAGGCAGCCACGTTGGCCACCGGAAACTGCACGTAAAACCGCGTGGAGACACCACTCCACACGCACGGTGCGGCTGAGCTTGCGGCCCGGGTGGGGCGAGGGGTGGCCACTGGGCGCTGGTCCCCAGCCACAGTGCACAGGGGGACACAGACACCCCGGGGGACGGCTGGGCAGGGGGACACGGGCACCCCCGGGGAACGGCTGGGTAGGTGACACGGGCATCCCGGGGGATGGCTGGGTAGGGTACACGGGCACTCCATAGGCAGCTGGGCAGGGGACAAGGACACTCCAGAGGATGGCTGGGCAGGGGACACAGGCAACCCGGGAGATGGCTGGGGAGGGGGACACGGGCACTCCATAGGCAGCTGGGCAGGGGGACACAGGCACCCCGGGGGATGGCTGGGCAGGGGGACACAGGCACGCCGGGGAACGGCTGGGTAGGGGACACAGGCATCCCGGGGAATGGCTGGGTAGGGGACACGGGCACTCCAGAGGATGGCTGGGCAGGGGGACACAGGCACCCCGGGGGATGGCTGGGCAGGGGACATGGGCACTCCAGAGGATGGCTGGGCAGGGGGACATGGGCACTCCATAAGGGGCTGGGCAGGGTACAGGGGCACTCCAGAGGACGGATGGGCAGGGGACACGGGCACTCCAGAGGATGGCTGGGCAGGGGGACACGGGCACCCCGGGGGATGGCTGGGCAGGGGGACACGGGCACCCCGGGGGATGGCTGGGCAGGGGGACACGGGCATCCCGGGAGATGGCTGGGCAGGGGGACACGGGCACCCCGGGGGACGGCTGGGCAGGGGGACACGGGCACCCCGGGGGACGGCTATGCAGGGGGACACGGGCACTCCATAGGCGGCTGGGCAGGGGACACGGGCACTCCAGAGGACGGCTGGGCAGGGGACACAGGCATTCCAGAGGATGGCTGGGCAGGGGGACATGGGCACTCCAGAGGATGGCTGGGCAGGGGACACGGGCACTCCAGAGGATGGCTGGGCAGGGGACACGGGCATCCTGGGGGACGGGTGGGTAGGGGACACGGGCACCCTGGGGGATGGCTGGGCAGGGGGACACGGGCACCCCAGGGGACGGCTAGGCAGGGGGACACAGGCACTCCATAGGCGGCTGGGCAGGGGACACGGGCACTCCAGAGGATGGCTGGGCAGGGGACACGGGCACCCCAGGGGACGACTAGGCAGGGGGACACAGGCACTCCATAGGCGGCTGGGCAGGGGACACGGGCACTCCAGAGGATGGCTGGGCAGCTCTTCCAAAGCTGAACACAGGCTGAGTGTGGGAGCCGCACCCCCTCACCTGGGTGCTCAGCCAGGGAAACGGGATGAAGACAGTCCGCTCGGGCCCTGAGCAAGGATGCGGACAGCGGCTCTGCTCACAAATGCCCTGACTGGAGACGGCCCAGTGTCTCGTGTGGGGACAGAGAACAGATCGGTGACCGCCAGGGGATGGGGTGGGGGTGGGCGATGTCGGGCGGCACGGAGGGTTGACGGAGCTGCTGTGTATCGTGAGCGCCCAGGTGGCCCGCCCAGCGCTGCCCTGCCCTGCCCCTTGCTGCTGGGCCCCAGGAGGCCCCCCCCAACACCCACCAGGCAGGCAGTTCTGAAAGGGCCACACCCACAAAGGCGCCCATGCGTCTGAACACAACCGTGTTGGCATCCTGGATACGGGGCAGGGGGTCCTTCCGAAAGGCGCACTTGGGCCCCGAGGGGTGGGGCAGAGCATCAGCAGCTGGGGGTCATCACAGATGACTGCTCTTTCACGTGAAGACAGAAATGCCACCCATGTAGCCACGTCCCCCAGCGACTGTGAGATGAACCCTATTTTGCGGGGGCTAAAAGGCAAGGAAGGACAGAAGGCATCTCAGAACCGAGATCCCAGCACATCGGGCACAAAATAACAAGTCTGGCAGGGAAAGCCCTGAAGAAAGAAACCTACGAGCAGACACAGAAACGCTGAGGAGAGACTGTGTGCAAACGCCCTGCGGGGGAACCCCCACGCGGGAACGATCTCCGTGCACAGGTAGGGTCCCCGGGTCCCCGTGCGCAGGCAGGCGCAGGCACAGCGGCCGGACAGGACGTGAGGCTCTGACCCTGCAGCCCTGGACGGCACCCAGGGCGACCCTGAGCCGCAGTTCCTCTGGGGCCCGGCTCATAACATTCCAAACCTCCTCTGGGAGGCTCCCCGTCCAACTCAGCCAGTCCCACTCAAACCTGCCATGGATGCTGCCTGTCCCCAGACCCCACAGGTCTGCCGGTTTTGTGTCCAGCACCCACGTCTGGCCCTGGGAGACCCCACCGAGGCCCCAGCTGGTGTCCCGGCAAACCCAGCGGCTGCCCGCACTGCCGGCCTGACCGCATTCTCCTCCGTCAGCTCCGCGGACTCGAGACGTCCACCGTGGACGGCCTGGACAGATCCTGGTCCGTGACACCAGGTGACACTGGTCACCCTGAAAACACGGTGGGGCTCTGCGTGCCCTGGGACCGTGTTTATGTAAGATGCACGCACGGGCTATGCTTGAAGACAAAACACGGGACGCGAGGCTGCTGGGAGACAGCGGGAGGCAGAGCAACGGGTGAACAGCTCTCCCCAGTGTGACCTTCTATACTCTTTACAATGATTAGCACACATCAGCTACACACGAACACATTTAACCTGTGAGGTGCCCCAGAGACCCCTGTACGGCAATGGGGGAGTGACCCCCCCCCATCAAGAACAATTCCAAAAGCTGCATTAAAAAACGGGCCCCAGGGCAGCTCAGTCAGTTAAGCGTGGGACTCTTGATTTCGGCTCAGGTCAAGGTCTCACCGATCTTGGGTTTGAACCCTGAGTCGGGCTCTGCACTGTCAGTGTGGAACCTGCTTGGGACCCTCTCGCTCCCTCTCTGCCCCTCCTGCTTGAGCAGGCTCTCTCTCAAAATTAAAAAAAAAAAACAAAACTTAAAAAAAATTAGTCTCAGGGCCAGGCCCCTGAGCTGAGGGGACAGCTGCCATAGGGCTGGGTGGGAGGGACAGCCGGGCCTGGAGCGTGCAGATTCGAGGGGCCTCGGCCTGGGAGATGGCCCGGCTTCCCCTCAACTTCCTGCCACCACTAAGCAGCACGTGTGCAGGACCAGATTCAGAAACGAAAGAAAGGTGAAATCGGGGATGTGGTGCCCACGTGCGAGATAGCAGACTCGGGGGCCCGCCGGGAGGAGGCGGTCTGGGAACCCCAGGACCGGCCGTGGCCTGGGAGCCGCGGCGAGCACCTCGCCGGCTCCCACCTGAGGCCTCTAACGACGGACCGTCCGTCTGTGGAGGAGCGCTGGCGGGAGCTCCCAGATGCTTCCTACCGTGTCGAGCTTCAACGAGAGCTCAGCAGGAACAGGGGGAAATGAGTAATAAGAAACCAATTTACAAAAAGACATTAGATCAGACCCAAGGTGGTCCGTCCCAGACAATGGCCACCACCCGTGGAGCGCCTGCTCTCGACAGGGCAGGAAACGTAGCAACACAATGGGGAGCTGCACCAGAAAACCAGAATCTTGTGGGAAGGATCAGACCCTGGATGGAAGATCGGTGTCGCTGGAGGAGACAGAACAGAGCAGGTGACAGGAATGCCAACCTGGAAAAGAATGCCAAGTATCCAGACTGAAGCGGAGAAAGGAAACACAAGAGTCACAAAGAGCAAAAGAGACACGGAACGTGGGGCAAGCATGACCCCGTGTCCCGGGAGCCCAGGAGGCCCGGCGGCGCACGGGAGCCAGGGTGACCGAGAGGTCCCAGCTAAGAGGGAGAGGGCCGGGCCCTGAACACGCTCCCGGACGGAGGCCGTGCTCAGATGGATGTTGGACTCTCTAACCCTGAAGACAGCAGCCCCCACACTCATAATAAAAGAAAGGGAAACAAACAGAACCAAATGGCTGATCAGCCAGAAAGGGGGAAAATAGAGAAACACAGATCAGAGGGGACGGATGGGAAATCGCTAGAAAGACGGGACGTGAAACCCAAAGACACCAGTGATTACACGAGATGGAACCGGACTGTGTGCGAGAAAACAATGAAGGTTTGTTAAGCCCGGACAAAAACACCAAAAGCCACGACACATCGTGAAGCCGCGTGGAGACGACACGGCGTGGCCGCGGCCACGGACCGGGGCGGCCGGCGGGCCGACCTGAGGGCACGCGACACCCCAGCAGGAACACGAGAACAACCGTGCGGGCACGTGTGGGATGTGATGTAATCATGGGTGCGGTTCATTAAGCTGACGGCCTGGCTGCTTCCTTCAGTGCGTATGGAACATATTCTGGGGCAGAAAGCAATTCCTGACGAATTCCAGAGCAGTGAGGCGGTATGAAATTCGCGGGGCATTTGATTTGGAAACTTCAACAAAAACATGACCAGAAAACCCAGAGTGTGGTTGGAAGTTGAGGGACACGCCGTCGCACAAGCCAAGGGTCGAGGAAAACACCGCGACTCGGTAACACAACCAGAAAATCTGTTTCGTGGGTGCCGATGAAAACGCGCGAGACAGGATGAAGCCAGCCGCACGGCCCAGGAAGTGCGTGGCCCCACGCGCACTTACCGTGAAAGGCTGAGAAGTCAGTCATCTGAAGATCTGTCCTTTTTTTTTTTTTTCAAGTTTATTTAGAGTGGGGGAAGGGCAGAGAATGAGGGGGACAGAGGGTCCGAAGCAGGCTCAGTGCTGAGAGCTGAAAGCCCGACGAGGGGCTCGAACTCACAAACCTTGAGATCATGACCTGAGCCAAAATGGAGTCAGACGCTCAGCCGACAGAGCCACCCAGGCGCCCCTAAGCATCTGTCTTAAACATCCAGGGCAAGAACAGCGAATAAACTCAGAGAAAGTTGTAGTACGGTGAGATGAAAACATATACGAAGACGGAAAATAGAGAAGAAAATCCAAAAGTTGGTTCTCTGAAGAAAAGGGAAAGGAAAAAAAGGCACAAACTAGCAGTGTTCGGAACACAGCACAGGCCCCTGCAGGACGGGGGCCTGTAGACCTCCAGGGTGAACGGACCGACGGGAAGTATTTGAGGCTGTCTGGGGCGCACGGGACTTTAGCTGCACGTGTTTCTGTTAATTAATTAATTATCTTGAGAGACAGAGCAGGGGAGGGCAGAGGGAGCGTGGGAAGAGAATCCCAGGCAGGCTCCGCGCTGTCAGCACAGAGCCCGACACGGGGCTCGAACCCAAGAACCGTGAGATCGTGACCTGAGCCGAAACCAAGAGTCGGGCGCTTAACCGTCTGAGCCCCCCAGGCGCCCGGGAGATCTTTCTTTAACGACATAAACGGCATCCTTAGGTCGTGGGCTGCACGGAACACACGAGGGGACGGCCCCGCTCCAGACGTCAGGAGGGACCTTAAGAGGATGTTAGGGACAAGTTCACGCCAATGAGTCAGAAAACCAGATGCGGCCGACAACCGTCCAGAGAGGCAGGAGCACGCTTCCAGGCGGACCGAGTCCTCGACTGAGAAGACATAAAAGTACAAAACAGGCGGGAAGGAATTCTCGGTTCATTTCAGAAGGTGGAAAACCCCGCAGAGAAGCGTGAGGCACCGTCTGAAGGGAAATGAGACACGCGGCCCGGTGCTCGCAAGCGAGGAACGTCCAGGCTCGCTCCCGCGGCGGGTGGCCGCCCGTGAAACGGATCTGACCCTCAAGGCGCTCTCCGCGGCCCCCAGGCCCTGGTTCGGAGCCCCCCGCCTCCTCCGAGGCGGGCGTGGGGGTGGGGATGTGTCTACACCGGGGCGCCCACACCGCGTGTGGGGCCTGTGCCAGCAGGTTTCCTGGCGTTGAGGCCGGAGCCCAGGACCGTGCAGGCCACGTGCCCAGGCTCCCACTGAAGCAGGTGGCCCCCTTCCACACTGCCTGAGGCCCCTTCCGGGGCACGGACACTGCGGAGGGCCTCACACCTCAGGACGGTCACCAAAACCGGGCAAAAAAAAAAAAAAAGGAGGAGGAGGCCGAATGCAGAAATTCAATCGTAACTAGGCCGAACTTATTCCAGAAACACAAGTGTTTTGTTCTTTTAACGTTCAAAAAAGCAATCAGCGTAACTCAGAAAAGTAACGGGCGGAAGAGGAAAGCGGGATGCCCGGTTCAGTATTTAGAGACAAGGCTTTTGTTAAAATTCAACCCTGATTTATGAAAAAGAAACACACCAACCTCTTAACCTAAGAAAAGAACGTCCTTAACCTCATAACACGCATCACAAAAGCCTAGAGCAAATAGCAAATATCCTACCTCAAGATGAATATTGAACGCGTTTCCTGAGCTCAGAGATGAGATGAGTGAACCGGAAGGTGTGGCCAGTACGGTCGGGCAAAAAGGAAGCAAAACGGCCAGGAACAGAAATAAAGCCACCATTGCCAGCAGGTGACAGGATGGGACACAGAGAAAATCTGAGAGTCTGCAGGGAAACTATTGGAATAAATGACTGGGCGGTGGCCAGGGTTTTTTTTTTTAATACTTTAAAAAAATTTTTTTGTTTTTATTAGTTTTTATTTACTTTTCAATGTTTACTTATTTTTCTTAATTTTTTTAAAAATATTTTTATTTATTTTTGAGACAGAGAGAGACAGAGCACGAGCAGGGGAGGGGCAGAGAGAAAGAGGGAGACACAGAATCCGAAGCAGGCTCCAGGCTCCGAGCTGTCAGCACGGAGCCCGACGTGGGGCTCGAACTCACACGCTGTGAGGTCATGACCTGAGCTGAAGTCGGACGCTTAACCGACTGAGCCACCCAGGCGCCTCTCAGTGTTCACTTATTTTTGAGAGAGAGACAGAATGTGAGCGGGGGAGGAACAGAGAGGGAGGGAGACACAGGATCCGAAGCAGGTTCCAGGCTCCGAGCTGTCGGCACAGGGCCCGACACGGGACTCGAACCCACGGACCGTGAGATCGTGACCCGAGCCGGAGTCAGACCTCTGACCAACTGAGCCACCCAGGGGCCCCCAGATTTGCTTTTAAATAATAAATCCAATTTGTTTCTACATACAAGCCACAAACAATGAAAAAAAAATACCACGTAGATTCAAACAAAAAATGAATTTCCAGGAATTAATCTAACAACAGACATGCAGAGAATTACAGAACAGTCCCAAGAAAACCCGAAAAAGATGTAAGTAAATGGAGGAAACACCCAACGTTGGAGGGATCTCAGCACAAGCCTGATCTGCAGAGTCAACGAAATCCCCACCAAACCCCGCAGGTACTTTTGTGTGGCATTTGACAAAACACGTAAAAATGCAGAAAAAAGGCAGGACGGCTGTAAGGAACAAAACCAGAGGCCGACCTTACGCAGGAATGCGGGCGGTGTGCCCTGGCACAGGGACCAGCAGTGACAGAGGGGACAGGGCAGGGCTAGGCATGGGGCCCACATGCCACATGCACACGGGGTCAGCAGGGCGGTGCCCACAGAGGTGGTCTTCTCAATGAACAGTGGCAGACCCACTCGGAAGTTAGGTGGAAAAAAGTAAACCGTGGACCCCAGATCACACACGATGAAACATCGATTCCACTCACACTACAGACGTAAACGCCTTTCACGCGGAAACAGGAGTGTCGGACCTTGTCTGTTCGGAGAACGGACATCAGGAAGAGGGGAGGCTAGGACAACCCTGGGGTCGGGCTGGATTCGGAGACACCAGCCCGAACTTGCGGTTTTTCAAATCTATGAATCCCAGCTCTGACGGACAGGGGGGCTTGAAAACAAGGACGTCCCTGTGGCCACACGCAGACCTCGCACCTCGATGGTGAATTCTCCACGCCACTCCCCGCTGAAGGGAGAGACGGCTGGGTTTTTGCCAAACGAGATGACAAATGCTCCAAAAACCCGTCTCCACTCACACGGGAGACACAGTAAGTGAGGGAGCACCGCAGGAGCGGAGTGGGATGTGTCGAGAAGCCCTTCCCGAGCACAGAAGGCCAACTAGCAAGGGTAGGGCGGAAGGAGTTAGTAACCAGCCCGGGCAGGATCATCAACAGACACCGAGGGCGAACCCACCCGGCCGGGGTCACCGATCACCACCGTGAAGCCGCACGGGTTGCAGGTGCCTCCCGAGAGGACGCGCCGGGAGGGACCAGGCACCGTTTCCCCCGAGATGCGGCCGAAACGCACAACCTGAGCCCAAACAGAAGGACATTCAGCCAAACGGCTGAACTGTGCTCTTCGGAAAGAGAAGTGTCCTGAAGGGCAAAGGCCGAGGAGGGGAGGGCAGAGGACCGCCACGATACGCGCTGTGCGCATCCGAACCGGGCACAGGTTGGGGGAAAACCGCGCTGCTCTGGAGGATGGCATGGGGACACGTGGAGGGACTCGGGCACAGGCCGGCGAGCAGCACGGCGTCACCGCCCGGCCTCCTGTGCGTGGAGCACGGGACTGTGTCTATGGAAGAGACTGTCCCCACTTGCAGCAAACGATCAGTACCCTGGCGGCAAAAGGACACAACGTCTGCAGCTCGCCCCCCAACGGTCCAAAGACCCCACAGCCTCTCCGCAGGAAGAGAAACAGATGTGGCACATTCTTACCCGTGGGCGAGTCTGAGCAAAGGGCATTGATCTTGAAACGTTTTTGTAAATTTAAAATGATTTCAAATCATGGGGTGCCTGGGGGGCTCAGTCGGTTGAGTGCCCGACTTCGGCTCAGGTCACGATCTCACGGCCTGTGAGTTCGAGCCCCACGTCGGGCTCGGTGCTGACGGCCCGGAGCCTGGAGCCTGCTTCGGAGTCTGTGTCTCCCTCTCTCCCTGCCCCTCCCCTGCTCGCACGCTGCCTCCTTCTCAAAAATAAAATAAATGTTAAAAAAATAAAATAAAATAAAATGATTCCAAATCAGAATTGTTTAAGTGACACCTAGAAGAACATCACAGCCATCCAGACGTGGAGAAAGAGGTCTTTAAACAAAACCCGAAAACTGCCATCGCGAAATCGTGAACGGACCTCATGACATCAAGCCCAACAGAGGACACAAAGGGCAGCCGGGAGCCCACAAGAGCAGGGAGGCTCCGGGGTGCAGGCTACCACGCCCGCTGTTACGGGGTGACACGTAACCAGCTACCGCGAGAGACCCGGGGTGGCAAAGTGCAAGTGTTCCACAAGGTAACACTGACGATGTCCCGTATCCACAAACAACCGACAGACCACAAGAAGATGACCCCTAAGGAGGAGAAAACCGGTCAGCAGAGACACCCCAGGAAACGACACAGGACGGCACCAGTGGCAGAGGCTTTAAACTAGCCACATAACGTGACCACAACTTTTAAAAAAATATTTTTTTTAGTGTTTACTTATTTTTGGGAGACAGAGCAGGGGAGGGGCAGAGAGAGAGAGACACACACACACACACAATCCGAAGCAGCTCCAGGCTCCGAACCGTCAGCACAGAGCCCGACGTGGGGCTCGAACCCACGAAGCGCGGGATCATGACCTGGGACGAAGTCGGACGCTCCACCGACCGAGCCCCCCAGGCGCCGCGACCACAACTTTTAAAGCTGTGCAAAAGAGGAGGCCAGCGGCGCCTGGGTGGCTCAGTGGGTTGAGTGTCTGAGTCTTGATTTCACCCCAGGTCATGATCCAGGGTTGTGGGATCGAGCCCCGCATCAGGCTCTGTGCTCACAGTGCAGAGCCTGCTGGGGATTCTCTCTCCTCCCTCTGCCCCACCCCGGCTCGTTCTCTCTCTCTCCCTCTCAGAATAAATACATAAACTTTAAAAAAACAAAAAAAGAGGAACCCAATGAGGAGAGAAACAGGGAGCCAAAAATAAGAGCCAAACGGAACCGCAGAGAAGATCAGCAAGCATTAGAAACAGCAACAGGAACTATTCAGTGAACAAACGGAGCCTCGGAGATCGCAGGGGCAAAAGGCCACGTGACTGGGGTTCCGGACAGAGGGGCACAAAGACACCTGAAGAAACCATGGTATACATGCACGTGCCTGAAAGGCTCCACGGACGTCAGCGGAATGACCACAGAGGACACCACACAGGGGCACGTCGAAACCAGGTGGAGGACGGTCAGGGACAAAGGCGGCCTGCAGAGACACAGCATGCACAAGGGACACAGAAGGACGACAGTCCCCACGAAGAAGACAAGAGAAGGCGGAACACAAGCGTCCGCCCAGAATTCCAGGGCACGCACGCTCGCGGCCACGGACACCCCCGCACAACGACAAGGGACTGACCTCACGGCACGTAAATCACACATCACCACCGCAGACTGTCAAACGCTATAAAGACGTCTTTGCGAGTTTTCAGAATCCGCTGCGGGTCCCTCACTAGGACCGTGAGAAGCTCAAGTCTCGCAAAATGAGTATGTGCGGTAACTATCACCGGGTTTTTTCGTAAGTGACATTTCTTTGAAAGAAAACTGCACATCACGTGAGAGACAAAGGAGCCTGCCCCGCGCCTCACGCCTCACGCAGAACTTGACCCAGGACGGGCCACACGCCGAATGTGAGACCCAACGCCGTAAAACATCTGGAAGAAAATGTAGGGGAAATGTCTGTGTGCTGGTCAGGTAAAGACTTAACCACCACGAGAGCGCGGTCTATAGGGAAATACCGCTGACCTTGTACAAGGCGATTATCAGAGGCACCGACTGCCGCCCTAGCCGTCGAAAACCCGCACGTAACTTGGACTCCCCAACACGTAACTAGCACACTGTTGACCGGAAGCCTTACGGGTCACGCGCAGTCGATTAACACACGGTCGGTACGTTCTATGCACCGTATACCGTGTTCCTACCACAAGGTGAGCTGGGGGGAAAGAAAATAATACCGAAGGAGTCAAAAGGACAGGAAAACACGCTTACAGCACCGCAACGCAGAAAATCCACATTTGAGTGGATCGTTCAGGGTCAGTGTAATTAATCACTTAGCTTCATCGAGATCCCAAAGTGTCCGTTTATGAAAGGCTCTGTCAAGGGAACGGACAGACTGCGGCGGGGGGGGGGGGGAAACGTTCTCGAATCACACGCCCGACAGAGGCCTCCGCCTGCAGCGTGCCAAGAACGCCCGATTCTCAACGGTGCCTCACACCCTCGCTAATCAGACAGCCCAGTAAGAAGGGCACGGATTCAAAGGGACGGCGGACCCGGCGACCCACGTGAAAGCTGCCCGACATCATCAGACGTCACGGAGACACCGCTGCGGCCACCGGGCACAGCTTTCAACATCAGACAAGACCAAGCATTGGCGGGAACGCGGAGCAGCTGGCGGCCCACCCACAGGAGAAGGCGGAGTGGCGGGGCAAGAGCAGGGGCAGCCGCGGAGAGGGGGCCGGCCTGGCACCCGCTGGCAGAGACGAGGATGGGGCTGCCGGCACTGGTGTGTGAACTGGAAAGCCGCAGGCCGAAGCCGCTACGTTACTCGGGACTTCAAAGAACTGAAAACGGGGGCGCCCTGGGGGGGGGATCAGTCGGCGAAGCGTCGGACCTCGGCTCAGGTCACGATCTCACGGTGCGTGGGTTCGAGTCCCGCGTCGGGCTCCGTGCTGACAGCTCGGAGCCTGCGTGGGATTCTCTCTCTCCCTCCCCCACTCACGCTCTCAAAAATAACGCTAAAAAAATGTCATAAATGTTAAAAAACTTACAGAATTTTTTAAATAAAAAGTAATTAATTTATTAAATTAATTAAATGAATAGAACGGACCGAAAGTGGAGAAAAGCCGGCTGGCTGTTTCAGGTAAAGAGGACGACGTGTGGGAAGGCTGGTCGCACGTCAAGAAGGGAAACCCGTGACCGCGACCGCACAGGGGGCCACAGGGGGCGGCGTCAGGGACAAAGGCCCCAGGGACGGGGTGAAGACGCCGGGGGCTGGGCGGCTCAAGACAGAGGTCAACAGCGGGGCTAAAAAAGCCATACTGGGAGAAACTCGACCCAAAAAGTGCCGGCAGAGAGGAAACCGGGAAGCGGGGCCAATGGAAACGGATGGCAAGACGGCAGGTGTGAACCCACCTCCGTCAAATCTCATTCCCGGCGTCAAGAGACTCAAGTTGGACTGGATGAACCCGCAACGTCGACCCCGCGCTGTGTGCAAGCATGCACCCCCTCCCCCGCCCCGCGCGCACCAGACACGGGAGCCGGCGTGGCCACAGGGATCGCGTCAGACCAGCCTTCACAAGCGCATGAGCTCCAGGAAACACAAACCGCCACGGCTGGAGCACGAGGAAAGGGAAATCGATTCGTTCTGTACCTGAAGGAACAGAATTTATCATTAAAAACTCCCACAATTAACAACAATAAAAACCCGCAGAGCCAAGAGGCTTCACGGGTGGATGTGTTCTACCAAACGCACAAGAAAGAAGTCACATCAAACTCACACAAACTCTCAAAAACTACAGAAGGGAGGAGAAGGTCCGCGTTCTCCTGATCCCCGAGACTATCCTAAGAGCACTACAGGTGACTGCCCGCCACGCACACGGGCGCAGAAACCCCCGAGAAGACGTCAGCAAACTGAACCGAGCGCGGCATAAACGCCACGCCACGTGGGTTCCATCCCGGGGCTGCGAGGGTGGCTCCGCATTAGAAAGTTAACCGATGCAGCACCACACGTGTCCAATCCAGGCAAAAACCCGCGTCGCCGCTCAGGACAGAAACCAACTCTCAGGAGACCAGTGACCGTGTGGCAGCGTGGACACGTGCCTCTCCCGTGACCCAGCAGCGCCACCTGCACGCGGACGTTCACAGCAGCAAGACGACAACAGCTCCTGTCCCCCGAAGCCACCCATGCGGTGGCCACTGGTGGCCGTGTCCACGGCCTAGGACTAGGAGGACCGACACCTGGCACCACGTGGACAGGCCACGAAATACGGTGAGTGAGAAGAAAGGACTCCGTTCTGAACGATGCCACTTAAAAGGTTCTGCAAAAGGCAAATCGACAAGGACAGGAAGCCGGTGGGGAGGCCGCAGGGGGCCAGGGCTGGGGCGGGAGGACCCGGAGACGTTTGAGGGGAGGCAGACTGATCTGATCTTGACCGTGACCCTGGTACTCGACTGATTACAGCCCCCAGAGTCATCGCCTGTACACTTGGAATCGGTACATTTCACTGTGTGCAAACACTTGGAATAACCACCCAACAAGGGGGGGGAAAGGTGGGCCTGACCCGGGAGCACAGACGAGTCTCACCCGAATTCTGCGGAGAGAAGCAGACGCAAGGACGCAGCGCGCGACCGTGCCCACCTGATGTTCTAGGACCGGCAAACGCATCCCGAGTGACAGCAGATCCAGGGCTGCCTGGGGCGGGCGGGTGACGGCAGTGTCCTCCGTCTGGCCGTGCTCTGGTGCCACAGCCCAAGACTCAAGCGGGTGCATCTCACGCCCCTTTTGGGGAGGCACGGACGTCATACCTCAGTCACTCAGACGTAAGAGGGCACCTCGGGGTCTCCCGGGGTTTGGGGGCCACACGTGACACTGCACAGAAGTGCCCTGTCCCTGTACCTGAGACAGGAGAAGCTGAGGGCCAGGGAGCCGGGGAGGCCACCCCCGGAACCTCAGAACAGCCCGGGGCCAGCTCCCTGGGCACGTGTGGGACAGGCACGCTGGGGCCCGCGCCTCCCTCGCGTGCCCTGACTGCTGCCTCCAAAGGGAGGGACCCCCCCTCCGACCAGGCCAGGGACAAAACGCACCCACTGCTCCCGGGGCCCTCCCAGCAGTTGGGCGGGGATCAAACAGCATAGACACCCTGGGCCCAGGTCAGGAGGCAGTGAGGGGTGCTTAGGATTGGGATTCGCACGACAAACCTAGCCTTCCCCGTTCCCCGCGGGACCCCCAAGGGGCAGCTGGGCTGCAGGCGGGAGCAGCCCCCCAACAGGCTAGGGGTCTGCCTGTCTGCTGCCATGCTGGGAGCGAGGGGCTGCCCTAGTCAGGGAGGTAGGGTCGGGGGCAGGGGATCGGTGCTGGTTCTGGAGTGAGCAGGACACAAGGGTACCACAGGCCACGGTGGCACTGACCGGGGCCTGGTCCGGGGCAGGGCGCACACGCTCTGCATGCTTTCAGGGCTCACAGGAGTCGTCTGCGGCTTCTGCTCGAGGCAGGGGAGACAGGACCCGATCCCAAGCACCGCCAGTGTCTGTCCCGTGTCCGGGGGCCGGGACAGCGGGCAGACCCGGAGGAGCCAGCCAGCCCGCAGAGGGGAAGAGAGGGCGAGCCCAGGCAGGGCCACCAGCCCACGGCCACCTGTCCCATCCCGGCACAGCGCCCCGCGGGGCCCCTAACGTGGACATGCCTGGCTAGAACGTAAGTGCCGAGGAGTGCCTTTGTCTCATCCACAGGGAACGGCGTCTGCCAACAACGATCGAACATCTGCCCGCGCAGAGGAGGGGCTGGGCCCGCGGCGGAAGGCGCCACGGGAAGCCCGGTCCTGGGGCGGCGGCCCCGAAGGTGGCTCCTCCCGGCCACCCACGCTCCTCCCGCAGAGATGGCAGCGATGGGAGAGGGAGCCCTCCCCACCGCCCTGGGCAGCTCACTCTCCCCACCACCGAGCCTCGCTCCCTGGGGCCAGGGGGCAGCCCGTCCTGCCTCACGGGGACCCCAGCCAAGATTAAATAGTTGTTCGAGGTCCTGTTGGCTGCCTGTCCATCTCCCCGTCTGCCCGTGGGTACAGACGTGCCCAAGGAGTGTGGCCAAGTAGAGGCCGTGAGAGCAGACCCCTTACTGCACTGGGGTGCCCTCGGTGCCCTGCTCACCCTGGAACCAGCACCTACCCCCCTGACCCCGCCGCCCTGACGGGGGCAGCCCCTCGCTCCCAGCATGGCAAGCAGGCGTGCAGACCCCAGCGGCCTTCGAGCACCTAGAGCTGGAGCAGGGGTTTCCTGAGCCCCGGAGGAGACCCTCCCCCAGCCAGCAGGAGGGACCCAGCGGGCCCTGACGTGGGGAGAGGGCCCCACGGCCAGGCGGGTCCCACCCCCCTCAGGACCCTCCTGGCGCATCAGTCCTAAGAGCAACAGATCAGAAGACCAACCCAGTGTCCTCGGGGACTAGGAAGTCAGCTGTGGTGTGCCCGCCCCGCGGACGAGAACGCGGGACTCGGAAGGCAGGTGGGAGACGCGTGGGACGGCGGGGCTGCTGGGGCACGGTCAGAGTCAACTCTCTGCCTCTGCCGCACCGAATCCCTGGATGTCCGGGACGGGAGCTGCTGACGGTTCTTGTCAAGGTGGGGGATAGACATGGGGTGTCCGTGTGGTGTCCCCCACTTCCCTACACAGAGGCTGCTGGTCAAAAGACCCTTGAGGGTCACTCAGGCCAACCTCTCCCTTGACAGGTGGGGAAACTGAGGCCGGGAAGAACGGACTCCCAAGCGTCCGTATGTGGCAGGCATGCACTCTGGAACATCCCCGATCCCACCAGCTCTCGACGGCCCCGCCCCGCCTCCATCCAGACCCTGGACCGGGGGCAGCAGGCTGTCCGGCCGCCCGAGAGGCTGTGAGGATGTCCCCCAACCAGGCCAAGCCAGGGTGAAGAGGGAGCCCGGGGTACAGGCAGCCAGCACCCAAGGGGCAGCCAGCCTTGGGGGACAGACCCCCATCTCTGCCTGCTTGCCCCCACCGCCCCCTCCCCCACAACCGTCTTCCCAGCGGCCGGTGATGCCAGCAACGTCACTGCCAATAACCTAGATTTTAACCAAGAAATCACACCCCCCCCACCCCTGCCCCACTTATGGTCTCACTGAGGAGAAAACCCAGACTGCAGCGCCCCGGGCCGACTGGAGGCAGGGCTGGACCCATGCCCGGCCCACCTCTGCCCACCGTCCCTTTCTGTTTCCCAGCTTCCCAGCACCCCATTCTCCTGCCAACAGCCCCCAGGGAGATGGGGGCAAGGGGCTCTGATGGCCGCCGGACTCCCTCCTGTCACCCAAGGCACGGGAGACCCCCGTAGGCACACTGCCCTGGGCCAGGCCTGTGCCCCTGGCATCTTACCTGAGAGCTAGGGGTGGGGGTGGGGGGGCTGGTGAGGCGGCCCGGTCAGAGTCGAGGCAGTGGGGCGGCCCGGCCTCCCAATCCCTACCCTGGCCGTTCCAGGGCCACTGTCCCATTGGCTCCTTGGAAAAGCCCAAGGACACAGGTAGGCCACTGCCGTCCAGGTGGAGACAGGGCTCCAGGCTCACCAGGCCGGAAGGGCAGGTGTACTCAGACGGGCCGTCTCAGAGTACCTGCACCCAGAGATGCCAAGGCCTCGTCTTATTTCTTCCTACCCCAAACCTGCCAAGGCCAATGGCCACGTTGGATGGAGACGTTTGGAGGCTGGGCCATCTCCTCCGTGGGGTACCACTGTGGGCCACCAGCGCGCAGCCCCTGCCCCGGGACCCTTGGCAGATTCCAGCTCCCTGTGGCTGGCTCTGGGGCTCCACACGGCCCTCACACGGCCCCCTGGGTGGCTGTCGGCCGTGGACAGAGGGCACCGCACACCGGGCAGGTTCCCGGAGATGCCCCTAAGGCCTGGGCCCAGCGGCCCTCTGAAGGGCCGAGCCGAGCTTGCAGGTTTCCAGGTCAAGGTGGTCTTTGCACTAGCGTCCTGTGGGATTCATGCAAACGTAACAACATGCACTTAAATAAAGTAATGACTTCTAGGGAACAACCATCCACCCATGGCCCCTGTAGGGGGCAGGGGGGTGCCCAGGGCGGTGCTTCCCTGCTCTCCACGGTGCTAAGAGGAACCCGGCTTGGCCAGACTGTCCAGTCCTCGCCTGCCCCGGGGGAGCGGCCGTCCCAAGGGCCCTAGCTGGTCGGGACCGCCCCCCCCCCCCACCCCAGCACTGATCAACAAGTCCCTGCCTGGAAGTGGAGAGGGAGGCTGGTGGGGGGAGCAGCGTTTGCCCCATCAGGGACCAGGACGTGGGGGAAGAGAGGGGAGGAAAGAGCCACGACGCGGTCCCTCGGGGCCCCAGTTCTACATCGCCACTTCGCGCTGGTACCACGGGCCCTGCATGCAAATTAGCAGGCAGCGAGCCCAGGCACACGGCCAGTTTTCGGGGAACACGGAAGGCAGGTAGACACCCGATCCGGGGCCCCAAATACCAGACCCTCCGCCCAACAAACCCCAAACAGTCTCCAGGGATGTGATACGGTCTGTCACGCCATGCCGAGTTAGGGCACCTCAGACGCACGGGTCCCCAGCGGGGAAGCACCCCACGAGTAACTTGGGGGGACGTATCTCAGTTCAACAAGCACTTTCTGGCCTGGCCCTTGGTGGCGGACCCAGGGAGGTGGTGGCAAATGAGATGCGTTACAGGGGAGTCTCTGGCCTCACTGAGAGTCACGGGGCAGGTGAAACCACACGGGGGGGGTGGGGGGGGCCGGCTGAGGTCAAAGGTAATGCAGACGGGCCTGCTGGGGCCTCCAACAGCGTCTGGCACTTTGCTGACGGGGCCCCTCGGGCCTCGAGCAGGCGGCGCGCACAGCACTCTGTGAGCCCTCAGCCGGGTCCCTGGTCCGCTGAGGCCCTCGGTCTCCTCGCCTGACGAGCGGGAGACCAAGCCCCATCCCACGTGCTGGACGGCAGCTTCCAGCGGGTGGTCTCTCGGCTTTCCCGCGGCTCCCATCTCACGTGGCATCAGCTGTCAAGGCCTCAGCTGAGGCCATGAGAGGCTGACCTGGGTCGTGCCCTGCAGCCCATCCAGCCCGGCCCGGCGCGGCGGTCTCCCCGAGGGGTCACAGCCAGGCTGTGAGGGGCCACGGGGCAGGGGGCGGGCTCGCCTCTGCACCCGCACGGGCCCCGGCGGCCCCCCGCGCGGCGTGTTACCTGCGTAGCTGCCGGTGGCCTTGATGTACATCTGGCCGTACTGCTCCTCCGCCATGGTGTCATAGGCCTCGTCGTCTTCCTCGTCCTCCTCGTTGTGGTAGGAGGTGGGGCTGTCGGTGGTGGGCAGGCTGCTGGCCCCCGGACTGGTCCGCTCCCCCTGGGAGTAGGGCACCTGCTGGATGCTGGGGATGAGGGTGGCCAGGCTGGGCACCCCGTAGTAGGAGACCCGGGGCAGCTTGAGGGGGGCCGCGCCTGCCGCCACCGCGGCGCCATCCCGGGGCCCCGCCTCCAGCGGGCGCTTGGGGGCCAGGCCCGGGCCGGCAGCCGGCGGCAGCTCTGTGGCTTCGTGCTTCACGCGGGTCAGCAGCGGGATGGGCACGGAGGGGGACACGACGTAGGGGGGGGCCGCGGGGGCGGCCGGCTGCAGCTGGTTGCAGGGGCTCTGGGGCTCGGAGCTGGCGTCCTCGATCATGGCGGTCTGCGAGTCGCAGTGGGGCGAGCTCACCTTGAACATGAGGTCCGTGCCGCGCTCCACGATGTGTTGGATCTGCAGGAAGCCGGCCGTGTACATGACCACGAGCTGCTCGCTGGCCGCCATGGTCAGCCTGCCCGTGTAGCAGAAGGACAGAATCTGCTGGAAGCAGGCGGGAGGCACAGTGCCCGGCAGCTCGAAGGCGCTCTTACTGTTGCCGCTGAACAGGTCGCGGAAGTACAGGCTGCTGGCGGCCAGGACGGCCCGGTGGGCCTTGAAAGCCTGGCCCTTGACCACGATGGACACATCGCAGTAGAGGCCCAGCAGGCGCTGCTCGTTGAGGCAGCCGAGCACCGTGCTCCCGAAGTTGGGGATCTCGATGTGCAGCAGCTGAGACATGGCGGGCAGGCGCTAGAGGGCTCGCCTCACACTCAGCACGGGAGCGCCCGAGCGGGGCACATCTGCGGGGGAGAGAGGGCGCGGGGACACGCGGGTCAGGCTCCCCGGACGGCCAGGGCCCGCCGGCCAAGGGTGCGGAAAGGCGCTCGGCCGCTGCGCCCTCCTCCGCCGCGGTCCCCGCCCCGGCCCCCCTCCAGCAGAGCCACCCAGGGGAGGTCCTGGGGCCCGAGCTCCTCACGGCAGGACCCTGGCTGGGCCTGCAGCCAGCGCTGCACGGGACTCAGAGCCGCACGGCCGTGTTCCAGCCGGGGGTGGGGGGTGGGGGGGATGAAGGGGGAGGGGGACGCCCCCCCCACACACACCCCCCCGCACCTTGCGTGGCTCCCAGAGCCCACCCCCAGGAGAGCGCCTGAGCCCTCGGGGCCCGGGACGCCCCGTCTCAGCAGAAGCCAGGAATGCAAACAGAGGCCTGCACTCAGGGGAGGACGGGGTGGATGGAGGACAGAACACGGAGCAGGGCACTGCCACCCGCGGCGGCTGGGAGGGGTGAGGGCGGCAGGCTGCGTCTGCAAACTCTTCTCCCCGAGAAAAAGTTAGCAGCAAAGGAGCCCCTCACAGCCCTGCCCCTCGGAGGGGCTGGAGCCCAGAGCGAGGGGGGTCTCGCAGGGGGTCTCTCGGAGGCTCTTGGTTTCTGGTTTGTTTTTCCTCTTTTCCCTCAGAGCAGCCACACGGAGGGCCCACAAGGGGGGAGTCCCACCCCACTGGCTGAGATGCTGGCCCCTCGTCCCCCTGCAGAGGCGGGCAAGGGGTGGGGGTGGGGGCGCCCAGGGGAGTGAGCTGAGGCCAGAAGTCAGTGGCTGGCCACCCCCGCCCCTCCCCCGGGCCGGCTCCCCAGGTCGCCAGCACCCGTCAGGGACCCGGCTGGACCAGCGGTCGGGAGTCTGTCGCAACCCCACCTGCCTGCCCTCCCGGTCCCCCAGCTCCCCGTGCCGGCCAATCCCCGCTGGCTCGGCCCCAGCCCAGGTGACTAAAGGGGTCAGGGGGGGAGTCGGGAGGAGTAGGGGGGGAGGGACCGGCAAGGGCTTGGGATGCCACTGCCTCCTCAGGCGCCCCAGGGGCCGGGGCCGGGGCTCCAGCGAGGTTGATCTGACGCCCGATTCAGAGAAGATTCGGAGAAGCCGGGCACGGACGGGTGGAGAAGGCGCCGGCCCAACTCTGCACAGCGGCGCCCTCACAAAGGGCCGCTCTGTCCCGAGGGAGGAAAGTGCAGGCGGCCGCAGAGGCGCCGGGCGGCCGGAGGAGGGAGGGCGGAGGGAGGGCGGAGCGCCCGGACCCCGGCGACAGGAGTTGGGCAGATGGGTGGCCGCGGGGGGAGGGCCCGCAGTGCCCCCGCTGCGGAGAAGTTGCCGGCCGGGCCGTGGCACCGGCCCGCGGGGGAGACCTACCTTTGGCGGCTGCCGCCGGTGGCCCGGCAGTGCCCGCTCCGCCTGGCAGGGGCAGGCTCGCCAGCTGCTCCGGGAATGCAGCAAACAGAGCGGGAGCCCTTGGGGTGGGGAGGGCGCGAGGAGCCGGGAGAGGAGGAGGAGGAGGAGGAGGAGGAGGAGGAGGAGGAGGAGGAGGAGGAGGAGCAGGGCAGAGAGTCTCGGCGCTGGGCTCGGCGGCCGCAGCTCAGCTGTACCCAGCCCGGCTCTCCGGGGCAGCGCACAGCATCTAAATGAAGAGGCCGGATGCAGACGGACATTCAGGCAGCTCTCGGGAATGAATAGCGGCCTTTGACTTGGGAGCCCAAGTAAATGCCAGCTCCAGCCCCGGCTTTAAAAACAGTGGAGTGTTGGTGCCAGAGGAATGCACGGCTCTGGGTGTTGGTACAAGACAGACTTTGATGACTCACCACAATGCAAACAAAGATGGCAGAAATACTGTACTGTACGCGGAGAAACGCTCCGTGGTGCCGCGGCAACCGAGCGCCGAGATTTATGGTGCGGCTCTGCATGTGAATTACCCAGTAAACTGCCGTCCTGCCATCCAGCACAGCCCGAGTGTCAAAGCATTTAAAGTATTCCAAACAGTCTGCAGGGCTGGCACAGCCACCAACTCTGCCAGGGAGGGAGGGTGGGGGCCAAGGGGGGGGGGGCAAAGGGGTGGGGGACAAAGGGGTAGAGAGATAAAGGGACGGGGGGTGGGGGATGAGGGGGGTGGAGGGCTGGGGTCATGGGGGCCGGGGGGTCAGGCAGTGGGGGATGAGGGAGCAGGGGGGATAAAGGGACAGGGGAGAGGGGGTGGGGGACGAGGGGGCAGGGAGCTGGGGACAGGAGGATGAGGGTGTGGGGGCACAGGGGGGCGTAGAGGGCAGGGAGGCAAGGAGGAAGGGGGGCGACGGGGTGGCACAGGCAGGGCGGAGGGTGAAGGTGGGGAGCCCGGGAGGAAAGAGGGGCAGGTGATGAGAACAGGAGGCAGGAAGGAAAGCACAGGTGGGAGAAGAGGCCCAGAGACAGGGAAGGGGGGGCGAGGACGAGGCCCAGCCCCCCCCAGTGCCCCCACAGGGCTCCTCAGTGGCCCCTGCTCGCCTCCCTACTTCTCCCTGGGGTCCGGAAGCAGCAGGGCCCGCTTGTGCAGCCCTACACCCCATCCCACTCACCCAGGAAAGTCACCCTGTCCCCCAAGCCCCCATGCGGGTCTTTTCAAGAACAACAACTCTGTGAGTGCAGCTGGGCCAGGCCGAGGGGGGCCCCTCCCAGCAGCCGGGCAGCAAAGCCACCACCTGCAAGGGTGCCCGTGTGAAGGAGGCTGGGCTCCTCCCCTGGGCCTCCCTTGGGAGGGGAGGCTGTGCTGTGCACAGGGCCCGTCCTGTTCCAGGCCCACACCCCCGCCTGTGCCAAACCACTGGCCCGCCCTGCCTCGGTCTCCCCTCTCGCCCCCAACCGCGGCCCTGGGAAGAACACACACAGCCTGCAAAAAGGAAGACGGTCGAGACGGGTGACGGCGCGGCTGCCACCACCGAGAACCTAACCCTGGACCCTGGCGGCCGGAGCGGGAGGGGCCGGGGCACAGGCAGCGGCCCTCCCACCGCCCCCTCCACGGCAGCGGCGCGTCCGGAGGGAGAGAAAGGGCCATCTGGCGCGTCCGCGCTCGCATGCGGCGGGCTCAGCTTCCCACAGCAGATAAAACGCTGCGGGAGGAACGGCACAGGAAGAAATACAGGTGTGGGGAGGCCTCCCAGCAGCAGTGGCTGCCGGGCTCCTCCGTGGGACGCATGGCGACTCGGTGTGGCGGCCACGTGAGCGCTGAGCTTGGAGCGTCGGCAGAAATGGTCCCCACTCGCTGCTCCGACGGGGGACTTGGCCCTCGTCCCCCTGGCGATGGAGCCAGTCCGGACCCTGGGCCCTCGCTCTCCTCTACCTGGAGGGTGTCGAAGCAGCAAGTCCAGGGGAGGGCGGGGTGCGCGGGGGGCCCGGTCAACAGCAGACAGGCCTCAGGGCAAGGGTCTCGTGCTCCGCATAGCCTGGCCCCGCTGCCCTGGGGAAGCTGCCCGGGGGTCCACGCGGACGCCTGTGTCCGCACAACCCCGGGGGGCGGTGGGACAGCCTCGCCGGCATCCAGACCCAGAAGGACAGACCCAGGGTCGCCCCCGCCAGGAGCCATGTCAGGCCTCCCGACTGGACTGTGCTGTCCTGGCAGCCTCCTTGTCTTGGGGCCTAGGAGGAGCCCACTGGCCCCAAGATGAGGGGGCTGGGGGCACAACCCCCCACGTGCCACCCGGCCACAAAAGAAAGCAGACCGGGGCACAGGCAGAGCCGACATGGGGAAACAGAGGGCCCCCCAGAGGCCAAAGCATGGCGGAACCCGTGATGGGGGGGCAGGGCAGGGCCACTCCTGGCCTGGGTGCTGGCCTTGGGCCCCAGGGCCCAGCATACGCGGCCTCCACCGGTTCTGCGGGAGCAATCCCCCCGCCCCCACCGCTGGCTGTGCTGCGTCCGGCCCTGCCTGGAACAGACCTGTTGTCACCTCCTCAGAGAAGCCTGCCAAGGGTGTCTCTTGACCTGAGCAAGGGCGGGGTGGGGGGGGGGGGAGCGGGGGGGGGGGTCTGCCCACTGCCTGGTGGACATTTAGCCCAATGCTGGGCACGCCAGGGAGGGCCACGAGAGTGGGGCTGTGCTGGCCAGCAATACACCACAGAGGAGAGGGGCCCTCCAAATGGCCCCTTCACAGACCCACAGCACCCACTGCCAGGAGTCTCCTGGAGAGCAAGATGGGGTCCCCTGAGCCAGATGAGGGCTCTAGGGCCGTGAGAGTGGTGAGTCAGCCTGGCCAGCAAAGGTACACTGTGCATCGGTGCCCAGAGGGCCCCAGTGGCCTGGGGCTGGGCCAGCCAGTGGCCAGGTCCCAAACTGAGGGCAGGGACACCAAGAGGCCCTCGGAGCCTGTCCCTCCAAGCATCAGGTCCTGGCTGGTCAGCAGGGCTGCAATCCTGGGTCCCACCGGGCAATGCCCTCCCCCCGCCTCCCACAAGCCCGGCCCTGCTGCTCTCCTATCCGTGTCCTGTGGCCTCAAGCAAATGGCACCACCTCTGGGACGCTCATCTGTCCCCTGGGGGTCAGGTTTACGCTTTGACGGTCACTACAGGGTCGAGGCGAACGGCGAACGTGGCATGCTCTATGCCCCAGTAACCTGCGTCACAATGCCGTTACCTGCGGTGACTGGGACAGGAGGCGGTGGTCCAGGTGGGGGCCTCCGTCAGCCCCCAGCCCATCCCCACCCACACCTGCGCCCCAGGGCCGGGGGCCAGACTGCTGGCCCGGAGAGGGGACCATTCCTCCTCTGGAAGGTGATGAGGCCATCGGGTCCCGGGGGACGTGTGTCCTCAGGCTACCTGCACAGGCCAGGCTGCCGTCCCACGGCCCAGCCCAGGACAGCCCTGCAAGAGCTGGTTTTAGATTGCTTTCTTAGAAGCCTTGGCCGGGACAAGAACAAAGCTGAACTTTAGGAGAAAAGAACCAGATAAAGGCTTGGTTTACGTGCCTAGACCCGTCAAAGCGGGGCAGGTCAAGGGCCGACCCTGTGCGGTGGCCAGAGAGGAGGGGCCGGGACCCGAGTGGGCCGAGGGCAGCGGGCACCAGCCCCACCAAGACCGCCTTTCCCCTTCCACGCCTCGGTTTCCCCCGCCACAGCGAGACTCGCCATGCCCGCTGGCCAATTACTGAAGGTTCTGAAGAGCCAGAAGGAACGGCAGAAATTTCTAACTGTGCTCACTCTGGCCATCCTCAAAGCCACTGCACCACGGAACCCCGCCCCCTCCTAACGACCTTCAGGACGGAACCCACTTTGGGAAATCCCAAAGCCAGAGTCCAGCTGTGCCAGCCTCGGGGGCCCCCACCCCATTCAGACTCCACGACCTCCCCCCAGAATGAGAAAACGTGGGTAGCGAGGTGGGGGGGGTCTCTTCACCGCAGACCCTCCTTTGGGGAGAGCCAGGATCTAGGACCCAGGGTCACGGGTGGTCACCCAGAGCTCCTCCAGGCCCCCCACGGGCAGCGCGGCCAGCAGGTGCACAGGGAAGGAGCCCAACGATAAGGGGGTGAGGGTACTGGCCCCAGGAGCCACAAACAGGTGCCCACACAGGCACCGAGGGACTGGCCGCAGGGTGTGCGCCCCAGGGCCTGGGCAGGATGCGGACGGGGCACAGGTTCTCGGCTGCAGCCAGGCCAAGGCCAGCCACGCAGGGCTCTAGGTGCACCTGGGGAGGCAGGGGCTCCAACAGGTACTGGGAACACGCCGAGGACTTCTCTTGGGGGCCCAGAGGACCAGAGAAGGATGGGCATTCCAAGCAGGGGTGCCTCCTCCCCAGGACCCCACGCAGATACGGCTGCAAGGTCTGGGGGTCCTTGTCAGAAGCCCCCCCCCACCCGCCCCCCAGATCCCGAGGAGCTTCCTGAGGTGGGACAATGCAGCGTCTACCTTCTGTAGGGTCACCACCAGCCCAGGAAGGAGAGGCGAGATAAATGATAAATGAAATTAAATAAGATCATTGGGCAGGATTTAATTCTTCCAATCTAATAAGAGGTCTGGGCCTCGGCAAACGCACAGCTATCAAATACGCCCGTGGCAGGGAGGCAGGGAGGCAGGGAGGCAGGGAGGCAGGTGCCCCAGGAAACAAAGGAGCCCCTTCTGCCTCCCTGCTTCCCCTGCCCCGAGCGAGCACCAGGCCCGTCCCCGGGGCAGCCCCTCGGCCCGGCCGCCAAGCCCTGCCGTCCGGGGAGAAGCCAGCTCAGCAACGGGGACGCCTCCTGAAAGTCAAGGTGCTCCGAGTTTGGCGGGGGCGGGGCAGGCTGCAGCCCCGGGACAGTGCCTCACCGGGAGGCAGGCAAGTTAGCCCGTGAGTCAGCGCGCACACGTGAGCGCGGGGGGCACCAGGGCCGCGCCTGCTGTGTGCGTCCAGGCTGTTAACGGAGGGCGGGGAGGGAGCTTTCCAATTACAGCGCAGGCTCCGGTTACCGGCCTGCGGGAGCGGAGGCTCACTTACACCCCACGCCCGGTCAGTGCTCTGGCTGTGCCGAGCACCTCTGGCCTCGCCGGGGAGGGCGACCCTTCAAGGGTCGAGGTGTCGGTTGCCGGCACAGCACGGCCGCCAGCTGGGCGTGCCAGGTCCCCAGGGGCTGGGTGAGGCACCCGCCAGTTGGGGCCTCGGGGCCTCGCTGCTAATGGAAGGGCCAGTCACCCCTCGAGGACCGGGGCTCGCACAGGGGAAGGGGCACGCACTTCCCGCCCTGGCTCACCGTGCCCCCCCCCCCCCCCCCCCCGGCCGCAGCCTGGGCCGGCATCGGGCACCACAGCTGGCTTCAACTGGCTTCAACTTCACAACAAGCGTTTGCCTGGAAGCTTTTTTTTCCTTCCCCCAAACAGAAAAAGGCAGCCTGCCAGAATCTGCAAATTCAAACGTGTGCTTATCAGTCCTTCCCCCTCGCCGCCCCAAGGAGGGTGCCACACACCCGGGGCTGGTCCTCAGAGAGGCTCAACGCACACAGGGACCCACGGCACCAGGCAGGCCACCAACGGCCATCGGAGCCGCTGCTGCTGCAGGGCCACGGAGCTGGGCACGGACTGGGCAGACACCCGGCCAGACGGGGCAGCGGGTCCCGCATCTCAGCACGTGTCCCACGGCACGGGCTCCGACAAGGGTCCGGTCTGGTGGTCCGTGTGGCCGAGCCGGTCCCACGTCCGAGGGGCTCCTCGACACCCCAGCCCCCCTACCCTTCACTCTCAAATACTCTGACTTTACTGTGGGTATGGGGCTGGGGGGGGGGGGGTGCCAAACAGACACGGCACGAACGGCCACACGGCCACACGGCATGAAGGAGCAGGGACTGGCCCGCCGCCCCGCCAGGAGCCCGTGGACCCAGCAGGTCCGCTCTCGAGCCACAAAACGGTTCCAGAAGGCTCCCAAAGAATGAAGCAGTGTTCTGAACAGAGCCGACAATCTCCCTCACCCGTATTTGTAATTTAAATAACGTAAGCTTGAAGAGTGTCTCCCTCGGGCATAGTTTAATAACTTAAAAAGCCAGCTCCACTCGCTGGCAGACGGGCCTCCTCCCCCTTATCGGCTGGCGGGAGGTCCCCCCTTGCACCCCCGGCTGGAGGGCGGGGCTCGGGGGCACCGGGGGCTCCCCAGACCGAGCGGGCCGGGCCCCGTGGAGCCGGATCCCCTCCTCAGCCCGCTGGGCACCCTCCCCTTCCCACAGGCCTGTGGGGGTCCCGGAGCACCTGGGGGACGGGCGGGGGTCCCGGCGCCGGGGGGCGCTGCCCTGGGCCGGTCACCGGCTCCTCATCCACAGCGGCTGTGCCACACACCCCCGTCCTTAATATTCATAGCCTTTCTCATCTGCATATCGTGCCATAAATAGTCGAGGTAAGACACAAAGCTCCCCTGCATTTCTAATTATGCTTAAAAACCTAATGTAAATCAGACAGACACAGAAATACTCAATCAGCTGCCGGAGGGGGGGTCCAATTACACGGAGACGGGGCCACGACGTAGCAGCCCCCACCTCGGAGCTCCGGGCAAGGCGGCGGCTGGTGGCGGTGGCCCCCCTGGCCCGGAGACCCTGGCCAACCTCGCACTTGCTGGCCCTGAAGCCAGAGCCAGTGTGGGGCGGGGTGGATGCCTGAGGAGCCTCAGCAACACCTCCCCGCCCCCCCCCACCCCCCCCCCCCGCCCAGGGCCAGCCAGCCAGCCTCACCTTCTCCCTAAGGGCTCCCAACTCGCGGCCTCCTTCCCACTGCCCACCTCAGCAGGTGCCGCTCCCCCTGGCCGTGAGGGTTGACCCCATGGGCGGAGCATCTCTACTTCCCTGTCTCCACGTTCAACCCCCTGGACACTCTGGCCCTCCCGCGGGCTCGGCTCACACAGTAGTGCGGGAACAGACGGATGTCCCCCACCCCCACTCTGGAATGGAGTTGGGGACGGGGCGCCAAGCCACCGAGGGGCCAAGAGGACAGGTCAGCGGGTCCTCTGAGTCCCGAGGGTGCTCCAGCCCCGCACAAGCAGGACAGAGGGGGCTCCGGCACCACGCTCTGGGGCCAGTCCCCCTGTCTGCAGGGACACGGGGCATCGGGACCTGCAGAACAGAAGGGTCTGGGGGACGGAGGCCACGCCAGCCACTTAGAGCCCAATACAGTACCAGCCCTCACAGACGGGCACCACGGGGGCCTCCGGGGCTCCAGGAGGTGGCATGGGCCCAGGTCTCGGGGCACCTGGGGGCTGCCACCTGGTGAGCCCGGGGGTGCACATGCCAACAGCCAGGAGCCCGCCCGCTGCCCTGCACCAGAGCCCCACAGCATCTGCCCGTCTCCTTCCCCTCAGAGAGTCCCCAAATGCCCCTGGCCCTGCCTTCCCGGGCAGCCCCAAACACAAGCCCCACTTCCTGTCCAGGAGTCAGGGCACCTGGGCTGGCCCGGCCCCGCCCTTCCCGGGGGGGGGGGCGGTGGCAGTGGGACTGCCTCAGGGGACATGCAGGAGGCTGGGCCCAAGTGACACGGGGGTTGCCCCACTCTGCCTTTAGACAAGGAGACACAGAGATGCCTGCTGCCCGCATCTGCCTGGCATCACGCCCAGACCTATTTTTAAGCCCATTTACTAGAAATCCCACAAATTAAAGGAAATACGGATAATGCAGTAAGAATCCTGGGGGCCGAATAAAAGCTACACATAATTGTCCTCGTGCTCCAATGTGAGAATCTTAACCACAAACCCAGATCTCCCCAAGCCCTTGTGCAAGGCGGAGGCATCCTGCCGCGCGAAGGTGGGGGGGGGCAGGAGGGGGCAGGTCCGTGCTTGGCCCGCGATCAGAGGCACAGGCCGCGGCATACAGCCGGGGCCATAAAAGGTAATTACTGATATGAAAAATAAAGATCGTAAATACGAACGCCCGACTTTACAGCCTGGGAATGAGGATTACTGCCAGGACGGTGGGTTCCAGAGGCGGCTCCCCTGTGCCACAGGTGGGGGCACCGGGCTGGCCCCCACCCCGCTTTCTCACGTGGCTCCCGTGGCAAGCGGGGGGGTAGGGGCCGCAGAGCCCCAGACCTTGTGGAATCTGTGGGGCACGGACAGGACCAGCCAGCGCGGCCGGGAACGGCGGGGTGCAGTGCTCACACCGGAAGGGTGGGACCCCTCCCCCCCCCCCGGACGGGCTGGCCCCCCACACCTCAGGGGTGGGGGTTGAGACAGAGGACAAAGCCACGTGCCCGTCAGAGACGCAGCTGGTGGGCACCACGTTCTCTGAAGACCCTCAGTGCCCTGGGGCACATGCTCACCACCCTTGGGAGCCCAGGGCCCCAGCCCTCCCCGGCTCATTCCCACCTGCCAGGTAGCGGCTATGCGGGCATCCAGCTGGCGGCGCCTTCACCAGAACCCCCCGCACTGCCTGCTCGCCCCAAGCCCTCCCAGACCCACACGCCTCCTGGGAGCCTGTGGGTGGGGGGTCTGCACAGGTGGCAGGGAGCAGAGGAGGTGGAGAGAGAGGGGTGTGTGTGTGTGTGTGTGTGTGTGTGTGGTGTCCCCAGATCTCCTGGCCCGGGATCACACTATTCATCTTGGACTGTCTCAGAGTAGGGACAAGGCCCAGTGGTACCACTACCTTCTAGGCTGAAGGAGACCCTTCCCCCAGGGGCTGGGGGAGGGGGGCAGTGGCAGGCCCTCCCCAGGCCTGGTCCCCAGTTGCCCTGGAATCCCACGGAGGTCAGGGAGCCCGCGGCCACCAGCTCACGTCCTGCCAGACACCAGGTGGCCTCCTACGGCCTGGCCGGGGCACAGTGGGGTGAGGTCAGGGCTCCCGCTGCCCCAGGCACACGGGACTGAACCCCAGGCTGCCAGTAGCCACTCGGACAGACAGCAGGCCCCGAACCTGGCACCTGTCCCACGAAGATGCTTCCCCCGGCCCTGCAGAACACCAGGCTCCCCAAGTCCCGCCGCAGGGCCTGCCCTTCTCACTGGGGGGACCTGGCCACTGGGGGTCAGCTGGGAATCAATCGAGCCTGCGGGAGAAGCTGGAGGTAGAGGGAAGACGGCAGAGGAAGGAGCCAAGAGAGGCAGGTCAGGGAGCGGTGGGCGGACGGGCCATGCTGGTCACCCCCAGCCAGATGCCCCAAAAGCACCAGCTCAGAGAAGGGCCGAGAGGCTGACGGCAGGCGGGCAGGCTGGGAGGGAAGCAAGCTCGGGAGATACACAATCGTGAACCCCAGGTGGACGGGACGCCGTTCAGAGAATTATCAAACACCTGGAAATGACCATCACAGGGAGGCAGGGCCGCCGGGCCGCCGCAAGTTCGTCCCAGGACGACCACCGTCCGGGAGGACGCCCTCCGACTCCCTTTCTACCCAGGCTCTGCCAAGTTACACGTAAACGTGCTCGTTTTCGTCCAGGAAAGATGCAAACTTTCTCTCCACTGGAAAAGACAGCCCCAGAGGTGCGGGGTTTTGCTCTGCAGGACACGAGCCAGCCGCGGGTCTGGCCTGGCAGGTCCGGGAGACCACCCGTTCCCCTTCGGGCCTCGCTGTGCGCGGCTCCTCGGGCGCCCTCACGGCCACCTTCCAACCCGCCATCTCCTCCTCCGTGAGCTCAGCACATCTGCGACCACGCTCACCTTGCATGTGTACGCGGGTCTGGGGCATGACCGAAAACACTATGCGCCGACGGACATCCCGCGGGCTGGCCCGCAAGCCTCCCGTCGAGTGAGCCCGGGGGGCAGCAGACCCCGGCCTCCGCTGACCGTCTTCTTCTGTTTGACGGTTTATTCCCCCCGCCCCAAGACTATTCCGTCCCCGGCAGGTGGCCTAATCCGTCAGCCCACCCGTATCCCGGGTAACGTGTGGTCCGGGCCATGTCCCTTCTCCGTGGCAAGGACCGGGAAGGAGCAGTCGCCGGGGCCCCGGCTGGCCTCCACCACCCTGACTGGGGCACCACCGGAGCCGGGAGCCAGCGAGCGGGCCGACGGCCGGCTTTCCAGTGTGACCACGGGCAGACTCTGAGGGGCAGGTGAGGGGTCTCGCCTGTGCCGTCAGTCGTGTTTGTTCATCAGTCAAGGGAAGAGCTCACATCCGCTGCAAAGGAAATCCTCTCTCTCATCAGACGAGGCAAGGTGAGCCGCTCTCCATGTTCACTTCTGACCCGTGGCCGGTGGCGCAGGCTGTGTCCAGACCTTTCTCACGTTGGAATTTCTGAAGGGGTTTGTGACTCAGAGTCTCTCGGAGAGCGGTGTCCTCGTGCACTCATACGTAATAAGTAACTTTACAAACCTAATACTCTTGGAATTCCCAGAATATAAAGAGAAGGAAATTCTAATATTGCAAATGAGCTAGCATTTTAAGGAGGGAGCCCTTTGCAGAGAAAACAACCAGCTCAAAAAGTATTTCCAAGCAAAACTCCAAGTGTCCACAATCTTGAACAAATGAGAGTGCTCCGATAACTTGGGTTAAAAAAAAAATTAAAAACAACCTGGTGTCTTTTCTTTAATTTATAAATCCAGCATGGATTTTATGATCAGGATCTGGATGTGTTTTCTCATGAGGAAAGTAGTTAATCGGAATTTCCCAAACTCTTTACACCGTTTGACCAATCAGAGAAGCTACTGATACACGCACACGTGTTCCCGACTAGGAAAAAATAGAAAATCTATGGTCGACTCTATTGAATAACTCAAACTGATGCCAAAACTTGTATCAAAATTGTGTTGAATTTCTACTTCCGGGAATATGGAACACGGGAGTGATTCTTTAAAATCTCTCTTTTGGGGCGCCTGGGTGGCGCAGTCGGTTAAGCGTCCGACCTCAGCCAGGTCACGATCTCGCGGTCCGTGAGTTCGAGCCCCGCGTCAGGCTCTGGGCTGATGGCTCGGAGCCTGGAGCCTGTTTCCGATTCTGTGTCTCCCTCTCTCTCTGCCCCTCCCCCGTTCATGCTCTGTCTCTCTCTGTCCCAAAAATAAATAAAAAACGTTGAAAAAAAAAAAATTAAAATCTCTCTTTGTTGGGGCGCCTGGGTGGCTCTGCCGGTTAAGCGTCCAACTCTTGATTTCAGCTCGGGTCATGATCTCATGGTTCGTGAGATCGAGCCCTGAGTTGGGCTCTGCGCCGATGATGGGGCGTCTGCTTGGGATTCTCTCTCCGCCCCTCCCCTGCTCATGCACGCGCACGCTCTCTCTCAAAATAAATAAATAAACATTAAAAAATAAAGATAAAAAAACAGAATCTCTGTCAAGATAATTCCAGCATCTGTCATCCAAAAACACGTAACACATAAACAACACATAAAAGCACTCAGTGAACCAGGAAAGGGGGAAATTTCCTCAACCTGAAAAAGTGTGCATGTGAAAAACCCACAAGTAACATCCTACTCAGCAGCAGAAAACTGGCTGCTTTCCTCCTAAGGTCAGGAGAAAGGCAAGGAAGTCAACACAGCACAAGGGGCCCTCACGGAGCCCAGTGGGCAAGAAAATGAAATAAAGCAAAAGTAGTTAGAAAGGGAAAAAATGAAACTATCCCTATTGTAGGTGACATGATCTCGTACACAGAAAACTCTGAGCAGTCGGCCAAAAAACTATGAAAACCAATAAACAAGTTCAGCAAGTCTGCAGGCTATATGATCAGTAGACAAAACTCCAACACAGTTCTGTACGCTACAAATAATCTGAAAATGAAATTAGCAACTAGTTTCGTTTCCAACGACATCAAAAAGCACAAAATACTTAAATAAATAAATTCAACAGAAGTAGTGTAAAAACTTACACTTTGAAAGCTGTAAAACTGTGTTGAAAGAAACTACAGATGTAAATAAATGGGAAGATACCTATGTTCACGGATTAGAAGATCTAACATCGCCAAGGCAGCAGATACTCCCCAAACTGACCCACAGATTCAGTGGGATCCTAATCAAAACCCCAGGTGACATCACCACAGAAATTGTCAAGCCAATCTTAAAATTCTTATGGAAACCCAAGGAATCCAGAATAACCAAAACAATGCTGACAAAGAACAAAGTTGGAGCACTCATACTTCCCACTTTGAAGACTTACTACAAAGCTCCAGTAATCAAAACGGTGTGGTGCTAACACGAGGATATATAGATCAATGGAATAAAAGTGGGAGTCTAGAAACAAACAACAAGGGGGCCAAGACCATTCAACAGGAAAATAACAACCTTTTCAAACTATGGTGCTGGGACACCCGGACGTCCACAGGTAAAGGAATGAAGTTGGACCCTCACCTCACACCACATACAAGAATTAACTTAAAACACACCGAAGATTTGAATGTAGGAGATAAAACGATACGACTCTTAAAACACAGAGGAAGGGGCGCCTGGGTGGCTCAGTGGGTTGAGCGTCCGACTTCGGCTCAGGTCATGATCTCACGGTTCGTGGGTTCGAGCCCCGCGTGGGGCTCCACACTGATAGTGCAGAGCCTGCTTGGGATTCTCTCTCTGCCCCTTCCCTGCTCACTCTCTCAAAATAAATAAATAATCTTAAAAAAAATTAAGTAAGTAAATAAGTAAACGTGCTGGTGTAGATGTGATGGGAATATAAGTGGATGCAGCCAGTGTGGACGACGGTCTGGAAGTTCTTCAAAAGGTTCAATATGGAGTTGCCATAACCCAGCAACTTCACTCCTAGGTACAGCCAACAGAAATGAAAACAAATATCCATGTAAAAACCAGTATATGAACGGCAGCATTATTCACAATAGCCAAAAAGTGGAAACAACCCAAAACATCCATCAACGGATGAATGGCTAAATGAAATGTGGCAAAACCATACAATGGAATATTATCCATCCGTAAAAAGGAATGAAGTACTGACAGATGCTATCACATGGATGAACCCTGAAAAAATCATGCTAAGAAAAAAAAAGTCACGAAAGACCATATTACACGATTCCATTTATGTGAAACGTCCAGAACAGGCAATTTATTTATTATTATTATTTTTTTTAAATGTTTATTTTTGAGAGAGAAAGAGAGAGCACAAGTGGGGGAGGGGCAGAGAGAGAGGGAGACACAGAATGGGAAGCAGGCTCCAGGCTCCGAGCTGTCAGCATAGAGCCCGATGTGGGGCTCGAACTCATGAACCACGAGATCATGACCAGAGCCGAAGTTGGACGCTCAACTGACTGAGCCACCCAGGTGCCCCCAAAACAAGCAATTTATAAAGACATAAAACAGATGAGTGGTTACCTTGGGCAGGAGGTGGTGGGGGGATCAGGGAGGAAGAGAGGGAATCAGAGTGACAGCCAAAGGGCATAGAATTTCTTTCTGCGAAATTCTTTCAGAATTTTCTTTCTGAAAATGTCCTAAAATTGACTGTGATGATGGGTGCACAACTCCAAGTAGACTAAAGACCACTGGATTGTGTGCCTACAAGTGACCTGTATGGTGTGTGAACTATATCTCAATAAACCTTTCTTTCAAAGAGAAAAAAATTACAGATCCGCCAAAATGAAATTTTAAATGACAAGAGACCCACAGGAAGGTGTTGGGGGGGAGTACAGAGAAAGAAACAAAAAGACAAACAGAATCGAAAAATAAAATGGCAGACTGAAGCCCTGGCATACCAAATGTAAATGGCCTAAATATACCAATTAAAAGACAGAGATTGGCAGAGTAGATGAAAACACAGGACCCAATTATAAGTGGTCCATAAGAAATCCACTTTCAAACATAATGATACAGATAATTTAAAAAAAACAGGAAAAGGTAAATCATGCAAACATAATCAAAAGAAAACGGGAGCTGCTATATTAATATCAAGTAAAGTAGATTTACGGGAGCAAAGGAAATTATCAGAGACAAAGAAAGACATTTCACAAGGACCAAAGAGTCAACCCACCCAGAAGGCACAGAAGTACTCAAAGTATCTGTACCAGAAACAGAACAGCTAAATGTATGAAGCACAAATGGACAGAACTTAAAAGACAGAGACAAATCCACCATCGCACCCGGGGACTTGGACAACCTTCTGTCGACAGAGCAAAAGTACAGAGAGAGCCAAAGTCAACTAACAGGATCTGATCAGCACTCGCAGAGCTGTCCATCCGACAGCAGCAGAATACACACTCTTTTCAAGTGTCCGTGGAACCCACAGCAAGACAAGCAATATCCTGGAAATAAACGTCAAGAAATTTGAAAGAACTGAAATCATTCAGGGTGTGTTTTTCCACCACTATGAAATCAAGTTAGACATCAATAATCTAAAGTAACAAGGAAATCTCCAAACACTTGGAAATATTAGCAACACCCCTCTAAGTCACCCACGTGTCAGAAGAAGTCTTCAGGAAATCAAGTGAATGAAAAGGAAAATACAACATATCCAAACCTGTGGGACACTACTTAAGAGCGGAGAGGAAAATTTATAGCTTATACTAAATACTTGTAGTAGGAAAAATTTCAAATCAATAACCTTAAGCTCTCATCTCAAGAACGTAGAAAAAGAAGCAAAATAAACTGAAAAGAAATAACGAGGAGGGCAGAAATCAATCAAATTGAAAATATAAAAAAAAAATAGAGAAAAAAATCAATGAAACAGAATTGGTTCTTTAAAAAAATTTTTTTTACATTTATTTGTATTACATACATTTACGTTTATTTACATAAACGAACCGCGAGATCATGACCTGAGCCGGTCGTAAGCTTAACCGAGCCACCCAGGCGCCCCAAGAATTGGTTCTTTTAAAAGATCAATGAAAGTGACAAACTTCTATCATGACTGACAAGAAAAAGAGAGAGAAGACAAATTAATCACCAGTATCAGAAACGAAGCAAGGGATATCACTACAGACCCTTCAGATGAAAAAGAATAATACGGACAACTTTCTGCACATAAGCCTGACAACATAAATTAAATAACCAATTCCTAAGGGGAAAAACCTACCACAATTCACCTAATATGAAACAGGGCATTTGAATAGCCTTCTAACTATTCAGGAAATGGAATTTGTAACTTTAAAAATTCTCAAAAGAGAAATCTCCAAGCCCAGATGGTTTCCCTGGAGAATTCTACCAAACATTGAAAGGCGGATTGACACCACTTGCACACAATCTTTTCCAGGAAACAGAAGAGGAAGGAATACTTCCCAATTCACTCACGAAGCTAGTATTACCCTGATATGAAAACCAAAGGTGGCACAAAAAAGAAAACTGCACACCGATGTTCCTTGTAATACAGATGCAAGATCCTGAACAAGATATGAATGGAATTCAACAACATATAAATAAAATCAGGGGCGCCTGGGTGGCTCGGTCGGTGAAGTGTCCGACTTCAGCTCAGGTCATGATCTCATAGTCCGTGAGTTCGAGCCCCGCGTCGGGCTCTGTGCTGACAGCTCAGAGCCTGGAGCCTGCTTCCCATTCTGTGTCTCCCTCTCTCTCTGCCCCTCCCCTGCTCATGCTCTGTCTCCGTCTCAAAAATAAATAAAAATGTTAAAAAATAATAATAAAATAAAATCATACGCCACGACCGAGTGGGATTTATTCCAGGGAGGCAAGTCAGATTCAACATTTTAAAATCAATCAATGTAGGGGCGCCTGGGTGGCTCAGTCGGTTGAGCGTCCAACTTCGGCTCCAGTCATGATCTCACAGTCTGTTAGTTCGAGCCCCACGTCGGGCTCTGTGCTGACAGCTCAGAGCCTGGAGCCTGCTTTGGATTCTGTGTCTCCCTCTCTCTCTGTTCCTCCCCTGCTTGTGATCTGACTCTGTCTCAAAAATAAAAACATTAAAAAAAATTTAAAAAAAAAATAATAACATCAATCAATGTAACCCACTATCACCAGACTAATGAAGAAAAATCACATGAACGTACCATTCAATGCAGAAGTATTTGACAACAGTCAACATCCACCCACGATAAAAACTCTCAGAGAACTTCTTCAACTTGATCAAAAAGCATCTACAAAAATCTTACAGCTGATGCTTTCTCCTTAAGATGGGGAATATGGCAAGGACATCCTCCTCACCATTGTTACTCAACACAGTGCAATAAGGCAAGAAAATGCATACAGATTAGAGAGGAAGAAATTAAAAAAGCTGTCCCTATTTGCTGATGACAGGATTGTCTACATAGAAAATCCCAGGGAATCCACCAAAAAAACCTTCTAGAATAAGTGAGTCTATCAAGGTCACAGGATACAAGATAAACAACTGTGTTTCTATATACAATCAATTACCAAGATGATACTACGATCATTCAGAAAAATCTATATGTAAGGGGTGCCTGGCTGGCTCAGTTGGTAGAGCGTGAAATGGATCTCAAAGTTGTGAGTTCCAGATCCACACTGGGGGTAGGGTTTACTAAACAAAACAAACCAAACAGACAAACAAACAAACAAACAACAGTCGCGTCTGGGTGGCTCAGTAGGTTAAGTGTCTGACTTCGGCTCAGGTCATGATCTCATGACTTGTTGGTTCAAGCCCCGTGTCAGGCTCTGTGCTGACAGCTCACAGCCTGGTGCCTACTTTGGATTCTGTGTCTTCCTCTCTCTCTGCCCCTCCCCTGCTTGCACTCTGTCTCTTTCTCTCTCTCAAAAATAAACATTAAAAAAAATCCACACAGGTAGGGGCTCCAGTACGGCTCAGTCTGTTAAGCATCCAACTCTTGGTTTCCGCTCAGGTCATGATCTCATGGCTCATGAAATTGAGCCCTGCATTGGGCTCTATGCACTGATAGCATGAAGCCTGCTTGGGATTCTCTCTGTCTCCCCCTCTCTGCCACTCCCCTGCTCATTCTCTCCCTCTCCCTCTCTCTCAAAAATAAATAAACTTTTAAAAAACTACACAAAAACATAAACAAAAACAAAAGATGCACAGGACTTGTATGCTGAAAACTACAAAATGCTGATGAAAGAAATCTATATCTAAATAAATGGAGAGACATACCATGTTCATGGATGGAAAGATGACACAAGAAAGATTCTCCCCAAAGAATTCTCCCCAAATTTATACACAATTATTAACACAATCCTACCAAAATTCCAGCATATTTTTTTATAGATATAGACAAGATTGACCAAAAATGTATTATCAAAAGGCAAGGAACTAAAATAGGTGAGAGAATTTTTAAGAGGAATTCAGTGGAAGAAACCAACCCGCCTGATATAAAGACTTTCCAGACAGCTATAGGGACTAAGACAGCATGACTGACAGATCAATAACAGAATAGAGAACCCTGAAAAAGACCCACAGTTATGTCCACGTAACTTTTTATAAAGATGCAAAAGCAATTCAGTAAAGGACAGTCAGCCTTTTCAGCAAACAGTGCTTGAGCCAGTGCATATCCAGAGGCAAACAAAATGAACCTCGACCTCACACTGTGTACAAACTTAATCCAAAAGAGATTGAGAACCTACATGTGTGATGTAGAACTAGAAAAAAGGACAGGAGAATTAACTTCAGAATCTAGGGCTAGACACAACATTCTTCCCTAAGCAAAAACTCATAAACTTGACTTTATCAAAATTTTAAACTTTTGCTCGTCAAAAGACCCTGTTAGGAAGACGGAAAGACCGGCTGGGAGAAAATACTTGCAAAGCACATGGACGACCAAGGGTTAGTATACAGGCTACATAAAGAAGCCCCACATGTCAACAGTAAAACACAGTCCAATTAGAAAATCAGCAAAAGGAGCGCTTGGGGGTGCTCAGTCGGTTAAGGATCCAACTCTCGGTTTCGGCTCAGGTCGTGATCTCCCGGTTCGTGAGTTCGAGCCCCGTGACGAGCCTGGTGTTCACAGTGCAGAGCCTGCTTGGGATTCTCTCTCTCCCCTCCACTGCTCGCTCTCGTTCTCTCTCAAAATTAATACGATTTAAAACAAATCAGCAAAAGACACGGAGACGTTTCACCAAAGAGCACATATAGGTGGCAAACAGGCACACGAAAGATGTTCCCCGCCATCAGCCATCAGGAAACGCAAATTAACGCCACTACGAGATGGGCCACAAACTTATTAGAACGGCTACAGCCCCAACAGCAGCAACACCAAATGCCGGTGACGGAGGGGGACGATGGATCACTTACAGAAGAGACCAGGGTGGTGGCTGTCAGAGGCTACGGGGTGGGGGTGGGAGGGGCCCCGGGGGGCCTGTGGAGGGTGCACTGGGTCTCTCGGTAGTGCCACCTGGTCCAGTAACAGCTGTACTGAGATACCACAAAATCCAGCGGTTCCCTTTTATGAGCAAATAACCTTCCCTACAGGGACGCACCACTTTGTTTTTCCGTTCATTCTGTACGATCCACAACTGCTCGTGAACCTAGGATTATCTCCAAATACAAAGTTAAAACGAAAACCAAAAAGCGTCAGCGTGTCAACATAAGATATCCCAAATCCTCGCTCACTGTAACACGCCATGCGAACATTAAACGGAACGAGCAGCATTCAGGTAGCTCTGCGTGATCAGTCAGCACGTGATGGAAACAGTGTTCGGACAGCAGGTACTTTACTCATCTGTCCTCATCACAGATCAGAGGAACACGCTCCCGGCCACTCTGACAAGGTGTGGCAGGCACACGCGTGTGTAGGACAGGCAGGCCCCCATCGCCTTCCACTCGCAGCCCTCTCTGTCAGAGAGAAGTTAGTCACCCCCTTCCAAAGACATAACAACAGGGGACAAAGAAGTGTGACTACAGGTCCAAGAATATCAAAGGGCGTCTTCTGTCACCAAGGGGAAAAGAGGTATTTTGTCTTAGAGGGAAATGGCTGTTTGTCCCAGCGTGCGGAAGGGGATGGCTCTGTCGATCAAGCATCTGACGCCGGCTCAGGTCACGACCTCACGGTTCCCAAGTTCGAGCCCCCCATCGGGCTCTCTGCTCTCAGAGCCCAGAGCCTGCTTCAGATCCTCTGTCCCCTCTCTCCCTGCCCCTCCCCTGCTCACGCACTCTCGCTCTCTCTCAAAAATACATAAACTTAAAAAAAAGCACCTAAAACTTCAAACGGACATATGGGAAACTGTAGGAGGTTTGCACAAAGTGATCTTTATTTCTCTTGCTTTGTAATACCTGTAAGTAGGGGCGCCTGGGTGGCTCAGTCGGTTGAACGTCCGACTCCGGCTCAGGTCATGATCTCACGTCTTGTGGGTTCGAGCCCCGCGTCGGGCTCTGTGCTGACGGCTCGGAGCCTGGAGCCCGCTTCGGATTCTGTCTCCCCCTCTCTGTGCCCCTCCCTTGCTCACCTTCTGTGTCTCTCCGTCTCTCAATAATAAATAAATGTTAAAAAATAAAAAAATTCAAGTTCTTCACTCCCAAAGCAGTGGCGTTTCCTCGCAAAGGCGTTCCTGATTTCCGAGACTATAATTATTCGATTAACAAGCACCCGGGCGAAAGCCAGGCGTCGTCCCACCGTGGAATGTTCATCTCTTCCGATGGCATCTCGTCTTCTCCTGACTCTCCAGCCCGGTAGTTTCCCGGGGGCCCGCGGCCTCGGGCGTGTGAGTCGGGGCACGCGGGGTTTACCGCGGCGCCGGGACGTCCCCACCGCACCTCCAGAACCGCCCCGGAGGCGGCCTCGGCTGCCCAGCCAGAGGCCTCCAGGGTTAAGCTTGAACTGTCAAGGGCCATTCGTAGGAAGAGAATTCTCACACGTTCCCTTCCAGGAGACGGGTCTCTCCACACCGTCCATTTATGGTCTTCGTCTGGGGGAAAGAGCGATCACGGCCTCACGCGACGCTTCGGTTGCGTGCAGGGGTTAACCTCCTCTAGGCCGGCGCCGTAGGGCTCCCTGGGAGACCGCCCGGCCCTGTCTGGCCATCAGCAGGTGCCTTCTGCTGCCCGGAAGCTGCCGGCCAGACAGGGACGCTGGTGTCTCCCGAGGAGGCGTGCCGCACGGCTCACCCCCAGCAAGGGGACCCCGTGTCCAGGTGCCTTTCCTTGCGCGGAGGCGCGGGCCGCGGACCAAGGCCCCCACGGACCACGGTGGGTGGTGGCCGTGGGGCTCTGGGGCGGAAAACCCTTCCTCCCCCGGAGACCCACCGCCGGCCCTCTTTCTGTACACAGCGTGGCAACATTCCAAAGGGAACATTCTGTACATCGCGAGCGCCGTCTCCCTAGCCTCTCGGTTCAGAAGCAGAGACCTTTCTGGAGTCTCTTTCCCTTTCATGGCAGCGGAGCAGTCTGCAGTGCCCCCCCCCCCCGCCCCCCATGCCCCGACGGAGCTGCCTGGGCTGGTTGCGCAGCCGAGAAGGACCCCCGGCTCCTGTGATCTGGGTTGGGGGGGGGGAGAGCCGGTGTCCCCCGCGGTCGTCGAGGCCACTGGGGCCACCAGCCACACCCTCGCGCTCCCCCGCCGCGTCAGCCCTTAGATTGGTGCCCAAAAGGGGGGCAAATAGGGATTTCTGCGTAGTAGCAAAGGGAGCCCCGAAGGCTCTGGTCTTCCTGTCCTGTGGGACACCGAGCAATTCTGTGACCAACCGAACAACCAGACTCCAATACTCTTTCCTCGGCGACTAGAAACGCGCAGTTCCTCAATGCTCTTGCAACCGGCTTTCCTGTCCACACCACGGAATATTACTTAGCCTTAAAAAGGAGGCAAATCCCGACACCTGCTACAACCGGACGAACCTGGAGGACACCGTGCTGAGTGACGTCAGCCCGTCACGGGGGACACGTCCTGTAGGGGTGGATGCTCGCCGGAGGCCCTGGAGAGGAGTTGGAGCCACAGACACGGAGGGTGGGGGGGAGGGGGCCGGAGGCTGGGGCAGGGGAGGGTCCCAGGACAGAGTCCAGGCTGGGAAGGCGCACACGTTCTGGGGACGGAAGGGACGGCTGCACGACAGTGTGACTGTGCTTGACGCCCTTGAACTGTGCCCTTAAAAGCGGCTACGATGATAAATTTTATGTCACGTGTATTCTTCCATTAGAATTTTTTAAGTAATAATTTATCAGACCTCCGTGTGAAGGGTGCGAGAGTCAAATGTCAGGAACAGAAGAGAAACGTGACCTTTGGCGGAAGGATTCCAAGGAGGACACCAACAGCAGCGGCCATAAAGGGCATTGTTGGCAAACTGTACCAACCAATTTTCTCACTGAAATCGAGAATTCAAAAGATCAGCGCCAAGAAAAAAAAAGACAAGGAGGACGGAGAGATATTTACAATACCTGTAAAGCAAATTTGTGTGGTCAGGACCTTGAAAGAATTCTACAAGCCAATCAAGAAAAGGACAACTCAGCTGGGAGGGAGGGAAAAGCTGAGAACAGGCACTCAGGGGACAGCATCCAAAGGCACCGGAGAAGGAGGGAGGATTAGTCACCAGGGAGACGAAGCAGAGCCTCCAAGGGGAGGGAGGGGCCGGGGTGGGGGGCCAGCTACCTGTACCCCCCCTCCCCCGGGCTCACCCCCCACACACCAGGTCGTTCGGCAGAGGCCGTGTGTCTGCGCCCCGCAGCAGAACTGACCCCAGAGCCCATGACAGATTAGATGCTGGAAACATGGGGAGCGCCCCCCCCCAAGGAACACCTGCCCACTAAGAACCTCTAGACAGCAGGTGCCACGGGGACTCAGGGACAGATGAAGGGAGCCTCGGCCCACTCCCTTACCTGGGATCCAACGGCACACCATCCAGGTGCTAGGAGCTCGGCTGGCGGGTGGGCCGGGGGGAGGGGGGGGAAGAGGTCTGGGGGGTGACACTTTGGCCCTGTCCACCTGCACCCCGGTCACACACTGATGTGTCAGCTGCATGAAAACAGATCGAACTCTGCGCTTAGGATCATGCACATTCCTGTGAGCTGCACGGCCAGGTGAGCGACGAGTCCGAGACCTGACTGGTGAACTTAAACGCCTCTGTGCACTTCACTACCCAGAGGTGCGCTTTTTACGGGACAAAAACCAGGTAAGTGATGTCGCTCTATTAATAGCTTTCCGACGATGAAAATTTCCGCCACGTAGCTCAACAATCCACGCGCGGGTTTTTAAAAATAGTGTTGGCGGGCGGCACCGAGGCTGCGGGTGCACACCCACACCCTGTGCTGTAGCAGCGGCCCCCCCCCCCCCAGGACGGCCACCCCCTCGGCCTAGAGCTCCCAAGGCCTCAGAACCCCATCTCCACGGGAGAGTGGACATACAGGCGGGAGGCTAGAAAATCCCAGGTCTTGTCACAATGGTCGAAATGTCCGGGTGCTATGCAGCATTTTTATCCGAGCTTGCGAGAAATGCCATACCCCCCTTTTACAGGTAGGGAAACCGAGGGTCTGCGTGGGGAGCCAACTGGCTCGCTGGCCCAGGAACTTGACCTGCATCTCGAGAGTGGACATCAGGCCTCCTGGTGCAGACAGAACCCGGGGACCAAATGTTCCTGGGCCACAAGCCGCTGAGGGCACGTGCACCAAAGGGACCCACCCCAGTGCCGGAGAGCAAGGGGGACAAGGGTCCAGGCTCAGGGTCCTGGGCGTCGTCGGCCGCGTGGGGGCGGAGGCAGGTGGGGCCAGAGCCCCAACCCCGGGGCACAACCCCCCCACCAGCCCGGGCCCCTCCAGGGACAGGTGCCCGGGAGCCCCTGGGAGCAGCGAGGGAGCCGCAGGGGAGCCTGGGGGCTGACGCGCAGGACCACCATCCGTCCCAAAGCCGGGAGAGCCGGGGCCACTGCCGCCAGCCACAGCCACCGTCACCGTCACCGTCACCACACGCTGCAGCCGCTGCCGCACCTCTCTGATTCCCTAACGGTTCCCCGGGGAGCACTGAAGGTAAATATGTTAATTTGACTTCAATCACGGCTTTTTAAAACAAAGTGCACGCTCTATCGGTTTAGGGCACGGAACCTGAAAACTACTCACTCGAACGTCTGGGCATTCCATCCTGGGCAAGGACACTGACCACGAGGGGCCAAGGGGACGGCCGAGGGGGCACCAGGGGAGGCCGGCCCGCCAGCTCCCCCGTGAGATCAGCCCCCTGTGCCGCTGCCTGGCTGCTCACAGGGGACACTTCCCACCAGCACAAGGCTCGACTCGGGCCCATGCAGGGGGAGCAGGGCCCGCAGACCACGGGCTGCCCGGGACGCGCTTGGGACAACCCAGGACGGCCCGAGGCCTGCCCAGGTACGGCCTGGAGGAGGGACACCGGCCGCCCCTCCCGCCTCGGCTGGCACTGGAGCAAGCTTGGGAGTGAGCTTCCAGCAGCCACTGGGACGGAGGTGGCAGGCCAGGCCCACTCTAGAGCAGAGTCCGCTTGGGCCCCTCCTCCCTCCGTCGCCCGCGGGGCTCTATCCAGGGAAGCTGCGTGGCCGTGGCCGCCGGCCCTCCCCGAGTGTCAGCCCACTGCCCCGGAGTCTCAACAACAGCCATCAACTCTCCATTTGGTGCCTGGACCGCCCCCACCCCCACCCAGACGGCACAGAACTTAGCCAACAAAGGACACTTTGTGGTGCGCTCCTGCTTGTCCCATTCTGGGGGGCCGGAGGTACATCAGGTCAGGGGGCTCCTCTCCAGACACACGGGGGGCACTCTGACACCCCAGGCAGAAGGGGCCCGGGGAGAGGAGAGCAGCCAGACACCCGAGCTGGCGGCCAGCAGCCCCCACCCAGCAAAGCCCCCCAAGCAGCAGGCGGGCACCGCGGCCCCCAGACGGGGCATTTTGGGGTGACAGGGAGGGAAGTCAGTGACAGGCAAACAGACGGCCTTTCCAGCAGTGGCTCAAGAACAAGTAACCAGCCACACTGCTGTGTTGTTCATCACCGCAAGGACAGCGTTTCTGGGCCCCGGGGCCGCCCTCCCTGGCACGCAGCCACGAGCCCAGCCCCAGGAAGGCCCAGGCCGGACCCAGTGTGTGCAGTTCGTCCCAGCCACCTGAGCAGCAGGACAGGCCTGGGGACGGCCTAGGGAGGCCAGCCCCTCCCTGTGCCCTCCAGAAGGCCCGGGGATGGCTAACCCCGTGGGTGCCTGCTCCCATGAATGGAAGAGGCTGACCTAGAACACCACAGCCCAAGGTCAAGGATCAAGCAGTCTCGGGGAAAAGAAACAACATGTTCACACGTGTTCATATATCCCAGGGCCGACAAGGGACGTGGGAAAGGCTTCCCAAGGACAGACACCAAACCAAGCTCAGGACCAAGACGCCCACCTTGGGACCCTGCAGGATCCCAAGCCGCTGGAAACCCAGAGGGGAAAGAGGCCAGCCAGCTCCTCAGGGGCTCTGGCGGAGGCAGGACGGGGGTCAGCGGGCGAACCTGGCCCGCCCACATTAGCCAACAACCTGCAAACGTTGCCCCCGGGGCCACCTCGCCTGCCCCAGGAACTGGCGAGTGCCCCGTCCCCGCAGGGGTGGTCCAGATGCACGGGGTGAGGGTCCCGAGGCGTCGAGGCTCAGGCGTGCAGGGCGTCTGCATCCACCTCGGGCTCTAACCAATTCCCTCGTGAGGGTTCTTGGAAATCAGTGACTGTAATGTAATCACAGCTGCTGGGGCTCTGAACAAGCCCGCTCAGTGGCTCCGTTCGGTTATAATTATTATGAAAGCACAGTTAAGAAACAGCGAGGAGAAACGGAAACCTTCAGGAATACCCAACAGCCGGTGGAGGGGCGGCCCCACCTTGTGGCCATGCCCTCACCGGCCACCCCACCACCCCGCCCAGGACGAGGACACCCGGCCCCTTCCTGCTGGCCCCTCGTGGAGCCATCCCACCCCACCCTGACCCAGCTATAGCCACCTGGATATACCCGGTCCAGGCAACCGGGAGCGCCAGGGCGGGGCAGGGCTGCGAGGGCAGCCGGCGACCCCCTTGCCCAGGGGCCCTGCTGTCTTCACCCCAGCCCACCTGGAGCGGCCCCCTGGCACCCGCAGAAAACCATCAGCGGTGGGGGGGGGGGCAGTTATCCCTACACCCCCTCAGCTCTTGGACCCAACGCCTCCGGGCCTCATTTCCCTTCCACAAATTGAGGGGAGAATCAGATACTCTCCAGAGACCGTGGGTCCCGGCGTGACCCGCCAGCAGCTCAAAGCAAAACCATGACTGCCCAGCACCCCTGCAGGCAGGGGGAGGGGAGAGGAAGGGCTTCTCCTAAAGGGGCCACAGGGGTCCGACACAAGGAAGGCAGCCGGGAGTGCTGTCCCAAGCCTCGCGGCCTGGAGCTGGTGGCTGAACCTCTCGGGCACAGTTCACCGGCCTCCTCCTGGTGCCCGTGGACAGTACAGCGGCCTGACCCCTGGGGAAGGCTGACCCGCGAGCCTTCTGCCTGGGGGCGCCCTGAGTCACCCCAAACAAAACAGGAGCCAAGGAGAGGCCCCCCCCATCCGCCCCAGGCGGTGCCTCCCTGCCTGCAGGGTGACCCCACTCCTGGGGCCGCGGGTGGGAAGGCCTGGGCCTCCTGGACCCCCAGACACAGGCCCACGGCGCTCACTGCCGCTCAGCGGCCGGCGGGCCACCGCAGAGCCCGGGCCCCCACCCTTCTCCCCCTTGGGTGGGGCTGGCTCGCAGGGGTGTTTGCTTCCTTCTCCCCACAAAGAAAACCACGCATTTTCCAAGAGCGGCTGGTTTTCTCTTGCTAACTGTACCCTCACCCTCACGGATGGCCCACTTTACCACTAGGGTTTTGTGCTGACTGCCTCAATCCCATCAAGTTTTGGAGCAAGAGGAATGATCCCGTGTTTTCCAGCTGCAGTGACTCGGGCCCCATCTGACCCGTGCAGACACGACAGCGATCATGCCCATCTCCTCTGTCCCCACGAGTGTGCGGGCCTGGCCCTGGGCTGGAACCCCCCCGCGACACTCCTCTGCTCCGAGATGGAGCCACCCCGGGCGGGAGGTCAGAGGACCAGGGGGGCCCTACCCCAGCCCGGGGGACAAAGGGACATGTCCCTGCTCGGGGGGCCGGCTCTGCCGTTCCTTCCAAGGCCAGGGCTGGCAGAAGGAGGGGGCAGCAGTCGTGCAGAACGGGGAGCGGGGCCTTCACTCCTGTACTGGCTGAGGGTCCCCCCAAACCACATCCCCCCAAATCCCACCTCACAATGGGATCTCAGCCGAAACCAGCAGCAGATGCCAGGTTAAGAAGAGGCCTTACTGGGTTGAGGGTGAGCTCTATACCCAACAGCTGGTGTCCTTCTGAAAAGCAGGCGTGGACACATGGGACACACAGAGAGACAGGAGGGATGTGGTCGTGAGCTGAGGACGTCCGCAGCGGCCAGAGGCTGGGAGGGAGCACGGCCCGGTGACAGTCTGACCTCCGGACCCAGGCGGACACAGAGTCCTGCTGTTTGGACCCCGCCCCCCCCAAGCTCGTGGGCCTCTGTTCAGCAGCATCAGGACCCGCACACACCCGCCCCACCGACATCGACCTTGACCCCGGCTCGGAAGCAATGGGAACCCACTGGTTTTCCAACTTGGACAATGTCTGCCAAGAACGAGGGCGGCCAGGCGTGCTCTGAGTCCGGGACGCCTCCTCACTGCCCGCCACAGCCCCGCCAGCTCAGAGCCTCCAGACGCGGGGCCCCGAGGGGCCTGGCCGCTCACCCGCCTCCGGGAGCAGCTGGTCCCGACAGGACCACAGCGTCACCCACTCCGGCCCCCTGGGCCTGAGACCCAAACCCCCCACTGCACACAGGGTCCCGTGTGGCCCATCACTCCCCCCAGAGACACAGACAGACCCGGGCTGGGGGGCGTTGCGCGAACCTGGCCTGCGTTCCAGAGTCAAGGGCACAGGAGCCAGGGAAAGACCACAGAAGCTTCCAGACTAAAGGAGCCTAAAAGACACAATAAGACTGAAACACACGGAGCGCCTGGGTGGCTCAGTGGGTTACGCGTCCGACTTCGGCTCAGGTCACGATCTCGCAGTTCATGAGTTCGAGCCCCGCGTCGGGCTCTGTGCTGACAGCTCAGAGCCTGGAGCCTGCTTCCGATTCTGTGTCTCCCTCTCGCTCTGCCCCTGGCCCTGACTCTCTCAGGAATAAACAAACATTAAAACAAATTAAAAAAAAAAAAAAACCTCAACCACATAAGAGCATACCTACTCTCACAGCAGCATTATTCACAAAGCCAAGAAGCAGAAACGATCCAAGCATCCATCGACAGGCAAACGGAGAAGCAAGCGTGGTCGACCCGCCGTGGACCCGGCGTGGACCCCCCTCAGCCGTAGCTCGGCCGCGGATGCCCCCGGAGGACACGCGCTCCGTGAGAACGGCCAGACGCCAGGGACGAACGCCGTAGGATCCGCTCACCTGCGACCCTGGGGCGGCCGGACCCACGGACACAGAGAGGGGAGCTGGGGGCCGGGGGCTCCTATCTGCCCGACGAGCGGTCCCGGGACGGAGGGCGGCCACTCGCGGGGCGCCCCTGAACTGCACGCGTCAAACGCTCGGATGGTGGACGTGATGCTGTGTCGTTCAGCACAGTAAAGGAGGGAGGGGGAAGAAAATTCCAGACGCGGGGAGGGGATGAGGGGAGGGGACCGGTGGGACCGGGGGTGGGGGGGAGGGAGCCTGGGGGGGGGGGGGGTCCGTGTGTAACGGGGCAGAGTCCAGTCTGGGAAGACGGACGCGTTCTGGGGACGGACGGAGGGGGAGGGGGCGGCTGCCCGACAGCGTGAATGCACCTGACGCCCCTGAACTGTGCCCTTAAACTGGTTAAGATGGTAAGCTTTATACATATGGTAACTAGGATTTAAAAAAAATTTTTTTTAATGTTTTTATTTATTTTGGAAAAAGAGACAGAGTGTGAGCGGGCAAAGGGGCAGAGAGCGAGGGAGACACAGAATCCGAAGAAGGCTCCAGGCTCCGAGCTGTCGGCACAGAGCCCCACGCGGGGCTCGAACCCACAAACGGCGAGATCATGGCCTGAGCTGAAGTCGGACGCTCAACTGACTGAGCCCCCCAGGCGCCCCTAGGATTTTTTAAATTAAAACTTTAGGGATGGATGCCTGGGAGGTTCAGTCGGTCGAGTATCTAACTCTTGGTTTCAGCTCAGGTCATGATCTTGAGGTCCGTGGGTTCGAGCCCCACGTCGGGCTCTGCGGGTCGGCCCCAAGCCCAGCCAGTAAAAGCCTTCAGAAACGAGTCTCTGAATGTGGCCAGGACCCTCTAGGACCTTCTGAGCTGCAGCACGCCCAGCAGCTGGGGGAGGGGAAGGCAGAGGAGTGCCCCCAAACACCCCAGGGGCCTCCCAAGAAGAACTCGGGCCTATTCCCAAGGATGCTCGGCGGAGGGGACTTCCCATTTTCCTGGGTTATCGAGAACCTGACAAGGGACCCAGAGCAAAACCACGGGCCAGCCTCCCACAGCCTCGGGGCCCTCACTGCTGTGCTCCAGCCTGGCCCAGGTCGGTCTGCGTGGCTTGGAGCGATGTGGGGAGAGACCAGGGACCCTGCTCCTCCGCCAAGAAGCACCTGAGGCCCCCGTCACAGCTCTCCAGAGCCAGCCGCCTGCTTCTCGGGGTCCCGGGGCCCCTCAAGATCCGGGCTCGTGTGGTCCCGAAGGACAGCACAGCCTCTCGGCTCCCGTGGCCCGCAGCCGGGACGCTGTGGCCCTCCCACCTCCTCCGCTGCATCATTTCCCCTCATCAGCTTACTTTCCTTCTAGGGGGAGGAAGGAGGAGGCTCCGGGGGCCTCTAAGGTTTGGGATCCAGCACCCGGCCAGGCCCAGCCCCGAGGGCTCCTCTGGACGACACGCCTTTCCTTCCCTGGCCCTTCACATGACAGGGGCTGGCCAGCTAAACTGGGTTACAACAATTAACACAAATTCTGCCGCCTGTCCCAAAACTTACATAACCGCAGACACTGTGCCTCAGGAAACTTCCTCCGCCCATGGCCCCATTTCCTGCCCTCGACCCCGGGCTTTGGTCCTGGAAACAAAGCTGCTCCTAGATTCCCCAGCTGGTACTGGCCCTCCAGCCCTGCCAGCCAGTACTCGTCGGGGCAGCAGCCTCTGTCTGCCTGTCTGGCTGCCCACCCTCCCAGGCCAGCACAGGGCCAGCCCCCCACTTCCCAAACAGCACCCCCTCCCCTCCGGCACCAAGGGGTTTCTATGACCTCCGCACACCGGACAGCGTCCCCCCAGATTCAGGTCCACCCAGGACCTCAGAACGGGACCTTACTTGGAGTCTGGGTCTTTGCAGATGTGATCGGTTAAGGACCGAGACGAGACCGCCTGGGTTGAGGGCGGGCCCCGCATCCCGTGACGGGTGTCCTCGTACGAAGAGGGAAATTTGAACACAGACACAGAGAGGGAGGGCGGCCATGTGACAGCCGAGGCAGAGGTGGCAGGGACGGGTCTACAAGCCAAGGGACGCCAAGGACCTCCGGCACCACCAGACGCCGGGAGAGGCCAGGTTCTCCCCTGGAGCCTCCAGAAGGGGCCAGGCCTGCCCCCTCCTTGACTTTGAACCTGCGGCCTCAGAACGGCAGAGGGGATACATTTCTGTCCTTTGAAGCCACTAGCTTTATGGTCACTTGTTGCCTGGGCTCACACAGCCTGCGCCCTCCCTGCCTGTTGGCAAATATCACTGCTCTCCCGGGGCGGACAGACCCCATGGGGCGCCCCAGAGCAGCAGTCACAAAACGGAGGGGGGCACCACAGAGGGGAAGGAGCTTGGCAGGGAAGAGAGCAGCACCGCCTCATCACGGCCGGGTCACGGCACGCACCAGCACACTGGGGACGGCCCCCACCCTCCAGCGAGAGCGTCTGTGCGTGGAGCCCACGAGGCACCTTTCCGGGGCCATCTCGGTGACCAGAGAGTGGGCGGTGCCCCACTTCCGTTTCTCCTTCAAAGCTCTTCTCACTTGTGGGGAAACTGAGGCCCAGGGAGGCCACGGTAGCGCAGCACACAGTAAGGAACAGCGCTCAAAAATCCCGACATGAGACTCGCTCCGAACCTGGATTCTGCAGAAAGTGGCCGCTCGGCTGAGAACGGCCCCGAGTGGCCCCGACAGGATCGTGGGGATGGTCACGGCCCCGTCCAGTCCCAGCGGCCCCCAAAACCCTGTCCTCTTCCTGCCTGTGTGGCCCTGAGGGGGAGAGAGCCTCCCATCCACACGGGGGTGGGGGGGGGGGGGACGTGCGCTCGGTCCCAGGCTCCCTGGCCCTGCCCATATGTGACCACGTCCATGGGAAATGCAGGAGACCCGAGGTCTCCGGGGCACCACCAGCTTCCACGGTTGCCAGGCGGACCCTACTTCTGGGGACCCGTAAATGGGCTCTTCTGCCATGAGGGGTCACGGATCTGTACTCCACACTGGCCCCGCCCAACTTCTTCTAGACGGTGGGAGAGAGAGGACATTGGGAAGGGATCGCAAAGCCATGAAACTAGAGTCCCCCCGCCCCCCGTCAGGACCAGCTGGGGGCTGGTGACGGAGGGAGCCGTCCTCAGACTCTGGCCACCTCGCAGATCCACAGGCCGGCCACACGTCCCTCGAGGCCGCCCCAAGCCCCTCCTGCGAGCCGCAAAGCCGGTCAGGGTGACGGCCTAGAGCAGCCAGAGGCGGAGCCGGGTCTGTGACCTCAGTCCCTTCCTCGGGGACTCACCCGAACCCCAGAGGCCACCGCAGCAAACACCACCGGCTACCTGTAGTGGACGGGGACCTCAGGGAGGGCCCGGCCCCGGCACGGAGGCAACGCGAGCTCAGCAAACCTCACGGAGCCCGGCAGCAGCTTGGACGAGAGCCACGCCAAAGCCTCCACCGCGTCCACTCTGCCCCCGGCTCCCCGGGTCCCTCAGCGTCCCCACCCCCGCCACCCCCATGTGCCCCACGCCCATCCTGGGACAAGGTTCCCGGAGGAGCCAGCGGGCGATTTGCATAATATTCTTTGCAAGTTAATATCAGCCTCTGATAATGATCTCGGCATAGCGTGGAGCGCTGAGGCGGCTGTTACAACACTAAGTAATCATATTTTAAATTATGTTTCCCTTTATAGCAAGGTGTTGCAAAAACACACAGACATGAAATCTGTCTGTAGCAGCCCCACTGCCAAGCACCTGACCAGCTTCCCAGTGGCGGCTGTGACTGCAGCACCGGGGCCCGGGAAGCCCAGACACCAGGGGCCACACGTCACCCCCGGGGCCCCAGCCCCATCGTCACCGGGGCCAGGGGGCCCTTCCCGGCAGGGGCGCGTCTACACGGGGTCGTTCACGGGGCACCTACCGCCCACTCTTGCCGGGGGTCCCGACTGCCCTGGCAGGCTCTCCCTTCCCACCTTCCCCGGCCCCGGCCTCACGCTGGAGACCCCAGTGCCCCGGGGGGGGAGGGGGGCCAGACTTCATGGGATCACAGGCAATACACAAGCCTAAGAACTCAAAAGTCTAGGCTTTGGTGCCACAGGCCCTTCTAAGGTTGCGGCCTGGCCAGGGTCACCCGTCACCCCTCACCCAGCGTGCGGGCAGGTGGGCTTGTCCTAGACTGTCGCACCTCCGTACCCCAGATGCAGCCCGTGGTGCCTCCGACAGCCCGGGGGGCCGAACGTCATGGGCGACCCGGTGCCTGAGGGGGGATGGCGAGGGCCCGAACAGACGCGGCCCCTGGGGCGGCCGTGGGGGGGCGCCGGGAGCCGCAGGGGCGTCTGCCCTGCTCAGAAGGGGACCCCCACAGAAGAGGCCACGTGCCCCCTGCTCTCCTCTCCTTTCATCTGGGAGCGGGGGCCACCACTCAACCTTTATTTTCTTAAAAGCTTTTTTTTTTCTTTTTTATTAAAAAAAATCCAATTATAGCACAAATCTCTCAGCAGGGGTCAGTGTGAAATAAGAATGGCCAGAGTTAATGGACATGACACAGGCAAGATTAATGCCTAAAGGGCTTCGTAAGTTGTATGATGCAGATTTCATTAACATTTTAATTGTAATGTATCTTTTTAATCTTCCCTCTCTAATGGCTTTATATCCAAAAACAGGGAAGAAAAAACTGCTGACGACAACAAAAAGTATCAATATACAAAATTTAACAAAGGCGCTTAGCAGCGCAATGGAAACTAAATTAAATGAGCAAAACTATGTTAACATTGTGATTTTTCTAACGGCACAAAAGTCAGGAATGCGGCAAAGGCGGTTACTTCTCCCTTCTTGGCACAGAGACAGCGGGGCAGCAGCCGCGGGCGCAGGTACCGCTGAGACCCGGACCCTTCTGCTCCTGACCCGCAGGCCGGGGCAGCACCCACAGTCCAGACTGCCGGCCGCGTCCAGGAGCCGGAGGGACGGAGGAGGGACGCACCGTCCAGAGGACACCAGCCATCAGGGCGGAAGGCCCCCGCTGATGTGTGGAAGGGGAGGGGACATCTAGGGACATCACCGTAACACGGCGGGCATTTTGCGGGGCAAAAGCTGGGGTGGCGGATAAGCGGGCATCCGGCCCCCAACACCCACAGCGAGGGACCCGGGCAGTCCTGGCCAGCCGGCTCCAGCTCTCAAAGAGAGCGAGCGTTTCCACAAATACACCTGCTTCTGACTACCGAGGGCCCTGCAGATTTTTATTTTCAATCAACAAACACTCAGAGTCCCAAGCCTGTCGCCTGTGGCTCTATCTGATGGCTTGCGCCCCCCTCCCCGACGTGCCTTTTCTCTGCAACAGCCCCCACACCGTGCCTCCCTCGGGGACCTGCTGGCTGGGCCTGGGGGCCGGCCAGCCCAGGGCCCGGGACACAGTGCTGCGGTCCTGCTGATTGCTCAAACCCAGTGACTATATATGGGCACTTTCAGGCCTCTGCGGTCTCCGCCCCCGACCTGCCCGCTTCCCAGGCACACAGGCAGGCGCTAGGCGGGGCCCATCCATGGCCATGTGCCCTCCTGGATGCCAGGGCCCAGGGCCGAGGGGGAGGGGGAGATTCCTTCAGAGACCCAGAGCCAGCCTCTCCTCCCCCCCTGGGACCAGAGAACAACGCCTCGGAGGAAAGTATGTCTGTGCCCTCCCTGGAGACTGAGAAGCAGCCTCCCCTTAAAGGGCCATGTGCTTCTCACTGGCTGCGGCCCACTCACAGGGAGGGGGCATCCCGGGAGGGCCTCCAGGCTGGGCCCGACCTGCACAGAGGCCCCAGGCCGGCCCGCTCACCTTCAGCCTCCAAGCAAACAAGGAAGCTACCGCTCAGGATTGGAACTCACAGGCCAGGGTGGGGCTCAGAGAGGCCGAGTTACGCATCCAAGGTCACACAGCTCCAGGCGGGATGAGACCTGGGAGGGACCCCGGAGTTCGCGCTCACAACCGCTCCCCCTTCCTGAACCCAGGCCAGGGAGGGGCCCGGAGAGCCCAGGGTCACGGTCAGAGCCCCTCCATCCATTCCCCCGCTCAGATGTGCTCCCGCCGCCCTTGTCCTCAAGGGCACTGCCCCACTCTGAAGATGCTAACCACAGAGGCGGCCACCAGGGAGCCCCACTCCAAAGTCCACGTCCCCAACATCAACGGCTGCCACTTCCAGCCACCTCTGCGTCCGCCCCCTCCCCCCCACGGGCCGCCAGGCCCTCGCCCACGGGGCCCACTTCCAGAACCCAGCACTTGAAAGGCCAGAGGCCACCGTGGAGGAGGAGGCCCAGCTCCCAGCAAGCAGCAGCTGCAGGTGGCACAGGAGGGAGCCGTGGGCAGCCCGGAACCAGTGTCCACAGAGCCCGAGGCCAGGCCTGGTGAGAGTAAGCACTTGCGAAAAGAGAAGCAGAGACGGCCAGGATCCCTGCCCTGCCCTGCCCTGCAGGCGAGCCTCTGGCCTCACCAAGCTGAATGCTCTCCCCGGCCTGCAGCCAGGTCCCCTGGAGCCCAGGTCCAAGTCGGGGGAGGACGCGACCCTTCAGGCACACCCGAGGTGGCAGCAGGTCACGGTGTGGGGTCCGCACATCTCTGAACTGAGGCGGACACACAGACAGCTGACCGGAGCCCCCTGCTCATCAAGAGGGCACGAGGGAGGGGAGCAGGCCAGGCAGGGCTGACGCGCGGTGCTGGACAGGGGCTCCGGGGGGGCCCGGGGCCCGGCCTGGCCTGGGCAGAGGAGAGGCCCACAGGAGCCAGCCCTGCACAGGCCCTGTGCCCACTCCCCGGCCCCGGGGCAGACCCCTCACCCAACCAGACTTTACAAGCCCCCAAAAGTGGGGCCGCCCAGAGCTGGAGAAGCTCAGGATCCAGCCAGGGACACCAGGGGCACCTGTTCCTGCCTTGGAACCACCCCCCCAACACGCAGTGGCACCACACCACAGGCTTTGCTCCCCTTCAAAAGACCAGGGCTGGAAGACCGGCCCCGGGTTCCTGAGCCCAGGGCACCCCTGAGGGACAGCAGCCTCGAGAACGAGCCAGGTAGCCAACAGGACTCTGAACCGAACGTCAGCTCGTCGCGTCCCACGAACCTAGTCGAACTTCCCAAGTATGCCCGTCACGCCGGGGTCTGTCAAAGGCCCTGGTTCCCGGGAAAACACGCGAGTGTGCCGGGGCGAGGGGCCGTGATCTGGGCTGCAGTCCACACGCGGACAGTTGGGCAGACACTCACCACGCTGCCCCCGGCCAGGGTGGCTTTGGCCACCCTATGGTCTCTCGGGACAACAGAACCCGGGCAGAGCCCAGGCAGGGGAGGCCAAGGTGAGCTGGAAGAGGGCCCATGGGGGCTGGGCCACGGCGGGAGGGGGGGGGGTGGTCTCAGGGCACTGACGCTCTCGCCCTCGTGGATGGCAGGTGCTGCCGCCCGTCAGGGGAAGCCCGGGGCCCGGCCTGGGCGGCCCATCCCCAACTCTGCACTCGGGGGAGCTCAGACCTCAGAGGCAGGGGTGTGGGGTGGAGCCCTGGGAACACTCCTTGCCACGGTTCTTATCCCCTGTCCCACCAGGGGTACGGGGCCCCCCTCAAGCCATGACGCAAGGCAGGCAGGACCCGAAGGCAAGGACGCACGAAGGGCCCGGCTCAGGGCTTGCCGTCACCCCTTCCGTGAGTACCTCGTGCTCGCTTTAGCTGGAAACCAGAGAAAGCTTTGAAGGATTTTGCCGGAAGTGACCCAGGAGTCCAGCCTCCCAGAGACGGCCTCTCTGGGCGCCCTGGCACACCCTCCAGCGGGTCCACAGTGACGATCCCGAGACACCCCCGTGCGGCCCGGTGCTCCCAGGTCAGGGGTGCGCCAGGAGTACGTGCTGCCCCCCTGCTCAGGAGGAGGCTCTAAACGGCTGCAGGAGAGAAGGGGCAAAGTCGCCCCAGGGTCAGCGTGGTGTCAGACGCCCCGTCCAGCCCGGCCTCTGCCCGGGCCGTGACCACCGACAGCAGGTCTCCGGCCACTGAGAGGTGACAAGTGATATCTTCTACCTGCGGGCTCCTTCCAGCAGCCTTCACGGAAGAACGCGGGGGCCCCACACCTCGCTCTCACCTCCTTCTATTTCCTTCACTCAGGCTCCAGCCAAGGTACCACCCAACCCTGGAATGACCCTATTGAAATGCCAACGGGCCTCCTGGGAGGGACGGGCACCACAGGGGGCCACAGGAGCAGGGACAAGGTGATTCGTTGGAAGGGGAAGGCAGTGCCCGCTGCCTGACCCTTTACCTAACTCCTTCCTGCCAGGCTGTTTCCTCACCTGCGAAACGGAGCCAATAACACAGCCTACCTCTCCTGGCGCCCTTGCCAGGCTTAAATGACAATAAGTGTGGAGAGCCACCTACCGCCATCACCTGGGCAAACTGGAGAGAGGGAGGGGAGTGGGGTCAGGGGCTCAAGAGGAGAGGAGGGGGGTGGGGAGTCAGGGGCGGCGAGAGGGAAGACCAGGGGAGAGACCCACACCAGCCCAGCCCAGCGCAGCCAGGCGCAGGAAGAGGAGGGTGGCTGACCGCTGCTGGCACAGTGGAGTGCTTGCGGGCTGCTCACAAAAAGCAGCCTTACGGGATGGTGGGCACACGGAGGGCAGAGAGGATGGCTGCCTCCAGCACCCCCCCCCTCCCAGGATGGGCTGGACTAGGACAGCCAGGGGACACACACAGCCAGGTGCCCAGTGAGTCCGAAGAATTACCACTGGAAAGAAGGCGCCCGACTGCCTATGCGCCCAAAACATCCCAGATCTAGAGGCCCCGGGGCGGGGGGGGGGGGGGGGGGGGGGGGGGGGGGGGGGGGGGGGGGGGGGAGGCAGTGGGAATGGTCTATAAAGCCAGCTCCAAGGGACCTACCACCGGCAAATCCACAGGTTTAATTAAAGGGCATCAGGACAGAGTTGGTAATCACCAGCCCCAAGACCAAACTTCTGAGAAGCCCGGAAGAGGGGACCCGGAGGTGACCTCTGACCTCATGCCACCCCCCCCACCCCCCACCCCCCCACACACACACATCAACGCGGCAGACTTCGGAAGAGCCTGGGTCGCCTGCCCGGGCCATGGGCGTGGGCAGCGGGCTCAGAGGTCACCTCTGAGCTTCCTGGATAAGGGGCTTGGGCGACAAGACCTCCGCTCCGCAGGGTGGGCGCAGCGGGTGACAGGTGCGAGCCCCCCCTCCCGGGGCAGCCGGCGCCCAGGTTCTCCCCAGGCTGGCGTCCGCACGGGGCAGGAACGGGGGTGCGGGGAGGGGGGGGATGGGGTGGGCGGGCAGGGGCGCCCGGGGAAAGGGGGCCCGCGGGGACCGGGAGGGAGAGGCGGCGGCCCGGCGGATGCGCAGCCGCGCGGCCGGCCTCGGACCCCGACCCCGGCCTCCACGCCGGGGCCGGAGGCCGGGCGGCCCGGGCGGCCCGGCGCGGGGGAGGCGCCCGGGGCCCCAGCTGGGCGCGGGCGCGGGCGCGGGCCGGCCGCCTCCCGGGCCGGGCCGCGCCGCCTCCCCCGGGCCGGGCGGGCGCGCCGCGCGAACTTGGGCTGCGGGCGGCCGGCGGGCACTGCGGCAGGGAGGCGGCCGGGCGCGCCGCGGAGTTTGCGGGAAGTGCGGCGGCGGCGAGCCGGCCGGCGGCGCCAAGTTGGGCGTACCTGCGGGCGCCCGGCCCGGTCCGGCCTGCGGCGGCAGGAAGTCTCGCGTCCCCGCGCTCCGGCTCACATGGACTTTCTCCGGCCTCGCCCAGCACCGGCCGCACCGCGGCGGGCGGGGCGCGGGGAGGCGCCGCGGGCCGTTTAAAGGGACAGCGCGCCGGCCGCGCGCGCGCACTCGCCGCCCCGGGGCGCGCCGCCCCGCCGCCAGGTGGGAGCCCGGGTGGGCGGGGGGAGGTGCCGGCGGGGGGAGGGGGCGCCGGGCGCGGGGTGGGAGTTGTCCCGGGGCGGGGGCCGCACTCCTCGGCCCCTCCGCGCCGCCTTCCCCGGCTTCGCGCGTCCGGCCGTGCGCGGGACGCTGGGCCGGGCCCGACCCACACCCCCCCCCCGCCCCCCCCCTCCGCCCCCCCCCCTCCGCCCTCCAGGCCTCGCACAAACCCGCGGAGACCGGGAGCCCCGGGCCCTGGAGCGCCCCCTCCCCGCGGCGCCCGAGCTAGCACCGAGCAGCCTCCGCAAGGCGGCGCCAAGCGGGGCCGCCGGCGGGAGGGCGTGCGCGCAAAGCGGGGATGCGGGAGCGCCTTTGGGCGAACCTGGCGTCGGGGCCCCGGGGCCTCTCGCTCGGCCCCGGGAACTTGGCCGGGGCTGCTTTCAGGCCTGGCTGGATCCGGGCGCGCTGGCGCATTATTGTCATTCATAACAACCGGCCGCCCCTCCCCCCTCCCCTCCCCTCCCCTCCCCTCCCCTCCCCTCGCCGGGGCTCCGGGTTTGCCTGAGGCCACGCTCCTGTAGACGCAGGTGCGCCTTCAAGTCAAACAGGCCACGCACCCGCACCCGCAGCACCCCACAAAGGCCCCCTTTTCAATCTGGAGTCTTCAGTCAGGACAGGCCAGAGACAGCCTGGCTCCCTCCCTCCCACAAGGGTCCTCATGGGAAAATGGGGGTGGTACCAAAACAGTGATCTGGAGCGTGGGGTCACCAGGAGGAGGGGGTTAATGTGAAGAACAAGATGCCCAGCCACCCTCCCAGAGAATGTTCTGGACCCCTTGGGGGTAAGAGGCTAGGGCTAAAGCCCTGCAAGACAGTTAGCCAAGGTCATTCCTAGGACAATGGTCAGAAGCCCGTGCAAGAACTTCGTCCCCAAGCACAAGCCGGGTCCTTCACCTCGATCGTACACTGACCCCTCCCGCCCCCCCCCCCAACTCCAACTTGAGACTGCACAGAAAACAGCCTCCCACCAGCTCTCCCCTGCCTTGCCCTCTGGGAGGATGGGTGTGAACTCTCAAGGACTCTCTGGGACGCCCCCAGAACCCCACTCGGACCTAAACAGGGCCCCAATCCCCTCACCCCCAGACCAGTCCAGCCTACTGCAGTTTCCAAGCCCAAGGGGCAGTCTGGCGTGTCCAAGGGGCCTCTACCCACCAGAGGCACAGACTTGCGGTTTGGCCTGTGCTCACGTGGTCCAGGAGGTGCCCTGCCAGCACAGGTGCCCGCAGGGTGGTGTGGGGCAGAGGCCCCGGGCCTCAGGATCCCACCGGCTCCTACGTGCTACTGAGGATCTTGGCTGTGCAGACACCCTCCGGCCCTGGGAAATTTGGGCTTCTACAGAGGACACGCGTGAGCAGGGACAGACTAGTGTCTGAGCACTTCCAGCCCAGGGCGAGGGCGCGAGAAGCCATCCATGAGTTCCTGAGATCCTCTCATGGCCAGCACCGGGGTCCCTGCGTGGATAAGGACCCACAGAGGGTCTAGAGGTGTGACGGCCTCCCTAGACAGCGCCTGGGAGGCGTCTGTCTGCACTCTCCTGCCCGTGGGGAGCTGGTTCCCATATTTGCACGATCTGATTGCTTCCATCACTCTGTTTTCTAAATCTCAAAGAAAGTCTTTCTTCTTTAATGGAGAACATTCGGAAAACATTGTAAAGTTTTTAAAAGACAACAGATGACCAAAAACCTGTTCCCCGAAGGTGACAGGATTTGCTGCAGTCTCTGTGCAACTGGGTGTGAGTACACTGCACAAGCACATTTAAATGCAGATGCTGACAGCCGCTCGCCTCCAGGCCTGCACCGCGTGTTCCGCGCGGGCTCTGTGCGTGCTCTGTGCGTGTCCGTGCGTGCTCCGTGTGTGTTCCGCGCGTGCTCTGTGCGTGTCCGTGCGTGCTCCGTGTGTGTTCCGCGCGTGCTCTGTGCGTGTCCGTGCGTGTTCCGTGCGTGCTCCGTGTGTGTTCCGCGCGTGCTCTGTGCGTGTCCGTGCGTGCCCTGGGCGTGCTCTGTGCGTGTCCGTGCGTGTTCCGCACGTGCTCTGTGCGTGTCCGTGCGTGCACTGTGCGTGTCCTGTTTGTGCTCTGTGCGTGTCCGTGCGTGCCCTGTGCGTGTCCGTGCGTGCTCTGTGTGTGTCCTGTTTGTGGTCTGTTTGTGCTCTGTGCATGTTCCCTGCGTGCTCTGTGCGTGTCCGTGCGGGCTAACTACCCTCCGACGGTCCGGTGAGGTTAGCTCTTTCTACCCCTGTTCTGCTAATGAGAATAGCGCCGCTCAGCAAGAAAGTGCAGCCAGCTTGGGGCTCGCTCAGCCAGGGCTCCCGGCAGGCGGGGAGGACTCGAGCCCAGCCAGGGCGGGGGGCCTGAGCACCTCCTGCCTCCGTTTGACCATTGTGAGTCAGACGTTGTGAGCCGCCAGCTTGCTGCTGGCTGATACGCCGGCCCGGTGGCCGCAGGCCCCTCTTGCAGGACCCGATTGGCACCGCAGCCCCTCTGAGATGCCAGCAAGGGTTTTAACCTCCGCTCAGGAAGGCCCGGCCTGGCGTGGGGTCCTGCCGCCGGGGCGGAGAGCATCGGGCTGTGGGGGAAGAGGGAAGTCGCCAGAGAGAGGTCTGCACACTGACGAGCCACCCAGGTGGGAGTATGAGGAGCAGGGCGGAGAACCAGTGCCCGGCCACCTGTCTGCCTCCCCCTCCCCCACGCAGTAGGCCTTGGCGCCCCGCCCAAGGGGGACGTCCTGCAGGTGGCTGCGTGCCCTGCGAACACCTGCCGGGGAAATGACTCCCCGGAGCTGGTGCTCCATCGAGGAGGGCTGCGGGAGCACCTTTCTCCTCCCTGGGCTCCCCTGGCCACCCCCCCCCCCAAACTCTGCATCCTGCACGGTTTTCTTCCTGGGCCTCTGAACCGAGGGGTTTCAGGACCGAATGCAGCCGTCGGGTCTGTGCGCACCGCGACACCAGGTCTGGAGGACGCCGACCTCCTCCACCCGAGGCTCGTCTCCAACAAGGATTGAGGCCCAGCAAGCACACCCGAACTCACGCCTTGCTCCGCCAGCCGCCTCGACTCCTGCCCGCCTGGGTGGCTGAGGGCCGTGTCACGGAGACATGGCCACACAGAGCGGCTCCCCGTGCCCCAGACCCGCCCCTGCCTCCCCTGCTTCGGGAACGTCAGCTCAGCCTCTGGGCGGCTCAGGCCCAACCACCTCGGACCCCTCCTCGTCACCTCTCTCGAACCCACGCGCTCCCCGCTGCCCTCCTGGTCCGACCCCCTTCTCCCCAAGTTACTGCAGCGGCTTTGAAGCTGGGCTCCCTGTCTCCCCACCTCCCAGTGCCCCTGCCCGGGTCTGTCACGGCGCAGCAGCACAGAGATGGCTCGGAACGTGTTAGATCACATCACCCCTCTGCTCGGGTCCCCCAGTCTCCCTCCCACACAGAACTTGAGCCCAAGTCTTTGCGATGGCCACGACCTGGGTCCCCACCCCACGCTCACCCCTACCTGGTCCCCGTGCAGCGCCAGCATCCTGACTCCACTCCAGCCACACCGGTTTCTGCATGGGGCCTCCAACTGCTGGCCTCCTTCTGCCCCAGGGACTTGGCACCTGCTGTTCCCAGTACCTGTACGCCTTCTCCACCACGCCCCCCCAACCCCCCCTTGTCTCTGAGACTACTTACTTCCTTTGGGTCTCTGCCAGTCATACCTGGAGCCTGGGCCTTCCCGACCCTCCCATATAAAAGAGCCACATGGGCCACTGCCAGCCAGCTCCCCCGACCCAACCCTGGGGCTAATGCTAATCCACTCCTGACATTCGCAACCCCTTCTCCCCTGCCCGCACGGGTACAGGCTCCCCGTCTTGCCCACCACCCTGGCCCTGGCCCAATGGGATGCCCGGCACAGGTCAGGTGACAGTACCTATCTGCAGCATGTGGGAGCCTGAGGGGTGCTGTGCCCCCGTTGATGAGGGGCCGGAGCCCCTGCCCACCTGCCTGAGTTTGGGTGCCTCCTTCCTGCCCGTGGACTGTCAGGAGTACCCAGTCAGCAGGAAGGGAAGCAGCAGGCAGGGGACCTCAGGGTCAGAGCCCAGGCCAGGACTTCCGGCCTGCGAACAGCCCCATAAGCGATGGAGCAGGAGAGCGGCATTTCCCCCCTAGATGTGTGCAGGGGCCTGTCCTCTCGGCGAGAGCGGGGAGCTCCGGGCCGGGCCCGTGCATGGACCGCGGGGGGAGGCTGTCCGCCCCCCACTCCTGCCTGTTGGTACAGAAGCAACGATGTCGAAAAGCCCTTTGCTGCCGTGGCATTTGCATCCTCTCGGGAGGAAGCCTCTTTCAGCGTCCAAAGAGGAGTTTACTGGGGCCCAAAGGAACCGACTGACCGCAGGTCCCTAACCCTGCCTCAGAAGCTGCCCCAGGTGGGCTCTTCCCCGGCCACCGCCGCCACGGGGAGGGCTTTCCCGTGAGCGCCCGGCAGTCCCAGCATGGCAGAGTCAGGGAAGACCCCAGGCCTGACCCCGGGGTAGCTGCCAGCAAAGTGGCGAGGCTCCGATTCCACCCCACCCGAGGGAAGATCCGGGAGAGGCCCCGGCCGCCTGGTCTGGGGCCACACGCCAGCAGCCCACAAAGCATCCCTTTGTCGGGATCCTGCTCCCTGCCGACTGGGCGGTGCAGGGGGGCCCGACAGCCCCGGCTGTCCCCTCGCGGCCAGGGTTTGAGTGGGGCCCCCAGTCTCACCCCGGACTCCGGGATCTCAGCGGGGGCAGAGGCCAGCCACGCCGCAGACCCCCGCCGCCCCCAGATCTGCAGTCAGGCCTCCAGTTTTAGCCGGTGGGTGTTTGCCCGCCCATCCCCCATCCCCAGTTTGGGATTCAAATGGAGGCCACCACCCCTTTTAACATTAAACACTCCAACCCGATCCTGTAGCCCGCACCCTCCAGGAAGCCTGCCCAGGACCCCAGGGTGGCACTGCGGAGCCTTTGAGGGGAGCCGGGATCCACGGGAAGGGGTGGGGGTGGTGGGGCAAGAGCTGCCCACACCTCGTGGCCGTCCTGGGCCATAGGGCATAGGACACCAGGCAGGGACCCCAGGGACCCAGGCCACCCTTCCTGCCAAAGCCCAACACAGGCCATCTGGAGGGCAGTGGCCGACCTTAAACACAGCCCACGCCCCTCCCCAGGAAACCACCTCACTTTGGTTCCTGGCCCAGCTCCTGGAGATTGGGGGCGGATGGGGAGCTGAGGGCCTGCCCCCAGGGCAGCATTCTGTGCATTCCTGCTGGAGGAGGGGACAATGGAAGGTGCCAGCAGGTCCGGAGTCTCAGGGGCCTTGCCCCTCCCCCAGACCCTCCTAGGAAGGGACTGGCAGCCAAACTTACCTGGAGGTCTGCCAGCTTGGCCTGTCACATACCTTCCTGGTCCCCCTGCCGTTTCTGTCCTTACCACGGTTACCCTGGAGGATCGGCGGGAACCCCCAGGAGACAACAGACCCTCCCCCCGGGGGGCCCTCCACTCCCCCTTGGGGATGAACTGGGCTGCAAGGCACTTACATGGGCCTTGCACGCAAGGGCACATGTGGTCACTGGCACCTCTTTTGGGGTGTCATTGCTGTGCTCAGAAGCCCAGCGTGGCGTGCAGGCCGCGGTGGCTCCTGGCTCGAGCTGCCTGGCACCCCTCACCCACCGCCAGGTCCACGTCAGGAGGCACTGGCCCACACCGAACGGGGACCAGGCTTGCTCTGCAGCGGATCTGGCAGCAGAGTCCCGGGGTCCCGGCCCCGCAGAGAAGGCCTGGCCAGGGCCTCATTCTGTGCTCAGTGAGTTCCCAGCAGGCCTGAGCAGCTGGCCTCTGCCCGCTCCCCGGCCTTGGTCCTCCTCCCACCCACCCACGCCCTCCTTGTAGCCCACGGGCCACCGCCTGTGCTGGCTGATTTCCCCTGTGCCCACTGTCACAGGGCCTTTGCACCTGCAATCCCCCTGCCTGGGATACCTCCACTCTGTGTTGGCAAGTGAACTCGGATCGGTTCGTCCCTTAGGTGGTCTCCTCAGGTGCTCAGGGAAGCCATCCCGACCCCCCAGGTGGCTCTCGCAGGGTTGGGGCCCCTCAAGGCAGCCATAGGTATGGCTAATAGCACATGGGCTAATCGGGCCCCTACCCAGGGTTGAAGAGCCACAGTTGCTGAGCTCCGGCAGCCTGGGAGGGTTGCGGGCCAGGCCCCTCGCCAAGGTGGGGGGGCAGGGGGCGAACAGGCTGGCTCGCCTGCCCCCAGAGCAGGAAGACCAGGTCATCCTTGAGCACAGCTGTGTGCCAGGCCTGGTGCTCGGCCACGGATGTGCTGGGGAGCAAGATGGGCCAGGGCCGCAGTCCTGGGGCTGCTGTCCGAGCCAGGGGGACGGTCAGTGAAAAACGAAGCTAGAAAGTGCTGTGCGCACAGTGAGGTCCTTCACGCGGTAGGACAGCAGAGCGGGACCCAGAAACCAGCCAGGGAGGCCACAGACTCACCTCCAGCTCTGCCCGCACGGACCGAAAGCGTTCGGCCGGGAAAGGTGCGCGGGTCTCCAGGATCAAACGTAGAATTGCACACAGTGCAGCGGGTCCCCTTGTGGGTACGAACCAACATTGCAAGCAGGGGCTCGGAGCGCTGTCTGCACCCCCACGTTCGCGGCACCCTTCCCAGCGGCCAAGGGGTGGAAACAACCCGTGTCCTTCGATGGGACCGCCGGATGTCGTCTTTCTTACAGCAGAACGGTGTTCAGATTCTGCTTACGGGAAATACCTAAAGGGTCACGCTGCTGGAGACAGGGCGCAGTGGGGGGGGGGGGGGGGGGGGGAGGAGGCCCTGACCGCTGGGTTCTACGAGACCCACTGGGGACTCCCCTGGAGTCCCGGGAGGGCTGAGCTGGTGAGGACCCCAGGAGATGGAACCAGGGGGAGGGAGCAGGGCGGGAGGCCTGCTGGGGGGCAGTTTGGGGGAACGTGGCCTCCCGTGTGGGCTGCGTGAGCCCCTGGATAGTTCCCGCTGGAGTCAGAGGCCCCGGGAGTCAGACCAGATGTGACCAGGGACCAGTGCGTGGGGATGCAGGGTCCCTGCCGTCACCTGTGCTCACCGCTGCCCCAAAGCCAGTGGTCTGTGAGCATCTGGCCACGCGGTCGAACTGCCCTCCACCAAAGACCTAGTGGCTCCCCGAGCCACGCTGCCAGCTTGGTCCTCCCCCACTTGCTACACCTCCTCCTGGGCCCCTGTCCTGCTGAACCACAATCTGCGTTGTGCTGCCCCCCCTCCCCACATGACCAGTGTGCACGTTAGGATCTGAGGTGCGCTGGTCCACACTGGGATCCGTGGGGAGCGCCGTCGGGCCCTGCCTGGCCTGCCCTCCACCCCCGTGGGCCCCGTGGGCCCCTGCCTGAGACCCACAGGCCCTGCTGGCTGCCAGCTGTGGACCCGGAGCCCTCGGGGATGGATGGAGGGGACGTGATGGCTCAGACCCCAGACTCCAGGGAGCACAGTCCCCAGGCAGGACCGCTGGACCTGGGGTCTGCACGTGCAGGCTCTTTCGCCAGGAGCTTTCACCCACTGTCAGGCAGCTAGAGGGCAGCTGGGCCCCTCAGATTCAAATCTGGGTCTGGTCCTGTGCGGAAAGCCGGGCGCTTGCTGGTCTGGAGGCACGGAAAGACTAAAGCCATCCAGCCAGAGGTGGTGGCGCCAGCGCAGTGGGCCCGGGTGTGTCCACCAGCAGAGCTGGTGGGTTAGGAGGGGACACATCCGCTCTGCTCTCTTGCCCGCCGACCCGCTGGACCCTCCTCTCCATGCCCCGCTGCCTCTCCGAGGGCCGCTTCACCTTGTCTGCAGGGGTCGTGAGGTTTAAGTCCTCTGATGTGGTAACTCCTCTCCGTGCCTTCACCTAAAACCTCAGCGTGGGCTGCGGGCCGTCCCTCACCTTGGGGCTCCCCACTGAGCCCCAAGGCTGGGAGCAGAGTGGCCTCGAGGGGCACGCCTCCTCCAAGCCCCCAGCAGCCCTGCTCCTGGGCCCACCGCAGGCATGGCCTAGCCCCGGACGGGCCCCTGGGGGTGGTGTGGAGCATGGCGGGGTGATGGGCCACCCCAGCTGTGGCTCCCACTCCTCCTTTCCCTCCACTGCCATTCTGGCTCGCAAGACATCCGAGTTCCCCGGCAAGGGGTCTTGGGCCTGCTCTCCGCTCAGACGGGCAGCACAGAGGAGGCCCCGGGCCTCTACGCTCCAAGCCCTGACCCAGGTGACACGCCTCACGTAGACTCTCCAGGGCTCGGGAGGGCAGGGGGAGCCCATGACCCACAGCTAGCCATCGACCGGGAGGAGCTGGCAGGAGGGCCCATGGAGCGAGCCCCTGCAGTCACTCCATGTGGCTGTCCCAGGCAGGGTCCTCCTCACAACCTCGCCCCACCCCCCCCAGAGGAGAAAGGGATGTGTGCTGTCCCTCGTCCCTGCCTGTGTGTGGCCATGCGGTCACGTGTCCCAGAATTGCCCTGTGGCCCGTGGGGTCCCCTCAGATGGCCACGGTCTGGGCTTCCCCAGGGAAAAAAGCCAAAAGTGACAGATGGGGGGTGGGGGGGCATCCCCTGCCCCTTGAGGACCCGACTGTCTGCTCTGGGTGGTGACTGGGGCTGCAGTGGAGACTGAATCCAGCCCTGCCCGGTGGACACCAGGGCCCTGGTCCCTGCTGGCCGTGGCCATCATCCTCGTCATCTGTCTTTTGTCCTGGAAAATTCTTCTTCTTTTTTTTTTTCAATGTTTATTTATTTTGAGAGAGGGAGTGAGGAGCAGAGAGAGAGTGAGTGGATCAAAAGTCAGATGCTTGACCAACTGAGCCACCCAGGCGCCCCCGTCCTGGAGAATTCCGGGCGAGGCCCCGGTGGTTCGGATTCGGGCTGCCCACATGAGGCGGTCAGCCTGGGGGAAGGGCCAGAGTGGGCCTTCCGGTCACCAGGTGTGGCCTTAGCTCAGGCCTGGCCTACGTGCTGGTGACACGTCCCCATGGCTGCTGGAACGCCTGCCCCACCGGGGAACTGCCACAGCCCTGTGTCCACTGGGTCCAGGTACCTCCTTGTTTCTTAAGTTTATTTATTTGAGAGAGAGAGAGAACGGCACATCGGGGGAGGCAGGAGCCAGGTCGAGAGTGTCTCCCCAGTGAACAGAAAGGGCGAAGGTGCTTGAGGGTGTGGGGTCCCGGCCCCCGCTGGTGGTGGGACCTGCCCCCTCCCCGCCCCCCACGCTCCACACCCGGCCCCAGCCAGGGCATCCTGGGCTGGGCGCGCCTGGCTCCAGACAGGTGTGTGAGCAGGGGCAGACCCTCTCCCTGACTCCCCTCCAAAGCGGCGCAGGGGAGGGGTTTCCCCTGGGCATTTCGCCAAAGGCCTGGACAGACAGCTGGGTTGACTCCTCTGGATCGTAGAAGCCACCTCTCCCAAACCCAGGCAGAGCAGGCTCGTTCTGGTCGGTCGGAGCTTGTAACTGAGGCACAGTAAGAACCAGAGGTTCCTAAACTTCCCCGAGGGGTCACGGCTTGTCAGCCTGCACCGCGGCCACCCTGGCAGAGACGGGCTTTTCCTCTGCTGGCACTGGCTTAGTCGGTGTCGGCACACAGACCCCGCTCCAGGCTGGAGGGGGGGGCCCCCGGCAGCTCGGCGCTGGGGCTGGGGCTCGCCCCCTCCGCTCGCTGGCTTGCTCGCCAACCCTGGGCCCCGCGGCTCCGCTGAGAGTGGGTCCTCAGGCGGCGGCTGGAGACTGCGGAGCTCGCCTGCCCCCCCCCCCCCCCAGCTCCCCCAGCCTCTGCTTCCGCTGGACCCTCTTCTGCAGCCGGACCAGCGCCCCGGGACCCTGCGGCCGGAGGGGGACTGCTGTGCACGGGGGCCATCTGAGGCCGCGCCCCACGGGGCCCGGGGACATCTGTGAGTCCTCGGAGGCGAGTTTGGATCCCTTACACAGAAGGAAACTGGGTGAGTATTTTGGTTCCGCGTCAGCGGCGGCGGACTTGGTGGCTCTCCGCGCACGTGAATTAGGGCAGCACCGTTTCGGCTTCTGCGCGCCTCCCCTCAGTTTAAATCGGATGCTCCCATCTCCTTCCTCTTTTGTCCTAAATTTCCACCGCTTTGTGCAGCTGCACAGCAGCTGTGGCTTCCTGCTCCCGAGAAGGCTGAGGCGCGGGGTGGCTTCGCGGACTCCCCTCCTCCCGGGAGGGACGGCGGAGCCTGGCCCGGTCACGCCAGGGCGGGCGCAGCAGCTGGGGGACAGTCTGTGCCTCCTGCAGGACACAGGTGAGGGCCGGGCACACACCGCCCGGAAGCGGGCCTCAGAGGCACAGCCGGGGACGCCCAGGGAAGACCCGTGCAAGGGCGCCGGGGGCCAGGTCCGAGGCGGCGGCTACCTGCCCAGGAGAGCTCGGCCAAAGGCGGCCGCCCATCCCCACGGACGCTCCCGGAGGGAGACGCTCCGCCGCGGACACCGAGCTCGCGGAGCACGGAGTGACCCTGGACACAGTCGCGCGGAAAGCGTCAAGGGCCTACGGGCACGAGAACATGCCGTCCTCAGGGCCCACCCCGAGGTGAAGGTGTTAGGACGCGGGGCCTTGGGGAGCGGAGGGGGTCGTGGGGCGGAGCCTCAGGGGAGGGACTCCAGAGCTCCCTCGCGGCTCCCGGCTCCCGCCGCGGGAGGACACAGCGAGAGGTCTGCCGGTGCAGGATCCTGGCCTCGCAGCCTCCAGAGCCGTGGTCGTGGGGCCGTCGGTGGTGTTGGGTTACGGCCGCGGGGATGCCCTGAGATAGGAGGGCGCTTCACCCCTGTTCGTCCATCCCACAGCTGTGCCAGCATGCCGCACCCCCGGAGGTCTGGCCACCTACCCCTGCGGTCAGGACCTGGAACACGTCTGGGCCGCGAAGGGCCTTCCTGCCCTGTCCCAGGGCCATCTCATCTCCCTGACGCAGCCTCGGCCCCTGGCTTCCACACCTTCCCCAGAAGAGGGCCACCCTGAGCTCTGGCCCACCGGGGCGGTGTGGGGACGGACATCAGGAGTCCCCCACCTTCCCCTCTGCAGCTCCTGCCAGTGGGAAACACCTGCTCCGGCTACCCTCCCGCTGTGGGAAGAGCCTCGTGCAGCAGCAGCCCTGTCCCCTCCGGACTGTGAGTCCGGCCGCTCTGGCTCTCCTCTCCCCCATCTTGCAGGGAAAGCCGGTCCCGGAGGGGAGGGAACACGGCACAGCACAGCGTCCAAGAAACAAGGCCCTTCATGCGGGTCAGCTCAGGACCATCTGACCCAGACGCGGGAAGGGTTTCGGCTTTCTACAGCAGTCTGTTTTCAAGGCAGGGACACGGGGACAGTGGCCATGGGGGGCTCCCCCGGTCCCCTCGGAGAGCACCTGGGGGAAACACCGGTGCCGGTGGGCCGGGCCAGGACCTGTCCACCCCGCCCTGCTCGGTCTCTGGGTGAACAGAAAACACACCTGCACGCAGGGGCACGCGCACGTGTGAGTGCACACGCACGCACACGCACGCACACCCCAGCCACGCGGCGGGCCGAAGGGGCTGCACTGCTCTGAAATGCACACTCACCACACGCATGGTGCTGAGCACGGGCTGGACCCACTCCAGGCTGTGTCATCGGCGGGACCCTCGCGCCACAACCGGGAGCCTGGAGCCGCGAACAGGGGGCGGGGCTAGTCGAGCACAAGTAATTCCCGTTACCCTTACGTCAGGCCATCAGGCCGTGTTGTAAATAACGAACTCACATTCCATCACCCAAGGGCTGCCCCTGCCCCTGCCCTGTGCAGGAGGAGAGTTCTGGGGGTCCAGGCGGTGGGAGAATGGAGCAGGGGTGCGGCTGGGCCGCTGCAAAGACCTGGAAACGCACCACCTCTGCTCACCTGAGTTGGCAGGGCGTCAGGAGGGGGCCCCGGGTGCCTGGGGCCGGGGGACTCCCGGGGAGGACTCCTGACCCCAGTGAGGGCAGGCAGGTCGCCGTTCCCTGCCCTTCTGAGACCGCGGCACCCGGTGCAAAAGCCCCGAGGCCTCTTCTGGGTCCACCTGGAAGGAAAGGGCCCGCAGCCCCGGCCCAGCCTCCTGTGCCCCGGGGACCTGGACCCGGCCCCACGGTGGGGGCACCTCGCCGGCACCGCACAGGGGACGCACCGCCACCTGACTGCTCACTGCTCTTCTCCCCGTGACATCGCATCACCGTGGGCCTGGACTGATTGATCTCCGCATGAATATTCATGCGGCATTTCAGCCGGGACTAGGCATGAATATTCTCAGGAAGGGGACCGGATGGCGGTCAGCACGCTGATGCCCAGGCGCTGGTCAGGCTTGCACATCAGCACATCGGCCGGTGGGCCCGTGGGCTTTTGTCTGAACACTCGCCCACGGATAGGACTGTCACGCAGAGGTCGGTGGGATGCCCCAGGCCCTGCCCTGCCCAAACACACAGACCTCCCCACCCAGCGACCTAGCCTAGCCGCCCCCACCCCATCTTCCTGTGGCCTCCCTCCTGCCTTTCCAGACTCCTCCTGGGCCTCCAGGCCCACACCGGTCCCCACCCTGCCCCAGGTGTCTGCCCCCAGCCCGTGGCCCCCTCCGTGACAGGCATGCTGAGGAAGGGCCCGTCTCCGCTCAACCCCGTTCACAGGGCGCCAGCACCTTCCTGGCCTGGGGCCTGCCCACAGTGCCCCGCCCCCCCAGCCACCTGCCACTCTGGGCTTCCCAGCACAGTTAGGAGCAAACCAGGCCCATGCTGGACCCTAGGAGGTTCTGGCTCGTGCCCCCCGGGCTCTGGCCCCAGCTGCCCCCCTCAGCTGGCCAGGCCGGAGCCAAGGACAGGCCAGCACTGCATCATGTCCCCGCCCAGGGCTGGGGAAGCGTCCCGCCCCAGGTCAGGGTGGTAGGTGAGCTGGTCGAACTGGCCAGAGCTGGAGGAAGTCTGGCCTGGCCTGGGCTCCTGTGAGGCCGCACGGGCCCAGGAGTGGGGCTCTGCCCTCTCTTGGACAAGGGCGCGCTCGCTTCCCGGGCCCAGGTAGCCCTGCTCACCGCGCACCCTCCTCTGCGGCAGGCCCTCCCCCAGCACCAGGCGCAGAGCCGGCCACACAACGAGCGCCACAGCAACCCTGCCAGAGGCCCCGTGTGACACAGCCGCCAGCAGGCCTGGGCACGCTGCCCGCGGGGGGGGGGGGGGGGGGGCGAGGGGGAGGGGCGCAGCCCAGGAGCCGCTGAATCAGCGGCTCCCTCCCGCCCTCCCTGTCCCCTCCGGGCAGGGATGCTGCTGAGGCAGGGCGCTCCCGCCTCTGGGAGCTGTCAGGGAGGCGGCAGCCCCCCGGGGCTGGGATTTCTGGAAAGTGGCTCCCGGGTGCAGAGCAGCGGGCCAGCCTCGAGGGGATGGGAAGAAAGGCCATCCTGGAGGAGCTGGCCCAGAGAGGCCCTTTCCTAACAGCACCGAGGGAGAAAGGAGAAGAAAGCTCGCTCCCTTCCCAGAAAGGGCTGAATCAGCACCGAACGCCCTGCCATGCGCCAGCTCCCTCGCCCAATCGCACGCTGGAAGCGACAGGGACCTCTCAAGGTCAGGGACCAGCCGTATCTGTGCAGGGAGCCCCAGCAGATCGCCCTGTCCTCCGCAGCAGCCCCCGGGGGAGGGGGTCACGCTCCGCTCCAGAGAGGGGCCGTGCCCACCCCAGCCGTCCTCCCAGGTGGGGCTGTGTCCTCCTCCCACCATGCAGCTGGCTGCCCCCCCCCCCCGCCCCGGGAAGGGGGTGCGGGGATGGGGAACGACACGGGGGACTGACTGCCCCTCGAGGTGAGACCTCCTCAGGGGCTGCCAGAAGTGCAGAGAGAGCATGAGGTGCCCGGTCGGCTGCGCCGGGGTCTGCACGGCACCCAGACTTTCTCAAATAAGCATCTGGTTTCCAGAAGCTCCCAAGTCACTGCCCCTCCTGGCCGCCATCCCCTCTGACAGCCCCTCACACCAGCCACGGAGGAGTCAGGCCCTGGGAGTCCCTCAGCAAAGGGACAGACTGGACAGCGAGCCTGAGTGCACAGGAGTGCCCAGAGGCTTCTCCTCCTGCGTCCCAGCACCTGGCTCTGGCCCGCAGGGACCGAGCACCTGCGCCTTTATTCAAGGAAAGTGCTTCCCCGGTTCCTCCTCGCCCCGCCCCCGCCCCGTGCCTCCCTTTGCTTCTGTCCTCACCCTGGCCTCCCTGCGACCTTGCCAACTGGACCATCCTCCTGCCTGGCTTCCCTCTCCCCCACACCCACTGCCTCCGGGCCAAGCCCCAGCCCCACCCCCCCAGCTCTCGGGCAGGCCAGGTTCCCAAATCAAGGGCCCACTCGCCCCCACCTCCGTCCTGTCCCATCACCGGGGGCAGCACTGCCACCTGCAGAACCTTCCAGATGCTCTCTGAGCCCATCTTCTCCCACCTGGAGTCCCGCATGAGCACCAGGGACCCCCCTGCCCTCCCAGCTCACTGGCTCTGGGGTCCGGTCAGGCCAGCTCCGGCTCCGGGCATTTACCAGCATGGCCCTGGGACCTGTGCTCAGGCCAGGCTTCGTCTCCACTTGGCCCCGGCACCTGCCTCCTCGTGGCCCCCGGAAGCCTCCAGGCCTGTAGGTCGTTCCTTTCTTCTCGAAGATGCTGAGCCCACAATGAGCAGATGCTCTGCTCTGAAGAAGACATCTCAGCAGGAAGCCTGCTCTCCCCAGAAGCTGCCCTCACGGGTCACCCTCCCCAGCTGAGCCAGCCACCGCCTCACGTGGTGCCCCGGGGCCCGGACCACTCTGAGTGGCAGCTCCTTAACTGAAACCTCACATCCCTCCTGCCGTCCACCCGCCCGGGACCCTGCATGTTGCCCTCGAAGAGAGGGGCTGAGGGCAGGGGTGACTTCGGCCCCGAGGTGGGTGGGAGTTGGCGGGAAACCCCTCACTGGACGGCACCTCAAACCCCGAGGGCTCGCGCTCACCGAGCACCATCACAGCCTGCTTGGTCCGCTGCCTGGGAGCCACGGCACCCGGGTCAGGCCTCAGCGTCCCGCGAGGCCGGTGGCGCAGCAGCGCCCCCGCCACGCAGGCCTCGGGCGCCTGGGAAGACAGCACCCCCCCTGGCCTCGAACCAGGCGAGGCCCCGGGAAGGCCGGCGTCCTGAGGCATGCCGGGGACCACGCCTACAGGTGCACGCCCTAACCCTTGGGGCCGCCCAAGGCGGGACAAACGCCACCTCCTGAGCAGCCTCTGCCACTCTCGGGAATGTTACCAGCTCTGCCATCGAAGGCTACCCCCCACATGACTTGGATTGTTTTCTTCTGAGAAAAGCCTCCGTTCCACAAGATTCCGGAGGCCGCAGAGAACGGCTGCGTGGCACTTTCTGGCTGCCATGGCAGCTTGGAGGGATGCTGCCTTCGTCGGTGACCTGGGAGAAGTCAGACACAGGCGTCCCTGCACAGAAGCCAGGAAACCCTGACAAGCTGAGGGCGCTAAGTAATCAGGCGTCTGTCATCTTTCCGAGTGTTTTGGTCACTTACGCTTTTTTCTCAGTAGCCTCCACACCCAACGTGGGGCCTGAACTCCCCACCCTGAGATCTGAGACGCGCACGCTCTGCGGGCTGGGCCGGTCGGGCGCCCCACGTGCTTTTGGTTAAACAAGAACCACGACTTTAGTTTTCAGCCAGGGTTCTCTCCGCACACACGTATCTTCCCCTGAAGTGGAACTCACGCTGCGCTCACTCCTGTGACCTGTTCCCACTCACCGCACGGGCGTCTCCTCGCCCTGTAAGGACCCTTCATGCCCGTCTGCTGGTGGGAGTCGGCCCTCGTGGACCCGGCCAGGGCCCCCCGCCAGCGCTGCCACTGTCCCTGCCATCCCGACCAGGTCCCCAGGACTTCGAGGTCAAGGTGGGCCCGCCAAAGCCCACCACGCCTGTCCCTCCCCCGGCATCACAGGTGACCGCTTCAACACGTTCCCAGTGTTACTCGTGACAGACGCCATCTGCGACGTTTTCGGTTGGTTACATCCTTAAAAAATAAAATCAGATTTTGAGCTTTAAACAATCACTCCGTCAACACGTTAAAAAAATAAGTTTAATGCAGGTGGCTCATTTCAATAAAGAATTTAACAGGCACTCGAGACGCGGAGTATCTTTGTGTTCAGTGCGCCACCCCCTCGCACGGCCGGACCCCTCCTGCCGTCCTGACTTCGCGGACACGTGCCCACCCCACCGACGGGAGCTCTGGGGGAATCCGAGCCAATTAACACGAAACAAAACTTTGAGGAAACAGCATGACTTAGTGCAAAAGATTCTGCGGCGCTGAGCAGCGGCGTGCACGCAGGTCAGCTCCCCGCCTGCCGTCCGGGAACTAAGAGAACTGCGAACCAGGAGCCTTCGGGCCGCCCTCGGGTCGGCGACCTGGAAGCTGCAAGTCAGAGCGCGGTTCGCCGCCGAGCGCCCTTCGCCTTCTCCACCTGACTTGGGGGCTCTCTTCCAGTGGGACCCAACCGTCCGACAGCTCCCTACCGCCGCCACCGGACTGCCCGGCCAGGCAGGGTCAAAGGGGCGCTGCCCACGCCCGGGGGTGGGGGTGGGGACAAGCTAGGGTGAAGCGTGGGTCTGTCACTCCCTAGTATGGGGCCGTGTCCTGTCCCTGGTCTCTGCCTGTTGCCCCAGCACGATTATTCAAAGCGCCTTCTCACCTGCCCAGAGACCCACGGTGACTACTGAGCCCCCAGGCCACTCTGTCCTCCTCCGACAGAGAAGCCCAAGGCCAGGGGTCCGGGCAACACACGGGCCCCCGCTGGACTACCAGCCCTTTGTTCTCTCCCGCCCCCCGTGCATTTCTGCCTTTCACTCCACAGCTGCTCTGGCGGCCACCAGGGCAGGAGCACGGGGCTGAACGTCCCTGGCTTAGAGGCCCGGCCCTGGGGCACACGCGTAACTCTGAGAGGTGCTTTTTACACAGAAGCTTTGCTTGTGCTTCTGCGGTGCCCGCTCAGGCCATGCTGCACCTCCTCGAGACCTCTGACGTCAGCTCCGTGCACGTGCGGTTCCCCTCCAGCCACCCCTCCGAGGAAGAGAAGCCAGAGCCCCTCCCCCAGCAAGCAAGGAGTTAAGCTGCCTCCTCAGAAATCCACACTTGAAGAGGCTGTGGCATCCAACCTGACGTCAACAAACCGGCCGAAGAAGACGGGCCTGCCCCGGACCCAGCACTGCCCAGGGCCGGCCCCTGATCTAGGGAAGCTGCCAAGGCCGCCCGCACCCCCACTGGACTGCATCTAAGCAAACCAACAAGACCCTGAAGCCTGGCCTGGGACGCAGGACCCCCTACGCCTCTCAGGGTCGCAGACGCAGAGTGTGCGAGCCGGGCCCGGATTCGGTGGCCCAGGGCAGAGGGAACAGCCTCGTGGCAGTGCGGTACCTCAGCAAGCTGAGCCCCACGCTCCCCTGAGGCTGGGGCAGGGGCTGGGGGTTGGCGGGAAGGGGGCCGGCGGCTGGCCAGGACGGACTCCCACACCCCGGCCCACGCTTGTGTGCCGGACAGGCAGCAGGGACGCACAGGCTCCCCCGGGGCAGACGGGGCCAACGGGGCCCACCCTGGCAGCGCGGGGGCCGGAAGTACAGGCTGGCGGCCACGGGCGCTGTACCGACGCGGGCACACCAGGAGGATCGGGGCGGAAATCCGGCAGCAGAGGGGGCACCGGCGTCCCCTTCGCGGCGCAGCCTCAGCCCCCCTCCCCCACGGGCTGGGGGCGGGGCGGACGCCGCGGCCGACCCCCATCCGTGAGCCGGCTTGGGAAGAACAAGGACCTGACCTACCCCGTCGAGGAGAACGCGGCCACAGGCGCACCCACCGCCGCCGGTCGGGCCAGAGAAACCCCAGAGCCAGGCCCGCCGCTGCCCCTCACATGTCCACGAAGACCATGAAGCACCAGCCCAGGCCCCCAACCAGCAGCACGGTTACTCGGATCCCGTAGATGAGCAGCTCGTTCAGGAGGCGGAAGTCGACGCGCCGGCGGCCAAGCAGCAGCAGCAGCACCGACAGCTTGAGCTGGAAGCGCAGCAGGACGCGCACGCCCAGGTACTGCAGGCAGAAGAGGGCGGCCAGCGCGCCCCACAGCGTGGCCGTGAACAGGCTGCAGCTAAAGTACAGCAGGAAGCGGATGAAGCCGTAGAGCCAGCGCGCCCGGATGTAGACGTCGAAGTTGTTGTACTTAGTGCGCGCCGGGCGGGAGGTGCGCGCCGGCCCGCAGGCTGCGTGCAGGCAGGTGGTGTGCGGGCCGTGGAAGGAGCGCACCCGCCGCGGGATGGGCATGACCGGCATTGGGGCCCGGGCGGTGGTGCTAGCTTGTGGCAGCGGTGGTGTCCGGGCAGTGGTCAGCATAGGCGTCATGGGCACCTAGGCCTGGAAGCCAGCAGCTGAGCCCTGGGGGAGGCGGTGGCCTGCAGGAAAGCGACAAAGAGGAGCCGGGTCAGCCCCGGGACGATGTGAGCAGGTGCATCCGTTCTGGGAAAGCAGCCAGCCCTGGGGCCGCAGCGGAACTGAGTCTAGGTCAGGGGGATCTGCTGGGGCTGGGGTGGGGGGGCGGGGGGGGGGGGGAGTGTTGCTCTTTCCACAGGCACTACTGGGGACATTTCACGGGGACACAGACGGATGAGTTCGCCTCAGCAACTTGACAGGCCAAGTGCTGCAGACAGCGGGTTGCGGGGCTCCGAGGTCACCTGCCGGGCCTGAACCCTGGCGCGGTCACCCACTATGAGCAAGCTGGAGCGGTTTACGTCACCCTCCCATCCCTGCTCTGCAAAGCAGGGATGCTCGCTGCGCTGTGCTCCCCGGGGTGCTGGGGGTTAGCTGGTGGCCGTGCCCAGCAGGCGGAGGACAGCTGACTGCCAGTGGTGCCATCACAGGCCCACAGGTTGGGCGCAAGGAAAGGAGAACTAAATACCAAGTGGCTCTCTGGTAACTGCCACTCACAGGTCGCCTAAATAACTTGTGGGTGGAAAAACATGCAAGTACAGGACGTGTGAGACCGGGGCGGCCAGGTTGGTTGCGGGCTCGGGAGACACATCACACGGGGGCCCTGCCACGGGGACGCGGGGTCTGCGCTGAGGGTCGCGGAGGCGGCGGCCGGGCGCGCCCAGCTTCCCGCAGGCTTGGCCAGAACCTGGTCCCGCGCCTCCGGGCGGCTCCGCGCGGCTCGCCTCGGCCCGGCCTCGTCCGCAGGGTCCCCGCCCGCTCCCTGCTCGTCGCGGGGACGCGCCCGCCGCCGCCCCCACGCACGGTCCTCCAGCGTCGGCGCCGCGGGCTTCCGGGGCGGGCGAGGACCGGCGGGGACCCGGCACGCGGCGGCCGCCCGCCACCCCGGGGCAGGCCCGCCCGCCGCTCACCAGGTGCCCTCTCCGCGCCGGCGTCGGGGGAGGCCGGCGGTGCGGGCGGCCGGGCCGGCGGGTCCCCCCGGCACGAGGGGCTGAAGGAGCAGGGCGGCCGCATCATGGTGCCGAGGGCGCGGCGACTGCGGGTCCCGGCCGCTCACGCGTCCCCGCCCGAGGGCGCCCCGGAGGGCCCGGGGCTCGCGCGCCCGGCGGCCGGCAGCGTTTGGCCCAGCGTGGGAGCCGTAGCGCCGTCCCTCCGCGGCCACCGTAGGGCTTCCCTCCCACCCCTCCGCCCGTGCCGACACCGAAGGCGCCTCCCTTCCCCCTGCTCGGGCCGACTGCGAGCGGCCGGAACGCGGCCCTTCCCCAGGGCGTGCGTGCTTACGTGCCTGCGTGCGCGCGCGGCCCTTAACGTTGCCGACCGAACCCTCGCACCGCGTACGCCGCCGGCGGCTCGCTCTGTCTTGCGCAGGCGCAGATCGTGGGCGGCTCCTCCGCGCACGCGCCGCGGTGCCCGAGGCGGCTGGCAGTGCGCAGGCGCGCGCCCGCGAGGGCTGGGCTGCGAGCGGCGCGCTCCTCGAGTTGCTGCTGAGGGTCCACGCTGGTCCCGGACCGGCCGCGGCCGTTCGCGTGTGCGACCCGCAGGGCTGCGGCCGGGCGGGGGGACGGGGACGGGGGGCGACTCCAGCCGCAGCCCTGGGCTTGCCCCTTCCTGGGACAATGAGGATGCAGTGCAGACTTAAGCGTTTCGACCCGACTGGGTGTCAGCGTCGCGGGGACACTGGGTGCCCCTAGAGTGTCCGAGTCCTCTCAAGCTTGGGGGTCTGCGGGCCACACACTCGTGGACGCGGCTGTCTGTGCCACCGGGGGCTGGGCTTGGTCGCAGTTGTCTGTGGACGCTGATGGACACCTTCACGGTAGCTGCCGGTGGGCTGCCCTCCTCCAGGCTGGCCACCGGGCTCTCCCCATCCGCCGGCACCCCTGAAGTTAGCCTAACCCCACCGCACTCACATCCTAGCTCTGACTCACTGGGCATGCGGTCCTGGTTCTCCGATCGCGCCCAGCTGGTGGGGAGGGTCTGGCAGGGTCAGGATGCGGAGCTGGGTGGGGGAGGCAGGTAGGCCTGAGGCCGGGAGAGGTTTGAAAAGTGCCCACAGCGCCTGTGAAGGGGCAGCGGGAGAAGATGGGAGAGAAGGGGGAGATGTTAAATATTTCTTGAAACGCGGTCTTTCTGTGGCCTGGGATTTTGCAGTGGCCCCTGCTCCACCCTCCACCCTGAGGTGGTGGTTTTCCTCTCCAGCCCCGGGTCCAGCCCTCTCCCCTTGGGACCCCCCCCCCCCCCCCGCCCCACAGGCCCCCTCCTGGGCTCTGTGAGGAAGCCCCATTGCTCTCATACATGACCTTTCCCTTCACACTTGCTTGTTCGGCTCCTCTGCTCCTTCTCCACCTGCCGAGCTCCTACTCACCCTTCAAGACCCCGGTCAAGTATCCTCTCCTCTGGAAGGTGCCTCCAACCACGTATCCCCCCTTCCCGGGCACCCCTTACCCCTCCTGAGTGTGAGTGGAGGGGATTTGTTTCCTCTCGACCATTCCTTTCTTCCATCCCCAAAGTTCCAGTTTGGTTTATAGACCTATGTCCCCCACTGGCTCGGTTTTCTTATCATGGCCCACGGTGAGACATTTCTATTTTGTGATCTAGTGGCCCACACACGTGTTTAAACAGCTCCAGGGGCGCCTGGAGTCTGTTAAGCGTCTGACTTCGGCTCAGGTCACGATCTCGCGGTTTGTGAGTTCGAGCCCCGCGTCGGGCTCTGTGCTGACAGCTCGGAGCCTGGAACCTGCTTCGGATCCTGTGTCTCCCCTCTCTCTGTCCCTCCCCTGCTCACACTGTCTCTCTCTCAAAAATAAATAAACATTTTTTAAAAATTCAACAATTCTAGAAGCTTCACAGAATAGTACTCCGGACTACACAGTCTGATATGTTCTGTTGTTTCACTGCATCAGGATGCTGCTACCTTCTCAGCCGGTTGAGCATCTGGCTCAGGTCGTGATCTCACGGTTCGTGAGTTCGAGCCCCGCGTCGGGCTCTGTGCTGACAGCTCAGAGCCTGGAGCCTGCTTCGGATTCTGTGTCTCCCTCTCGTTTCTGCCCCCGCCCCTCACCCCCCCCCCCGCTCTCTCTCTCTCTCTCTCAAAAATAAATAAACACTTAAAAAATTTAAGAAAAAGACGCTGCCACCTTGCCACTACAGGTACAGAGCCCTGAGGAGAGTGAGGATGGGGCTGTGTCCTCAGGGCCACCTCGGTGGCAGGGCCAGGGGAAGGCCCTGAACACCTGCTGTGTTTGTTTGCAGGCCCTTGTTTGGGGGTCCGGTGGGGATCCCAATCTTGCTCTCCATCCTGAGCATCCCCCTCCCGGCTGCAGCCCCGGGCCTCCCCATGGGGGTCAGAGCTGCAGCCGGTGGCCTGGCGCCACCTGCTGGGATGCTGCTGGGGTTGCCACAGAGCTGGCTGCCCAGATTGGGGTGGGGAGAGCTGGCAGAAAGGGTCTGAGTCCGTTGGAGGCTTCAGGGCAGGGCCACAAACCAGGGCGCCCCAGACCGAGCCTAACCATTTCTGTGTCGTCTGTGGCTGCTTTCCAGCTGCCGCGGCAGAACCGAGCGGCCCCCCGAGAAGAGAGCCAACGGCCCACAAACCTGAGGACCCCTACTCGTCGGCCTCTGTGAGGTTTGTTGAGCCCTGCTCCCCAGTTTAAACACGGGGAGGACGGCTGCCGTTCTCGGGTCGTGTTTTGACTTCCCAGGCCTCGGCAGGGGTCAAGCGTGACTTCAGGCTCACAGTAACAGCGATGTCATTTGCCGTGTGTCCTTCAGGGGGAAGGCTTCGTCTCGGGGATTCCAGGGAGAGCGCGCCTCCCGTGGTCCAGTCAGAGGCCTGAGCAAGCCCCCCAGCTCACAGAGGGGCTCGACGGCCCCGGTCCCTCGCACACAGACGTGGGCTGGGACTCCGCCCCTTGGCTCCGGCTGCCTTATGACCAGATCCGAGCCCCAGGGACCCCACTTCCGGGGATGGGTCAGAGGCTGTGCGGCTTCCACCTCGACGTCCTGACGCCCCCTCCCCGCACCCACCTGCTGTGCTGGTGGACAGTGGGTCACATGGGGGGACCCGCAGGGGCCCTGTGACAGGCACGTGGGGGCATCTGAGGAGTTCGTGGGGAGGCCCTGTGGGGGGCTTCAGTGCCCGGCCCATCTGAGCCCAGCCTTCGTGTGTCCGGGGAAGGTACCAGGCCTGTGAGTGGAGGAGGCTCGTGTGATCACGTGGTGGTCACATGCGGGCCGTACAGGAAGCGCGTAAGGGAGGCAATTTGGAGGGTTCGTGGGGGGCACGTGGGTCTAATGTGGGGTGACATGGGGCTGTGTGGCAGGCACATGGGGTACGTGGGAGGTATGTGGGGACTGTGTGTGGGGCACGTGATGGTCACTGCCGAGCGCTTGTGGGGGTTGTGCGGTTCATGTGGGGGGCAAGTAGGGGCTCGAGGGGGACTCACACCTGTGTGCCACATGTTGGGGGTGTGGGGGGCACGCGGAGGGCATTTGGGGAGGTCACGTGGAAAGGCATTGTTGGGGGCCCTGGTGCCCTGCCGTGTGAGCCTCTGGCGGGGGCATCAGGCCTGTGAGTGAAAGTCGTTCAGGGCCTCGCCCTTTGGCTGACCTAGGCTTTCGCAGCTGAAACCCCAACGGCACAGGGCAGAGAAGCCCTGCGCGGGCGCTGTCCGGTCCCGGCCGCGGAGACCCTGCCACCGGAAGGAGATAGGTGCTGTTTTTCAGTACTAGACTCCGGCCGTCTCTTACACGCCCGAGTGGCTCGAGTGGGGCGACGTGTCGTTTCAAGTCCTTACAACCGACTTGAGAGGAAGTGCCCTTGCCTCCTGTTTACAGGAGAGATTTTGCTCATCAGGTCTGACGGCCGGGATGGATTCACCGCCCACAGGTGGCTTCCGTGTGCCACGCACGCCGAGCCACGTCCTCCCGACGCCCTGCGGACGTCGCTGTTTGAGGCGGCCCTCCAGCAGAGCCTCTGGCCGTCTGGCCCCTGGCAGTTTCCCTGCTGGTTTTGGTTGTAGAATCCCAGCCCACGTGGGGGCAGCAGGGTGCCCCGCTGACGGACCCCGGCCTGTCCCGTCCCTGCTGTGCCTCCCGCTCTACGTCGGTGATCCCGCACCCGATGCTCTTCTCATCAGGGTGGGCCCTGGGCTGGAGTCCCGGGGACCACCTGCCGGTCTGTCCCAAGGGCCGGTTGGACGCCCAGAGGTTGGTCACCCTAGAAACGCTAGGTGGCATTCACAGAGGCAGTGCGGCAGGGTGATCGGGACCCAGCCCGCCCAGGGTGGCCCCGGTTCCACGACTTTCTAGCTGTGGGCAAGGCGTCAGCCGCGCCCCACCTCTGTCTCGTCCGTCAGGCGGTGGCGATCGGACACAGGCCTCGACCTTGCCCTGGGCGTAAAGCCGGTAGCTGGTGCCAGCTCTTGTGGAGTCAGCCTCCAGGGTGGCCGATCGCCAGCCCGCAGCGGATAGGGCTGACCTGCGTGGCCAGGAGGGCAGGGCCGAGGTGACAGTGACGCCCCCATCTTGCTCTGTCCTGGGTCCCTCACGGGGAAGCTAAGTGATTTCGACACGGCCGTGTGCGAGCCCCGGAGGGAGGCCTCGGGAGGAACGAGCCCTGCCCCGCGCCGGCGTCTGGGACGTCCGGCCTCCAGGATGGGGGGGGATTCGCGGCTGTTGTTTGGGAGCCGAGGTCCGTGGGGCTTTGACCGGCCCCCTGGTGATCGAGCGCATGTGCTTATCATCATGTTAAGCCATCGCGTCCTGGGGTCACTTGGGCAGCCAGGGTGGCGGGCACAGCTGTGAGGGGTGGCAGTGGCCAGGCCATGCCGAGCGCTTCCCTGTTAGTCACAGGAACCTGCGAAGGCTGCTGCTACTGTCCCCGTCTCGCAGGGGCTCAGGGGGCCAGCACCGGACTCAAGTCCTCATCGGCCTTAGGAGGGGCCGGCCTCGGACACAGTCCCTGTGCCGAGCTGGCCTGAACGCACACAGAAGCGTTCCTCTTTGGGTGTCGGCTCTCCGGCGGGCCAGAGCCGGGGAGACAGGCAGACGGGTCCTCTGTTCTCAGTGGGCTTGCTTCCTGCGGCGGTTAGGGAGAAGGAATGGGGTCTCACTCACCTGTCCTCCCCTCCTCACTGTCCCCGGTCTGGCCGGCTCTCTCCCGTCTTCCCAAGTCCGGGGCAGGCTTGAGCTGGGCATCAGTCTCACTGTGGCCAGGGCAGGGAGGCCCTCTGCCCGCAGGCCCCCATCCCACCCTCGAGCTGAAGCTCCTGAGGGCGGAAAACTGTTTCCTCCTGTGTCCCAGGTGCCTGGCACACAGCAGGGCCCGGTGTGGACTGGTCGGCTGGCGGACGAAAGTGCCTGGTTCGCGCTGAGCATTCCAAACCAGAGGCCTGGAGGCCTGGCGTCGTCCGGTGACAGCCATGGGCACGTAGGGCATTTACCCTCCCGGCTCCAGCCTGGGCCCCGTGCACACCGCCCTCGAGCAGGGCGGCAGGGGGCTGCTGGAGGGAGGCGGGTTAGGCCGGGCGCTGGGGAAGCACGCAGGCCACCTCTGAGGACCTTGTGAGTGACGCGGGGGCCTGCCCAGGGCTGCTGGGTTATGGTTTATCGATGACACGGTTGCCCGGATGTCACAAGTGCCCTGGCCCCAAGCTACGAGAGGCGGCTGCTCCACATTCGGATGAATCTCTTCACCTTCCTAAGTGCTCAGCCTTCGTCTGCGAGCTGGGGAGGTAGTGTGGCCCCAGCGGCAAAGCCCTTAGCCGAGGCCAGGGCAGAATCCGTGCCCAATAAACGCCACGCCGCCACTGGGAAGCAGGTAAATGGCTGTGAACCAACACGGTCTTAGCGCGCAGACAGGGGCCCGGCCTCTCAGCGCAGTAAGGCAGAGGCCACGCAGCCCAGCTTCTCGGTGGCCCGCCCCCCTCCCTGGGCAGCAGGCCTTATGCCTGCTTACTTACTGGATGTGCCCTCCTAAAACCCAGGCCCAGGCCACGAAGGGGGCACCGGAGGCTCGCTTTCGAGGCTGGCGCTCACACGGGGCCCGGCCCCTTCCAGCCGCCGCGTCCCCGGGCCCAGGCCGTATTTTCTCCTGTGCTAATTTCACAAAGACATGCTCCTACTCCTGTTGATTGAACAGTTCTGTGCTGACAGTGGAGAAGATTTGCTGCAGAGTTTATCATAACCCCAGAGCATGGGCGGTTTGTCTGGCTCTCAGGAGCTCGGGAGGGAGGCGGATATATTTTACGGCGCGCCAGGAAGACAGACAGACGCATTTATGTGTCACTTGTTGCGATACAAATGCTAACTTGTACTCCTTCCAAAACTTTTAATGAATTGTATATGTTCCGAGAGATTTATAGGGTGAGCGGAATGGCTCAAAATGTTACTTTTAACATATTTGTCACTTAGGCAACAGCACCAAAAAAAAATCTGGAAGATATTGCATTCAGAAATAAATCACAAATAGATGCATTTTAAAAGAGGTTTATTTTGGCCGTTAATGGTTGATGGGCCCCCCAGTGCAGGATTTAAAGTTAAATTATGCAAGATCAAAAACAAACCTTATAATACTTAATCAAACATGCATAAAACTGGCAGGTCCAATAAATTCTCCCAATTAACTTGCTTCGGATTGTGATTGCATTTGCTAATTTAATCAGCCCCAGAATAATCGGGAGGCCGGGAACTGATGAGTGAGTGAGGGTGTGCCCGCCGTGGGAGAGGAGGGGCTCGGAGCAGCGGGCAGGAGGGCCACCAAGAAAGGCGCTCTTTTCCGTGAGGCCAGCGATCCCCTCTTCTCGGCTCACAGAGGAAGAGCCTATCAGCCGGGCACCCGGCTCAACTCCCCTCGAGCGTGCGGTTCTGGACGAGCCAGACCTGGGCATCACCATCTGGAACCAATTCCATTCTGGGTTTGCTTGACTCCAGGAGCCCCGCGCTCTCGTCAGCCGCGGACGCCAGCCCCTTCCAGAATGTGCTTGGAACGTTCTGTCCCGCTGCCTTTTCCCCTTGGAGCCTGCCCGTTCCAAACTGATTCTTTTTTTTTTTTTTTTAAGGTTTATTTATTTATTCTGAGAGAGAGAGAGAGTGCGAGCAGGGGAGGGGCAGAGAGACGGGGGGGGGGGAAGAGAGAGAGAGAGAGAGAGAGAGAGAGAGAGAGAGAGAGAGAATCCTGAGCAGGGTCCACAGTGTCAGTGCAGAGCCCGACACGGAGCTCGAACCCACGAACTATGGGATCACGACCTGAGCTAAAACCAAGCGTCAGATGCTTAACCAACTGAGCCACCCTCATTCTTGATTAAATGAGGGTTTTGACTTAACTGCACTTTGTCCTTTTTCAGGGGTGGGGGGGTTGCACAGTGACAGGCAGACAGGGCAAGGAGGAGCCCACGCCCGCGCCCGGACATGCAGGGAGAGGCCGGTGTCTCCAGGCCTGGCCCCCGAGGTGGCACACAGCTGAACTCACTGAGCTGGCTCTGCTCTGCCAGGGAAAGTGTTTATTTTATTTAATTGTCAAAATAGAGTTTATGTTGCAAACCTGGCTTTGCCTTCTGCTTTTCCCCCCGCTTGACCTTAGTATAGAACGAACATTTTTCCACGCCCATGAACACTCTGCGTAAGTCTGGCGTGTAAGGGCCGCATGGCGTTTATTCCGGCGGCCGGCGCCCCGTCATCTACCTCACCGTCCCCCTCCGACCGGACGTGTGTCGGGGCCAATTGTTGGCTGTTGTAAATAATGCCGTGATGAACATCCTGGGACGTGAATCTGTGGGCACACGCTTCGTGTTTCTTCTGGATGGATTGCTGGTGTGGGCTGACGCTTCGAGGCTCCGGACGGAGACCCTCCAGCCCCCTTGCTGCACAGATGACCCAGGGCCGAGCCCCTGCTGGGGGCTCCCTGCCGAGCTCTGCCCCCCCCCCCCGCCCCCCCGTGCTGTCTCTGGTACAGACTCAATGTCCTGCGAACCCATCAAGGGAATGACACCTCCTGTTGTTTCCAAAACAAGCAGCAAAGAGTGTCCGTAGCACGGAGACAGGAGGCTGCCTCCTCGTCACCGTCACCGTCGAGGGGCAGGCTCCCGTCACCACCGGCGAGGGGCAGGCTCCACAGACTTCTGTGAGGAGGCCTCGGGGGATGTCACGCTCATCCTGGGGGCTCAGGGGCGTCTCCGGAAGGAAAGGCCCGAGGGCGCCCCAGCAGAAGCGGAGAGGGTGATGGTCTGTGACTCGCCCGACGACGGGCCCACTTGCTCGCGATGCCGCGTGCAGGTGCAGCTGGCCCCGGCCAGGGGACGCGGCCCGAGTCCAGCCTGTCCCCTGGAGGTCAGCTCACAGAGGCACCGAGTTAATCAAATCACAGACAGTGAAGCAGGGAAGCGTCACCCAGACTCGAAAAACCAATCCTGTGGGATCCACTCACAGGAGGCCCTGAAGGACTCAGGCCCACAGATACAGGTGGCGGGAGGACGGGGCGGGGAGGGGGTCCGTGTGTAACAAGACAGAGTCCTGATCACGTTCTGGGGACCGACAGAGGGGACAGCCGCACGACGGCATGAATGTGCTTGGTGCCCCTGAAACGTACACGTCAAAACGGTTAAGGTGGTAAATGTTACAGGACAAACACTTCACCACAATACAAAGAAAGGGAGAGGTAGATAAAAACACGCTCCTGACTGCTTGAACTTGAATGAAGAGCCCTGGAAGACTGAGGGTGGGCGGAGCCTGGCAGGAGGGCCTCCTGGTGGTGGGGACGGAGGGGCTGCCCGCCCCGTGGACGGACGCGGAGTTGTGTCCAGGCCGCAGACTGACGAGCGCCCCAGCGCGCGGCCTCGTACGGGCACCTGCGGTGTTAATGCCTTTCAAATCATGATCTGTCCTCCATCACGCCCTGCCACCCTTCCAGAAGCTTCCTTCCCGTGGGTCCTCCTGCAGTTACCCCCACGGCACGGGGAATCTTCTCAAAGCCAAACCCGACCCACAGCCTCTAGAGGTTCTGTAGCTCAGCCACCACCCCCCAGGAGACCTCAGCCCCAGGACACCCAGCTGCCAGGGTCCTCCTCTCCCGGGGTACGTCCCCTTGCGAAATTGTCCCTTTGATCCTTTAAGAGTCAGCTCAAGGCCCCTCCTCTTCCAGGAAGCCTTCCTGACCCCCAGGGCTGGGCCAAGTGGATGCCTTGACTACCCATCTCAGAACCTATCCCTGCAGGACTGCCTGCTGGGCACCAGCTCCTCTCGAGACTAGGGCCTGGGTCTGGTTGAGCTGTATGACCCTAAGCCCAGCACAGGGCCTGCCTGGCCAGGGTGAGCCGAAGTCAGCTTCTCGGAACCCCTAAAAGTGGCCTGCCTGACAGCGGTGTTTGTCCCAGGGTCCCAGGGGCACGACTGCTCAGCAGAACCCTCAGCCTTCCTTCCCAGCTGGGCTCCTTGAGGCCACGATGAGGTCGGTCTTGCCTCTGAGGTGCTCAGGTGGGGGGGGTGGGGGTAGAGGCTGATGCAGTAGCCAAGCCCCCCTCCCCCCACCGCCCAGGGGACTGGGGAGCAGAGGGCCAGGCAGGAACCAGCTCTGGGCAGGCTGGAGGGCGAGTGAGGGCTCAGCCAGGCCCACGACCGGGGTGGGGGGTCTTCTAGGCAGTGGGCTTAGGAGGTTTTGGTCTTGGTGTGCAGGGAAGAGTGTGCAGGCTCGGTGGGGGCTGCTGGGGGTGACATGTGGCCACCACACCTGTGCTGGCCCTACTCGCTGGCATCACCCGCTGACCCAGCAGAGGGGGCAGTGTCACCGGGGGTCCCGGGCCTTCCCGCCCCTAGGGTTTTGGGGTTTCGTGGAAGGAAATCAACCGGGGTGAACCTTGGGAGGGACAGAACCTATGGAGGCAGGCTGCTGCTGAGGGACCCCCGACCCTGTCCAGGTTCCTGGCTGGCCAAGGCACCAGCCCAGGCCCAGGTGACGGCCACTTTGTCCTCACGGGGTCCCCAACTCCATGGAGAACAAGCTCCCAGGACTCGCTGTCATGAGCAGCAAAGGGGCACGGCTTTGGTTTGTTGGCCCTCCGAGGAAAGCAGCAGAAACTATGTACCCCAGGCACAGAAACTGCCCTGTCCTGCGTTCATATGAGCACAGCATCCTGGAGGAGTCACATTCCTGACCCCAGGCACAGGGGCCACACCGCCCTCAGGGGCCTCCACACCCTGGCTGGACCTCCAGGGTCTCACCACCCCTGGGACCCAGCTCCCTCCTCTGTGCAGTGAGATGGGCGGTGCCGCTGACACGGACAGGTGGGAACCAGAGGGCACAGAGGCACACGGGGCAGCCCTCGACGTCACCCCTCAACGCAGTGTGGAGACCATGTGCTCTCGGCACTGGGCAAGGGTCACATGTGAGGGTGAGCTCAGGAGACCCCTGCTGGGTCGACATCAGAGCGGACCAAGTGGCCCCTCCCTTCCCTCACCTCCCGCACATGTCCTTGGTCCGGAGAGCCTGCTCTGGGCTCCCGGGAGCACCACACGTTTGCAGGCATGGGACTCAGGTGCTGGATCCAGCCTGCCCTGAAGGTGGCCCAGGACTGGCTCGTTGATGCCCACCATCAGCTGGGCTCCCCTTTCCGGCTGCAGGCCCTGGCCCTGTGGTGTGGATCTGGAGGAACCGCCTCCCTGAGGCCCTCCCTGCCCACTCCCGGCAGTGAGGCAGTGATCGCGCACATGCCCCTTAAGGGCTGGGGCGTCCTGGGGCAGGTTCCTCCTCATCAAACGGGAATAATCACAGTATTCGGTGCTCACCATGGGGCCTGCCCGCTGCCCTTCACAGACCCGAGATCACGTTGGCTGCAGGTTCACCATAGTTTCACACACGGCGGAGAAAGAAAAAATATTGCCAAACACTGTCCCCACGGGGTGCACTGTAGGAGGGACCCGCTTCGGAGGCGTCACCACCGACAGGTGTACGTCTCTAAGGAGCAGGTGGCTTGGCGCCCGCCAGCACCGCTGTGCCTGACGGAGCCACAGCGACGGAAGACCCGCTGAGGGCAGAGGTGGGCGTGGGACGGCGGAGAGCCCTCCCCCCTCCGCCCCCTCCGCCCCCTCCACCCCCCTTCCCCTGCTCTCGGCCCGGCTGGTGGGCCCGACGGCCGGCAGAGGGCGCCCCCGGGCCGGGATCTGCACGGTCCACGCAGCCAGCAACACTGGCCGCCGGGATACCCTGCGGCGTGGGGCCGCTGCGTCCCCGGGACCGTGCACCTTCACGCACCCCGGAGCACCCCAGCTCACCCCTGCTCCCAGGGACACCGCTACCCATCCCAGCTCTGCCGCCGGGCACCCCGGCTCATCCTGGGGCACCCCTGCGCACGCAGTGCACCCCCGCTCATTCCTTGCTCCCGGGGCACTCAGGCTCTCCAGTCTCTCCAAGGGACCCAGGCAGGTCGCTCCCTCTCTGTGTGCCTGTTTCCTCTTGGGGTCAGCTGACTGAGATGGGGCCACGGTAACTGCTGTCACGCCGCGCGCTGCGCTGAGCTGCAGCCGGGTGGGGGTGCGTCCGCTTGGGGAGCCCAGCTTCCTTGGCGCACCCTGGGTGCCCCACTTCTAGGGGCGAGCAGAGCGCAGAGCCCGGGAGACACTTGCACCCCCTGTACATGAGGAGCCCCGAGCAGAGCGGGTGGGGGGCACCAGGGGAGGGCTGTGCATCAGGACCGGCCCCCTCCTGGAGTCCCCACCCCCCACCTGACCCGGGCCCTCGGGATCTCCCCTCAAGCCCTGTTCCCGCGCTTTCCTCCTGCGCTAGGGGGCGGCGCCGGGCTCCTGGGACCCCTGGCCTGCAGCCCCGGTGGGGGTGAGGGCGGCAGGACTCCCTCTGCAGCACCCCTACCTTCCCAGCGCCAGACCCCCCTCCAGGGGCCTGCAGGGGGCGCCCGCTGCCTTGCTTCTGAAACAGCAGGGCACTGTCATCAGGTGGGGTGTGGAAAATCCTGCAAGATTTTCTTGCAGGAAGGCGGGGGGGGGGGGGGGGGGGGGGGGGGGGACGCCCCATCACAGGCCAGGCTTGGAGACCCCAATTCACAGGTAAGAAAACGAAGGGTGCCGAAGTTGATAAGAAATGTGACTGTGGGCAGGGGGCTCGGATGGGTGTGGAGGCACCAGACAGCTACCAAGGGGACAGGGCAGGGCCAGGGGTCATGGGTCCAGCTGGACACTCACCAGTCTCTTCCTGCCCCGGTGGGGCACGCAGAGGAAGGGGCACCGGACGCCCTCCTGTTAAAGGGGGTGAGTGTGGCCCAACCCCACAGGCTGCAGGGGCCCAGCCGCCGGTGGTGCTGCTGATAAGGTCCATGGGCCTCGGGACAGACTGCCAGCTCTCCGGGAGTGTTCCCTGCATCCGTCTTTGCACCCTCCTGGCCGCTGATCCCTGCTGGCCCGAGTGTCTCCCGTGGGTGGCCAGGGCGGCTGCAGCAGGTGCAGACGGGAGTCTTGAAGCCCCGCCGAGTGGCTCATGCTGTCCTCTCCCCGGTGGCTTTGGGGCACAGCCTGGGTCATCCCCCGCCCCAGATGGCTCCGCCCCTGCCTCGGCCCTCACCCCCCCCGCCCGTCCCACCCAGCTCCTCGGGTCTGACACAGCCATCTGTTGGGCAAATGAGTCTGGCAGGCACAAAGGACACTTGCAGAACAGGGGTTGCCCGGGAAGAGTTCCATTAGGTCTGGGGGTGGGGGCCACACACGAGCTCGGAAAGACCTCTTCTAAGGGGATGTTCTGGTAAAAGTGTCTGCGATGACACAGAAGGGTTACCTCCCTGAGGGGTTCGCTTTAAACACGCACACGCACACTCACACACACTCAGAACATTTGAGGTTCACAGCAAAATGCAGGGAAAGGAACGGAGGTTTCCCCTTTGCCCCTATGCCCCCCAACAAGCACAGCCTCCCCCTCTACCAACACCCCCACCAGAGAGGTTTACTCATTACAGCTGATGAACCTGTGTCCACACATCATTGTCGCTGAGCCCACAGGTGACGTTAGGGCTCCCTCTGGGCGTCCGTGGGTTTGGGCAAACGTGCAACGTCCTGTCCCCACCATACGGGTCGTGCGGCCATCCCGTGCCCTGAAAACCCTCTGCCCACCCCCCACCCCCGATTCATCCCCTTCCTCCAAACCCAGGTTGCGCTTTTTCATCTGGAGTCTCTCTCGGGAACCTGGTCAAACGGGGGCCGGGGTTCACTGCCTTCAGATGAGGAGACGTGGGCTTGGGGGCGAGGGCACCGGCGCCCCCAGGACGGGCCAGCCAGGCCGAGGACTGACGGTGGCCTGGGCGCACAGCCCCCGTGGCACTGCCCAGCTGCATGCAGGGGACACGCCCATGGGAAGCATGGCTTGGCCATGTCCCGCGGGCGGCCTGATGGCCAGTGAGGAGGTCATTCGTGCCACGCTGGGCTGTTGTTGACAGGTGCTGAACCGAAGAGTCAAGGCAGCAAAACCAGTAGCCTCAAGGGAGGCTCTCTGCCTGGTGCTCAGGGACAGTCTGCAGGGGCCTGTTTCAGTGCTGCGCCCACAGCTCTAACCCCGCTGGCCAAGGTTATCTGCCCGTGTGCCTAGCGTCTCCCCCAGACACCCACTGCTGTACCCCCACACTCTCGGGGGCCAGTAGACATCTGTCTGTCAAATGAATGAATGAATGATCACCAAAACGAATGAGCGAATGCCTTCTTACCTGAGCATCCTTGTTGATCTGGAAGGCAGGGCCAGGGCCCCACCGTCTAGCGGTCAGAGCTGTAGGGAGACAGCCTGGCTCCCCTGTGCCCCCCCAGGGCCATTGATCTGCACACCCGGCCCCCACAGGCACGGCGCTCTGCCAGGGGTCCCGTCTCCCCGGCCACACAACGCTCACCCGTCTTGGGCCGGCTCCGGGTAACGGCTGGGGGTCCCGGGTAACGGCTGGGGGTCCGTCACCCCTTGCGGGGGGCACTCCTCGGAGGCCCTGGCCCGGACCTGAGCGCAGGGACAGGGACGCCGCATTAGCATTGCGGCAGGGTCCTGAGACTGTTGATATCAGCACTTCAGGGTTATTTATGAATTCATCTATTTGCCGGGACAAGCCTTTCTGCATTTGGTTGCCATGGTTGCCTTAAAGTCGGTATCTTATTAATTCTGCATGTTATGAAATAAATACAGATCAGACAATCGCGCGAAGGTTCCTTTTTTTTTATTATGCAGTTTGGTTCTCGGCGCCCGGGGTAGGACACACACGGTGTCACGGCGACACGCATCCATCAGATTCTGGGCACCGGGGCGGGGTGCAGAGAGGCGCTGCCGAGCCCCGAGCCTGAGGAGAGACAGGATCCTCAGGGGAGAGACAGTGAGACAGAGCTGTGGGGGAGGGGAGAAGCTCGAGGGACCCCCGCGCCCGGGGCGGCTCCTGAAGGGATTCCCACAGCGGATGCACGGTGCCGTCCAGGAGGGAGGAGGTCAGTGCCCCGTGTGCCGGAGTTCCAAGCCACAGGGAGCCGGGACCACCCCAAAGTGCTGGGTGGGACTGCACGGTCCTATCCAGCCAAGGGTGCCCAGGGTGAGGGCCCTGCTCTGCGGGCCTGGGGCTGGCTGAGGCCGGCCTCTCCTGCTCCGTCTGTCCAAGCAGCAGGGAGGAATTCCCCAGAAACAAGATGCTTGTGCTGCTTCAGGCGGGCTCAGGAGGCCGGGGAGGAAGGATGCAGGACGGTCTTGCTGGGAACTCTCTTTGGGCAACCCGGCTGCCCTGAATCTGTCCAGCAGCCAAGGCCAACACCACTGTTTTCGTCTCCGATCAATAGAAGCACAGAGATGTGAAGTCACAAGCCTGTGGCTTCGTGATGATCGGGATTCGAACTCAGTCTGTCCACCGTCCGCACACGGCCCTCACTGGCCCCTGTCCAGTCCCTCCCCCGCCTCGGGGGCGAAACGTCCTCCGTGCTCCCCCAGCGCTCCGTCTCCTGAAAAGCCTCCCGGGCCTGTTCCCCTGGCCCAGGCAGCCGCCCCCTCCCGCTTGGCCCCCGGGTCACCCCATGGCACTTGTGCGTAGGGCCGGGCTGCGGGCGGTTGGGGACAAGTGAGGGGCGGCACCCACCATTCCGGGCCCAGCACAGATGGTCCCCCCCATGGTTCAGGGCCAGGAGAGTGTGAGGAGCCCAGGTGGGCCGGGCAGGGCACGTGAGCCGATGAGCGAGGCCCAGCCTGGCCCTCTGCAGGGAGCTGCGGGCAGAGAGGACCACGTAGGTGCCCAACCCGTGGAGCCAGGGTGCCAGCAAGATCCCTGGAGCCACGGCCGCCGCGAGAAGAGGCAGCGGGAGCTCGGGTGTGGGGTGCCCCGGGAACGAAGCGCCCGCTCTACGACCTCAAGCGTGTCGCTGGGGGCCTCGCCTCCTCTGTCCAATGGTGAGCCGCCCCGTCCAGCTGGGCCGGAAGTGGTTGACCTTCTGAAGGGCAGGATCTCAGCCCCCCTGCCCCCGCTCAGTGCCCGGCTGTCCGGAGACAACTGCCAGGGCCGGCCTCCGGCAGCCAGACCCTGCGGGCGGATGTGCCGTCAGCAACCCCCTCCCGCCAGCGCCCCGCGGGCTCCCCAGACGCTCCCAGCCCCCAGGGCCTGATCAGAGCATCGACAGAGTGGTGCTCACCATTTAATTAAGGTTCGTTTAATTAAAAACCTGGGATCCTTTATTAGACTCTGTAATTGATTTAATTTCCTGTGGAATTCAAGTGTCAAACACCTCGGCCACGTGAAGTCCCAGATTCTGGGGGGCGGACACAAAGGGACGGCGGCCGAGGGCCAAAGCTGCCGGAATGGAGAGCTGTGTACCCAGAGCCCCGCAGGCAGGCCCCCCAGCCACCCTCCCCTGTCTCCCTCTCCCCACCCCCTTTCCTACACCCTACACCCCACACCTGCTTTGGGCTTCCTTAGCTGAAGATCCCTCCCCAGCTAGGGGTTCCTCGAAAACAAGCGTTTTTCCTGATGGGAAAGACAGGCGGGGCCCGGCAGGCCGACCCCCGCTGCAGACTGGGTTTCTGGAAACCCCCGCAGTCAGTGACAGTGTTCTGGTTCAGTGGGCCTCTGGATGGGGAGCCCCTATCACTGCCCGGCCGCCCTTTGCGCCCCACGCCAGCTCATGGGACAGGAGTGGGGCTGGGGGGTCGGACAGCCGGCACGTGTCAGCTGCCCCCTGCCTGCCTCACCACAGATGCCCCGGGGGCAGAGTGCCCGGTGGTGGCCACACTGGGGCCTGACACCCAGCGGGGACGCGGGAGAGAGGCGGGGGTGGGCGCGCAGAAAGTGCTCGCTCCTTGTCCCCCGAGAACACCGCAGGTGGAGGACGCCTGCAAGGTGAAAACGCCTGGAACACCTACGGGGCGTCGAGGGCGGTGGCCTTTCATTGTCTGAAGCCACAGAAGGACTAGGCATCCCTCTGTTCAATATACGATGGCGACCTTGGACCCCGGGTCCTCCCGGGCCGGACAGCAACTCTGTAGGGGGCGTTTCTCCTCCCTAATTGGGATACACTTTGGGATTGCCTTTAAAGATTTTTTTAATTTTTATTTATTTTTGAGAGAGAGAGAGAGAGAGAGAGAAAGGGAGGGGCAGAGAGCGAGGGAGACACAGAGTCCGAAGCAGGCTCCAGGCTCCGAGCCGTCAGCACAGAGCCCGACGCAGGGCTTGAACTCACAAGCTGTGAGATCATGACCCGAGCAGAAGTCGGACACCCAACCGACGGAGCCCCCCAGGCACCCCCTTCTCTTAATGGTGGTAAATGATACGTAACGACATTTGCCGTCTTAACCATTTTTGGGGCACAGTTCGGGGGCGCCAGGTGCATTCACGCTGTCGTGCGGCCGTCCCCCCGTCCGTCCCCAGAACGTGTTCATCTCCCCAGATTGGACTCTGTCCCGTTACACACGGACCTTCCCCTCCCCCAGCCCTGCTCCCCACGCCCCCTGCTCCCTGTGTCTGTGGGTCTCATGACTGTAGAGCCTCCTGTGAGTGGACCTTCAGGGCTTGTCCTTCGGCGACAGGCTCACCTCGCAGAGCACGGTGTCCTCTAGGTCCGTGTGCATTATGGCCGGTGTTGGGGCCTCCCAGGTTTCCCTCTGGGGTAAAACAATGTTCGAAAGCTGACCTTGGTGATGGTTGCACAAAACCCAATGAACTGAACTGAACACCCCTAAGCGGGGGGACCGTATGGCACGTGAATTACAGAGGGTGCGCCCAGGCTGCCCGCCTTCCATCCTGTCCCGTGAGGGGCTGAGCTTTAGAAACTAGAGGTTATGGGTTTTCCAGCCAGCTCCCATCAGCAGAGACACACGCGTGGCTTTCCCGTGATGAGAAGCTTCTGGAATTCTGGACACGGAGCCCACTCTGCCCCGAAACAACCCCTCAGCTGTCTCTGCCCCCACCCCACCTGGCGGCCGAGAACCCTCAGCCCAGGCGACTCTGGCCTCCCCAGCAGCGTGGGCAGCTCTCCCGGGCAGAGACCGCGTCACCACGGCCGGTCGGTCCTGCTGGCCCCCGGTCCCGGGCAACTGCCCCCTCATGGCCCTCACAGCCTAACGAGCCCTGCCTGGTGCTTGGCCGGCGCTCAGCGGGAGGCTGGCCGGCCTCCTCCTGGCGCGTCTGTGCCGGGCTGTCCCCACGCATGCCAGGGGCAGATGTGGGCTGGTGCCATCGGAGCTGAGAGTCGCAAACCACTCACTTTCTCAAATGTGCATCCAGAGTTTGAATGAAAGAATCTGCATCTGTGCAGAGGGCTGGAGGGGAAGGGGAGAGCCGGGGGGTTGGGGGGGGGGGCGCTAGCCCCATAGCCCTGCACCGCCCCCTCCCCGCAGCCCCGCACCACCCCTGCAGCCCCCGCACCACCCCGCCCTGCCCTCGGCGGCTCCCTCTGCGGTCAGGGAGCATCTCCGGGGTGCCTGGCCGGCCTCTCTCTGTGCTGTGGCCCCTCCCCCAGCCCGAATCCCAGTCACAATTTATTCTGCCCGTTTTTACATCTTGATAGGACGGGCTGTGCTGTGCCCTGTGGGTATTGATTTTGCTCTATTTTACTGGTTTTAACTTAATGACTAGAAACCCCAAACAAATAAAATTTCCTTTAAAAACTCAGGGAGATCAATGAGGGGGACCGGAATCACTATTCTACGAGCTGAAGGGACCGTCCCCTGGGCCATTCGGAGTCATCGCTCACGGCCAGAGGTCCCTCGAGGATCGCGAGGGCATCCTGCAGTGGGGGCCGGCCTGTGCGCCTCACAAAGTGAGACCCTTGCGTCCGCCTGGTGAGGCCATTTGAAAGCCTGTCTCCAGGTCATAAAACGGAAAATCTAAACATTATTCATGTTTGCAAGCCTCCCAGCGGCCTCTATGCTCCGTGACCTCAGGGGATGACCAGAGAGGTCCAGGAAGGCCAGGTTGCAGACCCCCAGGGAGGAGAGGGCCCCTTCTGGGCTCGGTTCACCTGGTGGCCGCTGGGCGGGGTCTGGGAGATAGGGCCACCCTGGCCCAGGAAGAAGCGCGGGTTCCCTCTGGGAAGCAGGGGGGCCGTGAGCCGGGGCCACACTAAGGAGACCCCTGCGCCCAGCACCCCGGCCCTGGTGTGGCTGTGGATGCCGGAGGCCAACTGAAATCGCTCACGCAGCAAGGCCCCAGCCCGGGGGCCACAGGGGCCCCCTGCCCTCTCTGATGGGCTGGGGGTGAGGTGGGTGGTGGCCTGCAGTGAGGGACAGCCCCTCCCCCTGCTCCTCTCACCTGGAGACACCCCGTGTCCCAGCTGCCTCTCTGACTGCAGGGTCCCCCGGGGTCCGGGGCCAGCAGAAGCTCCAGGCCATTTTGGGAAGGGGAGCCAAGGCAGGCTCTGGACAGGGAGCCCCGACTCAGTCCCTTCCCACGAGACTCGGAGAAGGCCCTCGGGGGTCTGCAGGCTGAGGGGCCCTCCAGGGACCCCTGAGCCGCTCGCCTCTGTAGGTCTGTGCCCTCCAAGTTGTGGGCACAGAGGTGGGCAGGAGAGGAGCAGGGCCGAGGACGGGGAGTGGCCCCTTCCGGATCTGCCCGCATCCCTGCGGGAGGGGAGGGGCTGGCGTGTCCCCCAGAGTCTGATGCCCAGAGAGTGGCCTTCTCGTCCCTCCACGGGGCGGGCTCACACCTCCCTCCACCACTCATGCGTGGGAAGGTTTCGGCCCAGCCTGGACCAGTTACGGGAAATGACTCTCTGAGCCCGTGAGGCCGGCCCGGGGCGGGGTTGGGGGGCGCTGCTGGGATCGGCCCGGGACCCTCCCCGACTAGGGCAGCTCCACGTGTGGCCGGCAAGCGGCCCGCTCTGAGTTTTGCTCCTGCCCGCCCACCCCGGCAACTGGAAGGTCTGCTCCACAGACACCTGCACGGTCGCAATGTCAGCCCCTCCCCCTGGTCGCCAGCCGGGAAGTAGGGGACAGGCTGCAGTCCGGCTCCCAACACGAGCCCGGGGACCTTCGAGACCCAGCAGGTCCTGGATGCCTGGGCATGTCGACCTCCTGCCTGGACACTCGGCCAACGTCAGGGTCATTAGGGACATCAACCGGAATACGACCCTGAGAGTCCAGTCACAGCCACAATTAAGGGACACCGTGCCGGGCTTCCTGTCACAGGCGATCCTTGACTTGGGGCCCAGAGTGTGAGATGCCCCCTGGGTGGGGCGGGGCTGGGGGGGCACGGCAAGGCAGAGGTGTCACAGGCTCCCAGGCCATGCCTGCTCCGGGCAGATCGCCGGTGTCTCGAGGCCCAGCCTGCAGAGGCCCCCACCTGGAGTGCGGCTGTTTTCTCCTTAGCCAGCCATGTGGGGTCCTGGGTGAGGTGCAAACCCCTTCCTCCTCCCCTCCTCCCCCCCAAACCAAGGGGTGCTGCCTGGCCCTGGGGAGCCCTCCCATTTCCCTCCACAGACATCGCTGCCCCACCTAGTTTCAGCACCTGAGCCCTGGAACGTTCCAGAGCCAGGGAGGCCCCTCCCTGCCTCAGCCCACAGTGGGCTGCTGACTTCCTCTCACCTGGTGGGACGCCCTTGGCTCCGGCTGCCTGCCCTCAGGGGCCACAGGCAGAGCTGGTGTGAATCTGCTCCAGGGGGCTTTATACCAGCTCAGAAGTAGGGGGGGCACCACCGTCCACATGAGCACCCACCAGCATCGGGAGGGTGCGGGCCCCCTGCCCTGGGTGCTGCCGGGCCCCCGCATGAGCGAGGATTTGGGCATCTGGCCGCCCGGTGTGGTGCTGGGCGGCTCTGGGCAAGTTCTTCCCCACTCTGACCTCAGTTTCCCCAGCTGTAAAATGGGGTAATGATGACCAGGTGTGAGGAGTAAATGCAGTGACATGAGACGAAGGGTCGGGTGCCAGCTTGTCTGTCCCCAGAGCAGCCACTCCTGGTGAAGGGGTTCCCCGGGGTCAGACTCACCAGGCGGCACCGAACCGGCCCACCCGCTCCTCGCCCGGCACCCCCAACTCTGTGTTGTCAGGCCCCGGTGGGAAGCACGCTGCCCGGTAGATCTGCTGACGCCGCTTCTGTCTGCGGGGTGCAGGCCCTTCCTTATCCCACATCCGGAGGGGGGCAGGGCTGAGCGAGGTCCCTGAGGCCCCCAGAGCCAGGCTGGGACGACAGGTAGCCCTCACAGAAGGACATGTGCACACGTGTGTGGTGTGTGCATTGGTGTACGTGCAAGCAAGCACACGCACAGCATGCCGTGTGCGCACCCATCACGCAGGGACACATGCGTGGGCCGTGCACGGTGCACTGGGATCCCTGCGATGTGTGCGTGGGGGGGAGCATGCACGCGTACCTGCGACGTGTGTGTACTCACGATCGCCCGTCGGAGCCCATGTGCACCACTGGGAACAGAGAGAGCTCCCCAGCAGGCCCCCCGCCCCGGGCCAACCCCACACTTCCACACGGGGTCATGGGGAGGGGCGGGGGACACTCGGCCACAGCAGCCCCCTGAACGGCAGTCTGATCCGACGCCACCATGGGTGAAAGCCCTCTACCTGCCAGATGTTCTCCAGGGTCAATTGTTAATGCCTGTCATCAATTATTTAAGGGCCGGGAGCCCTCTTTTCTTAACAAAGCAGCGGCAGCCCCAGAGACACCGGCTCAGGTTACCTGGGCCGCAGGCGCCCACGCGAGAAGGGCAGGACTGGGAAGGGCCGGGCCCACTTCAGAAAGGACACGGTCGGCACCACGGGAGCAGGTGCCAAGACCCGGGCGGGCCCGGGAGGGCCCTTGGGGTTCTTGGTGAGCCCCTCTCTGCCCTCGGCTCTCTGTCCCTATACTCTCAAAGCCTTCAAAGGGGCCCCTTGGGCAGAGGGAGGAGAAGGCCCACCCACCCTTCTCTCCACTTGCAGTGCCCCCTGGGACAGACATATCTGGGGGTCCTCAGTTAGGGCGGCTCTGTGGTCCTGGAGGCTGGGTCCTCTGAGGCCGGGCATCCTGGGCACATGGGGCCAGGCTTGGACCACAGGCAGGGACCGGCCAGCAGCAGGTGGCAGGCATGTACATATTTGCTTCTCCGCTTAGGCAGGAGTTCCTTGTGGTTACACCTGAGATTTGGGCCAGGAAGGGCCGTCAGGGGTCAGCCCTGCCCCACGCCCTCATGGCAGAAGGGGCAGGGCGCTACCCCGTCTCCCGGTGGCTCCCGACCGGGCCGGGATGAAGAGCCACGACGCCCAGAAGCCCACGGGCACAACAGGACACAGGGGCCCCGGTGGGGGTGGTCGCAGGCGCTGGGCGCTGCAGACCGCAGTCTGAGATCTCAGTTTAGGGTCAGGCGCCAGAGGCCAGTGTTACGTCTCCAGTTTCACAGAGCGAGAGGGCGTGGCCGTGCAGGGTGGAGGGCAGAGCCCTGGGGCCGAGCACAGGCTCAGGTTCAAGGCCAGCTCTCCAGTCTGCTGGGCCGCCAGGGGCTCCCAGGCACCTTGGGGCAGCCCTCATCCCGGGCTCCAACGCTGAGCGGCCCTGCGTCCATTTCACAGATAGGAAACTGAGGCTCGAGGGCTGGGCTTGTGGCGAGCCGACGAAGCGCACAAGGCAGGTAAGGGACGGGGCCGGATCCCAGCCCCCTGCCGCCCACCCCCCGAGCCGCCCGAGCACATGGCTGTGTCTCGAGGCACCCAAGCAGGGAGGACACCGCCCACGCTGCTCCTTGCCTGGCCTGTCACCGGAGCACAGACAGGGCAGAAAGACACGGGTCCTGTTCGTGGTGGGTCCGATGTCTCGACATCCGATCAGGCTAGTCAGCCCTTGTCAGTAGCATTGGCCGGGGCCTCTCCAAGGTGCCTGAATTATGCACGAGGCCGGCCACACGGGTGGCAGATGGCAGCACACGAGGTAACCGGAGCCCGGGGCAGGCGGGCTGTGCAAGAGGGACGCACGTCAGGGCCCTGCCACCCCACCCTCAGCGGGTGGAGGACACACACGAGGGCCCCTCTCCTGCCCCCTCCTGTCTGCTACGAGGGACAAAGTCTACACTTTGGTCCCGGGGACGTCCCTGTAAGTCAGTGATGGAAGCTGTGTGGATTCTGTCAGGGGACCCTGGTCCTCATAGAGCTCAGGTGGGGACCAGGGTGCCCCAAAGACCCGGGGTCTCCTAAGAGCTGTGCGGCACCGCCTGGGCGGCCAGGGCTGGGCTGCAGCGGGGGACACTGGGCCCAGATGACGGGGGCGCCCCCTTTCCCAGCAGCCTGCCCCCAGCGCTGACACCTGCAAGATGGTTTTTCTGGTCCTCACCTAGTTGAGATGGCAGTCCCGGGGGGAGGGGGGGGGTTCTGCACACTTCGCCCAAGGGCTCGGGAGGACGTCACAGCTTTCTGTGCGGAACACAGGCGGCCGGAGCTCCCTCGGCCTCCGCTGCCCCGGCCCAGGCAGCCGGCCCTCCTCCCTTGCTCGCCCCACCCCGGGAGGGGCTTCCACGCGGATACGTGCCCACAGGGTGGCGGGGGGGGGCCAGCGCCCACCCCCGAGCGCCCCTGGTCCCCTGGGTGGGGCGGGCTGAGCGTGGGCCTCTACAAACAATGATTTATCTCGGAATTAAGTGTATTACACCGAGGACTTGCCAGTTCCGTCCCGCCGACGTGCACAGGAAATCTGGCTAATTAAATATATTATGCAGTGTAGCCTTGATTGTTGGGAATGAATCAGTTTCCTACAGTGAGCGTCACACATCGTAATTAACGTTAGAGCTCTAAATCCAAGATGGGGCCGCTCGGCTCCCCGCCCTGGCACGGGCGGCCCCCAGACCCCCAGGGGGCCGGACCGACCCCACGCACCCCTTCTGGTCCGCCCTCAGGCCCCCTTTGGGAGAGACGGGCCACAGACCGCCTGATGCCTTGGTTCTGCCCCCCGGGGGCAAGTGCAGGACTCCGGGTCCCGTCCTGCCCCTTATTAGAGGGGTCCCACCCTGTTAAAACGGGGGTAACAACGGAAACAAAATGAGGGGTCTGGTGGGAGGGAGCGAAATGCACAGACAGAGCGCCAGGATGGTCTGCGCACAAGGTCTGAGCTCAGGGAGCCAAGCACGGCTTTCCACCAAGTTCCTGGCCTCAGGGGGCCAGTGGGTAGACAGACCAGCAGAATATGTAACTGTCAAGGGTGGGTGAAAGTCGAGGGGGTCGTGCCAGAGGACCTGCAGGCCAGGGAGCTGATCCAGGCCAGCAGGGAGGAGGTCACCTGCATGGCGAGAAGGAATCGGCTACAGGAGGCCCTGGGGGCAGGAAGCAGCAGGGGCAAAGGCCCTGTGGTAGGGACGGGAGGCCCCAGGAGGCTGGTGGGCTGGGGTGAGGAGAGCCTAGCCACCGGTCATCCTGCCTCCTCCCGAACAGCATCAGCTCGCGGTGTCCCCTCGCTCTGCCCCTTGCGTCCACGAGGCCCCCTTCCTGTGGGCTCCTGGGGTGGGTCTGGCCCTGACTTACCAGCCCCCAGGGCAGCCTGAGTGGGGACAGGACCCAAGAGCAGCTCGGGAAATGTTGGGCGCCCTCACCCCAAGTACGTTCCAACTCCCTCATGTTGTTCCTGCCTCCGGAAGCCTCTGCCTCCTGGCTTGGGGGCCCCGCAGGGAGGGAAGGGGCCACGACCCCAGAAGTGCCCTCCGGGGCCTGCTCTGGCCTGGGACGAGTGGCAGTGGGTCCCTGCCGATCTACCTCTGCCACGGGGGTCCCCCTCACCACCCCCGCCCCCAGCCTGAACACCCCCCCCCCCCAATCACAGAGCCGTCCTTCCCCTCCCGGAGGCCCTTCACCAGCAACCACGGTCTGACAGGCTCGGGGGGCGACGTCTGTCTTTTCCGCATCTCCGGGACCCAGCACCAGTCCCGGCTCCCCGAAGCCCTGGCCATTTGTGGGATGAGTGGGCGCGTGGACGAAGGTGAGGGTTCAGGGGTGTGCACTGCACTGACACCCCGGGGGAGGGGACCGCAGGCCCAGCCAGCCCCCCTCCCCACTCTGGGATCTTCCATGGGGACCGGGGCCTGGATTCCCATCACACTCGCCGGCCAGTCTGACCCGGCGGGCCACAGGCCATGCTTGGAGGGACACTCGCTTTAGGGACCTGCTTTCCCACGCCAGGGCACGAGGTGCTCAGGGGACCCGACCCGGCTGGGGGTCCTGCAGTAGGCCCGCCGGAAGTTCTCAAGGTCAGGGCCATCGGCTGACAGGACAGGCCCTCCCACCGCAGCGGGGTCAGGGGCCAGGCGGGGCCCGGGAGAGACGTGTCCGAGAATACCCAAGCAGCCCTGCAGCCGCAGCTCTGTTTTAATTTCACTTTCCTGATGAGAGCCTCAGGATCGATGGCTGGCCGCAAGGCAAGGTGCCCCCATTTGCATACTTCCGGAGGCCACGGTGGGGAGGGCGGGCTGGGGCGGGCGAGGGAGGACGTGCCCCAGGCTGATTGAAGCCAGGCTCCTTTTTGGCTAAAAGGAATTTAATTTCCAAGTGCGAGCTCGGAATGGATTGTGCCGAGTCCCGGCCGAGGGAGGGGCTCAGAAAAGGCGTCTTTTAAGAGGCGAAGTGCATGGGTTCCAAGTCACCTCCTCTCAGTGTCCCCGCCGGGCCCCTGGTGTCGCTGCGATCATTACTCTGATCTTCAAATGTTCGAGGCTTCCCGCTCTGCTGGAGGAAAGGGGGTTTGGCCCCCGTGAAGGTGACAGACGGGCTGCCCCATGACTTCCTCATTTCCCCGAGAATCTGGGGCACAAGGCCCCCATCCCACTTTCCGGCTGGAGCCCCACAGTGCCCCACCTCCCACGGGGCCCGCGGCGGGTCTGGTCCCTGAGAGGGCAGGAAGGCGTGGACCTTGCCCTCTGGGCTGCCCTCGGCCTCCCGGCCCCGTCCTCCTTGGGGGCCCCCAGCTCTGGGTGAGGGGCGGGGAGCTGCCCTCCGACCAGACCCCCGTCGTGGGCTGTGTGCCCGTGCCATTGCCCCTCAGATGCCTCCAGAGGGGGTCATGTCCCCACAAGGTCCAGAAGAAAGGGCAGGGTGGGGGTTCACTCCAGGGGACACCCTGGGCCCTCACTCTGGCCACCTGGGTCACCCTCAGAGCTTTCAAGAGACAGATCTGCTGTCCTTTAACTAGGAGGGGACCCCGTCCAGCCCTCCGCTCGGGACGGCAGCCTGCACAAGGCCTCCCTCGGCCGGGGTCGGGCCCCCCTGCCCCTGACGCCCCCTCCTCAAAGGGCAGAGTGAAAGGGGCCATCCGGGGCGGTACCAGCTCGGTCACCCGCCAGCCTGAGACCTGGAGCAGGCCCCTCTCATCCTGCGGTTTGCTCATCTGTGAAAGGGGCGCCTCCCCGTGAGAGAGGGGCTTCCGTGAGCCGTCACCAGGGACGTGCCCGGAACAGAGCGGCTCCCGTATGGGCTCTGCGCTGGTAACTCTGATCCCGACTGTGGGCAGTTTTCTGCCCCCTGTGACTGTCGGGACAGGGAGCACGTTCCTCCCGGACACACAGGGGACGAGGTTAGGAACCTGGATTGCAGTGTCCAGGGGACGCAGCCCGGGAACAGGACAGGAGCAGGTGGCCAGGCCCGCCCATCCCACCCCTCACCCAGGGTATCAGAAACCCTCTGTGGGCCTGGGGTGGGTGCCGGAAGGGCAGGTGGGGACCCAGAGGGAAGAATGGGGCGCTCTGCGGGTCATGGAGAGAGGCAAGCCTGAGGCGCACGCTGGGCCCCGAGGGTCTGCTCTGGTCTCCGTCATTGGCCCTTGACCTGGCCGATGGCCACGCCAGGACTTGGGCCCCTAGCAGGGGGCTGGATGGCACCTCTGGGAGGCATCATTCTTGGTGCCCAGAGCGCTGGGAAAGACGTTAAGCAAACAGCGGGGCCTCCACTGCCCGGACGCGCAGACGTCGGTTTAAAACGACTCGCGGGAGGGTTTCAGGAGCGCAGGGAAAGCCTGACGCTAAATACGGAGTCACGGCTAAGACAGGCGGACACGCAGCTGGGGGGCAGACGGGTCCTGGCGCGGAGGGAACAAGGCCCGGGACAGAACGGGAGGTGTGCTGGCGCCCGGGGTCCGCGGGAGGCAGCGGTTTGCTTCTCCACGCACCTCTGTGTGCCGCGGGTGTGGACAGCGGGCACGTTCGCTTCCGCGGCGGGGAGTGGGGGGGGGGGGGGGTAGGAGATGACAGTGTGCAGCATCCACGGTGGCTCCGCTCACGGCCACCAAAGGGGGAGCAGCCCACGGGCCCGTCCACAGATGACGGACAAAGAAGCCGCTCCTGTCCTGAGGAGGGGACATCATTCCGCCCTGAAGGGAGCCACCCTGACGCGCCCCGCCCCCCCCCCCCCCCCCCCCCCGCAGCACGGGCGACCCCCAGAGGCATCACGTGTGCCGGAGCAGCCATACACCAGGGCTCCGTTCGCACCAGCGTCTGCAGGGGGCGTGGCCACCGGGAGGGGTGTGGGGGGAAGGGGGTCCTTTTAGAAAGTATTTTGGGGGCTCCTGGCTGGCTCAGTCACAGAAGCGTGCAACTCTTGATCTCGAGGTTGTGAGTTTGAGCCCCACACTCGGTGTAGAGATTACCTAAATAAATAAACTTTAACAAAATCATAAAAAAAAAAAAAAAAAAAAAAACTGGACCGGGGCACCTGGGTGGCTCAGTGGGTTAAGCGTCCAACATCAGCTCAGGTCATAATCTCGCGGTCTGTGAGTTCGAGCCCCTCGTCGGGCTCTGTGCCCACAGCTCAGAGCCTGGAGCCTCTTCAGATTCTGTGTCTTTCTCTCTCTCTGCCCCTCCCCCGCTCACACTCTGTCTCCCAAAAATAAGTAAATAGTAAAAAAAAAAAAAAATTTTTTTAAAAAGGTATTTAGGGGCACCTGGGTGGCTCAGTCGGTTGAGCATCCAACTTCAGCTCAGGTCATGATCTCATGGCTGGTGAGTTTGAGCCCCACGTCGGGCTCTGTGCCTACAGCTCAGAGCCTGCTTCGGATTCTGTGTCTCCTTCTCTCCCTGCCCTTCCCCTCCTCTTGCTCTGTCCCTCTCTCTCTCTCTCTCTCTCTCTCAAAAATAAATAAACATTGAAAAACACCACTGGACTATTTTTAAGAGGAGTTTTATGTTCACAGCATCAGGCAGAAGGGACTGAGGTTTCCCCCGTCCACCCCTGACCCCACTTGTGCAAGGCCTCCCCCGCTACCAACACCCCCCCTCGTGGCCCGTTTGTCACACCTGCTGAGCCCGCACTGACACGTCATCATCACCCAATGTCCGCGGTGTGCCTGAGGCCCGCCCGTGCTGTTGCGGAACTGGGCGTGTGTGTCCTCCTTTACAGTATCGCACAAAGGTGTTTCACGGCCCTAACGATGCCCTGGGCCCCCCCCCAGTCGTCCCGACCTCCTCCCCAGCCCCTGCCAGCCCTGACCCTCCTACCGTTGCCAAGTTTCGCCTTTTCCGGAAGGTCACAGAGGCGGCACCCTGCAGTCGCCCGCCCCTCCTGGGTGTTATTACAGGACTGACGTGCACGGGCCACAAGGCATGGCGGGGGAGGGGGGGGTACGTGCGGCGGACCCCCTCGCCCCTCGAGGTTACAGCCCTTCTGTCCAGCGACGAGAACTCACGAGTTCTACTGTCTCAGCAACTTTGAAACACGCGACGTCGCTAACTTCGGTCACCGTGCGGCACGTCCCAGCCCCGTACTTACCTCGTTACACCCGGAGGTTTGTATCTCTTGACCACCTGCGCCCCTGGCGACACCAGTCTGTTCTCTGCCTCTGTGGGTGCAGGTGCTTTTGGGTCCCGCACACAAGGGGTATCGCACGGCATTTGCCTGACTCGTTTCCCCAGTGTAACACCCTCCAGGCCCATCCTCGTCGTCGCAGATGACAGGACTGCCTTCTTTCCTGTGGCTGCGTAATATTCCACCCTATGGCATCAGGGGACGCTCGGGTGGCCCCCAGTCCTGGCCCCTGTGAATGACGAGCCCCCCGCAGCGAACGCGGTTGCGGATGCCTCTGTGACACGACGGTTTCACGTCCTTCAGATAAACACGCAGACGTGGCGTTACTGGATTGTACGGCTTGTCGAGGAAGCGCCACGCTGTTTCCCCGGCGGCTGCCCCAGCCTGCCTTCCCCGGCCCTGCTCCAGGGACCCCGTCTCCGCGTCCTGCCCAGCACCTGTCATCTCCTGCCTTCGTCACGATGGCCGTTCTAACAGGCGGGTGGTGATAACCCCTGGTGGTTTAAAAAACAATTATTTTTAATGTTTATTTATTTTTGAGAGAGAGAGACAGAGCGTGAGCAGGGGAGGGGCAGAGAGAGAGGGAGACCCAGAATCCGAAGCGGGCTCCGGGCTCCGAGCCGTCAGCACAGAGCCCGACGCGGGGCTCGGACCCACGAACCGTGAGATCGTGACCTGAGCCGAAGTCAGACGCTCAGTCGACCGAGCCCCCCGGGCGCCCCTACAACTCATGGTGGTTTTGAGCCGCATCGGACGGTCCCTTCACACTGGCTTCTCTTAGTTACCAACAGTGTTTTCGGTGCCTCCATGTGCTCCCCCGGCTTCTTTGCCCGATTCTTTCTAGTGCTGACCGGTATTCCGCGCCCTGGCTGGACCCCAGCTCACATATGCGTCACCTCCGGAAGGATGTTTTGGCTGCTTCCGACTTGGCGATTCCGCGCAAACCGCTGCAAATGCACGTGTGCAGATTCTTGTGTGGACGTGACTTCTCCACTCCTCTGGGTAAACACCAAGGAGAGCTCCGGCCGGCTGGCGTCGTGAGAGTCTGCTCAGCCTAGTAAGAAACTGCCGGGCCGTCTCCGGGGTTTCTCTCTGGGGCGGGGAGAGCCGTGGATGGTGGTGGTGGCCGCACGGCCCCGTGAACACCGTAAAGCCACCGCACAAACACTTCCAGCGGGTGAACCGCGTGGTATGCGGCTTGTCTCTCAATAAAGCCGGGTTATGAAAAGGCAGCAGCCCCGGCAGAGGGTCACTGTCTCTCCTCGGGACAGGGGCACCCGGGGCGGGGAAGGGGTGGGGGGGGGCAGCGGGCCAGATGGCAAGACCCGGGGCGGCCCCGAGCCTCTGCCCTGTGGGGCCCCGGGGAGCCGGCCGGGCCGCAATCAGTGCTGGTGACAAGCTTAAAGGCCAGATTAAAAGCACTGAGGGGACCTCCGTGGGTCGAGGTCAATAAATCTTGCCGGCGGCCGCGGCCTCCCGCCCGCTCGGCGCAGCAATCTGTCCGGCTGTCGCTCACGGGCACAGTTGCTCCCCATTACCTCGGGGGAAGAGCCACAAATCACTGTGACAGACCAATCAACAGGCCGGGAAATTTTTATACACCCTGCCTCTTGAAGGATGGCCCTCCCTCAGCAGCACATCAGAATAAATCTCTTCAAAAACTTTCCCCGCAGCCGCCTCCCCGCCCACCCCCCACCCCCAGTGCTGGGGACCCGTCCCCGCCACCGTCCCGCCCTCTCCGCCGGCCTGCCTGCACCCGGGTCTCGCCTCCGCGGCCGTGACCGTGACCGGGGCTGACGGTGCCGGGCCCCTGACCGAGCGTGCGCCCGCGGCTTCGGGCCCGGCCGGAGCGCCTTGCTTCGGCGGGAGGAAAGAAAGCTTTACGAAATAATTCATAGGAAACTTAAAACACTCAGACACGAGAAATTGCAAATGGGGAGATATGATGGATTGTGGGCCGAGAGGAGGAGACTTGTTCGGGCAAAATTGATCCCTCGGAAAATGGCTTTGTCTGCTCTGAAAAATGGGCCGTATCCTGCCGAGGCTCGAGAGCCATAATCCCGAAAATAATTTGCTTTTGATTTCCTCTCAGAGTCGGCCTTTCCTCTCCCCGTGCCCGGGGCCCGGGCAGCCCTGCTGGCAGCCTCACCCACCCTATATCCGGTGGGCCCCGAATTTCCCGTCCGCTGGTCCCCGGGCCCGGGCGCTCGAAACAAAGGCGCCATGGCCACCTGGTCATCCCCTGGGACAGCGAGCAGAATCCTCCCCTCCCGGGTGTGGCACCGGCACCCAGAACCACTGGGGCCACCCCGGACCCCTCCCCTGCAGGTGGGGAAACTGAGGCCAGAGTGGAGGGTGGTCAGAGGAGCCAGAAGCAGATCCACACCCAGGGAGGGCTTGGCCTTGTGGAAGGTGTGCGTGGACACGAGCCCGGTCTCCAGCCTGCACGGGGACTGGCCCCGGAGGGCCGCCGTCCCCTGGGCAGAGCTGAGTCTTGGGGGGCGCCAGGCCAAGGTGCTCCCTCGGACCGCCAACCCGCCTGGAGTTAGTGGGGCTGTGGACCCCTGCCGTTCCCCAGGCCCACAGGGTGGGGGTCTCTGGGTCGGGTGAGGCGGCCATTCCTTGCTCTCCTGGCGAGCCTCACGCCCAGCACGTCCGTGAGTGTGACCTCATCTTCCCCAGACCTGTGGCCAGCCCGCGGGGGCCAGAGTTGTGGACGAAGGGCTGTGGGGCTGGGCTCTGGAGTTTTCGCCCTGTGGCAGCCACTGTGTTTCCAGGGACGCGGGGACGCTGCCTGTGGCAGGAGCCCTAAGAGAGGGGCCCGGGAGCCCGGGCCTCTAGGAGCAGGTGCCTAGAGGTGGTTGGTCAGGGGACCCTGGGGGCGAGGTGGCCTTCCCCTCCTGCAGGTAGCAGTGTCTCCAACACCCTGTCCTGTGCTTTTCCTTTGGGGGAAAGCACGTGGGACCAGTCACAGGGAAGACATTTCCTGGAGGAAGAAAGGGCCAGAGGGCAGGTCCCTCGTGATCCTGTAGGGGCCAGGCCTGGCCTTGCTGGCTGGCCAGCCCCTCCCCACGTCCCTGCAGAGGGGACACGGCAAACCCCACTCGGGTCAGTGGGCTCCAGGAAAGGCTGCCTGCAGGCGATGTGTCCCCTGGAGAAGTAAAACCTGGCGGGGGGGTGGGGTCACTTTCCCCTTCTGCTTGTGCAGCCAGGGAGCAGAGCCTGGGTCCTGCCGCACCTGTCAGCCCCGGGGCCTTGCCAAACCGGCCTCCTCTCTGGTCGCTCACCCCTCACCTGTAGGAGCTGAACGGGGACGCAGAGCCTCCTGGAGAGAGGCAGCCGACCGACCATAAAGCCACAGCGTTTGCCCGGCGAGGTCAAGGGCAAGCTGACTCTCGAGGTCAGACAAAGGCTGGCGTGGGATTGGTTGACCTGAAATTTCCTGGGGCCTGCCTCTTGCCCAGCATCACGGAGACCTCTCAGCCCCAGAGATCCTGGCAGGACAGGGGGGTTCACACAACGCCCTCCCATTCCGCAGGATGGGGTAAATGTCCCCGCCAGCGAGGGCACGCTGCTTCGAGGCCGCCGTATCTCGGGGCACCTTCTCCCTCGCGGTGGGGTGGGGACGTGGGCAGCACGCGGTGGCCTGTGTCCATCACACTCCTACGACGGACCAGGCCAGGGAAGCCAGCACAGCTCACAGGTGGCTCTTTTCCAACGACTGATGAACTCAGAGCCACTGTGTGGGCACCACCTGGCCTGGCTGCAGCCCCGCCTGCCTCGGTGCCCCCCACCCCACCCTGGACTAGTCCTCGCCTGGGGCAGGACCAGGCAGGCTCTCGCCTGAGACTAGTTCTGGGCTCAGCTGAGGTCGCGGTAGGGGTCACTTTCGGCATCATCTTGGGAGGCGAGGGAGGCGCACAGAGAGCGGGACCATCGCTGGGGAGCTGGGAGCCGCCGGGGTCTCCACCCCACAAGGCCAGGGTCAGCTTGCCTGCGACCCCCAGTGGCACTCATGAGACCCCACGCGGCCTGGAGCAAGAGGGGCAGGGCGGTCCGGGCCCGGGGCCGCCAGCCGAGTCAGAGCCGCTTTGGGGAGACGCTGCCTCCAGCGGGAGCCCCTGAGTTCACCCCACCCTGCAGCTCCTCCCCCAGAACGGGGGGGGGGGCCCGGGCACTGGACACTGAGAGACACGGGGTCACGGAGGCCCAGGCTGGGAGCAGGGTACCCAGAGCGGGCAGCGGCCGCGCGTTCCCGGGACCGGGCGCTGTGATACGGGGAGCAAAGCCCACCGGCAAGCTAGAGCCCGTGGGGAGCAGCACGCAGTGTGGCCGCACCCCAGGCTGGCCGGGAGCCCTGCTCCCCTCGGCCGCCCTCCTCTCTGGGTAACCCTGCCTGCAGGGAAGGAGGGGTTACCGGGGGCCCGGCGGCCAGCCTCAGAGGCGCGCGGCGTCCCCGGGGTGGGGTGGCGGCAGCGGGGGCGCAGGTATGAGGGGGGCGCCGCTCCGGCCTCTCTCTCCTCTGGCCCTCACCTGGGGGGGCGGGCGGCCCTCGCTGATTGTATTAGACAGGCCATTATCGATCAGGCTGTGGTTTATCCCCGGTGCCTCATTTCAATAAACAGCCGTTTGAAAGAATTAGCAGGGGACTCCGGCTCTCTCCCGCCCCCTTCCTCCTTCGCCCCGTCTTCCTTTGGATTTGTCAGGAGTCGAAGATTTATGAGGATTCGAGTAAGATTCTCGTTTGTTCCCGGGACGCGGGATCTGTGCATCGAGGGCACGGCACGGCCTGTTGTCCGCGTGCCCTCACACGGGGCCGCGGGCAAGGGCTGTCGGGCAGGGGGACACGACGGGGCGACAGGGAGGGGTCATCCCAGCAGCGTGTTACCCTGGGGAAACGGCGGGGCCAGCCTGGGACAGGAGGGAGTAGCCCCAGAGTGTCGCACTCCCGACGGTGGCTGGGCCAGGGCGGTGGCTGTCATGGGGCCATAATTCCTCCTCCGCAGAGGTGGGGGAGACGCCAGCTGTGTGTGTGTGTGTGTGTGTGTGTGTGCGTGTGTGTGTGCACCTGTGTGCGTGCACACGCGCCGAGCGCCGCGTCATAATCGCATCACGTGGTCCATTTTATTTCCTGTTTTCTACTCGTGGCAGCGGACATCTCCCCGCGTTAGTCAATACTCTGTTTGAAAAATATTTTCTTAATGGCTGCAAAAATCCTCAATGGATTGGTTGTAGCATAAAACCCTTAATGGTTTCCCCGACGTTTAGACATCTGGGAGGATGCTATTTCTTTGCTATTATTAATAATGCTGGTAAGATGGGCCACGCCGGGTCCAGCCGGGAGCTCCCTCGCCCCGAGCCTCTTCCCCGGCGCCCACGGGCCCCACGGCCTCCGGAAGCCTCGCCGCCCCGGCCCCTTCCGGGGCCTCCCTCGGAGGCCTCCTCGTCACGCGTCTACCCTGCGCGGGTGAGCCGGGCTGGGGGCGGGCGAGGCAACGCTTGCTGACCCCCGGTGTGGGGGTCACAGTGTCCAGACCACTGGTGTCGAGCGGTGCCCGGCACACAGTGAGTTTTATCTCGAGTCTGACGGTCACCGTCGTTTTCCTTTAAACGGTGTCGTTGGAATACAGCTCGTAGCTCACGTACCAGACGCTGCGCCCATTTAAACGGTACCGTTTGGGGCTCCCGCCTGGCTCAGTCAGAGGAGTGTGCAGCTCTGGATCTCGGGGTCTTGAGTTCAAGCCCCACGTTGGGCGCAGAGATGACTTAACAGTAACAAAAATAAACTGTACGACTCGACGGGTTTTGTTAGATCGCGTTGTTTTTAAAGTTGTGGTGAGAGATACGTAACGTATAAAATTTGCCATTTTAACCCCTTAAAACATTTTTTTAAGCCATTTATTGATTTCTGAGAGAGAGAGAGCCGAGAAGGGACAGAGAGAGGGAGACACAGAATCCGAAGCAGGCTCCAGGCTCCGAGCTGTCAGCACAGAGCCTGATGGGGGCTCGAACCCATGAACCGTGAGGTGAGATCATGACCCAAGCCGAAGTCTGGTGCTCAACCAACTGAGCCCCCAGGCGCCCCCATTTTAACCACTTTTAGGCGTACCACTCGGTGGCACCAAGGACACTCACACTGTTGTGCAACCCTCACCAGCGTCTGTCTCCAGAACTTTCTTACCTTCCCAAACTGAACTGTGTCCTGGTTAAATGCTGACTTCCCGTCCCCCCCCCACCCCCCCCCCACAGGTAACCTGTGTCCTACTTTCTGTTTCTGTGAATTGGACTATTTCCAGAAGGTCTTACAAATTTGTTTTTCGTGTTTATTTATTTTGAGAGAGAGCGAGAGCAGGGGGAGGGCAGGGAGGGAGGGAGAGAATCCCAAGCAGGCTCTGTATCATCAGCACGGCAACGGACACGGGGCTTGAACCCACAAACCGCGAGATCATGACCTGAGCTGAAATCGAAAGTCTGACGCTCAACCCGCTGAGCCCCCAGGCGCCTCTCAGCAGGTCTCATAAACAGACTCAGACGCTCCGAGTTTCTCTTCTCTCCCACCTTGTGTCGCGGGCCGAGGAACGCAGCCCTTGTGTTTTCATGGGGCCGTTAGCCCGGTCGCCGTGGCTGTAGGTGCACCTGCTGTTTTCTGTTCCTCCGTCTGCTCTGTTCCCTTCCCTGTGCTGTCCTTTACTTAATCAGGTACTTTTTCTGTCTCACTGCGTCTCCTCCTTTGGCTGATCAGTGATGACGCTTTATCTTTGTGTTTTTACTGGTTGTTTTAGGGATTATACGCCCTTCTCTGCCACGGTCTACCTTCAAGTGACGTCTTACCGCTTCCGTCCACCCACGACCGTCCCCGCGGCGGACTTCCGTGCCCGCCCCCGCCTGCGCGCTGCGGTCTCATGCCTCCGTGGGCCGTGCCCCCCACCCCGCATTACGATACTTTTTGCCTAAAACCATCAATTGTTTAACAATTTTTTTTTTTTACTAGAAAGAAAGCATTTTCTATTTACCCATGTGGTTTCCGTTCCCCGTGCTTTTCATTTCTTTGTGTAGATCAATCTTTCCATGGGGAATAATTCTCTTTTTGTCTGAAGGATTTCCTGTAACATTTCTTGCGGTCTGGTTTTGCTGGCAAAGAATTCTGTCAGCTTTCTTCTGCCTGGAAAGCCTTTATTTCACTTCGTTTTTGAGAGACTTCCCCCGTTCGTAGAATTCAGCGGTGGTGAACATTTTCTTTCAGAGCCTGCGAGACACCTGCGATGCTTCCGTGAGGGGCGGGCTGGCCTTCGTTTCTCCGACCGTTATGTGCCCGTCCCCGCTGGCTGCTCTCGCCGTGCCCCCTTTATGGCTGGCTTTGAGAAATACGATGAGCTTCAGTGTCGTTTGTCTTTACATTTCTTGTGTTTGGGGTTTGTAGTGCTCCTTGGACCCGTGGGCTTATAGGATCCGTCCATCTTGGGGAGCTTTGGGCCGTTACTTTTCATGCACGTTCCCTTCTCTGACCTCTCCCTCAAGGGCTCTGGAGACAGGTGCACTCGGCCAGCTTTCCTGGCCTCTCCTCTCCGTGTTTCCTCCGCCCCGTCTCTGAGTTCACGCGCCCTCCTTCTTTCTCTGTGTCCTCCACGCCCTCCCTTACACACTCAGCCTCCCCTCCGCCTCCTGGAGTCACTGTTGCAAGAGCCTTCTCTGCTCACTCTCTCCCGCCTCAGTTCTGAGTCATTGTATTGATCTGCTCCTCGTCATGGGGCCCATCGCCCTGCTTCTTCGCCAACCTGGTAATTTTTGCTTGGGTGCTAGACATTGTAGATTTCACCACATCCTCTTGTGAGGATATTTTGTATCCAAGCTCTTCTGAGCTTTGTTCTGCGATGTTGTTAAAGGAACCCTTTGCTCCTCTGGATGCTGGCCCTTGGGCTCAGTCGGCCTGTTAGACCAGAGCACTGTCGGGGCTAATTTTGCCCCCGTGTTGAGGTGAGACCCTTCTGAGCATTGCACCTGATGTCCCTTCGCTCTGGTTGGTGGAGACCTAGACTACCCCAGCCCTGTGTGAGTTCCAAGGGTTACGCCGCCTCTCCTGTGTTTCTTCTCCAGACCCGGGCGCTTTCCGCACACGCACAAGCCCGGCAGGTCAGCCAGAGACCCCGGGGTCTGTCCACGCAGCCTTCTCTCGTTGGGTGCCCCCATGACGCCAGCCTGGAAGCAAGCTGAGGGACTGGGGGCGCATCTCGCTTGCTTCCTGTCTCCCTGGACCGCCGTCCTGAGCGGCCTGTCGTCCAACGTTTTGTGCCACGTACACATTTTATATACTTCCCTGTTGTTTTATCTTAGCATGAGGGCAAATTCAGTTCCTATTGTTCTGTCATGGCTAGAAGCTGAAGCCCTCTGAGGACTTAATAAATATTTCTAGGCGAATAAATGAATAAGCGAATGAGTGAGGCTCTAAGCATGCCTTTGATCAAAGGATTTTTCCCCTACTCGGGTTACTCATTGCCTGGGCTCCACAAGGGTGCGTGGGGTGGCCCGCCCACCTCTCGGTCACAGTACCCGGCTCACAGAAGGCAGACAGGGCTGCCCGGCTGTGAACTGACCCCAGACGTGCAAGCGGGATGCCGACAGGTGTCAACACTTGTGGGGCCCTCGAGCCGTGACAGCGGGCTGCTTCCAGTCCTCATGGGACCGTCCCCACGTTCAGCCCAAATCCTGAGTTCAAGCAGAGGAAGGGGCCGGTTTCCACGTTGAAGCCCAGGAAGGGGGCCTGGGGGTCTCCCTGTCATACTCTCATCTGTCCAGTGGGGACAACTAGGGTGCCCAGAGGGGCCCCTCCACCAGGGGGACCACTGGCCCGTAGAACGGGGTGTGCAGCCCCTGAGCACTGACCGCATGCACGGGGTCCCAGCCCATGGCCTGCTGGGAGGGTCCGGAAGTCTGGGCTGGTGCAGCTCCCTTGAGGGACCGGGGAACAGACTGACTGCAGGGAGTGTGGAGATAGTTTATTTCGTCCTGACATAAAAATAACGGCCTGGGGGCGCCTGGGGGGCCAACTTTGGCTCTGGTCACGATCTCACGGTTCGTGAGTTTGGGCCCCAAATTGGGCTCTCTGCTGTCACTACAGAGCCTGCTTTGAATCCTCTGTCTCCCTCTCTCTCTGCCCCTCCCCCGCTTCCACTGTCTCTCTCAAAAATAAATAAACCTAGAAAAAATAATGGTAGCAGTCTGAGTGCTGTATTATAAAGGAAGTATAAAGGAAAGCTGGTGTTTCTGGGGTTTGCAGATTTGGGGAAGTGGGGGGGAGAGGAGGTCTGGTCTCCTGGGGAAGCATCTCTGGCCTGCTGTCCAGAGATGGACCTCTAGATGGGCCTCGTCGGACTTTGTCCCCGCAGGAGGTGCCTGGAGGTCGTGCATTAAGGTGCCACGTGGGTTACAGCCCCGTGCTGGGGGCGGCGGTGATGGGGGAGCAGAGGTCAGGGTGTCCACTGCTGAGAGGCCAGAGGAGGGGGTTGCTGAGCATGGGAGGAAAGTTGATCTCCTCCCACACACTTCCAGGGGCCCTGCCACGACCTCAAGGCTATGGCTCCTCGTGAGAGACCCCAGTGTCCTCACAGGCACTGTGAGAGAGAGCCAGCAGGGCCACGGGAGCCAGCGAGGAGAGAGACGAGGGTCCTGAGTCCAGAGGGCCCGTTTCCACCCGCCAGCCCAGGCCCCCAGCCCCTGTGGGCGCCGGGGCCCATCCGGATGATGGATCACAGAGGCCGCCCTGATACAGCAGATGCGGGCTGCACTTGGCCTCAATCGCTCCCTGGGGGCCCCGATCGATGGCCGCCCGTGATGAATGACTCAGGATTGATTTTCACTTAATTGACAATTTGGTGAACCTGTTTGCAGAATCCCAGGTTGGGCCCGAGAGGGAGCCTCGAGGTAAAAATACGGTGGGGTCGTGTCTTCCCCGGGCCGGGGTGGCCGCCAGGGGGCAGCAGAGGCCGGCCAGCCGCGGGGTGGGGATGGCGACACCAGGGCTCACCCTCCCCCGCTGGGGAATGCGTAGGAGGCCGAGGCCCCTCGGCCAGGTGGGACGGGGTCTTTGCTCTGGCTGGGGACCCAAGAAGAGGGACGGGGTCTTTGCTCTGGCTGGGGACCCAGGAAGAGGCACTGGCCGCAGTGATCAGAAGGCGGGTTGAAATCCCCAGGGGGGTGGGGGTGGGGGGAATTTGATCCCAGCTCAGCCCATCAGCTGCATCTCCAGGATGCTGCCTCTGGGCTGCTCTGACCCTCAGGTTTTCTTCTGTGAGGTGGACTCCACTCCAGCGTGCCCATCCCCCCACAGTGCCCATTTGATCAACTCTGCCACCCCCGCTCCCGCCCCTGCCAGAGGCCTTGCAGCCGCCAGAGCCCAGAGCGGCCAGGTTGTTACCAGGACAACAGCAAACCGAGCCTCTGGCTCACCTCTGCCTCCAGCCCCTGAACTCAATGTAACAGGACCCCTAGGTAATCCCCCCGAGGGCCACCCAGACAAAAGCCAAATTAAGTCAACAGAATTGCAGAGGGGAGACCGGGAGGCTGGAATTTCCCCCCAGGAGCAAACAAACAATGTCCCCTTCTCAGATGTAGGTGCACAGGGTCTGATTTCCGTCCTGCGCAATTTAATGCCACCCCAGGAGCCTGGGGACGGCCCTCCCCTCCGCCAGAGCCCCAGGCTCAGGCCTGGCACCCAAGGTCCTTGGCAGAGTTGCCCTGCCGACACCGGACTTCCTGCCCCCGCCCAGCCCCCACACCTGCTCCCCAGGTGCTGGGTGGGCAGGGATGGGGCAAGGTGCCTGTGGGGACTGGGGCGCTAAGGGGTGAGCTCCGGGCTGCGAGGGTCCCCGGCTTCCCTGCGCCGTATTCATGGGGCCTCTGGAAACTGCTCCCTGGAGGCTGTCTCCACCCACGGCCTCGGAGGCTGCTCTGGGGGGGCTGGGGGGGGGGCTCCGGGGAGGTGCTGGCCATCCTAGGGGCTCCCGCTCTGCTGGAAAACTTCAGCTTGTGGGTGTGGGAGTTGGGGCAGCTGGGGGACCGGCCGGGGGAGACAGCGTGGGCAGCAAGCCCTTAGCATCAGCTGGAAGTGACCTTGGACCTGGCTCCCCGGCCCCAGCCCCCCAAGCGGCCATAAGTTTGAGTGAGCAGTGTCGTTTCTGGGAGGCTCAGTTTACTCATCTGTAAATGGGGGTGTAAACGGCTACAGGCATCCGCGAAGATGCCCAGGGTCTCGGGCTTCCCTTGGTGCGGAGCAGAGTCCCGCCCCGCGCCTGGTAGCCGCGCCCCTGCTGTTGGTGAGAAGAACGTCGAGGTCGAGAAGCCCCCACGTGCCCCGTGCAGGCATGAGCGTGTGCGGCATGGGGTAGGGACCCCCACTGGCAAGTCCCAAGAGGTTGTGGGTGAGCGGCAGGGGCTGAGCAAGCCTTTGGTCCTCTGTCCAAACCCAGCAGGTGAGAGCAGGGTGGGCGGGCCGAGCAGGGTCCCTGGACGTCAGGCCCACGGGCGTCAGCAGACAGAGGCTGCCTGAGGCCCCCGTAGTGATCCACAGAGGTGGCTGGCTAACCCCCACTGGGCTAATCATTGTGGACACAAAACCATCCATTCCCCGCTGTCTGATGCCTTGAGAGTGCAGAAATTTCTAGAAGCTCGTCTGAATCAATGGCTCCCCTCCAGCTGGCCCCAGGGGCATTCTGCAGACACATGGAGACACCTCTTTGAGACCTAAATGCCTCACACGGGAGACCAGATCTGTCGGCTTGGCCCCGAGGCCTTCGAATCCTGGGCCCACCGGGCTGTTAGGGGCATTGATCTCGGTCCAGAGTCCACGCAAGTGGTCAGGGAGCCTCTTAGAGGCTGCCGATTCTCCAAGCGAGGACGGTCAGGGCCCCTTACAGACGGGCACGTGGAAGCATTGGTCTGGCCAGGGCCCGTGGTCACCCCGCGAGGGGCAGCCCCAGGGTCTCTGCAGATGTAATCGGTTAAGGATCTCAGAGACAAGACCCTCCTGGATTCGGGCGGGCCCTGCGTCCTTATAGGAAGGCGAGAGGGGCGGGCGCAGAGGAGAAGCCCGTGAAGAAGGAGGCAGAGACTGGGGTGATGTGGCCCCAAGCCAAGGGCCACCTGGGGCCACCAGGAGCTGGGAGAGGCAGGAAGGACCCTCTTCTACAGCCGCTGGGGAGAGGGCGGCCTGTGGACGTCTTGATTTCGGACTATGGCTCCAGAATCGGGAGAGACTAAGTTCCCGTTGTCTGAAGCCCGCCGGGGTGTGGTCGTGGTTACGGGGGCCCCAGGCGCGCGTGCCCCTTGTCACCCCTGCAATCCGGCTCTGCACCTGGCCCGGGCCAGCGCACCGGAGGAGGAAGTCTCCCTGGCCCCCTCGGTGTCCCCAGCAGGTCTGAGAGGTGAACTGACCAAGACAGACAAACGGAACAAAGGCACACACACGTGTTAGCGCACGTTTTCTGTGACAAGGGACAGCTGACTCGCGTGTTGGACGGAGAGCGGACGGTCACGGAGGGGCAGGACCGGTCAGCGAGCTGAGCGGGGGACACTGGGCAGGGCCTGCCCGTCCTGGTGCTTCCTGGCGTCCCCTTGCCTCTGGAGCCAGGGGGCTCCCGTCCCCAGGCGCGAGGAGAGAGCCTCTTCAGGGAGAGACTGCCAGCTTCTTCGTGTGCCCAGGAATGGTATTTGGGAGCCGCGCACCCCGAACCCCGCCACCAGCCCCCTCTCCACGTCTCACCCCCTCCGATGGCCCCAGGCTCTCCCGCTCCGGCCCTACGGGACGGTCTGCGCACTGGGACCCACCCCAGCGACTCCAGGTTGTGTGAGCCACACGCGAGGTGTCCGCTGGACACAGCAGGTGCAAAGGCCCTGAGGCCAGGGAGTCAGAAAGCAGCCAAGGCGCTGGGGGGTGCGGCGGCGCCGGGCGAGCGGGGCTGTGAGGGACCGGGCAGTGGGCAGGGCCGGCTCTTGTTGCCAAGAGCGGGTGGCGAACGGGAAGGAGGCCTGCCCTACCCTCAGGAGCCCCAGTCCTTTCCCACCTGGTGGCTGCAGGGGCGCTGGGGCTGTCCAGAAGGTGGGCTCCTGGCTGAGGGAGGGCAGACCCGATTCCCCGGGGCAGTGAGGTGGCAGGTGTGGACGGAGGCTTTGGGAAGCGGGGCAGGGGCCTGTCCAGGGTGACCTTTCTGAGCACACCCCTGGACAGCCAGGAGCCTCTGTCAGAAAGCCCCTGGGGCTAGCCCGGGCAGCTGTGGGCCAGCCTTGCGTCCGTCTCAGCCTCACCCACAGTCTGTCCAGCGAGGCCACCGGACTAGAAGCCCAGTGGCCGGATCAGCCCCTCCCTCGCTGGGCAGGAACCCTGAACCGTCCAGGACTTTGGACCCAAGGGGGCCCCTGACCCCTGCCAGGGGCCGCTTCCTGCCTCCCTTTCCTCCCTGAACTCAGCAGGGGCAGGGACAAAGGCACACCTGTATTTAGACCGGGGCGTTATTGGCGCTCAGATGGGCCTCCCCTCAGCAGCCAGGACGCCGACCCTGGACGGCTCCCCACCCCACCCTGATGAGGAGGAGCCCTCCCCTCCCCACGCAATCAGCCAAAAAGGCCTGAGTGCTTCATCAGCATAATGGAGCCCCAGGAAGCCAGGGGTTAGGGCTTTTGTCTGGGGTGCCCGCACCTAAGCCCCTACCAGGCAGGAATGCGCCCCCCTCCCCGCCCAGACACCACCCTGAAACCGGAGCTCTGGGGCCGCTGTGTGGACTTGGGCTCCGTCTGCCAGGCTCCGTGGGATCTTGTTTCTGTGGCAGAGCGATGTCTCCAGCACTTTCCCTGGGATCAGCTCTCCACTGAGGCCGTAAATCTTTCTGTTCCAAAATGCAGACCTCACTCCCTTTGGTTTCCGAGACACATCTGCGTGATACTCGCAGAGCGGGGCAGAAGTCCTGGATGATCCTGTGAACCGCTTTCGGACCCTCCCGGGGTCGGAGGCCTGTCTGCGCCCTCTTGTTCCCAGAGGGTGCCCGCCGCCTTCCAGCCAGGCTCGGGCTGTCCTTGGCGCAGACCTCCGACCCAGAGGGGCTGGCAGGATGGTTGCTGTCCTCGCTGGTTCTAGAAGCCGCCATGAAGGAGTCTGGCCGTCCCCGTCCGGCCCTCTCCGTGGAGAAGTTGGGGCAGTTGTAGGTCCCGGCCTGACAGCCGGTGGCTTGGCAGGTGCAGCACCACACCAGCTCTCCGGGGCCGTGTCCCAGAGAAGACCCAGAATGCCCGGGAGGCCGGGAGGTGTGGCGGGACAAGTCGCCCGGGGAGCCCAGCGGTCAGGCTCTGCCTCTGCCCCCCACACCCCGGTGGCAAAGATCCCTGACAGTCAATTCTGGAACCGTGCAAGGCTGGGCCCCCCCCGTTGCAGGGCCCGGGCAGCGCTCACGGGCCTCCCCGGACAGGCCCCGTCCCCGGTGACCCTGCCATCTGAGAAAACCGAGAACGGCTTTGTTCTTCTTACTTTGGACATCGGCAGACATTTTAGACCAAGAGCCCAAACGTCCACTGGCGGCCGGGGGTCCGCGGGTCTGGCTGCAAGGCGCCACCGAGGGCCCGGCTGTGCCAGCGAGCCGCGACCCTGCTGCCCGGCTGCCCGCCGCCCCCCCCCCCCCCCCACCGCGACACCTGCTCCCTGCTGTGGGCAGACAGCCGGTGGGGGGCAGCGGGGAGCCCCGCCCGGGCCCCTCACCACTCACCCTGGACGAGCACAGTGACCGAGAGCAGAGCCGGGAGCTCCAACCTTTTCATCGAGAAAGATTTAATTTATCGGGAGTGCGGAGTCACAAATCATAGGCCCGGAGATTTATGGCCTCCAGGAGCGGAATTGACCACAGAGAGAAGGCAGCGGTTCCCAAGCTCCGCACACACCTTTAATAAAGTCGGAAATGTAAAATACGCCCGTCCCACACCGGGCGCCACGGGCAGCGTGCTGCGAGCGCACGGAGGGGAGGGAGCGGTCACCTCCTTCTGGACGAAGCGCAGCGGGGTCCTCCCGGGCCCTGCCGTGCTTCTGTGAACTAAGTGACAGCCTGTGCGCCTGGCAGGGAAGGTGGCGATTCTGGATGGGAGCTGGGGGAGCTGGGCGGGGTTCCCGCCCTTGAAAGACGGCTCCCCAGCTCTCAGCAGGGAGCCCCACACCTGCAGGGGCCTCCTCGGGGAAGATGACTCCACTTAGGGACAGGCCGGTCCCTGCCCTGTCCAGCCGTCCGGAAATGCCAGCTCCCGAGGCCGGGCCTCACGGGGAGACTGCACGTGGGCTCCGGGGCCAGCCACGGCCTCCCGGGCCTGTTTCCTGGTAGGGGGCCTGCAGGATCAGACCGGGGTCCCAACAAGAGCCTCCTTAGGGTCAGAGGTTGGAGCCTAGGACGGGGGGCTCCCAGACCATCAGATGAGGAAACGCTCCGGGTGCAGTTGAGGAAACTGAGGCCCAGAGGGGAAGGACACACAGAGCTTTGGGGGGGACTTGCCGGCGGGGATGGGCCAAGTATCCCGTGGACAAGCCCTCCTGGTCGTCTCCTCTGCCACTGGAGGGCCGGCTGCTTCTCGCCTTCGTATCAGCCGGATGATGACGCCCTCCTCGGCCTTTGCCCATTTCTACCGGACGGCGGTGTCCCCGGAGCCCCAGACGCCCGGCAGAGTTTATCTAAGTAACAATGTTTAGGGTACCCCTTTGACCTCCACCCAGCCCAGGACACAGGTGACTCTGAGCCCCTCTAAGGGCGGGAAGCTTGGGGCCAAGAGTTTTCTTCAGCAGAGAAATCCGAGACGTGGCTTTAAAGTAGGAGGTGAAGGAGAGGCTGTTGAGAGCAGGTGTGCGCGCACCTGCAGCGGCCGACACGGGTGTAGACCTTCGCCCGCAGACTCAGGGGTGTGGGTGCACGTGTGCCTGCCTTCGCCTCGCGTGGGTGTGGACACCCGCCGGGAGGCTCACCTTCTTGGGGTGTTCCTTCCTCTGCCAAGCCCAGGGCCGGGCAGGGGAGACGGGCTGGCGCCCCCGCCCCCACTCGCGGCTGGCCCCTGGCCCTGACCGATCCTGCCATGCCGGCTGCCCCCCACCCCCACCCCCAAGATACCCAGCTGCTCAGGCCCCGGCGGAGCCACGGCCTGGCACCCTGGGCCCCAGGGCCGCCCTCCCTGGGCCTCCCTGCCCCCTTCAGCTCTGGGACCACCCGCCCGTCCAACCCCTGCCCCCTACCCCCGCTCTCTACTGAATGTCTTTCTCTAAGCAGTTTTAAATTATAAGCCTAAATGAGGTCTATAAATTTGACTTCATAAAATTCCACGCACATCATTTTCCAGCAGAAAAGGCTCTCTAAGAAATATTTTCCCTGAGACCCCCTGTGTCCCCTCCCTTCGCAATATAACATTTATTCTAATATTAAAATGGCAGGTGTTCTATAAATCGTGAGTCATTAGCACTCTCCATTGATTTTTCCCACAGCCTCTAGCCCAGGGTAGAAGCCGTGTGCGAATATCAGTCTATCCGATTGAGATTCATACCCTATTTGGGGGTCAAAGAGCGAGGCCCTGTGAGCTTGAACTTCTATCAGCCTAAAGCTGATCAATACTTGGAGATATATTGGGGCTGGCCGCTCACACAGATTAAGTGGCCATAAATACGAGGGGAGGGGGCAGCAGGCGGAGGGCGAGGCAGGACACCGGGGTGGTGCTGCCTGTGCAACGAGGGTCTGGGGCTCGACCAAGGGTGCCGGACCCGGGTGGGAAGAAAAGTGAGGTGCGGGACCAAGATACGGGGCAAAGAGGCTACCTGGCTCGCCTTGCCCCCTCCGGAGGTAGGGGGGCCCGGGGCATGGCCGCCAGGGCCGGGGGGGAGCCAGCTGTGGACCCCTGGTCCTAGCCCAGGGACGCAGTCTGCAGAACAGAGGGGCCCAGTGACCTCCCCTGCAGTCGGGAAGGACGCTCGGGGTAGGGGGACCCCCTTCCTTGCAGTGGTAGCAAAAGGTTTAAATTCTCTCTGCAGGTCTTTGTCTTAGTTTGGGGGGCTTCCCGGCCCGTGCTGCGGTCTGCCTGGCTGGTTCCTTCAGGAACTCTGACCACGTGCCCTTCCTCCCAGGGCCACTCCCTGCTGGGGACCTCCTCCCCACCCCCCTCCCCTGCCCTTACCGCCACCTACAGCCCCGGGCCTGGCAATCCCAAGGACGCCAGCCAGCAGGGGCCTCTCCCCATCCTGCCTGGGATTCCAGGTCATTCTGTCTGGACCCTTAGCACCTTCGAGGCAGGCCCAGGGTCTCCCCTCCTGCCTGTAACCCTGGGAGGTCCCTCAGCTGGGCAACATCGTGCAGGCCACATTTTCTAAGCACCGGCTTTGTCCCGGGTCTGGGAAAACCAGTCTGAAGAAGCCAGCCCCTGACTTCAGCCATGACAGAGGGGCAAGGACCCCGAGGAAGCGCCTGTGCCCCGTCCTGAATTTTCTGAAGGGTTCGTGGGGCTGTGCTCACTGCCTGAGCCCGGGAAGTGTCACGCTGACCCCACCTCTCCCTGGATGTGGCCCCCACATCCCCGGCTCTGGGCCATTGCTAAGGCACGCCCTTGCTGTGCCCTTGCAGTGGGGTCACCCCCGGGAAGGTCCCACGCCTGCCTCCCCAGCCCGCCTCCTCATGCATCACCCTCCTGCCCCCGGCCCGAGGCCGCTCGATGCCTGCGATCGGTTACGTTATTAGGGAGATAAATAATTTGAACTCCGGCCTTTTACCTTTTCCCCCGGCAGGCGGGCAGCCCCCACCCCCTGCCCGGGCTGCCTGTCGCTGGAGGAGTAATTTCATTAGGAGCTTCCTGGCAGCTGGCAGAGGCCACGCCGCGAGGCCGGGGAGCAGCATTTCTTTATGGAGATGAGAGACAGGAATATGAAAATTTAAGCCAGAGCGGATGTAATTTAACTTTGCATTATTTATCAGGGACACAAATCCTTTCTAATATTGGCGGATTGGGGAGGGCCAGGCAGGGTCGCGGGGCCTTCTTTAGGGGGCGGTCAGCCGACGGGCTGGCTCCCCACCCCCTCAGCCTACGGGAAGGGGCCAGGGCACCACTGGGTGGCAGGTTGGAGTTGATGCCCACAGGCTGCATGGGACAGCCAGGGAGGGACAGCCTGGGAGGGACGGCCTGGGGCAGGGGGAGGGACAACCAGGGAGGGACAGCCTGGGGAGGGACAGCCTGGGAGGGACAGCCTGGGGCAGGGGGAGGGATAGCCTGGGGAGGGACAGTCATGAGGGACAGCCTGGGGCAGGGGGAGGGACAGCCTGGGGAGGGACAGCCTGGGAGGGACAGTCAGGGGGGGACAGCCTGGGGCAGGGGGAGGGACAGCCTGGGAGGGACAGCCTGGGGCAGGGGGAGGGATAGCCTGGGGAGGGACAGTCATGAGGGACAGCCTGGGGCAGGGGGAGGGACAGCCTGGGGAGGGACAGCCTGGGAGGGACAGTCAGGGGGGACAGCCTGGGGCAGGGGGAGGGACAGCCTGGGGCAGGGGGAGGGACAGCCAGGGAGGGACAGCCTGGGACAGGGACAAGACCAACCCAGCTGGTATGGAAGGAAGCACCAGGCCCCCCCGGGGACCCCAGCAGGTACCCTGGGCCCCTCCCTGCGGCCTCCTCACCCTGTGGCCTGCAGGCAGCGGGGACTGGAGGGACCCACACCACAGGGGTGGTGTCAGCACCGAGCAGCTGACCAGGGGGGCCCCTGGCAAAGTACCACACACAGGGTAGCTGAAAACGCCTGCATTCTTTCCCACCTGTGGAGGTCACAAGTCCCAAATCACGATGTGGGCAGGCTGGTTCCTCCCTCGGGCTCTGAGGCCTGGGTTCCACGCCTCCCCTGGCGGCCCTTGGCTTGTCCCCGAACCTCCTGTCTCTGCCTCTGTCCTCCTGAAGCCACATTCCCGTGTGTGTCCGTGTCTCAATTTCTCTCTCCCTCAGGACACCAGTCACTGGATTAGGACCCATCCCAACCCAGTGTGACCTCATCTCAACTTAATGACATGGCCCTTTCCACATAAGTCCCTGCGCATGGGCCCCCGGGGCTGGGACAAAGTCGCATTCGCGGCCGGGAAAGCGGGTGGCCAAGGACAGTGTGCTTCCAAACGTTCCTTGTTTTAAGCATTAAAAAAAGGTGATTCGAGGGGCACCCGGGTGGCTCAGTCAGTGGAGCGTCCAACTTCGGCTCAGGTCATGATCTCACGGTCTGCGAGTTCGAGCCCCGCGTCGGGCTCTGTGCTGACGGCTCGGAGCCCGGAGCCCGCTTCCGATTCTGTGTCTCCCTGTCTCTCTGCCCCTCCCCTGCTCACACTGTCTCTCTCTCTCAAAAATAAATAAATGTAAAAAAAAAAAAAAAGATTATTCGGTGTAATTATTTTGGTGTTTCAAAAATCTGATTAACTTGAAAGTCTGTTTGCGAAGTTCTAAAGTTTAGTTTACTAATACGATTCAATTATGAAGCTTAGCAAACTCTCAGAACAATGTTAGGGAACTTATACCCCTCGATTCAGTTTTCTTAAACATTTGACCCAACCCACAGCCTCCAGCCTTGCGAGCTGCGTCACCTCAGCTGCCGGACGCAAAGGGAGGAGTCTCACAAGTCACGATGTGTCTAAACACGCACCAAGCGTAAAAACGGGGAGACCGGTCTTCTTGTTTTCCAGTGTGGCCCCCGAAGTTAATAAGAGATTAACCTAAAAGTTGAAATCAGTTAAATCAACATTTTACTTGGAATCACAGACTACTGGGCTGGAGTTATTTTGACCAAGACAAAAACAGGAAGCCGCGGATGCAGTCCCTTAATCCCACACGGTTCTACACTCTGAGTTAGCAACAAATAACATGGGTGGGGGCTGGAGGTAGCAGCCCCCCCACCCCTGCCCAGCTCTCCACCCCCCACCACCGCCCCCCTCCACCCTGGGCCGGGAGCTCCTCTCATCCCCTGAAGTCAGGAGACAGCTCCGTTGAGAAATTCCTCAGAGGATTTGCTAAAGGACGGTGACAGGAGGCGGGCCAGCCAGGCCCCTTGGGGGAGGCGGGCCGCGGCCCCTCCTGGACCCTCGTGGAGTGCCTGCCCACCAGCCTGTGGCCCACGCACAAAGGGCCAGATGGACGAGAGGACGGCCAGATGTAGGGGTGGGGAATGAGAGCCACCGGGCTGGGTGGGAGCCTGGACAGGCCTCTTCCCGGGGCACACCCCCTGGCGTTGGCCCCCAGCCCCATCGGATGCCCTCCAGCTCCTGGGGCCGATGGGGCAGAGATGGGCCGGGGGAAGGGGAGGGGTCCCCAGGGAGGGGTCCAGGGCAGCAGGACCCAGTGGCCTCTCAGGGACAGAGGCAGCCCCCACCGGCCGCCTGCCTGCCTTTCGGAGACCTGGTGGGGACCCACGCCGTCCTCCCTCTGGGCAGTGGCCCCACCACCAGCCCCGGGTTCTGACGCCTGACGTCACCGGAAGGACTGGGAGAGAAGCCACCCCCCTGAGTTACGACCCAACCGGCAGCAGCCGAGTCAACCTACCCTCCATCGGATTTCCTGCCTGCTTGTCGGTCTCTGCCCTGCCAGCCATATATCCAAACCCAACCCCCATGGGGCTTCATTTTAACTAATAGGACACTTAGTTTAATGAGGAGAGTTTGCATAAGAGGAACCTGCTAATTAAATTTTAAACCTTGTCATTCTGAAGATTAGCCAGAGCTCCGATGGAAACATTTGTCAGGGAGAGAGGAGCCGCTGCCCCCTCCCCAAGGAAAGGCTTGTTGGGGGTCTTGGCTGTAAACTACAGCGGGGTTTCTGGCTGAGGGAGCTGAGAAGGAATCTTCTGGAAGACCAGGAGATTCGCAGCACCAGGCCCTCTAAGGCGGCCCCCAGGATGGGCCTGGCTATGGGGGGCGGGGGGGGCTGGCATTCTCCCAGGGAAACAGTCTGGGGGCTCCCGCCAAACCCCGCCCCAGGGTGCCAGGGCCCTGAGGCGGGGTGGCTGTGGACACAGCGACCTCAGGTTCCAGGAAGAGTGAGTACCACATGAGATGCCGGCACACGGTGGGGCTCCAGGGGCGCTGTCCTTTCCGCCATCCCTCTCTAGGCCCTGCCAGCTGTCGTGGGGGGGAAGGGGACAGGAGGCCCCCGCGGCTCAGAGCTGGTGGCGGCTGGCCACCCGCCTCCTGTCCTCCAGGGAGGCTGAGGGGAGCCTCTCCAGAGTGCAGACTCCGCCCGCCCCGTCTGCAGCCGGCATTCTGCCAGCAGAGAAAAAAATGGGGGAGGGGGGCACGTGAAAAGGGCGTGTTCGCCGTGTCACCCTGGAACATCACGGGTCTCGACCCCTGCCCTTCCTGGAGTTCAAACAAAGCTGGTGGTCAGGGCGGGCTGGCCCTCGGGACAATGGTCAGGGGTCTCCGGGAGAGCTTTAGGCCGGGGGACAGGACGGAGCCGCTCTGTAGACGACCACCAGGCCGGCGGCCGGTGCGTCTGGGGGCTGGAGATGCCCTCTCTGCTCAGCCACCGGGTCAGACCTCCCCGGACACGGGCCCTTTCCCGGGGAGGGGGCACTGAGTCCCAGGCCAGCTGTGCTCATCGGGGGAGGGTCCCTCTGCCGCCAGGGCCGCCCCCCTGCACTGCCCGCTGGGCCCAGGGCGGCGTGGACTCTGCACGTCCCACCACGGCGGAGCCTCCCCGCCACCCAGCAGTGGGAGACCCCCCACGGGCACCGCTGGGTTTCCTTCTCTCCCCACCCCGCAGGTGACAGGCCCACGTGGTCAAATCGGCCGTGCCGCGGCGTGTGGCCCACGCCCTCTGTGCTTGGGGGCCGTTTCTGGCACCTCACGAGGCCGACATCAGCGGCCACGTCCTACACCCCATGTCCACGCGGCCCCGCGTCCTCCTGTGTCCGTGGCTGTCCCTGTTCTGGGCATTTCCTATGACGTAGATCATACAACACGTGGCCTTCTGTGTCCAGCTTCTTTCAGCCGCAGGCTGTTTCAAGGTCCGTGGAGCCGTGGCGCGTGTGGGCGCGTTGCTGTCTTCCCGGCTGGTGCTGTGCCACGGCTGCCACGACAAGGACGGGCCCCCTTTTCCTATCGATTTATCACCTGATGGCCGTCGGGCTGGGTCCACATTTGCGCTGCTGTGCTGCCATGAACATTCGTATTCGGGTGTCTGTTTGGGTTCCTGTTCTCAGCCCCTTGGGGGAGTGGAAATGTCAGGTGTCTGAGGAGGGGGGGGGCTGCTGTCCCCATGGTCTGCGGCCCCAGGTCCCCGGCAGCAGCACGCCAGGCCCCGGTCCCCCCGTGTCCTTGCCAGGACTTGCTGCTGTCCGCTTTGCCCTGCTTGTAGCCGTCCCGTGGGGCTCCGGTGGCTTCTCACACTGCGGTTCTGACTCGATTTCCCTCGAGGCCCCTGGCGCGTGCCTCCTCCTGTGCTGTTGACTAGATCACCCTGTCACAGACGAGGAGCCACCTCTCGGCCCACAGCTGACGGGCCGTGGATGTGGGGGACAGGATGATGGTGGTCTCAGGTTTGGGGGCCCTCGGGGACAGGGGGCCCCTCAGGGATGGGGAGCCCTCAAGGATGGGGGACCCCCAGGGGTGGGGACCCCTCAGGGACGGGGACCCCTCAAGGATGGGGACCTCCAGATTTGGGGACCCCTCAGGGACAGGGAGCCCTTAAGGATGGGGGACCCCCAGGGATGGGGACCCCTCAGGGACGGGGAACCCTCAAGGATGGGGGACTCTTCAGGGACAAGAGGCCTTCGGGGACAGGGGACCCTCAGGGGCAGGGGACCCCTCAGGGACGGGGAGCCCTCAAGGATGGGGGACTCTTCAGGGACAAGAGGCCTTCGGGGACAGGGGACCCTCAGGGGCAGGGGACCCCTCAGGGACGGGGAGCCCTCAAGGATGGGGGACTCTTCAGGGACAAGAGGCCTTCGGGGACAGGGGACCCTCAGGGGCAGGGGACCCTTCAGAGAGAGGGGACCCCTCTGCGACAGCGTCTCCTCTGGATTGGGGTCTTTCCAGACCAATCACCTTGAGTGCATGACCTCCCCCAGCAATCCCGCGCCCTGCCTCCGTCTCACCCACTGTTGGGGCCGACACGGGCTGGAGCGGGGCAGAAGGACATGAGACACTCCTGCGGTGGCCTGGGCCCCCCACGCCGGCACCTGGCTCAGAGGACACCTTGACCGGGGCGCTCCGATCGGAGGTGGGGAGGAGCCTGTGCACACAACCCCGCTTCCCTCACAGCCACCAAGACCTACAGGTTACAGGGCAGCCCGCCCATCCCCCCTCTCGGAGCAGCTCTGATGTGACACAGTCAGGGCAGCGGGCCAGGGGCTTTTTGACCCCCTGTGACAACCCAACAAGGTTCCCCGACCCAGACCCCCCGCGGCTCAGAGCCCTGTCCTCCCAGAGCGGGGGTTGCGTGCTCACGGTCACAGAGCCCCGAGTCTTGGGGATGCCGCGGGTCTGGCCGGGCTGTTTCCTCTGCGTGGGATTTGCCCTCCACACCTGAGAAGGTGCTTTAGGCGCTCGCTGTCCCCACCTCTGCCCAGCCCTTCACCCGAGCCCATAGCCTGTTCCCCTTGCAGTGACCCGGGAAGCCAGGGTGTGATGCTGTTGTGTGCGGGCTCAGAAAGGTTGAGCCACTGCCCGAGGTCACACAGCTTGGGAGGAGCCTGGGCCAGTTCACCCCGACCCTGGGCTCTGGTGCCTGGCTCTGCAAGACCCCTAAGGACAGACGTGAGGGGCTTGGCAGGGAGCTGGGGGCACCACCCCCCCGCCTTCTCCAGGAGCTGGCTGAGCCCCAGCTCCCCACGCAGGTGTCAGCGAGTGGGCCCCCACGGCGGCTCCCCTGGATGGTTTCTCAGGAGCGCATGGAACCGAGGGTTTGAGGGCTGTGCGTGCCCCTGGGGGTCTGTGGCCACCCCTCCAGGGGCGAGCCCCACGGCCACACCCACGGGCACACTCGCGTCCCTGACTCTGGGGCCTGCGGAACCCGGAGTTTTCCCTCAGGTTTGGCCTCGGGCCCCACGCACGCTCCGCCCGCGTGACAGCGGCTTCTTAGCGCCCCGTCTATTTTTGAATGCCAAGAGGGGGCTCCGCCGGTCAGGAGGGAATATCTTTATGGTAAAAAATGAGCCATGTTGCTTCATCTCCAAGAGGGGTGGGTTCTGCCACGTCGCCCAGGCAGACTGATGAAAATCCTGCTTCATGAAGCCGTGGCTCCCCCATTAATTAGGGGGAGGGGGCCCTCCGCACGGCCGCACACCTCGCCCACGGCCAAAAGCTTGTCAACATTTTCCACGAAGAATGAAAATGTGAATACCTTTCAGATTATTCAATGTCACCAAGGTATGGAGAAAGGTCGCAGTGCTGGGTGTCATTTATCTCGTTGCGGATTTAAAGAGCTTTTTTCTATTAAATTTCTTAAAATTAATGTTTTATGTTGCTCAGAGTAATTTGAACAATTATGGGCTTAAAGAATTGATCATTACAGCCCCTGGGATTTAGCGCTCCAGACTGATTCCTTTGAAAACCCACTGATTTATAGCCTTGCTACTCAAGCAGGCAAGTCCCCAGGGTTTGGACCCCAACCCCCTCCTGTCCACATCTGGGGGGCCGGTCCCCCAACAAGCCGGCCAGTCCTGCGGGGGGGGGGGGTGGCGAGGAGGGAGGTGAAGCAGGGAGGGGAGCGGGTCTCGGGGAGGGAGATGTCCCTGCTTTGGGAATCATCCTTTGAGGTTCCCCCCTTGTGCAAATTTTATACTTAAGAGAAGACCCTTTATGTGTCGGCTGATGTTATCATTTACGCTATTCAGGTATTCACGCTCGATAATGTAATACATCGCTGGGTTCGGAAGTTAACAGGGGCGCCTGGGTGGTTCAGTCGGTTGAGCCTCGGACTCTTGATCTCAGCTCAGGTCTTGACCTCGGGGTTGTGAGTTCGAGCCCCGAGCTGGGCTCAGCGCTGCGCGTGGAGCCTGCTTCAAAAAGGAAAAAAGAAAAAAATAGTTAACAACCCTGCCCTTCCTCACAAAAAGCTTCGCGAGCTCAAGGGGGCCCCGAATCCGCGACAGGGTTCCCCCACCCCAGGGTCTGCCAGCCGGGCGGCTGCCTTCCTCCTCACCAGCAACGCGGGTCGTCCCGGGCAGGGCCCCCCTGGGCACCCATCCCACCGCCGCGCCAGCCCCGGGCCGCCCACACCCACCCGGCTAATGGGCTTTGTGGTCCCGGGACGTGGGAGCTGTGGTCCTGCCCAGCTGGCGCTCTGCTCGGATGGGGATACCGAGGACGGGGAGGCTCCGCGGGGACGGGGCGGCTGTGGGTCTGATGGCCGAGCACATCTGCCAGGTGCCTGGGTACATCTCACGTGTCCCCTCCGACACCCGCCAGGGTCTCCGTGCTCGGGCTGGGCGGCCCCGGGGGTCTCGGGGGGAGGCCGCCCGCCCCCAGCTCCGCGGCACTGACTTGGCTCTGGGATTATCGACGCGCCGCCAGCTGGAGCGCGCTCGGCAGCAACTGCCAACAGGCGGAGGGCCCCGCGGGGACACTTAGCACTTTATTAACCTGTCAGCGCCTAAAAGGTCCCGGGCGGCCTGGGGGAGGGGCTCGAGCAGGAGAGGGGGCGACTTGAGGATTTACGCCCGCCCCCTCGGGGCCACCAGGTCAGACAGCGCCGGCTCCTGCACCGCCACCGGGGCCCCCAGATCCCAACTCCGACCAGGCTTCTTTCTTCCCCGGGGGGGCTCCCTTTCCCCTCCAGGACCCCGCCCACCACCCCCTGGGTGGCCCTGACCTTTGAGCACCATCCTCCCTGGCTAACCCAGAACCGCTCACACTTCCGGGTGCCACGCCTTTGCTCCGGGTAGGTGCCTCCGACCCTGCTGCCCTAGGCTGGCTCTTCCCTGCCCCACGCCCCCCACGGAAGGGTTTCGGGGCCCCTGCGTCCTGCCCCGAATCTTCTCCTGGTGCCTCTCCAGTTCCCTGTCCCGGGGGCTGCCCTGTGGGGGCACGTGAGCCTGCAGCTGCCGGGACCTTCCTCCCAGGAACGCCGCTCCTCCTTCCCAGCGTCAACCCCTCTTCCCTGCACTGGATGCTCATCCGCCCCCCCCTCCCCCGACCGCCCCGGTGCCCCAAATGCAGTGGAGGCCCACAGGGCCGGGTCGTGCCCTCCGGTGGCGCACCTGCCGGGCGAGGGGAGGCCCCAAGCACACAGACCCTCTCCTTACATCTCCCTTGGAGGGGCTGCCACCTCTGTCTCCACCTCGCAGGAGGGCTCAGAGGGGGCGGCTCACTTCCCCAGCATCACACAGCAAGTCACAGATGGCGAGGAGTGGAGTCCAAGTTGGCAAGACCCCCACGACCACGTGCCGTGAACCTCCTGACCAACCGTCCTCACCACGGTGCCGCTCCAGCTGTGAACACATTCCCGGGCCGCCCCAGCACCTGTCTCTCCCAGGGACCGGGCCCCCAGCAACCCCCCCCCCCCGCCCCATTTCTCCCACGTCTCCTTCCGGTGCTCAGAAGTTTGGCCAAGATCCAGGGACAGAGGGGCCCAATGGTGCCACCCCTGAGGAGGAGCGGTGGCTACTCCCACCGGCCTCCCCGTTTCCGGAGAACTGCCCCCTCTGCCCCACGCACCCCTAGCCCCACTCAACACACGGACCCTCTAGACCATAAGCGACAAATTTATTGAAGTCTTGGAAAGAGCCGATGGTCAAAGAGTAAATAAAAACACGGGACGTCCACAGAACCAACAGGTAGCTTGGGATGCACGTTTGTGGGGATAGCGGGGCCTCACCCGCGGCCGGCCTGTGAGTCTGGGGCGGGCGGCTACACGCCGTCGTCGGGGGCGGAGGAGGCGCCCGATCCTCAGGCAGTTAGAGCGGCTCCCAGAGGGAGAGCCGCAGGCTGTTTGGCAACGGAAATCGGTGGGCTGGGCGTGGCCGGGACGCTGAGGGCCTGGGGGCGGCTGTGACAGGGAGGGAGGTCCCCACGGCCTTAAAGGTTGTTCGTGGAGAAGAAGGGCGCCCGGGAGTGGCATCTCTTCGGAGGGGCAGTGGAGTCAAGAACAGAAAGATCCAGAGCCAGCTGCCCCAGGGAAGAGGGGAGAGGAGGCTCCTGGGAAGGTGGGGGCTGGGGTCAGGGAGGCTCCCAGAGGGACCAGGAAGGACACAGGCGTGGTCCCCCCCCTCGGCCACCTCCTGCCTGGAGAGAGGAGACCGACCCATCTCCGACCTCACGCGGGGCTACACAGCTCAGGCAGATGGAGCTTGGGAAATAAAAGCACGGTTCGTACTATTTTCTTGGTTTTAGAAAGAGAAGCATCTTCCCGCCTGAGGACGGTGTGGAGCGAGGCCCGGAGTGAAGGCCCAGCCTGGGCGGGTGATGGCTCGGGTCTAGAAACAGCAAGCGTCCAGTTAATTGGTCCACAAAGGGAGGAATCTGCTTACAAAACAAGGCTCGCTGGGCGGCCGCGGGCGGGCCGGCCCCGGGTCCAGGGAGGAGGACGCCCTCTGCGCCCGAGGGAGGGGCTGCGGGGTGTGGCCCTCTCTCGAGGCCCTCATCCTGTCCCCCACTGCTGCCAGTGGCGCCTGCATCCCGCGGAGGTCCAGGACTTCGGGCAAGGAGGGCCGTTCGGCTCCAGGCCACCCAGCCGGGGGTGGGGGGCGGGGCGGCACCGCAGCCCTCACCCCCCATGGCCGGCGCTCGGGGGAGCCGGGGGCCTCGGTCAGAACTGAGCGTGGTCCACCTCGTCCAGCCAGGAGGCAGGGCTGGCAGGGAAGTCGGGGTAGCCCCCGCTGCTCCCCGTGGACAGGTCAGAGCTGGGTCCGTTTCCTGCCAGCACCCTCATGGGCGGGGGCCCACCTGGGGCCCCTGCGGGCACCAGGCCCAAGCCGGCATCTGGGTAGACTAAGCTGGAGAGAAGGGGTTGGGGGCCAGGGAGGCTCTGCAAGGCAGCTGGGGACGGGGGGACACCGTAAGGGCTGCCGGGCCGCAGCTCGCGGTACTGCTCCGGGCCGGCCAGGCCTCCGTGCTCCAGCGGGAAGCTGCCCGGGGCTCCCGCGGGCCTGCCCAGGGCTGGGGTGGGCTCCCCCAGGCTGCTGTAGAGGCCGCTGGCAGGGCCCATTTCGGCCATGGACGGCTCATCTGCAACGGAAGTGGATTGTGCAGCTCAGGGCCCGCCCTCCTCCCCCTCCTGCCCTCAGTGCCCCTCCCCCAGCAGTGGCCGGCCCGCCTCTTCTGCACTTAGAACGCCTGCTGCCCTCGGCCCCCGTGCTTGTGCAGCTCAATCCCACCCAGCATCTGAGGAACGGTGGGATCCCCTGGGGGGAGCAAAACCAGTCAAAACCCAGAGTTGCAGGACAGCCCCCGAGACGGCTTTGGGAAAGGTAGCACAGACTCCACTAATCCCATTTTGCAGACAGCTCAACTGAGGCTCAGAGAGGCAGCGTGACTCATTGCCCAAGGTCACAGTGCAGCCAAAGAGAATCTCTTGCAGAAACTGGGGACGGGCACCAAGGGGTAAGAAAGAGGTCTCCCTGGCACCGAGACTGAGACAATCAGACCCCACAGAGGAGGGTGGGCTCCCCCCCACCCTCCAAACAGCCAAGACTTTTCATCACTTACCCCAGAACTGTGCTGCCCACTTTCCTAAAAAAATCATTGCAAGGGCCAGGAACCAGAGGGTTGGCCTGGACCCTTTCCCCATGAGAAAGCCTGCTGCGGGACACGTGGCCCACGGGGCTGTCCCCCCCCCCCCCCCCCCCCCCGGGGAGAAGCTGAGCAGCGCCCCAGGGGCCAAACCCCACGGCTGGGGGACGGCGGGGGCCAGGGTCCATCAACGGTCCCCTAGCGAGGAAGTTCAGTTTGCGGGCTCCTGGCGCCCAGTGGGCCCAGGTGCGGTGGGACTCCCGGGCTGCGGCTCCCGGGGATGCGGGGGCTCCGGCGCCCCGGGGGGCGCGGCGGCCCGCCGTTACCGGTGAAGGAGACGTCGGCGTCGCTGTCCTGCCCCTCCTCCTGGACGCTGTCCTTGTCGGACTTGGAGCCGCCGCGGGCGCGCTTCATGTTGCGGAAATACTGGCCCCAGCGCTGCCGGCCGGCGTCCTTCTTGAGTCGCTTTTCCTTGGCGCGGCGGTTCTGGAACCACACCTGCGGGGCGGGGGCGGGGTGGGGGTGATGAGCGGCCTGGCGGCGGGGAGCGGAGGGGTTGGGGGCGCGGCCGGGCGCGGGGCGCTGACCTGCACGACGCGCATGTCCAGGCCGGTCTCCGACGAGAGCTGCTCGCGCACGTGGCGCGCGGGCTTGGGCGACGTGTTGTAGGCGCTCTTCAGCGTCTCCAGCTGCTTGGCCGTGATGGTCGTGCGCGGCCGCTTGGCCGTGGCCTCCGCCTCTGCACCGCGAGGGCTGGGGTGAGGCCGGGCGCCTCGGCCGCCCGACGCACCCCACCGCCCCCTCCCCCACCCCGCCCGGGCGCGGGGACCCCGGGGAAGACGCGGCTGGCGCGCGTCCGGGCCCGGGCGGAGGGGCGGCTGCGCCGCGACCTGGGCCGCAAGGAGGAACGCGCGGCCCCCGCCGGCCCGCGCCTCCCACCTCCCACCTCCCACCTCCCCTCCTCCCGGTTGCTCTTTGTTCCGAGGCTGTGCGTAAGGCCGGATCCTCGCGGTCAAGGGTTCGGGGCGATACCTCAGACCAGGGGTGATAATCCGCCCAATCCAGACCAGCCTCCCTGCGCCCGCGAGTGAGGAGGCCGCTGAGACCCCGGCCGCCCTGTGAACTGTCCCCACCCGGCTCCAGCCCCAGTCCCCACCCCAGGCCTGCAGGGAAGGCGCTTAAGTTCGCGTCCCCGCGCGAGCGCGCTTCGGCGGGCGCTGGACGTGGGGATCCCTCCGCGCCCCGACCCGACGGGCGCCAGCCTCTTTTTGCAGACGGGGACAGGAGGGTGGGTGGACCCGCCCACTGACCGCGCTGCTTGGCCGTCTCGTAATCCGCCTTGCACACGAGCCGGCTGTCTTCCATGAGGTAGAACTCGTCGCCCGTGGCCAGCTGCCGCTTGCACACGACGCAGGCGAAGCAGTGCAGGTGGTACACGAAATCCTGGGCGCGGCGCACCACCTGCGTGGGCGGGATGCCCAGCTGGCACGCGGCGCACTTGGTCCCGAACCGCCTGCGGGACGCACAGGGCGCGGCTCAGCGCGGCGTTTGGCGGCTCCTTCGCCCGGAGCGGGTTGGAGAGCGGCGAGCGGGGCGCCGCGCTGGGCGGTTCAGGAGGGAGGCTCACCCCGGCCCTGCCCCTAAATCACCGGCCCGGCAGCCTCGGCGGAGCCGCACAGAATACCGAGAAGGGACCCCCGGGGGCCCTGGGGGCCGGGTCAGGAAGCTGGATCCGTGGGCCAGGTCTCTTAGACCCCCGAGGCTTGTGCCTGGAAAGCACCCCCTCCCGAGCATTAAGGACAAAAACAAGACCAGAGTTAAGAGGGAGTAGATCCAATCAAGTTCTGCAAACCTGGGTTATCTTTTGAACGACTGTTCCCATGATTTACAAAATTAATTACCTAGGAAAAATTAGGCGCCCGGCCTCGCAGGCCGGGGCTGCGGTGGAACTGCCCCAAACTCTGCCCCTGCCCCCTCCCCACATGGGTGGCGGGAGGGGCCGACCTGGCGGGAGCAGACTTCCCCCCTGCCCTCCCCGTGGGGGCTCGGCCGCACTCACTTGAAGAAGTCGTCCTTGCAGTAGACGCTCTCTCCGCGGCTGAAGCAGCGCTCGGCCAGGGGCGCGTGGCAGTCGCTGCACCTCAGACACTTGCTGTGCCAGTGGCGGTCCAGCGCCTTGAGGATGAAGCGGTCCAGGATGTGCTGGTCACAGCCGGCACACAGCGGGATCTCTGCAGGCCGAGGATCCGCCACGGTCAGGGGTGCCGCCCGGAGAGAGAGCATGGAAGTCACCTTCCCGCTCCAGCCTCCGGGGCCGGCCGGGGCTGCCAAGGGACACCCCCTTCCCCGCAACCCGTCTTCCCCAGCTGGCACGAGTGGCTGCTTGGCCTGCCAAGCGTAGCGAGCGCCCAGCACCAAAGTCCAGAGCCGGGCCCACGGTTAAAATTGGGGGAAACTGAAAACGGTTTAGAAGTGTGCCCTTGAGCAGGAAGGGGCCCAGGCCGCCCCGTTAGGCCAGACACCGTCGATTGCAAAGTGTTCCCAGTTAGCACGAAGGGTGCACGTTGAGCTCAAATGAAAATCCCGCCCTAGGGGCTCTCTCCGTCACCAGGAGGCAAGGCATGGTCGTGGGGCACCCACCACCCAACCCCCATCATTATTTTGCACAATTAAATATCATTGCAGCTGGAGATTGCTTGTTTCAGCGTGGCCACCCAGCCCCGTGGCCCTGTCTGCAGGCACCAACGCGAACACTGGTGTCCTTGTCATCTTTGGGAACCCTGGGGGGTACTTATGCATGGGCTGGACAAATGCATCCTGGTCACCAGACTCAATCGCCGGTGCCTGACAAGAGTTGCTGGGACACTTGGTCCTGCTGCCCCGGGACGGCAGGCCTCTGGGGGAGCCAGGCTGGGGAAACTCTGGAGTGGCCTGCGGGAGCCACTGGCCCATAAGGGGCTTTGCAGGGTGCCCGTGGGGTGAGTGTCCCTGTTGATTTAGAAAAGGTCTTCCGAAGAGGAGAGCCAGCGGCAGGACTGGAACCAGTGCGAACACCGTGCCCACCTCGCGGTGCCCTCCTGGCCAGCCGCCGGCCCCTCCCGCTCCAGGCCGGCCCGCAGTGCGTGGGGGACCAGAGAAGGGCCTCCCTCCTGAAAGAACCGGATCGACCTCCGTCCGCAGCGACGGGAAACTCCAAACGGACGCGATCCCGCGTCGGGCCAAACCGCGGCCCCAGGTGCAGGAGCGCGGGCATCCGCCGCGCGTCCCGGGCCCCCCTCGCGGGCCTCCAGGGCAGCCGGCCCACAGCTGGTGGCCGGGCGGGCCCGCGCCGCGCGGATTCAGCACCGCGGCCCGGACAGCGCCCGGCCGAGCTCGGCCCCCCGCCCCCCTCCAGCCCGGCCCCGCGTCCTGCAAAAGCCGCTCCCGCCGCGCGCCCCTCGCGCTCCCCGCCAAGCCTTGCGACCCCGGCCTTACGCTGCATGGCGGCTCCAGCCTCGGCGGGGTCTCCTACCCTCAGCACCCGCGGGGCCCAGCGGAGCCTCGGCCCGGCCGCCCGCTCCCGGCCAGCTCTCCTGAGCGATCGCGTTCGGAGCCCGCCTCCCCTCCCTCCCTCTCCCTCCGCCCTCCCACCCCTTCCTCCCAGCCCCTGCGGCCAACCCCTCCCAGGAACCGTGGGAAAAATAAATAAATAAATAAGTAGGGGACGGATGAGCCTCCCCCCCACCCCCCCAGCCTGGATGTAACCTGTTTCCCACCTGCTCCGTCCCTGCCACTCCCCGCCGGCCCAGGCCCGCCTCCGTCTCCTTCCCGTGGTCTCCCGGGCCAGAGAACGTTTGCCGATGGCCCTCCTCTGGAAGCAATGCACAGGGGAGCGGGGGGCAAGGCTGGTGCCACCGGGAAGCTGGACCGGGAGGCTGGGTCTTTCCTGTAGACGGGTCCTGAGAACCGTCTGGAGCCGGCCAGTCAGCAGGTGCGTATGGGTGCAGACAAGATCCCCGCCAGGAGCGACCTGCCAGCGGGCTCCAGCTCTACCCCCTGGCCCCTGCCTCTGCCTCTCTTTCTCCCCACCCCCCCCCCCGCCCCGAAAGTGTGGAGGGTCTGGGTGGGGTCGGCCCTCTCGGGGATCCTCTTGCCCCGTGGTCATTGAGCTGCGCGGTCCTATCCACTTACTCTCCTGATAAGGGAGAGGGTTTGCTAAATCGGTCCTGGGACCCCTCGGACTCTCCGGCCTGAGCAGTGCGGCGCTGCGACCACGCAGCCGACAACACAGCTCCAGGGGCCCCCACGCTAACTCGCTGCTGGGGCCCTTGCACCCGTGCCCTTCCCGGTCCCCTGTCTGCCGCCACCTCCGTGGCCAGGCCCGGAAAGGAGCGAGGACCCCCGGCTGTCCCCGGGGCGGCCGCTCAGCCTGGGCACCCACCTCGGCGCAGGTCCTCTCTCCGCGCCAGCAGCGCCAGCAGCAGGTCGCCGCCCGCCGACTCGCGGCCGGGGCCCAGCTCCCCGCGCGCCTCCATGGGACCCGTCTCCTGGCGCCGCTGCTCTCCCGCCCCGAACTTTCCCGGGGCCCGGCGAGGCCACGGCTTCGGTGGCCCCAGGCAGGTGTCCGAGCTGTTCCCCGCGCTGCTGGGCGCCGCGCCCGCGGGCCGCCCTGGGGCCCGGAGCCTCAGGCCGCGCGGAGGGCGGAGCGGCCGGGGGGGCGGGGCCGCGGGGCGGGGCGGGGCCGGGGTGGGGGGGGTCTCTGAGACGCGCCCCAGCCGTCCGCCGGCTCTGCGCGCCTTTGCGCGGGGACTCCGGGTGCCCGGGCGCCCCCCGAGTGCCCGGCCCGAAGGCGGGGACAGTCACGGGAGGAGCCGGGCCAGGGCTGCCCGCGGGCGCTTGCCCCGGTCCCGCAGCTAACCTGCCCGGAGCCGAGGGCTGAGGCCTGGGCTCCGGCGTGCACGCTCGCGGGTAGGCTCGGGGTCCGGGGAGGGCGGTCCCGGAAGGAGCCGAGTCCTACAGCCGCTTGAGAGACGGGGCTGGGAGGCTTGGTGACAACGTCTGGTCGGCAAGAACGCGACCCGAGACCCAGCGAGGACGAGTGTGGCGCCAAAAGGCTCTCAGCCAAGCCACCAGGAGCCAGACAGGACCTCAGACCTCCCCGCTCTGACCAGCTTCTGAGCCCCACCCTGAGAACCGCCACCAGAATGGGCGCAGAGAAGAAGGGCGATTCCCGGCAGGTACACCCGGTGTCCTCGGCCTGGACACGCGACCAAGACTCAGGTCAGGAAGGACAGAGCTGGGAAAGTCGGGGTCCGCCCTCACTTTCCTCCTCACCCACAGCGCCCCAGCTTGCCCAGAATGCAGGTCCCACACTTAATTTTCCAATATCCTGCCCCCGGTCCAATAATTAAGACACAGCAGTGTGGGGCCATTGCAGGCTGGGGCTGGTGAGGGCAGGCACCCCAGGCAGTGCTGGGGAGCGGCGGGGTTTATGCCAGCCTTCAGGTCCCTCCACCTGGGACTGGCAGTGGGCAGTCCTACGCTCCTTCTCCTGGCCTCCAGTTGCCGGGTCTGTGCGCTTCAACAAGGGGACCAGCCTGGAAGGATGTGGGCAGGACACAGTGCCTCCCAGATCCCAGCAGACCCGAAGTCTCACGGTTTTGAGCGAAGGCTCATATGACACTTGTTACCCAGAGGACAGGGCAAGGGTGCACACGCTGGGGAGCCGAGTGGGTGCTGGGTGTGCTGGGGTGTCGCCTGTTGAGTGTCAGCTGCTTGCAGAGGCCTGCCTAGAGGGACCGAGTGTGGTTCGAGGGGGGAAGGGGCAAGCAGACAGCGGGTCCGGGAGGAGGCGGCCCCACACACTCAGCATCTGGCCAGCCTGCCGGCAATGCCTCCATTATTTCACAACGTCCATGGCAATGTAGTGGCCCTTAGGGAGGGTGGTTCAGACGGGAGATCCAGCCCAGGGGTCCCAGTTCTGCACTGTTGGGCGGTTAGGAGGTCTGTGTGGGACAGCTGAGGGGCGTGGAGTCTGGAGGAAATTGGCGCCCCTCACTCTGCCCTATCCCTTCCGCCCCAGCAGCGCCTGCAGGGCCCCTTCTGTTCTCTGCTGTCCTGGGCCCCTTCCTCCCCGCTGTCCCTCTGCCTGACTCTGCCACCCTTGCCGTTTCTCCCCTTGTGGGTGCTCTTGCTCGGGCTGGAGGCCAAGGGGCTCACGGGGGTCCTTACCCCGAGTCCCACCGAAGGTGCAGACGGCAGCGGCCCCGGGGGCCCCGGGCCGGTCTCTGTCTCTACCCAGCTCGGTTTCCAGCAGCATGGCGACCACCAGGCCGAAGATGAGGCCCGAGTGGCCCCGGGCAGCCCTCCTCCCTCCTCCTCTGCCACCCCGGGGGAGGGCTCGGAGCTCCCCGAGGTCCCGGGAGCCTCGGAACGGCGAGCCTGTGGTGCGCGGTGTGGCCAGGCGGGAGACTCTGGGCCCGGGCGCTGTCCGCGGTGCTGAAGGAGGCGCGCGGCTGCCCACCTCCCCACCTCCCCACCTCCCCAGGCCCCCTGTCCCCCACCCCTCCCCACGTCCTCTAACTCCGCCCACCACCCTCTTCCCCCAGCCCTCCTCCCCACCATCCCACCTCCCTAGGTCCTCTGTCCTTGCACCAACCTCCCCCCTGCCCTGCCCATTTCCCTACCTCCCCAGGCCCTTGTCCCCCACCCCCTACCCCCACTCTGCCTGCCTTTCCCCCAGCCCCTCCTCCTCACTTCCCCACCTCCCTAGGTCTCTGGTCTCTCCACCAGCTCCCCCACCCTCCCCCAGATTCCTCCTTACCCACTTCCTCTCCTCAGGCTCCAGGCCACACCCCCACCGCCCCCCCCCACCCCCAGGACCCCCAGTCCCTCAGCCAGGCTTATCCCCTCCCCACGGCCCCTCCCTTTGCCGCTGCAGGCAGCTTCTTCTGCCGGCTCTGCCCTGAGCTCCAGGCCAGCCTAGAGGCTTGGGGATTTGAAGTAAGTGGGCGGTCCACCCTGCCCTGCGTGGCAGAGTCCAGGACTCGGCAGGTGGCCCCTCCAGCCCCACTGGCCTCCAGCCCAGGCCCCCACGAGTCCCTGGCTCCAGGTGTGGCTCAGTAATTAGCTGCTGCTGCTGGCCTGAGGAACCTGTTGCATTCACAACCTCTTGCCCAGATCTCCTGCTGGCAGGCCCCCCACCCCACGCCCCCAGGACAGCTGAGGAGCAGCACCCGGAGAGACCCCAACAGACACTCCTCAGGACTCCAGGGCTGTAAAGGGGTCACCAGATGGGGCATCTACACGAACACCAGCACCACACAGGCCGGGAATGGTGAACGGTCAGTGCCCTGCCCAGCTGGCACCACCAGGGGCTGCCCGTGCCAGGGAGGGGGGTACCTACCAGCTTCCACAGGGCCTGGCTGGGAAGGTGAATCTGCAGCAACCGCAGGACCCCCCCCCCCCCCCCCCCCCCAGCCCCCAGCAAAAGAAAAGGTGGAGGCAGGAGAAGAAATCCAAACAGTTCAGACTCTGAGGCAACAAACAGGTGCCTGGGGGCTCCCTTCTCCCAGGGTTCCTCAGAGGCTCCCTTAACCGGGGCGCCCCTGGTGCCCTAAGTCCTGCAATTCACATGGGTCTCAGCTGTTGTCCCATCTCAGTCCATCTGCCTGCCGTGTGACTTGAACCAAAACCGCTGTCCCGCGGGCGGCTCCCGGCTAGATCGACCCCAGGAAGACAATCCATAATTCATCTTCCGGTTTTCACCTTCCACCTCAGCGTCTGGTTCAGTACAAGAGGCTCTGGAATTTCAGATGTCCGCTCCACAAACTCCGGAAGGGAAGGAGGGCTCCCTTCTGCACCCCGACTCCTATCACTGTTCCAGGGAGCTCACAGTTTGGAAAGAATTACAATCTTCTCAAATGTCAGATTTATTTATTTAAAAAATGTGCACAGTATAGTTCACTTAAATACAAAACGTTCACTTTCCTTGCAGGTAAGAAATTCCAGACATTTCCATGTCAATTAGCTTCTTTTTAATCAAAATCCCTCCATGAAAAATAAATACCCATTTAAATTACCGAACTAGTCAATTCATTAGTCTCAATACTTACAGCTTTAGAAAACAGACCTTGAACCTTGCCTAAACGTAGTGCCCGCTTCTGAGCAGGCCACATGAGGCGCCCACGGGACACGCGTCCGGGGCCGTCTCGGCAAACCACCTCTCCCGGACTGCCCGCGGACTACTGGAAGCCTGGCCCCTCAGGGAGCCTCAAACTTGTCCCTCAAACGGTGGTGACCTCGACTGCGATGTTGTGAGGGGCCCCAGAGCCAGTCTTGGCCTTTCCGACGGGTTTCGCGGAGCTTCTGGCAGTGGTCGCGTCCTGCCACCTGGTGCTGGTTCACACCACGTGAGGAAACTCACTCGGGGCAGGAAAAAGCATCTGACGCGAACCAAAAGGCAGTTTAGTTAACGGTGCTAAGTGTTTCCCTTCGGATTCTGTGCGTAAATCTGCCTGATTTTTTAAATGAAAGGAAACAATACGGGGTCCTCAGGAACCCAAGCACACGACCACGTACGAAACACACAGGCTTCTGGGGGTTAAAAAAGTGTCAAACAGAAAGAAAGCTCTGATGGCCACCCAGGGAGGGCCCAGCTCCACCGGCCTTGAGGCCGTGGCCGTGAGATCCCACTGCCCCCAGCCTGCGGCGCCCGAACAGGTACAGGCCGGTGGCCGACTGTGGTTAGTAAACACAGAGCACACACTAGGCAGAGTGGGAAAGACTAGAACCTCACGGACACGAGAGCACAGACACATCTGAGTTTGTGGGACAGACTGACAGTCACAAAGGATCTCGACGAGAACGGCACAGTCCGTTCTGTCCGCTGACGTCTTCAGAGGCAAACTTACCTCTAAATCACTTGGGTTTTACGAATAATGTGCTAAAATCATCAAACGGTAAAAAAGTCAATCACCAAAACCTGGGGCACCGGGGCCCTGTGCCAGGACCCTTCATAAAACAGCTTCAGGGGGATGAAATTTGGCCTTAAAGATGCTGAGGACAGCACAGGCCACCTCCGGGGGGCCACCGGGCGTCACCGTCTCGCCGGGCCCTCGGGTCCTACCCTCTCAGGTCACCGGCAGATCCTGCAGGCGCCGCCCCATGTGACACAGAGGGTGAGGGGCTCGTTCCCCTGCGGACTCCCCTCCGGAGGAGTGTGTCCTCCCCCCCCCCCCCCGGGGCTCCGCCCTCGGCGCCATGGGACGGGCCGTTTGCTGTCCTGCCACCAGATTAACACGGGCCCTGCCTCTGCCACCATCCTGTCCCCAGCCTCCGCTCCACACGGCCAGGGGGGTGTTTCTTGCAATGCAGCAACACCACGAACCCTCCTCTTCCCTTCCCTCTTTCTCCAGACTCTGCATCTGCAGCAAAAGGTGCCTGCAGAGCACGAGGGTGACGAAGAAGTCGTCCCTTTGGCTGTGAGCGGCTTCAGCAGAAACAACCAAGCAGCTGAAAAGCGCAGACACAAGCGAATCTCCGAGGACCCGACTGGCTTCGAGAGGCGGCCGGGGGTGGGGTGCGCTGGCGGCCGAGCTCCCTCTCTGCTCCGGCCGCGGCTGGTGGCAAGACACTGCCCGGTGGCCTCCCGGTGCAGGGAAGGGCTTGGCTGTGCTCCAAACCCCAAGCCAGGGTGCAGGACGCGACGTGCGTCTAGAAACCCAGGGTGAAGGCAGGCGGGAAGAATTCTGTTCGTTTGGCCTGGACTCCCCACTCGTGTTTTCAGATCTAGAAGAGTAAAAATACAGATGTCTTTTTGCTGTCGGATCTGTAGAGGCGTCCAGGGAGGACCCCCGGACAGCAGTCAGCCCCACAAACAGCGGCCCGTCCTCGGCAGGAAAACCACTCGTTGAACGAGGACCTGGGGCCCGAGACGCCATCTGATACGAAACCAGGTCTGATGTGTTTATAAAATCCCTGACCGTCATCGTTAAAGCTGCAGGTGTCGCGGTGGGGCTGTTTCTCAAGGCGCTTCTGTGGTCCCGCTCGGTTCTACACGGACGGGCGGTGGTGTCTGACCTTCCATCGCTTGGAACGCACCCGGAAGAAGAAGTACATCATCATCAGGAACAGGGACGAGGCCACGTACAGCACGACGCAGAGGCTCATGTCCAGGCTGGAGAAGCCCATCCCCAGGAAGGGCACGACCGCCTCCGCCTCCCTGCGGCCCTCAGCCCAGCTCACGCTCTGGAGCCTCCCGTCCAGGCCGAGCTGTGAGCCCTCGGACAGGCGGGGTCTGGGAGGCAGCACGCTGGGTGGACGGGCACTCTCGGCACGCGGGTCCCCCCGAGGCTCCTCTGGGGAAGCGTGGCCCCCGGGCGGGCCGCCTCCGTCGCTGGCGTCTCCCTGGTCCTCGGCGTACGTGTCCACGAGGTTGCCGCTGCCGTAGTGCTGCTTCAGAAACAGGAGCACCTGACCCTCGTTCCAGCTGTGCAGGCCCTTAACTTCCTCATGGCAGGCTGGGCAGAGGTCCGGGCTGGGCCACGGAACCTTCGGAAACTTGGGGTCCTCGCTCAGATGGCCTAGGAGGGGAAAGAGAGCGACAGTCGAGGTGCCTCCTGATGACCTGACCCGTGCCCTGACCGGGCCCGTGCCCCACGAACCCTTCCCTCGTCCCCCCACGTCCACCGTGACCTCCCATCGCTCCTGCACGGGCGCCTGCCCGCCCCCGCCCCGGTACCCGGTATAAATGTCGCATCTCCCCTGGCGCCCCCGGCAGGCCCTGGTACCCACGATGGTGGGAAAGCTCCACGCCTGGCCAGGCCTGCCCCCACCCGGAGCTACTCTGCCCCCGAGACCCCGAGGCCCCCACATGATCTGCTGCGTGTCCCACCCGCACCCGTACGCCTGCCCCGGATGCCGGCGGTGCGGACGGCTCCAAGGTGCTTCAGGCGTGTGCAGCCCCCACCCCCGCCCCTCCCCAAACCCCAAGAGGATCTCCGAAAACGACTCTGGGCGTGAGGCCCGCCCGCGACAGGGAAACCTGGCTGCCTGTGTGCAGAAAACCTGGCAGAGCCCGCTCCCGGTTCTGCTCCAGACGCGACACCAGTGGGGCGAGCCCTTCCCCTCCACACGTGCAAACGTGCGGTCACAAAACGGAACCACGCGGCACGGCTTCACCTGCACGCGCCCTCTGGCCGGCACGGGCTCCACGCGGTAAATAAACATGAACCCGCCCCGCGTGCCGACGCCTACGCGGTGCCCGGACGCGTGTCAGCGCCACACGTGCGCGCGAGGCCGCGGGTCGGCCGGCCCCGGGCCTCTGCCAGACGGACACGAGGACCACACGGGCCGCGAGCACAGCAAGAGTGGCGCATGGCGCCCTCGGCTCCCGGACTCCCCCGCCCTGCGGCCCTGCCGGTGCTTCTGCAAGTAAACGTGGATGAGACACCTCCGCCTCATGGCCTCATGGGTCTGAAGCAACGGAGACCCTCTCCTCTGCCCGCAGGCACGGGCGGGAGGGCGTGCGGACCACGGGGGCCCAGCCACCCTGCCGGGGACCGACACATGCTCACGTTACAGACACGGGGAGGTCCGGGCAGGTCTTGGGGCCTCCAGGGAGCCCAGGTCCCAATCCGGAGGCCGGAGGTGGGACCGGGGAGCATGGGCGGGGGGTGGGGGGATGGGGGCGGCTACAGAACCCAGGAGGGACGCGATGACTCAGGGGGCGCGCAGGGCTCCTGGAGTGGGGCGGGCCCGACACGCAGAGGCGTGGGGGCTCTGAACCAGGGCCGCGGAGGACACGCCTTGCCCTGCAGCTGATGGCCACGGGCAAACCCCGGCAAACACAGAAGCGCTGTGGCCGCACGACCAGAGCCACAGCGGTCAGCTCTGAGCGCAAAGAAAAACCAATTTTCTTTAGTGCTTTAGTTATAATATGTTTTATAATGCGGTGGATTAAACAAAAACCAATAGTTTAGTGGAATTTTCTCTTCATCTCTATTAAGATTTATTTGTCAGTGGAATTATTTTTAAGCCTAATTTTAATCTGCCACTGATTTGGGAACAGTTTGAATTACTTAACTCTGAGAAAATACATGCACCCTATTTGGTCTTGGAACAAAACTGCTTCGAGGGGTTTGCTCCCTGTCTGAGAGCAGATTGTAATCGCACAAACACCGTTTACTGACAAGTGATCACGATCCACAACTGCCAGTGCCACACGTCCTCGGGGGCCTGGCGGTGACCCCAGGGGGAGGCGGCGTGTCAGTTTCCATGCAGCCCAGGAGCCCCAGAAGGGGGAGAACCGTCTGGAAAGCCAAGGACGCCGGCAGCCTGGAGGGGCGGTCACCCCTGGCAATCCCCGGGGCAGCCAGCACGGTGGCAGAGGTCAGGTGTCATCGGTACGTGTGCGGCAGGACGCGCTCTGGGGGGCCCAGGCGCGCAGCCACACTCACACCGGCCACCCCGCTGTGGCTTCTGCTCACCTGCCAGGCGGTTGTTCACGAAGTTATGTTGCTTCCAAAGCCAGAGGGTCGCCTGGTCTGCGGTTTTGACGGAACCCATGGACTCTCTCGCCAGCTCCTCAAAGTGCTCAGCGCACTCCTTGCAGCCGAAGAAGGTGCGAACGTACCTCCTGATGCTCTGCAGCACTGCCTGTGGGTCCCCCTCGAAACCTGCAGTGAGAGAGGGGACACACACCGGCAGCCCTGTGGGGTGCGTCCCAGGGTTTCCGCTGGAACCCTGGGCTCGGGCGGGTAGGGAGCCTGAGCCCAGACGCCTTCCGAGCCAGAAGGAGCGGCCCTGTGCCCGGGGCGGGGCGGGGCTGCCCCACCCCGAACACGCAGGACGCGCCCCGGGACGCGCCCCGGCACCCAGGACAATGAGCCAGACCTTCCGGGGGCTGCGGGCTGGCTGAGCCTGCCCCCCCCCCCCCCCCCCCCACAGCAGAAGGAAACAGCCGCACCTCACTGAAATGAGGACCCCTCACGTCAGCAAGAGGGGGGCGGGCATGAGGCTGGCGCCCGCGGTTCCCTTCAGACAACTAATACGGGGATTGAGCCAACAAACAAGACTGAGATTAGAACAGATTAAATGTCGGCATTAAAAGAAATGCAGCAAAATAATTGAAAAAAAAAAAAGACACGCTTCTGAGACCGAATCCGTCTTAATCAACAGCAGGCCCTCGCGGGTGAGCCCTTCCTTCGCTGCTAGTTGTGGTTCTGGGTGGGAGGGCCCGGCCTCGGCCCAGGTCCCCACATCTGTCGTCAGCCTCGCCGGCCTCACCGAGAGAAGGCCCCCACTGAGCGCACGGCCACTTTCTCCTCCGCTCGGCGTGTCCCCGAGGGCGGCAGGTGGCGTGCAGGGTGGGACGGTGGGCACGCGGGGAGGACCCCCGATGGCCGCCTCGCCTGCCCGCCTCTCCCCGGCCGCCAGCTGCCGCCCATCACTGGGTAATCCTCCTCCCCTCTCCCCGCCGAACTGCTGCGCGGCCGGCCACCCTAATCTTCAGAGTGGACGAGGACCATAAACCCTACCTGTGGGGGATTAGAGAGCGCGGCGGCTTTTTAGTCGATGGGCTTTAAACAGGCACGAAGGAGAGGAAAAACCTTCCAAGACCTAATCCGGCGGGGTCCATCTGACCCAGTTCTTTGCATGTGACATGACGCCCGCTCCTTGGGTACGGCCTGTTTGCGCCCCGGAGATCTTTCTGACCACGTGCACTGTCGCTCGGCCGCCGTTCCGCCGCGGCACTGGGGCCGGTGCCGGGAGCCCCCACGTAGCCCCCTGGACGGCCCGTCAGCAGGCACACTCCCCACCTCCCCCAGCAAGGTCCGAGATCACCGCGAGGAGAGCCAGGGTGGTAGGGGTTCGCAGACCGCACACGCCCCCCGCAACCTGACTTTGCCGCTTCCCTGGCGCCGGGCGGACTCTCCCCCACCGTGGATCTGGGCAGGACAACAGGATGTGACAGAAGCGATGCCGTGTGCCGGCTCGCCTGGGCCCCAAGGTCCTTCCTGAGCGGGGCCCACGCGGGAGCTGGGGCCGCCCACGCTGCCGAGCCACAGGATCCCAAGCAAACAAAAGGGTGTTTCTTCCAAGCCCCAGCGTTTGCTTTAGGTTGTCACGCAGCAAAAGAGAACCAGAAGTTTACAGCCTTATTGGAAAGAGTGTCGGGCGTGTGAGTCACAGCCTTTGCTCGATACAAACAGCGAAGCCGCCTCACTGAACCAACAGCTAGAGAAGGCAGGCCATCGACCCCATGGCCACCAGCGGCCCGCTTCGCAGGGGAAGTGCACACGCAGCCCGGCCCAAGGTGGATAAAACAGCCCAGCCCAGTTTTCAGTGTCTTGTGCAGGGCACAAAACACGACCATGCTTTCCTGATAATCAAAGTTATTCAAGCCAAGTCAGTCTTTTGTGGTTTCTAACCTCTTGTGCAGGCGGCCTCAGAGCTGTGTCACAGCCCCCCACCCCCAGGCAGGCTGGGCTGGCGCCTCACCGCCCACCCAGGGAACACAGACGGGAAGGACACCACGCCGAGGAGGGCCCCTTCCGAGTGGAGACTTCAGGTGAGACCCCAGCCTGAGCCGACACTGGGCCCACAGGCCAGGGAGAGGACCCCGGCCAAACCACGTCTGAGCTCCTGACCCACAGATGCTCTGAGATGAAACTAAGCTGCTAAGCGGCAGGGTCGTTACCCAGCAAGAGACAACAAACCCACGTCTCCAAATAGGTTTCACGGACGCTCATACTCTTTGAAGCAGAAAAATGAGGGGTTTGCCCTGCAGAGGAATTCTTGGCCAGTGTGCTCTCACTCTCGGACTTATTTCCTGCGGCTCAGCCATGCACAGGCTGGTCTCTGGGGCACCGAGCACCCACCCGGGGACTGGGCAGAAGGTGTGGAGAGAAGCTCCCCAACCCCCCTCTGGAGCAGGGGACCCCCGGGCAGCCCCGGTGACGTGTGGCCTTGCATACAGCCTCTCACGATGCCAGGCAGGCACCGGCACGGGGACGGCTTACCTGTGCCATCCAGCGCTTCTGGATGGGCCCCAGCTTGGACGGTCAAAGTGTGGAACAGTTTCCAGAGAGCACACGTGTAACCCCTGAACTCTGGTCGGCTTCCTTGACATCCAACCCACTTTATGTGATTAATAAGGAATATTCCAGAAATCTGGGGCGGGGGGGGGGGGGGGGGGGAGGCGGGTAGAAAAAGAGATAATTGAATAGTTAAAATTAAGACAGTTGATGAGCGTCCTCTGCTTTGATTGGGTGGTGGTTACACAGACTGTATGTTTATTAAAACTTCACCAACTGCACATCTGAGCATGTTGTGTGTTTAAATTCAGCAGCAAACACGTGAGACAGCACAGTGTCTACACCACGAAAGGAGGTCTCCAAACAGGGCAGTGTGGCCTGTTCCTCCCTGCCTTCGGGGAGGGGGGAAGGGCTCCTCTGTGTCCGGACAAACGGGAACACTAGAAAAGCCTGAAAGATGCAACCCCCCCCCCACCCCCCACCAAGACTAAGAAGCCCAGCTGTGGAACATTCTCAGCCACCACGGATAGGGAGGCACGTGCCCGCAGCCGAGCGGGAGCTTCAAGCATTCACCCCACGTCCACGCGGGCCTTGTGTCTTCTGGCCGGGAGTTAGGAGTTTGCTGAAAACTGAAATAACGCACCAGCCCGACCACCGCACCACCCGAGCAAGCTGCCCGTTCCGTCGCGGCCTGCCTCCCGCCAACCGGTGAGCTGACAGCGCCACAGGCGGGGGGCGGGGGCGGGGATGGGGGGTGCACAGAAAGCGTCCCAGCAACAGGACAAACCACGGCAAACCGCGGAGGGACACGGCGGTTCCCACACGGTGAGGGGAGGCGTTGTGCCATGGCACCCGAGCCCAGCTCCCCCCTTCCCCACGCACCGGGCTGGAGGGAGGAGAGCTGGAGGGAGGAGAGCGCGGGGTCAGGGGGTGGCTACCAGGACGGTGGCGGCAGTGGGCGGGCCCTGAGCTCGGGCAGGGGCCGGGCTCACCCGCATCTTGTTGTTGGCCAGGTCGAGGACGGCGTTGTAGGGGATCCTGTCCAGGGGAAGGCTGGCCAGCCACTCCTGCAGCGTCTCCAGCAGCTTCCTGACTGGCGCCCGGCCGGGGAACAGCTGAGCAAGGAAGGACGCGCGCTCAGAGGTCGTCCGGGAAGATGCCTCCCACGGCAGCGCCGTCCCTGGGGACCTGGACCAGGTGGGGTCTGCCTGACACGGGTTTCTCCCAGTACTGGGGTGGGGGGCTCCCAGAACACAGAGCAGGGGACGGGAGGGGCCACAGGCAGAGGCTTCTGGCCCACAGGCTCGCCCGTCCGGACTCCTGCACCTCGCCCACCGGCTCGGCCACCCCCGTGGTGCAGCCCTGCCCTACGTGTCGCCTGCTAAGCGTGCGAAACAAAGGCTGCCACTGGCTCAGAAACCTGAGCGGAAACTTGCTGCAGCAGGGACAGGACAGTTCAGGCTGCAAAACCCCACTTCCTGCGCCGGCGACAACGTGCCGCTCCCAACTCGCCAGCGCTGGACTGCCGCTTTCGGCGAGCTTTAGAGGAACCGGCCCGGGTCATCTGTGATCCTCCTGGGCTGCGGAGCTCTACCCCTCCCTGACGCCGAGGACACAGAGGAGGTGGCGGGCGAGGAGACAGCCCGTTTGTGACTCACTGAAAGCGAAGGAGGCCGCGGCCTCTGAACTCTGATCGGCACAGCGGGGCACACGCCCGTCTACACAGCCTCCGTCTCTTCCTTGGAGACACGCTGTGCGGCTCACCGTCCCTTCCGCCATCAACTCCGCCTCCTACGGTTTACCCCAGAAGTCGTACGACACGAGCAAACCGCGTCTACGACAGTGTTGACCAGGAACCACTGTACCGACCACCTGACGTTTAGCAGGAAGAGTCCTTGATTTTTTTTATTTTCAAAGATTTCATTTTTCAGTCATCTCTACGCCCAGCACAGGGCTCGAACTCAGGTCCTTCAAAACTAAGCTCCCTGACCTTCTAGACAACAGGCGAGCTGGGCACCGGATACGGGAGCAAAGGGCTCTGTCCCCAGGCCACTGTGACAGAAGCCCTCCCAAGGTGAGAGAGCAGAGGGGCCCCAGGCGCCCCCCAGGGGAGAGGGATGCCCTCCCGCTTCCCGAGGCTCTGACCTAAGGAAGAGACAGGAGGCCCTGGATTCTCTGCCCCGGAGCGAAGAGTCCCGGCAGCACGGCCCCTCACCTCCCAGCGGCCACTGACACGTGCACCACCACGGCTCTGGGTCCCGGCCGCTGGGGCCCACTCCGCACACAGGGATGGCTCCTGAGCGGCCTCCCCGCCCAGGCCCCGCAGCCTCTCTCCTCTCAGCCGGCCCTGCCTCCCTGCCCGAGCGCCACCGGCCCCTTCTGAGGCCCCGTCACGTCTGGGGGCCCAGAACTGGGTGGGCACCCGGCAGGCGCGTGCAGCGGGAGGAAAGAGCAGTCCCCCAGCTGAGGCCAGCGTCACTCCCCGCGGATCCCCGGGCACGGAGCCCGGCCCCCCGCGGCCTGGGTCAGGCACCACGCACCTTGGCGAGGACAGTGACGAAGTCCTTGAGCGTCCGTAGCTCGGCCCCCGCCAGGGACTTGTGGGCGGCCAGCTCGACCCTCAGCAAGTAGTGTAGCCCTGACTCTAGGTCAGCCGTGTACAGCTTCGCCCTGAGGAGAGACAGCGTCCGGTCGGGTCAGGACACGTCCCTCGTGCCCAACGCTCCCCCTCCTCGCTCCCAGCCCGCGGGGACCCCCGCTCCCCGCAGGCCCACGTCGTCGGTCGTTCCTGCACAGCTGGCGGCTCAGGGGGTGTGCTTCCGCTGAACCCCGCCTGCAAAGGAGCCCCGCAGCCCGCAGCCCTCCGCGTCTGCACCGGGCCCGTGCCCACGCGCGCCCCTGGGCAGCTCAGGTCCGAGAGAAATACCTGCCTGTCAAATTCTCTCCAGACCACGGTTTCTGGAGTTTCTGCTTTGTTGGGTCTTTCAGGCACCGAAAGCAGTTTTTTCCTCACATCTGGCAACGACTTCAAGTAAGACGAAAAAAACGACCGGAGAGGCTTTCCGCTGCGAGAAAGTGGACAAGGTGTGGGCTCGGAGCCAGGGTGCCTCCCGGCCTGGCCAACCCGCAGGTGTCTGAGCTGGGCACTAGGGCACCCAGTCTCCTCTGCGCACCCCCCCCCCCCCCCCGCACCTCGAGAACGGCTCTCCTTCCGAGATGCAGGCATGTGGCCTGTGGCCTGGACCTCCCAGCCCGCCCGCTCTCTGGGCATCTGAAGCAGGGACTGAGGGGGGAGGGCCGGGATGGTGGCTACGCCAGGGTGTCGGGGAGCTGGCCCTCCCGGAGAAGACAGAGCCACAGATGACCGCGTTGTAGCTGCAGTGTGACGATTCGTTTCTGTTCAGTGGGGACATCTGGACAGTTTGCAAGGCTGGTCTGAGCAGCGGCCAGCCCCAGCCTGACTCCAGCTGGGAGGGTTTTCCGCACGCCCTCTGAGTGGGGCACCCGGGAGCCAGGGCGGCGGGGGGCGGCAGGGGCCGTGGGGCCCCTCGATGGACGGGGAGGAGCATGCGCTCCGGGGACGCGTCACGGCCGTTAGGACATGTCCACAGTGGCTGTGGGTCATCAACAGCATCGAGGGCTCATTCTCGTTCCCAAAGAGAGAAGGTAAAACACCCAAGTCATTCGACAAGAACGAGTCGTACAGGTGACGCTTTCATACAAAACGAGCGTTTTTCTTCAAAAGAAAATGGCGTTTTGTCGAGGGAAAGCCCGTCGAGGGCGACGTCTGCTGTGGGCCTGGCCCTGGCCGCCCCCGCCGCAGACCGGAGCCCCCGGTGCGCGGGCCCGGGTGCTTGGAGCGGCCCGAGGACCTCGCTCACAGAGCCTGACAGCAGATGGCCCGCTCCACAGAGGCCGCCGTCCCTCCCCGACTTCCGGTTGTTGAGAACAGAAGCACACCCAAGGGCCTGGGGTCTGAGGCTCCGGGGAGGCCGCCTCTCAGAAGCTGAACCCGGAGCCCCAGGGGCGGAGGAAGCGGCACACGGAGACCCCGCGGGAACCGCTCGGTCAGCACAGGCTGGGTGGGGTCCGGCAGGTCCTCGGCACCCACACCCACAGGAGGCTGGGGCCGGGGAGGCCACCACAGGCCCCTGGAATCGGCTCGGCTGCTCACCTGTGACCTTCCCGACCCTGCTTTAGGCCGTCTGCGGCTCAGCGGGCCCGGTGCAGGCAGACGGCGTGCGGATGGGCTCCGTGGTCGCAGCCGCGAGGAGCGCGTGGCAACTCGCCCAGGGGAGGCCCCCACGCTTGGAAGGTTCCCCAGATCCCACCCGGCGTCGCAAACGCGCCTGAGGCCGGACTACACTTACATGTTAATCAATCCGTGTGACCCGTTTGGGTAAATCAAGTAACAGGAGGGAACGGAAGAGACCCCAAGTTTCTCCAGGAAGGCTTTGTCCGTGTCCAGCGCTCTCTTCACCACGATGTTCTCGTACGGAAGCAGGTCTAGGATCACCTGGGCAAGGAGAAGATAGCGTCGCCTGGCTGTGGATGGCCGCGTCTCACGAGACGTCGCCTTGACCAAGTACGAAGGCAGCGTGAGCACAGAAATCACAAACAACGTCACTTAGAATAAATCCGTATTTATCTGCTCTCTGAGCCAGGCTCATCTTCATTTTCATTGCGCTCGCAGGGCAGGGCAGCCCCGCTCAGCAAGCTCACGGACTCTAAAGAAAACGTCTGCCAGAGAACTCGCCCTGGGCTTCCTGGGCCAGCACGTCCTCCACAGGAGTGGCGTCCAGAGGACGAGCACACTCACCCCCACTTAGGGAGACGGGGCCGCGGCCCCGGCCCGGAGCTTCCCTCGACACAGGGGGCCGCGCACCAGGAGGCCAACCTCATCCCGGGACGGCGGCCGGCCCCCTGAGTGCCGGCAGGCTTCCGGCCGGCCGGTCCCTCCCTCGACCTGCCCCCGTCCCATCCTGCTCAGGCCGAAGGCACGGCGACGGGGATGTGGCAGCAGAAGGACCACAGGAGGGCATCTCGGGGGCCGGATGCCGTGAAAGGCGCCCCTCGGGCCTGGCATGTGCCGCCACAGTCAGGTGCAGAAGCGGCATCCCTGGCCTCTCAGCCACAGAACCGGCGTGTCCGCAACGGGGCGCTTCACGCAGTGCGGCAGTCACCGGACTCCGGTGAGCCGAGTGCGTCTGCTGGAGCTGGCCACGCTCGAGCCCCGCTGCGGGCGGCCCTCCGGGGAGAGGCCGGGCCGCCTGCCCCAGGGGGTGGTCCCCGCTCGGGCCTGCGTGCGGGATGTGGGGGAGCCTAAGAGCGCCGGTGAGAGAGGCAGCCTGGGGACGGCGTGGGGGCGGCACACGAGGATGCCGTGCGGCGGCCAGTGGCTGCTCCGGCCCCCCCCCGACCGGGAGTCCCGGCCGGCCCAGAGAAGGTGGCACCGTGTCGTGTTGCCACCAGACTCGGAGGGCACGGGGGGGAGGGGCGGCGAGGCGGGCGATCGCTAACGTCCGCAGCCTTGGCCCGAGTGCATGTCAACGGGAGCTCCCGCGGGGAGCACGTGGTCTCCCGCCCCGTTTCCAGAGCTCGCGGAGGTGGGGGGCGCGGCTGGGAGGTGAGGGTTTCCCGTCATCCCCCCCACCCCCACCCCTGTGTGTCTGGGGCCAGCGGCCAAGGCTTCAGAGCCACACGTGAGAAACCAGAGCAGAAAAGGTCCACGACAGGAATGACGTTTTAGAGTCTCGGATTTGGCAAAACGAGTGGGCGTGCACGACACAGCCAAGAAAAAATCCTGATGGCAGCGCATAAGAAATAAAGGGCCTCAAGGAAAAAGGCAGCGCGCCCTGGGAACGGGTGCGGAGGGGCCGCCCTCCCGGCGGCCCGCAAATCCGCCACCGTGCTGGGCAACGCCGCGCCTGCATTCCAGGAATCAACAAGGACGAACGGGAACAGCACCGAGCAGAGGCCACGGGCGTTCCCACAGAGCGGCCGGATCACAGCACGAGGTGCCACAGGGAAAGACACAGGCGCGACAGACGCAGTTACCTCCCGTCCAACATAGGAGCTGTTGCTCTCAAACAGGATGGCCACGTAACGGCCATCGCGGCTGTCCAGGAGCGAAAGGATGTCACTGGGCCTTTTAGGAGAAAAAAGAGGCTTTCAGTGCCTTCAAGAGCACTGAGCGGGCCGTCGTGTGCCAGGGCCCGCGTCACTCGTGCAGACCCGCACTCTGCACAATTACTCTCGACCCCCGACGCCCCCGTTTACGCACAAGTACGCACCGGACGGGGCCCAGAGGCGGGCAGGCAGGGGGCCTGTGTCCGTCCGTGTGGTTCTGCAGAAAGTCGATCATCGTCCGCCTCACCGTCTGTAGCTCTCGGTCGGGCCCTGTGGGGAACCACACCGCCATCACCGCCGCCCATCCCAGGGCGCGCAGAGGGGCTCGCCGGTGGCCGCCCAGAGACCGCGGTGGGTTCGCACATCAGGAGACGGCACGGAGACCCGTGTGGGAGCCGATGGGCAACAGGGGTGAATCCCCCACCCGCAGCGTGGAGGCGAAGCGGCCGGGCGCACCTCAGCCCCACCTACGCCACGCTCCCAACGGGCACAGTGACCTCTGACGTGAGCCGCTGCCGCCTGGGGACGGGCCGGTCACGTGCCGGAGCCTGACCTGGGCGCTGGCTACCTGGGTGGCTGTCTCATAAAACACGTGAGGTGAGCATTTGTGTGTGATCTATGCACTTCTCCGAATGCCTTCTGAATAAAAAAGTTCACTTAAAAACCAAAATTCCACCACCGAATGGCCAAGGCAAAGCATAAAATTCTGGCTGACACGATGCACATTGGAACCCTCCAAGGAAAGGCAGGTCGGACAGGACTGATGCGGGTGTGTCGGGGGGAGGGGTGTGTCAGGGGGGCTGAGAGGGGACGGGCAGACAGACCCCAGCAGGGGCTCTCTGTGCCCTGAAACCACCCCCGCTTTAGCGGCTTTAGGCAGCGATGCTGAGAGAGTAAAATAGAAAGCTTACGTCCTTACCTTTAAAATTTTCTCCAGTTATAAACTCCTTTGTAAATGCCTTGAAATACTAAGAGGAAAAACAGGACAAGTGAGAAAGAGCTTCATCTGGTGTCTGTGCAAATATTTAAGCAAGGGAATGACCATCAGCTTTAAAAAAAAATTTTCTTTTTTAACATTTATTCATTTTTGAGAGAGACAGAACGAGAGCAGGGTGGGGGCAGAGAGAGAGGGAGACACAGCACCGGAAACGGGCTCCGGGCTCTGCGCTGACAGCACAGGGCCCGACGCGGGGCTCGAACCCACGGACCATGAGATCGTGACCTGAGGCGAAGTCGGTCGCCCGACCGACTGAGCCACCCAGGCGCCCCTTGAGAGCGACCATCGTCTTAAAGAAAGCTTTAGTCCATCTGCTTGAGATGACGTTAAGCGATAGCGAACCACACGTTTCTGCGGGTGTCTGTGGATGTCAGTGTTTCCGACCAGGCTCACCCTGTGTGGGGTGAGGGCTGACCACAGTTCTGCTGTTTACACTCTCTGACCCAACGGGGCTAGAGGCCAGAGAGCTCAACAGGCGCTTTCCCTGACTCGTGGAATCAAACGCGCATCCTAAGAGTTGGCTCTAACGCTCTAAGACACAAAGGATTTACAGGAGAATGACAGACGCTATGTCTCTGAGCAGAAGAAAAGCTCTTTTACTAAAAGAGACACCAAAGACAGTGAAAAGACCGTTACAAGCTGGGTGAAGACATTTCCAGTTCTCACAACTGGAACAAAAAAGGTTAGTATCGGGGCGCCTGGGTGGCTCAGTCAGCTGAGTGTCCGACTCCGTTTCGGCTCAGGTCACGATCTCACGGTTTCATGGGTTCGAGCCCCACATCAGGCTCTGCACTCACAGCGCGCAGCCGGCTTGGGATCCTCTCTCTCCCCCTCTCTGTCTGCCCCTCCCCTACTCGTGCTCTCTCAAAAATAAATATGAAAAAAATAAATAAATAAATAAAAAAGAAGAAGAAGAAGGGGGGACACCGGGCCCGTGAACAGAAGACGTGGCCGTGGTCACGGGTCAGACACGAGCGAGCGCTCCCAGCAGCCTCGCCCGGAACAGGCCGAGTGCCAGCGGTGCCACCGGCACCCGGGGTGGGGGCGGGCACGTTCCCAGGTGACTAAGGCCGACGAGCCTCCGCCACACCCCGCAGTGGGGGTGCTCTGGGCCGCACCCTGTTCACAAGAGACAAGGCCCAGCTCACACACAGCGCGACGCTGCGCGCGTGCAGCCAGAACAAAACGAAACAGGGGAGAGCGCAGGGGACGTGCTCCGCAGGGCTCACGAGACGCGACGGGGCGGGGGCGCCAGGCCACACAGGGCACAGGGCTCGAGGGCCGAGCGGGAGTGGAGGGGACACAAAGCTCCCTCGGAGGGGACTTCTGAAGGCACCGCGAGTGTTCTGGGCAGTAAATACCTCCCCACGCACTCCCACTGGCGAGCCGGCAAGGGCCACGCCCCTTGACACCTTCAAGGGATCCCTTCACCCTCCGCCCCCGCCTGTGGGGCCACCCGCTGGCCGCTCTCCAGGCGTCACGGGGACAACCTGGCCCGGCCCCGTGCAGGCGGGAAAGGCCCGGCTGGACACGGGCACGAGGGGGTGGAGAGACCTGCCCCCCGAGCTGTGACGGCAGCTCCCGGGCACCCCCATGCCCACCGGGTCGGCAGACCCCGCCTCCCCCGTTCCCAGGGGGCGCCAGTGGGGGCCCGGGGCGTGCGTGCGTGTGCACAACCCGCCAGGGGCGGAGCACAAGAGGGGGCCCCGGGCCAACGAGCTCCTCTAAGCTGAAGCCACACGCCGGCGCCTGCCAGCGTGCCGCGGCGTCCCCCACGGTGGTCGCGGGGAGGGAGGACGGAGGGCGCCGCGGAAGGCAGGGCGGTGCTCACCCGGAAGGTGGGGTAGAAGTGGACGTCGTAGGCTCGGCACACCTCGTGATTCTCCTCCTCCGCGCAGTCGAGGGCGGCGACCCGGATGGCAGCAGCCCAGTCTGAAAAGCAGGAACACGACCTTCGGTGTGGCGGTCTGGCCCGCGTCCGCGCGGCCACCGTCCCCGACCACGCGGCCAACCGCTCCCGCTCCTAACCGGGCACGTCCCAGACGCACAGAGGCAGCAGCGTGCACCCGCGGATGACGCAGACCGGGTCCGGGACGTTTCGTGGCAACACTCCCAGGCACACGCTCCAGCGAGAGACAGGCCCCCAGCGCCTGACCGGCTGTCTCTCTAGGAAGTGCTTCCCCCTTTCCCGTCGCCGGTTCTGGGAGCAGAGCAGGAGCGGCCGTACGTCTGCACCCGCCCGTCTCTAATGGTTGTGTTACGGAAAGTCCTGCACGTGAATGCCACCGAGGTGGCGCCACGGCAACGCCACGACCCTCAGCTCAGCATCGGCGGCCATCTGCTCCCGCCAGGCCCCGCTGCCGGGTCACGGCCAGCAGTGGCCCCGGCCACCCCGAGTCGCACAGACACGCGCTCTACTCTGGGCTCACGGCTCCCTCACTGCTCCCTTTGCCCCGTGAGAGTCTGACGGGGAGCCTCCGAGCGGCGGCTGTCTCACCCACTGCTCCGCGAACCCCGCACACCCTCGTTGAAGACCCCGTTGAAGGTCCTCTGTCCTGCGGCTCCCACCATCGGGCTGTGTGGCTGCACCCCCTCCCCCTGGATCTTCTGAAACCTGCACACCTCTGGGGAGACGGCTTCCTAGGTGGCGATGCGCGCTCCCACCAGGAGGCGGGGGACCTCTGGCCGCCCTCCTTCCTACTGATGGCCCGCCGAACGCACGAACTCCTGAGGGCTGCAGCCAGACGGGGTGCCCCATCTCATCCCTGCTTCACTTATGGGCGGGACACGGCCGTACAGAGGAACCTAGCTCACGGCGACCCTGAGGCGAGGTACACACAGGGAGACAGGTGCTCGGCTGGGCCCAGTGGTCACCAGCCTCAAAGGCACAACTTTGACATCCTCCAAAAAGTGAGGTTCTCTCTTTGAGACATTTGATCCTGGGGCACCTGGGCGGCTCAGTTGGTTAAGCATCTGACTCTTGGTTTCAGCTCAGGTCATGATCTTGCAGTTCATGAGTTCGACCCCCACATCAGGCTCTGTCCTGAAAGTGCAGAGCCTGCTTGGGGTTCTCCCTTTCTCCCTCTTTCTCTGCCCCTCCCCAGTGCTCACTTGCTCTCTCTCTCAAAATAAATAAACTTTAAAATAAATTAAAAAAAAAAGAAAAAACACAAACATTCGATCCCTTTCCCTAGGGTTCCGGTTATACAGCCAAGCACCCGCCCACTGGCTCCTGAGGTGGAGACCCAGGCGCCCCACGCGCTGGCTGCCCTGGGGGACGGGCCGGTCCCCCTCACGGTGTCCTGCAGTCCAATGACTTCTCAGTGGGGACGCACGGCCGTCCCCGAGACACTGACCGGGCTCTCTGCTGCCTCGTGTTCGGATGTGACACCACTGGCCTGAACCAGTAACCTGGTTACAAATCGTGTCACAGGTTTTTTCTGGATTCTAACTACGACCCTAAACTTCAGAGGTTACATTAGCAATATGCCCGGAAGGAGCCACTTGTGCTTAAAAATACACACCTTCCGGGGCTCCTGGGGGCTCAGTCGGTTGAGCGACCGACTTGGGCTCAGGTCACGATCTCGCGGTCCGTGAGTTCGAGCCCCGCGTCGGGCTCTGTGCTGACCGCTCGGAGCCTGGAGCCTGCTTCCGATTCTGTGTCTCCCTCTCTCTCTGCCCCTCCTCCGCTCATGCTCTGTCTCAGAAATAAACATTGAAAAAAAAAAGAAGCGGCAGAGGATTAAAACTCTCCTCGACTTTAAAAAATACACGCCTGTCTCCCCCACAGTTATAAAAAAGATTTACCAGTATGCATTTTTTTAGCTTCTTTGCTTAGAGACAGAGACAGCGCGCACGTGTGGGGGGCGGGGGAGGGGCAGAGAGAGGGAGGGAGCGAACCCCAAGCAGGCTCCGCGCAGTCAGCACAGAGCCCGACTCGGAGCTCAAGCCCATGAACCTCAAGACCACGACCTGAGCCGAAGTCAAGAGTTGGACACTCACCCGACCGAGCCCCCCAGGTGCCCAAGGTTTACCAGCATCGACACAACGCGGAGGACGGACTGGAAAAAACCACAGCCGTCTTTCGCAATCGACGGCCAAGTCCCGTTCCGCTTACGTGGCTCCCCTGAAACCGACTCCGGTCCGAGGCCGTGGACGGGAGCGAGAGTCACGGGACCTTCCCGAATCACAGGCCACATCTTTCCGGAGTCTCGAATTACATGGAACCAAGGGCGAACAGTTAATACTCTCATCCAATTAGTGCGGCAGATGGCCCAACGCGCAGGGCTCAGCGCGGGCTCCCTCCACGCGTGGCCCCCCACCGCCCACGAGGCCCCCCCCCCCCCACCGCGCCGTGGCCCCCCGCCGTCCAGCGGCCCTGTGGGGGGAGCCCTTCCCCAGCCTGTCATCTTTGCTTCTGTTCCCATCCATCTGGCCAAAGCGCCTCCTGTTTGCTGCCTCTTTCTTGCCTCACAAACGCAATTTCCACGACGTGCTTTCATTTCATGTTTAAAAAAAGAAACAGCACCCTCTACCCAGAAAAGGTATGTAGGAAAATGAAAAACTGCCCCAAGGGCCAGCACTGAGCATCGGATACAATCCCGACGAATAATCAAGCCGGACCCGAAACAGAAAAAAGCCGCTGAGAACGCACTCCGAGACGCTCACTATGGTCTGGTTTTCACAGCGGGACTCGGTCCGACTCCCTCGTCCTTCGGATTTTCCCCACTAGGTACGTCTTATGGGCAAAAGCAAACACACCCACAGTCGAGCCTCCAGGACGCGGAGACTGTGTCCCGTGCACCCGAGCTCGGCTGGCTCTGTGTCCCCTGCTCAGTTCCCACCCTCCTGGAGTCCTCAGCGTGAAGAGGCTGCAAACGGCACCCCACAGAGCAGCCGCCACGGGTCACGACGCGCCAGGTGACAACGACGCGAAGCAAAATCGGACCCAAGGCCACGGTGGTGCCGACCACATTTTCGCAACCCTCCTGAGTGTCCCACAGCACGAGAGACCAAGAGACCACGCGAACACGCAGACCTCACGCGGGGCTGGTAGGAACGGCTGTGAGCCCCGCACCCAACAACTCTGTAACCCCAAAGGCAGGACTCCGGGCGCTGAACCCTGGGGAACACGGGCCTGTCAGGCTCGCAGCACCTGCTCCCAGGCTCAGTCCGCTGGCCCAGACCAGAGCGAGGCCTCGAAAGTGCCCCCGGTCCCTTGCCCGCCTCCGCAGCCCCCCAGCCCTGGGACCCTGGGACCCTGGGACCCTGGCCCCGTCACGTGCGCACGGCCGGCTCTCAGCACGAAGGACACAGCCGTGTTCCTGGGCGGCGTCCCCACCAGGCCTCCTGGGCTGCTGACTGCAGCTGCTCTGCCTTCCAGTAGACTTCTCGCTCCCCCACCGTGGTGTCTGCCGGTTGTTCCGCCGTAAGAAGGAGCGCGTCCTTTCTTAGCACTGAACTACGTGACTCCTTCGATTCCAACCTTGGCTGGAAGGGGCCCGGAGGGTGCCCAGCCCCCAGCAAGGCATAGGGTCTGCAGGCGACATCACTTCCTGTGTGTCCCCGGGACCTTCCCGAGGGAGCGCTTCGTGGCACAATTCATCAGCTGACCTGTACCCTCCTCTCCCTCATTCGCTCCTCCCCTCAAGCCACAGACGGGTCTGAGCACACTCCTGCCCCAGGACCTTTGCACCTGCTCTTCCTTGGGTGCAGCACACTTGCCTCTGATCTGCACTTGCTGCTTTATTGTCAGTTTCAACACAAACGTCACCTCCATAGAGAGGCCTTCCCTGATTCCCTGCCCAAGCACACTTAACGTGACATGACAAGAAAAGCTCCCTACCAGCCTTGCTTCCAGAACAAAGTAAACTACACAGAGCCTCATGCTTTCTTACCACGTCATCTACCATGGAAGTCTCTCTGTGAAACGGGCAGGACGCCACAGAAGAGGCGGCTGGGGGTCAGAGAGGCTGAGGAAGCCGCCCAGGGTTCAGAACCAGCTGCCCGTCACCCACTGTCACAGGCACGCAGAGCACATGTGACAGGTGTCCACCGACCGGCAAGTTCCTCAACGTGCTGTGGGTGTCTTCCCACAACAGTCTCCTCCCTCTAGCCTACCGCCCGCAGACAGGAGACACTCCCCGCTCCCACCCGCCCCCCCACTCCTCTGACCCCACACGGTCACGCGCGGGAGGAACCAACGGCACCCACCTCTTCAGTGAGCCCCTGCACACGGCGTGCTTCCTTCTTAAATGCACAGAAAGCCCATTCTTTGGAAAAACGGCCTCTCCTCGCATTCCCAGCATATTTCCCACGGCCTCTCCCTCCGACGGTGGCCGTATCCCCACGGGCAGGAGCCAGGTCGGGAGGGTGCGGAGCCCCAGCCCGAGGAGGCCGGAGCACCTCTGGCGCCTCGTCCCGCACTCAGTGCTCTAAAAGCACTCTGGTCCCTGCCGTCAGAGCTAAGCCTCACATCCCAGCCTGGGATGAGACTGTCACCACTCCCCCCCCACAGGTGACGGAACCAAGCTCACAGGCCCCAGGGGTAAGTAGGGGGTGCCCGGCGTCTGCCCCCCTCGCCCTGGCCTCCTGGCTGCCCCGGCCACGAGGAGCCCTCTGCGCCTGAGCGGAGCCATCCTCTGACCTCGACGTAGTAACTAGGGAGGCACAGGAAGTACCAGGCGGCTAACGGTCCTCACCTCCCAGGCCCCTTCCTCTCCAGGACACTCGTGACACGTTTCCCCCGAGCTCTGCTTTTCCAACGAGCTCCACGCAGGGCAAGCCACGCACGACTGGAAGACCAACTCTCCCAGCTCGGCGCTGACGACGCACCATCCCGGGAAGGCGGGGAATCTTTCCTGCCTGATTGGGGGGGTGGGGGGGGGACACCGGGGTGGAGAAGCAGGCGAGGGCGTCAGGGCAGGCCGGGGCCGGCTGTGCTGGGGCGGGAGCGGCATGCAGAAGCACCGCGGGAGCCATCCAGGCTCGGGCAGCCCGCCCCCGGTCACTGCTCCGAGGGTGGCAGCCAGCCGGGGCCGGGCCACGGCCCTGAACGGCCCCCAACGGCCCCCAGGGTCCCGGGAGCGGGGCCCTTCTCAACCAGCCACAGTCCAGACAAGCGCTTTCTGCCGGTCCCGTCGCCTCGGTGCACCTCACCGCCACCTGCCCCCAGCAGCCGCACCGCACAGGCGCCCAGGTCCCCAGTCAGTCGCGTCGCGGCGGGTCCTGGCCTCTGCGCCCTTTACTGAGCTCGCTCCCATTGGCCCTCCGGGTGCCCCCGAGAGGCCTGGCCTGTCTCAGCAGCGGCGTGCCACACGACATGGGGACCCCGTCCGGAGGCAGATGCGCAGCCCACGTGCTGCCCTGCCTCCTAGCAGGTTTGGAGACTCTGGACAACTTACCAGTGTCTGTAACTCAGCTGCCGCACCTGTAAGACAGAGGCCAGGGAACGACCCGCTAAGGGGGCCGCGAGGACAGACGGGCTAACGGCCACATCCCGCTCGCAGCTGGGAAGCGTCTGCTGCTAGAATGTGCTCGGAGCGCGCACCATGGCCAGCAGAGCAGCGGCGAACTCCCGACGACCCCAGGCGCTGCCATCCTACGGGACACTGGGGACCGCCTGGGAGGGGAGGGGAGGGGGGGAGGGGAGGGGAGACAGCTCTGGGTGGAGAGCAGCAGGCGGCAGGGAGGGCGGCCATGCAAACAGCTCCAGAGTCAGCGGTGGGGCCAGTCCCTGCGAAGCTGCAGGTGTGGGGAGCCTGTCCTTTGTCCCAGGTGGCACTGACGCGCACAGGGAACCCAGTAACCCCTGCAGGTGGTGAGTGACCAACGGCGTCGCCGTGGCAGCAGCACAGGGTCCCGGTGTCAGAGAGACCACAGAGCGCGTGCCTCCCCCCTCTCGGTGTCTCGTGACACCCGGGAGGCAGCCTTCCTTGGGGCTCCGGCAGCTCCAGCGAGAGAGGTGGAGACGGCTCCTCCGCGGTCTGTCCGCGGCCCAGCACACGGATTCTGGGTAGACGGGGCGCCCCCGCCCAGCCCGAGACCCACGGCCAGTCGGATGTTCACTTTCGGCCACCACCTCTGGCCTCAGAGACTCTGGAGGAACCGGGCACAGGTCACGGGCAGAGCAGCCACATTCTCCGTCAAAGGCGCCGAGGGTGAGGGCCAGGGTGGAGGGCTCTGACTCAGCGGGTCAAGCCCCCCGGACCTCTGCCCGCGGGCCTCACCCAGCCCAGGCTGCGGGCAACCCCTGCCCACTTGCTGTCTCCGCTTGGCGCCCCAGGCTCGACCTCCCGGAACGTGACCGAAAGAGGCCCCTGGGTCCTCCACCCGCTGTGTCCTGGAAGGCGGGGGGAGCCGGCCCCCCTCCCTGGGGCGCCAGCCCAGGGGCGCCGGCTGCTCTCCCAGTGAGGGGGAGACAGGCGGGAAACGCTCGGTCTGGGCGGCAGATGCCGCCACAGAGAAACGAGGCGGTGCAGACGGAGGTCACCGACGCTGGTTTTTCAGCCTCCCAAGCGCCTTCGACTTTCCCAGGCACCCGGGAGGTGGACCCTGCCCTTTGAAAGAGGGCACAACCGCGGGGGGCTTCAAGATGAACAAGATCAAGGGAAACCTTGGTTTCGCCGGGTTTTCAACCCACTGCTTCTTCTCATCACAACAGCGAAAGGGCCAGAGTCGCAGTGTCGCCCGGAGAAGCAGGGTGCTTGGCAAGCCCGGTGCTTCTGAAATGCCTTGCAGGGCCTTCAAGAGAGTGTAAGGCCGCAGGAACCTCTGCTCCGACATCCCTGATAAAGGCACTTGGTAAATTCACCAGCGTGAGGGCTCTAGACAGCGAATCCACCCGCGGCCAGTGTCAGGGCATAGTTTTCAAAGAGCTAAAGAGGCATGACTCGGAAAAGCACAGATGAACAGGTACCGAAGGGCCCCGTCAGGGTGCGCGGATCGGGCCCAGGGCCACCAGGAACAGCCAGCCTACGAGACAGGGCCCTCCAGCGCCCAACAGGGCAGGAAAACCCTAGCGTTTGGGGTTCTTCTTCCAGACAGAAGCTGTCCGTTCCTCTACCAGAGAAGGTCTGTGAGTCAACGCGTAGCCTCAGAGGCAAAGCCCTTAATTACAGCCATCACGCAAGGTCAAACCCAGACACGTTCCCCCGAAAGCCAGCCCTCGGGGGAGCCTGTGAGGCGAGGCCCCAGCGACACTGAGGACGCGAGACCCACCTTCTTCTCACATTTCTAGGTTTTAGACGTTCCTTGATGACAGGACTTAGAAGAAAACCAGCTCACCGTGGAAAAGCGACTGGCATCCGCCGAGCGCGGGAACAGCGGCCACGAATCCCCGTGCCCGCCCTGCTCCCAGAAGGAAAGACACCTCACTCGGCACGTCTGACCAGAACCGGACCACCACCTGGTTACAACGCTGAAGGGCCCGCTCCGAGACGCCCCCCACCCCCACCGCTGCCGAAACACTACGGTCCTCCTTCCGGCCCAGACCCACCACCCCAAGTCTGGCCCGCATCGTCCCAACCGCGACCCCCATCGGCCGCGGGCCCTGGTTCTCCAGGGAGCAGGCGCAGATTTCTTAACGTAGACACCAGATCAAATGACCCCCTACTTGAAGCCACTCTTCTTTCCCGCTGCTCAGGAATGAGGACGCGGTTCGCCCAGCCTCTGGACCCAGAGCCGCCGGCTTCCACCCGCGGGCACCTCCCCACCTCCCCACCCTGGAGCCGCAACAGCCGCGTGCACAGTCCTCTGGACACCTGCCGTCCTGCCTGTCTCAGGGCCTTGGCACTGGCCGTGCCCCTCGCCCCTCATCTGCTGAGTGTCGAATGCCAGCCGAGGCCTTCCCCCACAGCCCCGTGCCAATTCCATCATCCTGGTTATCCTCCCAGGACTCAGGAGCTGCAATCAACCTCATTCTGTTTGTGCTTCCGTCAGCGCCCCTTCTTCTGGAACAGGGGCCCCACTCGGACCTTCCCAGGGCCGTTCACGGTTTCTCCGCACCTGCCAGCGCCACGCACAACTCAGGACAGGTCCCGACGTGCAGAGTCAACGCGGGGCAGACATCGGGCTCTACTCGCCCAGGGAGCGGGGAGCTCCAGGCAGCACGGACGGGCCGAGGACAGTGCCACGCGCTGTGCGCAGGGGCAGCCGCCTGCCCGGGCTCCTCAGCACCCCGCCACCAGGCGCGTCTGCACAGCGCCCCTCGACACAGCACTCTGCTCGGCCGGTTCAAAGCTGGGCTGGCCGTCCTGGCGGGAGGGCGTGCTGACGCCTCACCAGGCCTTTGTCCTGGGGAGGAAGGCGGCTCAGGCTAGGCTAGGCTAAGCTAGGCGGGAAGGCTCCTGAGGGAAGCAGATGAGGGAGAATTTCGGTTACAGAGACACCGGCAGTCAGTGCTGGGGCAGATGGAGGCATTCAGGGCAACACAAAAGACACAGTCCGTTTTATCAAATAAAATGCAAAGCATCTCAAAGGTCTAGCTTCAGGGTGTTGGCCACATTCAACTTGTACCCTCCCCTCCTCCTGCCTCTCCCACCTGTCTGGATCCCACCACACAAAGGAGAGAAACACTCTACACTGAATGCAAATTGCCTGCTTTGGGGACAATGTCCTAAAGCGGGGGTAAAGGGCACCAGCTGGGAGGCACGCGCCTCCAGGGGCGTCCGCTGGGGGCATGGGGGCAGGGGGTTGCAACGCAAGCCCTGCTCTGCTCTCCTCACAAGCCCGTTTTCAGTACCACAGGCTTAAAAAATCCTTGAGAAATAATTAGGCTTCTCTGTGAGAGCAAACTAATATTTATTTCAAGTTTACTTATCAAGGGACCCTATCACTTAACCTTCAGGATGAAGCCTTTTACCAGTACTGGTCAAGTTCTCATGAAAATGTCCATAGAAGTCTGATTTACAGTCCGGCATCAGTTAGTTGTAGAAAAGGATTACAGCACAGAGTAATTAACCTCCAAGGTCTAAGAGGGAGCGAGAGGAGGGCAGTCTGGAAGGCGCAGGGCTGTTCCGTGGCTTCTCCGTCGCGGTGCAGGCTGGGCGGGGCGGGGGCGGGGGCGGGGGCGGGGGGGGGGGAGGTGCATGGGTGCACACGGTCCACCCACCGCAGGACGCTCTTTTCCCCGGCGCAGGCCCCGTCCTGGGTGAGCAAGGTCTTTTCAGACAAATTCCAAGTTCAAGGGCAAGTTTGGTCTAGAGGTCCGGGTAGAAGTTGAGCCCACATACGGACAAGCAGAGGCCAGCAAGAGTTAGCTACAAGTCACTGGAGGTGGCTGGAGAGTCGGGCGCTCGTCTCAGCCTCCTCTGGGAGTGGAGGCGGGGCGGGCTACCCATGGCGCCCTCGCCCCTCGGCGCAGAGGCCTTAAACTAGCCCCGCACAGTCCGGAGCGCTCGACGGGACACAGCCGTCCCCATGCCCAGCGCATCTCCTGGCGAACTGCTGAAGCCTGGTGACCCTGCCTCAGGAGAAAGGAAAAGCCCCCGGCCCGTCCTCCCGGCCGCACTGATGACCTGTCTTCTCACACTGGCATCGCTGACCTTGGTGCCTGGTGGCGCTCCTCTGGCCATGGTCATCACAGAAACCGGGCCTCCCTGGCGCGTCTCCGTTGGGCTGAAACCACAGCTGCCCAGGCAGGGGGCAGGGGATACAGCGGCCTTTCCTGGGCCCATCACGATGGAGTGCCAGTGGTAGCTGGCATCTCCACTACCTGCCTCCAACCCCCGGGCGGCCCTCTCCAGAGTTCAGGCGGCGAGTTCCCGGTGCCTCCTGGGGCTCCCTGCCTCGCACACCCCTGCTGGCGGTGCACCGTCAGCATCCCTCCCCGCTCAGTCACACCCCCCCCCCCCCCCCCGCCACGAACGCGGCCCGTGGGGGAACGCCAGCTCATCTCCAGGAGCCTGTGACCTAGCCAGGTGGACAGAGAGACCAGACCCGGTAGTGAGTGAGTAGCTGCAGGGGGACGAGCCAGAGCACGGACACCGGAGCGGCCAGGACAGAGAGCCACGGGCCCCGGGGCCACCCGGCCTGGTGCTCAGCTGCGTGACCCAAAGTGAAGGACCCGGCCTCACTGGGCCCCAGGGCGACACCCGCTCATGTCTGCAGGACAGAAGAGAAGGTGCGTGCTGTCGGTGACTGCCCAGCGAGTCTCAGGCTCCCTCCCCTTCCTGCCTCATCTAGAATTCCAGGACCCGGTTACAGGAAATGTGCCCCTGCTTCCTCCAGACCAGTAAGAAGGGAGAGGGAGGCCCCGGTGACCCTCGACAGGGGCGCTCCTCCAGCGACCACGGTCTCCACAGAGACACTCAAAGGCAGCGCGGTGGTGGGGTGCTGCTGGGGGCCGCAGGTGTCTCCTGTCCGTAAAAGGAGGTGGCACCACAAACCGCTAACACCACAGCTCCGGGCTAAATGATTTCCGGGAACACAGCAGGGTTTTGTCTTACAAAGGACTCAGAAGTGACAGGAGTAAGTAAGCCAGATCCACACAAACACTGCAGGAACTCTGGGCTACACCCAACGGTAGACCTTTTGTTCGTTAAGCCGCCTTGTTACAAGGAAAAACATTGATTTTCAAAATCTTGAAAATGCCAGTTAATTGCCAAAGTTCAATCTAAGTCCTTCAGGAAAGCAAAGTACCCTCAGCTCTGAGCTTCCAGAGCAGGGGGAGGAGCCTCACCCTCTCCAGACCACCCCTCAGGCCTTCTGTCCATTCTGAGCAAACGGAAGCCGCTCCCGCCCCAGGTGATGGTGGAGGGACAGCGGGGGAAACAGCGCTGCCCCCACCCCAGGCGATCTCACGGGGGAGCAGAGCCTGTCCCACCTACTAGAAGTCAGTGTTGAGGCTGGGGTGGGGGGAGCAGTGGATGGGGAAAAACGCCAGCTGGATGGTCTCCATTTCAAGAGGGGTGGGGAGGGGCACCCTTGGGGGCCCGGTGCAAGGTCAGTGTGCCCCGGGGACCGGACAGCCCAATTCACAGGTGACTGACGGCACCAAAGGGGTGACAACGGGAGTGAAGCCTGTGTTCACACAGGACATGGGGGGCGATGGGGACCTGCTTTCCTTGGGGGCGGCCGCGGCTTCTCAGTGGTTCCACTGGGAGCGGGCCAGGATTAGGCACAAAAAGAGCCCTGTGGTCGATCACACAGGAAGCAAAGGCTTAAGAGTTAGTGAACTCCAGGGGCACCTGGTGGCTCAGCCGGTTAAGTGTCACGACCTCAAGCTGGAGCCCCGAGTCAGGTTCCATGCAGCGCCGACAGCTGGGAGCCTGGGGCCTGGGGCCTGCTTCCAGTTCTGTGTCTCCCTCTCTCTGCCCTCCCCGCGGGTGCTGTGTATATCACTCTCTAAAATAAACAAACATTAGGGCGCCTGGGTGGCTCAGTCGACTGAGCGTCGTACTTCAGCTCAGGTCATGATCTCATGGTTCGTGGGTTCGAGCCCCGCGTCGGGTTCTGTGCTGACCGCTCAGAGCCTGGAGCCTGCTTGGGATTCTGTGTCTCCCTCCCTCTCTGCCCCTCCCTCACTTGTGCTCTGTCTCTCTCTCTCTCTCTCTCAAAAATAAATAAACATTTACAAAAGGAAGGGGGACGCCTGGACAGCTCAGTCGATTAAACATCCAACTTCAATTCAGGTCGTGATCTCACTGTTGCGGGTTCGAGACCTCCGTCAGGTTCTGTGCTGGCCGCTCAGAGCCTGGAGCGACTTTGGATTCTGTGTCTTCCTCTCTCTCTGCCCCTCCCCTGCTCACACTCTGTCTCTCTCTCAAAAATAAATAAAGATTAAAAAAAAATTTTTAAATAAACGCACATAAAAAAATTGTTTAAAAAAAGTTAATGGATTCCTTTTCTGGGGAATCCTTGTGTACTGGGGACATCCACGAGGGGGAGTCCATATGCCACGTATCCTGGCCATGGGTGCTTCCCTGCAGGTGCGTCATGGGGCTGGTGTCCCTGAGAACGGTGTCCTCCAGCCGTGGGGCTTGTGCTGACAGGATGCTGGGCCTCACGCCCGGTTTCGGACCCAGCAGACCCGGGTTGGGACCAACGGTGCGTCCCTAACAAGTCCCCAGGTGACCTCTCTTTGGGGACCCCATGTGGAACTCTCCCCAGTGTCGAGGCCCCTGCCTCCAGCTGCGGTTTGGCTCTAGGGACGGACGCTTTGCCCAGGTGCCCCGCGGCTGTCCCCACTGTCTTTCAGACCACAGCTGCTTTTCACTTTCAGCCACATCTCCCTCCGTCCCAGGCCTTCATCCTGCCCGACGCGGGCAACGTCCAATCCTTTTAAGATAACCTTATTTAGCTAAGGGTTGAGTGAATCACACCATCAGGTATGGGTTTTGCCACTTTCATTTCCAGAAGAAACCTTTCTTCCAAGTTCCAGGGGCCATTTTCAAGGCTCCTTACACGCTGGTTCAACTACAGAATAGTTACACATCTGTGTTTCTGCCACTGAGTGACAAACGAGAACTGAAAAGTTCTCTGCACTCTTAGAGTTTGTTTGTTCCCAAAGCAAAGGCTTTGAGAAAGCCCACTAAGGACTTGTCCGTCCACCTCCGTTCTGGCCACAGTGCCAAACACTTGGGACTTCAGAAAACAGGAGATCAAAGAACAGGCCCTTCAGAATCAAAAGGCCCCAACTCCCCGAGGTAATATGAGAATGCATCTTAAAGACAATGTTTTACGATTCTGCACAAAACCCCTACTTAGGCTTTTAAGAAGTTTGGGAACCTGTTTAGTTATGAGAAAATCACAACAGAGTAGGAAAGGAGACTTAAAAAACAAAAGTGCTGGAGGAGAGTGTAGCAATTTGTTATCCTCTGGCCCGCGGAAATATGTAATTAGAGGTTAGCTGAGCACCAGCAAGGGTCCCGCCAAACCTCACTCCCGCTGAGGACAGCACGGACTTCAGAGCGACTCACGTGCCATGTAAAAGCCCGGCCGGCCTGCGGAAGGGAGCCGCAGACCCGCCCCCCGCCCCCCACCCCCAACTCTGCCACCGGGGCAGGCGAGTAACGAGGGACTGATTAGCACTTGGCAGCTTGATGAAACTGCCAACGACATAAAACGTAGCTTGGTGGATGTCAGGTCAACCACGGGCTGCGCCTCTAGGAACCAGGCGCCTCCCGATGACAGGCTCCGAAGGTCCTGTTTTGCCTCCACAGAGGTCTGCGGGGCATCTGGACGTCGGTCTAAGTTGCTGGCTCGCTCTGAGCATCCACCATATGGCCAGAAGAGGGGGACGGCGCAGGACTTCAGGGGAAGGGGGCTCCGAGGCACGGAGACGGGGTGTGCGTCGGAAAACAGCTAGGACAAAGGCTGGGGGGAGGCACCGACGCTCTTCCCCAAGACCCTGGGAGGGGGGCTCCCCGGTCCGCAGCTGCGGAGTGCGGGCCGGAAGAGGGCTTCTCGCCCTTGCGACTCGAGGCCGCCAACGTGCCGGGCTGTCCCGGGGGGGTTGGAGGGCTGGCTGCGGGGCCCGGGGAGGGGGGAGGGGGCCGGGGTCGGGGGTCCCGCGCGGGCGCGCCTCACCTCGCACGTCCCCGGCCAGGGCCCGCCAGGTGGGCGCGTAGCCGATGCAGTGGCCGCACCACGAGGAGTAGAACTGCACGAGCCACGCGGCCGAGCTGTTGGCCGTGGCCCCGCGCACGCTGCCGCTGTCCAGCACCCACACGGCGTCCTCGCCCGCGCGGTACAGCCGCGCCGCGCCGCCCGCCCCCGGGCCCGCCGCCGCCGCCGCCAGCAGCACGAGCAGCGGAGGCAGCCGCCGGGCTCGGGCCGCCGTCGTCGCCGGGGCTCCCGAGCTGCGCGCCGCCGCCGCCGCCGCCGCCGCCGCCGCCAACGCCGCCGCCCCGGCCGCCGCCATATTGGGAGTGCCGCGGCGCGCCTGACCTTTCACCCTGGCAACCGCCGTCACGTGCGCCGCGCGCGCCCGGCCCCGCCCCCGAGCGCCCGGCCCCGCCTCCCAGACGCCCTCCAGGCCCCGCCCCCGAGGGCCTGGCCCCGCCTCTCCCCACGCCAGGGTCGCCACATTTAGCAAACGAAAATGCCCCGTGTCTGAGATGCAAATTTAACGGGAAGTTCTCGGACTCGTAAAAGACTGGCTGCTTATCGGAAATTTCCATTTAACTGAGGGTTAAATGGGTTCTGCGCTTCATCTGGAAACCCCACCTGGGGCTTCAGAGTGTCTGCTCCCCTGACCTTGACCTTTAAATATGGGATTTTTATCTCTGGGAGACTTAGCAAGACACCCACACAGATTCAGATGTGTTATGGTGCCCAAGTTTAGGACTTTCCAGGTGACCTTTGCAGCCCTAGGAAGTAAAGCTTCCTGTGACTTTCTGCTTAATTCAACAGGAGACCTGGTTTTTACATTGCTATTCTTGATTGTTATGCATATCAACATTTTCTCTGAACTGTGTGACCAAAACAAAAAAGAAAGGAAGTAGGTCGCAGAGCGGATATGAGTCAGCAACAGTCATTGGCCTGGAAGTTCAGATTCTTGTTTCGGGCCACTTGGCTCCTACACACGCCAGGCAGAGGAACTGCGTGTGCAAAGGCCCTGCGGTAGAAGGGACATGCGCGTTCGAAGAAAAGCAAGGAGGCCAGTGTGGCTGGAGCAGAGTTAGCCAGAGGAAGAGAGGGAACCAGGGAAGCGGCCAAGAACAACACAGGGAGGGGCCTCACCAGGCAGGCTGCAGATTAGGGCCCCTGGCTCTGAAAGCCATGGTGGCCATTGGGGGATTCTGAGTAGAGATGTGGTTCTCCCCTTCTGGCTGCCGTGTCTTAGGGGCAGGAGGGAAAGCTGTGACAGGCTGTCACAGCCCTGCAAGAGATGGTGGGAATCAGGTGAGGGTTGGGTGGCATTGTTAGTGACAGTGTCAGACTTAGGGTGCGTTTGGAAGGAAGGACATGCGGTGGATTAAATCCCGAGTGTAGACGGAGGGGTCGTGTCTTCTCGCAGGGTTTTGGCCAGAGCCGCTGCAAGCGGGAGGCTGCACTTGACGGAGGTTGGGGTGAGAGTGGAACTCCAGCTTGTTTTGGATCTGTTGACCTTGTGACATCTGAGGCAAGTGCCAGGCCACTGGTTGGCTGTGAGAGTCTGGGCTCAGAGGGTAGGTTGGGCTGCTTGAGGTCACCACAGGAGGCCACGGGGACAGAAGAGGACTGGCCACACCTCGAGCCCTGGACTGAAGCAAATGGGTTGGGGTGGGGGAGGCAGAGGAGCAACCTGGAGGTTGGAGGAGGACAGGAGAGGGCAGAGACGGAGGTGAAGGATAGATGTGGGGAGGAAAGAATGACAGATGTCTGGTGGGGGGGGCATGGCTCCCTAGCGACCGGACAAAGGTGTTCTGGGTGACGTAGGGACAAGGCGTTTACAGAAAGGGTGGTGGAGGGAAAGAGGAGAGGCTCGGTGGCTCCTCCCAGGAGGTTTTCGGGAGGTGGTGGGGGAAGGAGAGCGGAGATCCAGGCAGGAAGGAGAGGCCCGGCAGGGAACAGGTGGGGGAGAGCCAGGGTGTGCCTCGTGGAGTGCAAGGGGAAGGAGGCAGGTGACCCCTGGGTGCGTGGGCACCAAGGGACTCAAGGCTGGAAGGGGTCGCTGCACCCTGCACCTGACCAGCTCAGCCTCTCTCCGCCTCTCTCCACAGAAGGTGCTGCCTCCGCCTCCGAGGGGAGCCCCCGCATGCAGCCTATGCTTCCAGGTGCCCCTCCTGCTCTGCTGGGTGCCCCTGGGGTCCCCTGCTGCCCTTGGGGTGGAGCCCATCTCAGGCTCACCTGTCCCTGCCCCCCTCCACCTGTGACCAGGTTGACTTGTTGGCCTCGGCCTGGGGGCGTGGCCACAAAGTCACATGACCACTGTTGAGCGCCAGACCAGCTCTGGTCATCCAGTGGGCAAAGACTGTCAGGGGCGAGCTATTGGGTAGTTTCTGAGCACTCAGGCCCAAGGCACCCTTCCCCACCCTTCCCGGAGGGGTTTAAATCTGAACCCTGACTCAGTCGGCTCAGGCTGCGTAACAAAACCCCACAGCACAGGCATTTATTAAACGACAGACCTTTGTTTCTCACAGCTCAGGAGGCTGGAAACTCCAGATCAGGGTCATCAGGGTCAGCTCCCAGAGGCCCGCTTCCTGGCCTACAGATCGCCAGCCGCCTTCTCGAGGTGTCCTCACGTCCCTCTGTGTGTTCTCGTGGACAGAGAACTCTCTGGGGCCTGTTCTCATAAGGGCACAAGGGCAGTCGTGGGAACCCACTCTCGTGACCTCATCAAACCCTAATGTGCTTCCTAGCACCGTGACAGTGGGGACAAGTTTCCATGAATGAATTCTGGGGAGGCACAGTTCAGTCCACAGCAAATGCCCAAAGCCACCTGGAAGGACCGTGCCCCTCCCCTACCCAGGTGCAAGTCGTGCTGTCACAAGTGTTCCCCAGGGCTTGCGTGTCCCCATCCACGTGCTGAGGGAGCCAGAGGGGCGTCTCAGGGGCAGCCAGACGATGTGCGATGTGCGTGCTGGCCCCACCGAAGGGCCACTCGGGTCTCCTGGTCCCTCCTCTGCCAGCCATCCCCCCCGGGGAGTGCTGGAGGAATGCCCCCTTCCTGCTGTGGGAAGGCAGGTCGAAGCACGGTGTCCCTCCCCAGGGCCAGCCCCACCCCACGGGAAGCGAGGAAGGCTGGCGCCACGGACACCGTGAGCCCACCCCGGGGTGCAGTCAGCGTGGCCAGGTGTTACTTCACCCCACACCTGCTCCGCAGCATGGGGCCCGTGGCACCGGACTTCGTTCAGCGCCCTGAACACAGCACGGGTCGTTTCTCAAACCCAGAGCGCCACTGGCCCTGCAGCCCATGTCAATTTACTAAAAGGTTCTTAGGAAAAGCGCCCACTGATCGTAAAATGCAGCCAGACTCAGAAACATTAAAACAGGGTGTGGGGGAGGGGGTTGTACCTTAGGGTCTGAGAGACAAGGCAACGATAGCAGTTTCCAAGCTTCCATTGCTTTCCCGGCCGGGGCTTTGAGCCCGTGACCCCACCCTGGAGCCCCCCCGGATCTGTTCCTCCACCTGCACGGAGGGGGCGCTCGGCCCTGGGCCACCGTGAGATGAACCACGATCGCAGACGCTACTAAGGAAGGAAACACGCTGCCATTTTCAGATGCCTCCAGTCGAAGGACGCGCTCTGATTTCGCGGTGATTCCAACGTGGGAAGGTCTGCATCTTGGAGCTGACAGAGCGAGGCATCTGTGTTCTTGTTTACAGAGGGGGAGCCTGAGGCTCAGAGGGCCACGGACTATGGTGAAGGGCACGTGGCACATATTCGACAGAGGGGGTCTCAAGCCGGAGTGCCCCTGACGCTCAGGGGCAAAGGCGGAGCTCCCTCCCTGCTCTGAGTGCCGCAGCCACGCCAGCTTGCGGGGCGGTGAGAGGGGCCCCGGGGGGGTGTGTGGCAGGGTCACTGTGCCTTTTCTGCGCCCCACACACGCTTCTGAACTCCTGCCACAGCCCAGACTCCGGAGCGGGCCCTGTCCTCCGAGGACCTGCCCCCAGTTGTTGTTTGCGTTTGGGCACGGCTGCTTGGGAAGAACGCCCATTCTCCGGAAGACCTACCGGGAGGATTGTTCCAGAGCACTGCTGCAGGCCGGGGACAGAGCCTGGTGGGGACAATCCTCTGTGTCCTCACAGTGACACGGTGGGGGGGGGGGGGGGAGGCAGGGGCGGTGGCCAGGGAGGCACGGGGATGGGGTCCCTGCCACGACCCCAGTGAGACGTGGAGAGCAGGACTTAGGAAGGGCTCTGAGCATCGCTGAACACCCCGGCTGTGTCACGTTATAGCCTGGACGGACACAGCTGCCGGACAGAAAGGGCCCCAACCGGGGGACAGCCGCAGGAGCCCTGGGAGGGCCGGGGTGCGCGTGTGGGCGCATGTGTTCACGCGCGATCCTGCCTGGCGCCCTAAACCCGTAGTCATGTTTTGCCAACGCTGCGGTCTGCTCCCAGCCGTGTGCACGCCGTTGGGAATGCAGAGCAGTAGCTTGGCGTTTGATGCCTGGCGTGGGGTGGGCGGGCAGGACAAGGGGCCACAGGCACAGGTGTGGGCCTCGCAGACATCCTTGGGGGGCCCAGATGCTGGTTGGGGAGCCAGCATGGACAGGGCAGGTCTGACCCACGGAACTGGTTTTGTTTGGGTGCTCGCTGGACAGCCACGTCCCCTCGCTGCCGGAGAACCTGGCCCGGGGGTGGGGACCCAGCCTGGTCACTTAACCTCCCACCCCCCACCCCGGGAGCCAGGTGCCCCCGGCACAGGCAGGCGCCATCCAAACGGGTGCTGCTGTGTTCCCCCGGAGTGCACAAGGCTGTCACTTCTCTGTACCTGCCCTCGGGGGGGCCCCCGCTGTATTTTATAGGGGCGGCTGTCACGGCCGCACGTGGTAAGGAATCAAAGGCTTCCTAAAGCTGGTCTGGTGATTTGGCATTTGAAATGCTGAAGGTGCATCCGTGGGCATTTCATGCAAGAGTGTACAGCTAACAGGGGCCGTTGAAAGAGACAGACTGCAAAATTAAATGTGGGCTTTAACTAAGAAATAACCTCTTTTTTTTTTTTTAACATTTATTTTTGGTAGAGAGAGACAGAACATGAGTGGAGGAGGGGCAGAGAGAGAGAGAGACAGAATCGGAAGCGGGCTCCAGGCTCCGAGCCGTCAGCACAGAGCCCGACGCGGGGCTCGAACCCACAGACCGCGAGACCGTGACCTGAGCCGAAGTCGGACGCTCCACCGACTGAGCCACCCGGGCGCCCCAGAAATAACCACTTTCTATGAAGGATAATGGCCCTTCTGGAGACCAAGATTTATCGGCCCCAGAGGTTAGCAGGGACTGGAGCCGAGGCGAGCGCAGTGAGGCTGTGAAGGCAGCAGTGTGGTGTGTACGTTTTGCCTGTCATTAGACGGACCCCGGAGCCCACGCCCCCCACTCGCCGTGTCAGCTGAGACAGAGGGCTTCTGACACCCTCCACGGCGCCCTGAAACATGGAGCTCATTTTGTAGCGTGGCCTCCCTTGGGCCCCGCTGTCGTGGGTGAGGGGCCACCGGTGCAGGCGGCCCCCAGACAGGTCATTTGGGAGGCCCGTGGCCCCGCCAGGAGCACAGCCACCCCCCACGGCGACCAGAAAGGGGGCGACGGGGTTTGAGGCAAATCTGCAGGGTTTTGAGGTGGGAGATTTATTACCATGCCAAACGTGTGTGTGTAAAATACATAATCCCTCTCGCACGGCCTCGTAAATCCAAAAGGGTCAGCAATAAATAGAAAAAAAATAAAAAATTACAGACTGATTTGTTCAGAAAACTAGAAGCAAATCAATAGGAAAGCTGTAGCTCAGAACTTGTTTTGAAATCGCATACGCACAGCAAGAGCACATTGCCCTCCACCCAAGCCCGTCCCGGGGTTCCCTGGTGGACATGGGGGGACCCAGTGCGAAATCAGCATGAACTGTCTCAGCTGGTGCCTCCCTGAGCCGTGAAACCGGACGAGTGAGCCTGTGACAAAAGTCCGTCTGGCGAGCAGCTGGCCTGGATACAGGAGGCTGCCCTGAAGCGGGGGCCTGGTGGAGGGCTGCCTGGAGGTGGCCGCCGCTCCCGAGCTGGAAGGTGGAGGGCACAGGCAGAACTCTGGGCTCCGCCACGCCCCCCAGCTAACCGCAAGTGCACGGAAGTCGCCAGCTCCCCAGAGGTCCATAAATGTCATCTCCAAAGGAGTCGCTGGCTCCCCAGGGGTCCATAAGTGTCATCTCCAAAGGAGTTCCTCTGTTGAGGCCCGGGAAGTCCGTGCCCTGGAGGGGAGGAGCCAAGCCCTAGAGGGATCGCACCCGCCAACACCTCTGCAAACTGCTCCCTGCTCCGAGACCGCCTTGCATCCCGAGGGCTCATTCGATGGGGGACAGCCACCAGGGAACGGACTCTGGCCTCTCCCGGAGTCCTGAGTCCTCAAGGAGCCCTTGGCCCGCCTCCCGCCAGAGGGCAGGCCTGGGGCGTGGCTGGTCACCTCTGGCCCTTGAGTTGACAGATCTGTGATGTCCACAGCGGGGTCGGCCCACGTGCATGCCCTTGGCCTTCAGAAGCCGCCAAGCTGGGGTGTGAGTCCGTGCGGACGTGACCCCCAGCCCGTCTCCACCGCCCCTTGCCCCCCTGCCCCCCCAGAGCGGCTCTCTCTCTCTTCGCCCCGCCTTTGCCGATGGCTCTGCCTCCTGGCATGTGGTCTCCAGTTCGTCCTTGGGGACCGCTCCCCTCCGGACCGTTCTCTGTCAATCCATGACCTCCGCACCTTTCCTCGACCGGCCAGCCTCTGGACACGCCCGCACAACCTTTTACCTTCCTGCCTCTTAAAGTCTTTGGATCAGGGGCCCTTCCAGGCGCCTGACGGACGCAGCGGCCCCAACGTCCGGAAGAACACAGAGCTCCCCGCGCTCCCCGCCATGTCCCCGCCCAGGCCCCCGCCCAGCACCAGACGACTACTCGGGGGCCAGCCGCAGGCAGGCTGTTCTGAATGGGGGCTCTGCCCTCGGTGGCCCAGGCTCCCCGGAGCATCCCACACACTACGCACACGCATGCGTAATGGCACCCCATGTCACCGTGGGCCCCGTCTTCCCGAGGCCCTGCAGCGACCGCCGGGCCAGCCTGCGGGACACGGCAGCTCTTCCGTCAGGGGGACGCGGGCTGGGCCGGCTCCAAGAGCACCGCCAGCGTGTCGCACAGGATCCTCCTGCTAAGCTGGCTGGAGACCAAATCTACCACCTTGGCTCCCTCCATGCCCGGCGGGTCAGCGCAGGGGCCCGCACCCAGAGCAGGAGCTGGGTCGCCCCGCCCAGGGCTGCCAGCGGCTGACAGCATTGGCGGACCCTCCCCGGCCATAAAGGCCACTCTGGACAGCCTTGGGAGCCCTCCGGGGGCGTCTCCTGCCCTGCCCCCAGAGGGGCACCCTGGCCAGCCGGCTGGGTCAGACCACTGGCTGCCCACAGCCTGATCCCTGGAAACCGAACTTGACTCACCCAATTCGTCCCCAAGGCTTCCGCCCTGTCTGCCTGCCCCCAGGCAGAGCCCCGACTCCTGGGGCCCTGGGGACGGTGCCTCGGGTGTGTCCTCCTCAGACAAGGAGGGCAACTCCCCAGTTTTGATGGAGGCATCCTCCCCCGGGGGGCCCAGCAAGCTCCCAGGAGACATGACATCCTCAGGTGGGGAAGGGAAGTCTCCTGAGTCGGGGCTGGTCGTGTTGGCCAGATCCTCTGCTGGGAAGGTGGGAGGCAGAGGAGGGAGGCGGGCATCCCTGTGAGCGGAGGACAGGTCGGCACTGCCATAGGACAGCACCTCGTCAATGGGGGACAGGATCTCAGGCAAGGCCCTGCTGGACGGCGTGGGGCAGGCTTCCTCGGGGGCAGGGGAGTCTCCACTGGCCCTACATCTGGGTGCCCAGCCCTGGGGTGTCAGGGCCACCAGACCGCCAGGGTCCCCAGGAGGAGCCCGCGGGGTCACGGGGACCTCAGGCTCAGACCAGGACTGTCGTGGCGTCCTGTCGCTGGGCAGACTCAGGGCAGCGTCCCAGGGCCCCTCTGGGCAGGCAGCCGAGGCCTGCAGAGGCCTGGTCTCTCCTCTGCCAAAACCCACCCCTTCGGATGCCAAGGACCCCGAGGGAGAGGAAAGGGACAGGTCCAAGTCACTGGAGGACGAGGGCGTGGACGGGAGGGCATGCAGGCAGCCTCGGGGGACGTCTGTTGGGCCCTCTTCCATAGTGTGTCCACGGATGAGGCTCCCAGTGCTTCCAGATGCTTCCTGCCCCTCCCCAGGGCCCAAGGAAGCAAGTGCAGAGCCGGGCGCCCCGCCATTTTCCAGGTGGGACGAGCCTCCTGTAGACAAGGAGGGCCCCGAGCCAGGCTCCAGAAGGTTCTCCTCGTCCCAGACCTCGCTGGACGCCTCTGACAGCTCTGACCCTGACCTCGGAGAGGGGGCGTCCGGGGGAGGCAACGGCCAGCCCTCCCGCAGGACGCCCCCCGGCTCCGTGGAGGGGCTGCCCAGGGGCCCGGCCCCACCGCCCTCTGGCTTCTCCCGGGCCACCTGCCCCCCGTCCCGGTGGAGCCCCCAGGAGTCTTGAGGAGAGAGCTCCCCAGAACAGCCGGGGTCCGTGTCTGGGACGTCCCCACCCCCCCAGTCTGACACGGAGACGGGGCTCTCGGAGAGCTGAACCAGGACGGCGGCTGCTCTCTGAAATTCCTGGAGAGAGCGGCAGGACACCCCACTCAGGGAGGAGGAGGCAGGGGACCCCGCCCGAGACCCCGAGCGGCTCCGGGGAGCAGCCTCGGATTCCGGGCCCGGGTCCGAGGGGGCCCTGAGCGGCGGCGGGGGGCTGCCCTCAGGCCGGCTGGGTGGTACAGGAGCTGCGGAGAGGGGGGAGTTGGGGGTGAGGCCCCCAGCCCTCGCCCCCTGCCACCCCTGCGGCCCACACCCCACAGCCCCTAAGCCAGCGGATCGGGACCAGAAGGGCCCGGTGGAGGCGAAGAAAGGTCCACAGCCCCAGCGTGGTCCGCGGAGCCCCCCCCCCCCCCCGCAGGCTCCACACCCACCCGCCAGCACAAGTAAGGGCGCCGCATCTGGGGGGACATCTCCGCGCCTTGGGGGCCCCGCCTCAGAACTGCAGCCGTCCTGTGTTTATTGGGGCACGAGGGCTCCAGACAGGGGCCCTCCCTACAGTCCTCCGCTTGGACGGCGGATGGGTATGGCGAGTGGGCGGGGCTCCCCCGCGGGGCTTTGGGGGAAGGGTGGCTCTGGCCGAGGAGGAGCTGGTGGCAGAGGACCCGCGGGCGGGGGTTCCCTGGTCCTGGTGCACGGCAGGGCCTCACCTGGAGCAGTGGTCAGCTGGGCGGCTCCCGGTGGAGAGAAGGGGCCACAGGGGTCCTGCCCGCAGCTCTCCATCCTGCAAACACGTTTGTGCGGATGTCCCAAGGGGGCGCCCAGGAGAGGGCCCCATCCCCCGGCCTTGTCCCCACGGCTCAGGGCCTCCACGGGGCCTTCAACTCCCCCGTAAGCTTGACACCCGTGCCCGCCAGGTATCTGCCCCGACAGGAGGTGACGGTCAGAGCGCAGGGCTCCCCGGGTGGGGGCAGGGGGCCCCGTGTTTAGGAGGTTCTGGCCTCAGTCCCCACTGGGTCAGGTATCTGGGGGGGCGTTGCTTTCTGAGAGGCTCAGAGGCACGCGTTCCCTGGAAGGGCCCCTCCCGCTGCCCCCAGCACGGGATCGTGGGCCAACTCCCCAGGTGACATCTTTGCTTCCACAGAGGGGGTCAGACTCAGGAGGGCATGGGGTGGGTTGAGGGGGCACAGAGGACCCGGTTCAGGACGAGGGGCACCCGGACAGAGTGAGCTGTCCTCTTCCAACGAGAGGACGGGCGTCTCCATGCCCCAGGACCCCACCCCCTGCCTGCGGGTCCCCTGGGCTCAAGCAACCCTCCAGACCACATACCTCTGTTCCCCCGGCCACCAGCCTTCTATTCTGTGGGGCTCCTCCATGGGGCTGCCGGCAAAATCCAGCCCAAGCTCTGACCCTGCTCGGCCGACACGGCCTTCAACCACCTGTGGGAGAAAGACCACAGCCAGGATGTGGCCACTGCCACGAGGCCATCAGTCCGTGCCCCTTAGCCGTGGGTAAAGCCCTGTGCTCCCATGGAGTTACCACCGTAAGGAACAAAGACCATCCCCTTAAAGATCGCCGAGGAGACCCCCACTTACCAGGTACCCCTCCTCCCAGCAGGCACCAAAGGCCCCTCAACAGAGGAATCCAGATGAGAAGGGCCAAAGAGGCCCCATCCCCTCAACACCATCATCTGGTGGACAGGGCGGCCCCCACCCAAAGCCACACGGTAGAGTCCGACCGAGCCACAGCCAGGCCCCCACTCTGCCTGCAGCCAGGGCAGGACCTAGCCTCAACTCACGCTGGCTTCCAGGGGGCCGCAGGGACCCCCTCCACCCGGGGAGTTCGGGCCCTGGAGCTTCTGTGCACGGCTGTCTGTCAGAGGCCGGGTCTTCTCCTCTGCTGACGTGGGGCTGGGGTTGGTCTGGGGGTCTCCTGTGAGGCAAAGGGACTGTCAGCATTGATGGGCACAGAACAGAGGACGCGGGGGCACAGCGTCCAGGAATTATGAAGTCCTGTGAGAAAATCAGCCCTGGGAAGGGTGCACACCCCCTGAGCTGGCCCCTCTTCACACGGAGGAGGAGACGGAGGGAAGGGAGGACAGCCTCCGCGCCCGCCCAGCCCCCGCTGCCCGGAAACGTCGGTCGAGGTGCACGCAGGTGGCCCTCCCGCAAACGGGCCCGCCGTGCGCCCAGACACGGAGAGGGAGGCCACATGGCCCGTGTGAGGCGCGCCAGGACGCAGGTCTGTCTGACCTCAAGCCTGACGCTGCCCCCAGTTGCCAGGGCCAACCGACAGAGTGACCGTCTGTCCTCGGCTGCCACCGCAGCCACCGTGGTGCCCGGTTACCTTGGCCCACGGGGCTGTGGCTCTCCTCCAGCCGGCGCCCCGTGTCGGGCCAGCTGCCGGCCACAGGAGTGTCCTCTCCCCACGCGGGCCTTGGAGGCGGCCGGTGACTCTCCGCAGCTGAGGTTGCCTGGGGGGGCGTCCCATCTGCCTGCTTGCTGAGAAGGCTGTAAGGCAGGGCGGGGCTGGGACTGCCTACCCGGGCGATGCCCTCCCGGGGGACAAGCCCCGACCACAACATTCCACAAATGGGACAACACGCGTCACATCCGGGGGACGGCTGTGGTCGGTGGCCGAGCGGTCACCACACGGGTGCAGGAAAACAGGTCCTGGGCCCTCCCCTCCCAGGCAGCTTCCCAAGCAGACGGGTCCCTGCTGGGGGCTCGCGAGGTGCAGGCACAGTGATGGGCCGGAGGCGTCCGCCTGTCCCTGTTCCCCAGCACAGGGCGCTCCGGCAAGAGTTCTCCGTGGGGACAAACCACCGGGCCCACCTGAGCTCCGGGAGGCCACATGCCCAGACCCGCTGCCATGCTCTGAGCACACTGATGGGCATCAGGAAACCACCCCCCGTCCCAGCCTCAAGGAGGCAGCCGGGGGGCAAGGTTGCCAGGTCTCCTGACCCCTGGACAATGCAGGCGGAGGGGCCAGCTGGGACACCGGCCACTCTTTAGGGTGTGGCTTGACTTGTTTCTGTTCCCTTCGGATGCTACAACTCCCCCAGGGGGCCCTGGGCACCTGACGCTGGGTTCACACCCCCACGTCAGGGGTGTGAACGGGGAGTGGGGTCAAAGGGCTTTCCTCGGTGCCTGGAATCTGGGGCCTTTGCAGATGGAGACGACGCAGGGGCTGGAGCTCTGGCCTCTCTGGGGCAAGGCCTGGGAGGCACCTGTTCCCATGAGTGTGTCCCAGATGCAGGCCCCTGCCTGGCCCCAGGAGCAAGGACCCCGAGGACACAGCAAGGGGTGTGCGCCCAAGCCCATCACCCGCCCCCCAGAGCTGCCTCAGGAACAGGCTAAATCAAACTGGAATGGCAGCCCCTGGAGCCCTTTCAAAGGCTTGTCACCCCTCTCCCCACCCCTCCCACCCCCACCCCCCATCTCAGGCCAGGAGCTCTGTGGGCTGAGTGCAGGGGGGTGGCTCCACGGGCAGAGCTCAAGGATGCACCTGGGCCCTGACCCACTCGCAGCGCTGCTGAGCTCCCCTGGATGGAGGGAGGACACCTAGTTCTCTGCGTAGCACGGCCCCAGCAAAAACTCAGAGTCTCTCTCACGGTGACGGAGGTGGCGGTTAGAAGCCATCTGATATTTTCCCAACGTGTACACAGCCTTTCTGGTCCCCAACTTCCCAGCGATGACGACGCATCGCTGCTGTGATGAGGACAGCAAAGGAGGCCTCGCCCTGCGGGAGGACGGACGGCGGCCTGCACCCCCCCTTCCCTGCCTCACCCCCGCCTGTGCTAAGCCTGTGCTAACGGTCCCGCCCACCCAGCCTCAGGAACCAGCTCCTGGGCACCAAGAGGGTACAGTCGGCCCGGAGCGTCCTCAGAGATCTGGCAGTCGATGGTAACTCGAAGGCTGCATGGGCCCGTGCTGAGATGTGAGAAGCACGCTCTCAGGGCAGCCAAGTGGGGCTCGTGGCCCCGGCAGCCGAGGGGGCGCTGACCCCCTTCCACGGAGGAGGCGTGCAAAGGTCCCCCGCTCCGCAGGCAGGAAGGCCACTGGAGGCGCTGGTGCCCCCCGCAGGCAGACAGGGGTCCCTGCAAAGGCCGCTCGCGGCGGGGAGGGGCGGGCCCTTTCTGGGGCGGTGGGGGCTGCCTCCTGCACCGGCGCCCCCTCACCCCCCAGGCTGCTGTCATTAGACCCTGGCCGTGGGCAGCCAGCCCTGGGGCCGTTGTAATTAAGACAGAGGGGAGGCGGCGTTCCCAGCGCAGGGACGCAGGGACGCTCTTGATGGCTGAGGCAGCTGGCTCTCTCCCACAGCCAGGCTCCCGGTCAGGTGGCACCGCTCACCGGCCTCCCCCTCCGCCCTCACGGTGACTCAGCCTGGGCAGGGCCCCTCTAGTGTGCGGGGAGAGGCCCTTCTGCTGCCAAACGAGCCCAGCGGCCACGTGGCCGGGCCCGTGAGAGAAGGCCCGGCCGCCACAGCTGGCAGAAAGGCCCCACGCCAGCCTCGGAGGGGCTCCTGGCCGCCACGTGGCCACCCGGGTGCCGCCCGCTGCCCTGGAGCAAGGCCGGTCTACTCGCTTCGTCTCGGGGATGGTGGCAGCCCCGTCCCCACTTAACAGATGACGAACTGGGCTCAGAGAGGGGAGGACACCCCAGCCAGCAGCACAGGAAAGGTTTTTAATGGTAAGCACCGGGGCCGCCCGGGGACAACTCACTGTTGGACTCGTGGGGTCTCAGGGCTTGTCCGGGGGCAGTGGCTGGCGGGGCTGGCGGGCCCGGGCGGTGACAAGGGGCGCGAGGAGCCCTGGGCAGGGCCCTTCAGCTGCACACTTGTCTCAGACCCCTCCGTCTGAGTGGTCTTGACCTCAAGGACGGAACTCTATGAGAAACAGCACGAGGGAGCTGGCACGGACACGTGTGGGTCACCGCCCCTCAGGGGAAGTGGGTGGCAGGCTTCACGTACAGCACGGCGGCCAGTGTGCCCCCACAGGTCGGCCTTCACCAGCTGAAGCAGGTGGTCCTAGCCTCGCAGGAGCCCTGCGTGCCATGCTAACGGCCCCGAGGCAGGGCAGCGGCCCCGAGGCAGGGCAGACACAGGCCCAGAGCTGGAGAGTCCTTGCCGCAGGCTGCCCGGGTCACCGAGCTCACACCCAAGGCCATGCTCTGGCAGCAGGCAGCCCTGGGTCACCTCCCCTGCGGGCCGGCCTGGGGCAGGGAGGACACCGCTCTACTGCCCCCCCTGCAGGGTGACTGTTAACCCAGAGAACCCAGTTCATCCCGTCCTCATCCAACCAGGCAAGGCCACGGCATCCGCAGCTCAACAGAGCTTGGGCTGGGAACAGCTGCCCTGCTCTGTGTCCCCACAGCCCCCTCCGTGCCACAGGCGGTGGGGACGGGGAGCTGGAGCAAGGACACCCCTGCTGCTCGGGGTCCCCCAAGGGGCTGCTCCCCCTAGGAGCCCAGGCCACCTCCGCTTCTTGCCTCAGCCCTGCCCCCCAGTGAGTACAGCCCTGGCCCCATCCCAGCTCTAGCCTGACCTCCCTCCTTCCCGCTGGGCTTCCCACCCGCACCTCTGGGCCTGGAGCACCTTCCACTGTGGGGGCTCCTCCTCCAGAGCCCAGCCGGGCCACTGTGTCCAGGAAGCCGCCTTGGGGGCCCCTCCTGCCTTCCCTTTGCACTCCTCCTCGGTCCCTCCCCTCCCTGGGTCACAAGCGTATTTACGAGGGACAGTGCCACAGAACAGCCAGGTGCCAAGCGTTTCCTGGCCTCCAGCCCAGTGAGAGCGCCCACCTGAGGCAGCCTGGTCCGGGCCTGAAGCTCCCGCCGCAGGTGCACCATGGATCTCTGCAGGGAGACGATGTCCTTTTCATGCTGCAGGAGAAGTTTCCTCTCTTGGTGTGAAAACAGGTGAATGTCCCGCAGGTATCGGATTTCTCTCTGAACCGGCCAGGGAAGATGTCAGCAAACCCCCAAGCCCGCACCCAGGCACACGTTGAAGAGAAGTGCACGCATGAGCAAAGGGATAAAGGGTGTCTGGGGGTGGGGGCAGCCCAGCTCCGACGGGGCCTTCCCTGGGCCCCTCCCCACGCCCCGCCCTTCTCATCCTGCTCGGCTTGCTGGCCCCCGGGAGGCTTGGCAGGAAGCAGGAGGGAAGGCAGGGTGTCGTACCCTGGGTCGGCCAACCGAGACTGGCACAGGCCGGCTGCCCTTCTGCCCTCCCCCACTCGGCCCTCCCTCTCTCCAGGTTCCGGGCACTGCCCCCACCCAAAGGGAACTTGTCCCTTCGTTCAACCGTCCCCATCTGTCCTCTGGTCCCTGCTTTGTCTCTGATGGCACATCCCTCAGCAGAGCCACCTTGCCTGGAGCACCTGCTGGGGTCTTTGCACGCCCACTTTGGGGGGTGGAGGCCTTCCTAGGTCAAAGAGGAAACTAAGCCTCGGCAGCACTGTCCTGCTCAAGCCCCGGTGGCCAGGGGCCCAGACCCCAGCCTCCTCCACAGTGGCTCTGCCTGCAACACAGAACCTAGCTCCCATTTGATAACTGGACCTCCTTCCAAGTCTTCTTCACAGCTCACTGGTCAGGGTGTGCCCAACAGATGGTGTCACCGGCACTTTTCTCTCTGGGTCTCCTCCTGTTGCCCCCAGTACCTGCCATGTCCCACATCCGCCACCCCACCTCCCTGGCCTATACAGGCCACCTTGGGCGGAAGTTTTCTGCCAACCCAAAGTCCGGCATCACCCCTCGTTCCCCTCTGAGGGTCCCCGAGTGAGACAAGCCCCCTACACTGAGCCCCGGTTTCTTCATCTGCATAAAGGGCGGCGGTTAACATTAGTCTCCACCACACAGCATGCTGGGACACTGATGAGATCACCAGCACAGCGGCCCCGGTGCCCATTTTCCAGCGAAGGAAACTGGGCTTGAGCCCTGTCTGCAGTGGTACACGCTCACCCTGGTCAGTGCTGGCTGCACTAAAGCCCCGCCGGCCCCCCGACAGACACTGCTGTCATTCTCCCGTTCTTGAGGCTCCAAGAGGCCGCAGGACACAGGACTACAGGGCCACACCCCATCCAGGCCACGCCGCCCCCACCCCGGCCACTGGGCGCTCCCCATGCACCACAAGGTCCTGAGCGGCCCTGGAGGGTGGCGAGGGCTGGGGACTGATCAAGGTGTGGTGCAGAAGGCCCACATTCCCAGCCAGGAGGATGGCAGGACCAACTCGGTGCTGGTCACCTGCCCACCGAACGGGGCTGGGTCACCCTTACCTGCTCCTGCTCAAGCTTGCTGAGCGCCTGCTCTTGCCTCGTTGCCAAGGCCGCCAGCATCGTGTCCTTCCCCTCGCCGCCCAGACACCTGAGGGGGGAGGCGGGACTGACAATCCACCTCAGGTTCAGCAAGTGGATGTGAAAACTGGCCGGCCAGGTGGACCTGGGACGCCCCCCTCCCAGTGCCATGCACTAGGGGCAGGCTGGGGGAACCCGGGCCCGGGGGCTCAGTCCAGACCGTCACTCTCCCCACCCGCTCTTCGTGACCACTTTCGGGCCTGACACATGAAGGAAGGGCAGCGCCTCCCACCCTGGAGCTCTAGCCCACCCAAAGGGTCCCCTGGGGCGGGGCTCGGGGCCCACCATGCATAGAACCCCCACAGCCTGCCGGGTTCCTAAACTGCCCAAGGAGGGAGAGTGGAAGGTGGCCGGGTGGGGGGGAAGCTTATTTGGGATACACTCACTGGAAACCAGTGAGGGAATATCAAGAAGCTTAAACCGTGCTTCCCCTCCCCGACACCGAAGGCCCGCTTCTAGACGTTTCCCTTAAGGGGCGTGTCTCCTCCGTGGTCACCGGCAGGAGGCAGCTGGAGGCCCCCCACCACAGCCCTAAAGGAGCTGTGTGGTCAGTCGGGGTGGGGCCCCTGCACGTTGCAGCGGCTACGCGGGGGCTCTGAAAGCTTTCCTGACTTGTGAGTGGAAACCCAGGTCACAAGACAGCAGTGGAGTGTTCTCGGAATGCTGTTAAACGGCCCTGTGTATCTCCCGCAACGAGAGCTGGCAGGACAGACTGGAAAATACGCAGGGGCTGTCTGGGAGAGGTGGGACTGCGGGTGCTTTAAATGTTTACGTCATTTGTTTCTGGAACTTCACTGCCTTAACTAACTTCCCGCAAACACCCATTACTATCTGCATCGGTTCGGTTTGTTCCCCGTAACGCTGTCAGGACCGGGGCGGGAGCCGAGACCGGTGGGAGGCGGAGTCCGGTCGGGGGCGGGGCCCGAGTGGCAGGCGGGGCGGCTCGGGGGCGGGGTCGGAACGGGGGCGGGGCCGCGCACGCGCTCACTCTCGCTGATGCTCCAGCCAGGCCAGCTCGGCGCACATCTTCTCCTCCAGCGCTTTCTCGCGCAGGCGCAGTATCGCAGCTTGGTGCTGCGCGCGCAGCTCCTCCTCCCGCAGGCTCACGTCAAGCATCTGCAGCGTGAAGCGGCCGAGGGCTCCGGGGTTCGCGCTCCAGGGCCCCGCCGGGCTCCCCTGGGGCGGGGCAGACCGACCGGGCCGCTCCGGGACCAGCTTCGCTGGGTGGGAGCGGTGCCCAGCCTAGGGGAGGAGGCCGGCGCCTCCAGGAAGCCCTCCCAGACTGTCTGCTCCACTCATCCCGAGTTGTGTGCCTCCTTTCCTGGGGCGGGGTACCCCCCTCCCGACTGCGGGCTCCCGAGGGCAGGGAGGGGTCCTCATCATCTTGGTCTTTTGCCTTGATTCAGTCTGGGCACGTATTTGTGCCCAAGAGGGTTGAGGAAAGACTGGGCCACCTGCCCTGAAATGTGCAACCTGAAAGGTGGGGGCCAGCCTTGCCTGAAGCACTTTGCTGAAATGCCTGCTCTCACCTACCACCCCAGGCATGAGGAAGGGGCTTGGGCAGATGTCAGTTGGAAGGGTGGGCGATGCCCATGGCAGGGAGTGCCTCCCCCCACCCCCATCCCAGCCCAGGATCTGCAGCAGAGACCCTCTGAGTGCAGGCTCTAGGAAAGGTGGTCCTCAGCACCCAATGGCTCCAGGCAGCTGAGGGAGGATTTGGGTCTAAGAGCTAATGCCAGCACCTCCCCTGAACCTGCCTCCCCAGAGTACCTCTCCCTGTACCTGGTGGGTGGGGTTGTCCTGAGGGTAGAGCCTGGCCAGGGGCAGCTGGGAGGGGGCTTGGTCTGGCCTCTCTTCCTGCCTGGGCTCTGAGGACAGAAAGCAGTCTGTGGTTGGGCCCTGTAGGGGTTCTGGACAGCCTGCTGGGTCAGGTAAGGGTTCCAGTGGCCTTTTCTACAGGAGGGCCTCTCAAAGGTAGGATATCTGGGGTAGTGTTCCCCCCCCCCCCCCCACATACACACAGCTTCACATCAGATCTTCACAAGGCCGCACCAGGAGGATTTAACCGCCTCTTTAGTCCCGGTGTGAAATTGTGTGTGAACCCACTGATCATACAAAGGACCAGACCCAAGGGAGAGGAGCCTCAGGAATGACTTGGTCCCACGGCTTCCCTTCCGAGACCGAGGCCCAGAGCCAGAGCGTGACCCCTTGAGGTCCGGCATCCAGCAGGTGGGGAGGCAGCAGATTCCGGGCTTAAGCAGCTCTTTTGGCATGGGCTGCTACTAGCTGTCCTTCTGCGCTGGGTGGATGGAAAAGGACTCTATAGTTTTAGAAAGTTAATTTGAGGACTTGTGCTTCCCACCGAGAGAGTACAAGGGATCGGATCGTGGATTTACTGTCCCGCTAAAAATGACTGTAAAAAGCAACAAAATAGGGGCGCCTGGGTGGCTCAGTCGGTGAAACGTCTGACTTCGGCTCAGGTCGTGACCTCACGGTTTGTGAGTTCGAGCCCAACGTCAGGCTCTGTGCTGACAGCTTAGAGCCTGGAGCCTGCTTTGGACTCTGTGTCTCCTTCTCTTTCTGCTCCTCCCCCACTCATGCTCTGTCTGTCTCTCTCTCAAAAATAAACAGTAAAAAAAGCAACAAAACAAAAAAATTACTTATGTATATGCAGGTACACATATATGAACATTCCCAATACGTATATGAGAAAACAATTCTCCAGACCCTGGACATCAGGCCATATAGCACGGTGATCCCTGAGAGACAGAAAACAAATTAGGTGAGACCCCTGATTGTCACAGCTGACTGCCTTGAGAGTGTTTCTAGGCTCCACCGCAAGAAGGGGAAACTGAGGCAGAGCCTGTCAGACCCCCAGAGGAGACAAGATGGAGCTGGGAGTCTGGAGAGACCGAAGCATGTAAAGCTCGTTGCAAAAGGACCAGGGAGAAGAGAGCTGCGCCGAGAGAACCTGGAGATTTGGAGTGCCCCCCCCCCTTCAGCCTTCAGTGGGAACTGGCTGATGAAAGCATGTGAGGGAGCTCCCCACGCTGGGGAGAGAAGCATCGGGAAGGATCAGAGCCTGGGGGCCATGCCCGTCTCTGCCAGCCGGGCTGGAAAACCTCACACTCCACGGGTCTCAGGGCAGAGCGCACAGAAGGTCCTGCCTCCGTCCCAGGGGGACACCTGCTTCAAACCCACCTAACAAATTAGGAAAGCAACACCCGGGAGGCTCCAGCTGCATCCAAGTAACTGTGTTCCAGAACAAAGCTCACGACTGTGTGTGGAGCCCCCCGGCAAGGTAAAAGTCAAAATGTTCAGCAGGCCTATCACGAGAAGAAGAGCCACGACCTATCACGAGAACAGTCAGTAGAAACTGACCCAGGCGGTAGAATTAGCCAGAGAAGGCCTTTAAAAGCTGTTATAACTGGGGGTGTCTGGGTGGCTCAGTCAGTTAAGCATCCGACTTCGGCTCGGGTCATGATCTCACAGTCCGTGAGTTTGAGCCCCGCGTCGGGCTCTGTGCTGACAGCTCGGAGCCTGGAGCCTGTTTCGGATTCTGTGTCTCCCTCTCTCTCTCTGCCCCTTCCCTGCTTGTGCTTTGTCTCTTTCTATCAAACATTAAAAAAATTTTTTAAAGCTTTTGTGACTGTGTTCTATATATTTAAAAAGTTGGGTAGAATCAGGGATGATATAAAAAAGTGTCCAGGTGGAAGTTTTAGAAATGAAAGCCCAAATACCTGAGAAGGAAAAGACACCGGATGGGATTAATGACAGATCAGTGGCCACAGAAGAAAAGAGTAATGAACTTGAAGGCACGGCAGTTGGAGCTCTCCACAAGGAAACACAGAAGAAAAAGAGAATCAAACAGAATAGAGCCTCGCGAGCACGGGGCTTCAGGTGTCCTGACGTCCCTGCCAGCGGAGGCTTGTTGGCCAGGAGACAGACGACACCGTGGCTGAACATTCCCAAGCACGAGGCAAACGATAAACCCTCGGGTGCCCGGATCGCAACGCACCCCAAGCACGAGAGCCTTTTAAAGAGAAACTGAACGCAACCTTATCATATCAAGTAGCCGCAAGGCAGTAACAAGGAGAAAGCCAGAAAGGCAGCCCGAGGAAAGGGACAGCGTGCGTGGGAGAAGAGCGACGCTGACCGCAGGCTTGCGGTGCGAAACAACGCGGCCAGAAGACGGGGCGCCACTGCCAGCCAGAGGGAGACACGGTCCACCTGGGCTACACTCTGCAAAGGGTATTTCAGAAACACCGATGCGATGAGTTTGTCCTTAGACATACAAAAGCTAAAAGAAGATGTCGCCACCGCCCCCCCTCCCCCCCCCATCCGGAAGCGTTAAGGGAGGTCCTCCAGGCAGAAGGACGGCGCGACGCTGGGGCGGGAATCCTGTCTACACAAAGCAAGAGCGAGCACCGGGAACGGGTGTGCACAGACTGGTTAAAAGCTGACCGAGCGTCGACAGCACGGTCATAACGAACTACGGTGGAGTTCAGGAAAGATCTGGGTGAGGTGCACAGGGCACCGGGACGGTCTGCTGTCACTGAGGGCTGGGCCGTACGTACGAGCCCTCGCCCGTCGCCGTCCGGGGCCCTCTGCCCACTGCTGCCGGCCGGGCACTCGCCGTGTGTGTGCTTTGGAAGACCCTTACCTGCAGGAGCCGACTTGCCCTCCCGACTCTGCTGTCCTTCCCGGGGGTCCTGGGAGGGCGCGGCCGCGGCTCTGCCCTGGGCTGGGTGCGATCTGGGGAGGGGTGGGGGGAGAGATGCGCTGGAGACACAGCCCCGGCGGCACCAGCCGCAGCGCCCGTCCCAGACGCCCTGCCCGCCCTCTTCTATGCTGGGAGGTGGCGGCGGCCAGCCTCCCCCGGGCCCCACCTGGGTCTGGCTGTCACCGTGCTCAGACAAGTCACTGGCTCCAGACCTCCGCACACCTGTGGCTGCTTCCCCTCCGAAGCCGGTTTCCGCCTGGCCTCGGTGGAGTGTTTCCCCATCAGCTGCTGCGAGAACGGGAAGGTGGGGTGTGTGGTGGGGGCCCCAACCTCAGAGGCCTCCACGGGAGGCTGACAGTCCCTCCCTGCCCCCCAGACAGGGCTGGACGTGGCGGGGTGGGGGAGGGTGGCAGGTGCCCAGCAGACACAGAGCAAGGCCGGGGCTGGAGCACCCCAAAGCTGGGGGGTCTCAGATGGCCGGGGGGGGGGCTGGCTGCATGAAGGACAGCGGGAGCCAGAGCCCTGATTCTCAGCTGCAGCAGCTGTGGTGCTGGGAAGAAAGAGGGAAGGAGAGGAAGCAGGGGACGGCTGTGTATGTTGCCCACACACACAGGCACATGCGTGTACATGCATGTGCACGTGCTTCCCCGGGCTGGGGCACCCTCCCGGGAATGCCTCCCCAGATGTGCTGTGGGTGAGTCCATCCCAACAGCCCCCGGACCAGAGACACAGAGAAGAGAAAGCCCATCACGTCTAAGCGGATCCTGGACATCGGCCGGGGCCATCCCGACCAGTGAACGCAGGGGGGCCAGGCACAGGTGGCTTGGAGATGTGGGTCCCCTTCCCCGCCCGGCCGACCTGCCAGGGCTGTGAGTTTCCGGCACATATCAGCTCACGAGCTCCAACAGGGAGCCCAAGACTCTGGTGCCACCGGGGACACGGGCAGGTGGAAGGCGTGGGCGGTCATCTGTCCCCCCAGCCAGGTGCCCCCAGGTCAGTGGTGGGTCCTGTGAGCATCTGTGTGCAGCCCACTGAGCTGGCCTCTGGCCGCAGCTGCCCCCTCCTCTTCTGGGCACCGGCAGGGCTCACATTTCAGGCGGCACTGTATCTGCACCCTCCCCGCCTTGACCTTCCGTGAAGGCAGGTGGCCCCCACGCAGCCAGAGAGCGAAGCCACCTGGGAAGGGCCACGCGTGGGGCCTGTCCGTGCCTGACCTGCACCCGGTGCTTGAAGAGCAGCTCGTCCAGGGCCTTCTGTGTCTCCCAGACCTCCTGCTTCGCCCGCTGCCGCAGAAGGGCCAACGCCTGCTTCCGCTTCTGCTGGTCAAGCTGCAGGGAGGGCCGAGCCTCAGGATTCCCCAGGTGGGGGGGGGGGCGCCCAGACTGCTGCCCCCACAGCTCTCCAAAAGCCCTGAGCCCATGAGGGCAGGCAGTGCCATCGTGGGGAACGGGACACTTCTCGGGGGCAGGGCTCGAAAGCCCCCACTCGTGGCCAGGCCTCCCCCTAGCCCGCGGCTTGCTCCCCTTCTCGGCTGAGGCGGTCCTCGTCCTGAGCTGCCTGTCCCCTCCCTCCTTCCAGCACAGCCTCCCCCGCGGAAGAGCCGTCGCTCACATTCTACAGCTGCCCGCTTTGGGGCCTTCGCTCAGCCTCAGGGGGACAAGGGCTGCTCCCAGCTCACCCCAAACAGGCCTCTAGGGGACACAGCTGCCATCGGCCTGGCAGAATGGGGTGGGACGCACCTTCAGTGACTTGAGAAAGCCCAGGGACTTCTGGGGGATGTTGGCAAGGTGCCCGGAATGCTGACCTGTGGAAGCCACAGAGAAGGGGCAGGTAAGTGGCCGGCAGGGAGACTCCCAGCACGACAGTCCCTTCCTGCGCGTCCGGGGGGGGGGGGGGGGGCAGGACAGGGCTGCCCATGGCAGGAGGAGGCAGACAGCTCCTGCGTCTCCTCGACGGCCCCAAGGGTTGGCTCGGCCTGACCCTCAGCCGCACTCCCCCGGGGAGCCGTGCCCAAGTCTGCAGAGATGGTGAGTCGGAGCCCAGCAGCAGACCCGGGCTCACCCCGCCTTCCCTGGCGACCTAAAACAAATCGCTAGCCCTTCAGAGCTCGGTGGGACAAACAGAGGTTCCCACCTCCCTGCTGGAGGGGTGACCTAACACAGGCTGGCCGGATGGCAGCGGTCACCACCGTAACAATGGTCCGGCCGGGCCGGTGCCTGTTAACACAGAGGCACAGGGCCCCAGGCGTCCCTGGGGTTTCTGGGGTTGCTCCAGAGAAGGGGCGTGAAAACGGCGGCCTCCCGGCCTGGATCAGGAAGGCCGCAGGGGCTCCTCTTTCCCTTTGTGGCCCGAGGGTCTGGCTCGGGCTCTGCGCACAGGTTGGTGCTGCTGGCCCCCCCGAGGGGGCCTCTAGGGGCGACTCCACGGCCGGAGGGGGCCCAGCGCGCTCCCTCCTTGGCCCGCCTCCCGTCTTCCGGGCCTGGTGTTGGTGGAAGGGGGCAGAGGAGGGCGTCCGGTCTGTGGGTGGCTCTGGGAGGACTTCCTCGGTCATCGCTGGCCAGTGTGCTTCAGCTTTCCAGGGTCGGAGCGCAGAGGCTGTGGGCAGTGGCTGAACCAGCTCCTGGGCGTTTCCACGGCAGTGCGGGGAGGCTCGGAAGCCCCAGGGGGAGCAGTTAGGTGTGACCCGTGCTGAGCACACAGCAGCCCTCCCCCTGCCCCCGCCAGCTGGCCTCCGTGGGAAAAGAAGGCCCGAATGGGAGAACGGTTCGAAGTGTCTCTTCTGAGCCGAAGTTCCCTCGACAAGGAAAAACCCTCTTTTGCTTCTGTTCTGTGGCCGCTGAGAGAAACTGAAGCCGGAGAAGATGCCCAGGACCCCTGAGGCCCCGCCAGCCTGAGCGCCCACCGACCACCCGGGAGGCTCCAAGGCTCAGGGAGGGGTGTTCCTTGTCACCTCCGGCCACACCACGCCAGCACCCCAGACGGTCACCAGGGAGACACGGGCCGCGTGCCCCTGAGCTCCGAGAGGTGACCCAGGAGAAAGTGAGCTGTCCCTGACACGGCTGTGTCACGACCATGATTGTAGTCATCAGCATGTTCTCAGGGAGGAGGCTGGGATCGGGGAGTCACCGCCTCGAGCCAGAAGCTGACGGGACCCCCCTCCCCCCCACGCTGGGTGGAGACACAGTCGCCCGCCACTACGCGCGTTGCTGTCATTTTAGCTTCCGCGAAAGGGAAGTCAGCGTAACACTCTACTCCTCAGTCCCACCGGCCCCATTTCACTGGCCAGACGGCCACGCGTGGCTAATGGCTACCCTACTGGATAGCCCAGAGTGTAGGACGCTTCCCTCCAGCCGGAAGCTTCTGCTGGACAACGTGGTGCTGGCTGGTGGAGTCTTGAAAGTGAGTGCTGCTGGGCAGCACTGGTCTAGAGGGGTCTCAAAAGTTCCAGTGGGCAGCGCTGCCCCAGCAGGAAGAGCTGGGTTCGAATCCCCCCTCTGCCACAGATCTGGCCCAAGGCCATGGTGCCTCTTTGAGCATCAGGTCCCTCCTCCACAAGCAGGAGCATGGGGACGGGCCCAGCCCCAAGCACGGTGAGACCAGCGAGACCCATGTGTGGTACACGGTGCCCGGTCCGGGGCGATCAGGGTGCTCAGTTCACTCATGCTCTCGGCAAACGCTCCCCGGGCACACGTGCCTGGTGGGCACTGGCTGGGGCTTCAGTGAGTCCTCGCGGCCCGCAGAGCAAGCTACGGCAGGGTGAGCGGCAGGACCTGGCCCAGCCCGCGTGCTATCCGGGAGGCTTCCCGGAGGAGGCGTCGGACACCTGCCCGGCACAGGTGCTCACTGCTTGGGTTCAGGGTACCCGAGATCCTGCTCTCGGCCACGCTGGGCAGGAGCAGCTCGGATTTCAAATGACTCTGGGGGGCCTGCCTAGAGTCTCAGGATAAAGAGGCCCCATCAGAGAATTTCAGTCTGCCCACGGACAGGTAGGTCCTGCCCGACGACGGAGAGTGTAAGGAGGGACGCGGGAGGGACAGGGAGGGACAGGGAGCCTGGGGCGGGCCTCCACTCCACCGCCCGTCCTGCTCCCCCTGCCTCCTGGAGAAGCAGCCTGGAGGCAGAGCCAGGAAGAGTGGGTTTTTCCAGAAGGCCCGGCATCTGGCCCGTTTGGGTTCAGCCCGTGGGAGCTGCCAGATCCCGGGGCTGACACCAGGCCTCAGAGGCTCCAGGAGGGACGCTCATGGAGACGGGCATGGAGCAGGGGACTGGGGACATTTCTCAAGGTGACGGCTCTGCCCCGTCTCTCTCTGGAAGGTGTGGGTGGGACCCCTGGGGTCAGCCCTGGGGACACAGTGGGCTGGCGTGGGGCGCTCTTTAACTAGGCCCAGCCCCTTGCCCGGCTGAGAGGCGCCTGCGGGGAGGGGGCAGCTGTGCAGGGAGGGCTGTCCTCGCCCCGGTGCCCAGGCTGCCCCCCGACTGTCGCTCCCGTGAATGAGTCGCTGAGAAAGTTCACACGGGGGCTGTGGGTCCACAATGCAAGTATTTTGTCCTTCCAACCGGTGACTGATGGTTTCCCCTCTGGGATTGGAGAGGGCCCCCTTCTCTGCCCCTAGCTGTGCTCTCACGCCCCTCCCCATGGGCCACCTGCCCGACCCCCAGATGTCGACCACCTCCCCGCACCTACCCCCCCGTGGGCAGACAGCGCAGGGAGCGCAAGTGTGTGGGGCGCACGCGCGCCTCGGGTCCCAGGAGGAGTCACTTACTGCTGCTGCCCAGCGGAGGTAAAAATACGGAGCCCTGCAGGGGCTGTCCTCAGGGTCTAGTGCTTTCCACCTCAACTCTGAGTCCCCACATCGTCCCGTGTGACGGTCGAGAGGGGCAGGGGGCACCTGAGCTGTCCCAGCTTTCCAGAGCACGCGGCTGTGCCCAGATCCTGGCAGCGGGTCCAGCGAAGGTCTCCAGGCGGCCAAGGCCCCAGGTGTGGAGGTGATGGGCGGGGGCCTCCCCACCGTCCCCTGAAGCCACCAAAGCAGGTGCCTTCAGGTCCACACCCCAACCTCACTGCAGGGACTGGGGCACTTGGCCCTGGCAGAGCCTTTCAAGGGGGCTCCGGGACCGTGGCCCCACACTCCCAAGAGCAAGGAGCCAGTGAGTGGGGCTGAGCGGTAAAGAGAGGGCTGTCCCCTCCGGAGGGAAGGCCAGAGCCTGACCCCCTTGTAGGACCCTGGCCCGGAGGCAGCCAGCCCCATGCGACTGGGGATCACCCTTGACTCTCACAGCAGCCAGCCACCGCCCCCTGCTCAGCCAGCCTTCCAGAAGGACAGCAAGGGATAGACGGTGCTGGTACCCGCGTTCAGGCCCTGGTCACAGCTCAATCCCGGGCACTCCTGGGCTGCTCGCTGCTCCCTCTGGGCTGCATTTTCTGGGGCTGCAAACACGGAGGAAATCTCTACCGGCTTCCCGGTGGATTCTCTCTCAGAACCTGACGTGTCGTGTGCTGTCACCCGATAGCTTCCCGATGCCTGCCCCACGCTAAGGAGCAGGTGCCTGGAGGGCAGGGCCGGATCTCAGGTCAGCACCGGGCACAGCAGGTACTCAGTGGGGACAAGTCGGAAAAGCAGAGACAGGAACCAACAAATGAATTAGGGGGCTCTTGGTGCTCGGGAGACCGGGAGAAGCAGGGCCAGGGGTCAGGCCCCCCCGCAGCCCCCAGCACAGGCTGGAGAGGCTCCCGGACCAAAAAGCAAAGGAGGTGGGAGCGGGTCAGCCATGGCATTGGGGGGAGGCACAGACCCCTCCTCCTCCAGAGGGCCCAGGGCACGAGCCCAGCGGGCCCCCCTCGACACACCTCCCCAGCCACTCAGTCCCGGTTCCCAGCCGCTGTGCCAGGGCCCTGCAGCTCACCCCTGAGCACGCCCCGAGCCAGCCCACACCGTCCGCCCACACCCCTCAGCACGGGCCCTCGGCCAGGCCGGGCTACCAGACAGGGCTCTGCCCCACGCACCCCCCGCTCTGCACCAGCTCCGTGGCCCTGAGCGAGTCTCCTCAGCTGAAACCCAGGGACAAAACCTTTCAGAAGCAAAAGAAAAGGCAGAGGCCTGGGCGGGCAGATGCTCGGACGCGGCGGCCCGGGAGCAGGGCCCTCGACGAAACACGCGGTCAGCCCTCATCCGGGCAAGTATCGGTCACAACCGAGGCGCTGCAGGGGCACGTAGCAAGCAGCTGGGTCCCGAAAGCCTCCAAAAAACTTTAATACTGATACACGGATGCTCTCCACATAGGAAAGGCTCTCTCTACACCCGTAGGACCTCGCCGGAGCATCAGGCAGTGGAGGGGGTCCCCAGCGGACCTCCCCGGCCACCCGACCAGCCAGCCCAGGGCCTGTCCGCGGGCTCGCCCTTACCGCAGCTTCGCGTGGTCCGGGGCGTGAGCAAGCCGGCCCCTCTGGCCGACGGCATCTCCAGCCGCAGGGAGTCGCAGGTGGGGTCCAGCATGGCTGTCACCCCGAGTGAGCTGGGGACACGCAAACACACACGTGAGCAGAGTCGGGCAAGGACCGATCCTTGAGGTATGAGGCCGCTGGGGTCTGGGGGGCAGGGACCCGGGTTCCCTCGGCCTGAACAAAGCGGCTCTCAGACCCACAGTGACCAGGGCCGAAGCCAAGGGCCAGAGGCCTAAGGGGGTAGGGGGATGGGCCCGTGCCTGGAGGACCAGGGGGGCAGCAGTGGACCCACGGATCCACGCCAGCAGCGTCCCCCAGCTTGAAGTGGCAGCCTGGGGCTCTGCACCGGGACCCGGGGGACCAGCAGCCCTCAGGAGCTCAGACGGCTGGGGCCCAGTTGCCGTCATCACCGCTGGGCACCCTGGATGGGACCAGAACGCCCTTTGCCTGGAAGCCCGTGCCTGCTCTGGGCCGGCTCCCACCCCGGGCCCTACGGGGAGAGACGGCCACTCTGGGAATGAGGGACACGGGCCTGTTCTTCGCCTCCGTCGTTCCCTCTGCCGCCTGCTAAGGGGCTGTGTCCACCGGGCCCGGAGTGGAGCAGGGCGGACAACCAGCCCTAACCCTCACCACCTCGGGACTGCTCGCGCCCCGAGAGGCTGTCCTGTCCCACAGAGGGAGGCTGAGCCGGCCAGGGGGCCGAGGAGGCGGCGGTCACACGGGCCAGCTAGACTCGGTACCTGCCTGCTGGGAGGGCGAGCTAGCCCCCGACCCTGAGGTGGCCTGCGAGGTTCCCTAGGATTGGGAGGAGGTGGGCTTTCCCCGAGACAGCAGGAGCCCAGGAGACGGGGCCTGTGCCAGCGGGGTGCACAGCTCTGCCTCCCTTCACGTTTCTCGTTAGGGTGCGGCTGTCCGTGCCGGCACGGGGACTCCGGACCGCCGGGGTGACTAAGGACACGCTGCAGGCCGTGGAGCGGGGGCGGGGGGGACGTGGCCCTCCAACAGCCACACGTTGCTGGGATGCCCAGCCCCCACCTCTGCAGCCCCGGGCCCTTGCAAGGGAGATGGTGTGGAAGAGGGTCCTGGAGAGAGGAAGCGATGCCCAGGCCCAGGGGCTGAATCCGGAAGCCCCCCCGGGGACGGGGAGTGGGGGCTGCTGCAGGAGCGCGTGCCCATGAGGGAACAGGAGGGACCAGGTCACCGCAGACCCTGCCTCTGTAGGAACAATTCTGCCATTGCAGCATGACTGACAGCGGCCGCACTCCCGAGGTAAAGGATGTGCGGGGCTGGGTGCCAATAAAGCTTTATTTATGAACACAGGCAGTGGGCCACGTGGCTGTGGCTCGTTGGCCTCTGCCTAGACTTCCCAGGGCAGTGGTTGTCACACTTCGGTGTGCAGCACGTCCCCAGCAGGACTGAGCCCTGGGCCCAGCCTAGTGTACCGGGTTCAGGAGGGCGGGGGGTGGGCCGGGACTCGGCGTTTCCAACGAGTTCTCAGGGAACAGAATGAGAACCGCTCGACTAGCGAAGGGGCTTAATGGAAGAACCCTGGGCTCTTGCGTCCAGCCCTGCGTCTGAGTTTTGGCTTGCCCTCCCATGAGCCATGGGATCCTGGCAAAGTCACCTCTCTGGGCCTCAGTTTTCCGGTCTGTGCAGTGGGAACGGGAATCCATCTCACAGGATCCTGAAAGTGCTGCCCGAGGTGCAGGGAAGCCTGCGGGTAGCGGTCGGCACACAGCTGGGGCAGGCACCCCACCACCCTTCTTTCCGGAGATGCCGGGATGGACGGGCCCTTGGAGGGCAGGAGTGGGTGCTGGTGATGGGCTGGGGCCCCGGCCAGCACCGAGCCCCACGGTCCCAGTGGAGAGAGGATGGCGGTGTGGGTGGTGGTCCCTCCCCAACTCAGGCACTCAAAAGCTGGCCTGAGAGGCAGCGGGATGGGCCAAGCCCCTGATCTGGAGAACTTGGGGGCCAGAAGCTGGACGGGGGCCTTGACCTTCATCCTCGGACCCCACCAGAGAGACGCCAGAAGGGCGGCAAGTGCTTTTCTGGACACACTGAGGGGCCAGCAAGCCCCTGGGCCCTGATCCCACACAGCAAGGCCGCTGAGTCGTCCAGGGCACAACTCTGCACAGCCTGATCGGGGTGGGTGCGAGGGGACGGGGAGGACGCGGGGCCCAGGTGTGGGGTGCGCTGGGTGGGAATGCCCTGCAGGGCCCCGCTGGCCGTCCAGCAGTGGGACAGGCAGATGTGGGGCATCCGCCTTGGAGCCCGGGGCACCGATGGTTCACGTCTGACAATTTTCCCATCCCTTGCCTCTCCCCTAGGTCTGGGGAGCGGGCAGCTGGCCAAGAACCAGAAGTCCAGCCCAATGCTGCCCCCTACTGGCAGTAATCATTCAGGTCCACCGACTGGACAGAGGCTGGGCAGCGGGCAGTGGTGGCGGGGGTGGGGGTGGGGGGTGGCTGGGTGGTCCTGAGAACTTAGACACGGGACACAGGACCTGAGTGGGAAGATACCCGCACAGGACCAGCCCCCCAGTCACCAAGAAAAGTGTGGCCGATAGTGTCCGCTGGGCCCGAAGCCAGTGCAGAGGTGTGTGGGGAGGGGGTGCGTCCCGGGGGCTGCCCACCCATCAGCGGGGGCCTTGGGTCAGGGGCCCAGTGCCCACAGCCCAGCCAGAGAGGGGTCTCTGGGCCCTCCCCCCGGGCCCTGGCCAGCACCAGAGCCAGCAGGCCCTGACCCAGGTCCGGGGGCTTCTCACGGTGGGGTCAGGACTGTGTCACCACCCCCGTTGCCAGCCCAGCTGCACCCAGACCGCTGTGCACCCCTGTGCACGGGCTGTGCACGGCCAGCAGCTCGAGGCTCGGCCAGGGCGCGTGGAGGGCGCAGGCTCACCTCCCGATGAAGGGGCGGAGGGCCTGGAAGGAGTCCGTGTTTCTCGCCAGCCTGTTGTCCGGCTCCAAACATCCGTCCTCCGTGAGACCTTGGGGGACACGGACACCAGGCTCATTCCCCGGAAGGAGGAGCTGCCGGCGGTTGGGGACCGAGCGGGGACACCCCCGGCCCGTGTCAGGAGGGGCCCGGCGGGCCTTGTCTGCTTTCTTGCCCCTCTCTGGAGGCGGGGGGGTGAGGGGTGGGCACACAAGCCTCATGGCCAGGCCTCACCCCTCCACCCACCAGGACCAAGCCGTGGACAAGGCCACAGCCGGTGGAACTTGAGCCTGTGGCCGGGCTCCACCAGGACCGCCCCTACGTCCCTTCGAGCGGCCTACACACCCGCCGTGGTATCGTCATCGGCCTCTTCCCTTGAGGGAGGGAGTGGGGCCACTGCTGGGGCTGGTGGCCGCCTACCTCGGGGCTGGCTGTCGCGGGGGGCCCCCGGGCTCACGCTGTGCCACCGCTCCCAGTCAGGGCTCCAGGACGGCGTCCCGCTGTCCGGGAAGCAGGTGGGTGAGGCCGGCGGCCTGGCCTGCGTGTCCGCCCGGTCCCAGGGTGTCCCTCCGCCCCGACGGGGCACTAACGCTCCGGAGTGGACGGGGGCTGTGGGCGTGGGGGCCGCAGCCATTCCGCTGAGGTATGAGGGCGACGGGTCGGAGACCGGGTCCCCAGGAGGGTCCAGGTCCTCCGACTTGTGCAGCTTGGCCGTCAGGATGTCGATCCGTTGCTTCAGGATGTTGGCCATGGTCTCCAGAGCCTGTAGCCGGGCCTGCTTGTAGCGGAAGTGCAGGGGCCCCGATGTGCCCAGGCGCTCGCTCTCCTCGGGGTCTAGGTAGATGCACACCCCTGGACGCGGGCCCTGGGTGGCGAGGTCCTGGAGCTTCAGGGGACCCGGGGAGGAGCGGGCGGACATCAGCGTGGGGCCGCCTGTCCCCAGCGTCTCAGTGCGGTTCAGGGCTCTGTTCAGACACAGGCAGAAGCTGCAGGGAGAGAGGGTGGAGGGGGTCAGGTCTGGCGCCTGCGGCCACGGCAGCGAGTTCAAAACGTGTAGGAGGCGGGATGAGCGTCTGTGACAATGGCGTCCATTCACGGTGACAGTTTATGGCTCGGAGGGCTGGCTCCGGGGCACGTCTATACAGCAAGGGACCACCCCCGGCCGTGAGGGAGACCCAGCAGTGATTTCTGGAGTTTCACACCAGAGCAGAGGCACCAAAAGAAAAAACGGATCAAAGTCCTTCAAAACGTATGACTCATGTGCACCAAGGCCACAATCGTGAGTGAGAAGGTGACCTACAGAATGGGACAAAGTTATTACAACCCGCACGTCCCACGAGGGTCAGAACCCAGAGCATATAAGGGACACCTGCCATTCAACAGCTACAGCGCACAAAGAATTTGAGGGGATGTTTCTCCAAAGAGCCAACAAACACACGAAAAAGAGGCCGAACGTCGCGGGTGGTCAGGGAGATGCAGTAAGATACCCCTTCACAGCGGCCAGGGTGCCTACGACTTAACAATAAATAAAAGGGGCGCCTGGGTGGTTCGGTCAGGTGAGCGTCTGATTCTTGATTTCAGCTCAGGTCATGATCGAGCCCCACACTGGACTCTACGTTAAGCGCGGAGCCTGCCTGAGATTCTCCCTCTCCCTCTCTCTCTGCCCCTCTCCCCCACTCGCTCCCTCTCTCTCTCTCTCTCTCTCTCAAAAAAAAAAATTAACTAAATAAAAATAAATTAATTAAAATTAAAAATAACCAGTGTTGACAGGATGTGAAGAGATCGGAAGCATTCCATAAAAAGGAAATCGGGACACCGGCCGCAACGTGGATGCACCTGAGAACACCGTGCTCCGTGAGCTGTGCCCTGCACAGAAGGACCAGTCCTGAAGGATCCACTCCCAGGAGGCTCTAGATAGATCAGATCCACGGGCACAGAGAGAGGAGGTGGGGGGGGGGGGTCGGGGAGGGTCCGTGTGTAATGGGACAGAGTCCAGTCTGGGAAGGTGGACACGTTCTGGGGACAGACGGAGGGGACGGCTGCATGACAGCGTGAATGTGCCTAAAGACAGTAAATCTACATTGTGTGTATTTCCCCACAAGTTCTTTAAAACGTGGAGGGGGAGAAAGAACACAAGAAAGCAAGATGAAGGGCCCACACTCCCGCTGTCCGGGGGACCGACCCGCGGGCATCACGTCAAGGCGGCCAGGAGCCCTCGGCCGGCCTTTCCGCGGAGGACGGGGGCTGCCCTGGGCAGTGGCTGGTTTCTCCGTCGGGACGCAGGTGCGGAGTGTGTGAACGTCACTGAGCTGCACAACCTGGGACCCGCATCTTCTTCAGGATGTTCCCAGACGTCAAGCTTAAGAAGCTGAAAACCGCGCAGCCTCCTGGGCCGCTCTGTGGACCTGTAGCCTCCGGGAGCGCCCCAAGCAAAGTGGGGGACGGTCTCCTGACCCCGAGCTTTAAGGTGCCGCCCCGGGGAGGGGCTTTCCGAACAGGTGCCCGGCTCCATTAAAATACACAAGAGTGAAAACCAGACGAAAACAGGAGGGAGAAAAACAGAAAAGCAGTTGGCGGGACACAGAGAAACTGGGCCGCTCCGTCGCTGGTGGGGATACAAAACGAGGCAGCCGGTGTGGGAAGCCATCTGGCGGTTTCTCGAAAAGTTAAACACCGAGTTTCCAAATAAAGTTGCCTGGCAATTCCACTCCCAGGCGTGTAACAAGGGACACGAGATAGGCATCCAGTGAATTCATTCACAGCGGCACTAACCACAGCAGCCTGGGGGGCGGGGTGGGGGGGAACAGTCCAAACGTCCACCAACTGGCCAACGGATAGACCATCTGCGGCCGTCAGGCCACGGAACGGGGTTTGGCCAGAACGACGGAACGAAACCCCAATGCGCGCGACAACACGGACGTGCCCAGAAAGCACGCTCCAAGAGAGAAGCGGCCTCCCAGCGGCCACGCCCCGCCAGACTCCAGTGACGTGAATCTGTAGAGGGGGGAGCAGACTGGGGCGGCGGGGGGCCGCGGGGAGGCACCGGAGCCATGCCGACGGGTACGGGGTTCCCTTTCGGGGTGAGGCGATGTTGTGTGCGCAGAGAGAGGTGGCGGTCACACGACACTGGGGAGGTGCCCAATGCCCCCCCCCCCCCCCCCACCGCCATCGTGTGCCCTCAATGGCTCACTTCAGGGGCTGTGGAACCCGGGACAGCCCTGTTCACCAGCTCTGGGCAGAGGAAGCCGCCTCTGCCTGGAGGAGCCCCCCCCCCAGGAACTGCAGCCCCCCCCCCCCGCCTACCCACCTGCCCGGGGCCTCCTGGTCCCCCAGCACCATGCCGGAGGTCACCTTGCTCCACTCCAGCACAGGCGACCCCAGGCTCCCAGAGGCTTCCAGGCCCTAAAGCAGAGGAGAACACGGTCAGAGCCCGCCTCGGACAAAAGACCCTGAGACCCTGTCCCTTAGTCCCAGAGCTAAGGGTCTCAGGCTGGAGCCCTCGGGGGGCCCCCTGTCTAGGGGCTGGGACAGAGGCAGTGGGGTCCCTCAGAGCGCCACCATACCCAGGGAGGCAGGCACTTGGGGACGTCAGAAACTCAGCACCGCGTCCTCACCGGCAGGCTGCGCGTACCTTGGACTGTGCACAATGCGGAAAAAAGGTCACGATGCCGGGGGTCGTGTGGGACACCACAGGGACGGCTTTGCCGAGGACGGCCTCCCTCTGCTTCCTGTACACATCCTGCAGCCTCTGGTTTTTCAGCTCGAGCGCCCGCAGGGCCGAGGCCTTCTCCTCCAGGGCCTGTCGCCTCCGGGCCAGCGTCTTCTGGCGCATGAACTCCCGCAGGGACTCAGAGCTGTAGGGGTGACCCAGGACCCCCCGGGGCTTCGGGCAGGGTGGAGGCACCCTCACCTCGTTCTCCTTCCCAGGGGCGTTCCTGGGGGCCCCGGGGGCCGGCCTCATCCAGGCTCGCTTTGGCTCCGAGGGAGGCGGGAGCGAGCCTCGGCCCCTGCATGGGGTGCCCTTGCTGTGCACGAAGGAGGCGCTCCACGGCCGCTGGGCCGCTGGGCTCCACGGGCTTTGGGCAGAGCTCTCCCAGTCTTCATGAGCAGCCCAGGTCCTCTGGGGCCGGGAGGGCTGCCCGGCCGAGGCGCTCCAGGGCCGCTGAGGGAAGGAGGTCAGCCTTTCAGGGGGGCTCCCAGGCCTCTGGAAGGAGGGGTTCCGTCCTCGGGCCGCCCAGGTCATCTGGGGACAGGACTCCCACCCAGCCAAGCTGCTCCAGCGATGCCCCGTGGGGAAGCTGCCAGCCCTCTCTAAGGCCTGAGGACTCTTCGAGAAGGAGCCCCGAACATCTGGGGTGCTCCAGAGGCCCTGCTGCCTCCTCTCTGCCAGGTTCTGCAGCCACAACTTTGACCGCCCCAGCTCTGGCCCTCCCCTGGGGCGGTGGCTCCGGGCCAACTCCAGCCCGGCCTGGATTTGCTGGCGGAGGTCTCTAAGGACAGCCATGGCATTCTGGATGGTCACAGGCTGCTCGCAGGAGGACAGGTTGGGCGTATTGGTGGACACCTGCAGGCCGCCGCGGACAGAGGCTGGACCGGGCATCCGGGGACAGGCAGGGGAGTTCTTAGCAGCTCCAACTTTCTTGCTGTCTCCTGCAAACACAGGTGGTCACGGGTGTCAGGGGCTGCAGGGCCCCGGGGGGAGCAGAGCCAGCTCCCCTCCCTCCCCCCAGAAGCACCCCTGGCCCTGCTCCCAGCCCCTCCTGACCCCTGCACACAGCATGAGTTTGCAGAAGCCCTCCAGGTGCACATGCCACATCTTGGTGACTCGAGGCTGTGCCCGGGCACGTGGCGCAGAGCCCCCCACCCCAGACATGGCGAACACAGCGTGATGGGGGTGACGTGTGTCCGCTGGAGGAGCCCCTGCCCCTCCCACCCTGCCTTCCCCCAGTCGGGAAAGCCTAGCCTCCTGGGAGCCTGAAAGGCGTCTCGCGGGGACAGAAATCCTTTCCTTAGGCTTTCAAACGTAATGGTTTCCCCCAAGTCCTGCCTGATGGCAGGTTTGGAGGGCATCCGACGGGCCACTGGGGAGAGGCCTGCTCCTGTACCTGATGTCCCTCCTTCGCCCTCTGCGCCCACCGCCCACAGGCTACAGCGCAGCAGGAGGAGCCAGAGGCGAGGCACCAGGTACCTAATTCCGCGGTGGGGGCCTGGTCTCTCGAGGGAGCCTCCCTCTGGAGCCTGGGGAGGGCCGGAGGGGGCCCAAGCAGGGCCCTCGCCAGGGCTGGTCCTTTCCTCCAGGCGTAAACACCGACCAACTCAGAATCTTAAACAGAGAAAACGCACACACAGCTGAGCAGCCGGGGCCTTCCGGGGAGGTTGCTGGCCCCGGGCAGTCCCCTGGGACCAATTCACACGCCCCCAGAGGAGCTGGGGTGAGCCTCAGCCACCAGGCAGCGAGAGGCAGGGCTGAGTCCCAGGATGACTTTGGACGGTCACCTGACTTCTCTGACCCTCGGTTAACGGGACAATAAAAGCTGCTCCCCGCGGGAGCAACACAGGCCCAGGTGCGCGGCACGTGCTCAGTAAACACCGGCCCGTAGTGACAAGGACGGCGATAACGGAGAGCCATCAGCACAGGAAGGGCCAGTGGGAGGCTACGGCCACAGTTGACCACTCGCACCGGGCTGCAGCAAACTATTTGCTTTCAAGCCGGTGTGGCTCCGCAGCAAAGGGGCTGGGCACCAACAAGGATGCCCAGGCCAGCACGACGAGGGGTCCCAGAGAGCACGGACAAACACCCCCCGCGTCCCAAACGCAAACGAGGTTTTGTTAACAAATGTTGTCACCTGAGGAACGTCATTTATCAAAGTTCTTCATAATCCCAGAATACTCTCACCAAATGCCAATGCCAGCCCCCACCATCGTTACAAACCCATCCACAAGGGCCGTGGCGGAGGCCAGGAGAGGTGACCCCCGGGGCAGGCAACCAACAGGGTCAGGCCCCTCCCCAACACACGCTTAAGGATCCCTGGCCCAAGGCCCAGACCCAGAGAGAGAGAGAGAGGCAAGCCTGAACCGACGGCTGCAGGAAGGGGAAAGGGCCACGCCAAGCCACGCCCTCCCTAGGCCACGCCCCGAAAGCTTGCCCTCTGTAAAGCCACGCCCCTTCAGGACCCGAAGCCAAGGCCACGCCTTCCACAAACCACACCCCTCCAGGTAGGGCCCCTGAGGCCACGCCCCCACAAACCACACCCCTCCAGGAAGGGCCCCTGAGGCCACGCCCCCCACGCCAGGGCCCGGGAACCCCGGAGGTTAAAGCGTGGTCTCGGGAGTCCCAGACCGGGTTTAAATTCTGGCTCTGCTGATTACTAGCTATGGGCTTCCGGCGAGTGACTCTCCTCGATTTCCCCACAAGACCACAGGCATGAAACGGGGTGGGCCAGGAAGGGACAGGGTTCCGCTGGCAGAGACAAAGGCCGGGGCTGAGGCCGGCACTGCCCAGGTGGCCGCACCTGGGTGTTGGATGGTACCGAGGGAGGAGGGGGGGGCTCCCCAGCAAGGCTCCTGCGTCCTGGCCCCTGTCGCTGCTGACCTGCACAAAGTCATCGCTCCTCCCTGCCACTGTGCAGGCCCTGCTCTGGCGAGGGGGCTGCCCGCTGGCCGGGACCCTCCCCACAGGCCCCTCCATCACTGGCCGCTCATCCCCCATTAGCCCGCCAGAGGGGTTCGGGTCAATAAATGGGTCCTGATGGGCACATTTTTTCTTCCGCTGAGCAGTTTAATGGCAATTAATTTTTTTACGAGAGGATTTTTAATCTGTGGAAATGGATGAAGTCCCCAAGTGCCCTGTCAAAGTTCCAGGGCCGACTTAATCTATGATAAAAAATGCAAAGTGAGGCGGTATAATCTGAAATTAAATATAGGGCTTCATTTTCCTTCAGCCCGGATGGATGAATATTTTATAACTATTGTGATTTAATTTTTTGTTAACTACAGCAAATTTCTAATTCATCCAATTCCCAAGTCCTGCGGCTCTGACCTCTGAACCCAAGCTCATCTCTCCTTAGCCCAGCTGTGACTTGGTCACTGACAGAAACTAATGGTCAGCTCCGACAGGGTGACACGGTGGTTACGATGATGGATGCAGCCAGTGGCATGCCCTTTGACCCAGTGTCAGACAGCAAGCAGGTCATTTTTCAAGCGAGCCATTAAAATAAAACAAACCAAAAAGCTGAGGGGGGGGGGGGAGACAACGATGCAGAAAACTATTGTATTTTGTGCCTTTTCAGTGAGCCTTCCGGAACCTTCTCTGTGGCTCCCAGCATCCCTCACTGTCAGGTTCGAGTGGAGGTTTTCCCTGCTGCCTGGTCACCTCTTACCCTGCTGAATAGACGTGTCTGCCCCCATGGCTGCCCGCCTCCCTCGAGGGTCCCCGAAACCAATGGCGGAGGAGGGACATGTTCATTCGTCTGGCGGCAACCCGTGCTCTCCCAGAGTGGAGGCGGCAGGTCTGATGGCGCGGAGCAGAAAGGTGGCCAGAGCACCCGCCCCTGGCTCTCTCAGATGAGGAGCACAGGCCTGGAGCCAGCACACCAGTGCAGCCCTGGGCAGGCTGTCGAACCTCGCCGAGCCTCAGTGTCCCCGTCTACAGAGCGGGAGCAAGCCCGTCTACCCCAGGGGAGTGCCGTGGGGGTCCCTGAGCTGAAGTCCAGAGAGCTCGAGGCACACAGAGCCAGCGCTGAGCGCCGCCACTCCACGCTGCCCGCCAGGAACAGTCAAGCCCCAGGGGAACACCGCCTCCCTCGTCCCACACACACCAAAGTGGCCCCTTCTGGGGCGGGCAGATCCGCCACAAGGGCAGGGGCACAGACCGACCCAGCCTGGGCAGCTGGGTCCCTGCTGGATGTCCACGCCCCAAACCCCCACCTCTGGGGGCCCCAGGGTGTGACCTCAGGCCTGCCACCACCACCAGCTTTTCCTCGGACTCTCCTGGGATGTGATCGGCCGAAGCGCACCCCTGCCTGATGGCCCCAAGTCCCCAGAGGGCTGGGAGACAGTGGGCACTATGTAAGGCCTTTCCTATCACCGAGTGCTCTGGGGGAGGGCAGGTGTTCCGGGCTTGCTGTCTGGATTCCAATCCCAGGCCGGGTGCCTAGGGAGACCTCTCCCTCCAGCAGCCCCCGCCACTCACGAGTGATGCCTCGGAGCACAGACTGTGAATGCACGTCCAATCGCGGAGAGCGGCTCTGTGTCCCTACAGACTCTCTTGGTCTAGGGGTGCTGGAAGGACAGTCCACGGCACGGGGGGTGGTGGACTCCCGCTTCCTCACGGCGGACGACCCCCGTGCCGGCGGGGACCACGCGGCGCCCGGTGACGCCCAGGCGGGGTCTACACTCACCCGAGATGCGGACGCCAGTGCCGCCCCTCCTTCACGCGTGGCAGACCCTCCACTCGAGCTCGGCCCCTGCCCGTCCCAGGCCCCCGGGGACACAGCGCCCCAGGCCCCCGGGGCGCCCGTCCATCCGCAGCACCGGAACCAGAAGCCGCGTGCCCACCTAGCGAGCCGGGTCACAGACTTTTACCCCAGGCCTTGCCGGGGCCCCAAACGGGCAAACCTTACCTGTGTCTTTGGCATCTCTTCTAGAGGTGGGCGACTGGGGGGCTCTCTCCCTCACGCAAGGACGACTTTTCATTCTTTTGGTTTTCTCCCGTGGAGCTTCGGGGAGAGGAGAGGAGGAGGGAAGGCGGGGAGGGTGAGCAGTGACGGCCACACGGCCGGCCACGCTGGCGGCCCCCTGCCCCTACAGAGCCACGCGCCCGTCCTGCCTGCTCCCGGGGACTGTGAGTGCGGGGCCAGAGGGGCACACGTGGCCGTCCGCCTCTTAGTGGTCTGCACGGGCCCCCCCTTCACGCCCCGACTGGTCACAAATGCCCAGGTGCCCGGGGCCGCGAGCCACCGAGGACAGGAACGGCCTCCCGTCTGAGTTGCCCGCAACCATCTCGGTCTGCGGTGCGGCCCTCGTGTTTGGTGACTGAATAGACGGCCGAGTGGGCCGCCGGGGAGAGGCGGCCCAGCAGGGGGACGTGGGGGGAGGGGCTCCGCGTGGTGGGGTCCACCCTGGCGGGACGTGTGAAGACTCAGAGACCGAGGGCGGTGGAGGTTGTCCAAGTCCCCGGGCAAGCACAGCGGCCAGCAGGACCGGGCCAGCTTCCCGAGGGCCAGTGGGGCCCCCTCTCCCCGTGCTGTCTGGCCTGGCTCGTCCCTGTTCACCGCTGGGACGGGGGCCGTGTCCGGGAAGCACCGAGAGGCCGATCAGCCCGCGATGTGTGAGCAGGACCGGGGGCGCTCGGGGAAAGGCTGGCCCGAAGGACTCTCCAGGCCTCCAGGCCTTGGCCGGTCCCTCTGTCCTCGGTGCCCACAACCCGCTGGCAGGAGGGACGTCCAGCACCCAGGCCTGTACAAAAGCACTAATTCTACAGGATCCACTCACCGGAGGCCCTGGAGGAGTCGGAGCCACGGACGCCGAGAGCGGGAGGGTGGGGCTGGGGGAGGGGAGGGTCCACGTGTAACGGGACAGAGTCCAGTCTGGGAAGACGAACACGTTCTGGGGACGGACGGGGAGACGGCTGCACGACAGTGTGAGTGCGCCTGACGCCCCCGAACTGCGTCCTTGAAAGTGGTTACGACGGTAAATCTTGTGTTGTGTGTATCTTACCACAATTAAAAAAGAAAAAAAGGAAAAGACCTCGGCCCTGCCCCACACCTACTTCCGGAGGGTTCTAAAGCTGGGAGGGGGAGACGTGACTATCAAGGACTGGTGACCGATGACACCAGGTGCTGAGTGACCAATGGCCAAGTCCCGTCCTTGCCTGAGGGGCCCCAGTGGCCTCTGTGGGATGGGAACGGACGGGAGAGCTGAGGCCGTAGGGGTCCCGTGGGTGGAGGAGGAGAAAGGCAGGGTGTGATCGCTGTGAGCCACGGCCTGCCTGGGCGTCCGGCTACGGGGAGTTGTCGCAGCCCCCGGCCACGTCAGCCAGAGCTGGGCCCGGCCCCCTTGGCTTTGATCAGCAGGCACCTTGGACCCCACCGGCATCTGTACTCGGCTCATACATCCAGCTGGGGCAGGACACGCACCCAAAAACGCCCCTGTGACAGCTGCCCCGGGGGTCGCAAATCCCATACTGACCAACCTCTCGCCCACCCTCGGTGCCACTATTGCCCCGTGGAAAACCCATCCTGTTCCCCTGCACCGAGGACCCCAGAAGCCTCGGGCGTCCCAGGGCAGCCTGATTTCTGCTCCTGAGGCCCTCCCCCTCCCCCACCCCAGGGCCCCCCCCAAATCTTGCTGGAGTGAGGCTGTCTCTGCACGTGAGGGACGCCCTCCTCCCCCTCGCCATCTGCAAACGGTGCCAGCCTGCACTCCTTCCCCGAGAGGGGCGCCGAGGTTCAGAAGTCCTACCCCCACGGAATGGCGGGCTGAGTCCAGACCCCTGCTCGGCCCTTTCATAAAGGGCTGGGACCCTCTCTAGTGTCCCCATCTGAGTGTGATCAAATAGAGCCGATCGCCTGGTGAGAGAGAAGCTGTATGGTCCAGAACCGTGTGGCCCCGACTGCCGCCTGGGTGTCCAAACGGGCTCACCTGAGGCCTGGCGCTGCGGGACCCTGGAGGGCTCTCGCCCCCGGCCCGGGATGGCCTTGTCTTCCGCTCCACACGGAGCCTCGCTCGGGGTGCCTGAGCCTGGAGAAGATGAGAGGGAGCATCGTGAGACAGGTTCCGCAAAGTTCCAGGAAAAGGTCCCCGTCCGGCAGCCGCTCAAAAGGCTTCAAACGCAGCACCTTTGACGGTGGCCCCAGGCCCAAGTACGTCCCACGGGGCCGGATCGGGGTGCGCCAGCCTTCCGGCCTTCCTGCGGGCATCTGGCTTGGAGACTCTGTAGAGGCGCGAGGCGCTGGAGGGCGTCGAGGTGCCCAGAGAGGCACAGCTGGCCTGCCACTGTGCCTGGGCCCGGATCTTGTCCCTAAGCCGTTCCAGTCGTGGGTTGCTCTCTCTCAGCTGCCGCCGGGGCCCCTGCACCTGGGGGGGGCGCTCCTTCCAGGGCCCGGGGAGAGATGTGCAGGACTCGTGGCCCCCAGAGGAGCCGGAAAGGCGGCCTGATGACACTGAGCTGTCCCCATCCCTGGCCTCCTCGCTCTCGGACCACCCCAGGAGGCTGCAGGCCTTCCTCTGGGGGCCTGGCTGCTCGGTGTAGTCGGACCAGGCCACGTGGGGAGCTCCCCGCAGGTCACCTGGCTGCCGGGAGGGCCTGGCCCACCTCAGGGCAGCCATGGCATCATCATCAGCCGCAGATGGACGGAGCCCGGAGTCCCTGGGGAGAGAGAAGCAGACTGGCCGGTCAGGAGTGGGGGGGACACGGCCATGCCGAGCAGAACATCTCACACAGCACAACCCCCCCAGCCCAGCACCCCTCCTGCTCCCTCGTTCTCCTGTCTCAGAAGACCCACCGCCAAGGAAGGTGCAGGGGACCAGTGAAATGCCCCATGCACGGCACTGCTGTGACGTCCCCTCGGACGGCCACCTGGAGCCTTTGAGGCGGGCACCATGATCAGCCCAATTTGCAGATGGGGAAACTGAGGCCCTGGGGAAGGCACCACGATCGGTCCAATTTGCAGATGGGGAAACTGAGGCTCTGGAGAAGGCACGCAGCAGAGGCCCCCAAGTCCTCTGTCCTCATGCTGACCGGGCTGCCCTCCTGGGAAAGGAAGCCCCCACCTGGTCCAGGGGGCGGGCACAGACACTACCTGGGCTTGGCTCTAGCCTTCCTGGCGGCTGGCCTGCCCTGGGCCTCGAGGTTGTCTTTGGGGTGGGGCTGGGTCGTGTCTCCTAGGAGGACGGAGATCGACATGGCCCCAGGGCCGGGCCCAGGGCGGGATCTGGTGAGCCCCCTGGTCACCGCCTGCCCTGAGGTCACAGATGGTGCCTTCACAGGGCAGCCTGCTGGCCTGAGGCCCGACATCCATCCCTGCGCGGGCTGGGCTGGCTGGCCTTCTCCAGTCCCCTGGCCCACGATGGGGACCCTCAGGATACTTGTGGAAACTGAGCAGACATGGTGGGCTGCCGGGCCCTGGGCTGGAATGGCGGGGGGCGGGGGGGCTTTCTAACGAGCTGCCTCTTAGCAGGGTGGGAGAGAATTCTGGGTGGCCTGTGACAGCATAATAACCCCACGTCACTCAGCGACAGGGCCGAGGCCTTCAGCTCCTGCTGGGGCGATGGGCAGGGCCCCACCCCCTTCCTCCCAGGGCACCGGAGCCAGTGGCTGCGCGGGCGGTGAGTGAACTGGCCGGGGCCGCGGTCGGGCTGGGCCAGAGTGGGGGCACAGGGAGGGGCTGGGGGCAGAGTGGGGTGACCTCCGGGCTGATGCCGGGCTCAGGCTTCGATTCTGGGCAGGGTCAGCCTGGAAGACCCGGGGCGGGAGAGAGGAGCCAGCCCAGGACGTGTCCCCAGCGGCTGGACGAGAGGCTGTGTGCTCGGGCCCCGACACCGACTCGGAAACACTGCCCAGGTCCCTGCCTTCGGCCTCTCGGGATTGGTCACGGGAAGTGGGCGCTGGCTTCTCGGCTCGCCCTGCCACAGGCTCGGGACACCCTTTTGCCCACAGGAGCAGCAGCTGAAGACGCCTGAGCCCCGGGAGCCCCGGGCCTGCTTCCTGGGCCCTGCACTCCCAGGGCTGCACCCCAGCCTGGCCCACCTGCAGTGGGCGTCCTGTCACCTCGACGACCCCGGCCGGCGGAGTGGTGGAGAGGGTGTGGACTCTGCAGTCAGCTGGCTCTGAGCTGGGCATGGTCCCCCGGAGCAGAGCTCCTTCAAATCCCCGCTCCGCCCCCAGCCGGCTGAGTAACCTTGGGCGACCAGAGACCCCACCCTGCCGCTGCCCCCCCAGGTATTGTGAGCAGCTGGTGAGTTCACTCCAGCAGGGGGCGCTGAGTGGGGCGGCCGGGTGGCTGAGCGGGTTACAAAGACTTCGTTTTCAGGTCGCCCCGAGGAAGCAGAAGGCAGAATGGAGGGCCTCCTGCCTGTCCGGGGGAAGCAGAGATGCCTGGACGCGGCTGCCGGAGGGGCAGGGCGGCAGGGCACAGGGCGAGGTCCTGAGCCCAGCAGGGCCCTGTCGCGGTGGACATGCACCCCCCCCCCGCCCCCATCCCGCCAGCAGGGTGAGAGGACCCACCCCAGGGACGGGACCAGCCTGCACTGCGGGGTGCTGTCCCTTCTCTCCCGTCTGGCTTCTCCTGAGGTCGGGACGAGGGGCAGATGGCGCGCATCTCAGGGCACAGAGCCCGCGGGACCCCAGATCCAGATTTTGGCCCTGGGACCCTCGACCACACCTGGCGGCCTAGACCGAGGGCGTGCCTCCGCGTACCTGCGTGGCCAGGTCCCCCTGCCGGTGGCACCGTGGCCACCCTCCCGCTCTGCCGCGTCCGCCTGGTGGGGAGTCCCGCCCTGCCTGGGCCTGCCTGCTCCCCGGTGAGGCCAGGCTACAGCGGGTCCCACCCCTGTGTTCCTTTTCGATGTTTGCGAGGGGTCAGTGTCACAGAGGGCTGACCCGGGGTGGCACAGGGGAGCCTGGGGGGGGGGGGGTGGCGGGACTGGGAACACTGTGGCTTCCCCAGGGCGTGACCACGGTGTCCCCACCACCACCCTTACAGGCTGCACAACCGAGGAGACTCCCAGAGACAGCTCAGCAGAACCCCCTGCAGCCCTGCCAACGGACCCCGCCGTCACTGCGGCCGTGTCCCCCACCAGGCGCTCAGGCCCTCATCACTCTCCCCCAGCGTTCCCCCAACTTTCTAGCCCTGATTCCTAAAGGGCAGAGGGAGGGGTTCTCTGGGCAGAAATAGGTCCTAAGCAGTTTTCCTCCTCAGGAAGCAGCTATTTCATAAATACGATGGTGGGGGGGGGGCGCCTGGGGGGCTCAGGAGGTTAAGTGTCCACCTCCTGTTTTCAGCTCAGGTCACGATCTCACAGTTTGTGGGTTCGAGCCCCACATCAGGCCCTGTGCTGACAGCGCTGAACCTGCTTGGGATCCTCTCTCTCCCTCTCTCTCTCTTCCCCTCCCTGCCTCTCAAAATAAATACACATAAATACATGCATACACACGATGAAGCAGTCTGCTTCAACGCCCTAGAGTTCATAAAAGCGAAATCATGAAACGAATGTGTGTGCACGTGAAAATAACCAGCTTCGTCGTTGCTCTGTGAGCGGTGACAAGCCCAGAACTTCCTCCCCGGCCCCGGACCTCCACCCCCCTCCGTGGGTGCCGCACCTCTCCACAGACCTGGTTCACCGCCCGGGCTTCTAGCCCGGCTCCAAATCAGGGGACGTGCGAGCCCCCAGGGCCTCTCCCTGCCCAGGACCCTCCGTGGACCCTGGCACGCACTGCCCCGGCTCCCTCACACCTGCTGGGGTGACCACAAGCGGCCGGGGCCACGAGCAGCAGCGTGGGTACCAGGTACCACAAGGCCACAGCAGAGACCACAGTCTTGCGGCGGGGGGGGGGGGGGGGGGGGGGGGGGGGGAGGCACGCCCCACATGGATCAGGCCCCAGCCTCTCCCCTAACCCTGAGCCAAGATGCAGGCCCGGCTGGAGGTTGGCCCCCATTTGGGCCCCGAGGCTCCTTCTGTTGCCACATTCGCTCCCTCCCGACCACCCCTGCCTCCTCCCTCCTCACACCTACCAGTGCCACTCTCTCTGAGCGAGGTCCCCTCTGCCCTCCCCAGGGGGCTGGGGACCGCTCCGGGGGGGGGGGGGGGTGCAGGGGTGGCCTGTGTGCAAATGCTCGTGGCTGTGAGAGCCCCCAGTGTGGGGGGGCCCTGGGTGGAGCAGGTGTCCCGCTCCTTGCCGGGGCCGGGGGATCCACCCACAGCACCCGCAGCCCACTGTCCACAGACCATGACACTGCTCTGGGCCAGGCCCCTGCTTCCACAGCCTGGCCGGGCTGCAGGGGTGGGGTGGGCGGCAGCTCGGCTCTGTCGGCCACGCTGTTCATGTCTCCCCAGCTCATCCCCAGGGAACCCAGCCCAAAGCACCCCGAGCGGGCTCGGGGACAGATTCGGTGGACCGTGAAGGAGAAAGGCCCAGGCGCCCACGGTCCCTGGGCCCCAGGGTTTCAGACCACATTGGTCTCACCAGCAGCAGCAGCAGCCGGCCCCGCCTGGATTCGGGCATCGGGCCCTCCAGCCACCGGCTCAGACCCGGCCCTGGGGCAGCACTGGTCCCGGCAGCGAACACACCCGAACTGGCCCTGTCCCCTGATTAGAGTCCCCCGGCGCACCAGGCCCTGCCCAGAAGCCACCAAGCAGGGGCCCAGAGAGGGTGGGGTGCAGGGCCTTAGAGGTCCAGACAGAAGCGCTCCGGCCGCTGACCCAGGCTCGGGTCACATCTGGGGAAGTGATATGCAGGCAACAAGAGCTGCACAGGCACCCCCCAGCCCCGTGACCCCGGACCCCGACACACAGCACGCGTGCTCGCTGCCCGGGGCTGCAGAGAAGGTAGGCCGGCCTGGGCTGCCAAAGGCTTTCTTGCGTGGGAGTCTGGCCAGGGCGGTGTCCCCCAGCCTCTCCATTCTCAGCCACCGCGTCTCTACCAGCCGCTCCCCAGAGGAGAGCGCCAGGCCCCAGGGTGGCAGACGACAGGGCCAAACAAGGTAACACGAGGCCAAGGTTGGGGAGGGGGGCGCCAGCGGGAAAGCGGGATGCAAGGGCCGGTGGGTGAGGCGGGGCAGAGGGAAATTCCACACGCGGCCAGGCCGGGCCACAGGGTCAAGGAGATAAAACCAAGGCGAGGCTGCCACCCCCCGCGACCTCTCGACCTCTCGGCTGCACTGCCCAGAAGCCATTTAACCCACCCCCCAGGGGACCCTAGCGCCACCGCCCACTCGCCAAGAGGGACTCACGGCCACACCCACAGAGAGGTCAGCAGGGAGCTCCTCCCCCACCCCCCGGCCCGGCTACCTCCTTGCTCCCCCCCGCCCCGCACCCCCACCCTCAGGCCTGGGCGGCCTCGTCCAAGGCCAGAGTCAGCCTGGCCAGCACCCAGCGCTCAGTGCAGCGGCTCCTGAGCCGGCTCCCCTGGGGGCACCCTGCCAGGGGCCGGGCCCTGCCCCCAGCGCGTTCCCCAGGCGACCTGAGGCACCTCCCCACAACCCAAGAGCAAGGCGTTGTCACCCTGCCCACAGTCACACAACACAGAGTGGAGACCTGTCCTCCGGGCCACCCCCCGCAAACAGGGAGGGAGCTGGAACACCAGCGACCCCGGGGAAAGGAGCCCGTGGACACAGACACCTCCCAGGGGGTGAGAGCCACCCTCAAACGGCTCAGAAGGGTCAACTGGGGACCATGGCTTTTGGGGGGCATGGCTGTGGGTCTCCTGCCCGCTGACTCAACTCCTTGATGGGGGTCTTCCAGCAGGACAGGACGGCCTGAGGGGCCCCCTTTGCCCGAGGAGTTAGCTGGACAGGATCCAGGCTGAGCTGGCCTCGTTGTCAGCTGGGCTTGCCGGGTGGGACCAAATGCAGAACTGCCCACCAGCCCCACTCAGGGGCTGGTGGCGTATTTATTCCTATTATACAGACGGGGAGACTGAGGGACAGTTCATTAGGTAAGAGTGTAGTGCTGGCCTTACAGCAGCACCTGAAGCCAGAGGCAGGGCTGCCCAGTGGGTAGGGCGGGTGGGCATCAAGCTCCCAGGGGCAGCCTGGCTTTGCCCCTGAGGAGGCCCCAAGCCCTCAGAGGGAGCCCCCACGCCGGAAGACCCCTCCCCAGGAAGGCAGGACGGAAGGAAGGTGGCTCCCAGCACCCAGCCACGTCCATGCCAGGAGGAAAGGCTAACGCCCTCCCCAACCTGCCTGTGCTCCCACCCGTGCCTCCCCCAAGTGCCCGGGACTGGCCGGCGCGGCTCAGGCAGAGCCCCCCAGGGAACTCACCAGCTGTGGGAGGGCGCCAGGCAGCAGCCGTGGCTCAAAGGCCAGTCGCCGGCGGAGCCAGGCACCGGGACACCGGCACCTGACGTTGCCGGAGAAACCCAAGCGTCCATCCAGGCAGGCTCCTCCTCCAGGCTGGCTTCCCGGAGCCTCGAGGGAACAGCGCCAGGCGCCAGGAGCCTCACCGGCACATCCAGCCCCCACGGGCAGGGGACACACACCTGGGGCGCTCCTACTGGGCCCCGGGCAGTGGGGGCAGCGCGGGAGGCAGGTCTGCACCGGCAGGGAGGCGGGCATCTCCAGTGCGGTCCACAGCTGCCCCCTCTCGACCCTCCACCCCTGCTTTCTCCCCGCCCCCCCAGGGACCTCCAGCAGCCACCCGGGTCTCTGGAAGCACAGCCTGGCAGCCAGGAGCCAGGGAGCCGGAGGCCAACAGGGTCACCCCAGCCCTTCTGAAGCATGGTGTCGGGGGCGGGGCGGGGGGGGGAACACCTGAGACAGTTCACAGCGTCGTCTAGAGAGCAGTTCTCAGGGCTTCCAGACGGTGGGAAGGTGCCGGTGGGTGGACATGGCGGGGGGTCCGGTTACCAAACGCAAAACTCACAAGGTCTTCCGCCTCCTTGGAGTCAGTGTGGCAGGCCCAGGCAAAGGAGGGCAGGGGCTCTTGAGGGGTCCGGGCAGCGCCTAGTCCCGCGTGTGGGTTCCCGGGGTCTCGGTCACTTGGCTAAGATCTGCACACTCACCCAAAGTTCATTTTCAACCCTAGGTCCTGGTCAGCGTGTGCTGCCCCCACCCCTGCCCAGCTCCAAACTCGCACCTGCAGGGGTCTGGGGAGCCTAAGAGTCCTGGAGCTCGGACGGCCCGGCGGCTCCCCTAGGCCTCCCCCTCGTTCTGGAAGGGCCTCCGCTCCTCCTCAGGAGTGCGTCCGGGGCGCAGCTGGCCTGTGCTGTCCGCGAGGCCTCGGCCGGCACCACCCCGGTTGTAGGAACGTCTGACCCTCCAGCACGGGACCCCCTACCCCACTGCATCCCCGCTTCGTCAGGGCAGGTGCAGAGGGGCAACGTCCACGGGCTGCCCCCGGCCACAGCCGAGGAGGGCCTCGCCAGAAGCGTCACCCGGACAGCACCCCGCAAGAGGGTGCCTTGCCCAGGACCTCCTGTGTCCCCGCGGGAAGAGCACCGCGGCCTGGGGACCGAGGGGTGCGGCAAGGCGTCAGTCGGCCAGAGCCCCGCAGGGCGGCCCTGCTTCCTCCCCACCATCCGACGGCAGGGGCTCCCTGGGGTGCATCGTGCGCCCCAGACTCCGCCTTGGCATCCGCTTCCGGAGAACCAGACCTATGACAGGTGGGGCCAAGAGCAACCTGGTGGCTCTGAGGGAGGGGTGCGCTGTGGACTCCAAACATGTAGGGCTGGCCAGACCCTGAGAAGACCCCTCCACTGTCCTGCTTAGGGGTGGAGGCGGGAGGAAGGGGGTCTGTAAGGACCCTCATTCCCCGGCTTTCTGCCTCTGCGGGGTGGGGAGCTCTCAGTCCAGACCTCCAGCTATGGGGGGGGTCACCTCCCAAGTTCAGCCCCTGTTCTCCATGGCACCTGAGGGCCGCCCCCCCTCCCCCCTTCCCTCCCCTCTCCTGTCCTCTTTGTCTTTATGAGCTCATAATTTAAAAAGCAAACGAAGAAACTCATTGCTGTCATTTTTTTAATTTTTTTTTTAACGTTTATTTATTTTTGAGACAGAGAGAGACAGAGCACGAACAGGGGAGGGGCAGAGAGAGAGGGAGACACAGAATCTGAAACAGGCTCCAGGCTCTGAGCTGTCAGCACAGAGCCCGATGCGGGGCTCGAACTCACGGACCGTGAGATCATGACCTGAGCCGAAGTCGGCCGCTTAACCGACCGAGCCACCCAGGCGCCCCTCATTGCTGTCATTTTAATGGGGCCTCCAAGGGGATCAAAAGTAAATGCATGAGATGGGTTTGTCCCTGCGGGTCTTTCTAATTTCCCCCGATCAGCCTGGCTCTGAGCTTCGATCAGTCCTGCAGGGAGAGGGAGGGGTCCCGGAGGCCTGGGGTCCTGTGTCCCTCCTTCCTTCTGGCTGCTTCCCTTCCCGGGTGCCAGATGCTCAGGAAATGTCCGTGCTCCCGTCCTGGAAGGTTTGCAGTTCGGAGAACCAGAGTGGTAGGATTCCAGGTGCTTTTCAGACTGGGGACCGCCTGGGGCCCGGCCCAGACTGCTGCCGCGCTGCCCTGAGTCTGCTGCCCCCTGCAGGTCAGTCATTGCCCCTAGGTTGATTCGGGCCACAGAGGCGGGGTGGGGCCCACACCAAGGGGAGTCTCCCACAGACCTGACCAGACGATTTGGGAATTAGGGACCAACCCACTGGGAAGAATCAAGCTGTGAAAACAGCCCCACCCTGAGGCCACAGAGGGCTGGGAGAGGAGGCCGCCTGGCTGAGTTTCCCCTAAGAGCAGAGCAGGGGCCCCCTGAGGAGGATGCGGGGTTTCCGTGGCAACCGCCAGCGCTGGAAAAGATGGGCAGAGACTCTGGGAACGGACCCCACGCGGGGACCGGCAGGAGGGTGGCCCCCTCTCCTGCTCTCCCTGGCTTTCCGCGCCTGCCGCTGGACAGGTGACGGGCATTGCCCAGGAGGCCCACGGAGGCGGGCGAACCCCGACTCGCTGGCCCCGCGCACGAGGTCTGTGCTTGAGGAGGTCCCCGCGTCCGCCCACGCCTCTGGGCCGGCAGCCTGAGGGGCTCAGCCCGGGGAGGCTGGAGGAGGTCAGCCCAGGAGCAAGTTTCATGGCGACAGCTGTCCCTTGCACAGTGGACGACATGTTCTAGGCCCGTGCCAGGGGCTTCACTGGCAGGACTTTATTTCCCAGGCTTCCGTCTGACAGAGGAGAGAGGCCCAGGGTAGGGCCCCTGCTCTAGCGGCCACATCTGCATGGGTCTGCAGTGTCCCAAGCTCCACGTTGTCCCTACGTTCTAGACAGAGTCCCCACGGAGAGAGGTTTCCTCATGGACCTGTGAGCGGTTGTGTGGTGACCCCGCTCCCTGAGCTGCCGGGAGGGCGGCTGCTCCCTGAGCCCTGGGGGCACAGGCTCTGGTGCCTTTCACCGGACAGCGCACAGCCGGGAAAGGAGGGGGCAGCGGAGGCTCCCCTAGCGAGGGTCTGGATGCAGGCCACATAGCCCCACCCCCAGCGGTGCCTGTGAGAACCTCTCTGCGATGCCCGGGTCGTGCTCACGATATAACGCGATGTGACAACGAGGCCGCAAAGCTCTGCGTGTTCTATGACCCAAGTCATGTAGCAAGTAAATACTGGGACGTGGGCGTAGTGGGGTGAATGGAGTCCCCAGAAGACGTCCACCTAGAGTAAATAGGCGTAAATGTGCTTCTGTTTGGGAGGGAAGGTCCATGCAGATGTCATTAAGCATCTCGGGATGAGACCGTCCTGGACTAGGCAGGCCCTGCATCCGATGGCCAGTCCTCCCAGAGGAGAAGGGCGGGGGCCCTGTTGAGGACCGAGCAGAGGTGGAGGGAGGCAGTCACCAGCCAAGGGGCGCCTGGAGCCCCAGGAGCTGAGAGAGGCAGGGACGACCCTCCCTGGGAGCCTCTGGAGGGAGCGGCCCCAGGGGACGGACCCAGAGGACACACCATCTCAGTGGTGTCTGATGAGTGCCTCATTCCCCGCTCCGCACCCCAAGGGTCAGGGAGCTTGGCCGAGGCCAGCCGGCGGGAGGGGGGAGTGGATTTAACACAGGCCAGTGGCTTCTATCCCCAGCGGCTCTGCTGGAGTGGGGAGCTGTGGGCAGAGAGCCCCTGAAAAGGGAAAATCCACTGTGTCTTATTTGCCTGGGGGGGCTTCCTCGGATTTATTCGCCCCCTAATTCTGTCTGGCTTAGGCTCGTGCGAAGACTCCCCCTCCCACCACACGGCACCGTGGGAGCCCAGAGCCCCCAGAGTCTCCATCTCTCTGCCTCTGTCTCTGTGTCTCTCTCTCTGCCTGTCTCCGGCTCTCAGTGTCACCCATCTGCCAGGCCTGGGGGGCTTAGACAGGCAGGGGGCAGGGGGTTCAGTCATACGAGCCGGGGATGGGCTCCCACAGACCGACCTGCCACGGACGAGGGCGGGTGTGCCCGCTCCACGTGGCCCCGGGTGACAGAGCCCGCAGCTGCCAGCCAGGGCCCCAGGAATGCTGCGTGGCCAGGTGTCGCTCGATGACACGGGTGGTGCATAGCCTCCCTCGCACCTCCAGCTATTTCCTGGGCGCCTGTCATCTCCCAGGGAGGCACTGGGCCCCGCGGGGCGGCAGACCGTTTCCTTCCGGCTCCCTGCGGCACCTGCCTGGGGACCCGTTCACCCACCCTGCAGGCCCCACTCTCCAGGGAGTCTTGAGGCCCTGAGGAGAGGAGATGGCTGTGGGCGACCCCCGGGGTCCTCAGGGCGGTGGGGTGGGGGGCACTTGCCCCACGACTTTGCAGGACAATACGTTGTCTCTCAGGGTAACGACATTATCGGGAACGTGGTCAACCCGAGTGGTCTTACATGACTATGTATGTGAGCGTGCGTGTGCCTCTCTCTCTCTCTCTCTTTTTCTCCCTGTCTACCTTTTCCTTCTTCAGTCTGGAATCCATGGTAGAGACTGGTCAGAAGCATTTAGGTCCCGGGTTGGGCTCAGCTCCTCTGTGTCCCCTCTGGGCCCCGTAGGAGCAAACTTGCTGTAGGCGGGGAGGCTGGGGGGCGGGGGCAGCAGGGTCTGGGAGGCCACGGACGAGGAGGTACCACGCCAGCAGCAGGGATATCCCGATCTACCCCTGGCCCCAGCAAACACCCCCGTGGGCCTCAGGCTGCACACCCCGCTGACGCCTGTGTGCCCATCCTTTGTCCCTGGGATGGCTCCAGGCAGCGGCGCCTTCAGCCGGCCCGGCCTTCATCCAAGGCCCATTGCAGCCCTGAGAGTCCACCAGGCCTCCCCACCTCCAGGCGCTCAGAAACCGTCCACCGTCATCTCCCGCCAGGCCTGGCCAGGGGGCGGATCCGGGACGGGTAAGTCAGCTCCCCTGAAGCCCGGCCTGGGGACCGGGACCTCGCCGTTCTGCCCGCTCACTGGTACGACAGGCAGGACGCCAGGGAAGGCTGAGCGGTGAAGGGCAGGCGCGTGGCAGGTGCCTCGGGTGGAGGCGGCACTGTTGGCCCCTGGCGAGGGCAGGGCCCCGGGCGTGCTGACACCAAATCCTGGGTGTCGGCTCTCGAGCCGCGGTGCCTCCAGGACCGGCCGGCGTCACTGCTCCTCTGCCCTCTGTATTCCCTCCGAGGATGTGTCCCGACGGGAAAGCGTTTTTCTCCCTCTAACGCTCCTTTGGGAATGGGACCCAATAGGGATGGATGGGGCAGGGGTGCCTACGGCCCCCCATGGGAGCACTCTGTCCCGCTGGTGCACCAGGCCTCACCGAGTGGGGAGGTGGTTACAAGGCAGAAGGTAACGAGGGGCTGCCCCCGGGGAGGCCGGGAAGAGGGAGGCAGAGCTGGGGACGGTGCGCAGAGGGGACTCGGGCAAGAGCGAGGCAGGTGTGTGGCCGGTGGTGAGGGACGGGTGGTGCCCTCCAGGAGCTCCTCCTGCCCAGACCCGTGGCCCAGGAGCCCCCTGCCAGGACCAGTGATGCACTCATTCCCCGCGGGTGGGGGGCCACGTGGGCAATGCGCGTTGGGCCTGTCGCCTGGTGCCAGCCAGGACCCAGGACCGTCATCAGGGCACGATTGGACAGGCAGCGTGGTCCCAACGCTGGCGTTCCACAAGCTCCTGCTGTGCGCCGGGAATGGTGACCAGCACCATCAGGACCCCATGACCCTTCGCGCCCCCTGCAGGACGGACCAGTGACCCCTATTCATGGGTGGCCGAACCGAGGTTCAGAGCGGGAGAGCACCTTATGGCAGGCGACCCGGAGGCAGGGGCCTGGCCGGCTCACTGCACAGCACCCCAGAGGGCTCCGGCTCCCCCCGCGAAGTTCTGATATAAAGCTGACACTCTTCTAGCCCAGGGACCCTGGCTCCCTGGTCCCCCTGCTTCAAGGAAGGAAAACGAGATGCTTTCCCTGTGGTGACGCTACATCGCTCCCCTGTTCCGCCATTCACGCCAATATCCCTGTGAGGGCTTTCTCGGCACCGGGCCCCTGGCCGCAGCCCCGGGGACCATAGGGGCTAGCGGCAGTGGCCTCACGGGGAAGTTGCGCTCAGGCCTGGCAGAGGTGGGGCCCAAGGCGGCCCCCGCCCTTACAACGATGCCAGCTCAGGGGGCACCCCAAGGAGGCGGGCCTGGAGGAGTGTGGTAGCCCCGCCCCGCGCCCGGCCGAGCCAGCAGCACCCACGAAGCAGGCAGCAAGGCCTTGCCCAGCTCCTGTGGTCACGGGGGAGGGCAAGTAGGATGAGCTGCCAGGCCGCCAGCGCTCTGGGCACAGATGGTTCTCGTTCCCGCTGCCTCTCTTCCGCAGGAAAAACAAACTAGCCCGGGGCCAACAGGCTCTGTTTTATCTTGTGTTTATTTTTGTTGCCATTTGCCTTTGCCTGAAGCCAGCGGCCCTGTGGGCTGCAGTTCTGCAGAGGGTCCAGCGAGAAGGCCCTGGCATTTCCCTGACCTTAGTTAGGGCAGCTCTCCCAGGAGGGGCGGCCGGGCTTCTGAGGACAGTAGTCCACTTCCTGCTCCCAGACTTGTCCCTGTCCCGTGGGGCACAGTGACTTTTCCCAGGTTTGGAGTCTTCTGGAGGCACCAGCAGGGCTGGGATTGAGGCCAGCAGGACAGAGGCAGGTGAGATCCACGGTGGGGGGGGGGCCTGAGGGCCTGCTGTGGGCCCGGTGCTGACCAGCCGGACAGGCACCTCGGCCCTGGGAGAAGGCCCAAGGAGGCACAGAGCCCAGGGTGGGTGGTGAAGAGGCCACACCACAGGTCTCATCTACCAGGGCTCCTAGGAACTCACAGGGGAGGAGGTGGTCGGGGCCACGATGGGGTGGGGGGGAGTGTGGGCACAGTGAGCTTCGGTTTTCAGAGTCCTTAGATTTCACAAGGTTGGGAGGGTGACGTGGTGACCCAGGGTTTCAGGGCTGAGCAAAGCAGGCTCGGGGACTCCCCCAGGGCCAGGCCACCCAGGTCCTGGTAAGTGCGGCTCTCCTGGCTGTTCACTCCTCCCAGACCAGGGAATTCCCCTGGAGCACAGGTCAGTCCTCGGCTGGCTCGCCAGGTGTCTCTAAAGTAGGGAGTCATCCCCCATGGCGGGCACCCCACTGCCAGTTCAGAGAAGGGGGTGGGGACGGCAGGGGACCACCAAGGGGGGCTGGCCATTTGCCAGACAAAGGGAGGGAGGCCTCAAACAGCCCCTGTCGCGGGGATGCGGGGGCCAGCAGGGCCACTGCCACCCAGGCGCCTCGCAGGTCCGGCGAGAACCCCGGGGCCCAGCAGCCCGGCCAGCGCCAGGCCCTTGCTCCGCGTGCCCCCTGGTGGGGGGGGGGGGGCGGCGCTGGGGACGAGCGCTCGGAGGCCCCGCCCCCTCCCCGGCCCCGTGCGCAGGGGGGAGGGACCCGCGGCTCCGTCGTCGGCGCCCCCCTCCCCGCGCGCGGGCGGCGGTGACATCACGGCCACGGCGGGAGGGGCGGCGCCCCGCGCGCATCACTTCCTCGGCGCCTCCCGCGGGCGGGCGGACTGACCGACGGACGGACTGACGGTGGACGGTGGGCGGCGGACCGCGCGCAGGGGACAGGAGCAGGGCGGCGCGAGCGCGGGGTGTGCGGCCCCGGCCCTCGGCGACCCCGGCCCCATGGCCGGCCCGGCCCCGCCCTCCGCCGACGAGCTGCCCGGCCCGGCCCGGCGCCTCTACTCCAGGTAGGCTGGGCCGGCGGGGTCCTGACGTGCGGGGACCGGCGGGACGGGCGGGGACGGGCGGCCGGAGGCGGGAGGCCCGGAACAAAGGCTGCGGCGGGCGCGCGACGTGGCGGGGACGCGCCCTCCCTGCGGGCTGGCGGTCGTGGAGGCGCGGGGCGGGGGAGAAGGAAGGGGTGCTGGGATGGGGGGCGCCCGGGGTGGGGGGGTGCGAGGAAGGAGGGGGTAAGGGGTTGGGGGGGGCACCCGGGGTGGGGGAGGGGATGCAGAGGTAGGGGGCGCCCCCCCACCCCCTGGCGAGTGCGCGTGGGGAGGGAGAAGGGGGCACCACGGGGTAAGGGAGGGCGTGGGGGGTAGGGGGGAGCCCAGGCTGCGCCCCTCTGAGTCCAGGATTAGCGGGTGGTCAGGGTGTTGGGCTGAGCTGGGCTGCTGCTTGCTGGACCCCCGCCCCCACGGCCCCGGGCCTGGCGGCCGGGAGAGCTCCTGCTTCACCAGCTGTGCTCTCCCGACAGCTGGGCCGCCTGGCACAGCAGGTGTGTGGAGCTTGCCTCGCAAGCCTGGCACCACCTCCCCTCTGCCCGGGTCTGGCTGGGAGGCAGCGTGGCTGGAGGGACCGGGCTTTGTCTTGGGTGGGGCCCTGTTCCCCGAGGACCCGGCACGAGCCTGCGTTCATGGATGGCAGGCCCGAACCCGAACCCAGGCTGCGGAGCCAGCCAGCCGGGTGGGCGTGTGCCTGCCTGAAAAGGCACCTTCCTCTGGGCAGATTCGTGGATGATGCCAGCGCCCTGTGCTCGGTGCTTCATGCTCTCGTCAGGGATGACAGGGTGGCCCTGCCCACCTGCCTTGCATGCCTGCTGGGTGACTCCGGGCCTGTCGAGGGTGATCCACACGTGATGCCATGTGCCCGGCCCGGGTGGGCACAGGGTCCTCCGAGGGGAATGGACTCTGCCAGTGAGCACAGGTGGCCAGGAGAGCAGCCGGCACGGGTGCCGGGCAGGGGCCGCTCATTGACCGCGACCCCCAGAGGCAGGCCCGGCTGCCTCCAGGGGGCCCGACAGGTCCCCGACTTGGCCGGACAGCATCATCCCCGGGACCTGGCAGCGTCCCCAGCTGCTGGGCCTTCAAGGGGCCTAGCCTTGCCCGAGAGGATCGTCCAGCCCCGGCCGGGCAGCGAGTCAGCAGCAAGCCTCTGTTGGGTGCCACCCCCCACGTGTAGAACGAGGCCCCGGTGGTGGGTAGGGGGCCTTGCCGCTCCTCCCACCTCGGTCTCTGTGCCACTGGTCAGAGACACAGCCCCCATTGTGTGGTCCCAGGATTGAGTGCTGGGCCCCCGACCCCGCTCCTGGGCCCCGCGCAGGGGGAGGGGTGCGCGGGTGGGTTTGCTGGCAGCTGCCGCTGGAGGCCTGACCCGGGGGATCCCCCCCGTAGCACCCCTGTGGGGACGGCCCGAGTTGGTTCGGCAGCTCCCAGCGTGCGTATGTGTGTGTCTGCGTGTGTGAGTGCACGCGCGTGTGGAGCGGGGAGCTTTAGCCCTGGAGCCCCTGCACCGCCGAGCGTGGGGTCCTCATGGGGCGCGTCCGCGTCTGCAGCCTCGTTGGGAGTCTGGGGTGCGGGGGTGCTGGGGCCCGGCGGGGACATGCCGGACAGGACCCTGGCCCAGGGGAGCGCGGCAGGGACCGAGCTCAGAGGGGATGCTGGGGGAGGCCCCGAGCCCAGCCTGGCATCCTGGCAAGCCGAGACCTGCGTTGAGCTCCAGCGGGCAAGCCCAGCACAGATTTGGGGTGCACAGCCACCGGCGCTCCCGCAGCGCCCGCGAGGAGGCCCCTGGGGAGTCTGTGCAGCCGCGGCCAGGTGTGGGCAGGGCTGTTCGTGCTCGGAGCGGGCTTTCAGAGGCTGGCAGGAAGGGTGGGAGTTGGGGAGCCGTGTGGGGGGGCCTCTGACAGGTGGGGGCTGCTAGCTGGAGGGGACAGACTGACGGCGGCACCTTGGGGCAGGCAGAAGGTTGTCTACCTCCTTGATTCGGGCCGGGGAAGCCCCCCTGTGGCACCCAGCGCGTGGGTGCCCCGTGACAGCTTTGGGCACTCGGCAGACGGTGATCGGGGGGACCTCCAGGCCAGGCCCAGCCCACCCCCAGTGGCTTCCCTTCCCATGCCAGTTTCCTCCCGGTGACAAGAGTTCAGTGTTTTTCTTTTCTTTACATGTTTGTTCATTCTTGAGAGAGGGAGACAGAGAGACGGACAGACAGAGCATGAGCAGGGGAGGGGCAGAGAGAGGGAGACACAGAATCCGAAGCGGCTCCAGGCTCCAGGCTGTCAACACAGAGCCCGACGGGCTCGAACCCACGGACCACGAGATCATGACCTGAGCCGAAGTTGGACGCTCAACCGACTGAGCCACCCGGGCCCCACCAGAGTTCAGTTCTTATAAAGTGGGGGTCTGGGGGAACGTGGGCTTGGGACGCACACTGAGAGGGCCTGAGCATGAGTGTGCCTGTGGGCCCAGCACGTCCCCACGCGGGGCCCCGGGAGGGGAGCTGGTCAGGGAGGCAGAGGCGGTTGGGGCAGATAACGCTCAACCCTGGTCTACCGCACCTGGGCCCTCGTGCCTGGAGAGGGGTTTGGGGGGAGAGGGCCTCGGGGAGGTATGGGGCTGGTGGCTGAGAGGCCCCTGAAAATGGGGAAGCTATGGGTGGCCCTCTCCCCGTCCCTTTCAGGCCAGCAGCTGAGGGTCCCAGGAACTGGGAAGGGGAGAGCAGGCGGTGAGCACCCCCACTGTGGGGTGACCCGCTAGAGGTGTGCCCCAGGCATGAGGCACCCGGACAGGGGCATCCTCAGGAGTGGGTCGGGCACCCAGGCTGCTCCGCCCTGCTGCCCACCTGTCCCCATGGGCTCCTTCCACGGGTGTCCCCGGGCACTGGCCCTGGCAGGGCCTCTGGGGAATAATGGCCTGGCCCCATGGTTTCCTCGGAACACAACCTCAGGTGCTTTCCCGAGCTAGGTGCCCCTCCACCCGCAATCCCTGTACCCGCCGCGCTGCCTGCCCCGCGCTGTCCCAAAATCCCCACGTCAAAGGGAGTCAGTGTGGCTTTGCTTTGGGGGCAACGGGAGGGGGTGGGCAGGGGCCCTGGGGCATCTGCCCGGTGGCCCAGCCTGTGGGTGACATCTCTAGGGAAGATGGACGGTGACTATGTTTAGCAGCGAGTGGGGCTAAGGGGACACAGCCCCCGGTTAGTCATGTGTAGCGGGAGCCGGGGGCCTGGCTTACAGACCGGCCGTGGTGGTCAGCACCGGAGGACCCCACGGAGTCTGTGGGGCACATAGGCGGGGACGGGAGCCCTGATGGAGAGCAGGGCAGTTTGATCCGGGTGTGGCTGGGCTGATGGCTTCTCCTGGGATGCTGTCTCGGATGCCCAGGCGAGGCTGAGGGGTGTGGTCATGATGCGGTGGCTGGAACAGTAAGACTGGCCCCTGGGGAGTCAATACCATTTTATTAACCGGTAAGCCTGTGGGCAGGCGGCGGGAGCTTGGCAGACAGTATCCCGCCTCCCGGCCACTGTGGTCTGGCCACTGGGAGAGTTGGCCTGGTCGGCCCTGCAAGGAAGGGCAGCCACCGCATCCGAGTGGGTCTGTGCAGGGGGCTGTGGCCCCATCTGGGTGGGCAGGACCCCCACAGCCTGGTCCCAGAGGTGTGGGTCTGACCTCCTTGGGGGCTGGAAGATTACAGGTTGACCAGGAGGCATCTATTCCCAGGTGGGAGCGCCGCCCTTCCCAGGGTCGGGGCAGTGAGGCTGGTGGGGAGCTGAGACCACGGCCCCGGGGCCCCGAGGACTCCAGCCGGCCCCGCCCAGAGCCCCTGAGAGTGGGGCTCTCAGTGGCCCTTGGCTTGGCAGGTGGTGTTGGGGGACAAAGGCTCTGGAGTCTTCTTCGATGAGCAGGGAGGTGCACCTGGCCAGGCCGGGCAGGCCTCAGGGGAGACAAGACAGGGTGGCCTGCATTCCGGTGGAATAGGGCCCTGGGGTGGTTCTGAGGGTGTGGGGCTTGGGGATCCACTTTGTTAATAGGAGCTGGGTAAGGAGGAGGTGATCCGGGCCCTGCCCTGTGCCCCTCGGCTGAGCTGTCCTCGGGTGTGGACGGGTGGCATTGGCAGAAGCCTCAGGGCAGGGAGGAGGGTGCCCGGTCTGGACGCTCATGTGTGCGGGCAGGTAGCTGGGATATCCCACCTCCATATTCACCTGCCCAGCCCCTTCCAAGACCCCACCTGCCAGAGTGGGCAGGGCCTGCAGGGCCCACAGGCTGAGGCTGGCCTTGAGACCCTACACCGGGCGGGCCCCCCCACCCTCCTCTGGTTCTCGGGTTCCTCCGTCTCCTCGACTCCGGGTGGCTTTGGGGAGCAGGGCCCACCCTGGCTCTCCAGTTCCCTCTGACCCTGGAGCTGTGCCCCGTCCTCTTCCCGGGGGCTAGAGCTGCACGGCCTTGGAGCCCTCTGCCACCCCAAAGCCCGTTGCTGAGCTGGGTGAGTGGTCAGGCGGCGAGAGTCTCATCCCCGCCCGCCTGCCCACCCCAGGCCCTGCCCTCCTTGCTGACGATGCTGATCCCTGGCTCTGAGCCGCCCTGATCCCTTGATCCGTCTCAGCCCCCGGGAGGCCCCGGACGACCTGCCCAAGGACCTGGGGTCTCCTGGAGCCTGGGACGCCAGAGCCTTTAGCCCACCACTCTGGGGTGGGGAGAGACAGGGGAACCACGAGGCCGGCGCGTCCCCAGGACCAACGGCCAAGGCGGGGTGGGAGTTGGCCGGCCAGGCGGGAGGCCTGGCGCCCCGCGATGCCGGCCGCCCCCGCGGAGGGCCAGCCCGTGGCCCTGAGCTTGGCAGAGAAGGCCGTGTGCAAAGTGGTATACGGTGCCCCCCGCCCCCGCCCCCTGCTGCTGCCCGTGGGCCTGGAGCTATGGCTGTATGTGGAGAAGATGCGTCGTCACCTGCAGAGGAAGAGGTGCGGGGGGCCGGGGGGGTGGCCCGGGGGTCAAGGTGCGGTGGGAGGTTCTTGGGGTCAGTGGAGGGGGCGGGGGCTTCCAGCCCTGGACGCCGGCCGGTGTCTCTCCAGGGGGCCTCCTCACGTTACCGGGGCCCGGGTCAGACCCCCCCCCCCAATCTGTGATTCGGGATGGCCACGCTGGACACCTCATCGGTGCACCCCCCACCTCCAGGCCCTTCGCACACCAGAAACCTCCTTCGCGGCGGTGGCGATGCCTGTCTCTAGCTAGGCAGGGACAGCAGGGTGGGGAGGCCACTCCCCGCGTCCTATCTGTCAGAGCCAGCAGGGCGTGTTCGGCTCTGAGACCAACGTCTCACACCCAAGCCCCGGGTCCTCCCAAGTCACCCAGGCGGAGAGGTCAGTTCCCGGCATCAGACAGCGAGGTGCGCGGCCCTGGCCGTGGGAGGGGGCGGCTGGTAGGCTCCAGACAGCCCTTCCCGGGGCGTCGTGGGTAGGAGGCCCGAGCTTCCGGCACCCCGCTCTCTGACAGGCCACGCAGGCTCTGCCTGAATCTGGGGACGGCAGGGCGCTGTTGGGGTCCCGGAGCCCACTCTCCCCCGGAGGCGTGGCCCCGACGTGGGGGGGTCGAGGCTGGGCAAGGGGGGGCTTTGCACCAAAGGCGTGTTTGGTTAGAGCGGCTGAGAAGCAGTGCCGTGGACGAAACTCGTGGATTTGTCGAGGGCCCTGCGTGTTGTCCCCCAGGAACGGCCGATCACCGCGGACTCCAACAGCGCAGAGAGGGGGCGAGTGCCCGGGGGTGCGCGCGCTGTTTTGCCGTGGGCGCTTTCACTTACCCGTGGGCTTTCCACGGACTCCGGTGATCTGGGTTGGCCCTCGGCCACGCAGAACACGTCTCCCACTTTTCCAGGGCTGCGTGTACGGTCACTGGGCTCCTCCCACCACCTGCCGGGGACCCCCTCCAGCTTGGGGCCCGCTCCCCCGCCCCCATGGTATCTGTGTGCCGTGTCCTCCGCTGACCGCTCTCCCCGCCCTAGGGTAGGCAGCAGGTCAGGCCTTGAGCGTGGAACTCACAGGACCAGCCGTGACAGGCCAGAGGAGGAGGCCGAGGTTCTGAGTGATGAAGTGTCCTACCCCGGGCCCCCTAGCAGGGAGGGCCGGAACCAGGGCCAGCCTGATCGAGTGACCCCCAGACCCGAGGCTCCCCTGACAGTCATGTCCTGAGGGCAGCTCGCCCAAGGCCCAAGGGCCATGGGGCCCCAGTGAACAGAGCCCAGGGTAGCAGCTGGGGAGCCCCGGCCCCAGCCCATGGGCTGGCAGAGCCCAAGGGTAAGGGACAGCTTCTCTGCAGCCCCTGCCCAAAGGTGGAGGCATGAAGGGCTGGCCCGGCCTCCGGTCAAGGCGTTGGTGGTGGTGTGGGGCCCTGGGCCCGTGGACTTGGGCTGGGTTCATGGGCAGGAGTCTGGAGCAGTGTCCCAGGGGTTGGGTCTACCCTGGGGCACGGTCCTGTCATGCCCTCCCACAGTAGCGCCCTGGGCGTGGGGGAGCGGCTGTCCCGTCGGGGGGCTGTGGCCAGCAGCTGAACGCTTCTCGGCTCTGGGGGCTGGCTGACCCGCAGCTCAGACGGAGCCGTGACCCCGGAGAGGTGACGGCAGAGGATGTGGGACGGGGGAGGGGCTAGGGTCAGGTCCTGCCCATGTGGCCTTGACTGGTGTCCTGAACCTCTCTGAGCCTTGGTTGTCCTTGGTGAGGATCGAGGGCTGTCGCGGGCCACTGTAGCTACTCTGGAGGACTGACGTGGCACCAGGTCCCGGAGCGGGGGCGGAGGGAGGTCCCTCGCCCCAGGCGGCTGAGCCTTGAGGGGAGGCTGTGTTTGGAGCTTGGCCGTCGTGGGCTGAGGGTCTGGCCGTAGTCACGGACTCATGCGTTTGTCCGGGGGCCCCTGAGCCCTGGTCGTGAGGGGCGTGCAGTGAGGTTCGGGCACGGGTGAGCCGCGCAGGTGCCAGCCTGGCGATGGGCACGCTGTTGGACCCCGCACGTGCTTCTGGGCATTTCTCCAGAGACGTCGACGTCTGTGCGCACAGGCGTGGCCTCACCCGAGGGCCCCGTGGTCCCAGTGATGACGGGGGAGCACGGGGCCCCTGCGTGACGGCGTGAGGGGCAGGCTGTGACTCCTTCTCTCTGCCCAGGATGGAGACCTCGTGCCTGGAGCTGGCCCTGGAGGGCGAGCGTCTCTGCAAGGCCGGGGACTTCAAGGCGGGCGCGGCCTTCTTTGAGGCAGCGGTGCAGGTGGGCACCGAGGACCTGAAGACTCTCAGCGCCATCTACAGCCAGCTGGGCAATGCCTACTTCTACCTGAAGGAGTACTCCCGGGCGCTGGAGTACCACAGGCACGACCTGCTGCTGGCCCGGTGAGCACGCGGCCCGCCTCGGGGAGGGGCCGTCACAGCGCGGGCAGTGCCGGGAGCTCGGGGTCCAGGGAACCCGAGGGCGCCCCTGACCTGGGAGAGGGGGAGGGGGCGGGGCGGCGCCTGGCAAGTGCCCCCAGGGGCTGTGTTTCAGGGGAGGCGTGTGTGTGTGCGTGTGTGTGCACACGGGTGTCCCTTGGTGTCCTGAATGTGTCCTCACGCGGGTGCCTGTCCCTGGGACGGGGCGGGGGGGGAGGGGGGGGGCGCAACCACTTGTGTTTCTGAGCGTCTCCACTCCCCTCTGGCCTCCAGACCTTCCCCGAGCTGCTCTCGTCCCTGAACACCCTTCCTTGCTTGTTCCCCGCCCGTCGGCAGCCGGACCCCCCAATCCCGGGTGGAAGCGGAGCTTCTCAGGGCTCCCCCCAGTCCTGCCCACGGGCCCCTCCCTGGCCAGTGAGCCGCACGCGGTGTCCTCAGCACCCGGCGGGTGTGTCGAAAGTTACTCCCACTGTCAGGCCCCCCCGACTCTCCTGGTCTCCATTGGGGCACCTCTCTGAGCCCGAGCCCCGACGGCCACAGGCTGGGCCCAGCAGAGAAGCGATCCCCAGCTGGGCTGCCTGCCCGGGGCTGCCCGAGGGGACCTCGCCTGCCGTCGGCGAGACCCCTGCCCGGCATCGCCCCCAGTTGCCCCCGGGTTGGTCCTGCCAGGCCTCGCCCGCCCCTGCCCGGGCTCCTTGCTGGGCTCGGGGTCCCGGCCGGCCCTCAGTCCGGCTCCTCGCTGCCTCCTGCCCTCCAGGACCATCGGTGACCGCATGGGGGAAGCCAAGGCCAGCGGGAACCTGGGCAACACACTCAAGGTGCTCGGCCGCTTTGACGAGGCCATTGTGTGCTGCCAGCGGCACCTGGACGTCGCCCGGGAGCAGGGGGACAAGGTAGGTCGGCTGCTGCCAGGCTGCCTGCCGAGCCCCCACCTGCAGGGCTGAGGCCCGGCCCCCCGTCTTCCATGTGAGCTCCCCCAGACCCGCCAGCACCCCTCGTCCCTCCTTCCGGTTCCAGAGGGACACAGGGTGGCGCGGCAGCCGGGGTAGAACAGCCGTGGGCCCCTCCCGGTGCCGGACCCTTGACCTAGTCTGTGACCCCCCCCCCCTCCCCGTGACCCCGGGCAGGGGAACAAGACGGCCAGCCCCAGGTCATAGCTCAAGGCGTGTGGGCCAAGCGCGCCTTCCTTCCCCCCGGGCTTCCGAGAAGGACCTGGTCGCCCTGATGGCGTAGATGACAAGGGGGCAGGTGCCAGGCCTGTCCACCAGGAGGCAGTGTTCGCTTGCCCCGTGCCCAGAGGGTGGTGACCACGTGCAAACACGCCTCACCCCTTCTTGGGGTCCCGGCCCTACTCCCACATCTGCACCTGTTGACGGCCCCCCTCCAAGTCCTTGCCTTTGGGGGACTGCAGGCACAGTGGTCCGGGGCCAGGGGGTTCCGCGGGGGCCATATCTGCGGAGGGCCAACCTCGGTGCCACCTTCAGGTCGGGGAGGCGAGGGCATTGTACAACATCGGCAACGTGTACCACGCCAAGGGCAAGCAGCTCTCGTGGAACGCCGCACAGGACCCCGGGCACCTGCCGCCCCATGTCCGGGAGCCACTGCGCAGAGCCTCCGAGTTCTATGAGTGAGTGGGGCAGGTGGGGGCACCACGGGCCGGGCCGGGGTCTGGCCGTAGCGCTTCCTGAGCCGCTGCGGTAGGCGCGGGACCCCAGGCACGGAGCACCCACATGTGGCCCCATCACCTCTCTGCAGACCCCCGCATGGTGACAGCCAGGCCGGCTCTTCTTCCCCAGCCCCACCCACCCTCAGGCCTCCTCGGCTTCCCGCACATAAGTCACAAACAGCAGCGCCGAGAGGCAGGGAAACGGCCGAGCAAAAGCCACACGTGGCATTTAGAAAACGTTTGGCTGGAAATAGGGTGGGGACGTTGGGCTGAGCCTCTGTGCTGGGGAGGATGCTGGTGCAGGAGGACAGAGGCTGCACCCGAAAACCAAAGTCTGGGGCCGGGGAGCCCCTGACCTGAGCCTCGGAGCTCAGACAGCACCCTCGTCTAGTGGCTCCCTAGAGCCACTCTTCTAGAACCCCAAGCTGCCCTCTTTCTGGGGCACGCTCCCAGCAGGAGCTGAGCGGAGGCTGCCTGCTCATCCCCTCTGGCCGGGCGGGTGGGTCACGAGCCCCTGCTTCCCTCGCACCGGGAGGGCCACGGCTCAGACAGATGCAACCCCCAGGAGGAACCTGTCCCTCGTGAAGGAGCTGGGCGACCGGGCGGCCCAGGGCAGGGCGTATGGCAACCTGGGCAACACACACTACCTGCTGGGGAGCTTCGTGGAGGCCACGACCTTCCACAAGGAGGTGAGTCCCCTGCGGGGCGGGGGTGGGGGGGCCAGCTGCCTCGCTTCGTCTGGGCTTGGCTCAGGGTCCCAGGCTGCTCTCGCCAGACGTGCAGACGTCGGGCTGGCCACGCCGGGCGGGGAGGCCACCCCCGCCATCCACATCGGGTCCCGGGGCTGCTCCGTGACCACCCGGGCCTCGGGTCTGTGTCCCCAGCGCCTGGCCATTGCTAAGGAATTTGGAGACAAGGCGGCCGAGAGGAGGGCGTACAGCAACCTGGGGAACGCCCACATCTTCCTGGGGCGCTTTGACGTGGCCGCCGAGTACTACAAGTAGGCAGGCCCGCCCGCCCGCCCCCACCCCTGCCCAACCCCACCCGCCCAGCTCGGGGGAGGGGGCCCCTGGACACCAGCCCAAGGTCGGGAGGTGGGTCTGACCTCCCAGCCTCTCCAGGGGCCAGACGGGAGGTGGGGGGGGTTCTGGGCCACAGACTGACAAAGCCGGGGTCCTGGGGCTGCCGGGGACAGGAAGGACCCTGGTGCCCTTCACTCGGTAAGTGCGGGCAGAAGCCGCTCTGTGCCAGGGACACAGCTAACTGCGGCTGAGGGCCTCCCAGTGCCAGTTACTGGAGGAACCCCAGAGCTGTCTTTGCACCCCACAATATCTCTGGAGTGCGGGTATAATCCTCCGTGTGTGGACCCAGAGGGTGGAGATCACACGGGCTCCCGGGAGGATGCTCTGCCAGCCGCCTCCTGGCTTGAGGAGCAGAGTGGTGACCGCCGGGCACAGGCCGGGTCGTCAGCACCAGGTCCCGTGCGTCCGGATCCCGGGCTGGGGTGTGCTGTGTCCCCTGTCCCCCATGCAGGGCGGAGGCTCGGGGTGGGGAGGTGACTGGCCAGTGCGGGTCCAGCAGTGACGGGGCTCCAGAGACACCCCGGTGGGATCCCGGGGCTGGCGGACCGCTTCCCCCCCCCCGCCCTCCGTGCACCCCTCGGCTGGGGGCTGTGAGCAGCGCCGCGTCCCCAGAGAGGGCTCCCGGAGCCCTCCTTGCTGGGGCTGAGCCTCCCCCTCTCGCAGGAAGACGCTGCAGCTGTCCCGGCAGCTCAAGGACCAGGCGGTGGAGGCACAGGCCTGCTACAGCCTGGGCAACACCTACACTCTGCTGCAGGACTACGAGCGCTCGGCCGAGTACCACCTTCGGCACCTGCTCATCGCCCAGGAGCTGGCCGACAGGTGCGCGCGCGGTGGGGGCGGGCGGCGTTTCGGGAGCGGATCGCGGGCGACGGCCGTGGGTCGTGAGCACGCACGGTGCCACGCGCCGAGGCGCGCTTAATCCGTTAGATTTACGCTGTGTGATTTTCACCCGAATTGAAAGATTAATGACCCGCGGGACTGCCCCGCACCCAAGGGTGGAGGGAGCCGCGGGGGTGAGAGCCTCGCCGGCCACTAGGGGGCGAGGGAGGCCGAGGCGGGCACTTCAGGCGGGGCCTGCTGCGCTCCTGTCAGGACGGGCCTGACGGCCTGGGGGCTGCAGAAGTGGACTCGGTTTCCCTCCCTGGCAGAGTGGGAGAGGGCCGGGCGTGCTGGAGCTTGGGGAATGCCTACGTGTCCATGGGGAGCCCGGCACAGGCCCTGACCTTCGCCAAGAAGCACCTGGAGATCTCCCAGGAGGTAAGCCAGGCCTGCCCCCCTCCCTGCCGGAGACCCCCCCGGTGCTGCTCAGCTCCCTTCAGACCAGGCAGGGCGCCTCTCGCCCAGCCTGCTCCTCCCTCCTTTCCAGGCTGCCGATGTGCACTGGGCGGGGGGGGGGCCGCCACCCCCTGCCTGCAGACGCCTGATGGCAGCTTATCTGGTGTAGCCAGGGGGTGGGGGGAGGGGAGCGGTGGCCTGCTTTCCACCTGAAGTGTTGGCGTTCCCTGTGGGCAGGGCAAGGTGGGCATGACCTACCGCAGGCTGCCCTTGGGGCTCTTCCCCTGGAACCTTCCAGCTGGACACCTTGGGGACGGTAGACAGGGTCTTTGAGAGCCTGTCCGCACGCAGGACCCTCCTACTGAGGTCAGGGTGGTCCACGGCCGGGTGCCACAGGGCATCACCGGTGACCTCCGGCTCCCTGGTTTCTGGTTGGCCCTCTTACCTCCGCCCCATCCTTCTCCTTGGCCCCAGCGGCACGGCCACCTCCCTCCAGCACATGCCCAGCACCTGCCCAGACCCACCACGGCCCCGTGTCTGTTGTGGGTGAGACCCACCGGAGCCCAGGCGGTGGGGAGGAGCAGGGAAGCTCGGGCCAGGAGAGTCCCCCACCCCCTGCCAACCGGGGCCACCAGCAGGGCCGGCCCCACAGCCCCCTGAGCACGGGTGGGGGCACGCCAGTGGCCCCAGAGCTCCACTCGAGGCCCGGCCCCGGGCCCACCTCACTTCTCTGCGCTTCTCGGCCCCTGCTGAGCCTCTGCTCTGAGCTGGGGGCGCCTGAGGGCTGCACGTGAGGCTCCAAGGGGCCGAGAAAGCTGGAGTCTGGACCAGACCACCTGTCCTCGGGAGGGCGCTCGGGAAGGAGGGCCTCACGCGGCGCCCCCAGCGTTCTGGGGTGTGAGGGGCGCCCCCGGGGCACAGGGAGGCCTGGTTCCCTGGGAGGTGCGGGGCTCATGATTGTCCGTAGGAGTCCCCCAGCCCCCCTGCCCCCCAACCTGGCCCTGCTTGGCTGCAGATCGGGGACCGAAACGGGGAGCTCACGGCCCGCATGAACGTGGCACAGTTGGAGCTGGTGCTGGGCCGGCTGAGCAGCCCCGCGGCCGCGGAGAAGCCCGACCTGGCCGGCTACGAGGCCCAAGGTGAGTCCCGGGCTGGGTGGGCAGGGGTGTGGCGGGAGGGCCGCCCGGAGAGCTCAAGGCTGGGGCCTCGGGACGGCGCTGGGCTTCCGGGTGCAGGTCTATGGGGAGGTGGACTCTGCCCACAGGAGCCCTTGTGACAGAACTGCCCGGTGAGGGTGGCAAGCCCCCGTCGCTGGGGGTGTCTGTCCGCACCACTTCTCCGCCCTGCTCTGGAGCTCCCGGGGGCGCGGGGGGGTGGTGACCGGGTGTCCGGGGTGCTCGGGGCACAGACGAGGGGCCCTGTTTCCCCAGGTCAGGTTAGGAATCCGAGATTGGGAAGCACGGGGTGGAAAGGGGTGTTCGGGGGCAGGGACGGTGTGGGCGAAGGTGTGTCCTGAACGGGAGGCCTTCGGGCTGGTGCTTCACGGTCTCTGGGCCAGCGAGGGCCTGAAGTCACTCTGAGCTCCCCAGGTTGATCCCCTGGCTAGGAGGGGGGGGGGGGCACTCACTGCCCCTCCCTCCGTGCTCCATCCCCTTAAGGGCTGAGGACCACCCCCCCCCCCCACCACCTGAGGCTCAGAGCTGGGCCTGGGGGCCAGAGGGGGAGGCTGAGTCAGCCAGAGATGTAGAGCCTCCCTCCGGGCGGGCGGGCGCTACTCAGGTGAGCCCCGGGACCAGCCAAGGCAGCTATGTTGATCTCAGTCCCGGGCTGCCTGTAGCCCCATGTGGGTGAACATTGCTAGGCACGCAGGGCGGGATGTTCCTTGCAGAGCAAATGGGTAAATAGGGGGCTGGGGGGGCCACCCCGAGCTGGCTTCCCCCGTGGCTGCAGGCGGGTGTGGGGTTCCGCACAGGGCGCTAGCTGCCCCCTCCCTGCCTGCACCGACCCCAGCCTGCGGGGAGTCTGGCCCCAACCCCCTCGTGGCTGTGTTCCCTAGGGGTGCCCACCTGCCCCAACCTGGAGCCCGTCAGGCCTGCAGAGAATGAGGCCCCAGGAAGTGGCACCTGGCCGCGGTGGAGAGGCTCCAGGGTTTCTAACGATGCCTGTCCTGGGCAAGGGGAGGCACGTGTCCCCACCCCTCCTCAGGGGCTGAGATGGAAGGGAGGGTGCGAAGGTTTCTGGGACCCCCAGCCACCCTTGTTTTGGGGTGATGTGGCTGCAGGGGATGGGATGGGGGAGGGCCCCCCTCTGCCCCCCACCCTGCCCCAGGATGTACAAGACGGTGGCTCCCTTTGGGCGGGGGTTTTCTGAGGGTGGGCAACTCTGTTTGGAGCCCCTGGCCCTGTGAGGCCGCTCTCTGCGACACCCAGCAGTGGGTGGGGGCAGGGCCCGGCCCGGAGGGCTTCTGGAAAGGCTCCCCGGGGCTGCGGCCAGCTCCAGGTTCTCTGGCAATTTTCCCTCTTCTCCGAGCTGAGGAAAGGGGGGCGCATCACGGGTGGAGGGCTGGGCTGTGCCGGGAACAAGGCAGCTTCTGTCCTTCCCACGCCAGCCCTGCTGCTCTGCCCTGTGCCCAGACCCTTCCCAGCGGGGCCCCCGGAAGCCCCCTCCCTGCCAGGCTGCCAGCGCTGGGCCACCGGCCGAGGCGGGGCAGAGGCCCTTCTCCAGAGCAGCCTGCTCTGGGTCACGGAGGCAGGTGTGGGGGCCCCAGGCCCGGGGATGCGGCTGCTGAGTCTGGGCCGCCGTGGAGGAGCCCCCCCCCCCCCCCCCCACTCAGGTGAGCCCGGCGGGGCCGGGGCCTTGTGGACGGAGCGCCCCAGGAGTCTCCTGCGGGGGTGGCATTACTCACCCACTCATTTGTCCAGTGCACACTGAACGTGGGCACTGGCCTGGAAACTGCCCCTCGGGGCGGGGATGCTGCACTGGCGTGTGTCGAGCCTGGCCGTTTGGCGGGGGGGGGAGGCGGGGGGATGAAGGGGGGACCAGGTGAGCGCCAGGGAAGGGTGTTGACCCAGCCCGCCACCTGGAGCCCAGGGAAGATGCCTCAGGCTGCTTCTGGGAGGGAAGAAGCCTGGGGCCGGTGGGCGGGGACCGCGGTGGGCGGGGACCGCGGTGGGCGGGGACCGCGGTGGGCGGGGACCGCGGTGGGCGGGGACCGCGGTGGGCGGGGACCGCGGTGGGCGGGGACCGCGGCTGGTCCTGGAGGCCGGGACCCAAGGTGTTTTCTTTCTTGATAAAACAAGGGCCCTTTATGCAGCTGGGGGACCCAATTTACAGGTTGACCTCAGCAGCCTTGCAGCCCCCATCCCAGCAGAGGCCCCAGGACGCGTCCTGACACTGCTGCCTGACTGGGTCAGGCCTCCCAGGTCCCCTGGTGTGCCAAGCCCCTTTGAAGCCAGGCTTGGGACACACTGGGGAACGTAACCGGCAAAGGTAGCCAGAAACGACCCGTATGTGGCAAACAGCGATAAACAAAAAACAAGGCGTGCCTGGGAATGAGCAAGCGCTTGGGGAGGAAAAAAGCTGAGCGGCCGGGTGGGCGTGCCGCGTGGGCCTTGTGGAGGCCGCTGTCGCCCTCAGCTCGGCCGAGGAACAACACACACCAGGCGGCTTACAAAAATGAATGTCCACTTCCCGCGGCTCTGGAGGCTGCGGGTCCGGGAGCAGGGTGCCCGCACGGCCGTCCCGGTGACGGCCCTCTTCCCGGGTGCAGGGGTGGTGTGGGGCTGGAGGGAGGTCCCCAGTGTCTTCTCATAAGGGCACCAGCCCCATCCCCGGAGCCACCCTCATGACCTCAGCTAACCCTAATCACCCCCAAGACCCCGCTCGCTGATGTCATCGCATTGGGGGTGGGGTCTTCAGTGTGGAATCTGGGGGACACAAACGTTTGCCCCATAGTAGTGACTTCTGAGCAAAGGCTGAAAAGGGAGAAGGGAGTGAGCCTGAACGGAGGACAGCCATGCAAAGACCCTGAGGCCTGGGTAAGGCTGGCTAAGAGGAGCAGCAGGGAGCGGGAGAACCTCTGCCCTGTGCAAGCCCCTCCCCATGCCAGGGGCCCTGCAGGGTGAGCAGAGGAAGAAGATCTCACCCAGGCCCTATGGGCATCCCTGGGGCCCCCAGCATGTATAAGGGACAAAGAGAGCAGAGAGGCAGGTGAGGGACGTGACACTCAGGTCCCGGCAAGGTGAGGAGGGGTCGGATTCTGGATCTGTTTTGAAGGAGGACCTGCCAGGATTTTGGAAGTTGAGAGTGAAGGCAGGAAGGAGTTGGAGGGACACAGCCCAGCAGCTAGAAGCTGAGTTGGGCGCCTAAGCGGGCCGGCTGCTTGCAGGAGGGGCGGGATGGGGCCTGGCCAGCCTGGTGGGGACAGAAATGATTCTGGTCAGACTCAGGCGGGAGTGGGGTGGTGCTCAGGGAAGTTTCCAGACCTTCCCCTCTGGGGTGGGTGGAGCGGGAAGCCCGCCAGCGTGGCTCTGGCCTGAATGCCCCAGTGCGCGCGCAGCCCTCACAGAGGGTGCATTTAGCCGGGCCCCGAGGGCCATGAGGGGACCCGCCCTGGAGCCGGACACAAGCTGTGTCTCAGAGGAACATTTCAGCCTCCGCCACGGCCTGGGCCCAACGGTCCAGCCAGGCGGGCCCCAGCAGACAAAGTGGGGAAGGCGAGTCAGACCCCCCGGGTGTCAGGGGGCGGCCGAGAAAGGGGCCGGGTTTTCGCTGGCTGTGGTGAGTACAGGGCCATGCACAGGACCGCTCGGCGTCCCCCCATCACTCCCCGGGCCAGGTGATGCCCCCAGACAGTTTGGTGTTGGAATGATCACATTGTTCCTTCAGAGCTGCTTGTCTGATCCGGGGAGGGATGGGCAGTGGGGACCCTGCCCCATCTCCTTGGGCCTCACAACACGGGGTCAGGCTCCGGCTGCACACCTGGGCGAGGCCCGGTGGCCAGGGGCCGTTCTCGGGGCAGAGGCAGACCCGGTGCTGACCACGTGGCCAAAGTTGGGGGGATGGGGCCCTGCTGGGGGGGGGCGGGAGGGGCAGCAGGCAGCCCCAAGTCCTGGACCCACGCGGCTGCCTGCTGTCCCCTCCCTGGACAGCAGCCACAGAAGCCCCTCCTCCAAGATCTCTGCTTTTCTACCCGGCCTCTGGAGGGTAGAGAACAGGGCGTAGCTTCCTCAGAGCCTGAAGGCCAGCCGCCCACACCATCTCTTCCGTTCCTAGGACTCCCTGGGCATTTGGTTCGGGCTGGTCTGAATGCCTGACCTCCCGGACGGCCCCTCTCTGGGGACCGTGTCTTGGGCAGTGGGTGTGGGCTCAGAGCCGGGGGCCCGAGGTGGGGTCGGGGGCCGAGCTGAGGGCTCCCTGCCTGGCCTCGCTGCCGCTGGTGGGGCACGTGCCCCGTGCTGTCCGTGGCACGGCGTCACCAGTGAGCTCAGTGCTGGGGTAGCCAGAGGGCAAGGCTTCACCGCGACGTGGGCTGTGGGTGTCCACAACATGCCAGGCGCCATAAGATGCTTCCCACGGGCTCCCTGTGTGGTGCCTGCAACATGCCTGGAGGCTCAGTCTGACGGGGGTACTGAGCTTGAGGGAGAGTAATGGGTCCAAGGTCCAGTGCTGCCCAGACATGACTCCTGGGGCATCTGCCTTGCTCGCTCTACCCACAGTGCCTCCTTGCCTCATGCGGCCCCACACTTGGACAAGGGTCCCTGGGGCACCCGGTTGGTGCCCAGCACGTGTCTGCAGGTAGAGGGGCGCTCAGCTCCTGGGAGGATCTGGGCTGCCCATGTGCGTGCAGGGTGGGGGGTGAACGGAGTCCCTTAAGGGCAGGCACGGGGGCAGCACAGCCAGACCCCCTGTCAGGCCCCTACAGGGTCAGCCCATCCCCACGCTCGGCTGCTTGCCGGGTGGGGCGTGCGAGGTCGTGCAGACACTGCGTTTGCTTCCGTGGAGACGGTGACGTTGGCGGTTCATCTGCGGGCCCCAGGGTGCAGGCCCTCCGGAGGGCCCTGGCCTGGGCCAGCCCGCCTCTTGGCCGAGGGTCAGTGCCAGGCTGACTGGGCCCCCTGTCTTCCAGGTGCCAGGCCCAAGAGGACACAGAGGCTGAGTGCAGAGACCTGGGGCCTGCTGAGGCTCCCCCTGGAACGGGTGAGTGGGGCTCAGGGTGGGCAGCCGGGGCGTGGGCAGCGGGCTGACGAGGCAGGTGTGATGGGTGCTGAATTGCCGCCTCCCAGCCCAGCTCCCGTCTGTCCCCCGTCCCCGCCGTGGGGGGCAAGCGCCCTCTCTGCAGCCCGAGACCCTGGAGCAGCCATCCGCCCCCAGAGAGGCCCCCACGAAGCCCCACTTCCTCCCACTCACCCCAGGGGCCCGCCAGCCATGCCCCCCCCGGGGGACAAGCCACGGTCCTCGCAACCTGCAGGCCCCCAAGCCCCCACCCGGCCACAGTCCCCAGTGTCCCAGCCGCTCCCCGTGCCTTCCTGCTCCCTGTCGGCCGAGACTCTGCCCCGGGGGAAGCAGAGCTGTTACGGGCAGAGCAGACCAGTCAGAAGCTGGGCAGGGGGAGGCTCTGGGCCCACTCTGTACCTGTCGGAGGTGGGTGCTGTGTAGCCCTGGGGGAGTGAGCTCCCTTCTCCGAGCCTCTGGTTCCTCAGGCGTGTGCTGGGCTTTGTTGCGGGTGCCCCTGGGGCGGTCTGTGGCGGGACAAGGCTCAGGGCCGCTCAGTGTGGGGTCAGCCTCCTAGCCTCCGGGCCTCAGGCTCTCTTCCTCCTCCCTGAGGCACCTCAGGGCCTGGGTGCGTCTGTGAGACAGGGCCACTGTACCCGCCAGCCCCCGCTCAGGGTCCTGGGATGGGAGCACTGGTTGGGGATTGCCACAGCCCCCACCGATGCCTGGCCTCCTCCCTCTCCCCAGGAGCAGAATGGAGACACCCACCAGCTGGGGGAGTGGCGGGGGCCGGGCAGGGACATGCTCCCTCTCCCCATGAGGAGCAGGAAGTACCAGGAGGGGCTGGAGACCGCTGAGAGGCCCCGCGAGGGCGGCCACTCCCCGCTGGACAGCGCGGACGTCCGGGTGCAGGTGCCTCGCACGGTAGGTGACCTCTCTTCGGGTGCCCTCCCGAGCGGCCGACCTGGGCCACCCCCGGGGTCAGAGGCCACGGCCCTGTGCTGCCTCGGGGCCTGGCGGACATGGCACCTATGGACGGTGCAGGACACTCAGCACAGACGGCGTTCTGCCAGTTGCGTCCGGCCTCCGTAAGGCCCCGGCCACTGAGGACAGGAGGCCTTGTGGATGGGGCTCCGGAGGGCGGGCTTGCGGGGAGCTCGGGCCCTCGGGGCCGGCCAGCAGCCCTGTCCTGGGTGTGCAGCACACAGGGGTGGACGGACGGACGGGGCCTGGGGGGACGGATGCGTGAGGGATGGACGGGCAGGTGGTCAGACAGATGGGGGACAGAGGGAAGGGGGCCTCCTGCTGCCTGGCAGCTGTCCCACTGTGTCCAGGAGGCTGGGCTGGCCTGTCTGGGCTGCTGGAAGCGGGTCGGGGTCTGGGAGGTACAGGCTGCAAACCTACGTGCCCAGTGAGTCCAGGTTCAGAGGTCAGCCGGGACCATCCCCCCTCCCCATGTGCAGAACACCTGGGTCCAAATATCTGGGACTCGATCTAAAAATAATTGCCTCTGAGGGCTTAATCAGCACCTTCCCAGCCTTTGAGGGGCGTGGGCGCCGCGCTGGTATTCTTAGCCCCCCGATGGCTGCTTTGCACCCATCCTTCCCACGAGCCTGGGGGGCCTCCGCCAACCCCATCTACCCCCAGCACTACCTGCCAGCCCGTGTCCGTAGAGTGAGAGGTGAGGAGACGGGGCCACCACGGAGGCCCCAGACGGTGGGGCTATTGCCCGCACTGTGTGTTTGGGGACCCCCCAGCCGAGCAGTGCAGGGGCCTTGCCACCAGCGCATGGGGACTTGGGGGTCTTGGGAGGTGTGACTGGGTGTGGTCGAGGGCTGGGCTAGACTCAAAGGTTGGGGTCCATCCAGAAAGGGCCTGGCAGGGGAGGACCCCCAGCTACCAGGGAGCCACAGGGGGCTTTGGAACAGGACAGCCTTTTCCACATGGTGACCTGGCCCTAGCCGTGTCCCTGTTGTTGCTGGCGGGGGGCAGGGGGTTGCGTCTACCAAACAGAAACAACAGCCAGGGCTCAGCAGCCATAAAAGGAGAAATCGAGGCATGGGGCAGCAAAGAGGTTAGCCTGAGGGCGCACAGCTAGAAGCGGTGGAGCTGGGGTTCCAAGGCCAGCTCCTAGAACCCCCGCTCAGCCCCTCTGAGAAGGCAGCAGGGCTCTGGGCAATGGGGGCACCTTTGGAGAAAATTTTTATGAGCGCTAAGCCTGGCCCCAGTTGGAGGCCTGGCCCCAGACCTCCCCCTGCCCTGCAGACACAACTGGGGGCAGGCCCTCCTCCTGGGGCTCTGAGCTCCCTGTAGAAGGAGCGGGACCGAGAGGGCCCCAGGGGGCTCCACCTTTCCCCCTTCTGCCCTCGCCCCCAGCCAGCTTCCCCACACACCCCAGGGCCGGCCCCCACTGGGCCCCCGGCAGGCCAGAGGCCAAGACTCCACAGACCTCCCGGTGTAGGGAGGGGATCCCACGGCCAGTGGCGGGGGCTGTGGTGGCCGCCCGGCCCCTGCCCCTGCCCCTGGGAAAGCATCCCTCTGGCTCCCTCAGCAGCCTGGGGAGTCAGGGCTGAAGAACGAGGCGGCTTCTCCCGGGCTGACACGGCTTTGGAAGGAAGCCGGGCCCCTCCGTCATCAGGGCGACCGCTTTCCAGATAGGCTCCGTCCTCCTCGCCCCTCTGGCATGACCACCCCCCTCCCGTAGGCCCCAGCAGGAGCCCTCCGTGTTTGCAGAGCATGTGTGTGCGTGCGCGTGTTCGTGCGCGGCCGCGGGAGCGAGTGCAGTGGGGGGGCCGGGGCGGGGAGGGCCCTCTCCCGGGTCCTATTTAAGCACTGAGCCAACAGGGGCAGCGAGGCGGCAGGGCACCGCATGGTGGAGCGCCCCACAGTAGACAGCGCTTAGGGAGGGAGCTGCGTGCCCAGCGTGAGTGTGGGGTCCCCTACAGGGGGAGGCTCAGGGAGCACAGGGGCCGGTGGGAAGCAGGACGGGGGCAGAGCGGAGCTCTCCTCCTGGGCTGGTGCACCAGTCCAGCCACCTCCCCCGCCCCTCGGGGCCTGGGGCCTCAGGAACCCCGGCCAGCAGGTTGGGGGGCTGCAGGGGGGCAGCCCAGGGCCTGGGGGGCGCGGGGGGTTTGCAAGACCCGGGCTGGCACTCCAGCAGGAGGGGCTCGGAGACCCCCTGAGACAGAAGGAGCCAGAGGCAGGGGCAGAGGAGAGGTGGGGGCACGTCCTGTTAGGACCCGGGGTGCTGTCCTAATCGAGGGGGGCGGGGCCTCCTTGCTGTCTGGAGCCTCACCCTGTGCACCTGCGGCCTCAGCCCCAAACCCCCCCAACAAGGGGAGCGCCAGCCCTTCACAGGTGGCCCAGGATGGCTCTGCTGTGGGGTTGTCTCTGGATGGCCGCACAGGGCCCTCTCGGCCCAGCCCTCTGCTGTGCTGCTGGGGTCCCCGAGAAGCCTCTGGGCAGATGCCGCCCTACTTCAGGGGTGCCCCTGAGCCCCGAGGTCAGCCCACGGGGGGTTGGAGGAGTGCTGGGGGCCTGTGTCTAGAGAAGAGGGGTCCCAGGGCTACCTCTTTCCCGGGAGGGGCCTGGCTCTGTTCGCCCGGCCCACAGTTCACCTGGGGGGCCCCAGCTGGGGCCAGATGCCAGGGTCGGGGGCCAGGAGCAGCGACTGTCCCCTGTGGTGGGGTGGTGCTGTGCTTACCCCCACACCTGGCTGAGTCTGGGGCCCCAAGCGACCTCCCCGGGGGAGGCACCTGTGCGGCCCCCACCAGTGCGGAGCTTGATGCTGGGCCCTGGCCATCCTGCCTGCAGTTCCCCCAGGAGGCCCTGACCAAGTGCAGCCCCCTGGCCGGGGTGCCCCCTGAGCCCTCGGTGCCTTGTGCCCTGGGATCTGTGGGGTCTTAGGCCGGGGCGCAGCAGAGCAGAGTCGTGAGTCGGGCGGATCTTGAACCACCCCCAGCCTTGGCTCTAGGCCTGCGTTGCTGGGACAGGAGGTTGGGGGGCGGGGAGGGGGACCTGAGAGCCCGGCTGGGGTCTCTGTCCTCCGAGCTGCCACCTGCTGGCAGGTCTCACGCACAGAACCACCCACTCCGCTGTCCCTCCCTGCCCCTGTGGCCCCGCAGCCTGAGCCCGGCTCTGAACCTGGGAGCCCAGGCTGGGCCTGCTCGTGGGGTCCCCGGGGCTGCCCCTGGCTGGAGGTGTGCAAGCTCCCCTCCCTCAGTGTCTGCAGTGGGCTGGCGAGGGGTCGTCGGGAATTCAAGGACCGAGCCAGGCCCCGCTAGGTGACATTTCTGCCGTGTGGTCTCTCCATGAGCCCAGCTTTGAGGGGCCCCCAGGAGGCCACCAGCCAGCTGGGAGGGGGAAGGACAGGGCCGGGCAGGGGACACCGGAGGCAGGGAGGACGTGGGGCAGGCACCGGTCTGCAGCCAAGGTGATCTCCGGAAGCCACCCCATCCGTCAGTCAGCACTCGGGGCTCTGGACCAGACGTGGGGAGGCTAGTGGGGGCGCCTGCCCTTGGGGGGGCCAAGAGACCGGTGCCTCCAGCTTGCTCTCCTATGGATGTGTAAACCCAGGCTCAGCGTGGGAGGGGGCTTGTCCAAGGCCCTCTCCCGCTTCTCACTGCCCCTCCCTGGTCCCATCGGTGGGGCTTGCCTGGACCTAGCAGGTTGCCCCAGGGTCAGCCCTCCTGCTACCCAGGCTGAACACTCACAGTGCCTGCCAGAGTCCCCGTGCTCCCAGCATGTCCAGACTCTGCCCCCCAGCCATCCAGAGCAGATCCTGGTCACCTTGGCCAGTACGCGGAGGGTGCTTTAGCCTGAACACCCCGCACATCTGCGTCCTCTGGGCCTGTCCACTGGTCCAGGACCCGAACCCCAGAAGGGATGGGACTAGGGTGGAACACAGCAGGCCTCACCTCCCCCAGCTCTGGCTCCTTGCCTTTGGTGATCTGCCCTGATGTCGCTGGCACCTCTGGGTCCGCCGTCACTGCTGCCAGGACCCTGGTACAGACCAGTGTGATACACAAAATGGCCCGTGAGGCTCCCTGCCTGCCGAGGGCCCCGTCACTCACTCGCTCCTTCGTTTGTTCATTCAGCAGCCGCTGGGGAGTGCTGTGCTGGGTGCCAGAGCCCCAGAGGCGTGGGCAGAGGGGAGCTCACTGCGGGGGCTGCCACGGTGTGTGATAGTGTCCAGGGGCGGGGCCGGGGCGGTGGCGGTGGCGGCTGCTGAACCGCGTTGGGGCAAGTAGGGGGCGGGTGGCAACGTCGCGTCTGGGAGGATGGCGGAGGCGGGGCAGGTGGGGTGAGGGTCCCAACCTTGTCCCAGGCCGCGCGGCTCCCTCAGGGGTGCGCAGGGGTCTGAGGGGCTGGGCCAGAGCCGGCGCTGACTGCCCCTGCCCCCCAGAGCATCCCTCGGGCCCCGTCCTCCGACGAGGACTGCTTCTTTGACCTGCTGAGCAAGTTCCAGAGCAGCCGCATGGATGACCAGCGCTGTCCCCTGGAGGAGGGTCAGCCCGGGGCCGCCGAGGCCACCGCCGCCCCCAGCCTGGAGGAGAGGGTCGGTGAGTGCCCCCCCCCCCCCCACCCAGAGAGCTCCTCTTGTCCTGGAGGGGGGCTGGGCCAGGCTCAGCCCCCTCCCTCCACCGTCGTGCCCCCCTGAGCCCTTGCTCCCGAAGGGCGGGTGCACCAGCTGCAAAAGTGCCCCCTGTCACCGTGAGCTCCTCGTCCCCCGCTCGCCCAAGCCTGCGTCCCGGGAAGTGTGTAATCATGTCCGCCCTCCGGAACACCGTGTCAGGGCATCTCTGTCTCGGAGCGGGCGTGGGAAGCAAGGCTTTCCTCCGGCACCTTCTAGAAGCCCCTGAGCGGGTGTGGGGCAAATGGCAGAGGCAGCTGAGAGCAGCCGGGGTCCGGGGTCCGGGGTCCGGGGTCCGTGGAGCCACCGCTGGGAGCCCCGTGTGCCCAGGAGTGTGGTGGGCTGGGCTGGGCTCCAGCCTGACCCGCCTCGTGGGGTCCCCTTCCCTGCACCTTGTCCCCCACAGCCCGGCCCTCGCTGACGGCCTCCCCGCAGACCGAAGAGTTCTTCGACCTGATCGCCAGCTCGCAGAGCCGCCGGCTGGACGACCAGCGTGCCAGCGTAGGCAGCTTGCCCGGGCTCCGCATCACCCACAACAACCTGGGACACCTGCGTGCCGACGGGGACCCGCAGGAGCCTGGGGACGAGTTCTTCAACATGCTCATCAAGTGCCAGGTGGGCCTGCGGTCGGGGGAGGCTGGGGGCGCTCGCCCGCCTGCCCCCACCCCAGCCCCGAGGTGGCCCGGTGCCCCTCTGCCCTCGTCTTGGGCGGGGGCTCCTCCTGCCGGGAGCTGGCTCTGGTCCTTCCGTCTCGGGCCGGATGGGAACTGAGTGCCTGTGAGTGCTCAGACCTGAGGCCCCTCCCGGGACCCCCCAGAGGTCACCCCGGACGTCCTCAGCCGCCCCTCACAGTACAGGAGCTCTAGCTGGGGGGGGAGCACCGGGTCCCCAACGTGGTGGCCTCGGGCCAGGTGTCAGCCCCGAGCGGGGAGGGCTCTCACCATTGTGGGGTCCGGCCACCTGCCGCTGCCCCCCACCCGCCCCGGCTGGGGCAAGGCCAGACGGCAGGCAACGGTGTCAGGAAGCCCGTGGAACGGCTGCAGGAAGGGCAGCCGCGTGGCCCGTGTGGGCCACTGCAGTTTCCGGATGTGCCGTTCGTTCCGCAGAGCCGAGCAAGGCGCGGCCCCGGGCGAGTCCGACGAGCCTCAAAGCCGGCCCTACAGAGAGCCCCCAGCCCCCGGCCGCACCGGCTCCGATGGCCGCACCGGCTGCCGGCCTTTCTGCTCCAGACCCCGCAGAGAAGCCCAAATGCCTCGTCGGCCCCACGCCAGCCCCAGCCCCTCCGCACGTCGGGCGCCGGGAGCCCCCGGTCCTGTCCGCGGGGCTCCTGAACGCACCACCATCGGGGGGCCTTGGGAGCGGCACGGGAAGGCCGCCCGGCGGCACCCTCACCCCGTGTCTGGCGGGCATCGTTCGGTCCTCTGCCCCTGGGCGGCCCGGGGGGAGGCCCCTCGCCCCCGGGGCCGGGGCTGCTGGTGTGCCCGCGGAGCCGATGGTACAGGTGCACGGAGGGAGGCCCTCCCGAGCCGGCCTTGCGGCTGGACAGCGGCCCCCGCCTGGGAGTGGTGCCCGAGGCCGCCGAGCACTGGCCCAGCTGCTGGGGGGGGGCCCTCCGAGGCCAACCCCCGTGTCTGTGTCTGCCCAGTCCGCCAGGATCGATGACCAGCGCTGCCCGCCTCCCGACGTGCTGCCCCGAGGCCCCACCATGCCTGACGAGGACTTCTTCAGCCTCATCCAGAGGGTGCAGGCCAAGCGGATGGACGAACAGCGGGTCGACCTCGCCGGGAGCCCGGAGCAGGAGGTCGGCGGGAGACCCGAGCCCCGGCAGCAGTGCCAGCCTGGCGCCACCTAAGGCCTTGTGACTGCAGCCAGGCCGGCCCCACCCCCGCTCCTGGACTCGGGGCCGGGGTGGGGGGGTGGGGGGGCGGAGAGCTCACGGTCATCTGCCCAGAAGCCCGTTCCTCTGGAGGCCACGGCTGAGCACAGGCTCCGAGCCCTCTGGCCCTTTCCGCTGTGGCAGACGCTGGGCACACAGCCCCCACATCGGCTCCCTCCCAGGGTGGCAGGCTCAGGTCAGGGCTGCCCTGGAGGGTGGCTGTGCTCCTGTCCTAGAGCAGCCCCCGGGTGGTACACGGGCCTCCCGCAGGCCTGCCAGGCCTTCCCACTGCCCCAGGCCCAGCCCTCCCCCTGCCCCAGATCTAGCTCTCTTCCTGCCCCAGGCCCAGCTCTCTCCCTGCCCCAGGCCCAGCCTTCCCCCTGCCCCAGGCCCAGCCCTTCCCCTGCCCCAGATCTAGCTCTCTTCCTGCCCCAGGCCCAGCTCTCTCCCTGCCCCAGGCCCAGCCCTCCCCCTGCCCCAGGCCCGGCCCTCCCCCTGCCCCAGGCCCAGCCCTTCCCCTGCCCCAGGTCTAGCTCTCTTCCTGCCCCAGGCCCAGCCCTCCCCCTGCCCGAGGTCTAGCTCTCTCCCTGCCCCAGGCCCAGCTCTCTTCCTGCCCCAGGCCCAGCTCTCTCCCTGCCCCAGGCCCAGCTCTCTCCCTGCCCCAGGCCCAGCCCTCTCCCTGCCCCAGGCCCAGCCCTCCCCCTGCCCCAGGCCCAGCCTTCCCCCTGCCCCAGGCCCAGCTCTCTCCCTGCCCCAGGCCCGGCTCTCCCCCTGCCCCAGGCCTGCAGCTTGTTGGGTCCAAACCCTCCGTGGCGCCCCTCTGCCCTGCCCAGCTCTCTCCTGCCTGGCAAATGTGAAGATGCTGTTGCCTCCCTTAAGTCCCCAAAGGCCCCTCTGACGGCTTTTCTGTGGGGCTTACCAATGACACGGACATTTCCGTCCTCCCAGAGGTGGTCCTGGGATGATGGAACCTGTTTGCCCCAGTCCCAGCCTCTCTCCCACAGGGAGGGGTCCCTCCCAGCCCTTCGGCCCTCCCACCTCCCTTCTCCACCTAGAGAAGGTGCGAGGTGGTCTCAGCCTGGAACCTGACACAGCAGCGGAGGCAGGCCAGGTGCCCCCACACAGAGCCACCAGGTCCTGGCATTTCAGCCCCCCACCCCCAGCCAGCACCCAGTCTTGAACAGGCAGGGGCAGTGGATGGGTGGGGATGGTGGGGCTACACCCCTCAACTCCAAGCTCCGAGGCCCAGGGACAGAGCAGGACAGGACAGAGGCCCAGGACAGGGACTGCGGCAGGCCCGGGGGCCGGCGGCAAAAGCTGGGGGGGGGTTCAGCTCGGCCCAACCCTGGGCACCCAGCCCTCGCTGCGCCCCAAGCTGGGAAGGTGACATCACTGCCTTCTATGGGGAGGGTCCAGCCCCCACACAGCCAAGCCCACCCATGGGATTGTGCAGGAAAGGCCCCTGCCTTGGCCCGCCACCAGCCCTTCTGGAGAGCCACCCCCCCCCACCCCCCCCCCCCCCCCCCCCCCCCGCCCAGCCCCGCAGCCCCCAGGGCGTGAGGTGGCCACGTCCTCCTCAGGCAGTGCCCCAGCTGGGCTCCCTCCATCTTTCTCAGAGGCCCTCCTGGCGGGGGAGGCGGCCGGACCCCCACCCCGCAGTACGGCCTGGGGGCCCTGGGCTCTGATGCTCTGAAAGGTGTGGGTGGGAGCCCGGGGTGTGGGGGGGCCAGATGCCAGAACACGGGCCCCCCTCGGGCCCCCACATACTTGAATGTACAAGCATATTTATTGCTCACACGTGTTTGCCCTGTTGTCAGTGGGTCCTTTCCAACCCAAGAGGTACATGGTTTTTTGTTTTTCCCAAAAAAATAAAGTCTGCCAAGTGAATGCTGTCGCGTCAGGGTTAGTGTAAGGGTGCGGGGATGCTGGTCCTTTGGGAGGGCCCAGGTGGCCAACCTTACCTGGGGAAGCAAGCCCACGGCGGGGTGACCAGCCAGTGGCGGCCAGCCACTTGGTGACAGGTTGACCCCGCCGTCCTCTGCTCTGGGAGGGGCCGTCTCGGTCCTAAGTGGACCACGTCACACGAAGCGCAGGCACCTTTCCAGTCCTGAGTCCCCGCCGATGCAGGGCTGCGGCTCACCTGCCCAGGACCTGCTGGGGCCACGGAGCAAGGGAGGCGTGGGGCGCCCGGGACCCCGGGCACCGCCGGCGGATGCGTGCCGGGCCGCGGTCTGTGGGGGTGCAACCGAGGAGCTGGCTTGGGGGTGACACCCCCACCCAACGGCTGTCATAAGGCGCTGTGTCCCCAGGCGGAGAGATGCTGGGTTCGGGAGAGGCCTCGCTCACCAAACTCCCAGTGACCCGCTCGGCATGGGGCCCCCACGTGACCACAGGAGGCCTGACAGCGGGGGCAGGAGTGGGGGGTCAGGAGACCCTTGAGGGCGAGGGGGCACCGGGAGGGCAAAAGCTGGTCGGAGCTGCAGGGTGCCATCAGGATCTGCACCTGCAGGGGCCCCGGGGAGCTGTCACTAGAGCCCCCCGAAGCAGTAGTTCTGGTGCTCCGGGAACCCTGGTGCCCTGACCAGGCTCTGCGGTCCAATAGCACGGGGGTGCCATGCTGTCTCTCAGTGGCTCACATGCTAAAGGCTCCAAGGGCTGTGGTTTCCACAGGAAGCGACAGCGCAGGAAGCTTGAGTGGCTCTGGGAGTGGGGGCCGCCCCTGGTTGGCTGGTACCTGGCCACGGGGTGCACTCAGGGGCGAGTCTTTTCCCATCTCCAGGCACTAACCCTGGGAGGGGCAGTGCCCCCAGGGTCGGCAGGGCCCAGCCATCAAGCATTAGAATACAGCAGGTGGAACGTATGGTCTATACCCATGTCCAGACCACAGGTCTCAGTTTCCCCATCTGTGAAGGGAGGGACTGGCCTGGGCCGCCCTCCTGTGCCCGGCTCTGCACTGTCAGTCCAGCAGTGTCCCTGCCCGCCATCCCCCCTCCCGCCGCCGAACTTTGGTCTCAACCCTCTGGGGACAGTGAGCGGCTAGGCTCAGGCCCAGCCCTGCCTCCTGTGCCCGCGTCGGGGAGCAGCCCCCCTCCCCTGCCCGGGGGGCTGGCTGAGCACCCAGGCCGGCAGTCTCCACAAACGGCACAGGAGGCACTGAGGGGGAATAATAGACGGTTGTCTGCCAGGGGAAAGACAGGGGGTAATCGAGTCGAAGCACAAACTGTCAACGCCCCGCAGAACAATGACAAAGCTCCGGGCGCTGATGGGGGCGCAGAGTCAGGAGCCCGGATCCTGCCAGGATCTGCGAGACTGCGGCTGGTGATTAGTGGTGAAGGTCACGCTTCTGGAAATAAACACGCTTCGATCTCAAACGTGGGGCACACGGCCCCGCCCGTCAGACAGCAGCCAACACTCCCACCCCCTCGCCCCCACGGCCACCGGGCTCAGCTGTGGCCACAGCGAGCGGCCTGATTTGCTGACTTCGTTTGGCTGGCAGCCAAGGGTCAGGGCTGAGGTCGGCGCTGGCTCCTGAGCGCTGTCCAGGTGTAGGGGGATGGCAGGTAGCACGGGAGGAAGGAAGGTCTGGAGAGCCGCCCTGTGTCTGGCCAGAGGGACAGGACCCACGGGGGGCGGGGGGGGTGCTGATCCTCCCCAGGAAGACCAGTGGCTGGTCAGCCATCCCTTCTAGGCCTCCCCCAGACCCAGCAAGGCCGGAGCCGCGAGTCTGAGCCACCCCACACCTGCCCTAAACCTTGTCTTCCTGTCCTTTCACCTGACCAGGCATCACCGTTAGGGTCTTCATCTTCTGCTGGGAAGGCAGAGGTTCGGAGGGGCAAAGGGACCTGCCCAGGGCCACCCGGCCACGGCCCGGAGGGGCTCAGGCTCCCCATCCGGCCGCTCCCCACACGGACGCAGCTGGAAGCCGAGTCCTCTGTGCAGGGGGACAGGGGAGGGCCAGGGTCTTGCTGCTGCAGAAGGCCCCGGCCAGCAGCACCTGGCAGGGCTCCTGGGAGTCGTTTCGGACTCTGGAACCAGGGACAACAAGAAGGCCCCAGGGCCCATCGTGTCCGAGTGATGTTTGTTTATTGACAGAAAACAGGCAAGTCCGGAAGAGCCCAGGGCTGAAGCATCTTCTTGAAGGCAGAGGCAGGGTCAGCTAGGCTCCGTCTTGCCAGGGTGAGTGGGATCCTGGTCCTCACTCGCTTCTGGAGCAGAGGTGGATTTGGAGTTCCCTGCAGCCTCTAAAACCAGCTCCAGGGCCCCATCGCCAGCCACTCGGCACACCTTCTCCCCTCTGGCCGCCAGGATTTCTTCGATATTCCTGAGAGACGAGGAGGCACCGTGACACTCCAGGCCCAGAGCCCATCCCGTACCTTGGTCCTTCAGGGGAACCCCAAGGCCGGGCTCGAGCCAGGAATGTGGGTCCCCACACTGGTGTGCCATCAAGGGCCCTGCGTGCTGACCTGAGGGACCTCCAGAGCCCCCAGAGGAAGGTGCTGTTACCATCCCATTCACAAGTAGGACGGACACTTGCTCAGAAGCCGAACTGAAGTGCCCGGGCCACCGGCCAGGAGGATCCTGACCACTGCCCCCACTGCTCTCCACAGGAGGGGTCCACACCGCCTCACACACGCCCCAGGTCTGGTGTGACCGACCAGCCAGCACTGGCAGAAGAGGAGCTAGGACCCTGCTCGGGAGCGGGCACTGCACAAAACTTTGCAGGGGAAGGAAGGAGCCACAGAATGAAAGGGAGTCATGGCTGCAAGAGTCGCCTAGTCTGACCCCTCACTTTAGCGGGGGCCCAGAGCCCTGACACGTAACTGGGTCTTGCAGACCCCAAAGGCCACACCGGTGAGGGCAGAGGTCAGGCAGTGAAGCAGGACCAAAGTGGGCTGGTCTAGGGTGGAAAAGTTTAGCAAAGAAAAACAAGTCTCTCCTGGGGACTTACTTATGCTGAAGTTCCTTGTTCACCTGAAACTTAAACTTAACGGCTCCTCCTGCATTGACAAGGCTGGGGAAGTGGACTGGAAGGGCGCCCCAGGGAAAGGTGGGGCGGGGCTCCTGACCCACCAGGCCAGCCCTGGCACACAGGCCTCTGTCCCCCCACCCCTGTCCAGGCAGCCTCACCTCTTCCCATCCAGGTCTGAGAACCAGCCCAGGTTGTCGGCGATGATGTGGTGATTCTGGCAGCCGGGGCAGGTCACGATGACCACGCCCTGGTGATAGGCCAGCTTGGAGATGCGCTTGGAGGACCGAGTCCCACAGACCTGGGGGAGACCCGCAGCCCAGGTGAGTCCAAGTACTTGGCCCCGCCCCTCAAGGAAGACCCCGCCCCCTCTGAGGATTAACTCCATCTCTGGGCAGGGCCTGCCCTCTCCGGAAGGGCCGGCCCTTTCTGAGACAGCCCACCCCGATCCCGGAAAGGCCCCGCCTCTGGGAAATAACTCCACCCCTCCGCGCAGGCCCACCCCTCTCCTGGAAAGGCCCGCCCCCGGATGTAGCCTCACCTCTCTCCAGGAAAGAACCCGCCCCCCCGGATAGCCCTGCCCCTTCATGCTGTCGTGCCGCGGGCACAGGGCACCTCTATCCCGCCGCGCCAGGCAGCACCAGATGCAGACCCAGCCTTGCACCCGTTGCGCGCTCACCTTGCAAGTGTAGACAAGCTGGTAGTGCGCGGACCCGGGCCCCGGAGCCGAGCTCAAGCGCCGCCAGCCCCAGACCCCGGCCCGCCTTCTCCCCGCGGCCCCTGGGCCTGCCCCGCGTCCCCACAGCCACCTCAGGCCGGGCCCCCGGGGCCGCGTGCGGCTTAGCAGCGGCCCAACGCGCCCCAGCGCGGCCCGCAGCATCCCGCCCTCCGACCTCGGTCTCCCGCTTTGCCCCACCTCGCCCCGCCTCGCTGAGGCCGCGCAGCCGCCATCTTGGAAGCGGGCACTCGACGGAAGCGGCCCTTTCCGGCTTCCGTCCGCCGACGGGCAGGCTGTGCTCTACTGCCCCCTGGAGGCGGGAGGTGCACGCGCGGCTGGGAGGTACAAGCGGGAGCGAAGCCACCAGAGGCGGCGGTGCTGGGACGGCAGTCCTTTATTTATGAAACTGCATTTCTGACACTGCTGCACGCATCTGCGTCGCACAGACAGAGCACGCCTGTGCAAATCACGGTGCGTGGGCGCCGGCGTGCCTGCGCCCCTCGGGCTCGGCGCCCCGTCCTCCTCGCATGCCGGGCTGGCTAGGAGCCCTCCGTGTCGGTGTTGTCGCTGCCCGTGGTGTTCTCCCAGTCCGCCTCCCCCTGCCTCGAGCCGTGCTGCAGCTTTCTGAGGGCGCGCTTCCTGCAGGGGCGAGCGGGTGTCAGCAAGGCGGCAGCGCCCCTCCTCGGCCGGCTCTCCCGAAGCCCGCCTGGGGCCGCCCACCGCCCGCTGGGCGCACCTGCGGTAGTTCTCGAAGCTCTCCTTGAGGCGCCGCCGCTCCTTCTCCGGGGGCTCGCCGCCGCTCAGGCCGGCGTTCTGGGGGAGGAGAGCGGCTCAGGCTCCCAGGGGACCCCCCCCCACTCCCCGCCCCTGGGACACAGAGCCAGCCTGGCGCGGGCTCCAAGCCGGCGTCCCTTCTACGACAGCGCGCGGGGCCGCCTGCTCCCACCCAGAGCCGCACAGGAGACAGGCTTTCCGCGGCTGCCACGCCCTGTCCCGACCAGGCTGCTTCGTCCGGGAAGGGAGGACTAGGCTTCCTGTTTCCAACAGCGCACCCCAAGACCGCACTGGGCAGAGACTCTTGCAACCACCCCCAGGCATCCAGGTTGAACAGTCACCCTCCCTGGGCTCCGTCACACGGAAGCCCGTGTCGGGGGCATCCTAGGGCTGCAGAGACCCCTGCCCCCCCAGGAAGCCTTACGCTGGGGATCAGTGGAAGCGGTTCCTCCTGCAGAGCCTCAGGGGGCTGCTGTGGGCTGTCCCTGTTGGCGGGGCCACCTGGAATGGAGAGTTAGGCCTGTGGGTCCCACCCAGCAGCTGGGACCACGCTTAGCATAGTCAACACCCGGCCACCTGCTCACCCCCGCTGCTTCTGGGCCAGTCCTGCATCATCTCCTGGGTCCTCACTCGGACCCCTAGAGGTCTCCCATTGTGTAGATGAGGGGACTGGGGCTCAGAGATGTCACTCCCCACTCCTGACTCCCTCTAGGCAGGCAGAGGCTGCTGGAAGCCCACCAGGCAGTGCCCCAGCATCCAACCCTGCTCCTCCGGGTGGGGGCCGGGGCACTGCATCAGTTGGAAACAGAACGTTCCAGGCTGCCAGGTCCCCTCAGAATTTGTCCGGGCCTGCACGGGCCCAGGGCTCAGGACCCTCGAACAGAAGGTGCTCTGATGGGCTGGCTCCCCTAACTGGCCATGATGGGAGACTGGACATCCAGTCTCAGCAACATCACAGGGGAAGAGGCCAGAGCCTGTGAAGGCCAGGCCTCTGACCCTGAAGCCCGTCCTGACTCTTTCGAGGGGCCATGCCACCCCTGGGTTGGGGCTCCCAGACCTCCCCCCAACACTCAGTGTCTGCTGGGTCCTGACCGCCTGCCCCCATGTTGGGACTGGCTCCGTGGCCTGTAGCTCAGGTCTCCGGGCAGCAGCAGGCTTCCCAGCTCCTTCACTTCTGCACTGGCTGCTTCCCTTTTGCCTTCTTTGGAGACCGGCGGCGAGGCCCGATGCTGAGGACGTCTGTCTGGCCTCCCGCACCACCCCTGAGGTGGCCCCTCCCCACCTCCCCTCTGACAGCCACGTTCAGAGAGAACCCTTGAGCCCTCCTCACTCCTCCAGGCCATCTCCCTGCTGCCCCTGTGCCTGGCCCTGAGATGGCCCACCTTCCCCGCTGTTTGCATCTCCTACACTGGACTTGCCCTGCCCCCTACCCAGGAAGACGCCGGGGGGAGAGCAGAAGGCCACACTCTGCCTTCCGGACCCAGAGTGGGCTCCGAGGGAGGGACGCGCTCTCAACATTGGAGATGGGGCACGGGCCCTGCACACGGGCTCTCGTCTGCTCGCTGGGGAGCCTGGAGGATTTCTCGTGCCTCTGAGCCTCAATGTCTCCAACCGTAAGGTCAGGTTGTGAAGGATCAGTGGATGGGGCCGTGCGCGCCCAGAGTCAGGGCTGGTGCCAAGTCAGGGCGACGAGTAGGCCTTGGCCAGACTCGTCCGTGAGAGGCCGCTCCCCTCCTCACCTTTGTCTGACAGCCGGGTGGCCTCCAGGTCCGGGGGTAGCGAGAGCTTCCAGGGAGAGACAGGCATCCAGTTAGGTGGCCACCCTCCCGAGACCCACCTCCCCTGCCCACCTCCCCTGCTGTGCTGCTCTTTGGCAACCGGGCAGGAAGGCCTCTCTGCCCTCCTAACGCCTGGGAGAAGCGCGGCTGGCCCAGCTCCCAGAGGGGACTGTGCTCTGGCAGAAGCTGTGGCCCAGAGCCTACCCTGAGGTTCACACTCACGTCCTGGGAGTTCCTGGGTGAGCTGTCCTCCAGGTCAGAGCTCTGTGGTCACAGAGGAGGAGGCCATCAGCAGGACGTGGGGAAACGCAGTCACCCCCAGGCATGGGGTAGCGTGGGGCGTGGTGAGGGGCCCCAGGCCAGCTGCTGTGCTCCAGGGAGGTCCTCCTCTCCAGGCCACGACTGGCTCGGGCCCCTGCCCAGAACATCTCTCCCTCCCCCTCGTGCCACCCAGAATGGCCTGCCAGAACCTGAGCTGTGCCACACCCTGTACCCCACCAGGAGGAGGGCCCTTTGCAGAGGACGGAGGGGGCTTGGGAAGGCCGGGGATGCGCCCCGATCACCGGCAGATAAGAAGTATCCGGGCCAGGGCCAGGGCCAGGGCTGTCCGGCGGCCCTTCCTGTGGGCCTGGGGTCTCTGGAGACACACTTGCCCCTGAGGGCCACTGCCCGCTGTCCTACGGCGGCTGCAGCTCTGCCCAGCGGGCGCTACGCAGGTCCCCAGCCCCCAGGAGACCCACCAGGATGAGCGTCTCCAGCTGTTGCCGCTTGAGTCTGCCCTCCAGGGCCAGCCGCTGGCCCTCGCACTGGAACAGCTGTAGCTGCAACTCGTCGGCCTTCTCGGCCAGCTCGCGGACCTGCTTTCGCAGCGCGTCCTTCTCCTGCAGGCTCCGAGAGTGCTGTGTGTGCAGCTCCTCCCGCGTGGCGATGGCCTGCGGGGATGGCAGGGGGCAGGCGCGGGGATGGCGAGGCCGGGTGCCTGGAGGCCCCAGTCCCGCCCCCGCCTCTCGGCCGGCCTAGGGTGGCGCTTGAGGGCTGGCGCAGGTAATAGGGGCTCATGATGGGAAGCGGAGGGCTCAGAAAAGGCGAAGCTGAAACCTGCAGCCTCCATCTCAGAGCAGTCCCTGCCGGCCCCCGTGCCCCCTGAGACTCCTCCCCGTGCGCGCATCCAGCACACGCTTCCGCCCCTTGCACGGCCTTCACTGGGTTGGCGTGGCTTGATGTCCGGAACGTGGTTGTTAGCGACTGTGTTAACGTGCCGTATCGCGCCCGTCCCTCTGGGGGGACGTGCCGCACGTACAAACACGGGACAGCCGGACCGCACCTGAGGACACAGCTCTGACCCACCCGCAGCAGCAGCCGGCAGCCTGCCCGACGCCCACGGTGACCAGCCCGGCGCGGGGGGCGGGCCCTACCGGAGTCACAACCGGTCTTCTGTCCGTACCAACAATCCAGGAAGCTAAACCACGTCCCCTAGAACGGTTGGCCCCCAACAGCCAGGACTTGATGGATCACCGAGAACTGCCATGTCTGTGCCTGCTTCCCACTTAGGACCAACCTGAGACGGCCCTACCCACTCCCCTCGGCTGCCTGGCCCTAGCGTCCCTGGCTGACGGCCTGCCTCTGGTGGCTACGAGCTGTCCCCTGCTGAGCCCTGCTCCAGCAGCCCCGCTGTGAGCTGGGCTGCCCCGCTTCCCACTGTGTCCGGCACCGGGGCACCGAGCTGTCTCCGCGTTACCGTCCTCCCTGTGGGAAACGTCTTCAGACGTGTAACTGCACAGTTAGGGGCTCCCAATAGAGGTGGCCGGTTACCCTCCAGAATGTCACCGGAGCACTTGAGTGTAGCTGATTAGAAAAGACCCAGGTGACGTGATGGGAAAGTGGTGGGAAGCAGTGAGTGGACGCAGCCCCAGACGGACTTGCGCAGCTCCTGTTCCCAGGAGTGCGGCCAGCCAAGGTGTCCACGGTTTTTTAATTTAAAAACCTATTTGCCAATTACAATAGTTTGCGTTCTTGTTAACACAAAAACGAAACTATGTACACCAAACAAAATCTGAAAGTACAACCCGCTATGGGGTATGGGGTTCCCGGCAACAGGCGGGGGGGGGGGGCGGGGGGGGGCGGGGGGGGGCGGGGGGGGGGGGCGGGGGGGGGGCAGGGGGGGGGAGGGGGTCACCTTGCTATCATTCACGTCTGTCAACGAGCACATATAGGTTTTGTTATTTAAAAGCACTCTGATATTGGGGCGCCTGGGGGGCTCAGTCGGTTAAGCATCCAACTCTTGATTTTGGCTCAGGTCGTGATCTCACAGTTCGTGGGTTCAGGCCCCACATGGGGCTCTGTGCTGACAGTGTGGAGCCTGCTTGGGACTCTCTCTCTCTCCCTGTCTGTCCCTCCCCCACTCGTGCTCTCTCAAAATAAGTAACTAAACTTAATAAAAAGGAAGAAAAAGCACTCTGACTACTGCCCTCCCCTAAAACCTCCTGCCCTGGAGGCCACACGACCCGGAGCGACCCTTGCCGCGCCCTCGCCCGCAGGCGTCCTGGCAGGTGGGAGGCGGCACCTACCTGGTCCCTCTCGGAGGCGACCTCTTCCATCTGCTGCAGGACGGCCGCGATGCGGTCCTTGTACATCTCGCAGTCCTTCCGTAGGGCCAGACACCGCAGCTCGAACACCTCCTTCTCCTCCACGCACTACGGGAGCCAGCCGCTAGCCCCCACCGCCCGCGCCCGCCCCCGCCGCCGCCCCTGCCCGGCCCCTTGGTCAGGCCCAGCTGGGTCCCTGCAGGCCCTCAGCTTCCAGACTGGCCTGGGGCAGTGTGGGGAGAGGAGGCCAGGCCCCCGCGCCTCCGCCCCAGGGAAGGAGTGAGGTAGGGGGGCTGTGCAGCTGAGTGCGCACGGGGCAGCCCCCCAAGCCCAGCCACCCAGCCGGCCCCAGCTGTGTACCCGGGCGCGCAGAGCCTCGCCCTGTCGCAGATCCTTGCGCAGGGACAGGATGGTGTTAGCTTTCTCCTGGTGCTCCCGCAGCGCCTGCCTCCAGTCCGCCTCCAGCACCTGGATGTACGGGCTGCTCTTGTCCGGCGTTCCTTCCTGCGGGCGGCGAAGGGGAGAGAGCGGCAGGGAAGCGGCCGGGCTTCAGGGGGGCCCTACTCTCCGCACCGCACCGGCGTCCTGCCAGGCGCCCCCCACCCGGGGCCCCCAGCTCCTGCTTGCACCCCCCCCCACCCGCAAGGGGCCCCCAGTCCCGCGCATGCCACCCCCACCCGGGGCCCCCTAGTCCCGCGTATGTCTCACCCACACCCGCAGGGGGGCCCCCAGTCCCGCGCCTGCCCCGCCCACACCCGCGCATTGGCCTCCGGTCCCGCGCCCGCCCCGCCCACACCCGCGCTTCGGCCTCCAGTCCCGCGCCTGCCCCGCCCACACCCGCGCATTGGCCTCCAGTCTCGCGCCTGCCCCGCCCACACCTGCGCGGCGGCCTCCAGCTCCTGCACGCGCGCCTGCAGCAAGGCCTTCTCCTGCTGCAGCTCCCACAGCAGCTCCTGGCTGGGCCGCTGCTCCATGGCGTGGCGGAGCTTCAGCGTGTGTCTGCGCTCCACCCTGCAGTCGTCCTCCGCCTTCATGAGGCTGTGCTTGAGCCGCTCGATCTGCGGGAGACCCTGTCAGCCCTCCGGCCGCACGGTGCCCGGCAGCCCCCTCCCCCCGCCCCAGCCCCGCAGCTCCGCAGGCGCGGGGAGCCCGGGCACCTCCAGCTGCAGGTCGCGGGTCCGCATGAGCGCAGCGCCCTTCTCCTCGCTCTGGCGGGCCAGGCGCATGGCCAGCTCGTAGTTCTCGTCCTTGCAGCGCTTGAGCTCGCGGCTGCCCGCCTCCAGCTCCTCCTTGAGCCGCTGCACGCGCTCCTGGTGCTTGCGCAGCAGGCTGTCCTTCACCCGCAGCTCCTTGATGAGGTCGTCCTTGGAGCTCAGCAGTTGGGTCAGGTCCTGAGCCTTCCTCTGCAGCTTCAGCACCTCGCTCATCAGCAGCTGCGTCAGGCCCGACTCCCCGGATGCGTCTGCGGACGGCGGCGTCAGAGGGCCCGCCTGGTCCCCCGCCGCACCGCCTCCTGGCCCCGGGGCTTGAGGACCAGCGCCCCCCACCCCCCCACCCCCGCCCCCTCCGGGGACGCACACCACCCCAAGGCGCTGGTGTTCCCTGTCGAGGAAGCAGGCTGAGATCCTGACTCGCCCCCAGGCAGGCAGGCACTGGGCTTGGGCAGGGTCAGCACGGGTCTGTCTTTCCTCCACCAGAGTGAGAAGCAGCGGCACAGAGCCCCGATGCCGGCACTCCCATGTGCCCCTCAACGCTTCCTTCTGTCCCCAGTTCATCTCTCGGGAGACGAGCCATCGGGCCTGTCGGCGAGGGCCCCAGGCCTCACCGATAATCATGGAGAAGACACGGGTGGGCTCCTTGCCGGTGACCTTCTTGTACAGCTGCGGGTAGTAGAGCTCCAGGCTCTCGAGGAAGGCCACGTAGCCCTTGTGGCCGGTCCGCTGCAGGATGTCCAGGAGCACGCCTGAAAGCACGTGCCCTGGGCGCTGAGCTGCCGTGGGCCGGGTCCCATCGGGGCCCGCCTGCCGCCCACCCGGCCCGGCTCGCCCGCAAGTGCCACAGCCCCCGGGGCAAACGGGCCGTTGGGGGGGGGGGGGGGTTGTGCAGGGGAGGGGCGTGCTCCCGGCTGAGGCGGCACTGACCCACTTTCCGCTTGCGGATGACCAGGTTGGGGTCACTGAGCACCTGCTCCTCGTCATCGGGGTTCAGCACCTTGCACTGCCGCAGGTAGGGCGTGATGCGTGAGGGGTCGATGACGGAGATGAGCTTCACGCGGAAGCTCTCCAGGGCGCTCCAACACTCGTCCTCGTTCTCGTAGTCCGACATGGCGGTGGCTCGGCTGCGCTCTGGACGGCTGTCTGGAGGGCGTGTCCGGGATGCTAGCTCACCCAGGGCGGTGCTCCCGGCCTCCCCTGGGCACGGCTGTCCCCCCCCCCCCCCCCCCCCCCCCCCCCGGCTCCTGGGCTTTCTGTCCACAGTGTGCTGACGATCGTGGGGGGAGACGTGGAGGTGCTCTGGGGGCTGGTGGTGGCCCACAACCCCCATGCCCTGCTCTGGCCTCTGTGACCCCCGCCCACGGGCAGGGACTCTCTGGCAGGTGTGGGGAGGGAGGCGGCGGGGCCAGGCCGTGCTGTGCGGGACTTCCTCCTTCCCAGACGCGGCGCCCGCTCAGGCCTAGCCCTACCGCCTCCTCTCCTTCCGGTGGCCGGCTGGTGATGCAACAGCGGGCACGGGAAGGGTGAGTGTGGACCGCCCACGGGAGAGGGGCCAGCCCCAAGGCCACTCTGGCACGCTCTGCAGGCTCCCAGGTCCCGGGCACCTGCCACCTGTGGGCTCCTCTCCGAGGCGGAGGCCCGCCCCTGGCCATGCCTGACAAGGGGGCCATCCACATTGGGACCGTCCACCGCTGCTCCCTTCCATTGGCAGGCGGGAACCACTCCCTTCGGGCCTGGGCCACACCAGGGGCGGCCGTGTGGTCGTGCTCTCCTCTGGGTGGTGGGTTCAGAGAGGCCCTGACCTGCCGCCAGGCAGCCCTCAGCCAGTGTGGGAATCCCGCCCCCAGACGCAGGTGGCAACAGGCAGGGTCTTTGGAGGAGCTTCTCTGATTTCCCGCGGCCCTCAGTCACACCATCCAGCCAGCAACAGACGGTGACTTGGGATGGCCCTTGTGACATTGAGCGCTCCCTGCCTTTCCTGCCTAAAATCCACAGGTGCCACACCTGGCCCCCTGCTGCGAGCCCCCCTGTGATGAGCAAACAGGTTCCGGGCGGCTCTGAAGGGGGACAGGGCACTTGGTGCCCTTCTGGGGTCCTTGTCCCAGGACCCTGGTCCCTGCCCCGGGAACCCTGAGCAGAGCCGGGCATCTTCCCGGCCTCTTTCAGAAAGGGGGGCAGACCCACCTACCTCAGGGTCCTTGAGGGGCACCCGTGCAGTGGGACGCTGGCCAGCCCAGGCCACCCTGATCCGACGGACAGGAGGAGGTGCCGTCGGCAGCCCGGGAGGAAAGCCTCGCACTTCCTGCTGGTGCTGGTTAGCTCCACGGAGCCCGAGCAGGTCCTCCCCGAAGGAGCCGGTCTCTGGGGCTGCCTTCTGATTCGCCCGCCTGGCAGGGCCCGGGAGGCGGGGCACAGGGAAGTGGAAGTCCCGCTGGGGCCTGAGGCCCAGCCCTGGCACCACTAAACCCAAGCGTGGGCAAGGGCCCTCTTGAGGCTGGAGGAGGCTGGTTCGCCAGCTGGGCTGATCGGGCCTGGATGCAAGCTTCCAGAGGCTTCTCCAGAAGGGGCCGGCTGGAAACCAGCACGGGCAGCTGGCCAGGTGCAGGTGGAGACCCGAGGGCATTGGGCCCGACTCCTGGGATCTCAGCTGGGTGCTGGGCCAGCACGCGCCTTGGTCACCGGAGGGCTGAAGCATAGTGTCCAAAGAGGGGACCTTGCCTACCCTACACGGCCGCCAGCCCGCGCTATAGCTAGTCCCCTCCTGGGTGTCCCCACTCCACAACTTCTGCCACGACACGTAGCACTGTGACGGCAGGCTTCCGGGATCCCGAGGCCATGCCCCATGACCCCACAAACCGGTGTCAGAGGGGTATTGACCAGCCAGCAGAGCCCGGGCCGGCGGCCAGGGCCACCAGCCCTCCGTGGCCTCCACCCCTCAGCTGTGCCGGGAACCCCCAGGCCAACGCCTCACCGGTGCAGCCGTACTGGTTGAACCGAGATGCCGGCTGCCGGGTTGAGGCAACAGCTAAGGAGAGGTGGGACGGGCAAGGCAGGTCCTGACCAGCGCTCCCGCCCCACCTCCTCCAGGCAGCTGCCTCTCGCCCGACCGGCTCCCTGCCTGTCCTGTCTCGAGCCTCAGGGGTCCGGGCACAAGGCAACGCTGCTGAGCTGGGTGCGGGTGGGGCACCGAGGCAGCCGGCCTCTCCTTGCAGGTCTCTGGGAGGCCTCCAGGAGCAGCCAGCCCTGGGTCCCGGGGGAATGGGTCCCGTTCCCCTACTTTGTAACACGAGGCTGAGGAAGGCGTTTCCTGTACGGCGGGGGTTTGTGAGAATTGAGTAATAAAAATGTCACGTTCTCCGTATCAGAGTTAAGTTAGACGTCAGTAACAAAAAGCTAACTGGAAAATCCCTAAGTATGTGAAAATTGAATAAGAAACCTCTAGATAGTCCACAGGCCAAAGAAGTCCCAAGGAGAAGTAGAAATCAGCTGAGACAGTACTGGGCACAAATCAAAAACTGAAAGCAGGCACACAAGAGCCACGCGGGGGGACAGCCGCCGGCAGGGCACCAGGGACGCCCTGGGGGGAGGTGTGCACGCGGACGGCATGGGACACAATGTGTAAGGGGAACAGAGCCCCCGGAGAAGCTGAGTGCCCTTCAGAGATGGGGACGGTGCCGGGGCCTAGACTCCTGCCAGGAAGCGGCCACCTGGGAGGAAGGTGGCGCTGGGCCGGGGCGCCCCGTGACCTGCGGGCAGCCGGGCTGCCCGCTGCTCCTGGGCACCCACCTGGCAGAGAAGCAGGTCCACATCAGGACCTGTGGCGGCACCAGGGCCAGCAGCCGCCTGGGAGCTCGTGGCAGGCCCCTGGCCTGATGGCCACAATCGCATCTCATGGAAATGGCAGTCCCCACCCCCCACCCCAACACACACACTGAGGGCTCCTCAGACCCCAGGCCCGGCCGGCCGGCTCCCCACACGGCCAGGGGAGGCCCCACCCTTCCGCATAACGCCCAGTCTCGGGGCAAGACCACAAGAGACCGGGGCTGGTTTTTAACAAAAAAGTAGGCCATTCACTTTATTCCTTCAAACATCCCGATTTGTGCTTCAGGACCAGCCAAGCCCCCGGGGGCCTCACGGTCACCGCTGGCAGAGCCTTCCCCAACCTCCAGCTGCTTCTGGTTGCTTGCTCCCGTAGGGTCAGCGGTGGGCTCTCCAGGCAGGTGGGCTCACCAGGGTCCGGCACGGCTCCCACCTCCTGGAACACAAAAATGCCCTGATCGGGGGGATGCCCTGACCGCAGCCAGACCCCGGGGATGGCACTGTAGGACGGGGAAGTGACAGCACCGCCTCCCTTGAGGGCACGGCAGAACGAGGCCGGCCGCCCACCTGCGGTCCCCGGGGGTGGGGGTGGGGGTGCATGCTGCAGGCAGGCCCTGGAGCCTGGGTGGGCTTCGGCTGGGACAGCCCCCGCCAGCACCCCCTCTGTGCACCCGACGGCCCTGCCCCAGGACCCAGAACCTCAGGGCACAGCCCCCACTGTGCTCAGAGGAACTGGCTCCTACCTCTGGGGATCTGCTGACCCGGACATCCTCCCCCATATCACGCGTTCACATCACGAACCCAACTAAGCTGTGCTGAGGGCCTACTTGGTACCTGCCGTCCGGGCACTCGGGACCCACCCGCAAAAACCACATTACTAGCCTTACGGGCTTGTAAGGCTAGGCAAATACGTGCATAGGCCACGCCAGATGTAGCAGACTGTGCCATCAAGACACATGAATGTGGGGACACCAGGACAACAGGCAGGGAGGGCATTTCCACTAAACAGACGCTATTGGAGGAAGGGAACAAAGCTTACACACAGAAAGGAGAGCAGTGCAAAGGCCCTGAGGCACACGTGGGCTGGCAAGAAGGAAGCACCAGAGCCCAGCATGTGGAACCCAGTGGGAGAGGGGTGTCGCCAGGGGAGGGGAATTAGATGGCCCCCTCCCAAGAAGGCCTCTACGACCCTGGGTCTGCTGCCAGATGCCTGAACACACCCACCCCCCAATCTCACCTAACATCGTCACACTTGGAGGTGAGCTCCTAAGGGCCAGCCTTCCTGCCTTTGGAAAGCCGTTGGCTCCCACCCGCCCAGAGCAGAGCCGCGGGGAAGGCCTGTCTCTTCCAGGGTGCAGGGCTACCCGTACCCCACCCCACCCCCACACGCTTACCCTGCCGCTCACACCAGCCTCCTCCTCTTCCGGGCATGCCAGGAGTGCCGGGTTCTGAGCACATCCAGGTTGTCAGAACTGTCTAGGCAGGAAGAGGCAGAGCTCTCCCCAGGGTCTGGGGCTCCCTGAAACAAAACCCAGGCAGATGGGGACAAGAGTGACCCCCAGCCAGGACGGGCAGGGAAAGCGACAGCAGCAAGGGGTATGCCAGGGCAGAAGCTGGGTCCTGACACCCTGGACTCCAGGGACAGGCAGCTCCCCAGACCGGTCCCTGCAGATGGTGAGACACTACAGGCTGGGCCTGGGGACATGGCCACGTGCAGGGGCCACACGGGGGCTCTGGCTTCCCACCCCGTACCCCCTGGGGTCTCCAATCTCCCAGCGATGCCACAGAGCCAGCCCTCTGTCATGGCAGCGGCCCTGGAGAGCCGGCAAGCAGGACGGGGGGGACAAGGAGTCCTTCCCTGCACGGCCCCCAGTCACAAGCCCTGCCTCCCGTTATCTGGACGGCGCAAAGGCGAGCTCCAGCTGGGGAGGCCCGCGACCTGCAGAGACCCCACAATCTTCCTGATCTGGCACCAAACGAGGTGGCTCAGCTCTCCTGCTCTGCCACAGAAGATGCGGAGACACCTTTCTGCGTGTTTAGACTGGGCTTCTTGTCGGGCAACAGGAAAAGGGGTTTTGCCTCCACAGCTCGGAAGACTCTTCTGAGGCAGAGGCCGCCACAGCAGACCGCGAGAAGGACCTCGGGGTCCCGGACGTGCAGGGCCGCCAGCAGGAGCCCGCGTGTGGGTGTGCGCGGTGCGTGGAGCCTGAGCCCATCTGCTCAGCCCTCCGGCAGGGCTGTGTGGCCAGGCCAGCGGCCCCAGGGGTGGCCGAGGGGTTTCGTGAGTGGAGAGGTTCCTTCCCCTCCCGTTTTCCACACTGGCCTCAAGGGAGGCCACGTCCGCACAGACGGAGCCCAGAGCCAGCTTCCTCCTCAGCAACCAGTCGGCCACAGCTCCCACCCACTCCTGCCCACGCTGTTCCGGGTGGGCTGGGCACCCACAGCGGCCACGGGGAGGCTGGGTGGGTGCTATGTGCCCACGGCCACCTACCTGAATGGGGGTGGCGGCCGCCGGCCCTGCCCGAGGACCGCTCGTGGAGCAGCCATCAGCGAGCTCCGACTCCTCCAGGCCCAGGTCGTCTTCGCTCTCGGGGTCAGCCCTCGTGGCTACGGACAGGGTGGTGGGAACGCCGTCGGGGGACAGGGTGGCCAGGAGCGCGGGGAGGGTGAAGGCCGCCAGGAACCGCGCCTTGAGCAGCAGGTAGGCCGGGCTGTCCCGGAGCCACCTCCGTACCTGTCCCAGCGAGGCGTGCAGGGCTCCGGCGCCCCCCGGCACGAGGGAGGCGGCTCTGCGCTCCAAGGCCGCCTTCTGGAGCAAGAGTGCAGACAGGGCCCGCAGGCTGCACAGGGCGGGGGGCTGGTAAGGCAGCCCTCCCCCCAGCGGGGGCACGCTCACCCCACGCCGTCCCCTCAGCCATTCCCGCACGACCGCCTCACCCTCCTGAGACACGAGGTCCAAGTCCAGGGCACCCCTCTCAGGCCCAGGCCGGGGTGGGGGTGGCCTCTCCAGGCCCAGAGGCTCCCCGAGTCTCTCTGGTCTCAAGGCGGACCCTGCTGTCCCTCCCGGGCCACTCCCAGGGCCGGCGCCACCTCGAAGAGGCGGCTGGCTGGGCCTGGGGGACTTTGCTTCAGGGTGGTCAGCCAGGAGCGTGGCTTGGGAGGGTGCCCCAGACACGGCTGTGTCCCCGGCCACTTGGGCCTCTCCAGGGAAGGAGCCCCTCGCCGGGCCGTGGGCCCCGTCACTGTCCACCTCCACGGAACCTTGAGACTGGTGGGGCACCGGAAGGCCCGGCGGGTCTGTCTTGGAGGGAGGGTCTGAGTCTGTGTCCTGGCTGGTGGGGGGCTGCCAGGGGTGGGTCAGCCCGGGGAGCCCGGGACCCTGGCCTATCTGTGTCCCAGGCAGGGAGGACGACAGAGCCACTGACAGTCCCTTGGAGTCAGAGGTCCCTGCTGGCCCAGGAAGGCCCACCACGGTGGGCACGGGGAGTAGCCCCTGGGCTGTGAGCACCCAGGTGACAGGCAGAGGGGTGCCGGCCACCACCTGTGGCCCCCTCTCGTGTGTGCCCACAGCTGGCGTCGGGCAGACGGGCTGGACGGGCAGCTGAGAGGGGCTGGGGACTGCAGGGAGAAAGGGTGGTCCCTCTGGCAAGCCCTGCTTCTGGGTGGTGGCAGGGGCCTGAGACTGTCCCGGGCCACCTCGATGGCAGTTCAGGGGGACCTGGCTGGGGCCCAGAACCGGCACCATGGAGGCAGCAGGGGCAGCCTCTGTGGAGGCCAGGGCGCCGGCCAAGACTGGCAGGGCGGAGGGCCTTCCGTCCTCGGCTGAGGCCCGAGAACCAGAAGTGCACGGCTCTGTCGCGGCAGGGGCGCTAGGCCGGGAGAGCACCGAGGCTGTGACAGCCAGGCCCGAAGCCGAGGGGCCGTGGGGGGCCACTGGGAGACGGGGCTGGAGAATCAGTGGGGAGGAGAGCAGCAGCTGGGGTGGGAGAACCACAGCGCCCGGGGCGGGCTTCCTGGCCCGGGCCTCCCGCAGCCGCTTCTCCCGGAGCAGCTCGGAGACAGTCTTGGGCTTGGGCCGGGGACCACACGGAGCCGGCGGGGGCGCCTGCGGACCGGACTCGGCGTGGCAGGGCTGCAGCCCCCTGCTCCCTTTGAGGCTGGCGCTCTGCTTTGCAGCTTCTCGGGCTGGCACGCTCCGGAAGCCGTGGCCTGCAGGGCAGACAGAACACACGTGCTGACGAGCGCCACGCACGCGGAGCAAAACAGGCCTCCCGTCAGGAGGGCCCTCGCGGAGGGCAGGCTGCTGCCGGGAGTGTGGAGCAGGAGCCGTGGCGTCCGAGCTCCTGCCGTGGCCGGAGTGCTTGGTGCGGGGCAGCCCATCAAGTACGGGACAGCACCGCGCCTTGTCTTCAAAACAAGGACCGTCAGGCACCCCTGCCCGCCTCTCGCGGTCTCCCAGGACACCAGACCTCCGCGCGGTGCTGCTGGCGTGGGGAGACGGGTAGCGGCCAGCAGCAGAGGTCCCTGCCGGATGCCCGGGGCTGGAGGAGCCCCCACGCCTCCTGGGTCTGCACTGGGGAAGCCCCAGGGTGGCTGGTGCACTGGGGGCGGGGGGATAGGAGCCCAGGGGCTGTCTCTGCCGCCTCCCGCCAGCCACGCTCTCGTCCCTGCCGTGGCGTTCAGACAAGACCCGTCAATGGGGCCACAGCTATGCTGCTCAGAGCCCGAAATTCAACGCCTACGACAGGTTTGCCCCTTTCCCACTGGACACAAAGGCAAGACAGGGGCAGAGATGGACGGTACCTGTAGCGTTCCGGGTACTTGAAGGCATCTGAAAAAGAAAGGCGAGCACCTCAGAGAAGTCCCCAGGGCACCTTGGGTGAGTTCGTCACGTCGGGGTTTGAGGGAGAGACAGGAGCCTGGCCATCCAGGCAGAAGGGTTCCAGAGCTTCGACGGAGCACGACAGGGCTGATCTGGTCATTCTGTCACTCCCTCCAGTTGTGACTGGGCTCAGGGACACGACCGCTCCCGGACGGACCCCACGCCCGGCATCCTACCCCAGCAGGGCAATGCCCAGAGCAACACATGCCAAAGGGCTCGGAGACCCCCTTGCAGGAGTGGGGCGGTGTGGTAGAGGGAGCACATTGTGCAGGGGAAGCAGGCAGGCCTGGGTGCCGGGTCTGGCTCTGCCCGCCTCCCGCCCCTCCCCCAGCCGGACTTGAAGCGAAGTCCCCCCAGGGCTCCGGGCAGGTGGGCAGACACCTTCTAGGAGAGACTCCTGAGCGAGGGGGCCAAGGGCCAGCAAGGCTGCTCCCGGGCGCTGGCCCAGCCTCTAGGCCACCCAGGAAGGCCTTCCGTCCTGGGAAGGACCGGTGTCACCTACTCCCTGGCTGGACGAGTGCTGCCCATCCCCCGGGCACCAGCCCTGCCACCTCACAGAGGGGAGGGACGGGTGGCAAAAGCCAGCTGAGCCCGCGTCCGGCGCTCACCCCTACTTCTCACCGGTAGGAGCCCAGGCACTGGGTCCCGGGTGCCAGTCTGCAGCAGGGCAGGGGGCTGGGCCTTCCTCTCTCGCACGACCTCCATGCAGCCAGCAGTGTCAATCTGCAACAGCTGAGGGACACGGGGGACACGTGCGTGACATACACGTGACAAGAGCCCGTCTCCTTTCCCCAACGAGAACCGAGATGACAAGGGTGCCCGTGACGAACGTAGCGCAGCCCCAGGGCCGGGCACAGCCCCACGAGGCCGCGACCCCCTCACTCGGGCCCAGGCGCCCCGGCTGCCTCAGCGCCGCGCTTCCGCCGCGTCCCAGTCTCTGCTCCTCGAGCCTCCGTTTGCACCCCGGGGCTCCCAGCACCTCCGTCCCTTCCTGGGGGTGGGGCGGCGCTGTATCGTGGCCGCCTCTTCCGCGTTGCCTTGCCGGCTGAAAGCTGCAGGCCACGAGAAACCCTTTCCAAGGGTCAAGTTCAGGGAGCCGGACTTCAAGAAGCAAATCCACAAACTTCGCAACTCCACCCCATGAAAAGAGAGCACGAGCTAAGAAAGCACTATGCGAGGGGCTCACCTGGATATAGAGGGTGAACACCGGGGTGCTGGCCAGGTGGGCGTCCTGAAGCTGCTTCCTGATGCCATCGGCTGAGGAGACAAAGTGGCTCTGGCTACCGAGGCCCCTCTCCTTGAGGCCCCCCAGGACCCCACGTCCCTCTGCCGCCACTCTCAGCCACAAGGAAGGGCGGGGACCAGAGGGCAGGCCGAGCCTGACTGGCCCTCCCGAGCCGAGCACCCCCGCCCCTGGAGAACGACCAGCTTCTGAGATCTGAGGAGACCCTTGCTAAGGCCTGAATGGCTGGTCGCTTCCAAAACCATCCCCTGGGTGCCAGTCAGGTCAGAGACAAAACGCAAGCAGCCCTCCGAGGGGGGCGCGTAGGTCTCCTCCCGTGCACCACGCACCGCCCCCAGCAGGGTCACCCCTCATTGCCCTGTGTCTCCGCAACCCCGGACCCCACAGGAGGCTCTCGAAGGGGCCCCAGCCTCAAAGGAGGCTCTCGAAGGGGCCCCAGGGCAGTACCTCGGGTGTGTGCCGCGGCAGGCCTTCGGGGAGTGCAGGGCAGGACGATGTCGCCCACCCACGGGCTCACAGCCATCAGGAGCTGGCGCTCAAGGAGCCTCCTCTGCAGGGAGTGTCCCCGCCATCGCTGCCTGTTCCCGATCGTCCTGTGCCACAGCTGCCGGACGCAGGGCCTGGCTACGACGCGGTCACTGGGGCCGGCCCCCGCGGATGGGCCGAGCAGGCCTGGCTGCCTCAGTTTCTCCTTCTGTGTGAGGAAGAAAGGCACCTGGGGTTCCCGGCCCTTCCCTGTTCTGGAGGGGCAGGGGCCCCAGACCGAGGGGGCAGGGGGCCCAGACCGAGGGCGCAAGGGGCCCAGACCGAGGGCGCAGGGGGCCCAGACCGAGGGGACAGGGGGCCCAGACCGAGAGCGCAGGGGGCAGGCAGGGGGCCCAGACCGAGGGGGCAGGGGGCCCGGACCGAGGGCGCAGGGGGCCCGGACCGAGGGGGCAGGGGGCCCAGACCGAGGGCGCAGGGGGCCCAGACCGAGGGGAAGGGGGCCCAGACCGAGGGGGCAGGGGGCCCAGACCGAGGGGGCAGGGGGCCCAGACCAAGAGCGCAGGGGGCGGGCAGGGGGCCCAGACCGAGGGCGCAGGGGGCCCAGACCGAGGGGGCAGGGGGCCCAGACCGAGGGCGCAGGGGGCCCAGACCGAGGGGACGGGGGTCCAGACCGAGAGCGCAGGGGGCCCAGACCGAGGGGACAGGGGGCCCAGACCGAGAGCGCAGGGGGCGGGCAGGGGGCCCAGACCGAGGGGGCAGGGGGCCCAGACCGAGGGGACAGGGGGCCCAGACCGAGAGCGCAGGGGGCGGGCAGGGGGCCCAGACCAAGGGCGCAGGGGGCCCAGACCGAGGGGACAGGGGGCCCAGACCGAGAGCGCAGGGGGCCCAGACCGAGGGGGCAGGGGGCCCAGACCGAGGGGACGGGGGGCCCAGACCGAGAGCGCGGGGGGCCCAGACCGAGGGCGCGGGGGGCCCAGACGGAGGGGCAGGGGCAGCGGGGGCCGTGGGCCAGCCCTACCAGTGTCCGGCACCGGTGGGCCGTGTTGGTCCTCAGCACCTGCAGCACGGTCTCCAGGGGCACCCTGAGCAGACGACTCCCGCTCTGACAAGAAGACGATGCGAGCTGGACGCGTGCGGTCCTGGCTCATGGCCTGCAGGGGCCCAGATCCACGGTGGGGTGGTGGGACGCCCTGAAGTGCGGCGGCCTCAGGCAGGTCCCTAAGGCTGGCACCGACACGACTGCCCGGCTTGGCCGCACCCAGCGCTGACAGAGTCCCCGCTCCCTGCAGCCAGCTCCCTGAGCGGAGGGCACCAAATGCCCATCAATCCCACGGGCAGCAGCCTGCGGTTACAGACGCGGGAGGGAAACCACGCGGCACGGGGGCTGCTGCGAGCCCTGCCTGCTGTCCCTCAGGGGCCAGAGCGCAGTCTCCAACCTCTCCCAGCACAGACCGACCTGTTTGATTCTGACCGCAACTCCGCCCGCAGCCAGGGCCCTGACACCTCTAACGTCGACCGGGCAGGTGTGCACGTGACCCGGCAAGGGGACCTGTCACGGGACCTCTGGACTTACAAGAGCTGGGAGGCCACCCCGCCTTCTTGCTGCCTCCCCACGGAGCGCCCTCGACAGCTCATGCACGGCTTTTAAAGGACACCAACAGGGAGATGGAGACAGCTGGTGGTCTTGATAAAGACGGCTGCTGTCCTGAACACAGTCCCCCCGAAACAGGCCGGGAACGAACGTTCTATTGAGCGAGGACAGGGTGTTGCTCCCAAACGCCCAGGAACACAGCGGACGCAAGCCCAGCACCAGCCTCGTGACCCCCAAGCAGGAGAGCATCCGATCCGGGGTGCGCTGGGGTCTGTGGCCTACCTCGTCCGCCGGCGCCTCCGAACCCGAGGGGGGAGCATCCGCTGAGCCCGGGCAGCCGACGGCGCTCGCACTGGAGCTGCGGGTCCCCGACGGGGCGTGCGCCCGGCCTGCCTCCTGTGCGGGAGCCGAGGCCGCGGAGCAAGCTGCTAGGCCAGCCTCCGCCCCGCTGGTGCCCCTGGGAGGGCTGGGGGAGGCAGCAGGGCGTCCCGGCCGGCCCCAGGCGCCCCCCGCGCACGGCCCGCCGGCGCTCTGCCTGGCGGGCACCCACAGGTCCATGTCTGGCACGGCGTGCTGTGCTGAGGGCAGCACCTGGCCCCCCGCCCGGGCCTCTGGGGCTTCTTCTGGCTCCGACTCCTCACTGTCCCTGCTGCTGCTGCTGCTGCTGCTGCTGCTGTCCCCATCGCTGCCGTCCTCGCTGCTGGAGCTCCAGCGCACGCTGCGAAGGGGCCGCCGCCGCCGCCGCCTCCCCCGACTCTGCTTCTTCTGGGGGGAAAGGGCTACTTGGAGGCCTTGGCGACCTGGGGCTCACGGACCGGGGACAACGGGCACGCGGGCCAACCTTCGGCGAGAGACCCCGAGCAGGCTTGGACGCGGTGCGCCGAGAGCACGGCACCCGCGCGGCTCTGAGGCGGCAGCGGCTGCCGACGAGCCCAGGTCTCCGTGCCCTTGGCCTCCAGGAAAAAGACACGTGCCAGGGCCGGAAACCAGACGTCCCTCCTCTCCCCGCCACCACGCACCGCCCACCCCACCCCGCGGGATGCTGGCTCCCCTAGCGATACGGCCTTCGGACTGACTTTTGGGCAAGCCTTACCCTGACCATGATTTTCCACTTGCTCAGACACTGGGAGCCCGTCCGATGGGGTAGTTCCGAAGCTATCTTTGCCCAGTGACCTACGGAGGCAAAACGACACAGAAGCCGTTTCACGCGATGCTTGACAACACGTCTACCAGCTTGAAAAGGGCCCTTCCAGGAGACGCGCTGTCTCCCACAGAGGACCCGCGTCGTCTTCCGTCAGCATGGGGTCTCCCGGTCACCTGCACACCGCGCCCCACATCTGAGCAGCTCAACGACACGCAGGGCGTCCGGTTCTCCAAGGACAATCAGCCCTTTAACAAAATTCTAGAGAATGCACATCCCAGAGAAAAAGCCGTCCACGCTTACGTAAAAACGGCCCTCGCGTGTCCGCCACGCTCGGGCTTCTACACCCGACATTTAAAACCGTCTCTTCTTTCCTTCTGGACAGTGCTGGTGGGAGGGCACGGGTGCCCTGCTTTCATGGACAGCGTGACCCTGTGGGACGGAGGTCAGGTTTCGGCATGCACCCGCACTCGGCACCACCGCGTCTGGGACTTTTCCTAAGGAGACGCTGCGAACAGGAGTGAGGACGCGGCTACGGAACCCTCAGCTCTTTCCGGCCGCAGCAGAGATGGGAGACAGCTGTCCGCCAGCGGATGGCGGGCTGGGAGACGCGTGTGTCGTCACTCGGGACACACGATGCGGTCGTCGAAAGCCACGGTCAAACACAGGACGTGTAAAGGCAGGAAAACGTTCGCCACGGACGGCACAACGGCACAAACAGCCAACGCGGTCACATCGTGTCGAACGATGCAACTTTCAAAAGCCGCCCTAAAAACGGGCCCAGAGAGGACGGGGCAGGGGCGCGCGGCCGGCGGCACCGCTCTCCCCCTGGTGCCCGCGGCGCTCTCGACTCGACGCTGACCGTGCATCGGTCTGTGAGAAGGAAGAGCCGCCGCTGCCGGCTGAGGACCCGGGGGGCAGCAGAGACCCGGGGAGCAGACGGGCCAAGGACTCACCGACGCCGTACTTTTCTATCAGTGCCATCAAGTTCTCCTCCTCTTTTGCGCTCCATCGCCCCTTCTTCAGGCCGAAGTGCAGCCTTCTGAGGTACCTGAGAGCAGCAGGGACACAGGCAGGGTCAGGCGCCAAAAACGCCCTCCCGCGCCGTCCCGCGCCGTCCCGGCACCAGAAGCTCGGTGACAAACGAAACGGAAACTGTAAGCTGGACTGTGGGGGAATGAGCTTCGGGATTCCCTGAGCCTGCAGGAGGGGTTAACAAGGCGTGAGAAGCTAGAAAGCCACAGGATGTTCGCACCCAAGTTTGGGTGAACGAGATTAGGCAAAGTGGGACAAAGGTCCCAGTGCAGGACGAAGGCACAGGAAGAGGGGCTCTCAGGACGAAAATGTCCAAGGTGAGGCGAACAGCATTAGGTACATAGGTACGGGGAGGGCGGGGCCCAGGCCCCAATACAAAGGTATATGAGGTAAACGAGATTAAATACTCAGCTTGGGGACAAGCCCCAGCTCAATGCTACAGCAGAAAGCTGCTTTCACGGGAAGCAAGGGCCAAGTTAGGCAAACAGGTCAACAGGGCCAGAGATCCCTGCAGGGCGAAGTTGCCCAGAGGGAGCTAATTAGCAAGGGAAAGGTGCCTTGTTGACCCTGAGGTAGCAGGCTCCATCTGACCGTCCTGGTCCTGACCGCCAGCGGGTCTCGTCCCCTAGGCTAGCTAAGACGCTGGGCGTCATCAAAAGTAAAAGCTTTCAAGGCGACTCCCGGGACACCATGGAGAAAGCGACAACACAACCCGCACGCTGGCAGCGAGAATTTGCCAAGCAAGCGTCGTGTCCGCTAAGGGACCCCCGGCCGGAACACTAACAAGCCAACACCACAAGCACGGCTCCAGTTCTCGAAGGGGCCAGTGGGGGGCGCCTGGGCCGCTCAGCTGGTTGACTGTCTGACCGGCTCAGGTCACGACCTCACAGTTCTTGGGTTCAAGTCCCGCATCGGGCTCCACGCCGACAGGATGGATCCTGCTTGGGCTTCTCTGTCTCCCCCTCTCTCTGCCCCTCCCCCGCTCAGGCTTTCCCGCTCTCTCAAAATAAACAAGCTTTACGACACGAGTGGATATTCCTGCAGACAGGATCCGCAAACAGCCGGTTAACACGCGGATGCCCCGCTTCACGGGCCGTCCAGGAGATGCAAGGTGAAGCCACCCGAGATGCCATGGCACACCCACTGAGCCGCCTGCAATCCGGAAGACGCACAGGTGCTGGCGAGGGCGTGCAGACACCGCGGCCCCACGGCCGCCGCCGCCGAGGAAAAAGTCACCGCGTGACCGAAAACCCCGCTCCCGGGCGCGCACCGAGAGCAGCGACTGTCCGTCCGCACGCGTACTTCCGCACACACGTTCACGTCTCCAAGGTCATCCGCGCTGCCGTGTCAAGACTGCGTCTGTTTATCTTGTGAAGTAATCTCCACCCCCAACGGGGGCTCAAACTCACGACCCCAAGATGGAGAGTCCACGCGGCACTGTCCCGGCCGGCCGGGCGCCCCTGGATTCCGTTTGTTTTACAGCCGAATGACGTCGTGGCGTCCATCCAATTTTAGAACCACAGCTGTGGCTTCCCTGTTCTTCCCGCCGGACGTCGGCCGTTTCCGCCCCGTGGCCAGCGACCGGCGTGGCTGTGGACACGAGTGGACGTGTGCCCGTTTGGGGCCCTGCTCTCAGGACGACACAAGCACTCGCTCCGTTTCCCGAGGACCCTCCACCGTCTTCCACGGCGCCTGCACCACGCGGCGCTCCGCGGGCACACGAGGGCCGTGCTTTCTCCACACGCGTGTCAGCACCTCCTCTTCTCCAGAACTGTCCTAAGACAATCGTCCCGCCGCGTGTGAAGTGGTCTCCCGCTGCTGCCGTGACCTGTTATCTCCCCAACGACCAATGACCGGTGACGCCAAGCACCTTTCCGTTCCCTCTCTGGAGAAAGGTCTGCGTGAGGCCCCGTCCTCATCCGTTTTGTTGTTGTCGGGACACAGGGTTTCTTTGTAGGGGGGTCAAATGTCCTAAGTTGATGGGGGTGACGGGCCGCACCGCTCAGTCGATGCACTAAAACCCACAGGACGGGACCCTTTAAGCGAAGACGCCGGACGCCGCGCAGATTACGTTCTGATGAAACGTTATGAGGACACCCAAGCTGACACGAGGCGGCTGAGGCCGCCTCCAGGGCCCTGGCCCGTCAGGGCTCTGGCGGAGAAACTTGGACGACGGGCTCAGAGGCCCTGCCAGCCAGGGGCCACCTCACGCTTGGAAAAACAGCAGCCATCCTGCTTCCCTACCGGTCACGACCCCCCCCCCCCCCCCGGCCCACCCCCCACCGGCAGCCCACCCGCCGGCCCACCCGGAGGCGGCCCCGCCGAGGCCTCCCTCACCCAGCGGGGTCCAACTCACCGATCTCGGCACTGGGCATCGCTCCTACCTGGCACCTCTTCCCGGATTTTAAACCAATCCTGCTCCCCGTACTTGGCGACGGCTCGAAGCAACTTCTGCAGGAAGGGACGGCAAACGAGCGATGCGTCTGCGGGCAGCCATGACCCCTGCACCCTCCGCCCAGTCCCCCGAGGAAGGAAGGTCCGAGGACGGCTGTCCTCGGCCTCGCCTCCGCGGCGGCGGACTCACCGCATCCTCCTCCGGGGCCCAGAGCCCCTTCTTCAGGTTGGGGTCCAGGCTCTTGGTCCACCGGTAGATGAGCTGCATGGAGTCTCTCCCGTCCATGTAGTAGACGACTGGGGACGGAGGGGCGGCGTGGGCACCCGGGACTGCGCGACCCCGCGTGCCCGCGGGGACCGAGCTGCCTCCACGCGCGGGGGGCTTCGGGCCCCACGGGGGCCGTGCGGGCGGACTCACTTCTCCGGTAGGGGATGTGGCTGCCGACGCGCATCTCCCGCACGAGCTGGGTGAGCAGGTGGTCCTCCTCCGGGGTCCACTCCCTGCGCTTCAGAGCCCTGTTGTGCTGCTGGTACTTCTGCAGGCACTGGAAGGCGCTGCGGCCGGTCTTCCGGGGCCGGGGCAAAGCACGGTGGGCGTTAGCCAGCGAGCGCCCCCGCGGAGGGCCCGCCAGGGCACAGGTCGCGAAGGCCACCGCCCGCTCACTCGCACCGGAGCCCGGGAGGGACGGCGCAGGGCGTCCCCGTGGCGGGAGACGGCCGCGAAGCACCAGATGGGACACGGACGGCGAGAGCGTAAGTCCACAAACACCCACGACGCTTCCCTCACGTGACACCAGAGCTGCCCCGGAGTGCTCACGGGGGCGCCGGCGCGACGATCCGGGGGAGCAGCCGCCCCGCGGAGCACGCGCGCTGTGAGCCGGGGGCCTGCCTGCTGCCCAGTCCCGGGGCCCCCGGAGGGCCGGTCTCTCCGAAGCCTCCGCGGTCCACCCAGACCGACGGGGCAGCGGGGGCTGGATGCGTGTCGGGCTGCGGGGACGGGCGCGGCGTGGCGCCCACGTCTCTGGAGGCGCCCTCCCAGGGGGGCTCCGGGGCGACCGGACCCCCGCTTCCACACACGCCGCGGCTCAGCAACTACACCGCCAGTCTGCACCGCCGACGGGTTTGTTTCCTTATGGGGAGGGAGCTTCCCAAGAGCTAATTAACGTTACCTGAACCCTCTCGTTTCCTAAAGAAAACTCCCGAGTCACAGAAGACGCGACGCACACGGACGGAGGCGCAGTCTGCTCAGCTACGGGGACTGGGTGTGACGGTGCCTTTTTAGACACGACACCACACGTGATTCTCTCACGATCCTTGAGAGAACGCAGCAGCTAACCCTCGTGAAAACAGAGGACCCCTGCTTAGACAACGTTAGCAAAGTGAGACCGGGAGACACAGACGGGAGAAGACACCCGCAGAACACATCCGATAAAGGACCGTTACTCTCAACACGCAGAACGGTCCTTGAAGCTCAACACGAAAACAATCTGACTACAAAACACAGCAAACGTCGGGGGGCCTGGGGGCTCAGTCAGTTGAGCGTCCGACTTGATCTCTGCTCGGGTCGTGCCGTCACAGTTCACGAGATGGAGCCCTGCGTCGGGCTTTGCGCGGACAGTGTGGAGCCTGCTTGGGGCCCTCTCTCTCCTCCTCTCTGCCCCTCCCCCGTGTACGTGTGCTCTCTTATGCACGTGCTCCTTCTTTCTCTCAAATACTTAAAAAAAAAAAAAAAAGACCAAAAACCTCAACAGACCCTTCGCCAAAGACGCACAAACGAGCAATAAAGCACCGCGTGTTCATCGTCAGGGAAACGCAAAAGCAAAGCAGCCACCCTCGCACCCCCGCAAGGACGGCTGGAGCCTGGAGCCCCGACACGGCCACACGCCGGCGAGGACGCGGGGTGGCGGGACTCTCGTCCGTGGCGAGGGCTACGCGACGCGGGGCAGCCAGTCCGTAGGACGGTTTGGTGGCTTCCCACAGAACTAAACGCCCTCTTGGCACACGACCGCTCCTTGGTGTTGACCCAAATGAGTGCAAGACTCCCGTCCACCCAGACACCTGCGCACACATGTTACCAGCCGCCTCATTCACAATCGCGGGACCCTGGAGCGACCAGGATGCCCTTCAGCAGGTGGGCGGACCACGCTTTATCCAGACAAGGGGACGTCAGTGCTAAGGAGAAAGAAGTGGTCGAGCCGGGAGAAGACACAGAGGACCCTTAAACGCACGTTGCACGCAGCCTTGGTTAACGTCGGCGCGGTTCCCTGCAGTCACGTGCTGGGCTACGAAAGCAGTAAGTTATACCACGGAGCTTGCACGGATCACGTTCCCAGGTCGTGAACCAACAAAACTCAAACCGGAGAATACTACAAAATATTTCAAGAAACCGAACCACAGAGAGATTGACAAAGCACATTCTTATGTAAACTAAGATCCAAAGACGTGATGAAAAAACCCCGAAATCGGACCCATCCTAGAAACCTACAAAGAGGAGAACTCAGCAAGCTGTTCTCAGAAAAGCAGGCCTTAAACGCCTTCATGAGTAAAGACAGACCGAACGAAGCCCTTTAGCCTTCACCTCGGAAACGAGAAAACCAACGTGAGACCCCGGAAGAAACCAGGAGGAGCGTTCCCCTTAAGCCCCATCAGAACGAACCCCCGGGCTTGACGGGGACAAGAAAGGAGGATCTGGAAGGACGCCAAAGACAGGCCTGGAGGGGAGGGGAAGGGTGAGTGAGCACTCAGAGACGGGATGGGGGCCAAGGAGCTAGAAGCTCCTGGAGACTCTGCCGTGGGAGGGGGAAGGGGCTGCTGCCCCCAGGGCCACACCCTCCAAAGTGGCACAAAGAAGAACCTGATGGCTCCCAGGGTGAGATGCGCCACGCAGCCCGTGGAGACCCCAAACCCGCCCGGCCTCCCAGCCTCTCGGAGGCCCCTCCGGCCCTCACCCCCAGCTCCTTGGCGATCTTCTGCCACTGCAGGTGGCCGTGCTTGGCTGCGATGGCCTTGAGCTGCTCGACCTCCGGCCCGCTCCACTCCTGCTTATTGATGCTCGGGTGCTCACAGTTCTGCCAGAACTTGCGGATCTCCTCTGCACTGCGGCCGCCCTCGAACTGCACCGACAGAGAGAGAGCCAGCCTGCGGGGGGGCCGTCACTCTGATGGCTGGCCGTGATGGCTCAGCACCCGGGATAAGTGGGGTCCTCGTCCAGGTCGCCAGGACTTGCACAACCAAGAGTGGGGTTGGGCTCTAAGCGCAAAGCCTGAACCTTCACACCCTCCCATTTCAGAAGAGCCACGTCACCCCAGCAGGGCAAGCCCGTGAGGCCACCCCACACTGCTGGACACGCACCCGACCAGAGGCTTCGAGGCAGGTCTAGTGGCCACAGGGATGAGGCCTGACCGCCTAGAGCTGACCTACGCCCCCGGCTGCCGGGACGGCCGTAGGCCGCTGTGGCCTCAGCACCGCCCCAACTTACGTTAACGTTGGAGATCTTCTCCCAGTCGTGGCCATCCAGCCTGTTCCCCAGCAAGGCCTCCTCTGGGAGCTCCCTGGAGGAAGGAACAGGTCGCCAGGGTCACGCCTGGCCTTCCTCGCCTCTCCCCAGGTCACACACCCCCCACAAGACCTAGCTCACCGGATATCCTGGACCTCCTTCTCCGCCTCTTTGCTCTGCTTCTCCAGGACCTGCCTCTCTGCCTCACTGGTCACCCTACTCCGTTTCTGGTGCAAGTATTCAAGCCTACGGGGCAGAGCAGAGGCACCGGGGTTACTCGCATCAGGGCCGTGCCCCGGGGGAGGGGGACGGCGTCTCTGGGGCCAGCTCGGCCTCCCCGTGCACCGGGGCACGTGCACCGCTCCACATGATGAGGCCCGGTGGCAGGGAGCACACACAGGAGCCTGGTCCCGGCTCTGAGCCTGCCTCTTGCAGGCAGAAGGCTGTCCGAGCTCCACGCCCAGAGGAAGCAGCCAGCGACACCCCTCTCTGGGCTGTCACCATGGTCACGTCAGTGACCAGCATGACAAGTCTGCTGACACAGATAACCACCCGCTCAGCAGCCCAGCCGCCGGCCCTGGGCCCGGCGTGCAGGGACGTGCTCCGAGGGCAGCCTGGCGACAAAGCCTGCAGGAGCCCCTTCCGGAGGCCAGGGGAGAGGACCCATCACTGAGGCTAGTCCTGACCCACGCGCGGAGCCACGAGACTGCGGGCAGCCCCCAAGACTCCCGGCCCGGCCACAGGCGCTGCGATCCGTTCACACGACATCACCCCTTCGGCACACAAAAAGCGGGTCTCGTGAGCAGTCCCGATTTTCACAAGTGGACACTGAGCCCGAGACCAGAGAAACTACCCGAGCTGTGCCTGACGGAACGTGGCCGCTCGGCCTTCCCGGTTCTTGCACGCCTGGCCTCGAGCTCGGCTGCCTCCCTGGGGCAAAGTTGCAGGGGTGAGTGCCTCTCCCACGGGAGCAGGGGGACACGGCCACAGCACGCGTCCGCCTGTCACCAAGCCTCCGGCCTGGACCCCTCGCGCTCCCGGCGGGGCTGGCGCCGGCGGCTGTTCCTACACTCACTTCAGTAACTTGGGCTGAAGCAGGCGCTGGAGGCGGTCGCTCACCACCGACCTTCTGAGCAAGGCCTTCTCCCAGCTTTTCCCTGCGAAGAAACGACGGCATCAGCGGAGCCTTCCCGACTTCCCCTCGACCAAGTGGTGGGCACGTGACCGTTCCAGGACCACGGCGCCGGCCGGGTACCCCAGCCCGGCTGTCGAGCGAGCATGGCGCCCTGGCCCGAGCTCACGGAAGGGCCCCTGGGGCTGTGTGTTCAGGAATAAGACACGTGAGACTACACAGTGAGCCGTGGGGATGGTGGTCCCCACGTGGCGCGTGGGACAGGCTGGGGCTTTGAGTGGCCAGTCCCAGTGGTCAAGGCCCGAAGGAGCCCACGGAACCAGAGGAGGGTGCCCGTGGAGAGGCAGGGCTGTGGCGCTGAGGGCCTGGCGCAGGGGCTTACACTTAGTCACCAGGAGCTCCTCGAAAGCCTTGATGCCCTGGGCGGCCTTCTCCCGCGTGTCTTCGTTGGCTGGAGGCCCCTGCCAGACAGGGCAGCGTCACGACGCGGACGGACGCCGAGTGCTCTCGCCCCACGGCCCGCGCTTCCCCTCGGCCTCCTCGAGCAGCCTGGCCACGCGTGAGGCCTGGCAGTGGACACCTGGGCCCAGCGCTGGACTCTGAGCGGCCGTGAGCACGACCCGGCCGGCACGGGCGGGCTCAGCAGCTCCGGCCCTCTCTGCCAGGCCTCTCGGATCGGGCCGAGGCGCCCCACCCAAGGCGCCCCTCCTTAACGAAACGTCTCTGGGGCTTATCTGTGGAGCCGGGGTCAGCGGGCCACATTCCAGGCCCACAGACCACGTTCCAGGCCCAGAGACCACGTTCCAGGCCCAGAGACCACGTTCCAGGGCCACAGACCTTGACTTCTACCACTAGACACCAGAAGGTTTTAGGAGGATCGGAGAACGTCGTCCTGAAGAACACGAGGGAACAGACAACACCCACAGCAGGTGCTGGGAGAAGAGCCCCTTCCCACGCAGCCTGCCCCTCCCTCACGGGTGACAGTGGAGCCCCGGCTACTCACCACTCCGGTGACCCTGTCCTTGAAGTAGGGCTTCATGAAGTGCCCTATGTACAGATTCGGGGGCAGACTCTTGCCGTCTTTCACCTTGGGGCCTTTGGACCCTGCCAGGTCACACATGATCTCCTCCTGTGACAGACACAGGGAGCCCATCTGGGGCCAGGCAGCAGCGGTGCCCTTGTGGAGAAGGCGACCGGGGCAGCCAGGGAGCAGACGTAACCAGAAGCACCAGTCCTGGGGTGCCTGGCCACGGGGCTGCTGAGGGCCCGTCCTACCTGCTGCTCCCGGTTCTGGGCCAGCAGGAGGCTGACCTCCGCCAGCCTCTCCTGGATGACCTCCTGGTAGACCATGTTCAGCTGCAGGCAGGTCTCCGGGTCTTCAGGGAGGGTCTTCTTGGGGTCGTCCTCGCCATTGCTGGCCTCTCCCCACCTCTCCTCTTCCTGGTCACAAGCGGGGAACTACGGGTGAGGCGGGGGGGCCTGCAGACCCGCCCCCCGTGACCCGGGCAGCACAAGCAGCCTCTGAGCTCGTGCCCATCACTGGGCCAACAAGGGTTGGGGCCACGTACAGCGTGTGCATAGGCCACAATCAAGGACACGAGAAAACCAATGTCTGGAGGAACGTCTCGGGGGGGGGAGGCGTGACGACGTGAGCGCTTTTCACTTTCCACGATAAATGTTTCTGGTGAACCTGAAGTTCAGAACGGGCCTCCGCCCCAGCAGGGGACAGTGAGCAGGGACACGAGTGAGGAAGGCCATCACAGGGCCGGCAAAGCTAAGAACCGGGAAGAGGCTGCTCGCTGCCCGGCAGGTGAGGAGCTACGGGAAGCCTGTGGCACGGGGACCACTGCTCGTTGAAACCAGGAAGCGAAGCTGTGCCTCCTGCCTCAGTGAAAATCTGAAAAGCGGATTGTAAAAATTCTCCAGGTTAACGTGAGATTCCAAAACAAACCAGAAGCGGCAAGAAAAACTGGAGTGGCCCAGTTGGGGATTTATGCCTCTTGACTCTCTGAGCTCCCCGTAATGGGCGTGGGTCGACCTGACGTCGTGTGTGGAAGGGTCCGAGCAGGTGAGGCTGGCCCCTCGTAGCTCTCTCGCTCACTCGCTCTCTCTCTCCCCCCCCCCACCCCCGCAGGCTCAATCTCCTGAACTGTGAGATCATGATCTCTCTCTCTCTCTCTCCCCACCGAGAGCGAGCTCCTTTCTGTGCCTCGGTCTACAGCGGGCCCACATGTGTGACCGCCCAGGACCGTGCCTGCAAGGACTGAGGCAGAGACAGGGAGCTACGAGGGGCCAGCCTCGCCTGCTCGGACCCTTCCGCACGTGACGTCAGATCGACCCACACACGTTACGGAGAGCTCAGAAAGTCGGCAGGCGTAAATCCCCAACTACTAACAACAGTCGTTTCTTGGGACAATTTCCGTTTTGGTGACAGATACTTTGGGATACGTCATCTTCAGTGACGGGCACGCAGAAAAATCAAGACGAGCTCAGAGCACTGCCCTCCTGGGCCCACTGGCAGGGTGGCAACTGCCTGGGCGGGCTCCACCAGCTCAGGCCGGTACTTACCGAGGCCAGGGAGCCAGCAGCGTCCGAGTCCTCTTCAGGCAGCGAGTCTGTGGGAACACAAGCACAGGGGACACAAGTTGGGGACGTGATGGGATGCAATACCCGCCAAAGAAACGACCGGCAGGTGCAGCACAGGGCTGTTTCCTGATAGCCACAGGCGAGGGAAGGGCCGAAAGGCCTCAGGACAAGACTGTATTGCCTGGACCCTCCCTCCCTGAGGGCTGGTGGCTGAATGCTACCCACTAACTAACCAGGCAGGACAGGCCCCGAGCCAAGGGCAGGGGCAGCCAGGAAGGGAAGACACAGAGAACAGGGTCCGCCAGGGCAATGAGGGGAAGCCTTGCAGGAACAGACCCGTTCGGGGGAGCTGGAGCTACTGGGGGGTGGGGAGCAGGTGCAGAGGCCCTGATCGTAGGTGAGAGAAAGGCCCCAGCGTGGTCAGAAACTCTGAGAAACTGAGACTTAGAGCTGCACCTGGGGCTGGGGAGAGGTGGGCAGGCCTGGGGGCCCAGGGGAGCCTGTGGGGTGACTCTCAGCTGTCCAGCATGGTGGCTGTCTGGCACGGAGGTGGCCGACGATCTGATTCTTGGGAAGGGCAGCCGGCCACCCACCTGGGACAGAGTGACAGAGATGCCCCCAAAGGGCACTCAGGCGCAGCCGGCAGGTCCACGGCACGTGGAGGAGGGGCGGAGAGAAACCATCGCCGGGAGTAAAGGCAGAGGCCAGCTTGCGCGAGAAACGGCTGGTCCGCAGCCTGCCGTGGCTGCCAGGAGCCGGAGGGCAGATGGATCCGGTCTAGCCACGGCCTATGAAAGCTTACCTGCTTCAGAATCCAGTGCAAGACCAGACTCCGAGACCTCCACGCTGATACTCGAGGAGCTGGGATCCAAGATCCTTTCTAATTCTTCAATCTCCTTTGCTATTTTCTCTCTTTCGGCGTCCACGTCCATGACTCCTACCTGCCACCAGAGTACATCATGAGGTTTCAGGAACCAAGAGTCTGCAGACACACACCCGTAGGGGATGACAGAAGCCTGACCAAAGCAGGCGCTCCCACTCGGGGGAGCCCTGGGACTGTGATATGACACCCCCCCCCCCCGTGTCCCCACGAACACCCGCTGTTTGTTCTAGCGGGTGAGGAAACCATGTGAGTGTGACCTGCCCACTCTGATCTAAGGCTGTGACCAGCAGGGGGGCAGGGCAATGGACACCTGGACACCAACATGGCCCAAGAGCCTGGCCTGTCTTCCCAGAGCCAAGCCACAAGAGAGCTGGTCACCCAGTGCAGAAACAGCAGGTTGTGGTGGCAAAGTCACCAGAGGACAAGAACGAGACCCAGGCAGTCAGGACCTCAGCTGCGCAGCCTGCTCCCCTGCCAGGAGACGCCCAGAGAGCATCTGGCAAATGTGCAGGAAATGCAGGTGGCAGGCACTACGGGGGCAGCAGGAACGAAGCCCCCTGAGGTTCCCTGCTCCCTCTCCAGCACCTACCACGGCACCTATTGAACGAACAGAAACTTCTTTCTTAATGATACCAGTCTGGGAAATCTAAAAGGGACAGAAAGCTGGAAAGAGACCTAGGAGAATAAAACTGCGGCAGAGAAAAGAGCAAAGGAACACAGCACAGACCTAGGAGCCAACGACCAAGCCCAGAAACATTCCCGCTGAAATCGGACAACGGCAGCCACCAAGCGGGAGCACGCTTCAGCCCGATCCGCAGCACTGAGCGCCGTCTACACTCTAATCGTGTGTAACCCCAACTAGCCAAGAGTCACGCAGCTCTGCAGAGCCGGCAGCGGCTACCGGGGCATCAGGCCGCCAACCCCACGGCCAGCCCGGGCCCCGGCCCCGTTCCTCCCACCGCCTCTCCTGGGCCCCAGCCCCGCTCCTCCTACCGCCGCCTCTCTCCGGACCCGCCGCCCTCACCCTCACACTCACCCTCCGGCACCGCCGCCGCCAGCGCCACCGCCCCCGACACTTCAGTGGCAGAGCGACGAGAGCGCCGCGCACCGGAAGTCCCGCCTCCGCGGCCGCGGCCGCAGCGCGGGGCACGCCGGGACGGGGCTGGCGGGCGGGTGCTGCCCTCGCGCGGCCGCCCTTGGGACTGCCCGCGACCGTGCGCCGCCGTGTGGGGTTAGCGGCGCCGGACCGCTGCTTCTCGCCGGAGCGTGTGACCTCCGGTATCGCCGAGTCCCGCCTGCATGCTTCCGCCTCTGCTAACTGTATTCGGGGCTGTTGGTTTGCAGCCAGTGCGCAAACTTGCCGAGTGCTCAGTGCTGCCGCGCGGCCGGGCCAGTGGGTAGACAGCCCCCCGCGCTCTGACCCCGCGCCCTGAGAGTACCTCGGGGGACTTCGGGGCGCCGCCCAGGCCGGGTTGGGCCCGCCTGCAGTTGCGCCTTCTTTGGGCAGAGCGGGGGTGGGGGCGCCACCCTCGGAGTGCGGGGCGTCTCGGAAGACGAGGAGGAGTCCACGGGAACCGAGGAGCGTACCTTCCCCTGGTGGACAGAGCAGGCAGAGCTTCCGGCCCCGGCACAGGTGGAAGGAACCGACGGGACAGCCAGCGTCCCGGGAACCCACCCGCCAGGACCGGGGGCCGCCTGGCGCTGGAACTCCAGACGCAGAGCTGGATGCCCAACAAATTTAAGCTCTTCACCAGGGAACGCCCCAAACGTACTGTAGGAGCCTGTCTGTGCGCCACGCTCCTTTATCCAGACCCTCCTCCCGGCCACCCGCCCCCAGCCCCTTCGCCTGACCTTGCGGAGGTGGTACAGGTCTGTGCGGGATGAAGGGCAGGATCAGGAGTAGGTGGAGCGCACCTGAGGCTCACTCGGGCGGCGTGCTCGGGCCCAGCCTGGCCTGCGGGGGGAGGGAAAGTACACCAGGCTGGTGGTGATCTGCCACCCGCATCCCACCCCCTTAAAACACGGAGCCTGCAAGCATCCTCCCGCCAAGCCCCATTCCTGCTCTCCGTAGCTTTCCCAGGCTGTTGTGGGCACACCCAGAAGAAAATGGGGTCCTAGCACTTGCCCGCTAGACCGGCCTGTCTAAAGTCTGCTCCGACCACAGAGCCCGGTACCCACTTCTCACCAACAGGCAGGAACAGGAGGGGACGGGTGAGGAGGAGCAGGGTGTCTTCGGCAGGGACTTCTGCAAAGCTCTTACCCGTAGCCAAGATCGGAGGGTCTAGCAGTCCAAACGTCATTCAAAACTTCCACCATGTGACCGAAGAACGCCCCGACACCAGAATCCAGCGTGTCCAACTCCGAAACACCCGGCCGTGACGCACATCTAGCGGGCCGGCCACCTTGGTCGGGCCCGGCAGCAGTGACCGGGGTCTACCCCTGACCCCACAGGCCACGGGACTAACGCTTAATTTGTCAGCACAAATCACCCGTTACGACAAGACGCATGCCCTAAAGTCAGAGAACGGTACTAGGTTTCTTAAGCGTAAAGAAGCGGTTAAATCGGAAAAAAAAAGGGACAGTTCGTGTGAGTTTTACGGTTTATTAAATAGGAAAGCGGTCCATCTGAACAGAAGAAAAGGAAATTTATTTTACAAAATAACATCTAGAGAAAAATGGCCAAAAAGGCGTATGGTGCCCCCCCTACATTGGAAAGCAGCTGGAAAAGCACCCCGGGAGACCTCGTGCTGACCCAGAAAGGCTGCGCACACAGTCTCAATCCCTGAATTCCAAACTTCATTGTACAAGATGCCACTCGAAACGTGTATCAAAACCCTCCAGCCGAAGCAGCTTTTCAAATCCGAAGGCCCACAGATGCGTTTAGATGGTCGCACCCAGTGGCGCGCCTGTGTGACCTGGGACCCCGCGGAAGGACAGCAGCCAGGCTCAGGTCTCCAACTGTACGAGCCGCCCGTGAGGCCCCAGGAGGGGACTCTGAGCCGGCCGGGGCACCAAGTGAGGTCACAGAGGCATTAGGGCCTTGGGCGGCGAGCACGGAGCCACGGCTCACCTTACTCCCTCTCCTTACGGAATCAAGGACGATCGACTGAACTTATCTTACGATCGACATTCTGGAATGACGACGGAAAACACTTATTACAGAACTGCCGTTTTCACGTTTAGTAACTTCAAAATATCACTGGCTTTCACAGAAACGTCTTCCGATAGAGCATCAGTCCACCAAGTAGCAGGAGCTCGCCAGGAAGGGTCGCGTAGAAACCAGGTGCAGCTCTCCCACGCGGGGGGCTCCTCACTGCAGCTGGCTGTTAGGGCTGTTTAGGTCACGAAATTAGCGGCACGGTTGAGTATTTTTACTACGGCCGAGGACGACGTACTTAAAGACACAACGGCATTTTCCAACCCGGCGAGCGGCGGCGTCCGGACGTAAGCAGGGCTGCGACCTGGAAGCACCTCAGAGTTCTCAAGACTCCTCTTCCTCATCTTGAATTTCAGAAATTCTGTCTATGGATTTAAGGATTTCGGCCACAAGATTCAACGTTTCAGCTCCAGAAACCAGCTGCCTGAAACGGAAACGTGGATGTTACCGTCCGCTACCACGGCTGGGCAACGTCAGAAGCAACAAAGCAAAGTTCCAGGGTGAAAAGCAGGCTTTGGGTGGGGGCCCCTCTGCCCCAGAGGCGCCCGCGGTGGGCCTGGCCGCCACCACCCTTGTGGAGCTCGGCCCGTGGCACACAGACGGGGACGCGCAGTGGGAGCCACCACAGCGGACCCTTCCCAGGGGCCTCCTAAGAACCTCTTTGCTTCTTAGGACAAGAGGGAAACGCTGTGACTCATCCCCATTCAGAACTGCGACATTTCATAGGTGAGGGAGGCAGGACTCGTGTCTGACGTCAGTGCTCAGGTGAACACGGCTGTTGCCATGCAGACGATTCCAGAGCCCGCCGGTCGGGTACGCATTGAGTGGCCTCGGGGTTAAGAGGACCGTCAAGCGCACTTCTGTTCCCAGAGCCCCGTCCACTGCTCGGGGTGCGGTCATGGCTTGAAACCCTGCGCTAAGGGAATCCGCCTCCCCGGGGACACCGCCTCACCCCCGCCCGTGCCGAGGCGCCCTCAGCTCCCCAGCGCTCACTTTATGGAGGAGTGGGCGTTGTTCATGACGACGCGAAGGTTCTGCAAGGCCACGTCGGTGTTGTGCTTCACTATTGTCAGGCTGGCACCCTGGCCGGACCGCAAGGCCTCATTCTCGCGCTTGAAGTTAGAGACCTGCGCCTGGAGGGTGGGCGAGAGTGGGAAAGGGCTTTTGCGGCTGCAGAAGAGAGAGTCTGAAAGGCAGTCCAACTAAAACTGACCACGGCACCCTCAGCAGAGGAGGAGGGGGTGGGGGGTGGGGGACAGGGCTAGCCCCCGCAAAAGCCACTCTCTGCTGAGGGGGCTCTTAGAGGACACGGGCCTGTCCTGTCCTTCAGTCTGTCCTCAGCGCTCCTCCACAGGAATGAGAAATTCGGGTCAGCATCCGTGCTGTCCCAGATGACACAGCAAATGCCCACGACCCTCTCGGTGAGCAGAAAACACGGGGCCAGAACGACCGGGCTGCTTCTTTCACTTGAGGTGGGGGGGGGGGGGGTTGGGGAAAGCCTGCACGGCCCGAATACAGGGGTTCCCGCTGCTGGGGAGGTCCCCCGGGTTTGTATCCCTGCCGTTCAATCACCTGCAGCAAGCTTATTTCCTGCTTCAGTTTCAGGATGTGATTTTCCGCCTTTACAGCTCGTTTCTGTCATAAAAACAAAAACAAGGAGGCATCGCTAACCAGCAATGCGGTGAGATACCCTCACGGGGTGCTGCTCTGCCCAGCAGGTGGGCCCATTGTGAGGGACCCCTGCTCACTCCGCGCCTCTGTGGGCTGACAACAGAGGGTCACGCCCGGCGCGTCACAATGCCCCCCGGCCCCTCGTACCGTCATCAGCTCCAGGTTCTGCTCCACCTGCTGGACCACCGACTCCAGATCTCGGTAGTCACTCTCCTCCTTTATCATTTTTGCTTCCAGCTTCCGCTCCAGCGTCCTCACCCTTGGGAGACAGGAGACCAAGTCACTGCCAACTCACGCATCCGGCTCTCAGAATGCGTCCGAGAGGCAGTTAGGTCGGGCGGGTTGGCTGAAAACCCCGAGAGCCCGCAGCCTCGGCGGGAGCCCCCGAGAGCGTCCCGAGCTGGCTCCCGATCACCAGTTCGGCTGTCCTTATCAAGTGTGCTCGGTTGGGGTCTAACGTTCAAAATAAACTTTCGTGCAGAACCAGACACGCGTCTGAGGCGGAGGACCTGCACGTGACGAAGGCTAGACTCGGTTCAACTCTGATCGCTTCATTACCGATTTACAATGGATTCGGGTGTTAGCAGGCATTTTGAATTGCGGTCCTAACTGAGAGCTTACATACATTTCTGTTTGAGTTTCAGAGAAGCTCTGAACCTCAGTCAGCTTTCTTCTCAGCTTAGAGTTTTCATCTTTCAGCTGCAGAGAAAGAAAACCCTCATTAGAAATTCTGAGCCTCGGTGTCTCACTCAAAAGGGGTCTGCGTCTCTGTAATTTGGTCCCAGAACTCCCCGATGAACAGAAACGTTCTAGGCCGTCAGCCTCCCGTCCACTCACGAAGGAAACGCACACGCAGAAGTGTCTCCTCCGGAAGGCCTCCGGTTACGGACGCCGACTGCGCTCGCGACTCTTTTTTAGGGGATGATCCTCTTTAAGAAATCTCCTCTAGTCAGAGCACGGCGAGGTGTCCCTGAGCTGCCGCCGGGAGGGGACCCTTTCCTGAGGGGAGGCCCTCGGAGGGCCTGAGCCAGACCACACCGCACCGCCCTCCACAGTGCTCTTCAGGTGGCACATCACACACGGGATCAGTCAACACGGGGGACCGGTGCACAGGGACTCTAGCAGACGGCCGCACCACAGACTGTCTTGTCCTCGGAGCCAAAACCCCAGGCCACCGTGGACACCAGGAGGCTCGGGGTCCTCTGCGAGCGCGCTGCTCACACGCGGGTGCCGGCCAGGGGGCCGCCGTGGGGCCCCCTCACTTACTGCTTCGTAGCTTATCTGCAGCGTCCGCAGGTGCCTGTCTCCCAGAGACTCTCCGGGAGCCGCGAAGTCTGCGCTGGGGCTCCCCGCCGGAGAGGCGCGGGAGTCAGAGTCACTCAGGGTCCACGGGGGCAGGGTCTCGGGCCCCACCAGCTCCGACGGGGTGGAGAAGAAGGAGACGTATGTGCTGCAGGGCGACGTGCTGGCGGCGCCTCCCAAGGAGCGGGTCTGCTCCACACTGGACGGCAAGTAGGCCCCGTTCCACCCTTCGTCCTCGTCCTCGTCCTCGTCCAGAAGGTCGCCAGCCCCCGTAGGGTCTTCGAAAAACGGCTGCTGATATTCCAGGCCATACCCCACGGTCTGGGGGGTTGGGGAGTTGCGGCCGAGTCCCAGTGGGTGCCTCGTGGGTTCCTAAGGAAGATGGCCAGACGCACAGCTCAGACTCAGAAGCCACTGGAGGCCAGTCTTCCGGGGGGCGCCTGACAGTGGAACGAGAGGCCCACCCGCCTCCCAGGAGAGAGGAGAGCCAGAAAGGGTCCCACCGGCGTTGGCTGTGGGCTCCCTTTGCGCCGCCCCCCGCCCCCGGATCCTGCAGTGTCCCCCACATCGGGAGAGGGATGTCCTCCAGACGTTTCTCTGTGTACGGTTGTCACAAACGATGCCTCGATTTACCTTTGAATAAACCCTGTTGTTGGCGGTGTCTTCTCCCGACAGGCCGAGGTTCTTGGTTTTCAGAAACTCTTTGAAGGAGAACGGATTGGCCTCAGCAAGATCTTCAAGCTTATCATCTGCAACGGTAACGCACGTCACAAATCCAGAAAGTCTCCCAAGACTCGTTAAAAGGGAGCTTCCCTGTTAGTTTCTTTCCAGAACACGGCCACATCTAAAATCAGGACTGCCACCCTCGTCACCCCACCAGAACTCAGCGAATGCTAAGAAATGAGAAACCTAGCCAATAAAGCAGACCCGCGTCCACATTCTGAGTTCTCTTTCCCCCTGGTTCCTGCACCTTGCTGCCCATGGCAATCACCTGGGGGTCTTTACAAGGACAACTCACCTCCATCCCCATACAGCCGAGTTAGCTGGCCTGGGGCATGACCTGCGCCGGGGGCCATCAGTTCCAAAGGTGCAGCCAAATTGGGGGCCACTGCCCCCCACCCCTTCCCCTGCTCACTCATCCCCTCTTCCCTGCTCTCTTCTCGGCCTCCCTCTCGCTCTCCTGGCCCCTAACCAGCCACCCTGCGACCCTTTCAGTCCGCGATCATCAGAGCCCAGGTGCCAACTTTGTGTGATGCTGACTCCTGTTACCCCTAGCACTTGCTGCCTCTTCAGACCCCTTTAGTGTGACTCCCCACGTCTGCCATCCCGCATGTCCCGGCTTCCCCTGTCCTTGTACCCTCTTTCCTTCTACCCTAGGATCACGATGGACTCTGTAGGTCTCTACCCCCCCCCCCCCGCCGTCTTTCAGACTCCGGGCACAAAGTTATATGCTGTCAAATGGACAACTCATCATTGGCCGCGTGCTTGGCATTTTGTGTCGGGCAGAGAGAAAAAGAAAGGATCTTGTCTAACTACCCTACCTCCAAAATGTGTCTCCTGGGCTCCTGGCGGACCTTGCTTAGTGCATTTCCCCTTTCCGTAGCCAAAATCTGCAAAGAGACGTCATCACCCTACTGTGGTCACCTTTGTGACAGCTTTTTTTTCAACACGGGGTCTCTACCACAGTGATTCTCACAGCGTGGGTAACTTTTGAAACACAAGCCCCCAGGCTCCTGCCCGCGGCAGTAGAACTTCTGTGGGCCCTGGCATCTGTGATTCAGAAAAAGCTTCCAGTAGGCTCTGATGGGCAGTGTGGCTGTGCACGTCCCCCGTCCGCGGGGTCTTCTGAATCCTCTCGTGGATTGCCACTCCTCTCTGAGACCCCGATGGAAGCACCTGAACTCTCACCACTCACCCCAGCCCACAGGCAGCGGAACTGCTTGGGGGAGAACGAGGCCACTGCCCTTACTGGACGAAGGCACCCTGGCCTTGCGCCCCACCACCTGGAAGGAGGAGATGGCTTGCAGTGCTCCCGCTAGGCATACCTCTCTTTCAGCACTTACCACCATCCTACCTTGGAAGTGTCTGTGTTGGGGGGGGTGGGGGGGGCTCCCCAAGGCCAGACTGCGAGCTCCTAGCTGGCGGGGGGGCCGGTGCACGGTGGCACTGAGTGCCCCTCGCCGGGTCGAGGGCAGAGCTAATGCTAACGTGGCGCCGGCTCGGGGTCCCTGAGGCTTGTCTCTCACCTGTGTCTCCCACGGAAGCTAGCACCGGACTGGGCACATAGCACATAAACGTCGGCCGAATGCCGAAGAAGTGGGAGTCCAGGTCCCTGCCATGGGGGCGCTCACAGTCTAGCTGGGGGAGACAAGACCGGCGCTCACAGAACGCAGGAGCTGCAATAACATCAACAAGACCGATTGGCCGCGCGCTCTGCGCCGCCCGCCTCACCTGGAGCCCGTCCCGGCGGGTCGGGGGCGGCCCCGGGGCCCGGCGGGCTCGGCCCCGCCGTCCCGCCCGGCCGCTCACCGTCCGGAATGACGAGGCTCCGGGCTCGCGACAGCGGGGGGACGCCAGGGCGGCGCGCGTAGCCGGCCATCGTCGCGGGCCCGGCGGCGTCGGCCCACCCTAACCCGGCAGCGGGGGCTCCATGGCCCCGGCTCGGCCCCGGCCGCGGCCCGAGTCCCCCGCCCCCGTCGCCCGCCGCCCGGCCGCCGCTCCCAGCCTCTCGCAGCGGCTTCCGCTCCCGGCACCGGAAGCGCGCTCCCGAACGTCGGGGGCCGGCGCCGCAGGGGCGGGGCGGCGGGGGCGGGGTCGGAAGTGACGACAGAAGCAGGGGGCGGAGACTTAAGATGGCGGCTATGGCGCTGGCGGCGGCGCGGCTGCTGCTGGTTCGCGGCTCGGGCTCGTGGCGCCGCTCGCGGCTGAGGTGAGCCGGGGACGCGCCGGGGGTCAGCGGGGGACCCGGGGCGGCTCGCGTCTGTCCGGACGCTCTGCCTCTGGCTTCCCCACGCCCAGGCGCCGCGCCGGGGGTTCGGGCTCGGGCTTCGGGACCCTGGCTTCGTCTCCGAGGCGCCGAGGGCCCTTCCCTGCCTGGGCCCCCAGCTCCGGGTCCCGAGACCCATCCGCCTGCCCTCTCTCGGGCCGCTGGGTCCTCTCCCGCCTTCTCCCGGGCCGACGGGGCCTGTCGGAGGCCACGTGTCATCTCCGCCCCGGCCCCCGTCCTGCCGCGGGGGCCCCCCCCACCCCTTGTGAGGCCGAGCCCGCGGGGCCTCCGTGCCCCAGACCGCTGTGCTGTGTCCCCTCGCCTGCAGACAGCGCGCTTTTTCCGTCCCCGCAGCCTTCCCGCCTTCCTGGCCGCCAGCACGTCCACTCGGGCCACAGTCGGTGGCGGCCCCTGGCTGTACGCCGCACCGTGCCGGGCGGAGATAGCGGGCGCAGGCAGGAGCGCGGGCCGCGTAGGAGCCGCGGTGTGAACGCTTAAAAGGAGTCAAGCAGTGGGATCGGACTTCCCCTAGAGTGCGGAGGGGTCGCCTCGGGAGGAGGCGGCATTGAAGCCAAGAGGGGAGGCGCGGGAGGAGGGTCAGGCCCCGGCCAGGCGGGAGCAGGAGGAACAGAGGCGTTGGGGTTAAGGAGCCAGGTGTGTGTGTGTTCAGGGCAGCACCCGCAGGCCAGTGTGAGTGGGTCCTGGGGGGCGGTGGTGGGGACGGCTTTAAGAGAGGAGTTTGGAGAGAGTTGGAGTCCAGACCACCTGGGGCCTTTTGGGCCCCATGGCAGGGGGTGGGGGGTGGCTTCTATTTAGACTACGGTGGGGCAGTTGAGGGCCAGAGCGGAGCTCGGTGCTGTAAGAGGGATTTAACCCGGGCCGTCAGGGTGAGGTGCGGTGGTTAATCGTCTGCTCTGTAAGAGATGTTTATGAGAGAGAGCGGTTACGGCCCAAAGAACTGACCAACTGGCCACGGCCCCCTGGGCTGAGCCAGGATTTGTCCCCAGCAGTGGTGTTCCTGCCTGCTCCCGCGTGTTGTCGCTGAGTGCTCACGTAGACGGGACGCGACGGCCGGTCACCACGGGCTCCGCGGTCTCAGGTCTGTAACCGGCCACTCTTCTCTGTAGGTCCGGAGCTCCCGCACACAGATGCTTCAGTAGTGGCGGGGCCTACCCCGGCACCCCGCTCTCCTCCCCCTTCCCTGGCGTGCCGCAGCCTGTTTTCGCTACGGCTGGTGGACAGGAAAAGTTTGAAACCAAAGTGACCACGCTGGATAACGGGCTTCGCGTGGCGTCCCAGAACAAGTTCGGACAGTTTTGTACGGTGGGAAGTAAGTACGGTCGGTAGTGTCGTGGGTGCTTCACTGACCGCTGTGCTTGGTACGCGGTTCGTGCGCTGGATCCGGAGGGGAAAGCACGCTCTAGAATCTGGAAACTGAGTACTCTGAGCGTGAGCCGCCGTGTCGGTGCTGGGCTTTCCCCCTTTGTACCTTCCGAGAATTCTAAACCGTCTCCACCACCAATACCAAGCGTACGACTCCGTGAGCGTCGGCACGCGTGCGGCTGTGGGTACATAGCCCGGGGAGTGGACACGCTGTCACCTTCACCTGGTGGCGCCGGCCTGTTTGATCAACTCAGTTGTAAAGGTTTCTCTTGATTGAATTCCTCCTTCTCAACATTTGACTTAACTTGTCGTTTTTCTTTTCATTGCCAGTTCTTATTAATTCAGGATCAAGATACGAAGCCAAATATCTTAGTGGAATTGCTCACTTTTTGGAAAAATTGGCATTTTCGGTCAGTGTACGATTCGTAATTTTTGAGACTTTGGGAAGGATCTACCACGTTTTGTTTTTTTTTTAGAACGGTTATCTTAATAAGTGGCTGACTTGATAAGGTGTTGTTGCTAAAAGATGTTTAGGTTGGAAGACGATTTGGTTTCACGTTTTAAAAGCCAAAATAGGTTTTCTTTTCTAAAACCATATGTTAGAAGTTGCTTTAGATTTTCTTACTTAGATTCACTCGTTTGTTTTCACTAGTCGACAGATCGATTTGACAGCAAAGATGAAATTCTGCTTACGTTGGAAAAGCACGGGGGCATCTGTGACTGCCAGACGTCAAGGTACGCCAGCTTATTTTGCAGCCACGAACTGTGGTTGTTATTCTCTGTCAGAGTCCCACTGAAACCCACCTCCTGGAGAAGCTGGGGACGTTGGCGTTGAGAAGGAGCCTGGCCTGGGCAGGGTTGGGTGAGGGATTTGGTGGCGGAAGGACACAGGCGGCAACACTTATAGCAGAGAGCACACACCGGAGAGCCAGGCGGTCCCGGAGGTTGCCGGCTGGGCCCTGGGGACACAGAGCAGGCCCCGTCCCCAGTGTGCTCCCAGAGCCAGCAGTCGGCTGCACCACAGGTAATGGAAACGAGAGCCAGGAACCGAGACTAGAGGTGGGGGCGTGGGGACAAGCAGGTGACCTGATCTGGAGTCCGGAAAGGAACGATAGCAGACTTGACATCGGCTGGTCTTGAAAGAGTTTGCCAGACTGAACGAGGGGTGGAGGTGGCCCAGACTCTGGGAACAGCAGGGGGAGAGGCTCAGCCCGGAAGAGGCAGTGGTCTTTTGGGGGACCGGGAGAGGTCTGGTGTGTAGCCAGCACGCAGATGGGGTGCAGGGGCTGTGGACGAGGGCAGGCGGAGTTGGTCCGCCAGACGTGGCTCCGGTCCCCGGCTGCATAAGGCTGTGCGTCCCCCGTGTCGACCCGTCGGTCCGGGCGGCAGACCCTCAGGAAGCGCGTGATGAAGCGCCCCCGCGTGGTGCAGGTGGTGGGGAGCCCGTGCTTGTGAAAAGGGCCGAGAGCTGGTCCTCGCCAACCGGGCTGGGCAGCCGCTTTCGCTCCAACGCGTGCGGGAAGTGGCGCTGGAAGATGGGGCGAACCAAGTGTGTGCTGGTCCTCGGTGCCGGTGGGGAGTGGCCCCCGTTTGCTGTGCACCTGTTACGCCCCTGACACCTGGTGTCGTTTCCTCTTTCCAGGGACACTACCATGTACGCTGTGTCTGCGGATTCCAAGGGCCTGGACACGGTGGTTGGTTTGCTGGCTGACGTGGTCCTGCACCCCAGGCTCACAGGTGCGCCCTGGGCTGTGGGCGGTGTCTGGGGGGCTGGACGCAGAGGGGGGCAGGCGGAAGCCCGGCCCCTGAGGAAGAGCACTGTGTCGCCCCCGCGGGCTCAGCTACCAGTGGGTTGTCACGATTTGCTAGGAAGTGACGCTGGTGGTCAGGAAGGGTCTTCGCGTCTAACGCTTTGACACCCCTTTATGCCTTTGGACGTTTTTAGTGAAGTTGGATTTTTAATTTCTTTTTTCCTTAAGTTTTTATCAATTCACTCGTTTAAGTAACTTTTACGCCCAGCGTGGGGCTGACACTCTCGATGCCGTGATCAAGAGTCGCACGCCCCTCTGATGGAGCCAGCGGGGCACCCCTGGGTCTTTCGTTTCTCAAAGGCATTTCAGACAGTCTTTGAAAACTCTGGCTGGCATGCTGCCGGAAGCTTCCACGTCCTGGTCTCCGTCCCCTTCCTTGGCCTGGTAGTAACCGGACTCTGATTCTGGGCCCGAAGGGGGCTGGAGTGGGCCGTGCCGACCATCCCAGCTGCCCTGGCCGGCCTCTGGTCACACCAGCCCGGCCTCGTGGTCCAGGACTGCAGTGCTGAGTTGAGAACTTTCCGGCACTTGCTCCAGCGAGCTGCTGAAATAGCAGCCACGACGTAGGCCCGTGCCTCTTTTTCCAGTGCCTTCACATCCAGTGCGGCTTCGTCCTCACAGCGGCCCTTTGGGACCGAGCGGTTAGGGGCCCGAGGGCCTCTCGTAGGGAGGAAGCTGGGGCTCGGAGCAGGCCCGCGTGACCGCCTCATGGCCGAGCCCGGCGAGGCCTGGCGCCTCTAGGCCCTGCCCGCCCGGCGCCGGCCCCCTCGCTCCCACCACTGCCCCCCCCCTGGTCTGCCCCAGGTGAAGGCGGAGGAGGTTGCCAGCGTGTCCTTCAGCCAGTCTGGTGGCACAGGCCCGGGGCCATGTCCCTCCTGGCTGGTGCCGTCTGAGCCTCGTCTGGGTGCTTTGCAGATGAGGAAATCGACGCGGCACGGATGGCTGTCCAGTTTGAGCTGGAGGACCTCGGTATGCGGCCCGACCCAGAACCGCTTCTCACAGAGATGATTCACGAGGTAAAACGCGAGACTCGCCACGCGCCCCCCTCCGTATCGGCGGCCCTCCTGCCACCAGGGCGGTTGGGAGGGGCCGTCTGCCTTCCTGAGGTCATTCCTACAGGTTCTAGGTGTGGTCAGAACGTGCTTAATTCCCAAATTTGCCACTCATGCGAGTTTTTCATTTTGTAATTTTTTTTTTTTTTTTTTTTTTTTTTTTAGCATTTTATCCCTTGTTTTTGAGAAAGTGTGAGCGGGGGAGGGGCTGAGAGGGAGAGAGAGAATCCCAAGCTAGCTCCATGCTGTCAGCGCAGAGCCTGATGTGGGGCTCGATCCCACGAACTGCGAGTTCATGACCTGAGCCGAAATTGGACGCTCAACCAGCTGAGCCACCCGGGCGCCCCTCGTTTTGTAATTCCTACAGTAATGATTTTTATCGCTCTGTTTCTAGAGTGAGGCTTTTATTTCATACGGGTTTTTTGAGTTTTCGTCCCGGAGAGGTAGATTTTGTGTTTTTTGGAAACACACAGAGCTATTCCTGCCAAACTAAGCAAAGCACCCACGGGCTCTTCCTGCCACAGCTGGGGTCCCGGCAGGCCCAGCGCCAGGGGGGGACACCTGGCCGTGGCCTTCCTGGTCACCGGTGTTTCTCTCCTCCTTTGTTAGGCTGCTTATCGGGAAAACACAGTTGGCCTCCACCGTTTCTGCCCCACAGAAAACATAGCAAAGATGGACCGAGAAGTGCTTCACTCCTACCTGAGAAACTATTACACCCCTGACCGCATGGTGCTGGCCGGGGTTGGGGTGGAGCACGAGCACCTGGTGGAATGTGCCAGAAAGTACCTGCTGGGAACCCAACCGGCCTGGGGATGTGAGAAGGCTGTGGACGTCGACAGATCGGTGGCACAGTACACGGGGGGGGTTGTCAAGGTAAAGCCGTGATGGAAAAGAGCCCGTGACCTTGGGTTGCGTGTGCCTTTTTTGACTTGGGTTTTGGCACGTTGTCGGCTGGAGCCTGTGGGTGTTACGGTCAGCCGTAAGCCCCTGGCTTTGCCTTTAATACGCATTCTGGTGCCTGAGCGTGACGTGTGTTCCTTGGTTAAAGCTGAGAGTTTGGTACAGACGGGAGGTGAAGGATAGTTCCTGTCTCTAGAGAGTTTTCTGGTGCTCGTGTGGGATTTCTGTGACTGTTTTTAAGCCGCTCCGACCTGAGGGGTGGCTGAGGCCTCCTTGTTTTCCACGTGGGTACACCACTCACCCTTCTTGGTTGCAGCTGGAGAGAGATATGTCCAACGTCAGTCTGGGCCCTGCCCCGTTCCCCGAGCTCACACACATCATGATAGGACTGGAGAGCTGTTCCTTCTTGGTAAGTGCCAGCGGGGCCCTGTGCGGCGTGGAGTCGGGCGTCCCCTCGCGGCTGAGCTCGGCCCTCACGTCTCTCGCAGGAGGACGATTTCATCCCCTTCGCCGTGCTGAACATGATGATGGGGGGCGGCGGCTCCTTTTCGGCTGGCGGGCCCGGCAAGGGTATGTTTACCAGGCTCTACCTCCACGTGCTCAACAGGTGGGTTGGGTCCCTTTCACCTGGCTGTCCCCAAGGTTGGCAGGCCCAGCTGAGGGTGCTTCTGGACCATGACGCCGCCTTCCAGGTGTCCCCTCGTCCGCGCTCCTTACAGGCACCACTGGATGTACAACGCAACCTCGTACCACCACAGCTATGAGGACACGGGCCTCCTGTGCATCCACGCCAGCGCCGACCCCAGACAGGTGAGGGCCAGCCCCGAACGCGGTGGCCTCTGCTTCCTGTGCAGGTCACGTCCCCGCATACAGAGCTGGTCTCTGGGAGCACAGATGTCACCACCTGAGTTAGAAGAAACGGGCTGTCACGTCCTGATCACGCTCTGCTTCGTCTCCACGTTCTCTCTTAAAGGTTCGAGAAATGGTGGAGATCATCACGAAGGAGTTCATTTTAACGGCTGGAACCGTGGATGTGGTAAGTGTGGCACAGGGCCACCTGCAAACGTCCCCACGGTGTTGGCGGGTTAGAGAACACAGTGTGGGGTGGCTGGTGGTGGGCCCATCCTCTGTGTCCCCAGCATCCCAGCCAGAGCAGTGCAGCCGAGCTCCTCCCCTCCTCCCTGGTCTCAGCGCACAGAACAGCCACTGCCCTCAGCACCCAGTCTGTTTGCATCTGACGGGCCCCGGGTCCTTTTTAAGCTCTACCGGAAAGAATAGCGCAGAGCAGTCTTTTCCTTTTAACGTTTATTCATCTTGAGGGAGAAAGCGTGCAAGAGGGGAGGGGCAGAGAGGGAGAGAGAGAATCCCAAGCAGGATCCACGCTGTTAGCGTGGGGCCCAACACAGGGCTTGAACTCACGAACCGGGAGATCACAACCTGAGCCAAAACCAAGAGTCAGACGCTTAACTGATGGAGGCTCCCAGGTGCTCCAGGAAAAGGAATATTTTTTTTAAAAATAATATGTGGGGATGCCTGGGTGGCTCAGTTGGTTGAGCTCTGACTTCGGCTCCGGTCATGCCCTCAGGCTCGTGGGTTCAAGCCCCACATCCGGCTCTGTGCTGACAGCTCAGAGCCTGCTTAGGATTTTCTCTCTCCCTCACTCTCTGGCCCTCCCTGGCTTATTCTCTCTCTCTTTCAAAAATAAATATTTAAAAAAAAAATAAAAATAGGTGTGCCTGTGTGGCTCAGTCGGCTAAGCATCCGACTTTGGCTCAGGTCATGATCTCATGGTTTGTGAGTTTGAGCCCCCATCTGGCTCTGTGCTGACAGCTCGGAGCCTGGAGCCTGCCTTGGATTCTGTGTCTCCCTTTCTCTGCCCCTCCCCTGCTTGCGTGCGTGTTCTTTCCCTTTCAAAAATAAACATTAAATGAAAATAAAAATACCGTATTTGTGGCACCTGGGTGGCTCAGTTAGGTGTCTGATTCTCGGTTTTGGCCCATTTCGTGATCCCACAGTTGTGGGTTTGAGCCCCACACTGGCACATGTGCTGTCAGCACAGAGCCTGCTTGGGATTCTTTGCCCCTCTCCTGCTTGTGCTCTCTCAAAATAAACAAAGTTAAAAAAAGTTTTTAAAAATAATATATTAAAAATCCGCGTCAGTGGCTCTGTTAGCGGTCTGCTGGGAAGTACTTCCCGCTAACGTGAAGCTAACTTGAGGTAGGTTTTATCTGCCTGGAGTTGCAAAGAGAGAAAGCGCTCATCTCAGATCGGAGATTATTTTCCTCCAGCAACGATGCGGACTCTCAGCGGCCAGTGTCGTCCGGCAGGCGTGCACGCTGTTCGGCGTCCGGCAGCTTCGTGTCGGTCGGGTGCCACCTCTCACCCGGCCGCTCTCCGTGCCCCCCGGTTTCGGGGCTGAGCTTTGTGAACGCGACTCGTGGGAGTCCCAAAGTTGCCAATTTCATGCCTGGTCAGAGGGGCTCACGGCACAGACTTGGCACACGGAGCTGGTTCCCTCCGAGTTCCTCGGGGGGCGTGGGGAGCCCGGTTGCCTGGGCCCTGCACCTGGCGTCTGGGTGGAGCCCCAGACCGTCGAATTTGTCTTCCTGGTGACGTGGACGTGGCTGGGCGACAGCGTGTGAGTTGCCGGGGACTGAACCGTGTGGCTTGGTGGTCGGACCCCCAGGTGGAGCTGGAGCGGGCCAAGACCCAGCTGATGTCCATGCTCATGATGAACTTGGAGTCCAGGCCTGTGATCTTCGAGGACGTGGGGAGGCAGGTGCTGGCGACCCGTTCCAGAAAGCTGCCCCATGAGCTGTGTGCGCTCATCCGTGAGTACCGTGCTGGCGGGCGGGCCCAGACCCGGCTCCCTCCCTTCCCTCCCAGAGGCCTGCCGGCCCGAGGAGGTGTGATGCCTGCGGGCTTTCGTCTGTGCCAGCCCTACTTCGTGTCCCTGAGTACTGACCCCTGTGCCCCCAAGTTTTCACCATTTTCCCTACCGCTCTGGGTTTTTAAGCGGATTCGCTGAGATAATGGACAGAAATGCTCCGCTCGGGGCTCGAACGGTGTTGCCCTTCATGGTGCTGTGGCAGGTGTCTTGGCCGCAGGTTTCCATGGCCTCCCGTGAGTGACCTTCAGGAAGTCCTTGAATGTCCTCTAAGTGTCAGAGTGTTACTTGTTTGTGGCCCTTTGGGAGACAAGTTTATTTTCTCTTTAGCAGGTCCTCAGAGTATCTGTGACACCCCCCCGTGCTGTTCTGTGGTGACGTTTGTTACCTCGCTGCTCTGGCACTCGCACCCTCCCCTGGGGCCCCCTCAGACCCTGGGGTGCACAGTACCCAGTCTCCCCTAGGCCTCATCCTCTGGAGCAAAGTCCCGCTGCCCATGCCTGCCCATGCCTGCCCATGCCGGGTGTTCCCAGGCAGGCTGAGCTTCCGGGCCCCTGTGTGTGGCCGCTCCCCTCCCCCCCAAGCCCTGGGGGTTCTTTGTTTTTTCCTTCCCTGCAGGCTCTCCGTGTGGGTAACTCTGCAGGTGAGCTTTTCCATTGAGATGCATCTGGGCAGGTGTGCATTCCCGCATTTGAAAATAACTTGTAACCACTGGTACATCCCCATTTACTGGGAAAATTTGTCACTTCACCCTGAGTCACCCTGAATTCTACACACGCCTGAATCTGGACTCTGGAGTCCGCAGCCTGGCCTCGGACCCCTCAGTCAGGGTAGTGGCCACGGCCACGTGCGGAGAGAGTCCGTGCAGGGCTCGGGCGTTCCCCTGAGGTCTCCCTGTCCCCCGTGCTAGGCAGCGTGAAGCCAGAAGACATCCGGAGAGTTGCCTCCCAGATGCTCCGCAGGAAGCCCGCGGTGGCCGCCCTGGGCGACCTGAGCAACCTGCCGGCCTACGAGCACATCCAGGCGGCGCTGGCCAGCGGGGACGGGCGCCTGCCCAGGACGTACCGGCTGTTCCGCTAGAGGCCGTCGCGGTGCGGCCCGATGCGGGCTGTGGACGGAGCCCGTGTTCGTCCGTGGGTTTTGGGTGTGAATTTAGTGCAAAGATTCATAAAAGGTGCAAACCGGGGGACTCTTCTCTTAAACTTGATCAGATTTAATGTCGCCGAGCACAGCTCTGCGTCCGTTTCTTCAGGACGAGCAGATCAGGCAGCGGAATAAAGGTCTGTCTGTGTCGCCGCGGCTGGGAACCAGGCGAAGCGAAAGGCTGCCGGGGGGCCGGCCGCCGCGGGGAGGCCAGGTGGGCGCCCTCTCCGTCCTGCGTTCCCAGAGGCGAGCGGCCTCGAGTCTGCGTCGGAGCGACTCCCGGGGTCTGCCGCGGCGCTTTCCTTCACCCTCGGTAAGGATGGGGTGGCGAGAGGCCGGGCCCAGCCGGTGGCGTCCGGTAACTGGAAGAGCGTCCCGATTCCTGACAGCACGAGTGTCGGCACCCTGGAGGGAGGGAGGTGGGGTTTCCTCGAATCGCTGGCCGGTGTGAAGAGCCAGAGCCGCGAGGCCGGGGAGCATTCGGTTCCGCGGACGTGCGTGGACGCGTCAGGAGAGTCGCCCGGCCAGGTGGCCCTGGTAATACAGGGTGGCATCGTGCTTCCCCGACGGGTACGCACACGGAGCCCCTGGGCCCCTTGGGGCACCGCCCTCCCAGCCTCGGGGGCACAGAGGGGAGGGAGGGACGCTTCCGGGAAATCAACCCTCAAACGTTCTTTGGTCATTTAAGCTGCTTATTTTTGCTGGAGCCCATCCTCCGCTTTTGATGCCTTCCCTGCGCGCTTAGCGGCATCAGGGAGGGTGTGTTTCCCCGCTGGGGCGGAGCCCGGGGGGCCGCGGTCCTTGCCTCGCAGACATTCCTGTGGTTACCACCCTGAAGGGGAAGCACAGGGGGGCAGGGGTGGCGGGCGAGGTCAGCCGAGCTCAGCTGAGGGCAGGGCTCACCGAGAGCCCTCAAGGGGCCGGCCGAGCCCCCACGGGCCGCGCTCAGCCTCCAACCACAGACCGCTGCGCCCAGACCCAGGGGTCTGCTCGGAAGCTGGCGCCAACCGCCCCTCGCCCCCGAGGGCTCCTTGGCACCGCGCAGCCGCAGCCCGTCCTCTGGCCCGCGCCAGCAGAGCGCGTGTGGGTCAGACAAACTATCCTCACACCGAATTTCTCAGTTCTTTATGAAGCTTGCTTTGCAGAGACTGGCCCGTGTCATTTGAATCTATCTGAATTTTAACCTGGCTCCCAAGTGAAACCCGAGCATCTAAACTCTCCCGGCTGCTCCTAAGTGAATGTCCTGACTTGGGACCCAGACGTTTGCCGACGTCCATCATATCGGTCGGAGGCGACGCCTGAGATGATGCGTCACACTTGCCTCATTTTCAGGACCCCTCACCGCAAAAATCTGTCAGAGGTTTTCAGTTTATTGACTCAAAACTCAACGGCACATTTCTTTGAGCAAAATTTTATCGACAGTGAAGTTCCGGGAAGTCAGGGTGGACGGGCCTCCTCGGTAACCAGAAGTGGGAGTCCCGCACGACGAGTCCGGAAGCCGGTGCTAATAAAGCTGATACGCTCTACTTTGGAAGTGGCTTCACTTCATCACGGTTCACGCAGGGCTGAGGTGTTCCTTCGTCCCGGAAAAGCCCCTTTCCAGCCAGCCCGTCTGACGGGGCGGCGGCCGGGGTGGGGGGCAGAGGGCAGAGGGAGGCCGGTGATGCCGGTGCAGCCACAGTCGACACCCAACTTCCTGCCTCTGAACTGGACTTGAAGCCTTGTTTTCTGGGAATGTCGTAAGCATGGGGTGTGAGCACGTGGAGGACCTCTCTCCAGGACTCCATCTTTGGCCAGAGAGAGTTTCAGATTTGATACATGGATTTATTGAAAAATATAAATACGGAAAAATAAATAACTTTAAAGACCAGAGTGAATGCCCCTAGGTTTTCCCACAGTCAAAGCCTATGGTTTTTAAGAGTGATCATGGGCGACACTGGGCTCTGAGCCCTGTAACACAGGCGGGAACGTGGAAGGGGGCCGGCCCGGGCGGGCAAGGTGGTGGCACCCTAAACTTGCAGAGTTTCTCAGGCCAGGAGACGCACTACTTACGTCAATGCTGTTTGTAGCCGGCAATACGAAAGCAAATGCTCTCGAGTCACCAAAAACCGGGAGAGGAGAGGGAGATGGTTTCGTGGCCGGAAGGGCGAGGCCAGCTGCCTGAGATTGGGGGGCCAGCGACCCCCAACAGGCCAGGCTGCCTCGTCCCTCCCTGGCCTGTTGCAGCAGGACCGGCATTCCCCCTGGAAGTCGGCTGGCTTCGACCTGACCGGCCGGGCCTCCGCTCGGTCCCCGTGCGCACTGGTGGGACCGAAGCTCCCAGCTGCCTGACCCAGAGTGCTCCCCCCCGATTCGGTAACGGGCCCCCTAGACTCGGATGGGGAAGGCGCCTCCCGGTCTGCATTTGAGGGGCTGCTGGAGCGCTGCCAACATCGGCTCTGGGCGAGCGGACAAGGACACCGGAAGGGCGTCTGTGCCAGCAGGCAGAACTGCCCGACCCACGCTGGCCTAAGGGACCGTGGGTGTGCTGTGGCCATCTGGGGGCCTGCGCTTGGGGACATGCTGGAAATGAGTGCAGCCGGCTTCGTGCCGGGCAGGGGACACGGGTGCCTCAGCACCGCCTCACTGGCCTGTTAGGTTCTTGGTGACGAAGCGTGTTGGCCTCGAGAAACAGCCGGCGTCCCAGAAATCTTTCATTCCGCAGTCTCTTCTGACTTCTCCAGGGGGCTGTGGTCACGTGACCTCCCATGTTGTGGGTGCGAATGTCCTCGGGCAAGCCTCAAGAGACTGTACAGATTGTGCTGGAATGCTGATCCTTTGGTGCCTGCTGCTGCTGAATTTCTTTGGAAATGCGTCTTTTAATTCCTATCAAGTACAGTTCGCGGTCAAACTTGCCAGCAGCAAGGGGGATGCTGTGGAAGGAAGGGGCGTCGTCAGGAGGGCACTGGCCAGTAGCCTCCTGGGAGGCCGTCTCGGACGCCTGTCCCCTCTGGCCACCGGAGTGCAGCCACCATGAACGCAGAGCTCCCTCGGGCCCCTGCTGGGCCCTGCGGTGCATCAGGAAGATACCCGCGGCCGGAGGTCAGGACGCGACGGGACGACGGCGGGCACCCAGGGGCGGGGATGCCGCCCCCCCCCCCCCCAGTGGGCAGGAGCCCCGCCCACCCGCAGCCCCCAGGGCGAGGACATGTGAGCCGGGTACTGACTTGTCTCTCCCCGGCCTCACTTTCACCCGGAACAGACCGTACACGGGGCGGTGGTCGGACGTCTTGATGCCAGGGCAGGAGGAATACTTGACCGGACAGATATCGCCCTTGTGGCGGCTCCTGTACACGACCCGATCCTGCAGAAAAGATCCCGCGTGAAGGTTAGCCCCGAGACTGCGTGGCTTTTTTGCGGGGCTTGGCCCGCGTGCCCGTCTCCGTGTCCGATCCCACCCGCAGAGCCTGTTCCCAGAGCCCCTCGCCCAAGCCCGCTGCACTGGCGGGTGTCTGGGCCCCAGACGGGGGGTGGTGGGGCCGGCGGTGCTGCGGCCGCGGAGGCCGAGCCTGGGGCGCCCCCGGGTCCGGTGCAGGCCGCTCCCTCCGCCCGTGCCGCAAATGGCTTGAATCTGCGACAGCACGGGGCGTGTACCCCAGCCCCGGGCCGACCGACGAGCCTTCAGAAGGGCCCTTCTCAGAGGGCGCTGCCCCCAACGCCAGGTCCCAGAGATGCGGTCGCTAGCCCGGCACGGGTGCCGCGTTGAGGCGTCTGACCGCAGCTCGTGGGGGCTGCTGTCACACCCGGCCTCAGTCCTTAGCCTGTGGTTCTGAAGAGCAAGCAGGCCCAAACCTGGGCCGCAGAGCCGGGCAGAGTCGCACCGGAGGTCAGGCGGGACACCAGGGGCGCTCACCGTGTAGGAGGGGGTCCTTTGCTTGGAGGTGGTGTCGTAGGAGTCCTTTCCAATGTCAAACTTGTACGAGGGAAGGAAATGGATGTCCGGCTCCTGGAAGCCTTTGAAGATGGACCCTGGAACAGCCACAGGCCCTGGCTCTCGTCAGCCCTGGCGGGCCGCACCCTCTCGGGGTCGGGGTGTCCGCGCCTCCTCCCGGGGACCTCACCTTTCTTCATCTCCTGGGTGAGCTGGTCATGCTGGAGCAGGGCAGACACCTTCTCCCCCAGGTCCTGCTTCAGGATGGCCTCCACGGCCACGCGCCCTCCGTTCAGACGGAAGTTGAAGTCTCCAAACCAGAACACCCCATCGAACCGGGTGGTGACGTCCGCTAGCCAAAACGGGAAAGTGCGTGAGCCCGGCCCTCCCCGTGCTGGCCTCCCTCTGGCGACAGTGACGGGTCTGGTCTCTGTCCCCGCTCCTGCAGCCACGGGCAGGGACACCCCAGACACGGCGCTGGCCGTGGGGGTTGTGCCCCGCAGCTTCTGGGCCGACATTCGGGTTCACGTTCACGGTCACGTCTTTCATTTCAAACAGCGACAGACTTCTGGGGACGGCGTGGGCGCCCTCACGCTCACAGGAGCCCACACTGCCCACGCTCGCCACTCCGCCAGGGCTCCATCCTGGAGGGACAGACAGCCAGGGGGCAGGAGGAGGGCCTGTCGGCGCAGGGAGGCGTGGCCACCACGGGGCTCCGCCTGGAAGCACAGCCGCACCAAACCGGTGGCTCCGGAGGAGCCCGGCGCCAGGCCTCACGCAGAGCGCCGTTTCTGCGGGCTACCGACTCTCTAGACTTTTTCAACCTTGATTCTCGGAAGCTCCCCAAGTTTACTGTCAGTAAACCGCCCAGAGAACAAGGCAGGAGCGCATCCACCCGGGCTCACCGGCGTCGGAGCGGTAGGGGCTGGTGTCGGGCACGCTCCTGGGCAGGGCCAGGCCCTGGACGGTTCTGCTGTAGTCCAGCAGCCTCTCGCTCACCTTCCCGTCTCCGGCTGTAAGAACAGAGCGCGGGGGCCTCTCCAGCGGGCCTTCCGGACCCGGAGGACAGCTGTGTGCTCACCGCCCCCCAGCAGGCTCTAACACGCAGCGTCTGCGCGACCCGGTCCCCCGGGCACCCCGGCGGGGGCCCGACGGGAGGGCACCGTCACAGATGGCGCTCCTGGCGGGCATGCGGGGGGGCGTGTCCTGACTCCTGGGACTTACAGGTGAAGTGAGACGTGATGAAGAGGAAGGAGGTGCCGAAGAAGGTGAAGCTGACGCCCAGGGCCCCCTTGGTCTTGATGTGAGACACGATGCGCGTGGTCACCGTGGAGCTCTCCACCTCTGCGGGACAGGGGTGGGGGGGCTGACGCGGCTGCCCCTGCGCACGCCCGTCCACCTGCCCTCACAGAGGCCGGGCGGGGGTCCCGGGGCGCTGGCGCAAAGCAGAGCGGCCCGCCTACCTGAGCAGAACCAGATGAGGTCCCTGCGGATGAGCACGGACATGTAGAGCGCCCCGTGGGCCGTGGAGTACAGCGTCACGTAGCGGGGGCCCAGCGTCTCCTGCAGGCGCACCTCCCACTCCCGCCTGCGGTGGGGGGAGGGGGAGGGTGAGCCGGGACAGCCCGGGAAGGGGGCTGGGGCCTCCCAGCCCCGCCACCCCTCCCCCACAGCCCAGAGAGCCCCGCCTCCTGGCTCCTGCCCAAGGGAAGGGCGTCGGAGACCCAGGCCCTCGCCCTCCGGCTCCCTCACCAAGGCTCCAGGTCCCGGGGAACCCGGCGCCTGCCCCTTCCCCTGGGTCGGGGCACCTGCCAGGCGGGCCTCCCGCAGCTGCCCGAGGGGTGGGATGCCCACGCACGCCCCTGGCCGGGCGGTCTCTGGCGGGGCTGCAGGGGCGCTGCAGACCTAGGACCCAGTTCGGGGGTCAGGCCTGGGGCCTGGGGTCCCGCAGCGGGGGCCGTATGTTCTCCCAGATCAGCTGCACGTCAACAAGAACGCACGCTCATCGACTCCTTGCTCCTTGCGCCCCCGACAGAGAAGGAAGTGGCTCTCGTGCAACCAGGGCCTCACCCCAGCCAGCTGCGCCCTACCTGTCGGAACAGCCCTCCTGGACCCCGATGACATACAGGTCCTGGGCGTAGTCGGCCTCGGCGGGCAGCAGGAGCTCGTCCAGGTTCGGGGGCAGCTCCTACAGAGCAGCAGCACCTCGTGAGGGCTCCTGCGGGACAGAGACCCAGCCTCTCCCGAAGGGCCTGGCAGGCCGCCCTCCACCCCAGCTGGTCACCACCACGCCCATGTCTGCGCCCCTCCCTCACCATGGGGCCCCTGTCCCCAAACACACTGGTGGGGATGTGGTGCAGCCCGGCCAGGTGCTGTGGTCCCGAAGGCCGGCTCTCAAGCCCTGGGGCCCTGGACGAGGGCACTGTCCCACAGAGGGGCCAGGTGGCTCCCCGTGGACAGCAGGGCCACCAGCCTGGGCACCCGCCTCCTCCAACTGGAGGGAGAACCGCTTCTCATGCTGGGCGCTGTGTTGCCAGGGCTCCTGGTCACTCAGCCAAACCTCGTCCTGGTGGCGGCTCTGCCTGGTTTCCTCCCCAGTGCCTGTGCCCCCAGGGTCCGCCCGGGTTCCACTGCGTGGGGGGGGGGGGGGGCAGGGTCTTCTGTGCTGTCATCACGAACAGCGTGGCACACGTGGGCAGCAGAAAGCACTCAAAACCCCATGGTGGCAACCACTGTCCCCTTCACCTCACCGGGCGTTAGGACCATCCACACAGTGCAGGAAGTCCACGCCCCGCCCCCAGACATCAGAGCACCCCACACGCGGGGAATGGAGACCGTCAACCCAAGGACGGCTCTCACCGAGCGAACGAGTCCCAGGGAGACACGGGTGCAGGTGTGAGCTGGAGAGAAAGCCACCGGCACCGTGTCCGAGGCTGTCCCCAAAGCGAAAGCCCAGAGATCAGCGTGCAAACCTCTGGCCCATGCGGTCCGGCCCTGGGCCGACTGGCACTCAGGACACAGAGCGCCTGTCCCAGCAGAGCGGCGGGAGGGCCTCTGCCGCCGTCTCGACACAGGAATCGCCGAGTGGGCCTAACCCAGAGTGACCCCAAGGTGACCGTGACCAGGTCACACAGGCTCACCGACGGTCACAGCGGCCCCACGGTGCGGTGTCGGCAGTGGGGAGGCCGCGCGTGGGGACAGGGGCTCTGTTCCCTCCTCCCAAAGCTGCTGTGAATCCGAAACTATTCTTAACGCGTGTATGTATAAGGAAACCGCATTTCCCCCCATCGGGCAGCGGGGAGGTGGGGGAGGCAGGGGTGTTCGGGCGAGAGGCCTCTTGACCCAGGTGCTGGGGAGAGGCCAGGAAGACGGCGTGCAGCTCAGAGGCCCCGGGAAGGAGCCCAACGGGGGCGGGCCGGCCCCTTACCTTCTGGCCCTGCATGTTCCAGGTGGCCACGAAGAGGGCCATGCTGCGGTCCGGGAAGTACCGGGCCAGCTCGTCCGCCCCCATCAGGGCCCCGCTCGCCAGGAGACTCCCCTCCAGGTAGCTCCTGCGGAGACAGGGCAACCAAGAAGTCGAGGGTCGGAGCGGGCAGGCTCAGGGACACCCCCTCCCGGGGACGCTGCCGGCCTCGGGCCCCCCGTGACACGGAACCCGTTTGCGGGAGGCTGTCCCAGAGCTGGGGCTCCTGGAGACCCCGCGGGCGGGCACGGGTGCCGCGCCGTGGTCCACCGCCCTCTCGGAAAACCCCCCGTTCACGATTCTATAAACAGCAGCACGTGTTCAACGTTTCTGCCGCCTCCAGACACGAAGGGCTTGAAGGTGACGTCTGGGCTCTTCCGCCGGGGCCCCTCACGCCTCGGCCCTGGGCCGCGAGCGGCCTGGGGAGACACGCGTCCCGCGCCAGGGGCTCGCCTCCGCCTCGGCGCGGCCCCGGAGGCCCCGAAAGCCGCAGGGGGCACCTCCACTCTCACGACAACCGACGGTTAGGATCCGTTTCAAGAGCGGACCGGGACCGGCACAGCGCGTGCGGAGCCCCCACGGCACTTTGCCTCGGCTGCAAGGTGCCACCAAGCATAGCGACCCCGGGGACCAGGCCGCGCGGCAACAGAACCTCACGAGCGTCGGAGTCCGAGCGTCGTGCGACACGTCCGCACGGTCTTGCTTTTTAGCTGTGAGGACACCCGGCCGGCAGGCCGCACCGAAACAGGCCCTGAGACTCGTTCGTGCGCTTGCCCAGCAGCCCGGCGGCTCTCCCCTGTGCCGGTGGGGGGGCCCGGCCCCCCACCCCCACCCCCGGGCCCCTCGCAGGGGCACCAGGGCGTCCCCTCTCTTCTTGCTGCCTCCGCCTTCCTTCCAGCTGTCTGGGAGTCCTTCCAGAACCTTCTTCCAACCCAACTCAAGATCAGACTGCTCCCAGAATGAGCACCCAGGCGATGGCCATGCCACGTTTGGCCATTTTGTCCCCTAGGTCTTCGAATGCTCCAGCCGCCACAGACACTGGTCACCGGTCACGCCCCCTCGCCATCCAGCGGCCGAAGACACTGGTCACCGGTCACCCCCCCCCCGTCGCCATCCAGCCGCCACAGACGCTGGTCACCAGTCACCCCCCCTCGCCATCCAGCGGCTGAAGACACTGGTCACCGGTCACCCCCCCCTCGCCATCCAGCGGCCGAAGACGCTGGTCACCAGTCACCCCCCCTCGCCATCCAGCGGCTGAAGACACTGGTCACCGGTCACCCCCCCCTCGCCATCCAGCGGCCGAAGACGCTGGTCACCGGTCACCACCCCTCGCCATCCAGCCGCCACAGACACTGGTCACCGGTCACCCCCCCTCGCCATCCAGCGGCCGAAGACACTGGTCACCGGTCACCCCCCCCCCGCCATCCAGCCGCCACAGACACTGGTCACCGGTCACCCCCCCTCGCCATCCAGCGGCTGAAGACACTGGTCACTGGTCACCCCCCCCCCGCCATCCAGCGGCCGAAGACACTGGTCACCGGTCACCCCCCCCCCCCCGCCGCCATCCAGCCGCCACAGACGCTGGTCACCGGTCACCCCACCCCCGCCATCCAGCCGCTGCAGACGCCGGTCCCTGGCTCCCGTGACGCCCAGGGCCGGGGCGGCTCCATCGTCTCCTGAGTATTGGTCATTTGGAGGCTGGTTAGATTCCACCCCCGTTTCCCGGCAGACACGTCCCAATCAGCTCCACGGGTGCCCCAGTGACCCCAAGGTCAGTCCACCGGAACGTCACTCGCCGTCAGCTGTCGCCCCAATGACCGTGTGCGAGCGATGGCTCTTTTAGGGTGCTCTTTCCAGCACTCGGGTGCGGCCGGCTGTTCCTTCCACGGTCCCTCCTCGTGTCTCGGCAGGCAGGGCCGTCCCGGTCCCGTCTGTCAGGAGCGAACGGGGGCCGAGGGGTTCGGCAGCCGGGCGCTGCGGTGCGGGAGGACGGGGGGCACCCGGCTGCAGGGGGGGTGCGCTCCGAACACTGGGGTGCCCCACCTGTTCCGGCAGACCGAGCCTGGCTTCCGCCCTTCTCCCCCTGCCCCCACGCGCCCCTCCAGGCTGCCTGGCACGCTGTCCCCGCCCGCCTCTGCCTTCGGGCACAGGGAAGGCGTGTGGCCGTGCCACCCGGGCCCCGCCACCGCCACCGAGGCTTAACGCTGCCGTTCAGCAGAGTCCTTGAGAACCCAGCCCAGCCCGGCTGTGTAACAGACCGCTAGCACTTTCCAGGCTCCCGAGGACCCCTCACTCCAACTCGCTGAGAAAAGCTTACATCTCGGTCTTGCAAACAGGAGCCCGTTCCTCTGAAGGGCATCAAGTCAAGAGCAGGGCTCCCAAGCCACGCTGGCCGCTGAAACCAGAACGCGGTTCTCAGGAGCTCACACGAGCGATTCCCACGTCCTCCTCCCCAGGCCCTGAGGACGGGAATTCGATCACGCCGGGAGGCCCCCGCTGGCTCACCCCCCTGGGTGGACAACCTCCCTCACACCCGCAGCCGGGCCCCCGCTCCCCTGCCACAGGGCGTGATGTCCTCCGGAGCGGCCCTGGTCTGGTCTGGAGCGGCTCTGGTCTGCAGGGTGACCAGAAGGCCGCCACGCCAGGGGCCCTGTGCTCTGATCCCCTCCCGGGTCCGGGGTCGGCCGCCGCGCTCGGCTGCTCCTGTGGCCCGGGTGCCCTGCGTCCCACACCGTCCACATCGCCCAGCCCGTCCAACCCGGGCCGCGCTCCGACCTCAGCCAGGTTCTGCCTGTTTACGGACAGCCCACGAGCTAAGAACCATTTCCACGTCGTCAAAAGAGGAAGAAACCCTGTCATTTTGCGACGTGGGCAGACCACGTAAAATTCCAATCTCGTGTCCCTATGCAAGGCGTTACTGCCACACAGCTGTGGCTGCTGGTGCACGTATGGTCTGTGTCTGTTTCCCTGCTACAACGGCAGAGGTGAGCACGGCTGCAGGATGGAGAGACTTACAGAAAAAGTGTGCCGACGCCTGTTCTGGAACCCACTGGAAACGGGGCCTTTAGGCGGCAGAACTGGGGTGAGGGGTCCCCATCAACCTGTTTGCTGCTTGCCCGAAAACACTGAATCGAGGACCCGATTTTGCGACGTGATTGTCATTTTAGGTCACAAGCGCGTCCGCATAAGTCACAAGCAGCCGACACAGGGCGGTGACACCGCGAAGGCACTAAGACACCTCGCTGCCCGCCAGAAACCCGTACAGACTCTGTCCTGTACAGCTGGGCTCGCCACAGCCCCCTCTCCCTCCCGACCCACAGAACCTTCGAGTGGGACCTTATGTGGCAACCGTCTCTGCACACGCCCTCGGTTTAAGGATGGCAACGTGAGCTCATCCCGGATTGAGACCAGCGCCCCACAGGAGGAGAGACGCAGACACAGAGGAGTAAGTACCGTGTGAGGACAGAGGCAGAGGCTGGAGGGACGCGGCCACAAGCCGAAAGACTCCTGGGCCACCAGGAGCTGGAAGAGGCAGGAAGGACCCTCCCCGGGAGCCTCCGGAGGGAGCTCGGCCCCGTGACCCCTTCATTTCTGACGCGTGGCCTCCAGAACTCCACTTCTGTTGTTTTAAGGCTTCGGGCTTGTGGCCATTTCTTACGGCCGCTCCAGGACGCCACTACAGTGACCATCCCAACTGCCCCTTCCCCCGGCCCTCGTGCAGCGGGACTGGCCCTGATGGGAGGGAAGGCGTCTGGCGAGGGAAGTAGGGCCAGAGCCGCACCGGGGGCCTCGGGCGCCACGTTGGGGGGTGGGTGGCACGGGGGCCGTGGCCCCGTGTGTGTGGGCCTCGGACAACCTGCCGGGCCCTGGTAGGGGGCAGAGGCCTGGCCCAGCCCACGGGACGGGGCAGGGAAAGCCTTTTCAAGTGGCGGCCTGGGCACCGCGGCGTGGGCCCCGTGACGAGCCCGCGGGAGAAGACCAGACTCGCGGGTTTGGACCGGCGCCCCCGGTCTGGTGAACGGAGCCAGAGGCACGCAGGGGAGAGTCCTGAGCAGAGAGGACAGTGGGGGAAGCGCCTGGTTAGGTTCTTCTGAAGCTACAGGAAAGTCAACAGGGATTCATTATTAAAGCCCCATAAAGCCTAGAAACCTAGCATCCCCCGTGGGGGGGGGGGGGAGGGGCAGGTGGGAGCTGACGGACAGCGGGGCGCTCAGCAAAGGATCCCAGAGCCTCAGAGAAATCGGGGCAATCCTGGAAGCAAAGCGCAGCCGATCAGGCCCGGGGGACCCTCCCTGCCGCCAGCGAGCGGGGGCCCCGGGGACCCTCCGTCTGAGGTCAGTGCGGTCCCTGAGCGGTGGCCCCTGGGCCGGCGGGTCCGCGTCTAGCTGTGCCGGCGGGAGCCCAGAGCACGGCCACGGGGGCTCGCGGCCGCGCTCCGGCCAGCACTGACTGGGGCCCCGGAACGTTCCTCCTCAGCAGAGCGGTTAAGGGAGAGCACTGCTCAGGGCGACGTCTTGGAACCCTGCAGCGGCCCAGACAACGGGGCCGCCCCCCGTGCTCACGAAGGCGGCCGTCCGGGACAGAACGAGAACGAGAACGAGAACGAGAACGAGAAAGAAAACGGGGTAGGGCACGCAGTGCGGAAGGCGACCTGTGGATCTGAACCGTCTGCTTCACAGGCACACGTGCCCCCGGGTGGTGCTAAAATACACAGGGAAAGTTCCAGAAGGGGTGTCCTTCCGGGAAGGAGCCGGGAGGCGGGGGTGAGGGGGCTAGCCTCAGTTTTACGAGAATCCCCTCCTGTGGCGCTTTCTAGCGCTACAGTGAAGGCCACGGATGACCCCCACCCCTGCCCCCAGGGGCCCTACCTGCTTCGGACGTCCTTGGCGCGGATGGGTGCCAGGAGGCTGAAGGAGGGTTTGGCATCGCAGGCCAGGGGGCTCGGGGGCCGGCCGGGGCCCAGGCTGCTGTGGGCCCGGAAGAGTCTGCTCTGCAGGCGGGACCCGCCGGTGGAGTTTGCGGTCCACGGCGGGTTGGAGGCCGCCTTCTGGTCCACGGCGGGCAGCCTGGTGGTGCTCCCCGCCGAGGCCCCGTCCCGGTGCAGGAGGTCCAGGGAGGTGCTGATCATTCCGGAGATACAGTGACCCCAGGAGGAGGGGCCCCCTCCTGTACTGCCCTGGGCCCTGCGGGACGTGGGGATCTCCTGCAAGGAGGTGCTCAGGCAGGGTGGGGAGCCAGTGCGGGTGGGGGGCTGGGGGGCCTCGTCCTGCGAAGAGCCCCTGGAGGGGCTGGTCCCACTGCGCGTGGCCAGGTCCTCGTGGCTGGTTCGAAAGCGCCGCCTCCTCCACGCCTTCTCGTCCAGCGACAGAGCTCGCTCCAGCCTGGGCCTCGTCGGTGGCTTTGGGGTGAAGGGTTTTGCCTTGGCTTGTGGGTCCTCATCGCCGATACCCGCTGGAAGGCTCAGAGGGGGCACGGGGCTCTTCTCGGGGCCCTGACAGCTGTGGGTGGGCAGGGACCCTGGGTGGGGCACGAGGTCTTGGCCTGCGTTGGGAAGCTGTCCCTTCAGCATTCTGCCCTCGGGCTGCAGATGCCCCTGGGCGGTGGGTTGCGGGGGAGATGCCTCTGAGTGCCCCAGGCACGCCAACTTGGACGGCATAGTCCAGGGGCCAGCTCTCAAGGGTGATGGCGACCCAGCCGACCCAGGAGAGGGCTCCTGCTGGGGCGGGCTGCCGGTGGAGCCCAGGGTCAGGGATGCGTGGTCAGACGTCGCCCAGCAGGCACGGAGGAGAGAGCGCGCGGCGGCCTGGGGTGGTCCGGCAGGGGCGGGGCCAGTTGCCACATGACGGGGACCCCCAAAGGCCCGGAGTCCCCCGGAGGAGCCTAGAGGAAAACCGTGCCGTCAGCCTCCCGCAGCCAAGGCCGGGTCCGCGCGTGCTGGTGCCACAGGACGGCTCTGCCGCAGGGCCAGAGGGGGAGAGGCCAGCGGCAGCTGAGCCACAAGTTACACTGCCGCTTCCTCCTAGGAGGTGGGTGAAGGCTGGCCCCTCGGACCACGGGAAGCCACCATACTGCGGTGGGGGGCGGGGGGGAGGCTGTCCTCCGTGGGGTGCTGGGGACATGACCCGCACAGAACGGCAGCCCCAAGGTCAAGGCCAGTTCACAGGCCCGGCCTCGGATGGGAGTCCCTGGGCCCTGGCTCACCCGGGTGCCCACTCTATCGCTCAGCGGGCACACCCCGCCCGGGCAGGGGCCCGGCCGCTGCCAAAGGCCCCTGACTCAGGACTTGAGTCTGCGGGCGCGGCCGCCGCCGCGGGGTCCCCAGGGCAACGACAGCCGCGCAGCCTGACCCCGCCCCCGCTTCCCGCCTGGGGTCGCCCCGCGCCGCGCCCCGCGCCCCCGCCTGGGGGTCACCCCGCCCGAGGTCGCCCGGTGCCCCAGACTCGCGTCGCAGGCCCCGCCCGGGGGTCACCCCGCGCCCTGAACCCGTGCCCCCGTCTGGGGGGTCACCCGGCCCGAGGTCGCCCCGGTGCCCCAGACTCGCGTCGGAGGCCCTGCTCAGGGATTGCCCCGCGCTCCGGACCCGCGCCCCCCCCCCCACACCCGCCCGAGGGCCACCCCGCCCCAGGGCGCTCCCGCCCGGGTGTCGCCCTGCCCGAGGTCGCCCCGCGCCCACCTCTCGGCGCCGCCTGCTCCCCGGCCGGCGGGCCCGGCGGCTGCTCCCCGGCAGCGGGCGCACAGGCGTCCCGGGCGCAGTCCCCGTAGCAGCCCCCGCAGCGGCCCCTGGCGGCCGGAGGACCCAGCGCGCGCGCGCGCCCGAGTCCGGAGGCCCCTCCACCCGCGCGTCTCCCCAGCCTCTGGGGCAGCACGGGCCCCGCCCCGCCCAAGGGTCGCGCCTCACTTGCTGCTCTGGGGGGAGGGGCTTCCCGGCAGGCCCACCCCCCACCCAACACCGAGGAGCTCTCCGCCCCCCACCCATACCCCGCCACCTAGGGGCCTGGTTCCCCTGACGGTAACCGACCAACAAAAGGAAACAAGTGACAGTGTTTTGCGAGCGCAAAATACTTTATTTACCAATTTGCATTTAGTAAAAATAGCAGCTCCCGCCTGGCCTGGGAGGGAGCTTCTTGAATCAAAAGTCGCCGGCAGCCCGCGCAGGGACCGGTCGGGTGGGCAGGCCAGACCGAGGGCGCCAGGGAGGTCTCGGGTCCCAGGGTCCCCACTGCCCCGGGTGCCACGCCCCACCTCTCTCCAAGTGACCAGAACCAACGCATCCGGGCGCGCCCTGGGTGACGCACGGGAAAACACTCCGCGCCCTGCCTCCACGACCCAGTGAGCCGCGAGGGAAACCGAGGCCTGTGCTAACTCATTTACGCCCTTTCTGCACTGAGATTCCCAACACCCAACTATGTCCCCAGCAGAACCTACAGAAATTTCCTAATGATTCTTATAAATATTTAATGTTTTTCTGCGGTCTCTTCAGAGTTAACAAGAATGTGAATAATTCTAAGAACAGTCGATGAAGCCTTAAAGCTCTGAGTCCAGGGGGCGGGGCCTCCCTCTGTGGGTTCAGCCCCCCACCCACTGAAGATCCCGGTGTGGGAAAAGCGGAGGCAGCAGCCTCAGAGTCAGGGTGCGTGTCAACTCTGCGCCCTGAGGACCAGTCATGAGGAAGTACATCGACTATTTTACAAAGGGCATGGCAGTCCGGAAGTTTCTCTGGGGACGAGTCTAACCAGGCTACTCACATACTAAGAAAACCCGAATGGAATTCGTCACAGCCAGTTTTTAGCACTGGTGGGTTGGGGGGGGCGGGTCCCACGTGGAACACGGCCCGGCCCGGGGAGTGGAGAGCAGAGCCTCCCTCCCGGACAGAGAAGGGAGCGAAGCTGGGACCATCTTTGCCGCCAGACTCAAATGCACTTCGGCGACCAGGGCCTCCCTGGAAAACTCAGCTGAGTCCACGTTTCCTTGAAGCCCGTGATGCGGTGCCAGGCCCCAGGGCGCCCTCCCGGGCCCAGGGGGGGCCCGACGCAGCAGGAAAGCACGGTTAGGTTTTCCGAGACACCCCAGTTACCGAAGGGCTGCGTTTTTTCGCGCAGCAAAGATGGCTCCGGCCTCCCTCGGTGCACCGCTCCTGAACGACTAAGAGCGTTTTACCCTCGGGTCACCGTCGGCTAGAGACGGAGCCAAAGCTCCCCTCGCTTCCCCCGGCACGGTAGAGGGGCCGCGGACCCAGCCCCGGCAACGCTGCGGAGACGGGCCGTGAAGGAGTCCGAGCACGACCGCGGGGAGTCACTGCCGTCCCCATCCGGGCGGGAACAGCAGGGAGGCGCGGGCCATCGATCCGTCCGAGTTCGCGGTGGAGCAGAATTTGAGGGTTCCAGGTGCCACTGCAGGACGGGGACCCTTCTAGCTCAACGCCGGGTACTTCCTCTGGCCGATCCTCCCCATCCTGGAGCCCCCCGAGGCGGCAGAGGCCTGGAAAGACAAGGAAGAGTGCGGACTTCCACCCGCCAGCCTCCGAGGCCGGGGGCGCCCCGGCAGCGCCGGGGAGATGGGTCTGCGGGACCCTTTCCACCGACAGAACAGGCAGGCTGCGTGTTCCCCGGAAGCCCCGACGACCGGCCAAGTGGGGACCAGGCCTAGACGTCCGCTTTGAAGGGGTCCGCGGTTTCGTCAGGTGGTGAGAAGGGAGGCTGGCCCCCGCGGCAGAGCACCCGGGGAGGGTGGCGGCCCAGCCCGCGACTGCAGAGTTGCGGGGAGCGCCCAGGGACAGACAGCGGACGGAGCGCAGGCATTTACGCGCGCTGAAGTGAGCCATCGAAAAACTCTTGTAAAGCGCACGCTACGAGACGGAGGGAACGAGAGGAAAACCGCCACCAGATCTTGAAACGGAAAAGCAGACGCACGGCCAGGTGGTAACCTGGGACACGGGAGTCCTGGGGGTCAGGGCAGGAGGCCGAGAGGCGGCCTCGTCTGCGGGCACGTCGAAGCAGAGCGTGGCAGGCTGGCCGGGCGCCCGGCTGACGGTGAGCAGGCCCGGCCACCCCAGGCGGTGAGGGCGACCAGGGTCGTGGGAGGCTTTATACTCTGAACGTCGAGACACGGCCCCGGCCCCTCCCTGCTCAGCTCCCCCCCGGCTGGCAGCCAGTCTGCACCCCTACGGGCAAGAGACCGGAAAAGGAGGAGCGAGAAGGCAGAGAGACAGAAATAGAAAGAAACATTCAAGAGCATTCCCCAACCGCGGGCCGCGGGCTGCCAGGTGAAGAGTGGCCAAGGCCGGCCTGGCGGAGGGAGTCGGGCCCACGGTGAGGTGTGGCGGCGGGAGACCCGGCGGGAGACCGCAGGCCCCAGCACGGTGGGGGCGTTCACGCCAGGAGCAGCAGCGGGGACGAGAGAAGGGTCGGCGGACACAGCGGGGCGCGGGGCTGGGGATCCCTGTGCCCCAGGAGACAGCAGGGCGCTTACCTGTGCAAAGTGAGCAGGGCTGTAGAAGGGCACGGCTGCCCCGGAGGCGCCCCCTGCTGCGGGGTGGTCACTGGGAGCCTGAGAAGCACAGAGAGTTCATCTCAACGCGGCAACGTCACACAGCGGTCCGCGCTCCCTTGTGGACAGACGCCACTGCTGGTGACCACTCACAGTACTTCTAAGGAAGCCACAGAAGCAAGTCGAGGACACTTGTCGTGACACCGGATTGCATTACTGAGTGGTTCACGGAACACAGGTAAAAATGAGAGCAGCATGCAGCGCGAAACGTTCCGAGGGCAGAACATGCGGCAGCGGGGAGCGCCCGGCCCGGGGCCCCCGGAGCGGCAGCTTGAAGCGGTTAGTAGACGCTTCCGACCGCTTCAGACCTCCCGTGTCCAGCTACAGAATCCAGTGTTTTGATAAGCAAATAAAGTCACACGAGGCCTCCATCGAGGCAACGGGAAAGCATCGTCGTGCGATCCACACAGAAGACTCAGGATTCCCGTGTCCCAGCCCGCCCGGCCGAGGACAGCCTCGCTGCCTCACTCTGCCCGGCCGCCCAGAAACGCCCCGCGCTTGATCAGAAACCAGAAATTCTCCGGACCCGGGCGGGCTTCTGAGACACCCTCACACGCGGTGAGGCTGCACCTGCGGCCGGCCGTTTGGAAAAAACCGATCCGGAAAGAACGAAATTACAAAAGTCACCCGTCCCCTAGGGACGTTCTGGGGTCGACTCGGTCACCCGTGTAAGCGGACGGCCCGAGGCCGCCCCGAGGACACTGGAAGGAAGGAACACTGCATCCTGTGGCGCGCGGCGGGCGGGGAGGCGGCGGGCTGCGTTAGTGACGGGGGCACGACGCGGGCCGGCACAGCGCTCTTAAGGGAACCACGAAGGCGACCCGGTTCAGGTCGTGTTCAGTGAGAACTGCCAGCCACAGGTACCTGAGAAAAATGCTGGCTTACTTCACGCGACAATGAACTCAGTGAACTACAGCGTGAAAGCTGCGAAACAGCAAGAACACACACAACACGGACACATGAGAGATCGACAGGCGTCTGCTCCACGCGGCCAGCTCCACCCCAGATGGCCTTGTGACGCCGTGAGAGTCAACACAGGCCGAGTGGGCCAAACACCAGCGTTAGTTTGAAACTCCTGCCGTGAGGGACGGCTGGGCTTTTTTTAATTAAGGGAACGTCTACGTTCATTTGCTGGTTTTGAGAGAGAGCGCGCGCAGGGAGGGGCGGAGGCAGATGGCGAATCTCAAGCGGGCTCCGTCGGCGCAGGGCCCGACACGGGGCTGGGCCTCCCGAACCGTGAGATCGTGACCTGAACCCAAATCCAGAGTCGGCCGTTTAACCAACTGAGCCGTCCAGGCGCCCCTCAACGTACAGCTTTTATTAAGATGGGGGCACCTGGGCGGCTCGGTCGGTTGAGCGCCCGACTTCGGCTCGGGTCGTGATCTCACGGCTCGTGGGTTCGGGCCCCGCGTCGGGCTCTGTGCCGACGGCTCGGAGTCCGGGGCCCGCTTCGGATCGTGTTTCCCTCTCTGCCCCCGTCTGCACACTCTCTCTCCCTCAAAAATAAATAAGAAGCATTAAAAACATGTTTTGAAGGAAAACCATCAGTTGGGGGGCGAGGGGGCCTGCCCTCGTGCTGCCAGAGGAGCGTGAGCGCAGCGCTGCTGTGCTGAGTGAGGGGAGCCCGGGGTGTGTGAGCTCACACCCTGCTCTGCACGCGGCTCCCACACAACCTGCAGACGTAAGGGTCGCTGCTTGTGCTGTGGGACCACAACACTTCTTAAGTCCCGGAAAGCTGCTAAATTGCCCCTTCCTACCCGTCAACTTTCTCATTTAAAGAAGAAGCCACTTGGACGGTACAAACGGGCGATGTCCCCAGCCCGGTGTCTGGGCAGGTACGTCCTGTGGGAGCGGCTTACCTCTCCTCCCTTGGAACCGTCCTCGTGCGCGGGTGGGAGCTCAGGGCCAGGGAGCGCCGCTGGCAAACCTAACACCTGTCAGGAAAGAAGAAACGCGGTGGCCATCACTCCCGCGGAGCCCTCACAGGGGGCAGACCGACGCGACTCCCCCCTCTGGCCCCGGCCCACGCAGCTCCAGTCCGAGTACGCGCCCCTCCGAACGGCCGCGGGTCCCACGACAGCCTATCTCTGGGGAACTCGGGCCGTGGGCCCCTTGATGGCCTCGTGCGCAAGCGCCCTCGTTATTCCGTTTCATAGAACAGGAAACAGAGGCTTTGAGATGTCACGTGATCCTTTAAACGTTAAGTAGCTGGGGCGCCCGGGGGGCCCAGTCGGTGAAGCGTCCGACTTCGGCTTAGGTCAGATCTTGCGATTCGTGGGTTCCAGACCCGCGTCGGGCTCCGTGCTGACAGCTCAGAGCCTGGAGCCTCTTTGGATTCTGTGTCTCCCTCTCTCTATCCCTCCCCTGCTCACACTCTGTCTCTCAAAACTGAACAAACATTAGAAAAAAAACCTGTTTTTTCAATTTCTCTTTTAAAAATAAATGTTAAGTAGCTAATTAACAGAGAACCAGGGTTGAAACCCACTCTATCCACCTCCAACCATCCTATTTCACGTGCAAGCTGTAAAAATTAAAAAAAAAAGTCTCTTTAGGACTGTGGGTTCAGGAAGCCAAGGCCACCACACCACGTGCACCACATGGTCACGATCTCCATCTCTAGAGGCCCTCAGGGGCAAGACTTCCACGGAAACTGTCTTCTCTGGGTGCACGACGGGAATGATGCAAACAGCAGGCCGACCTTCCCAGGCAGGGGCGCGGGCCAAGTCCTCCCTGCCCCCGCCGCCCGTCCCCGCGGCGCCACTCGCCTGGGGGCTCACGCGGGGGGCTCACCTGGGGCCGTGAGGCCGGCTCTGGATTGACGGCCCCCCCTGCAGGCGCACGCCCTTCCCTGCCGGCCCCCTCTGCGGGTGGGGCTTCCTCCGCATCTGTGAAGGGGACAGTGCGGGAGGCTGTCAGTCCATCCACGACACCGTCGGGGTTTCATTTAGAACAGTCTCCAGGGGAAAGGTTTCCCACAGTGCACTCGTGGGGGACACGGAAAGGGATCCGTGAACAAACACGGATGGACCGCAGGCTCCCCGCACGTCAGCCGGGTCATTTTTCTTAAAGGGAGGTGAGGGCCAGGGGCTCTCGGAAAGGAGGTCACAGGTCAGGAGGTCCCATCCCCCCTACCTGCGTTTGGTCCGAACGACTGGGTGGGAATCGGCATCGGGGCCAGAGGAGCAAAAAACTCCGCCGGAGCGAGAGCCGGTTCGCTCCGCTGGGGGCCCCCCGGGTTTAAGACGTCCACGTAGCGCGCTCGGGCTCCGGCTGCGTCAGGGCGAGCGGCAAATGCAGGTCAGCGCACCGCAGGACCCCGCTCCCCCGGCCCCCCCCCCCCCCCCGGACGCGGCTCCCCACGTGGCGCAGGGCTGGCTTCCCCCGGGGTGACGCCCCCCGTCTCACACACACCCCGAAGCCACCAGCGCCGCGCCGCCTCTGAGCGGGGCCCTCGTGCTCCGGAGACGGGGTCACCCCGGGACGCTGCCGTCCCTCCTGCACGCTCCACCACCTCCCCTCAACTCTCCTGAGCCCGTACCACAGGCGAGTTCTCCGCGTCTAATTTCTGCCTCGACTGTTACCTGCTTTCCTGGAAAACATGTTCACGGAGGCTCTCGGGGGTCCTCCGGGACCGGGGGGCCCAGCCTGCGCAGCCTTGGGGAGGGAGGTTGGTGGTGGGGGCGGAGCCTTCTTCTGCGGAGGGAAAGACGCTTCAGAGACCTGCCCGCGGACCCGCGGCCACCGGGCGCGGACGGGGGCCTCGCGGGCGCCCACGGCCACGTGGCAGGGAGCACCCCTCCCGTCAAGCAGACGCTAGGAATTCCAACTCACCTCCTCCTCCGGCTCGTTTACATCCACCCATCGGTTCTTCTTTTCATCCCAGACGATCTGCCACCATCACGAAAATAAAGAGAGAAGTCCGGAGACTCGGCGGAACAGACCCGGAGCGCGGCCCCGCGTGACGCTGCACACTCAGGAGACGCCCACCCAGCCGTGCCCGCAGCCGGGGAGCGCCGTGCGGACCACCGCCGGCCACGTCACGTGAACTCACAGGCCCCGCCGGCCCCACGTCCTACAGCACTCACCGACTTGTTCTTGTCGTCGGGCAGATAAGCCTCCGTCCTCTTCTTCCCGGGCAGCCAACGAAATAACCAGGACTCGCTGCTCTAAATACAGAAACAACCACAACACCCTGGAGGACGTGGTGCCGGGTGAGGGGAGCCCCACACGGAAGGCCCAGTCCCGAAGGGTCCGCTCGCAGGAGGTCCGAGCAGAGTCGGATCCGCGGACGAGGGCGGGGGGGGGGGGGGGTCCGTGTGCAACGGGACAGAGTGCAGTCTGGAAAGACGGACACGTTCTGGGGACGGATGGGGGGGGGGGGACGGCGGCACAACAGCATGAATGAGCCTGACGCCCCCAAACTATGCCCTCAAAACAGGGTTAAGATGGTCACTTTTACGCTGCGTGTATCTTACCACAATTTAAAAACCTGAACAATGTGCCTTTTGGAACTTTTCCTGTCTGACGCCAACGGATGGCAGCCTCCGGCATCCTCCCTCCCTGCCTGAGCAGTGGCGAGAAGGCTGGGAAAGTCCTTGTGGGACCCCCTCAAAACAGTCCCCCGTGTCCCGCCCTGAGAGAATTTAGGTGTCAGGAACGCTGACTTCGCTCCTCGCGTACCGTACTTCGCTTCTTCTAGAACAAGCGAACAGGGAAGGAGCCGCCGCGGCTGTGTGCGCTCTCAAACCCGTCGCTCTGGGCGACACGGGTCTGCACGCTCCCGCCTCGCTGAAGCATCACGTTCCAGCTCACGGTTCCGGCACACTCTGGATCACACTTGCGTTTCAGTAAAATACCAGCCGTTTAAAAAAGCCGAGAGACTGAACCATATTAAGAACCGATAATCTACTTAAAAAAAGGCGGGGAAGGGCACTTGGCTGGGTCAGTTGGTGGAGCGCGTGACTCTCGGTCTCTTGGTCTCAGAGCTGTGAGTTCGAGCCCCACGGTGGGTGTGATTACTTTAAAAAAGAGAAAAGAACACGTTCCTCATAAGCTAACTAACACGAAGCGTAAGGAGCCGACCCACAGTGTAGAAGAGGATGTGGGGCACGTGCATCTAAAAGGGGACTGGCGGCCACCGTGGAAAAGGACCCGACTGAAAGCAGGAGAAGACACAGGCCGGCACCACAAAGCCGACGACGGAGGTGGTAACGGGCATGTGAAGAAGGTGCTCGGCACCCTTGCCCCCCAGGGACGCGAGCTGAAAGCACCAGGGGGCAGCACGGAGCCCGGCAGAGGCTTCGGTGGGCGGGACGGCCCGGCGCGCGGAAGGAGCGCCACCTCCCTGGCTGTGCTGCTGGACGGGTCACCAGGTCCAAGCTGCCCGGCGGCCCCTTCCCGGGCTGGACCCCCAAGAGAAATGAGCACTCTCGCCAACAGCAGACAGACCAGAACCGCTCGTGTGGCTTTTACATAACCAGCCTGTCTGTGTCCGTTACCCAGGACGAAAGATAAATACAATTGTAGCATCTGCGGACCCTCCCTCGATGTTCCCATACGAGGGCGTTTAAACATCAGTCTCCTTTATAAGGAGTCCCAGAACAGGAGGCACCGGCCAATGGTGACAGAAATCAGAAGAGGCCACCCTCGGGGGCTGGGCTGTGACAGGCCGCGAACACAGGGGGGCCTCTGGGAGGGCCGCGCTGCTCCAACCCCACTCGGGCCGTGCCCGTCTGGGGACACAGATGCACGAACGTTCACGAAGCTTCACGTTTCACTTCCCAAACCGTGTGGCCCAAGTGACGCAAGAACGGTGGCCTGGGGCCCGGCGCCCAGCACCGGGGCGTGAGGAAGGGCCTGTGGGAGCCCCCGCCCCGCCGGAGGTGGGCCGTGTGCTACCTTCTTAGGCTCCTTGACCTCTTTCCCGGCCGCCTGTGCAGGCCTCTTCCCTTCGGGCGTGGACGTGAGAGGCGGCTGCAGGGCTCCGGGGCCAGCACGCTCCCACGCCGGAGGGACCTCGGAGTCCTGGGACGTCCTGGAGGGGCCCTGTTCCAAGGCAACAGGCAACAGGGGAGGAGGGTCACCCGGGGCACCACAGCAGAGGTCTTATGACTCGTGAGGAGGGCAGAGTGGGGGGTGGGGGGTGGGGGGGGGGGAAACACAGCTGCCCCCCGCCCCCCAGCCTGCAGTTAGCCAGCCAGTCTGTCGAGGCACACTGCAGGAGCCGGAGGGGGGGGGGGGGGTTCGGGAGCTCAGGGGGCACTGCCGGGCTGCAAGGAAGAGGGAAGGGACTGGGCACAGTGGAGCAGGGGGCCTTTTAAAAGATAGGCTTATTTAGAAAATGCTTCTCGCTGAGCGAAGACCCCATTTTCAAAATTAGTAACTGTCATTTTACACGAAAACAGAGTATTCTTATGGAGGAACGTGTAACAAAAGTTTAGACGATGACCGCATGCCCACAGAGGCCTGCTGTCTGTACAGAAGGCTGTAGAACAGTGTGCAGAAAAGCGTTTGTTCCCCCCCTCAGCCCCCGCGCTGAGACGAGAGCAAACAGAGGTGGTGTTTACACCAGACACGTCTGATGAAACGATACCTCGATTTCAAGAGGCCAGTGAGATTTTTAGGGATTCTACTGCACAAAGTGAGGTGCAGAGAGTGGGTAGGGCTCTCCAATTTAGGAAAGTCAAAATTAGCAATGCAGTTTTGTTACAAACGAGCACTTTCTCTCCATGAAGGAATGCTCCCCACACCACACTAGTAAACGAGCGCTTTCCTCCGTAACGCTTTTCCCCAACTCCGTATGGTGAGGATCCAAGTTATCTCAGAGGAGCTTTCCCACTGAGAAGCAATTTAAAGGATAATTTCCTCAATTTCACTACTATCTTCCTACTTAAGGCTAAAGAGCGACAAGTCTGGGCTCCTAATCAACGCAGCTTATGGAAAACGAATAGCTTAAAAACAAAAAGTGGGAGAGTACCAGATGAGCAAATTTTCCGCCAAAACCATCTTCTCTCCGTTCCGGAAGCGAGTTTCTCCCAAGCGCCTCCTGTGGCATCACCCCTGTCAACGGAAGAGAGAGCCACGGTGGCAGCTTCGCGACGCGCCTCAGAGCCCGAGACCGGAAATGGTCTCGGAATGGCTTCATCTTCAAAGACGGGTCTACACCGTACTGTGCCCGAGTACACAGCACGAGAACCACATCGGAGCGCAGAGCAGGTCCCAGCCCGGGCGCGCCTCAAGGCCGGCTCGCCACACCGGGACACCCGCTCACGCTCTGCGTCCCAACCGACAGCCAAGTCACAAGGGAATCTAGCGTGGATCTCGATCGGCCGTTCCGCCTGGAACTTCCAGAACCCTTAGCAGACAGTAAGCGATACAACTCGTTTCAAGCGCAAATGGCTTAAGGCTCTTCTGCCAATCACCTCCTGAACACCAAACCCAGTCCAGGCCTCTGGGGATGGCGTCGCGGCAGAGACCCACCTGGGTCCTGGCTTCCGGCCTCCTGGGGCAGGTGCTCACTTTCCTGCAGAGACGGTGCACCCGCTGGCAGGCCAGGTCCTGGGTACAGAGCTGCAGGCTCGGGCACAGAGGGCTCTGGAAAGCCAAGCGCAGACCCCGGGGGTCCGCAGCCAGGCCCCAGCTCCGCAGGGCCGGGGGGTGGCGGCACCGGGAACAACGGCACCCTGGCGGGGAGGGCCGGCTGGCTGTCGGGGAGCGTCGGCGGAGCTGCAGAGAGCGAACAGCAGCCTGAGGTCACTGGCGCTAACTCCAGTCACTTGGAGAAGCGAACTGGCGGTCGCCGAACAGTTTAGCACGCGCCATTCTGCGTGGCCACGTTTCTTTCGTTATGCGCTAAGAGAACCAGGCGCCCAAACAGAAAGCGCGGGGGATGCGAGGGCCTCTGCGGTTGGGGGAAGAACAGCACGCGGGCTTTTTGAGGACAAAAGGGAGGACGTCGTTAAAGATGACGGGCAAGGGCTCTAAGCCACAGCGAGACCCAACACAACCTGGAGAGCGGCTGCGTGCACGGAGTCCTCCTGGCCTCGGCCGCCGGGGGACAGAGGGGCGTCCGCCCACTCAGCCGATGTTTACAGCCGGGAGCACGGACAGCCTCGCGGAGGGAGAGGAGAAGGCTGATGCGGCGCTGAGACACGTCCCCTCCGCTCTCCCAGAGAGGCAGGGCGAGAATGTTCCGCGTGCGGCATGGGGCTCACCTGAAGGCAGCAGCCGCACGCCCTGACCGAAGCGCTCGGCGCTGGGCACAGGCAGTGCCAGCAGCGGGTTGCCCGGCTGGGCGGGTCCTGGGCCGTCGTGCTGCCCGGCCTCGGGGCTGGGCGTGCTGGGGCAGCGCTGGGAGAGGGCCCCGTCCAGGCTCCACGGCGCGGCGCCCTCCTACAGGAGAGACACCGCAGGCATTTCCCACAGCCCCGCGCTGCGGCGCCAACCCCGGGGGACCCGCTCCCCGCGTCTGTGCTTCGGGAGCACCCCCCGCCCCCGTCCCGGGAATCCGTGCGCCTCTGAAGTCCTACCGTTTACACCGAACACCCACACTCAATGTGAAAAGGGGGACACGGACCGCGCCTGTCAGCCCGTCTCTGACACCGCGTCTCCCGAGACCGAAAGCAAACCTCACACCTTGACCTGCTTCTCGACGCGCCGCAGCCGGACCAACCAGGTGGGCTCCACGAAGGACTCCTCCTCCGGCTTCTCTCTCAGCTGAGGGTCGAAGAGCCGCAACTGTGAGGCGATCTAGACGCACACGGGGTGAGGGGAAGAGCCCGTCACCACCGGGGAGGACAGGCCCACCCGGATGACCCAGAGACAAAAGCATCTTCGTCACCCAACCGGGCGGCTGCATCGCCCGGGAAGGTTTTCCGAGGCGCGCCGTGACCTGCCCCGGAGCGGCCGGCGAGGCCGAGACAGCAGCAAGGGGGCCCGGGAGCCTCGAATCCGCCCTAGCAGACCCGTCAGCCTGTGTGCGCGGGGGCCAGCAGTCCGCACGCCCCCTGGAGCGCGTCTGCTGCCCCTCCCATCGGATCCCACGGACCTGGCTTCACCGATCAAAACACTGAATGGACCCAGAAATGCACACACCCTGACGGGCGGTAGGGGGAGAGGGACGGTGAGGGAGGTGGGGACAGATGAAACAAGGTGGCCTTGGGTTCACTGCTGAAGCTGGCGGAAGAAGGATCCGTTATTCTGTTTTCGTAAACGTCTAAAACTTCTCATAATGAAACACCTTCCCAAGTTATCGCGCGAGTGCATTCTCCTGAACGAAACTCCCGGGGAGAGGGGAGCGCTGGCGCAGCGGGCGGCTTGTGCTGGGCGTCCCCACGCGCAACCCCGTCTCCCTTGAGCCTCGCCTGCTCCTGGAGGCCGGTCACGCGGTCCCTGTTTTACAGAGCAAGAAACTGAGGCCGGCCCTGGAGCAGCCGGGACCCAAAGCCAGGCTGCTGGACTCTGGTAGCTCACGCTGTGAACCGCTAGATTCAAGGGCCCCACGGTGAGTCTCCCGGGGAAACTTCCTTAGAAGCTACCGCTCCGTTTCTGCGCTGGGGTGAGAGAGCTGACGAGTTCTTACGCTAACGCAAAAACACCGGATGCCTGTCCAAGAACACGAGAATTGCTAAAGCCGTTCACGAAGGAAGTCCCAACGGTCCTAGCTCGGTTCCCGAGTCCCGTCAGCCCGGTGTCACCGGGAGGACGCTCAGGGGACGTCACCTGAGCCAGCTGGCTGATGAGCACCGGAGAGTGCGCGTGGGGCTGCGTCAGGATGGTCTTGGCGATCACCTCGCAGTAGTGGAAGGCTTGCGTGGCCAGCCCCATCTCCGCCAGGCGGCAGGAGTAGATGAACTTGAACACCTAGAGCAGGTGAACGAGCAGAGCGGTCTGAGGCACCGCCCCTCGCCCCCGCCAGACCCCACCCCAGGCTGGAGCTACTCTCACGCTTCGCCTCGCGCACCTCACACACGCCCCCGGCGGCTGCCCAACAGCACCAACCCTGTTCCCGGAGGGACCTCACCTTTCGCTTATTTATTTTTTTAAGATTTCACTTTTTAAGTTACCCTTACATCCAACGTGGGGCTCCAGCTCCCGACCCCGAGATCGAGAAGCCAGCCAGGTGCCCCCCAAGGTATCTCAGATGAAAGTCGACAACTGAGCTTCTTGGCAACTCTTTCTCTTCAACACGCTTACTAGGCTGGTCGGGACAGCCGTCCCCACTCGCTCTGCCCCACAGACATTTATGCCCACACGGTCCCCGGTCAGATAATACCCTCCCCACGACGCTAAGAGCTGCCGACAGACAAAGTACTGGGGACCAAACGCTCAACAAACATTTTAAAGGCAAACAAAATCCTCAACTCAACAGGGCTTTCTTCTCAAGCATTACGGACGCTTGAGTGTCTCGAGATCTCCAAAAACACTTTATCGCTTTCTGCGCAAGGACTCAAACCCGCGATGGTCGGAGACTTGTCAGCACGGACCGCCCGCCCACCCCCGCTGACCTGGAAGTTGGGGAAGGAGCAGGTCTGTGCCCCGAGGGACTGGGCATACTCATAGGCCTCCGTCCTCTGAATGGCTTCATTGGTCGCAAACTGGAAAAACGGCAAACTGTCGAGGAAACAGGGAACGTTAGTCCTTGAGCAGGTCACCCAGAAGCCCGTCACACCACAGGACAAAGCCGGCAGCCGCTGCCGGGCCGCCCGCCGTCTCTGGGTGGGCTGAAGGAGGGTGCTTTCCTTCTGTAGGAAAACAGAGACCGCTGTGTTCCTCACCTGTGATTCGATCCAATTAAAACCAGTTTTGCGGTTTTCTTCGTGTAGACCCCTAACCCGACCTGGGCCATGAGGTAGCAGAAGTGCGCAGCATCTAAGAGACCTTTCGAAGCTGAGGAGACACAAAGCAGGCCGCGGCCAGTGACGCCGAGTTCTCCCAGGAATCAAAACACGTGGACGGAAAATACCACAGAGACGACGCGAACGGCCCTCAGTACCCCGGCAGCGGCTTCCACACACGGGCGTCCTGCGCTCCCCCACCTCCGGGCCCGCGCCCGCACCTGACCTACCTAGCGTGTCGCCCATGGTGGTCATCGCCCTGGACTCCACATCCACACTGCTGCTCAGGTTGGACAAGATCATGGCAAGATGCGGCCTCCAATCTCCCCACTTCTCGTCTCCGCAACACTGAGGTCAGAAAAACGCAAACCCAGATAAACCCTCCTCCTCAGAAGACAGCGTCACCTTCATCTCTCACGGGTGAGCTCAAAGAGCACAGCGAGGGAGCGAGACCAACAGGGGGTCGCAGACCTCGCGGCCCGCGATGCAATCTGTCAGAGGAGCGAGCCCGGACAGACAGCCGGACCGTGGAGATGCCCGCGAGCCCCTGAACACTGACCGTGGACGCCGCGGGCATCCGGCCCGACATCAGCTGGTACACTGTCTGCAGAGGGTCGTTGATTGGAAGACTGTTGGCGAACCTGCGCAAATACAAAGAGACGAAGACCCGAGTTGGCCCTGTGTCGAGGACAAAAAGACAAAAACAAGTCTGGTCTCGTCTTGGCCATCTAATGGCCGTCTGGCACTTAACCCGGGCGAAGTGCACAGGTCCCAGTGTTTCGATCAAGGAGCTGAAAACACGAGGCCCCAGGATCTCGTGGTGGTTTCGCAGAAAGTACGAGAACTACACGGTCAATAAAAACTCCTAAAACTCCCTTCGCGGTACAACCCACGGACGAAGGCCAAGCAAGCCCGGGCCAGCGGCACCTGCTTTCTGGGACGAAAACTACAGGCCACTGTGCTTCCAAGGGCTGGCCGGGCAGCACGACCAGGCCAGTTGGAAGTGCCCAGAGACAGTCTACAGGGCAAGATGTTCTACCTGGTCATGACCCGGGCATGTGTCCGGCTGTCCATCTTGCTTGCCAGCAACAGAGCATGTCCCCACAAGGCGTTTTTCATCGCGGATTCTAAAGCATCCTGCAAAGTGTTTTCGGGGTTACCTGAGTTATCAGAACAATCTCCCCAACACAAGCAAGCGGGCGCGGCGGCCCGCGTGTCGTCAGGCACCGCTGGGGGCGGGCAGAGCAGAGGGCACACCGAGGAACGCGCGACTCGAAGGTCTGCCCACACAGCTCCGGTTCAGAAACGAAGTCCACTTTTCACATGTGCCCCAGCCGCAAAGTCCCTGTGGCAGCAGGCTGGCGAATACACATCTCGCTTTGTCATCTACTAGCAGCATGAAGAACACACACGCCGATCAGAAACCAGGGCAACCGAGACGGGGTACCGCCACCCCCAAACCATCGCTTCCCCCGTGGGACACACCACAGGGATCGCATCCCCGTTCCAGAACGCGGCACGAGGCCTCCACGAACGTCATCTCGACGCGCACAGAGCCTTTCCTAAGGCAGACTTTCCCTACCCAAAGTCACCCGGGGCACGACTCAGAGGACACCTTCGGGAGACACACACGTTGCGGTACAGGTAAACGGGAGGCAAACCGGACAGACTTTACAATTTCAACCGGTCGGAAGAGGTCCACGTGAAGACCGTTTAGTTATCGCACACGAGCTTTCGGAGCGCATCACGACGTCGGAGTGCCACGAACCGCCGGCCTGGGAGACCCCCGCCACCAGGGCGCCCCCGGGGCCCTCCCCGCAGTCTGCCTGGTCCCGGCGAGCCTCCAACGGCTCTGCACATTGTGATCGGCTCCCCACCGGCCCCCGGCTCCCGCCTCACCGGGGAGGATGGTGCAATTTCTGTCTCGTGCTCGGCTTGGCCCCGAGACCCGCACACGACAGGGGCGCAGCCTGAGCACGGGAAATTCATCTATCTGCCCAATGACCGAAAAGCGCACTCGCAGGCCTCCGACCCCACAACCCTCGGAAGAAAATACCCACTGACGCGAGAGGACACACCAACACCACACGGGACGGCGTCTCCGGCGCACCCAAGAGCGGGACCGCACCCCTCGGCTGTGCTCTGTGCCCCGGGAACCCCCCCCCCCCAACTCACCTTCTTGCGTCCGTAGAGCAGCAGCTCTCGGAACCTCTCGGTTTCCTTCTCGAGAGTGCTGGTGGTGGCCGCGTGGCTGTCGGTGAGGAACGAGAGCTGGGCCTCCCCGGACTCCTCCTCCTCCACTTGTCCCACCGCCTCGTTAGTAAAATCGATCAGGTTGGCCTCGTTGGGTGACTTCCCAGGCAGCCATGCCGTTCGGTGGTCTCGTAACAGAAGTTCCGCGATGTCTGTTCCCACCACGGTCTGCGAGGGCCACGGGGGCAAGAAGAACGGAAGGCTTTACCACAAACAGAATTCACTGCCGGGGTGACAGGACACTCCCGCTCGTCATCAGGTGAGGCCCCGAGCAGGACTCCTCAGACGTGCACGCTCTACTCCCAGGGGCACAGAGCACCGCCCGTGACACGGCCAGGAGCAGGACGGGCAGACCACAGACTGCCTGATAGGCCGACAAAAAGGTGGACCCACACCTCCCTTTGCCCCAAACCACACGGCCCTGAATTCCACTTCCCCAAATCACTGCTAGGAAGCTCCTCCTGCGTGAGCCCCTGGATGGTGACCCTGCTTCGCCGAGCACAGCCCGGAATAGAAATCCCGCCCAACTCCTCGGGGTGCGGGGGGACCGAGGCAGGTGCCAACGAGAAACTTACCCCGTTCTGCCTGCACAAGAGAACAATGAAATTCCAAAGGAGACTGGCAGACTCCTTGTCAATTAAATTTTCATTCTGCAAACATTTCGTAGCTTTGTTCTGTGCAAAATTAATAACATCCACTTTATGGGTGTCACCTCTGAAAAAAGAACACACACTCGATGAACAGCAACACCTTGCACCCGCGAGGCCGAGCACAGCAGCCGCCTCCGGACAGACATCGCGGGGCGCTCCGACGGGGACGTACTTGCCGAGCGGTCCCGGGAACGAGCGCATCTCCTCCTGGTCCGGCGTGTGCTGCAGCAAGGTCTGGTGGAACCGGGGCGGGGCGGGGCGGGGGTGGAGAGAGACAGCGGCTCAGGGGCAGCGTCTGCCGGCCGCACAGGCGCACCAAGCGGTCGACGCCACCTGGGGGGTGGCTGCCCCTCCGTCACAGGGCGCGGGCACATTTGGTTTACAACGGCGACTTTCAAGCTCTCCTTGAAGGAGTGGGAACCACGCCTCCCCTCAAACTCTGAAGTGGGGCCCTAACGTGCACAGAAGAGGCCTGCCAGGGCCGCAGAAGAGGGCGCCCCCCCCACCAGCCTCCTGCACCCCAGCGTCTCTCCCTGTAACCCACATTCACCAGTAAGAGGCCTCCCTGCTGAACCAGAAATGCCAATGAAGACAGAAAGTGAATATGCCATAAAACCAAGTCTGACGTGACCCCCAACGCAGACGCTTGACATGCTGATCTCTGAGAGGAAACTGACACGACCCAACGCAACAGAAACATCTGCGGATCGAAGACGTGTGCAGAGAAACGCTTTGCAAGGTCACTTCTTCAAGGGCAGTCCTGCGAGGTGCAATTTCTACTCACGGAATTACCTCCATGCTGTGGATCTCGACCAGCGCGGGCTGTCCTTCTGAAGGCAGATTTGGAATCACTTTAATGAGCTGACCCCCAGGACCAAACCTGGCACAGACGTGAGGCACTGAGAATTTCTCAGGAGAAGTTGGTCTTGATGGAGCTACGTTTAAATAAAGTGAAAAAGAAACAGCTTGTCACCCTGTGGTGCTTCTGAACTAGACCAACAGCACAGAATTTCACGACGCCCACGTGGCTGGAGTCACAGGTCAGACCGGTCGTGGCGACCCGGCTTCCAACTGGAAGGTACTTTGGTCAGACGTCCTCCCAGAAAGGAGAACTTAGGTGTGTGTCAGAAAAGCGTTTCGGCCATTAGACACGACGGCTACTCTCTTCTGAAAAGAGAACTCCTTTGAAACAGCCGCGTGCGTGGAGCGAGTGTCACTCGCGAGGAGCGTCGGGCTTCCAGCTGCTCGGACGCCCCCAGAGCCTCCACACCCCCAGCTCTCCTTCACAGGCTGGCCCCTGACGGTGAGCGGCGCAGGGGTCGACAAGGGGGCCGAGGACAGAGATTTTCACGGGAGCATCGCCCTGTAGGGTCCGACACCCACGTCTGCACTTCTCCAGGGGACAGCATTTGATCCAGTGTCTCAGAGAGGAGTCGAGACTGTGGCACAGGTGACAAGTCCACGCAGTTTTTCAAGGGGAGTCAGGAGTTTCCCACACCCAAGCAGCCAGCACCGGGGAGCACAGGGCGGCCGCGCCTGAGAACCTGGCGGGGAGCCTGTACTCAGAGCCACACCGGCGTGGGCACCATGGACAGGCCGGGCTGCTCTCAGGTCTGAGTCCGAGGGATGTCACCAGCCCCCGTGACAAGCTCTGTGACTCACGGCAGTCCTCACCCTGCAGAAACAACCAGGCCAGGCACCGCCAGTTCTCATCAGAGCTGAAATTCACTCCCTCTGTCGCCCTGGGCTCGTGAGGCCGCCCCGGCAGAGTGACCGGACGTCCCTCCACGGCCAGGAGCGCCTGGGCCCCGACCACACACACACCTTGTTCCGTCGCGGGCCAGCCGGCTTCGGCAGGGTAACCGTACTCCGGGAAGCCCTGGACGCTGCCAAAATTGTTGCCGTAGGCATAATCTCCAGGCAAGGAGTCTGGGGGAGGCGGGGCCTCGTAGGAAGCAGCAGTCATGCCGTGATTTCTGTAAACCTGACTCTGAGGAAACAGAGCAGACGGGACCGATCAGCTCCCGGGAGCTCGGGAGACTCAGACACGCGGTCGAATACGGGAAGGGGGGGGCCCACCTGGCGCGAGCGGGAGCTGAGGCTGCTGCGCAGACTCTGTGCGGAGCGCTCGCTGTGCACGCTGCGTCTGTCCGCCTCCTCCCCGTAAGGGTCCCTGTGGGGCTCAGGGTCGTCGTCAAAACTGCCAGTGAAGCGAGGGTCGTACCTCCAGGGGTCATCATACCTCTCGGGCCTGGAGAGAACGGGAGCAGAGGCGAGGAGAGGGAAGCGTGGGGCGGGGGCTCCAGGACAACGGCCCTCTGCTACACGGCAGTGAGGTCCCGCCGTGTCGTCACCACCCTGTTGCTGGGTGCCGGCTCACCAGCCGGGGTCTTGACCCTCAGACGACCAGTGGGAGCCTACCCTTGGGCGGAGTGGCCACATCCCAAGCCCAAATCCAGACCCCGCCTTCGCCTTCAGATTTGGAGACACAGGCCACAAGCGCACCTGCGTGCGGCCATGCCTTTCCCGGACCAGGAAGAGGAGGGGCCGTCTCCTGGCGCCGCCCCCAGGCCAGTTCTCAACGCCCCCCACCCAACAACGCAGGCGGGAACTGCCAGGAGGGCCTGTTCATCTTTGTCCTTCAGACAAGGGTCCCAAGCACAAGCGTCGCTTTCCGATACATACGCCAGACGTGAGGGCAGAGTCGAGCAACCCTCCTCATCGACGCGTGTCGTACCAACCTGTCCCCGTAAGTGTAGTTTTCTTTCCGGTACAGATCGTGTTCCGCATCATACCAATACCTCCGGTCACAGGCGCGGGGGTCCCTGAATCTGGAGCCATAGTGGTATCGGTCCCAGCGGCCTGCATCTGTGAGCGGGGCATTAACAGTTTATTACAACAGGCAAAGCAAGACACGCCTCCCGCCCTGGCTAGAGAAACCACACCAGCCCAGACTGAAGGATGCCTTGAGGATCTCAGAGGAACCGATCTTTCCTCCCCCAAATCAGCATGACCTAGGAGAGTGTTAGCTGTTAGGCCGAGGACCCGGGCATGTCTTGCCTGTACCGACAACACGTAACACTCACCGGGTTTCTCTCAACACGGGTGATTTAAAAAAATAAAAACCTAAAAAAACCTTGTTCGTAGTTACTATCTTTTGGTACTTAATTCTACGACCATACGTTTTCCTTACGTGGCTTCTGACGTAGTTCAGAAAGTTTTTTTTTTTTTAATTTTTTTTAACGTTTATTTATTTTTGAGACAGAGAGAGACAGAGCATGAAGGGGGGAGGGTCAGAGAGAGGGAGACACAGAATCTGAAACAGGCTCCAGGCTCCGAGCGGTCAGCACAGAGCCCGATGCGGGGCTCGAACTCACGGACCGTGAGATCGTGACCTGAGCCGAAGTTGGCCGCTTAACCGACTGAGCCACCCAGGCGCCCCAAAAAGTTTTAAAAAATAATCCAAAACTAAAAGATTAAAGTTTTAAGAAATCATCCAAAACTAGTTCAGAAAGTTTTAAGAAATAATCCAAAACTAAAAGATTACTTAAAGCACCTGGGTGGCTCAGTCGGTTGAGCATCCAACCCTTGATTTCGGCTCAAGTCATGGTCTCCTGGTTCATGAGATCGAGCCCCACATGGGGCCCTGCACTGACAATGTGGAGCCTGCTTGGGATATTCTCTCTCTCTCTCTCTGTCTCTCTCCCTCTCTCTCTCCCCCTCTCTCTCTCCCCCCCTCCCTCCCTCCCTCTCCCTCTCCCTCTCCCTCTCTCTGCCCCTGCCCACTTGTGCTCTCTCTTCCTCTCTCTCAAAATAAATAAACACGTTTTAAAAAATACATTGACATTATAACCTAGATGTACCATTTTTGGCAGCTACGAGCAAAATTTATATGTAAAATGACACAAACGCACATGGGGAAGAGGCCTGGAGGAAGCGGGACAACCAAGGGACAGTGGGCCCGGGACCCTCCCCTGCAGCTAAGCACAGGTCACAGCCAGGCAGCAGTGACCAGCACGACCGCCAGGGGGACGTGTCGCTGAGATGAGCACCCCGCCCAATGGCAGAGTGTCAAGATGGGAAGGCAGCTCCGGGCGTATGCAGTGAGGACATCTGATGCCTGCACCGTGGCGGGAGGGCGGCCACAGGAGGCCACCGGTATGCCACACGGGGCCAGTGTGACCCCAGGAGCTGGTTTCCCATTTTATTTCTTTTCATCAACTTAAATAAATACGCAGGGCCGAGGCCATCCTGGAACTACTCACAATCATGCTTTGCTAGAAAATCACAGGAAACTACTAACGTGATAAAGATATGTTACTGCTATAACTGCTATAATTAAGATGTAATTTCTAAACAAATACAGCAGCATAATTATTCCCAAGCGCGGCTTATCTTCCACCACTTTGGCTCTTGGATTAGAAAGCTAAAGAGAGCAATGGAACGGAGGGCCTCGTAAGAAACGGCCAGAGGACACTGCCTCGCACCGGCCGCACTAGTGGTCTGGACGCGGTTGCGCCAGCGGCCGGCCGTCCGCGCTTGTGAACCTACCTGCGTAGTCATACTGGCTGGAGTAGTAGCCTGCGTAGTAATCACTGTGGCTGCTCCATCCGCTTTTGGAGTTGTAGTAACCTTCAGGATAGCCTTGCCTGAAAACACACACGATGTCGTTACAAAACAACTTTCCCACTTCCTCCTCAGGATACGACAAGACGTCAGTCAGCACACGCTACCCCCAGAGCGTCAGGCGTGCGGCAAGACACGTTGCGAAAAAATCGTAATGAGAAAATCAGTGACGACGATGAGGTAAGATTCCCTGCCAAGCAGCTACAATTCACCTCCCCAAGTAACGACTTAGGTGCCACAAACTAAGGGAACTGACCGCCTTCTGCCTGCTCAGTGCCACATCCCACACAGCGACACTCAAACAGGCTCTCAAGTTTCCGGTTATCAACCCCGAGCGGAAGCAGAGAGCACCGAGCTGTCAAAACCAACCTAACGCCGACGTCGGTACCCTCGGCGCAGACCGCATGCCGTGTGCTCGGGACGGGTGAGGGTCCGTGCCCAGGCGCAGGGCTGCGGCTGCCTCAGCCCCTCGAGTCTGCTCTCGAACCTGACCGCAGGACGCCTGAATTGTGTCTGACGGAGGCTGGCCTCACAGACCCCGCCACGCGTCTCTCGTCGCCAGAAAAGCAGAACTTGGCGAGGTCACGCGTCAGACCTTCTGGGCAGTAAGGTTCTTAGAATGGCCCGTTAGCGGTTTCATCTCTTGCTAACGAGCCTTAGACGATACTTGATTTTTAAAATGGGACTCTTCCCATGCCCCTTCAGGAACGTCTCGCTCGGCTGAGCCGGGGGGCTTGGCCGGCACAGCTCCCGGGACAGAGACGGCCGGTGAGCCGCACTCGGTCCTCCGGTCCAGCACCCGCTCTCACGGCTCAGCTGTGGGAACGAGGCCCCTTCCGAGGGCCTTGGAGGACAGCCCTCTAGACCCCACCCATCTGCAGAGCGGGGGGGGGGCCGCTGCACACGCCAGCGGTGGGCTCGGAACAGAGATCTGACACCGCGCAGAGCCACGACCACGCCACCTCCCGGCTGCCCTCGCCAACCGAGCCCGTCCGCCCATCAGCGAAGACACAGTCGCAAAAACGAAGGACGCGTTCCCACCTCAAGCAGTTCCTGCAGGTACGTGATCACACCAGGCGTGAGACTGACGCACACAAGCGCGGACACGCATCCGCAAGCACGGACACGGACACGGACACACGTCCGCAAGTGCAGACACGGACCCACGTCCTCGAGAACACACACGTGCGGACGTGGGCACACGTCCCCGACCAAAGCAGGGCAGGAAGGCCGGGCTGCTCTCCAGAGCTGTCACATGAGTGGTGACGACATTTAGAGCACAGAAACACGGCCAGACAGGTGACAGAGCCGCTGACGCGTGACCTGGCCTCGCTCCTGGCTGGGGCACTTCTCAACAGCACGGAGCCACCTTTGGCCTCTTGGAATGCACGTTAACTCGCAGGTGGCCAAAAGGACAGGATACTGGAACGGCAAGATGCGCCCTGGCTGCACCCTCCTCCACCCTCCCTGGTCTCCTAGAGGGTTCTAGAGACACCTACCGGATGCTTTCCCTTATTTTCACTTCGAGCCTTACTTCCCAGGTGCTGCACAGGAGCTGAAACCTCGGGAGCTTTCCCCCACAAAGCCCCCAGAAGTCTGGGCTACGTGCAGGCCAGCAATGGACTGAGAGCGGCCGGCCGAACAGGCAGAGGCCCACAGAGACAGAGCCCTGTCTCCAGACAAGCCAACAAAGACAAAGAGCCAGAGATTGGATCCCGCGATTTCGGAAAGCAGTGCACAGGCAAATTCATGGGGGATCAGACTTCCTCTATTAGAGTTCAAGAAGCCGTGTAGCCTTGTAACAAAACCTACACCCGTGACACGTCACTCCTCCACCTGACGACAAGCAGGTGCAGGGGAAGGTGCTGGAAGGCAGGCGGTGCGCCCGCCGCACCGTCCCAGCTCTCCCTATGTGTCTGAGCGGGAGGCCGTGACCTGCTTCCATTCCTGCTCGGCAGGAAGGCGTGATGCCAAGGCTCTTTCAAAATCCCTCATCTGTAATCACAGAGCTGAGACGCGCTCGCTCAGCGGAGGAGGGTAGCGGGATAGACGTGCGTGGGGCCTTCCAGCACGGATGCAATGCTAGGAAAAGGAGGTGGGCAGGGGTCCTGGCCCCAGCCTGCCTGGCCTACGACTCCACACCACTGCGGTCAGTAGCAGGGAACAGCCTTAGGGCCCTGAGCACCCGGTCAGCAAAATGCCTGAGCCGCGTGTGTGCCTCGGTGGTGGCTGGATGATCCCCTGGCCCGGGGAGGACCCTGCAGAGGGTCTGGCCCGACCCAGGGCTGGCTGACAGCACGGCATGGCTGCAAGGGAGGGCTCTGTTCCATTTCAAAGTGCTCCTGTGCTCTGCCCGTGCTGATTAAACATACGCAGAAGAAAACAGGTTTGTCTAATGTTTTCAGATCGGTAAGTTACCACCACAGCCGGCAACACGAACGTCAATCACCTGGCAGGTGGCCGGTCCGAGCAGTGACTTGCCCGGGAGCTGGGCCGCTCGGGCTCGGGGCAGCGGTAGCTCTCAGCGTAGGCGGACACCGCGCTGTCGTAGGACCTGTATCTGGGCTCATACAGGCCATAGACGTCCTGCTGGAAGAAGGGTTTGCGCAACGTTAGACATCGGTGAAGAGCCACCCGTCAAGCAACTGGCACTAGCTCTAAATGGCGCTGGTGACGGCCCTCCAGGAGCACCGGACGTGGGGCTTCCCTCGTGCAGAAGAGAAAACCTACAAATTGAGATCCACAGCCACAGACGGGCAGCAGGATCTTCCTGAAAGGGACTGCCCTGGTCCTGCTCAGGAGATGGCCGCCGTGTCAGCAGGCAGCCGCCGAGGGGCCGTGGAGACTCCAGACGGCTCTGCCGCGGAGGTGCTATGACTCCCTGGGTTCGTGTCCTTGTTTCACACATCATCTCAGGTATGCAAAATACCCAGGGTTCCATTTGAATGGGTCCCGGAGCTACACGCAGCCTCAAAGAGAGGCTCGTCCTCTGTTCTCATGAGGCTTTCAACCCCTCGCAGGCTCATGACTGGCCACGACGGTCTCTAAGGAGCCGCCACGTGGGGGGACCTGAAGCAGCCCTCTGGTCTACGAGCCTGACTCTCCACCATCGCCTGGCCGAAGTGGAGAAATCACGTCCAACGGACTTATTCCTGACACCAGCGGAGACTGTGGCCACAAGGGGGGAGGGCGGAAGGAAGCGGGCTCCCACGGGAGTGGTGCTGGGCTCTGGCTGGAGTTTGCCAGATGTACGTGTGGTTGCTGCACAAAGAACCCAAAGCGGGGACGCTGCTCCCCTCGTGCTCTGCCAGCCCTTCCTGGGCGCGGGATGGATCTGAAATCAGTTTCCCCGTATGGAAACAGGAGTCCTTGGGGCTCCTTCCAGAATCTCAAATTTGCTAATCTCAGTGGTTAGACGCACAGTATTCATGTAATCCCAAAGATGCTCAAAGCCTGCAAAGGAGGCACAAGCCTCCTACTAGTGGGGGCTACTGCCCGACCCACCCCCACCAGCCCTGTACCCCCGAGCCGCCTCTAAGAGGTCCCCAGGATGGCCACCTGCCCACTGTAGGACCGTGCTTTCCAAACTTCTGGTCTACACTCCTTGGGCCTCTGACACTCTGCCGACCTCGCATGACGCGGGGCTGGGACTAGAGATGATGAGAAGCAAATCGTGACCCAACGTGTGCATTTGAACCCCACTGTTTCAAAGTACCAGAGAACTGGACAGAACCAGTTGTGTTTCACAACACTCACACACTTAGGCCACTGTGAACGGCAAGTCTTCTGTGGGGCGCGACACCGCCCCCGCCCCGCTGCTGGGACCGCCATGCGCCCGAGGGACGTTTACGGGATCTCATCCCCCTTGGCCGTTTTGCTTGGATTACGTTCCGAACCTAACTTTTTTCCCTTCGTGTTTCTACTCTCCCGGAGGGATTTACAACACTGCGCTGTCCTGTTCCTCTTTGGGTAGATTTTTCACGTCAAAACCACACCGAAGCTTCGAGAGGATATCCCAGTTTCCCGAGGTGCGCAACTCAGAGCTCTGGTCCCGCAGAGAGCCCACCGGAGGGACAGGAAACAGAGGGCTCCTCAGCCACACACGCTGGGGCACGCGTGCCAAAAATTAACCAGGGACTCTGCACCGCGCAACACACAGGTGTGCAGTGTGAGCCTGCAAGGGTTCCGGGAGCCGGGCACGCTCCCCAAGCAGTGGTGCAGGAACGGGCACTGTGCACGACGGTGCAGACCACAGGGACTACAGGCCGCTTCCGAAGCGAGCAACGAAAGCCTGCCAAGGAGCACAACTCGGGAGAGAGAGACCGCTGGTCCCGGATTCTACCGCCCGCGAGCCTGACCGTACCTGGTAATAGAGGGAGGCCGTGCCAGGATCCGGCGGGTATGGCGAGGGGTACTGCGACTGGTAGCCATCGTACAGGGGTCTGTAATAGTAGTAAGCTGCCAAGTCCGAGGGAGGCGGCTGCAGCCACTGCTGGTCCGACCGCGCGGCTGCCTGGCTGGAGCTGGTGGACACGACGGACGCGCTGGAGGACCGAGGCGGCCGAGGCAGCAGCTGCTGACCCGTGTCAGCTGGAGCGGGACTTGCCGGTGGCGGGACCGAGTCTTGGGACTGCCCCTGCACCGGCGGACTTCCGGGGTTCGAAGGTTCTGAACGTGTTGCTTTGGGCCCTTGCTGGGGGGCCGGCGACGGCTCCTGCTGGGCTCTCCCTAGGCCACATGGGTCCTGAGCGTCTTTTGTCACCTGCTGGTAGAAACGGTCTGGGTTCTGTGCCCCTGGCCCAGGTTGTCTAGGCTGACTGGTGACGGTTTGCGGACAAGCTGGGCTGTCAGAACGGGACGGGCCGTACATCCTTAGAGAATTTTCCAAAGTCCTGTTCAGCGTGAAGTCTAGGGCTCCAGAAGTTTCTTCCCGATTACCGGAGGGATCCGCTTTACTACCAGCAGGGACCGAGGTAGCGTTTGCAGGCGGCACCAACATCACGCCTGTGCTTCCAGCAGGGCTACCAGCCAGCTCGGGAAGAACGTTCTCTGCATTATGAACGTTTTGGCCTTCTGGAAGCAAGTTCTTTGGAACCGGATGAGGTGGCGGCTGAACCAGCAAATTAGCAGGTTGAGTACAAACGGTCTCCGAAGTGCCAGGAACTTGTGGAAAGCTACCTTGCGGAAGACTCTTGGGCAGAGGCGAGCGGGTGACAGAGGTGGCTGCGATCCCAGACGCAGGAGCGCTTTCTCCGGAGTCCCCCCCGACAGTCCGGCTGCTTGCTGTCGGTTTATCCCCCACCAAAGCATCTCTCCAGGGCAGACTCTTCTCGTTAGGACTCGATAAGGACACAGAAAAATTAATGGGCTGAGCCAAATTATAGCTTTGATCAGGCTGGGCAATCAAGACTGGCTGATTCTGCAAAGACTCAGTGGGCGGTGAGGATAACAGGCTGGCATAGCCCGAGCTCGCCTGCGAGGGAAGGGCCTCCTCTTCTCCCATCTTGGGAGGGTTCTCGAGGTTCTCGGAAGCTCCGACGCCATCCCTGCTCTGCAGAGGGAGGCCGGGGCCTGGCGGCCGGGGCTGCTGACCGGACACTCCCTCGTCAGGAGGCTGAATCACTTCAGAGGGCTGAGGCCTCACGGGCGCGTGCAGTGCCGGGGCAGCCGGGGCCAGGAGCACGCTGCCCCCGAAATCCGGGAGCTCGTTCTGTGCCCACAAGGTCGTCACTGGGCTCTCGCACTTCACAGCTCCCTGGGCCCTGGCCAAGGGCCTCTTCTCAGCTGCCAGAAGCACGGTTTCCGAGGGCGGCCCCCCAGCGTGCCCAAGCCCCTGCTCGGCCTCCACGGGTACGGTAAAGGGCAGAGAACCGGCCCGGAGTGCGAACAGGGTCTCCATGTTGTCCGGGGGCTGCTCCAAGTTGCCGGGGCACGCGTCAGGCGGTGCGGCAGCTGGCCGGTGCGGCTTCTGGTGGGGTCCGGCCCCCCTCACCTCGCCCACCACCTTGGCCCGATCGGCCTCAACCGGTTTCACTCCAACTAAGTGGGACTTCACCGGTTCAAAAGAACTATTCGCGCTTGTCTGGAATATTCCAGTGGGTTTTGGGGGGCTTGGGGTTGAGGGCTGGGACAGGCTGCTGCGGTGATTCTGGCTCACGGTGGTCTCGTTTGTCTCGCCTCCTACGGGAGAAGAATCGATTTGCTTAAAGAAGCTCCCCGAAGACTCATCTTCAGGTTTTCCAACTTCTTGCTGAATGAAAGTGCCCCCCAGGTCTCGAGGCCTGGCCGCACCTGAAAGATTCCCGTGGCTCTTGCTGCTGTAACTGGACGACACGCTGTCGGATCGCACGGGGTGTGGCACTGAATCCGGGGCCTCGAGATTTGGGCCCCCGCCTCCAGCGTGGCCCCCAACACCGAGCCTGGGGCCGTATCTGAGCTGATCGCCGGGGGCGGAAGGGTCCAAACTTAGGGGCTCACTTGGCAAAACTTCCTGATTCTGAATGAACTCTAAGTCCTCCACGTTCTCGTACTGTGGGCTGCTGGCGTGAGCCCCTGCGCCTGCTGGGCCGCCCCACACAGTGACGGCAGCGCTTGCCGTGGCCGGTCTATCAGGCTGGGCGCCTGCAGACTGAGAGAAATAAGGCTGCGGGTGGCCTCCCTGCTGCGTGGCCTCGTTGCTGGAACCTCTGGGAAAGGCGTGGTAAACGCCACCCGCTCCCACACGTGCAGGAGCATGACCAAGTCCCGGGCCGGGGGAGGAGCCATCCAAGTCAGACGGACCAGCGAAGCTTGTGTTTTCAGATGAGAGGTTCTCCTCGTTTTCCGTCTCTCCGCCGTGGAAGAACATGGAGAGAGCTCCCGAGTCCACTTCCGGCAGGACCCGGCTGGTCTCGGCCCCTGGGGGGTAGTGCAAATGGCTTTCTGGGCTGTTTCCCTGAGCGAGGGGATTCACAAGAGCGAGGTCTGGCAACTGCTCTTTATTCACTCCTGGATTTGGCCTGAGCTCCTGGCTCGCCCGAGGATTCCCAGCTCTAGAATTTTGCCTGAACGCGTTGTCAGGATCGAAGTTATTTGCTGACTGGTTACCACTCTGCAGGTAGGCCGGCTCATTGCTTCCGTCAGCGGCCAAGGGTCCTGGCAAAGACACCAGTGGGTTGAGCTGCTCGTGGCCGGGACCGTGATATGGGCTGGACGGAGTGGGGAAGAGGAAAACGCCGGAGATGTGGGGCACCGGGCGCTGAACAGGTCCTTCTGGGCGGGGCCAATAATGTTGACCTGAGGGCTGTGGGCCTCCCTGCCCCGGCCCCCACTGCCCTGGCATTTGCTGACGAGGCTGAGGGAAGAGAGGGGACGGCGCCACAGCACTGTCGTGCGGGTTCTGCCGACTCAGGGGTCTCTCGGGCCCAAGCACGTTCGAGTGCGGATGGCCCCCGTGGGGACTGTCGGCACCCGCTCCTGGAATGTGAGGACGTGGCAGAGTCTGAACTTCGGGTTCCGAGCTGGGAGCAAGCTCGGCACTCCTGTGCAACTCTGACTCCGGCGGCGCCGAAGGTGGCAACGCGCTGGCAAACAGACCGGCGTCCGCTGTGGCCTGCAACACAGGTCCTTGCGAGGTATCCCCAGCATTCGCGTGAGGCACAGGCAGACCAGGGTGTTGAAGGAACGCTGGCGGGGCCGGGCCCTGCAGAATGGGCGCGCTGCTTTTGGACGAACCGCCCGACGATGTAGTTTGTAGCGCTTGTCTACTAAAAGCAAACGGATCCGTTACCGGCTGCAACGGGCAAGCTATCGGGGTCACCGGTGCGTTACTATTTGCCTGTCTCCTGTAAGATCTGTTGGACCAGAACATGCTCTGAGGAGTCCCGGCCGGAGGTGGCCCGACCACGCCTGATGGGGCTGCCTGAGGCGGCGGCTGCATGACCGATCTGTTGCACAACTAGGAGCTGCTCACAGAAAGCAGGATATAGGTTTTCTTCAACCTGAACCGGAAAAGAAAAAGAAGAAATTAGCCTAAAATCCATGTATTCAAACTCCCAGTTGCAATCAGGAGAACGAAGAAAACAGAGAAAGGCTGGAAACAACTCGAGAGTCTGTGTCCTCGGTCCCGAGACGCGTCGCTCCTACCCCCACGCCCACCCAGAACTGCATCCCGGGTGGGGGGCTGCGGCCGGCCAGGGCAGCTGAGCGCACAGACAAGAACACGGCCGGACACGGAAGCAAACGCTGGCTGTGCCCTGAGCTCACTGACTGACTTCAGACGAGCCACTGCCTTCTCTGGGGTTCAGTTTCACAGCCCAGCTGAGCACCCACATGGCACGCCTGATGCCTCCGTGATGCCCTCACCAAGTGCGCAGCGATGAACGGAGCGCAACCTAACTGCCCGTCTGATTCACTACCCGGTACCCGGACACCTTCCCGTAAATCATCACCGGGTCCTGAAAGGGCCAACCCCTGTATCAAGATGGCACATCATACTTTTCGCGCAGGTTAATGTTACATCTTGAAATGAAAATGGAAGTTTAAGATGCGTGCTTCCGTTTTAACGAAAAAGCGTTGTAAAGTACAGAGCGATACAAGCCGCAGGCAGAATCTGAAATATACAAACATGCCCTTTATGCCACCGTGCAGAATGTCTCATTTCCCGCGCTGTGCCTGGTTGACACCGTGAGCGGAACAAGCCGCCTCGGACCACGAGGGCTATCAAGAAGTGAGTCCGGAGCGAAAGCCCCAATTAAACGTGAAGCAGCTTTAAAACTGACCAACTGACCCGACTCAGAAATTTTCAACCAGAGTGCCAACAAACCTTTCATAGAAAACACAATCGTCTTTACAGTGTGTTTTGTTGCCAGAACCAGCGGTGGTTTCCGCTTTTTAAGAAAATACGTTAAATGTAACCTTGAACGGTTAACCGGTACTTTTAAGACACAAACCCAGGTACCGTCTCTTTGCTGTCTTTCTCTATGCACAAGTCCTCCCCCCTAGCGCCACCCTCACAAACAAACAGATGACGTGTAACCGATCACGGAGGAAAGTAAACACCAGAGGGAGAAGTGGCAGGGCTCCAGGGCTTAACCCACACATTTCTGCAGGTGCACGACACTTTTGCTCCCGGCAATCTTTCTCAGAGTCGATAAAAGGGGACATTTGTGAATGTACCTGAAGTAAAGCTACTTACGGTGAAGGCTCCTACCCCTCTCTGGAAACGAGTCCTATGGATCTATTAGCTCACTACCATTACGGCTCGCCCACGTCCGTCCTAGGCCAACAGGGAAGGCCTTTGGACTGACGAGCACTCTGAAACTCACTTAAATTCGACAGACTGTATCAGGCACAGCACCGGAGGCTTCGTTTGGTTCTAAGCTGTCATTTTAGAACAAAGAATGTGTACAGCTCAGCTTTACAAGGACTGATCGTACAACCAGCCCGGCCTCTTCCTCTTATCTGTGGGACAGAGGCGCCCAGCACGTCTTCCGAAACACGACTTCCTCCTTGTAAGGCTCCAGTAGAGGACCTCAACCGCTCTAAGCAGCGGTAAAAGAGAAACACCAAACAGCAGAGGCCCAGAGCATCACACCGCAGAGGCGTGGCTGTGAGGGCAGGGCCGGGAGTCCAACTGAACGGCCCCACGCACACCACTTCTCTTCCTGCGACCCAGACTCTTTGTCTGTGAAGGGAGAGAATCTAAGGTTCCTTCTCAGCTGCATCTTACAAAATCCTACTCACAGCGGGTTCTGGGATGCCCTAACCCCTGCTGCTGTTCAATACAGAAATGTCATCCAAACGCGGACAGCGTATATACTTAAACGTTCTCCTTCAAGAAACTTCCCCGACTCCTGAACTCAGAACCGTTTCATAGCAAACACTACCCCTTTCCTATAAAACGGGATCTCCCCCACCCCCCACCCCCCACCCACAATTGACAGCTTTTAAACAATAAGGCAGCTGCGTGTGAAACGATCCTGAACACGAACATGACCCTCTTGGGTCTTCTCCAGTCACCAACAGCAACGCCGCCTATCACTTCTCTGCTGGCCCCAGGCAACTTACTTCCAGCCAGTAAGTCATTCGGTACCGAGTCATCTAACTCTAAGAAGACACCGGCTGTCTTTCTTAAAAACGCATTACTCACAAACCCAGCCCTTCGTCAGACCACCCTGTGTCTACGAGAGATACTGAAGCACAACCGTCTCCGATCTTCGATCCAATTCCTGGCTAAGGAACTGAGATGCTCAGAGCACCTCCGGGGCTGCCGCCGCAAACTGAGGCTGGGCCAACAGGAGCGCCAGGGAGCACCGGAGACTCTACCCTTTGCCCACAATGTCGCTCTCGGAGGCTGTGAGCGTCACGTCGCTGTCAGACTGTGGGGCGCTTGACCTAGAGACACCACAAGCTCCAGCTTTTCCAAGTACAGCCCCAAACACGTTTAGATGTTAACCAACGCGAAGGGGGAGTCTAAACGCTGCTAAAAACGGCAAAGATCCCAAAGGACGCACTGACGTTCAGGGAAGAATCACTGCAACGCGCACGCTACCCCAAAGAAGGCGGTCAGCACGGCGTTGAGACTCACGGCTGTTTGGGCCGCACGAATCACAGGAACAAGAAAGCACTCTCCTGCCTCTGGCCTCACCTTTGACCTCTGTTAAGATACCGGCCACCGGAATCCGAAGAAGAGGCACGGGGCGGGGGGCTGGGGGGGACCTGCAGGGACACTGGTTGTGCTGAAACTCGCCCAACTATGGCTCCGGAGCGACCGCGTGTGACTCAGTGTGCTTCCTGCCCTCGCTGCCCTCACCGCCCTCCCCGGTTGACGTCGTCTGTGTTGAACACACAGCCTTAAGCGGCTCGTGCCCCACCTCCAACCACTCAGAAGCTCTTAGGTGAACCTGCAAACACCGATTTCAAATGGCTGTGACGCGACCAGACGCTCCACACCATACTTTCGCCCCCCGACCGGTACTAACTTCATTACACGTTCCCGTAACCCTTCACGCGACACACGAGGGCCCGACCTCCACTGCAGCGTCTCGGTCCCTTTGCCACGAAATGCAAATCTGTCCCATCACCGGCCCGGCTCGGGGAGAAATCTCCCAGCCGCTGAGGACAAAACAGCTTAAGAACCTTCGAAGCAAAGGACACGCAAAACTGTTACAAGAAATTTCCTACATGTTCGTACTCCTTGAGAAGTTGCAGGTCTGGTCCATCTTCACCATTGCAACACAACCCTCCCTCCGTCGAGGCCACCAGGGCGAAGACAAGTGTCAACACAGCGGGGCCAGACAGGCACTTGCCACAGAGCCGGCCATACCTGCGGGGTCCACGTCAGTCGGCCGAGGCGGCCGACAAAGGTGCAGAAGGCGGCAGGAGGGTCGCTCGCTCGGCCGCCCCTGCCCCGCCCCGGCCCCGCAGGTCCCCCTGCTCGCCCCCCCCGGGGCCCCTGCCCGACCCCTGGCGGCACCCGGAGACGCGAAGTCCGCTCAGGGCTGGGCCCGGCCCGGCCACTTCCCTCCGCCCGACCCCGGCCCTCACCGGCGCGCCACAGGGCGGCCGAGGCCCACCCCGGCTCGTGCCCCGCCCCTCCGCGACCCCTGGGCCAACCCCTCAAGAGCCGCCGGCGGAAGCCGGCCGGGCTGCGGCGACAAGCGAAGACACGACAGCCGCAGCAGCCATCTTGGCACATCCGGCTCCGGCCGCCGCGCCGCCGACGTGTCCGACCGCTACGTCAGTGCGCGCCACGCCTGCCGACCACGCCCACCGGCCCCGCCCACCGCAGCTGCTCCCGTGACGCGGCGCCCGGCACGTTAGCCCGGCCTCCCTCCGGCGTTTCGTCCTTCGCGGGCCATCTATTCGTCCGCCCCGTTGGCCCGCCCCTCGCCTGCGACCAATCTTTCACCGTTCATCCCTTCGTCCCGCCCCCCCCCCCCCCCTTGCCCTGCCCCTCGCGTCCCCGTCATTCACCGCCCATCCCTTCGTCCCGCCCCCTCGGCCTCGCACCTCAGCCCCGCCCCCTGCGACCCGCCCTTCGCCCACCTGCTGGGCCGGGTGCGCGGGGCACTGCTCCGAGACGTCACCCTGATTATGCCAGCTCTTTCTCCCAGTCTTTTCTCGTCTTAGGGTGTGAGAAGAGTAAGGGTTCTTCAGTCATACCCAAGTGAAGAACCAGTCCTGAACGACCGAGGCCAGCAGGAGCACCCACCGAGAACGGCTACTCGGCAGCGCCGAGAACCCGAGCGCCGCCCTGGCGCAGGCGCGACCCTCCCATTTGGCTGTTGGACTTCCTCCAAGGCGAGACGGGCGGAAGACGGCTGCGCATGCGCCGGCCTCCGCGGCGGGCTACGCGTGCGCACCTCGCGGCGACTCGCCGGTTGCCTGGTTACGGCCACTCGCGGCTCGGGGTTCCAGTTCTGCCCGCGAAGTTCGTTTCCGTCCGCGCCCGGCGCTCGGAAAACTGTGCCCGTCTGCCCCGCGCGGAGCCCCGGGAGGGTCCGCAGGCGCCCTTCGAGGCCCCCTGCCTGCTCGGCCCCCTGCTTGCTCGGCCCCCGGCTGCAGCCACGCCGCCCCGCGGCTCGCGCGCCGTCCGCTCCTGCTCCTCTTCCTGCCCCGCCCTGCCCCCATGGAGGCCTGGCTCCCTCGGCGCCCGGTCTGGTCCCCGACACCGCGTGGACGGAGACCAGGACTCCGTTCTGTGTTCCGCAGCCGTTGAGCGGGCGTTTGCGTTGGAGCGCCTCCCCCAGGCAGCGAGTGTCAGGCCGGGCTGCCCTGCTAGCCCCCTGCTCCGCCCGGAGGATGGCACCATCAGAGCCCTCCCACGGTGGATCTTAGGGATGAGGGGGTGCTGCCGTTTGTATCCTCATTTCCCCAGTGAGAATGGAGAGGTTCGGTAGGCGAGGAAGCAGCCACCCAGACCCCGGCCCGCTCACCCGCACACCTGCCTGGCAGGGAGAGGGAAAAGTAGCAGCCTGCCCCCGCTCACCCCAGCTTCTTCCAGAGGGCAGGAAGGGTGGCAGGTGTGCCCACACGCTTGCATCCGCCGGTGGTCGAGCTCCCAGCGGCTGCTGCTGCCAGTGCAGCAGCGGCTGGGGCCTGGCCGGGGTGGGAGGACTCCCTGGTCACCCGTGCGACTCAGAAGCCTGAGAAGAAGGAAGGAGCGCGGTTCAGCTCTTTGTTTGCTGTGACGTTGGCAGGGAGCAGCCACGCTGTCAGGGCCCCAGCGGGTGCGGGGAGAGTTTCAGTTCCTCTGACGTGGCCACTCTGCTAAGCTAACATTTGCCTTGCAGAAATGGAGATCCTAACCTATGTCAACACAGAGAATAGGTGCTGGGGCTCCCTGGATCCACCCCACTGCCCCTGACCCACTTCCTGCAGTCACTTTGTCCCAACAAACCACTCCACAGAGACATGGCACTGTCACCCCCCCCGCCCCCCCCCCCCCCCCCCCCGCCATGGGCACGCAGAGGCAAAGGCGCTGGGGTCTGTCCCCTCCCCCTCCTGCTAAGCCTCTTGAGTGGAGGCCTTCTGGTTCTTGGCCATGTGGGGCCCGGTGTGGAGGAGAGGGCTCTGGGCCCACCATCGGTCGTGGAGGCTGGGGCTCTGCGTCACAGGCCCTCGGCCTCAAGGCCCAGCCTGCTACCTGATGCTGTGTGCCTTCTGTCAGCTTCCTTGACCTCCCTGACCATCACGTCCTCGGCAACCCGGAGTCCAGGCGGGGGAGCACCTACACAACTTGGGGGCCAAAAGGAAATGCTGTTGATGCTTATACCAGAGCAACAGGCACGGACCGCGCTGTCCGGGGTATAGGGTGATTCTGGCTGCAGAACGGGCAGGGGCCCGAGCCGTGGGGGGCGCCCTGCCATGGCAGCTGTTGCTGTTTCTGAGGAAGCGTCCCTCCCTTTGCCTGCAGTGTCACTCGTTCACTCCTTCCTCCTTATCCCCCCAGGCTCCCAGAGGCTGGATACACATGCCACCACCTCCCTGGAGCCCCCCATGGGGGCTGGCGTCAGCTGCTCTTTCCAGAGGGCAAGATTGTTAGTTCCTCATCATGACCGGAGCTGTAGTCACGCGACCCCGAGCACACAGGACACAGGGCTGCAGGCTGCCAGGACGATGGGCAGAGCCTGTGCCAGAGAACCCGGCGTCCTTTCCATCATTGCAGCACCCTGTCATGCTGCGTTTCCAGGATCACGAGAGTCAGCCTCTCCCAGGAGCCTGCGTTGTCCAGGGAGGACTGGCACCGAGCGCCCAGAGGGGGCTGAGCTGAGCTGAGCTGGGACCCAAGTGCCTATGAGAGGCCAGATGCCAACAAGGTAGAATAGCCCACTGGCAGCTCTTCATCGCGTGTTGAAACGGTAATATTTTGGATACAGTGAGTTAAGTGTACTGTTAAAACTTATTTAATCTGTTTCCCTCTTTAACATAGCTAGTCGGAACTTTAAAATTGCGTCTGTACCTGGCCTATTTCCACCGGACAGCACTGGTCTAGACAGTGAGCACATTGTGAGAGGGGATCAGGGGCTCCCCCCCCCCGCTGCCCATGCGTGCCCACCCTGGAGCTGGAGCTTCCCAGATCGTGGAGCTGACACCCAGCCACTTAGGTGATTGTGGAAGGAGCCCTTGGTGGAGGGTAGCCACAGTGTCCCTATAGACAAAGGCTGGTGGTCCAGGGCCGTAAGCCTCTGCCCCTCCCTCCTCCAGGGCATAAAGTAGCTGTAGTAGGGTGTGGTTTGTAAGTGGACGTTTGTAAGACGCTCCTGCTCCACACCAGGGGCTCTGCTCAGCCCCCGACTCTAGTCCTCAGTCCTGGGCACCGAGGCTGGGGGCTTGGCAGGGGGCGTGCTTGACTCTGCCTGGAGATAGGAAGGGGCTGCCTCCGTGAGACAGGTCTGGCTGAGTGGTCCAGGCCGAAAGCACGTGAGGGCCTCGGAAGTGGAAAGAGCTGGCAGACAGGACTTCGGAAGAGGCAGCCATGCAGCTGAGGGGGTCTGCGTGGAGAGGAAGGGGACATCAGTTCCTTCAGGAGACAGCGGATCTGGGGGCGGAGATAGCTGGTGTTTGAGCGTGTTCTGTGGCACCTTGTGCCTGTAAGTCGGCCGGCGGGGTGTGGCCAGGCCTGGTACGAGGAGAGGGCGGCGGCTCCGGGAGGGTGCAGCTGGGGTACAAAGCCAGACCCGTTACATCCTCCCAGACTCCCGGGAGGCCTTGCAAGAGAAAATCCACATCCAGGCTGAGCTTGATGAATGTCCCCGCCCTCAGCGTCGTCATCAGCACGAGCATGGCACTGTCTCATCCCTCGTCTCCCAAGTGTCTGCAGACGTGCCTGGCACCCAGCAGGCCTCAGAGGTCTTTTGTTCCCTTTATCGCTGAGCCAAGTACTAAACATATAAGGTGACACTATAAGTCACAGGAGGGTCGTAGAAAGCACCAGAAGGGCACGGATCCCACACCAGTCGGGCCACAGAGGATCAGAGCCATGGGACTAAGTGAGCAGTATTCTGTTAGCTGCAGCAGGGCTCTGGAAACACCCGAGAGACCTCTCTCACAAAACTACGCACTCGTCGGCCGAGCCCCTACCGCGTGCCCCGCACTGCTAGGAGCTGGGAGTGTGGCCGCGGACCGGCAGGCCAGGCCTCCGCTCTTAGGGGGCACAGACCCTGGACAGCTGCAAACGTGCGCCCGGAGCTGGGGGGCACCGCGAGAGCACCTGGCAAGGCCTGGATCCCACCTGCTGCTGACACGGTAGGGCTAGGGACGGAGGAAAAGAGCACTTGTGGCTGAGGCAAACAGAAGCTTCTGTAGCGGCAAGGGGCAGAAACCTCGAAGTGGGAGATGGGGGGGGGGCTGCCAGCTGCGCATTGCCTGGGGCTCTTCGGGCCCTGCACGGGATCTCCGGAAGCGCGGAAGCTCTCAGGGACTTCCCAGCAAGAATGCCATCGTCCACTTAGCTTCCCCTGCCCTGGCTCTGGCAAGGGGCCAACGAGAGTCAGGAGCCCAGGAGACAGCCTTGGGCCCCTGGGGGAGCAGTGAGGCTGCCGGGCCGGACCGGTGGGGAGAGCTGAATGTCGGGTGACTCCCAAGGGCAGGACCCGGTTCTCTCGCTGCCAGCTGCGTCTGCACCCCTCCCTGCCGCCCTGCACAGCACCAGCTCTCCTCACATCAGACAAAGGATCAAATCAGACAGGAAGGCGAGAGTCCTGAGCATTGGTGGCGATTACGGGGATGGACTTGGAGGCCTGGGGGAAGACAGGAGGGTGGAGCGTGGAAGAGGCCCGAAATGCCCATTGCCGAGTGCAGGCTGGCTGCGGCCGGTCCTGAGCAGCCGCGTTCCTGCCCGAGAAGTGATGCGGCCGAGCGACGTGGGCTCTGTGGGCCCTCCCAGGCCACAAATGGTTAGGAGAACGTGGACCGGGAGAATCAGAGCCAGACCCTGGCTCAGAGAGGTGACACCTGGGGAAATCACCTGCCTCTTTGGACCTCAGCTTTCTCATCTGTAAAATGGGATAGCGCAGTGGCGGGATGACTGGGCGGCATGTGCATTGCAGACGTCACTGGTGGAAATCCCCATGGGGGCCACCTGCTTGCCACGGCGGGCACTGGCAGGATGCTGCCAGCAGGGGGAGGCAGAGAGCCGCCTTCCAGTCCTAGGGTTTCCGGGTGCTGGCATCTGGGACACGCCGGGCTCCTGTAGCATCCGGCCTGGGTGCAGCAGGATGAAAGGTTTTGGCTCCGCACATGGCCCCTAGACTGCGGCCCTCTCCAGGGGCTTCTTCATCTCTGACTCCCCCTGCCCCACCCACCCCCCCAGGACTGGGGTTGGTCTCCCGAGCACAGCAGGTGTTCCGTAAATCCTCCGCGAGTCGAATTTAATGGGACAACAGAAAACGTGTATTTTTCGAGCTTTGCGCTCAGTGATCTAATCCGCAGCTACGGGGGCCAGAAGGCGTTGTTTTCCGTCAAGAACGCCCGTATTCCACACCGTCCTGTCCCCACGAGGGGCGCTGGTACCTGGTGAGGGCCTTGGCCAGGTTTGCACCGTCCGCTTTCCATTGTCCAGACAAGGAAATAAGGTAGAGAATAAGTAACTTAAGGTTACACGCTTTCCTAGGGCTCAGTTTTTTTTTTTTTTAATTTTCTTTTTTTTTTTTAACGTTTATTTTTGAGACAGAGAGAGACAGAGCATGAACGGGGGAGGGGCAGAGAGAGGGGGAGACACCGAATCCGGAAGCAGGCTTCAGGCTCCGAGCCGTCACCACAGAGCCCGACACGGGGCTTGAACTCACAGACCGCGGGATCGTGACCTGAGCCGAAGTCGGACGCTTAACCGACCGAGCCACCCAGGCGCCCCAGGGCTCAGTTTTTAAAAGGGAGAAACGCGAGACCAGGAGGGTCACGGCCCTCAGTGTCGGAGACCCATGGAGCTTCTGCTGGTGCGTCACAGGCTCTGGTGCAGGAACGAGCCCGAGTCCAGTACCGTGTGGACGTGGCAAATCCAACCCGAGACGCTTCACGCTCAGCCCCTGTCGCATTTGCCCTGCAGACCTCTGGGCGGGGCTGCTGCCCGGTTTGGGGGAGACCAGCTTCAGAGTTTGTCACCACAGCGGCCATGCCGTCCCTGCGTCCTGACTACCCGCGGCCTCTGGGGTCGGCTCTGAGCAGCTCCCACTTTTCCCCTGGGGACCCTGAGGCTCAGAGGAGCCAAGTCACCCGCCTCGGGTCAACAGCACCTGCGAGGAAGGTGAAAACAAGGTGACACAAACCGGGGCGGGGGGCACAGCCAGGTGTGTGAGGTGCTGGGGGAGCAGCATTTCCAGCCTGAGCTCGACGGGCGCTGTGCCCTCGGCCCTCAGGGTGTGTCCGTCCGGGAGCCACCGCGCACGTTTGCCCTCATCGAGGCCCACGGTACACACGAGCATCCAGAGTCCAAACGAGCCCTGACCCAGGGCTCCCCGAACGCATCGACCCCCACCGAGTGCTTGGGGACGCAGCGCTTCTGGTCTCCGTCTGCCCGGGCACCCAGCCCGACGGCATTGCTCAGGCTCCCGCTTGAAGCACTTTGTCATCGTGCCGGGGCCCCCGGCTGCGGGACGCTCCCCTCCAAGAGCGGCCGCAGGAAGCTCTCCAGCGCCTGTCTGGGTCCACGGCGCCGTCCCCTCCCACAGGGCTCCTGGGTGTGGATTCTGGATGGGACCGGCCCACGGAAGACTGGGCCGCAGTGAGAGCAGGGCGGCACCAGCCGGAAGATCGGCTCCCCCACCGAGCCCAGTCTCTGGCGGCCGCCGTGCTCCGGAAGCGTGGCCCAGTGGCCCAGTGGCCCAGTGAGTGGCTGGGTGTCGCCCTACCCTGCCAGTCTCATCTGTGGGCGCCGCTGCGGTCCTCTCTTTGCTCTGGCCAGAGGGGTGCGGAGCCACATTTGGGGCTCACCCCGGAACGGTGTGAAGCAAGACCCCAAGCCAGTGATGTGCCTCGGGTTTCCCCGGTGCCCACGGGTGCCCGCATGGTCTAAATCTGTGCCTTCCAGTGTGGCAGGGTGCAGCCACGTGCAGCAGCTGAACACGTGGCCGGTCCACACTGAGGAGCACTGATAGCCCGAAACACACACTGGATTTCAAAGACCTAGTTCGAGAGAGGGAGAGAGAGAGAGAGGAAAATAATGTAAAATATCTCATTAACTGTGCGTCAATCACATGTTGAGATGACAATTGGTTGGACGTATTGGATTATTAGGATGTATTAGTAAACTTCACTTGTTTATTTTCACTTTAACGTGGCTGCGAAAATATTTGAATTGCATGTGGAAGGTGCAACTCTGAATCATCCTTGAGACCCCGGAAAAGTGCTCCCCGCCCCCGCTCTCAAACAGGCAGTCGTGAAGGAGAACCACCCTTGAGGAAGCGTCAGGAGGGCAGGTAGGGCAGCGCCCGTGGCGGGTTCATGTGTTTGGGATGCTGAGAAGTGCAAGCCTCGGATCCCTGGGAGTGACACCCTGAGGAGGCACAGGGACCCAGGGCAGACGCCCTCGCTGGCTGATGGCTACTGCTGGCGTTTGTGGCCCCCGGGACACACATTCGGGCCCTGAGAGGTATGACCTGGGACCCTGTATTGCCTGCTAGGGCTGCCGTAGCGGAGCCCCGCAGACTGAGTGGCTTCGCGGAAATGAACTCCCCCATAGTTCTAGAGGCTGGATGCCTGAGATCCAGGTGCGGGCCGGGCTGGTCCTCTTGAGGTTCTCCCTCCTGGGCTCGCAGCCGGCCTTCTCCTCCTGTGTCCTCACCTGCTGGTCCCCATGGGCGTGTCTGTGTCCTGATCTCATAAGGTCACCCGTCAGATCGGATTAGAGTGCGCTCTAACAAGCCCGTTTTACCTTAATTACCTCTGTGAGGACCATGTCTCTAAATACAGCCACATCCCGAGGTCCCGGGAGCTGCGGTTTCAACATAGAAATTGTGGGGGGTGGGGACACGCTACTGAGCCATAACAGATCTAAGTCAGGGCCTGTGCCCCCCCTGGGGGGGCCTGTGGTGTCCAGGTGGGCGTCCTTCTGACGGTAGGGACTGGCGGATCAGGCCGGCTCAGGTTGTACGGCCAGGAATGAGGACCACGGGGTGGAGGGAGGGCCCGTTGGCGGCGGGGGCTCTGGAGCCAGGAGAGCGGGAGCGGGTTTGAGCCCCAGGGAGAAAATGGGTGGGAATCTCAGCCGGCGCTTTGGAGTCGGGGGGTGGGGACGAGTCCCTGAGGAGGGGGATGCAGGGCGGGCGGGGGACATGACGGAGCAGCCTGTGGTGGGGGACGAGCCTCCCCCAGGACCTTGTCTGCTGCCCCACGCCCAGCGTGAGTTCCAGCAGGGTGAGGCTCGAGGGGGCACCACCGTGCTCCTCTGCGGGCCTCCTTCACGCTGCCAGGAGCTCCAGGGTCTTTGAGGAGCAGAGAGATCCCCCAGAGACCAGCGGGACCCCCCCCGAGGCCCATCCTGCCACGCCAGTGGGCCCCACAACCTGAACAAACTTCTTGGAAGTTCAAAGGCAGCTAGGCCTTCCTTTCTGCTAAACAAGTAACTGAGGTACAACGGAAAAGGAAATGTTGTTGGAGCGAACAGCTCAGTGACATTTAGCTGTGCGCCCAGCACCCCTGTCTGCTCGCACCTCTCCTGCCCCAGTGACGGTCCCTGCCCTCCCGCCCCGGCCCTGGGGCCACGCTGTGCCCTCCCACCGTCTCAGGGCTCACCTGCTCTGACCACTGCCCACAGATGAAGGCCCACACCGTGTGGCCTGCGTGTCAGGCTTGTTTTACTCAGCGTCATGTTTTTGAGGTTTGGCCACGCTGTGGGGCGTCTCAGGGCTTCACGGGGTTTTAGGGCTACATCGTATCCCACTGGATAGAATTAGTCTGGGTCCTCGAGAGAAACGGAACCAATGGGGTGCATATATGTATAAAGAGGTTTATGGTGGGGAGCTGGCTCACAAGATTATCCCCAGATCTGTGGTCAGCACGCTGGAGCCCGGGAGGGTCTATGCTCGGGTTCCAGCCTGAGTCTGAAGGCCTGAGAACCAGGAGAGGAGCCGGTTACCCTCTAGTCTGAGAGTCAGCGGGCTTGAGACCCAAGGAGAAGGGATGTCTCAGTCCAAGCGCAAAGGCAAGAAAGGACCCATGTTCCCCGTCAAGCGTGAAGCCGGAGGCCTTCCCTCTCACCGAAACTTTTTGTTCCATTCGGCTGTCAACTGATTGGACGAGGCCCACCCACACTGGGGACGGCTCTGCTTTATTCCATCCACTGATTCGAATGTTAATCTCGTCCAGAAACCCTCTCGCGTTGGGCCAAATGGCCCAGCCAAGGTGACACGTGACATGAACCATCACAGTGTCATCTATATTTTGTCCATCCGCGCATCAGCTGACCGGCGTTTGGGCTGCTCCCACCTCTCGGCGGCTGTGAGCAGTGCTGCTGGGAACACGTTCATGTCTGGACTTGTTTGGCCAACTTTAATTTCTTTCGCGTGTACACCTAGGAGTGGCATCTCCGGGTGCTGGGAGTTCTTTGGGCACATTTCAGGCTGGGTCTGCTTCCTTCGCACACAGAAGTTGGGTCGCTTCCCGTAGTCCTTTCCCCGGGACCTCTCGTCCCATCTGGGTGGGGGGCTGGAATGAAGCATCCGGAGTCGGCGAGGAAATCTGCGGGTGACGCTTGTACTGCGGTAGGCCGGGCCCGCGGGGGCGGGTGACACTTTGAGGCAGGAGGAGCCCAGCAGACGTTCCCTTTGTTAATCTGGCTCCAGTCCACCGGCTGGGGTGGGGCCGGTGGAGATAGCAGCATAGGTGGGAGGGCAGGGGAGGGGGCCCGTGTGTGGGGGCCCGGCCGGGGCCAGTCTGACATCCCTGTTCAGCAGGGCTCCCTCGGCTTCATGGAAGCTTCCCCACTCCCTGTGTCACCGCCGTGGTGTCCCTGCTCAGGCACTTCGGCGGTGGCTCCCTTTGCCCTCCTGCTGGGCCCTGGGCCCCTCCCTGTGCACCTGCTGTGTGTAGTGGGCTTCCTGGGTCCAAGTGGTGCCCTGCCCCCTAACTGAGGCAGAAGGGACCGCCTCCAGCCTGGTGCCCCAGCAGCCGCGTCACCCCAGGTTTGGGAGTCCCCTGAGATGGGCTGCTCGTGCCCTTGCTCACTCGTGTCCCCGGCTCCCTGCACAGGGCCTGGACCAGACACGTGCAGAGACAGCTGCTGAACTTCTGAAGACGGCGTAGTCCCAGCACCCCAAGGGCCAGGGCCGGGCGGTCTTCGTCCCTGGCCGTCCAAGGGGGCAGAATTGCCGCCTCCCTCCGAGTAGGCCGGCCCCGCCCTCTGCCCCCCATCCCCAAGAAAGCGAGCCGATGCCACAACCAGGTTTGGCAAAATCTGGATGACCATCGGCATTCCTTTTATTGCAAATCGGTTAACAAAAAAAGATGAAAGAAAAAAATACATCCTTTTCATCACCTACAGTTTTGCACGTAGATCACTTTTTTAAAAAGTTTCCTTTTGCTGTAAACTACACTCTATTTTTTCCCAAACCCCGCAAGAATCAACATCCTAGGGCGAGTCTGGTCATGCCCACTAGGGACGCACAACACTGCCCCCGGGGAGGCCGGAGGGGCTGCCTGGAGGAGGCCGACGCCCGCCGGGCAAGGCGGGCAGCGGGGTGCCCTCCCCAGGTTTGCTCTCATGAGCTACGGGCCTGGCAGCCGCGGGTCAGGTGGCAAGGCCCGGGTCGTGAGCCCAGCCACGCTCTGACGTCCCTGTCAGCACGACCCCGGACACCCTGGACAGACTTGTTCATTCAGATTTTTTAAACAAAATCCACCTTTAAAAATGTATTTACAGACATTTAGTTTGCCACAGGCTTATACTTGATATCGCAAGTGTCTGCTCCTTCCCTGGGCACGTGCTCCCCCCCCACCCCCAGACCGGGGGTGGGGGTGGCCCTCAGGCAGGATCGCCCCCCCCGCCCTTGCCGAGGGCACCGCCTCAGCCGCACACACCAGGCCGTGGGATGATCTGTCTCTGGGAACTGAGGCCGGACACAGCCGTGTTTCTCCAAAGTCTTGAGAGACTGTTCTGGGGTCTCGTCAATCTGGGGCCGTGAGGGGTCTGACCCCGCGAGCTGGGTCTGGGCCCCAGGTGCTGCTAGTCCGTTTCCACTTGTCCTGGAAGAAAGTGTCCACGCTGAGCTGCTGGGGTGGCCCGGGCAGTGTCTTTCCCCAGAAAAGGGTGGGATTCCTCCACGTGGCATCCAAGACGGGTACCCCACAGCTTACACAAAGCTTAAGTATCAAGGCCAGGGGCAGAAGAGCTTCTAGAAGGAACAGGAACTCACAAGACCAATGAACAGCTATGTAATACTGAACCCGAAACAAAGATTCACGATCGGTACCATGAAATGTGCTCTTGGTGCCCCCCCAAGGACACATCTTTAAAAGCATGTTTTCAAAGCGATCATTACAAAAAAACCCCACCGAAACATAGAAACCACAATTTACATTTTACAACATTCCTATTTTAAATGCAACTTAATCCACACGCCAAAGGTGTGGGGGTTTTGCCTGTTGTTTGCCTCGAGATGCAGCTTCTCACACAAGGCAGGGGACCTGGGCGGGTGGGAGGGGGCTGGGCGCGGGGCGGGGGCATCCGGGGCCACGGCGGCAGGCCCACACCCCCTTCGGGACAATGCTGGTTCAAACCTCCCTTGTCCAGCATCCTTTCTTTTTGGGTTTTGAAGAAGAAAACAAAAAGTCAATAAATAAGTGGCATTTATAAATCCTGAATCTTTGTTTGTATTTTACAAATACGTAACAATGTCATAAGTAGGAAATTCATGACTGAGACCTAGTTTATTTTCTCGGAACAGACAAAACTTGTTACCTGGAGACATAGAAAACATTACGTATAAATAAAAAGGCAGTGTTTCCTCGTAAAATAAAAGTACATAAATAAATACTAAAAAAAAAAAAATTAAAATCCTCATCCTTTTATTTTGTATAAAAACACGATTCTTAAGAAAAAGCCCCTTTGGTCAGTCCCGGTGTCTGCCGAGCGCACGCAGGCGCCCCAGCGGGGCTTGGGAAAGGAAGCACGGGGTCCCGCTGGGGCGCCGGCTGTTTACTTGAGCGCCTCTGGAATGTGGGCGATGTGGGACTGCGTGCTGGTGGGCGGGCTGGAGATGCCCTCGGACCAGTCAGAGACGTGGGAATGCGGTGACGAGCTGGACCACTGGTCGGGGGACTCGGGGGACGGGGTGAGGAAGGGGTGCTCAGGCACCTGCAGCTGGTGGCTGGGGGTGTTGTCCGCGGGCGAGGAGGAGTAGCTATGCTGCGAGGGCGGGGTCAGGAACTGCGCGGTGGTCATGGGCGGGGCCAGCGTGGCGGGCAGGGCCTGGCTGTCCTGCGGCAGGATGGTGTGCACGGCCAGGCCGCCGGGGCCCAGCGGCTGCACGTCTGCCTGGCTCGGCTCCCCGCCCAGGAAGCTCCGGCCCACGTGGCCACCGGCGGCCGAGGCCACGCCGAGGTGTGGCTGGGGCGGCTGGGGCTGCAGGTTGGGCGGCTGCATCTGTAAGTTCTGCTGCGGCGGCTGGGTCTGCACCAGGTGAGGCTGGCCAGCCAGGCGCGTGCCGGGCAGGGCCTGGTAGCTCATCATCTGGGACAGGGCGGCCGTGGACAGGCCGGCGTGCAGCGGGCCCATCATGCTGTGCTGGAGGGCCGGGGCCTGCGTGCTCAGGGTGCCCGGCGCCACGTTCCCTCGCAGCGGGTTGTACTGGTTGGGCACCAGGCCGTTCTGCAGCCGGGACAGCCACTCGCACTGGCCGTTCAAGCCCGCGGCCCCACCCACGGTGAAATTCACGCCGCCGCCAGTGCCCAGGACCGTGCTGGTGCTGGAGGCCGCGGGCAGGTGGGAGAGCCTCGGGGGTCCCGCCTCGAAGGCCAGCCGGCCGCCCCCGCCCAGCCCTGCCATCTCGGGCTTGGCGGCCACGCTCAGGTGGCCGACGCCCAGGTGGGTGTCAGGCATGCCGGGCAGGTGGTTGAGGGGCACGGCCGGGGACTGCTGGAACGGAGAAGGCAGGAGCGGCGGCGAGGCCACGTCCGACAGGTAGCCATGCGGCGACTCGAGGGAGTCCACGGGCGACAGCACGCTCGAGCTGTCCAGCAGGCAGCCCTTGCCGTCCTGGGGCTTCTTCCTGCGTGCCTTGAGGTCTTTGGCCTCCTTGCCGCCGCAGGCCAGGCCCTTGGTGCTGGGCTTGCGGGCCTTCTTGCCCTGCACGGCGGGCTTGAGGTTGCCCAGGTAGCTGCCGGGGGAGCAGAGCGGCGGGGACAGCGTGGGCGCGCCACCCAGGGCCGTGCCGTGCAGCTGGGGGCTGCGCGCCAGGCTGTACTCGTCCAACAGCCGCACGATGTCGTGATGCATGCGCTCCTGGGCGATGTCACGGGGCAGGCGGTCCATGTGGTCTGTGATGTCCCGGTTGGCGAAGTGGTCCAGCAGCACCTTGGCGGTCTCGTAGCTGCCCTCCCGAGCGGCCAGGAACAGGGGCGTCTCCTCCTGGGAACGGGCAAAGGGGAGGTGGGGGGGTCGCCAGAGGACCCGCCGCGGGAGACGGGAGGCCCACGTCGACCCTATCCCTTAACCGCACCGTGACGTGGCCTCGTGATGTCTTAAAGAGGAAATAGCCCTAAATACGTCTTCTGAGACCTGCTCCCAGGCAGCCCGTCGGGTTCTAGATTCTGAATCGCCAGGACTTTACCTTTGGGAGGGGCACAGACACCACTGGAAATCTACACCTGTGGCCTCTCTCTCCTCCAGAACGCCGTAGCCACAAACAGTGCAGCAATTTCAGGGACCTGGGGATCCCTGAGGGGCGTCCTTGGGCACCCCGGGGTGGGTTCCCCATCCACACAGTCCCCAAGTGACCCTGACGTCTTGGCTCCTTCCGAGTCTCGGTGTTCTCATCTATACGGTGGGCGTGCCACACGTCCCCGGTGAGGCTGTTGCGTGGCCTGACGGGGCCTCTCTGGCTCACACAAGGCTTTGGCCACGGCCCGATGCCCTTCCGGCGGCCGCTGCATCTCTGAGGCTCAGTGTCCCCAGTGGGAGGCGGCGACAAAGCCTGGCCCGCAGGGGACTCAGGGGTTCCCGGGTCCCAACGGCTGCTGTGTCCCCCAGGAAGGAAGGAGGGAGACCCAAGTCGGGTCAGGGAGATGTGGACAGGGCTCGGCCGCCAAGGAGCTGGAGAGCAAAGCGTTTCCCTCGCTTCGGGGACAGACCACAGCAGTGACGGGCGAGTTCCGTGTGCAGGCAAGTGGCCGCTCACGCTTAACCGGGGGCCTCGCCATGTGCCACGCCCCCGCACCACCAGCGACAGGACTCTACGTGCACCACCCGCCCGGTGACGGCCAGGGACAGAAAGTGCGGCGCAGGTCGTGGGGACACGGGACAGCTGCGGTCGCACCCTTTACGGAGCTGAGACGCACGCGCCCGCCCGGGAGGTGTCGGCGAACGTGGTCAACGAGGGAAAAGAGCTGGTGCCACCCACGCACGAGCTCGGGGGCCCTCACCGGGACGGCCCACGTCTGGAGTTTCTGCCCACGGCTCGGTGGTCCCGTGGCCAGAAAGGGGTGGCGCCGGGTGAAGGGACTCGCCAGCCTCGCCCGGGCCCCGTGCCGCCGGCCCGCGAGCCCACCTTGTTGTTTTGCATGTCCTTGTTGGCCCCGTTCTTCAGGAGCACGACAGCCGCCTCCACGTTGTTCACGGCGGCGGCCCAGTGCAGCGCGGACTTGCCTGTGTGTGGGGCAGAGAGGAGGTTGGGGCAGGGCAGGCGGCATGGGGCCCACCCACCGCGGGCTGGACTGCGCGGCCCGGCTCACCCAGGTCGTCCACGGCGTTGACGTCGGCATGCGAGTTGACGAGATCTTCCAGCATGCCCTCCACCGCCAGGCGGGCGGCCAGGATCAGCGGCGTCGTGCCATCGTGCATGCGCGCGTCCAGGTCCGTGGCTCGGTTCCGGATCAGGATCTACGCGACAGAGGAGGGGGCAGGCTTGGCAAACGGGAGTCGAGGGCCGCCGGCGACAAAGCCCCCTCTTGGACCAGCCCGGGCGGTGGGGGGGGGGGGGGGGGGGGGAGCAGGAAGGGCGGAGCTCCGCCGGCCACCGCTGGAGGATCCAGGGGCCGACGCGCTCATCTAATCCTGCCACCACCGCCCAGGACCCACAGGGGTGAAGTCCCCGCCCAGCCACAGCGGGCAGAACCACGTCTGAGTCGCGGACTCAGACCGCTGAGACCCGCCGTGTCCCTGCAGACACACAGAAGAGGGGCAGGCCCTGCCTCACGTGCCGCTGTGCCCGGGGCCACAGGCGAGAAGGACAGTCCCTGCCCACCGGTGGGTGAAAAGGGCTGGCCTCACGCCCACGAGATGCCCGTGGGAATTTACGTGTCTCTGTGCCACCAAGGCCGTGGGAGCAAACAGAGCCTGCTCCAGGGGGCTCGTTTCAATGCTCCTCTCCTCTCTCACTAGCCTCACTGCCTACATCTGCAGCAAGATAACGTGCTAAAAACTCACTAAATTACAGCTCTGTGATGACCCCCCCCCCCCCCCCCCCCCCCGCTTATGCCCCACCTTGCCTGTCTGTTGAGGGCACGGCTGCTCGGAGCCTGTGGACGCGCGGCAGGGGAACCAGTTGGAGGCTTGCAAAAGGAGCCCGTGTGGGGATGTTCCCCAAAAACCCAGACGTCCAATTCCCCGGACCCACCCTTGCCCCGGGCTCCCAGCAGCAAGCCGCAGCCCCTAAACCCTTCTTTTCACCGCCGCCGCCAGCTACGCCTCCAGCCAAGGCTGATCGGGAGGCGGGAGGCCGTGATGGGCCGCCACAGCGGGACCAGGAGGCCGTCTCGGGTGGGGGTGAGGAAGCGCTGCCACCTCCTGGCGGCCCGCCTCCCCCGCGAATGCGCGACTCAGAGCGCCCGTTCAGCACGAGCCCCGCCGAGGTTACACTTGGTATCGGGGCTCTGGGGCTCCGTGAGCCCGGTCGACAGCCCTGACCGGGAGGCAGAGGGGCTCGCGTGGCCGCAGCTGCCCACCTGGAAGACGCCCTGCGCGTCGGCAGACACGGCTGCGTGCAGCGGGGTGCGGCCCATGTTGTCCTGGATGTTGGCGTCGGCGCTGGCTTCCAGCAGGCGCTTGGCCGCGTCGGAGCGCGAGTAGCGGGCAGCCAGGTGCAGGGCGGTCTCGCCAGTGCGGTCCGTCTGGTTGTGCAGACTGGCGCCCTGATAGATGAAGTCGGAGATGACGGCGGGCGCGTCCTCCTCCTCCTCGCTGTTGCCCGTCTCCAGGCCCCCTCCGCTGCAGGAGGCGATCATGAGGGGCGTGAAGCCGTCTGTGTGAAGGCAGGGACAAGCGCTCCGTCAGGAAGGCCGGCCCCCGGCAGCGGCCCCAGGGCGGTGCTGCCGGTCCCGCGGGGCTGGGCACCCACGGCCATGCCGCCCGGAGCCACCACAATCAACCTGAGCTCCCCAAGGGGCAGAGCCAGGTTCGGCCACCAACTGGCCGGAGGCAATGAGGACCCTGCAGCTTGGCCTCCTGACCCGCCCGGGACCTTCAGCAATAACCCACCCGAGAACAAGCGACGTAACAGTCGCGTGGTTGGGAAACCCACAGCTTGGCCGCTTCGAGACAAGAAATTAACTTGGCGGGCAGACAGCCACCCCCAGGACAGAGCCAGCTAAGGACACGGCGTCTCCTGGGACGTCTTGTCCCGCTCCAAGGAGAGAGCACACCTTGCCCCCGTGCTCGGCTTCCTGAATACTGACCCCAGGCAGGCGGCTGGACAAGGGGGACCCCTAGAGCCTCTGGGGGGGGGGGGGCGGTGCGGGCGGCCGGCTGTGCACCTACCCGGCCCTCGGACGTTCACATCCATGCTGTCGGCGTCGGCCTCGCCCTGGGGTGGCGTGGGGGCCATGGCGGACACACGCAGGTCGGCAGCGTCCAGGTGCTGCTGGGTCCACTGCCGGTGATCTGCCTGGTCATCCAGGTCGGGGAGAACCACTGGCTCCTCGAACTGAGGAAGGGGTGAGCAGAGAGTCCTGTCATGGGGGGGGGGGTCCCGGGGCAGGGCTGAGGCCGCCCGGGGAGGCCCTGGAGCCCACCCGACTCACCCGGAACTTCTTGGCCTCCAGATCCTCGTCACCCCACTCGTGCTGGCTGTCGTCCATGAGAGCACCATCCGACGCGTTCTTCAGGGGCCTGGGGGCAAGGGGTCGGGAAAGCGACGCTGAGCGGGGCTCCTCCCTGAGGCCACGGCTCGGGTGGCCGCCCGACGCCCTCGGACCGCGCGAGGTGAGGCCCATGGGCGCGCAGGGGGCGGCTCCCGTCTCCCCCACGCCCCCCACGGGCCGCAGCGGCATCCACTAACTTGAGGCCCACGGAGTCCTCGCCGAGGGGCTCCCGCCGCTTCTTCTTGCTGGCCTCTGACACCTTGAAGCCCTCCGGGAACCAGAGCTGTCCATGCTGCCGCCGACGCTTGCGGGACAGCAGCACCCCGCAGCCCACAAAGAAGAGGAGCACGAAGGCGGCCACGGCCACGTACATGAAGTGCAGCTGCGGGGGCGGGGGCGGCTCCACGGTCTCACCTGCGGGCGCCGGGACATCAGGCGGCGGCTACGCGGCAGGCCGGCAGCCGGGGGGCAGCGGACTGGCTCCACAGCTGGGCGCCTCCTCACCCACCCTCCTCCAACCCGCCCCCCAAAATAAGGTCATTTTCTACGCGATTAATCAGAATTGCAAACTATCGCTAAATTCTCTCCTGCACCAGCCAACTATCTGGAGACGGCTTCTACTTTTTTCTCCTTTAAGGGAGGATTAGCCAACTTCAAATCACTGCACTCGCATGGAGCTGTTAAGACAAAGGATTTAGGAGGATTTTCAAGATACAAACTTCAACACTTCACATGACACCGATCAATTCTTCTCTCTCTCTCTCTTTTTTAAAAAGCTGTAATGATTTTGAAATAATACCCAACAAAGAAAAATCAGGGGGATGAGAGGGGGGAGGAACGGGCTCCTACTTTCCGGCAGATGTGTCTGTCCGTCCCCCTGGGCCAGCCACACCGACAGCTGTCATTACGGGGAGGGAGGGCGCACCAGGCAGAAAATCCCAGAAAAAGTGGTTCCCTAGCTCTGGATGGCATGACGCGCACACACCCATAGGCGGCAAATGGCACAAAGAACAAGAACGTTTTTGGAGGGGGGACTAGGAGACTTGACCCCTCCCCGGTAGGCTCTTCCTAGAAGCCAGCAAACTGTCCCCAAGGGAGCACGGCTGGGGTGGGCCACTCACTCTGCACGGCCTCGATCTTGTAGGGGATGTTGAGGCTGCCCAGCGAGGCGAGGGCGCCCAGGAAGGCGGCCACGTCCGTGGCACTCTGGAAGCATTGTGAGGACGACTGGACACACTGCCGGTTGTCAATCTCCAGGTAGACAATGGATCTGGGGGGACACGCAGGTCAGGGGGCTCAGACCGCAGGTTTATGCCCTGCCGCCGCCCAGTTTACCCCTCCGGCTCAGGCATGGTCCCGATGCGGGGAGATGCTCCCAGAAAGGGAGGGCGGTCTGGGGTTGCAGGGAGCCAGGTCTGTACAGAATGACGTGGGGGGTGGGGGCGGGTGTGGGGGGGTCAGTGTGCTCTGTCTCCAGCCCCGCAAACCCAGCCCACGGCAGGTGCTCCCCAGACACCCCTCAAAGCGCTCTCCCACCTGGCCCTGCCACCCTCCACTGTCCCCTTGGGAGCCACAAGCACCCTCTCCCCCATCTCAGAAGGACAGAGACCTCAGGGGTCTGGTTCCCATCTGGGAGCTGACCCCAGCGCTGGAACACGGCTGGGCGGCGGGGGGGGGGGGGGGGGGTCAGCAGCTCCGGCAGGAACGCCGCCGGCGCGGGGCCCTATCAGCCCTGGACTCGCGGGACCCTCGGTCTCCTTCACCCGCAGGCCGGGAGGCGGCGCCCTCCCCCGCACGCGCGCACTCACCCGCGGATGTCCATGGGGTCCAGCTCCCGGCGCCGGCGGCCGGCCCCGCCGCCCGGGAGCAGGGCGGCCTCCACCCGGTCGAGCAGGGCCCCGGGCGCGGCCCAGCCGTCCACGGCGCGCTTGATGGGGTGTTTGCGCAGCTCCTCCTCGCGGCCGTAGTAGGGGAAGACCATGGGCTGGCCGTGCGCGTCGCGCTTGAAGACCACGTTGGTGTGCAGCAGGCGGCTGAGCTCCCGCAGGAAGTGCAGGGAGTTGTTGCGCAGCTGCGCGGGCGGCGTCAGCACCACCAGCACCAGCGCGCCGGCCGCCAGCCGCTCGGGCACGTGCTCCGCGCAGTCCAGCCCGTCCCACTCGCACTCGGCGCTGTTGCAGCCCTGGTCGCAGTGCCCGTCACCGAAGTGGTCCTTGCAGTACTGGTCGTACAGGGGGCTGCAGGCGCAGGGGCGCTCAGGCGGCCGCCGCCGGGCCCCGCCCACGCGCCCCTGGCCCGGCCTCCCGCCCCCCCCCCAAGTCCCGCCTGAACCCCGCCCCCCATTGCCCCCGCCCCCCGCCGCCCGGCCTGAGTCCCGCCCACGCCCCAGGCCCCTCCCCCCGGGCGCCCCGCCCCCCCCACGCTGCCTCACTTGCACTGGCCGTCCGCGCGCTGGCAGTCGAAGCCGTCGAACAGGCACCCGGCCGAGTTGCACTGGCTGTCGCAGCGGCCGTCGCTGAAGTACTTCCAGCACTGCAGCGACTGCGAGCAGTTCTGCCAGGGGTCGTTGAAGTTGAGGGAGCAGTCGCCGCCGTCCCAGCCGCACGCGTGGTTGTTGCAGCCCAGGCTGCACACCTTGTTGCCCGCCTCCTCGCGGCACTCGGGCAGCTCGCACGCCTCCTCGATCTGCGGCGGGGGGATGTCGACGCCCAGGCCGCCCCCGAAGCTGTAGTCCAGGATGTGGCACAGGAGCCCGTTGAACTTGGCGGGGCACAGGCAGCGGTAGAAGGGGCTCTCGGGCATCGGCTCGCAGCTGCCCTGGTTGTAGCAGGGGTTGCCGCCCACGCAGGGGCTGCCGGCCGGGAACTGGCACTCGGGGCCCGTGAAGGGGCCCAGGCACAGGCAGGTGGGGCTGCGCGGGCCCGAGATGCACGTGCCGCCGTTGAGGCAGCGCAGGCTCCCGCAGGCGCGCGCGTCGTTCTCGCACGTGGCGCCCTCGAAGCCCTGCGGGGACAGGCAGCCGCGGGCACGCGTCAGGGGGACCCCTGCCCGCCCAGCGATGCCGCTGCCTCTCTGCGCCCCCCTCCCAGGAGGGGAGAGGATGCGCGGGGCGCTGAGGAACCCAGCGGGGCACCGCACCGGCGGGGGTGTGACACCGCATCTCAGAGCCCAAAGCCTGCCCGCGCCAGGAGCGACCCTGAAGGTTCAGCTCCGGCTCCTCCCGGTGTTGGCTCCCCCACCGTAACCCCTACCGGGAGAAGTCGAGATGCTGAAACAGGAAGTTGGGTGTGTGCAAAGGGGCGTGGCCAGTGCCTGCACAGTCTTTCCCTAAAGCTGACACTGCTCCGAAACCTCTCGCGCTCGCTCTCGGTAACGAGGGAGGCTAAGCCCAGCTCCAACCAAGCCCCGCCCTCTGGAGCATGGTGTGTGAGGCATCGAGGGGGTACCCTCCCGCCACCTGCGGACCAAGGAGCCCCCCACGGCTGCACCTACCGCCGGGCACTTGCAGATGAACCCGCGGGCAGTGTTGGAGGCCACGGCGCAAGTGCCCCCGTTCTGGCAGGGCCTGCCCTTACAGCCGTTGATGACCGACTCACAGCGGCGTCCTGGGGACGAGAGCAGGCGTGAGGGGCTTGCCCGGCCCCCGCGGCCTCCGCCCCACCTTGCCGCGGCACCCACCTGTATGGCCCGCGCGGCACTCGCAGTAGAAGTCGTTGACGCGCTGCACGCAGTTCTGGGTGCCACGGGCGTCGCAGGGGTTGGACAGGCACTCGTTCACGTCTCCCTCACAGCGCTCGCCCACGAAGCCGGGTGGGCAGGCGCAGCTGTAGCCGCCGACCTGGTCCACACAGGTGCCGTTGTTAAAGCACTTGGGGCCCCGGGAGACGGGGTCGATGAGGGGACTGCAGTCGTCCACGTTGACCTCACAGTGCACACCTGCAGAAGCGCGGACGCCGTCGGGGGCCTGAGCGGGCCACGCGCCGGCCCGGCTCCCTCCTCGGGGCGCTCCCCTCGGCAAACGGTCGGGATGGGACCACACAGACGCTCAGGAGAGAGGATGCTGGCGACAGGGGCAGCCCGGCTGGGCCCCCCACCCCCCCACCCCCCGCCTCACTCGGTCAGCCCCGCACCTGCCTTCTGCCCCCACAAGGCAGAGCGGAAGCTTGAGCTGGGCCTAGGGTGCTTCCGGCCAGGGCCCGGCCTGCCCACTTTCCCCTGGGGCACAGCCCTGGGGCGTGGCTGTTCCTTACCCTGTGTGCCCCGGGGACAGGAACACTTGTAGGTGTTGATGAGGTCGATGCAGGTGCCCCCGTTTTGGCATGGGTGGGACAGACACTCGTTGATCTCCTCAGAGCAGTTCACCCCGTGGTACCCGGCCACGCACTGTGCAGGGAAACAAACGAGGGGTGGGGGCCTGTGGCTTGGTGGGCGGCTGAGATGCGGCCCTCTACCCGCTGTGCAGGCTGACGGGGCCACACCACAGGCCACTCTCTTGATCCGTGAAGGCTTGAGTTCCTCACACCCGGTCGGCCCAGAGGGAGACCCTTGCCCAGCCGACTCTGATAAGCTGAGGGTCACTGCCCGGAGCTCAGGCCAGAGCGCGTCCTGTGGCCATGAGGTGGAGGCCCCGGGGCAGGTGTCAGCTGAGCCCGGAGACAGAGCTCTTGGGGAGGGGACCCAGACGGAAACCCCACCCATATTCCCGGGTATTCTTCTTCTTCCCGGCTCCCCCCGCCACGGGACGCCTCCACCAGGCAGTCTTCCCTGATTACCACCGCCCTCCCTTACTGGGACTGCGTAAAGTCGGGTTTAGTCCTCCCCACGGAGCCTGCTCGCGGCCCGGGGCCTGCCACACTCACAGCCGGCACCCCTTGCCCCCCCGGGACGGGTCCCCACCTCGCAGGAGTAGCCGCCAGGGTAGTCGGTGCAGGTGGCCCCATTCTGGCAGGGGCTGGGCGAGCACTCGTCCACCTGGTCCTCGCAGTAGCTGCCCGTGTAGCCGGCCTGGCAGCGACAGTGGTGCGTGTTGCCCGCGTCCATGCAGAGCCCCCCGTTCCGGCACAGGTGGGTGACGTTGATGTCTGGGGGGCGGGGGAAGCAGAGGGAGGGGGCCTCAGACCTCCTGGCGTCAGGGGGTGGACACCCGGCGGGGGGGGTGCGCCGGGGAACCCTGGGCCGGGACGGGCCGCGGGGTTACCTCGGCGCCGTGCGGCCACCTCGCAGGACACGTTGGGCACGTCGCAGTAGAGGCCGGTCCAGCCGCTGTGGCACTCGCAGCGGTACAGGGTGTTGGTCTGCCAGCACTTGCCGCCGTTCTTACACGGTGAGGAGTCGCACCAGCGCACGAGGTTCTGGGGACAGCGGGGGTCGCCTGTGTTTACGCTCCCTCCCGGGGCTGACCCCGCGAGGCCGTGCGGAACACGCAGAACCTCGCGCCCGCGCGGGCTTGTGAGCCCATCCTACAGACACGGGAACTTGAGGCCCCTGGGCCACCACCCCCCCGACCCCCCAATCGGGAGCGGCCTGGGGCTGGGGCTCTCGTGCTCGGGGCCTCAGCAAATCCCGAACACCCGCAACCTGTCGTCGAAAGAGTCCTCTCTGTAAGTAAGCTACTCTGTCGGAAGCCTTGTGACACATCTCACGTGAGACTCTTTAATAAAGACGAGGCTTCGGTACTTTTCCGTGTTTTCCGGAAAGACGCTGGCTTTCAGCTCCGTTCCTCCCCTGCTTCTTTCTTACTCTTGCTTCGTAAACCCTTGCTCCTGAGCTGAGCGTGGCCCCGTTCCCCACCCGATTCCCTAGGTGGCACGTGGCCTCGGGCCGGGCGCTGGGCCGGCCGGCCGGGTCCCAGGAGCCGCGCGGCCAAGGCCACCCCTGCCCTCCCGGCCCGGCTCTCGCCGCACCGGTCCACCAGCGGCGCGGGGAGGCCGACGGCCGGGGCCGGGCAGGGTGGCCGTGACGACGCGCCGCGGGCGCCCCTGCAGCCTGTCGCTCACCTGGCAGTTGAGGCCCGTGTAGCCCTGTGGGCAGGTGCACTTGTAGGTCCCGTAGCTGTCCTGGCAGGTGCCGCCGTGCAGGCAGGGCCGAGAATCACACTCGTTGACGTCGTGCTGGCAGTAGCTGCCCGTGAAGCCAGGCGGACACAGACAGGTGAAGGAGCTGATGCCGTCCACGCAGGTGCCGCCGTTGAAACAGGAGCTGGAGGCGAGCAAGCAGCAGGGGAGAAGGGTGAGGGGGGGGCGCGGCCCTGCCCGAGAAGCTTCCCCCGGACTCAGACTGCGGCGAAAGGGGCCCGACAGCTACAACAGGCGGCGAGCAGCCCGGATGACCTCAGGGAGGCCAACGGAAGCCCCGGGAGGCCCCAGCACGGGGCCGGGGACCCACCGCAGGCTCTCACGGCACCTTACGCCCACTTCCCCTGCCCCCTTTACGAGTCACGCTGGGAAGAGCTTTAAACACACGGGTATGTGGTAGTTAACATAAACATGAGGAAGGAACCAGAATCTGCACAGGCAACGTAGATGAGCGTGTCAGAGGGTGCGAGAACGCTGAGCGCTGAGCTTCCCGGCGGCCAAGGGAAAAAGCGAAACAAGACGGGCCACAGAGTTGAGGCTGACAGAAGGGGGCACACCCGTTCTCCAGGAGAAACCCCCCCCGGGGCTCCCGGGTCTCACACTGGTCGGCAGACCAAGGCTCGTTTAGAACACGACGCCTGCCACGGTGGGTGGGGAGAGCCGGCCAGGTGGACACCCGCTGGGTGTGCCCGGCCGCCAGGTGCTGTGCCCGACCCCCGCGGCCTGCTGCCCCGTGCGGCGCCCTTGCCTCTCTGTGCAGTCGGGCGTGTTGTTCTCGCAGTGGATGCCGCTGAAGCCCGTGGGGCAGGTGCAGGTGTAGCTGTCCACGCAGTCGGTGCAGTTGGCACCGTGGTGGCAGGGGTTGCTGGCGCACTCGTTGATGTCCTCCTCGCAGAAAGCCCCCCGGAAGCCAGGCAGGCAGTCGCAGAAAGCCGTGTTAACGCCGTCTGTGCAGGAGCCGCCGTTGTGGCACGGGTCTGGGGGGGGTGGGGGGGACAGAAGGCAGGCCTGAGGGTGGGCTGCGGCGTCCCCCCGGAGCTGGGGGCCCACGGCCCCCCACTCCTAGGCCCCAGGCGGCAGGGCAGGGGCAGAATGTGTAAGCTCAACAGTCAGGCCGACGAGGCTGGCGCCATCGTGTCCCCTGCCCACTTGGTGACACCTGTCTGGGCCTCAGCGTCCTATGACCCGGGGTCGGAGAGCCCTGCTCCCTGCTGGGTCATGACAAGGACCAATAAGGCTGCACGATGGGAGGAGCTACCCCAGCCCGCGGGGAGGGGCGGTGGCTCGGGAGGCTTCTGGAACCACCCAGAACCGCCCCTGGTCCCCGCGAGGCCCACAGCTGTGCAAGCAGCAGCCCCCCCCCCCCCCCACCGCGCGCCCCCCAGCACTTCCTCTAATTGAGCCCAGTGCCCTGGGCACGTCCCCGGGCACTGCGTCGTGGGTCCTCCCGCCTGGTGCCAGCCCGCTCCCTGCCCCGCGCCTGCCCAGAAAACCGCAGGTCCTGCCCAGAAAACCGCGTTAACAGGTGGCCGAGCGGGCCCCGCCACTCACTGGGTCGGCAGTCATCCACGTCCGTCTCGCAGTTGTGCCCCGTGTAGCCGGCGCGGCAGCGACAACGGTAGCCGCCGTTGGTGTTCTGGCAGGAGGCGCCGTGGCGGCACGGGTTCTTGACACACTCGTTGATGTCGACCTCGCACGTCTGTCCTGGGGGAGGAGGAGGGGGCCGACAGTTCAGCCCCCGCCCTCCAGGCCTCTCCGGCAGCCTTCTCTGCCCCGGGACCGTCCCCTGGGGGCACCCCAGGAAGGAAGGGGGCTCTCTGACTTGCGATCCCCCAGTTTGGGGCCAAGCAGACAGAAACTGGGGGCGGGAAGGGCCCTGCCAGGCCCATCTCTGCTTCCGGAGCCCCTACAGGTGGCTCTGCAGCCTGCAGAGATGGGGAGCCCCCCAGACCTCCCGCCCCAGGGGAGCGGACCCAGGCAGGGCTGCAGGGCCAGGAGGCCTCACCTTGCCAGCCTGCAGGACAGACGCACGAGAAGCTCTCGAAGTCCTCGGACTCCTGGCACTCGCCACCGTTCCTGCAGGGGCCGGGGGCGCACGGGGCCAGCACCACCTCACACGTGGCTCCTGAGGGCAAGGGGGACAGCGTTGAGACCCAGGGGGCCTGGCCCAGAGGACCAATGCCCCATGGCATCTCCCGACGGAGGCCCTGATGGCCCCTGAGCCGCCAGAGTCCTCTGACAGCCCCGTGGGGCAGGAGGGGGGGTGGGGGGTGGTGCTGCCCTCGGGACCATGGGCGAGCTCCTGGCGGAGTGAGAACCCAAACCGGGGGGCTACTTGGCTCCAAAACTGTCCCCGCAGGACACGGCCTGGGCCTCAACCCCTCGGGAGTGCCTGCTCCCGGCCTCACGCCCTCTCCTGGTCTCCTGGAGGCCTTAGAGCTCCTCCCAAGGGCTCTGGGGCCACAGGCAGCCCGCGGCCGGTCACGGAGGCCACCGAGCAGAGGCCGGACAGCAGGGGAGGAGCCCCGGCCCCGAGCACCCCTCCCCGTCAGGGAGCACCTGTGGTACAGGACCCCGGCGCAGGGAAGGGAGTCTCGCCAGAAGCGGGTCGCACTGGGGCGACTTTCCTCCATGGAAACCCAGCGGACAGCCTTCCTGTTTACGGCCGTGGGGGCTGATTCCCGGGGAAGAAAGGAAGCACTATCTTCCCCGTAGCCCATTATCTCCCTGGCCTGCTGGTGTGAGTTTCCAAGGCCTTTCTTTCTATCTGTTTCCACGGTGACCTAGGCAGGCAGGAAATTCGCCAGAGTTTCCGACAATTGTGCAGAGGGAAGCAGGAAGTGGGCAGACGGGAAGCAGGTCAGCACAGGCCGGCTCCTCCCCACCAGGCCCGCCAGCCTCCGATGCTGTATCTGCAAGGGACTCGTGCGTCCCAGGCAAGGGGCCCCTGGGCGGCTACCGGCCACAAGCTGCCTCACCAATGCAGGAGAGAAAATCCAGGTCCCCAGCTCTGGCCACAGGCTGCCTCGTGTGGTGGGAGCCACCAGCACGGAGACAGGCCCCCTCCTCCCCACCCCCCCCCCCATCCCCCAGCCTGGCCGGACAGGGCTCTCTCGGGACCTCCAGGCTCGTCAGCAGGGAGGCCCGAGGCTGTCCCCAGCGGCAGCGCCCTCGGCCCACTCCCAGTGGGACCCAGGGACAGCAGTGGTTGTGGACTTTTGTTTTTTAACACTTTGCAAATCTCTTCCACGGAGGGGACCATTTCCTGCGATCCCGTTGGCCGGGCCAACGGCAGACGCTGGGACGCCCAGGGAAACGCCTCCCGCCTCTGCTCGGCGCTAACAGAGAGCTCCTTGTTTCCCCGACACAAAGAGGGCCCGCCGTCAAAGGAATCCCTCAGGCCCGGCCAGCAAGGTTGGGGGGGGGGGGGCAGTCCGGCCCCCAGGGGCCCATGCAGTGTGGACGCTGGGCCGTGGAGGCCAGCAGCCCAGGCCTAGCTTGTGGCTCTGCTGTGCAACACCCCATCTCCTCCCCTCCCAGGCAGGCTGGCCAAACCAAGTACTCGGGACACGCTCGTATTAAGATCGCTGTCCAGTGTCCTATATAGTCGTGTGTGACTTTGGCAGAAATTTGCGGAATGAGGCCCGAATGTGGCCAGCCCTCAGCCTCCACGTGGCGAGCGGAACTCTGGGTGTACCTACTGAGTCAGGAGGCCCGGCCGGCCCCAGGAAAGCCACCGGGCACGCACTGTGCCACGCACGCCCGCACCCGCGGGCCCCGCCCTCACCTGTGTAGGGCAGCGGGCAGTTGCACGTGTAGCCGGCCACATCATCGATGCACGAGCCCTGGTTCAGGCACGGGTTAGACGCACACTCGTTGATGTTGGTTTGGCAATTGGGCCCTGGAGACAGAGGGCCGGTGGTGAGTGTGCCCATCACCCCAGAGGCTCTGAAGGGGCCCCCTAGGGTGGAGGGAGAGCCCCGCGCCGAGCCTACCCCGGAGGGTCTGCCCTGAGGGCAGCAGGTGCCTGTGGCGGGAGAGAGGAGGGAGGCGCCGCGGTCCCAGCGCCCCCCGAGGGCCCGCTCTGCGCCAGCACCCCTGCCCGGCCCCACTCACCACTGAAGCCCTCGCGGCAGGTGCACACGTAGCCGCTGGTCATGTCTCTACAGGCGCCCCCGTTGGCGCAGGGGTTGGACTCACACTCGTTGGTGTTGATGTCACAGTGAGCCCCACTCCACCCGGGGTCACAGTCACACGTGTACCTGCAGGGGTGACCACGGCGCCATTGAAGTGCGCCCAAGCTCCCGGCCCTGCTGCCGTCCCCAGGCCTGATGGCACGGGGTGGGGGGGGGGGGGCACCCCCACCCGAGAGTCCTTTCGCGGGGGGACCCCAGCCCCCACCCCGCCCAAGAGGGCGGCATGGGTGTGGCCGTGCCACATCCGGGCAGTCGTCAGAAGGCCACCTGCCACTCACCCACCACGTGGCCTTGGACACAGAGTACGAGGTCCCCGCCCGCATCAACAGCCCCATCCACGCGGCCAGCGCTGGGTGCGGAGCAGGTGTCAGGAACCAGGTGAGCTCTGCCTCCGCTCCACACCCTCGCCCTGCCGACACCACGCGTGCGGGGGCCACGCCAGCCGGGTGTCCTACAACTCGCTCCTGGGAAGGACGCCCCGGGAGAAGGGCTCGGGCCCACACACAGCACCCACGCCAGACGCCCATCGTGGGGGCCGGGCCGTCACCTGTACTTCTGACCGACCAGCCACATACCCGGTTTCCCAAGACCCTCTCCTCGGGACGGAGATTGGCTAGAATGGCTCCCGGGAGTCAGAAAAGGGCTTCGCTCGCTAGGCCAGTGGTTTGCTACACAAGCCTAACCTTAGAACAACCCGCACGGGTTGAGACGCACGGGACAAGGTGTGGGGGAGGCATGGGCTCCTGTGCTCTGGGCGCCACCCTCCCGGCACCTCCAGCTGCCCTCAGCCAGGAGCTCTCTGAACCCCACCGGTTCGCGCTCTTCTGTTGCACAGGCACGGCTGGTGAACTCCACCTGCAGCCCCTCTCCTGCTTGGAGGTGGGGGTGGGACTGTGACCACGCTGCTGGCCCCCAGACCCCCATCCTTAGGCGACCTTGCCCACCTCCTCAACACGGACCCAGGTGTGCCCCTTTCACCTCCGCGGGATGGGAGCCGTTTCAGCAGCCAGGACGGAGAACAAGGTAGACCCTGGTGTCACACACACGCGTGCTGGCTGCCGCTGACCCACAAGCGCGTCCGGGGCCCCGTGACCACACGTGGCCGTGCTGAGCACACACCAGGAGCCGGCGAGGGCCCTGCGAGCCCTTGCCCGTGAGGGGCACCCGCTCCCGGACTGTCCGAGGCTCCGCGCAGGCCTCTCCCTCGCCCGCCGGCCTCCGGGGACAGAGCTCCCGCCCACACCTACCCGTTGAGGCTGTCCCGGCAGGCCCCGTGGATGCAGGGGTTGCTGCTGCACTCGTTGACCTCGGACAGGCACGTGGGGCCGTGGTAGCCCTCGGGGCAGCGGCAGGTGAAGCTGTTGGTGCCGTCCTCGCAGGTGCCCCCGTGGTGGCAGGGGTTGCCCGCACACTCGTCGATGTTGACGTTGCACATGCTCCCTGGAAGCGGGGAGGGGGGCTCAGATACCCACAGCCGGGCCCCCCCAGAAGGAGGGGCAGGGGGGTCTTCGTGAGCAAGTTCTGGCCCCTCGGAGCCTCAGTTTGCCCCTGTTGAACCGGGGACGACACCCAACCCCTCTCCCCGGGTCCTTCCGAGGCGTAACCTGGGTAAGCGGGGGCTTCTCACGGGAGCACAGCGCCAGCCGGCCGGGCCCAGGGGCCCCGGGGACAAGGCCGGCGTCAGCCCAACCGCCCAGAGACGCCTTCGGGGAAGACACAGGACGCACGCCCAGAGGAGTCTGCCCTGACCAGGGATAAGGGGCTCGAGGGTGCCCGTCCCGGTCCTGGTCAGAGCCCCAGGCCTCCCGTGGTCTCTGCCCCAATGGGCCGAGGCTGGCAGCCGGAGAGCTGGGCCCTGGGTGGAGGCCTGCCCCGTCCCGCCCACCTGGGGACCCGGCGGAGTCGCTGGCCTTGACCTCGGCCCCTGCGGCAAGGGCTTGAGGGGCCTGGGAGGGGCAGAGCCCCAGCGGTCCCTAGGCCCCAGGCTGCTCACCTGTGTAGCCCGGCTCGCACGAGCACTCGTAGCCGTCGATCTTGTCCAGACACGTGCCTGAGTCACAGGGGCTGCTGGCACAGTCATCTAGGTTGGTCTCACAGTTGGGTCCTGGCGGTGGGCAGCACCGGAGGTCAGCTCCTGGGCCCCCCCCACCGTCCCCCCGACACACACACCCCGCCCCCCCGCCCTCCCCCAGGCACCTGTGGTCCCTTTGAGGCAGAGGCACAGGTAGGCGTTGTCGCGGTCCTGGCAGGTGCCGCCGTGGCGGCAGGGCTGGCTGTGACACTCGTTGACGTTGGTCTCGCAGTGGTGGCCCGTGTAGCCCGGCCGGCACAGGCAGGTGAAGGTGGCAACACCATCCTTGCACGACCCGTAGTGGCAAGGATCGGGGTCACACTCGTCAATGTCCACCTCGCAGTGCGGCCCCGTGTAGCCTGCAGGGCAAGGCCAAGGGCACTCAGGGCGGCTGCTCCCGGAAAGGCCCCAACCACACCCGGGCTCTCCCGGAGCAGAGTGGGCAGCGTGCCGTTCATCACGGGACCCCCCGCCCCTTCCCCAGACCCGGGAGCCTGCCCCCCCTCTGCCCACCGGCCCCGCACCTTCCGTGCACACGCAGGTGTAGGTGTTGGGCCCGTCCAGGCACTTGGCGCCGTTCCTGCAAGGCGTGCTTGCACACTCGTCCACGTCAAACTGACACAGGTGCCCGGTGAAGCCTGCGGCGAGGACAGGGAGGCAGTCGGACGCAATGGGTGCCGGGGGGCCCGTGGCCGAGCCCCCGCCGGGCCACAGCAGGGAGTCCCTCCCCAGGCCACGCTCCGGCCAGGGCCCAGTAGCCCTCCTGACCTCTCCTCTTGCTCCCTTTCAGCTCCTGCCACTGCCCCTGCAGGAGGGACTTTTCTCATACAGACTCTGGCTACTACGGTCCCAGCCATCCCGCGGTGAACGAGGTCCCCCACTCAGCGTCTGGGACGGCTGATTTATACCTTGCAGGCCCACGGCTCTGACCTGCCAGGCCTCCCGAGTGTCGGCGTCCTAGACCTACAGACCCTCCGGCCATGGGCTCCTGGAGCCCTCCTGTTGTGTCTCCTGCAGGCCAGCAGAGGTGGGGAGGGCGGGGCAGGCCCACTCCCTCCCAGCTGCGAGCCCTCAGAGAGCCGGGCTGGCATCTCTTCACCACCTAAGCTCCCCGGGGACCTGGGGACTATAATCCCGCTCCCAGGGGAACCCCAGCGGCAGGGAGGATTTCTGGGTCCCGGGCTCCCCCTAAGCCCAGCCTGACGTGGCCTGGCCTGACCACTCCCGAAGTGAAGTCCTTGCAGGCCAGTCCCTGGGGGACCTGCCCGGTGCCCCTCAGGACAGGAGAAGGGGCTCCCGTAGGACCAGGCCCAGACCTGAGCTAGGCCTCCTAGTGGGTCGTCGGAGCTCCCGGCCCACCTCCCCCAGAGGGACGGTGGGGGCTGGGCAGCAGCCCCGCTGGGGACGGGCCTCACCTGTGGGGCACTCGCACAGAAACTCGTTGATTTTGTCCAGGCAGCGGCCGTTCTGGAGGCAGGGGCTGCTGGCGCACTCGTCCGTGTTGACCTCACAGTGCACGCCCTCGTAGCCTGGGGCGGGGGGCGGGGAGGGGGCACAGGGGTCCGTGAAGAGCCGCGGCCACCCCCCACCGCAGCTCAGGGCACAGAGATGGACGCCCACGCCAGCCGCCGGCAGAGGCGACTGGCCAGCACCCTCCGTACCTGTTCTCCTGCGGCTCGCCTGGCTCCCGGGCCCCCCGCCCCCCAAGCCCTGGCGCTGCCCTCTGGGCTGGTGCCCCGCGGGCCGGCCCGGGCCGGCGCGGAGGCCGGGGGCACAGAGCGGTCGCCAGGGGCGCCGCAGCGGGGTCACCCCGACAGGCAGGAGGCTGGCTCCACGTACCCGGCATGCAGATGCACTGGAACTCCCCGATCTGGTCCAGGCAGGTGGCGTCATTCTGACACGGGTTCGAGATGCACTCGTTGACGTCAATCTCGCAGCGCGGGCCCGTGTAGCCCTGCAGACACTGGCACTCGAAAGAGCCCAGCGTGTTGATGCACTTGCCCGCGTGCTCACAGGGGTTGGCGCCTGGTGGGGGCCGGGGCGGGGCAGCACCGGTGAGAGCCTGCTTCAGGCACCCCGGCCACCGGACCATTCTGGGGCATGCCCGCCTCCCCCATCAGACTGGCAGTCCTCTCTGCTGGAGGCGGGGGGGGGGGGGGGGGGGGGTGCCACGCCGCCCCCCCCCCCCCCCCGGCAGACCAGGAACCCTCTGAGGGCGGAGTCGATGTCCCAGACTCCCCAGCAGCCCCCCCCCGCAACCGCACGACTTGCCCGACGCACCCAGCGAGCACTCGTCCACGTCCTGGCTGCAGGCCGGGCCCGTGTACCCGGAGGGGCAGGTGCAGATGGCCTTGCCGTTGACGGGGTTGGTGTCACAGTTGGAGCCCTCGTTGCAAGGGTTGCTGATGCAGGCGTCGTTTAGATGGCAGAGCAGACCTGGGCGGGGCGGCCGCGGTCAGCGGGGCGCTGCCTCTCCCGGCCTGGGTCCACCGCCCGGCTCCACAGGGACGGGCCTCCCACGGCCACGCTGCCCGGCGGCCCCGTCGGGCCCACGACCCCCAGACTACCCTGGGGGGCTCGTCACCAGCAGGCCTGCCCCGGGCACCCCCGGCCTCCTTCCCTCCGGAAAGGCCCCTTCGGCAAAAGCCATCAGCCGTGCGCCTGAGCGAGGCTGCACACGCCAGGCAGGGCCGGGGGAGCCCAGGGCGGTGGTGCCACGTCCCCTGTGCCCACGCCCCACCCCCCAGACCCGCCTCGGGGGGGGGCAGCCCCGCCCCCCGTGGCCGGGGCGCTCACCGGTGCGGCCATGAGGACACTCGCAGTAGAAGGAGGCCACTCGGTCGTGGCAGGTGGCCCCGTGGAAGCAGGCGGCGCTGGCACAGTCGTCGATGTTCTCGCTGCAGTCTTCCCCCGTCCAGCCGTTGACGCACACGCAGTTGTAGCCGCCGTGGGTGTTGTGGCAGGTCCCGCCGTTCTGGCAGGCGTTGGGCATCAGCTGGCACTCGTCTACGTCCTCGGTGCAGTACTGGCCTGCGGAGGCCCAGCCCGTCACGCCTCGACCACCGGGCCCGGGGGCCACCGCCCCCGGGAAGCCTTCCCAGGCAGACTCCTCCACCCACCGCAGCCTGGACCGCTGTATCCCTGCTGCCCCCGGCCCCCCGGCCCGGCCGGGCCCTGGCCCCCGTCGCTCTGCTGTGGGCACTGGTGCTCCGGGGGGGCCCACGCTTGTCCGCCATCCCCAGCCTGGCCGAAGCCCAGGGGACCCGACTGTGGCGCGGCCCTGCCTGGGGGGCCGCACGCAACCCGCACCGACGAGCTGATGGTAGGGCGGGGGCCTCGGCCCCCCGGTCGCGGGCAGGGGCTGCCCCGGGTCACGCCGCCCTTCCCGGACCGCGCTCCCTGTGCGGGCACTGTGTCGGGCGGGGGCCGCTCCCCTGCGTGTGCACCTGTCCACTCGGGCGGGCAGCGGCAGTTGTAAGTGTTCACGCCGTCCACGCAGGCGCCTCCGTTCTTGCAGCTGTTTCCGGGACAGTCGTCGATATTCTCCTCGCAGTTCTGGCCAGTGAAGCCTGCGGCAGGGGGAGCCAGGAGCCCGGTCAGACCCTGCCCATCTGTGCTCGCCCCAGCATCTTCCTGGCTGGACCCACGACACCCTGCTCTGGACCAGCTGCCGCCCCCCTCAGGGCCTGCCCCGGGATGCCCACCACCTCGGGGCCCTCGGGGTCCAAGCCCCATCCCCTGGTCCCCCTGTTCCCCGTGTGACCAGGCCCCACACTCCAGGGCCCACGTGTGACACGTTCCTCTCTGAGGAATCATTGTGCAAAGGGCCCGCTGAACAGACGGGGACTTGGGAACACGGGATCCTGGACGAGGCGTCGTAAAAATCCCGTGTAGCAGAGTTAACCAGGGGCGGCTGTAAGCGGGTGCTGCCTGCAGGTGAGGCGCTGTGCTGGGGCCGGGGAGGGCTCCAGGCAGAAGCCCGGAGGAGGCAGGGCGGACACGCGGCCCTCAGCTTCCCAGGAACAGAGGTGTGGTGCCCGCTTCTCCCCCCCAAGCCGGGCCAACCTCTGTCAACGTCGCCTCCACGCCAGTCACCTATTAACCCGCTCAACTCCCGCCGGTTCAATCATCAACCAACAAAGGTGCGCCTGGCAAGAGCCCAAACCTACAGCCAGTTACTAATCAATGCCCCTCCCGGGGCGCCTTTGAACCTGTCTCCTGCCCGAGGAGAGCCGATCCCCTCCCTCGGGCCGCCCACCCCACCGGTGCCCTGGGGGGTAAAGCAGGTGGTCTAGAAGAGCCGAAGTGGACAGTGGACAGTGTTTTAGAGGGAGTGCCCCAAATCAGAGCCCGGAGCCCGAGTTCTGACTCCCACGTATGTTGTAGGGGCCCGAGCACGCCTCCCCGCCCCCCACCCCAGTACCTCCGAGGGTCTCCTACAGGGCCGTGCGGCACACAAGCCTGGCGAGGCCTCACCGGGAGAATCTCGCCCCGCTGGCCCCAGCGGGAGCCAGCACCAGCTCCATGACCAGGGTGTCCCCTGGCGGGTCGCCCCACAGCTCACGTCCTCCAGCCCTCAGTGTGGCCCCTGGAGGGCAGGCTTCTCTTGAGACACGTGGCTGGATGTGAGGTCCCAGGCCCGAGGTCACCAGGCCAGCAAAAAGGCATCTGAACCCAGAACCCAGGGGCAGGCCTGGCGAGTGGGCTTATCTCTTGGCCCCCAGGGACAGCTGGCCAGCCAGCAGCCCTGGGGTGGTCAGGGGGCAAGGGGAACACCCAGCGACACTCAGGAAACGCGTGCCCTTCGAGCCCGCACACAAAGCTGGCTGGTGCGGTGACGAGGCCCCGGGCTTGGTGGCGGACAGGCAGGCAGAACGCTTCCCCTTTGCAGGGGCCGTTGGGTCAATCCTCCCGTCACCCCCAGGTCGGCTGGGCCCTGAGCGCCCAGGACCCAAACCCCACCGACCCAGGAGGTTTTTAAGCCTCTCGCCAATGTTACTATTTTTAGATCACCAGCCGCAAAACTGACTCAAAAGCTACAGCGGGAAGACCAGCCCCTACAGCAGGGACAGTGGAGCCGCTGGGGGACCAGCAGGGGCGGCTGTCCCACACCAGCCCCCACATCCAGGCCCCTGGGGGGGGGGGCAGCGACGTGAGCTCCGACCACATGGAAACAAGAGACCCGGGGAGGCACAAACAGGGAGGTCCCTGCAGCTGCGCCTCGTTCCCTAACTTGCACGTGGCTCTGGGGAATTCAAGGTGAGGGGCTCAGAGCAGGGCGAAGAGCCAGGGGCCATGAGGGCAGCGGCACCCGCGGGGCAGACGGGGCACTGGGGAGGATACGCCCGTCCAGCCAGGCTCAGCCAGGAGCCCGCCCTGGGGGCTGCAGGGACCCCGGGTCTCTGGCATGGGGGACAAGCGCTGGGCGGCTGCAGCGGACCCCACCCCCAGGCAGAAGTGAGAAGGTGGGAGACCAGGGAGATGCCTGGACCCTGTGCCAGGCTCCCCTAACTGGTACCCCCTTTCCAGACCCGCCCGCCGTCCTGTGTGTGCTGGGACACCGTCCTCCGAGCCCCGGCCCAACCCGCACCCCCGGGGCCTCCCCGGGGCAGTACCTGGCAGGCAGGCGCACTCGTGGGTGGTGTCCCCCGTGGGGCGGCAGGTGCCCCCGTTCTGGCAGGGTGAGGGGCTGCAGGGCACGTAGGGCAGCTCGCAGTGGGGGCCGGTGTGGGTGGCGCGGCAGGTGCAGCGGTAGGAGCCGACCTCGTTGTGGCAGGTACCTCCGTTGCGACAGAGCCCGGGGCTCTGGCCGCACTCGTTGACGTCCTGCCTGCAGGTGGGGCCGTGGAAGCCGGGCGGGCAGCGGCAGATGTACGAGGCCTCGAAGGGCAGGCACTGGCCGCCATTGGCACACGGGTTGGAGGCACACGGGTCGGCCTGCTGGCACATCTTCCCTGGGGGGCGAGGGGGGGGGAGGGGTCACGCCGGGGTCCAGGGACAACTTCCAGGCACCGTGGAGGTGCCAGCCTGGCGCAAACCTGTCAGCACCGTCTCTTTAATTGCCGGGACCCCACGACGGGACACGGCCATCTTCCTGGAGATGGGGACCGAGGTTCCCGGGACACACGGCCAGCGGGGGCAGGGGGCCCCGAGACCGGACCCAGACTGTCCCCTCCAGAGTTCGTGTTCTCTGGAGAGCTCGCCGTCGGAGGTCCTGATGCAGGGCCAGCGGACCCTGGGGACCTCACTAGACGGAGGGCCCCCTCCTCGCAGAGGCAGGGAGCCCCGGGGTTCCCGGAGCGGATGTCGGGGCTGGAAAGGGGCCCGGGGACTCGAGGGCGGGGGTCACGGACTGCAGAAAGCCCTGGCCTTCTCCCAGCACGTCACGGTGCACGGGCAGTGGGGGGAGGGCCGGGGCCAGGGGGGGGCCTCACCTGACCAGCCGGGGGGGCAGCGGCACTTGTACTCGGTCAGCGTGAGCAGGTCACAGGTGCCGCCGTTGCGGCAGGGCTTGGCGAGGCAGGCGTTGTCCCGGGGCGTCAGGCAGAGGGGCCCGGAGAAGCCCAGGCGGCAGGCACAGGCGTAGTCCACCGGGCCGCCGTGGTCCACCGCGTGGCACGTGCCCGCGTTCTTGCAGGGGGCGCTGAGGCAGGGGTTGGGCGCCTGGCATCGCCGGCCCGCGAAGGCACCGCTACAGCTGCAGCAGACAGGCCGGAGCGGTTACTTCCACCGGCTCCCCGTCCGCCCGGCCCCGGCCCCCCGCACCGTCCCCGGGGAGCGCCAGCCGCGGTCGGGCCCCGCCGCGGGCGGCACGTCCCGGGACCAGACAGCGGTGGGGGCCGCACGACCTCACGCGTGGGCCGACGGGCTGGAGACCGGAAGGCTCCGCGAGGCCGGACCTGATTGCAAACCCTCGTGAGCGTCTGCGTGGCCGCAGAGAAGGGGACACACGGGCCCACAGCCGCTCCCAGGGAGGGGGTGCCCCGAGACCCTTTGGTGTGGGGGGCTGGTCTCCTCTTTCTACCTCAAGCTGTTCTGTAACCAACGTGCCTTATTTGGGTAATAAAACGGTCCGCAGCTTTACTTTTTTTTTTTTTTTTTTCTTTTTTTTTTTAATTTTAAATGTTTGTTTATTTTTGAGAGAGAGAGAAAGAGTCAGAGCGAGAGGGAGACACAGAGTCGGGAGCAGGCTCCAGGCTCTGAGCGGTCAGCACAGAGCCCGACGCGGGGCTCGAACCCACGGACCGCGAGATCGTGACCTGAGCCGAAGTCGGCCGGGTAACTGACTGGGCCACCCAGGCGCCCCCCAGCTTCTCTTCTCTTTTTTTTTTTTTTTTTTTTTTAATTTTTTTTTTAACGTTTATTTATTTTTGAGACAGAGAGAGACAGAGCATGAATGGGGGAGGGTCAGAGAGAGGGAGACACAGAATTGAAACAGGCTCCGGGCTCTGAGCTGTCAGCACAGGGGCCCGATGCGGGGCTTGAACTCACGGACCGCGAGATCGTGACCTGAGCCGAAGTCGGCGCTCAACCGACTGAGCCACCCAGGCGCCCCAAGCTTCTCTTCTTTCAACACCCACACGACCAACAGACATAAGGCTGCAGACACAGCAGAGTGGCTCCCGCCGGGGGGGTCTCACCTGCCGGGAGCACCACTGGGAGCACCCCAGCTGGCAGCCCATCCCCCACCCACACTTAGTGCCCAGACACGGTCTCCTCCTTTGGCATCAAGTCTGCACGATGTCCAGGCAACATCAGCTGGGAGCAGACAAACCCATTTCCCAGCAGGAGAAATCAAGGTGTGCCAGGAGGAGCATCCTTCCTGAGCTCTTGGCGAGCCGGCCGGGCTGGGGAGCAGGGGGAGCAGGGGGGAGCAGGGGGAGCGTGGGGGTGAAGGCCACCATGTCTGCAGGGTCTATGCTGTGCCTCTCAGCGCACTGCTCAGTCTCCAACAGGAGCAGATGAACGGGAGGGGGGGGGGTTCTCACGGCTTCTTTGCAGGGACAGGGCTCAGCACATGTCACCCCACCACAGGGCCTCCCTTGGCCACCTGTTGGTCCGGCTTCTGGAGCCTGGGCCACAAACTGCCCATCGAGGTCACCTTGTGGCCTTGTACTCGAGGGAAAAGCTCAGGAAAGGCTCTGGGACCAGCCAGGCATTGTTCTTCCCAGGGGCAAAGCCTCTGAGGCATAACGTGCCCCCGGCCCGCCCCCGGGCCGCCATGGCCTGGGAAGGCAGCCGGGACGCTGCACCCACAGTCCTGGGCCCTGGGTGGGCGGGGCCTCCTCTCCCTGGCAGAGGCGGGGGCTGGCGGGGAACCTCGGGTCCCCGGATGAAGAGGGAGCTCTCCCAAACATGAAAACACCCCTGCTTTCAGAGCCCACCCATCACACTGGGACACTGGGGACCTCCACCCTCAGCAGAGGGCAGCCTGCTTGTCCTCACTGCCTCCCCCCCCCCCCCCCCCCCCACTGCGCCTGACCCAGGGACTGGAATCAAGCCTGCATGGGTGGGGTGGCCGTCGGAGGGGCTGGGGTCTCGGGGTCTCTGCATGCCTGGGAGGCATCTGTCTCCCCGAGGGCTTTTCTCTGCGGCTACGGCTTGGGTGCGGCGGACAAGGACAACACGAAATGGCCACTGGGGCTCACCATCTGTTGTCAGAAGCCAAAAGTCCCAAACCAACTGGCTTAAAGAAAACAAGTCGCCTCCGGGGCCCCAGGGAGGGAACTCAGGCGGAGTGAGGCTCCTGCCCAGCCTGGTCAGAAGGGCGCAGTGGGGCCGGCCGGCTCCTGTGAGACGGACAGACCCCAGGAGCAGGTCCCCTCACCCCGGCACGGCCACACCCCAGGAGGCTGGGGAAGGGGGTGCTCGGATCCAGTTACAAACCGCCTGGTCCCGGCCCGAGTGGCACTGTGGGCTCGGAGTGCAGCGATGGGGGATGGGGGGGGCAAGGCAGCGCCTCCCCCAACCTATCAATGCCCTCCATTGTCAGGCGGGAGCTGGCCAGCGCTCACCGCTTGGAGAAAAGGCTCTTTTTTCTTTCCCAGCCACTGACGGAGCGGGCGGGTGGTGGGTACCGGAGAGAGGGCGCTTGGTCATCAGAGCAGGGTGGGAGCCCGCCTTATCCACACCACCCTCTCCCTCTCTGAGCCCTGCTGGCTTGAAGGTGGGGGAGGCCTTCGTGGTCCCAGAGGGTGTCCCTGGGGCTCCCCTGCCACCAGACCAATCCCTAACTCGTCAGGACGCTGGGCGTCCCCAGAGGCACCAGAAGGCTCTGCCCGGACGCACACCCCAGACCCTCCAGCCACGGGACAATATCCCTGTGAACGGGCCCCTGCTCTCCAGCCCCCCGCCCGCCCCCCCCCCCCCGAGTGGGGACCCCCGTGGGAAGACTGTGGGAGAACCCACCTGGACGGGTCACATCCTAGCCAACGAGGCCGGGTTACGCCGGGCCAGCAAGGGAAAACATGCCAATAAATCAGGGGTCGGTAGTGCGGACAAAGGCTGGCCGGGGAGCAGGTGCGCCTGTGGCCGGGGACGCGGGCGGCAGCTGCTCCCAGCCGGGCGCGGCGGGCCGCCAACCAGGGCGGGCGGGGCAGGAGCCAAGGAGGCTCCTCCGCGGGGGAAGGCGGCAGCTGACAGGGCCCATTGTCTCCCCTGCTCCTGCCCAGGCCAGGCGGACACCGCCGCGAAGGCACGCCGCCCAGCCCCACGGCTGCCGGGCACCGTCAGCGCCCCAGCTACAGGAGGGGCGGCCCCTGGAGACGGAACAGTAGAGGCAGGTGTTTTGTGTGGTGCGTGGGGTCCGAGGTACGACCGGGGCTGGGCCGGGAGCCTGAGCCAAGAGGAAGCACCCAGCCCGGCACAGCGTCTGGGCCTAGAGGCGAGCGCGGACATCTGGGCCAGTCCCGAGGCCACCCTCCCCGCCACCCCCACTCTGGGGTGCTCCAGCTCCGGGCCGTTGCTTTCTCCTCTGCACCTGCGAGCGCCTCTCCCCCGACCTGGCCGTATGCTGGAGCTTTGCGGGGACGCCCCCCTGGGGCCCCCTCTGCCCACGCCACCCAGACTTCCCTGTGGGGGCCGGAGGGACCATAAGGCCCCTGCTTGGACGTGCCCAGTCTGTCCTCCACGCTGGACCTGGGGGGGGTCAGTGCAGGCCCCTGGCGGGCTTGACGAGGAAAACCGTACCCCACACCTGCCTCGAAATTGAGAGGCTTCCTACAGCGGGCCCAGCTCAGGGCCTCGAGTGACCTAAGCAAGCCCTCCTGTCGGCCCTGCGCCCCTCCTGGAGGAGGCCACCCAGTGTCTGCTCCTCCCCCTGCCTGTGGTCCTGTCCTGTCCTGGAACCCCCAGGCAGCCCAAGCAGCAGGTGAGTGACAGGTGGGGGGGGTGGCTCCAGGGGAAGGGCTGTGGAGGGACCACCAGGGGGCCGGGCTTCAGGCAGACACCCTGTCCCCCTGCCCCGCAAGGAGCGCCAAATGGCTGCCGGGCCTGTGGTCCCACAGCCGAGGACGAGGACGCTTTGTTCCCCGCCTCAATATTTCCACTGTGCTGGCTCCCGCCCTCCCCGCCCGCCAGCGCCGCTCCATAGAAATGCAAGTCGAGGGAGCATCCGGAGGCAGACGGTGCCTCGACCTTTCACCCGGGACTAATTCTAAATTGCGCTGTTTTCTTTTCTAAGCTAAGCGGCCATCTGCCACCCCCAGGGGACAGATGACAGCTCCCTCTGCCCCAAACTAGGAAGAGACGAAGGACTAAGCAGTGAGAAGTGCTGTACTCAGTTCTGCCCTCAAGGAGTTTGTGGTCCGGGGGTGGGGCCCTGCGCCCCCCCCCCCCACCAGCCGGTGGGGGGCAGTGAGGTGGCACCCCTCCTTGTGTCTGCAGGAGGAACCCGAGATTCTCCAGGACAGGTGCCTCCTGGGGGCACAGCTGAAATGCAGTTCGATCAGAGGAACTTCGGGGGGTGGGAGGGGTGGGTGCAGGGGGGGCTCCCCGCCCCACTCTGCCTGCCGGGACCTCAGTTTCCCAGGAGTGCAGCGGGGGTGGGGGTCAAGGGGACCGCACGTGCCCCTCATCTGGTGACCTGGCCGTTTGGGCAGAGGGCACTCACTCTAGGCAGCACTGCGTTTGATGTGTGTATTTCCTACCGCGTTTCTGGGAACAGATTTACCGGCCCAGCTGAGCTGCTGCGTCTGAGGGCATCTGTGGGGACACAGGACTTCCCCTGCACAGAGCTGACCCACCAGGACCTCCGGGCAGCACAGCACCGCCTTGCCCCCGCCACCGGGCAGCCCGCGTCCTTACAGCAAGAAGCCACCTGGATGCAAGTAGCCATCCCTTCCTTAACCAACTCCACCTCTGCCGAGCAGAATGCGGGCCTAGAAGCCCCCTCCCCGAATCACCACTGCTGCCCCTCCTCGAGCTTTCTGCCCAGGAAGCGATGTCTGGGGCCCTCGGGCTCCTGCTGTACGGGCCAGCCAACGCCACATCACCGGAGTCCCCTGGTGACAAGGGGTGGGCACGGACGGGAGGCTGAAGCTCCTCCCAGAGCCCAGCACCGCAGTGCAAAGCAGAGGCCCGCCAAGGCCACTGCCTTCCACCCAAACCACAACACTCGGGGCCGCTGCCGCGAAGCCAGGCCCACCCACCCCTGCGCGGCTCGGCCAGGAGTTTCTGAGACCCCCGGCCTGGGAAGAAGAGAACCACCCACGTCCCAGCCCCCCTACCTGGGGCCACCCGTGGACTGGGTGGGGAAAGCTCTGGCCCCTTGCTACAGGGGCAGACTGAGGCCAGGACCTCAGTCCCCTACAGGTGGAGCCATGAGATGGGGGTCAAGGAGCCGGGTCTTTCTCTGGGCAGGGCTTGGGGGCGCTCCCGGGACCTCAGCCCCTCCTTAGGCAAAGGCCAGTCCAAGTCCCGCCCCCTACCCCAGCAGGGAACCCCTGTCTTCCAGGAGGGACTGGCTGCCAGGTGGTGATTTGCTCACTGCCTGTAGGTAGGCGGGAGCTCAGGGGCCTCCCCGGCCTGTGCCCTACCCGGGAGGGGGGTGGAGCTGGGGGCCTTTCCCACTGGGGACAGCAGGGACAGCTCAGCTCTGGGGAAACAAAGCCTCCAGGAGAGGAGAGACTTGGGGCAAGTGGGCACTGGCCCGCTGCCCTCACCCCCAAAGTCCCCGGCTTCCTTTCAGACCCGCAGAAGCTTTTGTCCAGACACCTGTCCGCGGGGCGGGCTAGGACCCTGCCAGCACCTCCGCTGCACTCAAGCCCCTCCCGCCCCCCCCCACCAGCCTTGGGCTGTCTCCCGGCTTCTATCCCTTTCTGCTCCAGCTCCCTCCCCCACCTGACCTGCATTCAGGGGGCACAGGGTGAGGGTGGGGCAGGTGTGCAGGGGCGACCACAGCGGGGATCGGGGCCCCTGGTGGGCTGGGGCTGCTCCCAGGGCCTCGGGGCAGCGAGGGCTCTTCCTGACAGACCCACAGCCCAAAAGAGCAGCCCAGCGGGCGGGGGTGGGGTGGGGGGGTGCAGCCTTCCCCGAGGGCCCAGGCCTTCCGGCCCCAACAGCTGCTGACAGCGCTCCCGGCTTTGTCTCCAATCTTCTCCCCAGGTTGCATCTCTGGACGGTCTAAAATCTGCCGGGAACAGGAAGCGCAGGAACAGCTCGGGCTTCCTTCCTCGGCTCTGGGGGAAGCCCTTTGTGGGAGGATGAACCACCTGCCCTCCCGGGAAGCCACCTTTCCCACCGCAGGGAAAACAATGCCCCCAAATGGCTCATTGTCCCCATGTCACTCAGAGCCGCCCCACCCTCAACGTGGGAAGCAGCGGCGGCTTCCTGAGCTGGCCCGGCAGCAGGCACCCAGGCCCACCCATGGTGTGGGGTCGGGTGCTTGCAGGGACAGCAAGCACGGGGTCCCCCAAGGTCACGAGAGCGCCAGGGCTGTGAGGCACGTCAGAAAAACCTGCTGCACACACCCCCCCAACCCCCCAGTCTCCCAGAAGCCAGAGCCGCAAACTAGAGACAAGGTTGGGACGCGTGTCCTCCCTCGACTGTGTCCCCAGAACGCCTGCGGGCCCCCCCCACAGCCTCGGGGGCCTCTGCTCCCCAGCAGGGCGGCACCCACACCCGCACCCCAATCGCTCGGATGCAATGAAGGAATCGACAGGCTCACGAGGCCACAGGGAGGACTTAATCCAAAACTCGATTAATGAAGTCAGCAACTGCAGACCAAGCTCCACGCCAAAGCCAGAAATGATTCTGGCAACTTCCCGCCTCTGCTCCCAGAAGCAGATGCCATCTCAGGGGACGTGGGGAGCGGAGAAGGCTGTACGCCCAACCCCAGCGGCTGACCAGGGCAAGCACACAAGGGGCACCTCAGTTCTGTGCCCCGCGCCTCGCAAGGACACCAAGGACCCCCTCACGTGGACTCCAGGAGGATGAAAGACGACCCGTAATTAGACCGCCAGCTTCAGCTCGTGGGGTTCCCGCGACGGCCCTGAAGCTACACGCTGGGCCCATTTCACAGATGAGAAAACCAGGGCTCAGGCGCATCATGCCCACAGTGCCACCTGGATGTGAATGCAACTCCTAACTTCTGCTGCCACTGGCGGTGTGGCCAGGAGCCAGCCACCCAGGCAGTCAGAGCAGGGCCGCCCCCCTAGAGGCAGCTAAGGGTCCAGCAGGAGCTCCGAGCACGGAGGAGGGAGGGTGTGTGCCCCTGGACCCCCGATGCCCTGCCCGGGAGGCCTGGGTTCCTCACCTGGCCACCCGACCCTCCCACACCTGGAGGGCTGGAGCACACAATGCATTCTTACGTCCCACAAGCTCAGCCGAAACACAAAACCCCGGCTGGGGGTGGGGCGTGGGGGAGAGCTCTGGGACTCAGGAAGCCTCCCAGCCAGCTGGCAGGTGGGACTTCTCCGGGTCCCTGTCCAGCAGGAGGGCTGGTCACACCTGTGCCGGGCACCTACCAGCACCCTCGCCCGTAGCACCCCTGTGGCTTTCCCACCTGGAAAGCACTGGAGGCTTTCCTGAGATGACAGGGACGGAGGTCGCACCCAGCCTGCCCCTGCTGCACTCCGCCGAGGACCCTGGGACAGCCCCGGACCCTGTCAGGGCCAGCTGTGGGCTGCCTCTGGCTAAGCCGAGGCACAGGCATTCGCTCAGCAGGGGTCCCAAAGGTCACTGCCATCCGGCACCAGTCACCAGCCCCGTTCTATCTGGCCTCCTCTCCTCACTCACACCCACCGAGCACGGCCGGCCCCACGGGCCACCAGGCCCCACACCCCCCCCCACGTTTGCACACCTGGCTATCACCTTGGGCCCAGCACCGCCTCCAAGGTGCCCTGGGGCACAGCGAATACCAGAGACAGAATCCAGCCAGTTGCACCAGGCCCGGGGTGGGGGTGGGGCGAGGGTGGGGCCTGCACTGTCACCCTCTGGGGACACCCGGGTGTCCTGGGACCGTTGGCATGGGTCCAGGGCCCTGTGGAGGGGTTTCTTCCCCTGCAGGGATACTGGGAAGTTCTTGGGCCGGACTTGACCTTCTGTCCCAGCATGACCTTGCCCAAATGCTGAAGCAGGGCTGGTCTCTGGGACAGCTTTCTGGACGAGACCTTGCAGCACGAGGCAAGGGCTCCAGGACAGAGGAAACCTCAACCAATGCGTTGTGTCGGGACAAGGGGGAGGGTGGCACACGGGACCAGTCGGTCACACGAACACAAAGGGGACACCCCAAGGACGGCACCTTCACCGGCCAGCAACTCTGTGGGATGCTCTGCCCGGCTCAAGGTCCTGAAGGAAAGGACCTCAGAGAGGGGAGTGGGCAGCCCAAGGTCACAGAGCCCACACGGTAGGTGGAAGGAAGCCGGTGCTGGTGGTGGGGCCGCCACCCCAGCCCTGCGGGAGCCCTGCGCTACAACGGGGGAAAGCCCAGTACACGGCTACCAGTGTAGACGGCATCCCCCTGCAGGCTGGAAGCCAGGTCTTCCAGAACCTGGAGCCGCCCACCTGCTCGGGCCTCCACTTCCGGCTCTGCGCCCACCCCCATCGCTGGCCCAGGCCCGAGTGAGCATAGCGCAGGGGCCAGCCGAGCCCGGACCCGGGGCCCCGGACCACCGGGCAGGGTGCCACCCCACTCTGAGCCCCAGCCACACACGGATGCTGGGGCTCACGGCCACGCCTGGCTCCCCGATCTGGCGCTCAACCAGACAGGGCCGAGGCCGCCCTCATTCTGACCACTGGAGGGAGGAGAGAGGGGGGAAGCCCCGCCCCGTGGGCTGCCCCGGGGGAGCCAGGACCAGCCAGGCCGACAGGTGGAGGAGTCCTCGGGTTGACCCGGAAGGCCCACGCTGCAGTGACCTCACCCAGGCCCTCTCGGGAGGGAGGGGAGACCGGGGCCCCGAGGGGCAGGACCCTCCCCACCCCCCAGCCTGAACTCAGCATCTCTCTTACTAAAAAGCTGTTGGGAAAAATACACACACTCAAAACTCTGGCTTCTTCCCCAAACGTCTCATTTCCAGTAACTGTATAGTTTCCGCTCATCAACAAACCAACGCGGAGGAAATGGTGGGAGGCAGGTCCCCAGCCCGGCGACAAGGCCCTGCTGTGAAGGCATGGCTGACCCTTCCAGAGGCCTCCAGCTACCGCTCTCCCCGCCCACCCTATCCTCTGGTGCCCCCCGGCCTGGCCGGGCTGGTGGGAGGCCTGCTGTGGCCTGGGTCTGCCTGCCCAGCTAGGCGTAAGTGGGGGCAAACTCCTCCCCAGGGGCCTGGAGCAGGCTGGTAACCCAGGCCCATCAGCACAGGGTCAACAGCGGTGGCCCCCTGGGCAGATGCCTGTGGCTCAAACTGTGACCCAGGCCGGGCCGCCACCGTGGGGTGAAGACGGCAGGAGGCTGGCCCGGAAGGGTCCCCAGGGACAGCAACAGCTTCTTCCCAGCCCAACCCAGTGACCCGTGTGGGTCCCAGAACTCTCAGGGTGGGTGGGCAGGCGTCTCGGATGTCCTGTGGCCACCTCTCAGACCCCACCCCTCACAGTGGGATGGACATGACCATCCGGCCTCGGCTCCCCCGTGGGGGGAGCGGTTTGCTCAGCAAATCACCAGCATCAACAGAGTGACGAGGGGACAGAGCGACGAGGGGACAGTGACGAAGGGACAGTGCCTAGGGGACCGCTTTCCCAGCTCAACCGAACCAACTGGAACGCTGAGAGCACACGACTGCCAGCCAGCCCACCGAGGGGTCAGCTGGGACAGCTGGGGACAAATCCTCTCACCCGCTCAGGGCGTGGCCAGGATGAGTCCCAGCCCCAGACCGCACAGCACAGGTGGTAACGGGGCCACGTCTCTGGTGAAAATCTCAGAGACCACCCCCTAGCATTCGGCCTGACTTCCCGCTGATCAGACCGGCTCCCACCCGCCACCCACCCATCTCTGAGCAGCCTGTGGAGTGGGGCCAGATGAGCTGCAAGTGTCCTGTGGCTGAGGGACCCCTCCTTGGCGGGGTGAGCTGTCTGGGTCAAGAGACCACAAAAGCAGCATCTGGGCCTGGCCTGATCCCGAGACACCCCAGCGCTGCACTGGGCCGCCAGACTGAGACCCGGCAGGGGCTGGCAACTGTACCAGAGGGACGTTCAGGTTTGGGAACCGCAGGGGTGGCCGTCGGAGGCCAGGCTCCCCAGTGCACGCCTCCCCCTGACCAAGGCCTATTGGAAAGCAGGACTCCTTCCAGGAAGCTGGGAGCCCCAGACAGCCCTCTCGCTCGGGCGAGGGAAGCCCCAGGGCTGACCTCCAGAGAAAGCCCCCAGCCCAACAAAGGGCAGCAGAAGGGGCAGGCCGCCTGGTGGGAGAAGCCGAGAAGCCCGGCCTCTCAGAGGTGTCCACAACCCGCTCAAAGCAGCAGCTTTGCATCAGAGAGAGGACAATGCTTAACCTAATTCACTCTAAGGTGTTAATGACAGACATCCTGATCCCTGCTGATCCCTGCCCCTGAGCTTAGGGGAAAGTGGGGAAAGTTGTTTGGGGGCCACCTAAGGTGGGTGCGGGGTCAGAAGGGACCGCCTGATGGTGAAATATGGGGTGTTTCTGCCGAGAGTTCCCCGGGGTCTCGGAGATGCACAGTGCCCCCCCCACACACACACACCCACCAAGGGATAGAAGTCTGGGCTGACACTGAGAATCCAGGGAAAGACGCGCTCTCACCCCACGGGAAGACCCCCAAGCAGGCAGATGGTGGGGCCAGGGGCCCGCCCGCTCCCGCCATACATCCTCTGCTGGGGCTCTGCCGCCTGGGACCTGGCCCGGCCCCCGTGCCTGCCGCCCCCCCACAGCGGACTCACCCCGAGGCTGCAGCAGGCCTGGTGCACCCAGCTGGGCTGTCCCCACAGCACCCGGCCCCGCACACAGTAGGTGACGATGGCACAGCTACTCTTCTCTCACTGGCTACTGTCTGTCCTCCAGTCTGGTTCTCAAACGTCCCTTCTCCTCTCCTGCACTTAGGGCCTGCGTCCACCTTGCCTGCCCCTGGCACACAGTAAGTGCTCAGTCAAAACCCTCCTCCCACCGCACCCCTGCAGGGCTTCAGCTCTGCGGCCCTGCGGGCTCCTCAGGCCGCCACCGCGTGGGGGCTGGCAAGAGCACAGGCCGCGAGGGAACCTGGAGCCTGAGCAGGCCGGGGCCGCAGGCGTGCCAGGCTTTCCCGGGCGACTCCCCCGGGGACATGCCAAGCCCCGCTTGGGGCAGGGGGAGCTCTACTCGTGTGAAACGTCCAGGACAGGCCAATCCAGAAACGGAGAGCAGACCGGGGCTTGCCAGGGTCGGGGCGGGGGGGGGCTGGGAAAACGGGATGACTACTTAGTGGGCCGGGCCCGGAGGGGGAGCACGCAGGCGCTGTAGGGATGCGGCGGGAGGAGCGTTTTTACTCGCGCCGGGGGCAGCAAGGTGGACGCAAGCCCCAAGTGCGGGAGAGGACAGGTGCAGGCCCCAGACAGGCCATGAGAGTAGGACCGGGGCGGGGCGGGGGGGGGGGGGCGGCGGCAAAGCTTTGGAAGCAGATAATGGTGGTAGTTGCACAGCCTCGTGAACGTATTAGATGCTCCCGAATCGTACACTTCAAGTGGCTAAAATAACAGAATTTATGGTGCGTGTGACCGACCAGCAAAACCCCCATACGGGTATCCACTGCCCCCCAAATCTATTTGTCAACCCGCGTCCCAGGAGCAGGGTGGGGCGGGGCGAGGTCTCCAGAAGCCCACCCAGGCTGCTTCAGAGAAGGGCCTTCCTCCAGAACACCTGTCAACTTCGGCCCCCTCTGCAGGGACCCGCCCCCCTCCTGGCGGGTGGGCCAGGTGGTGAGAACGCCCCGGAGCCTAGCCCTGGCCCTGGCCCCAGACCTGCGGAACCTGCCAGGCAGGAGGCCTGACTCCCGGGCACCTCCGCCCCCACCACCTGTGGCCACCACCCAGGCGTTTACAGGCCTGTGCAGGGGTCCTGCTGGGCCGCACCCGCAGGAGAACTCCAGGAGCCCCCAAAGCCAGCTCCCTCACGTATAGAGGGGGAAACCGAGGCCCGGGTCCACGTACCCAACCAGAGACGGTCAGGCCCCAGCGGGACTGGGAAACTTCAGGATCATCAGACACATCCTGACCCACGGTCACGATGCCCCGAAGTCAGCTGCTCGTAAAAGCCTCTGGGACTCTGGACGAGCCTGCACACGAAGGTGAGAGCTGACGTAAGCCGGCTTCAGATCCCCCCCCTCTCCTGCCCCGCCTCTTCCCCTCAGCCTCAGTTTTTCCCACCTGTAAACTGGCGATGAAAAAAAAAAAAGCAGCCGAGCAGAGCAGAGCTGGCCACCACCTGGAGGGGGGGTGAGCCAGGGGAGTAAACCGTCTGCCAGGGGTTTTATGAGGCCAGATAAAAGCAGCTGTCTGTGCGTGGAGTTGTGAGTGTTACGTTATTGAGGAAAGCAATCTAGCTGCTCAATCAACTCGACAAAGCCACATCCTTTCACTATTTATAGACAAGACACGAAACAGGAAAGGTGCCCTCCCCACCCCAGGAGGGTGCAACCCCTCAGCCAGGCACTGCCCAGGGGGCCCCGCCGCCCATCGAGGGCACAGAGGATGAGGAGGGGAGTCGGTGCTGGGGTCCGGCCCGCGGGGGTCTCACGCTGCACTCTGGCACTTAGCGGGGTGGAGCAGAGGTGTCCCACGGGCCCTCTCCCGCTGCCATCCTCCCGGGAGTCCCAGCACCCGGGCTGTGCCCCCCGACGTCCTGATGAAGGGCTTCTCCTCTGCCAGCCAAGGGTTCGGCCCGCCCCACCCTCTTCCTGCTAAGGGCATAGTTTCCTTTCTCTTTAAAAAAAAATATGTATTTCTTTTCAGTGGAAAAAACGTTAGCTGCTGTTCAGAGGCAGGGCCCCGTCCAAAGAGGCACCTTCCTGGAAAGAAGGCACGTTCCCTGCCGCGTCTCCCAGCAGGGGAGAACGTTCTGGTTCACAGTGGGTGTCTGACATGTGTTTTCCTACCTGGCCCCAAAGCTGAAGCCGCATAAACAGAGGAAGCCTTGTAGCAGACCTGAGAATTCACCTGTTCCTCCCCCAGCCTCGCCCCAGACTCCCAGGTGACTCAATGGAAACATCCAAACTAGGCGGCAGGAGACGCGAAACGTTAGGTCCCCCGGAAGCAGAGGCCCAAGGCACTTCCCGCCGGAGCCTCTGAACCTCCTCTTCTAAAGGGAAGTTGTCGTCCGGCCCCGCTTCCTCGGAGACTGGCCACGGAGGCCTCGGGCAGTGCAGGCAAGACAGGGCAGTGGTTAGAACACACGCTTCGGAGTTTAAGAAGAGAGGCCGGGCCAGGCGCCACTCCGCACTCTTCGATCCCGGCAGCCACCGAGGTCTTTGCGCTCGCTTACCCCCCACCCCCACCCCAGGCCTGACCCCACATGGTGCCGCGGGCTTGGTGGGAGCCACGTCAGGCCAGGCTCAAGCCACACTGAGCTCCCCTCCGCCTGACAGGTCACATGCACCGTTGTCGCCTCTCCTGTCCCTCCGTGGGGGCAGGGGCTGTGTCTGACCTGAGCCTGCCATGCCAAGGCCCTCGAGCAGAAAACCCAGCACACGGCAGGTGCTCAAAGGTGTCTTTGGGAAAAAGCAGACAGGACTGCTGATCAGAGTCCCCCGCAGGTGACAAAATCCCCAGGAGCCCCTCCCCACGCAGCACCCGGCGTGGGACCACCAGGCAGCACCTTTTGGGTTCTCCGAATTCACTCATTAGCCAACTAAACATTCGAGAAGGAGGATCCCGAAACCAGCCCTGTCAGCTCAAAAGGAGAAGGCAGGGAAGAAACGGACGCTCAGCCGGTGTCTAAAGCCTGCCGCTCTTATGCAATCCTCGTGCCCCGGAGAGATCAATCGTGTCAGCCCCACGCTACTGACGGGGAACCTGAGTTCCGGTGACCCGACGACCTGGGGTCACAGAGCTAGCAGGTGGCGCAGCCAGGCCTCAAATACCGGATGGCCCAAAGCTAAAGCCCGCCACCGGCCAGCCAGCTGGACTTGCCCTCTGAGCGCGATGGCGCACTCCGCTTCTGCGATCGCCTGGAAGGCGCCCAGTGGAACAGACTTTCCCGCGGGCAGGGAGACTGTCCCAGCAACCCTGGGGCCTCCGCTCTCAGTCCAGGACCAGGCAGGCCCCAGAAGCCTTTCGATGACCCCCTGGGCCTGCCTGCAGGGCCACCCCGCACAGCAGCCCTGCAGGGATGGTGCTCTGCCCACAGGGACAGGCGGCGGGTCTTCCCTCCGCAGCTCCGCTACACCTCAGCTACTCGGTGACGCCCTGGGAGGGCTTTCACGCCGACAGAAACCTCTTTTTCCGATGCTGAGCCCTGCAGCCACCTGACTAGCAGCTTCTGGGGAAGGTTCCTTCTCTTTTGGGGTGGAAACAGATGATTCACCAGGTACTAATGCGCCGGGCACGGTGACACGACCGTTTCCCACACCCTATCCATAGGGGAGCCAGCAGACCAGCTCGGAAAGTCAAAGAACCTTCCGAGAGGCCGGGGTGAATGCTACAGAGTCGGAGTTTCCACCCAGGTTGGCACCAGAAGCCCGCACCCCAACACCTTTGAGGAAGGAAGGTGTCTTCCCCGCTCAGCCGCGAGGGCCAGGCCACCCATATAGCAGACCCTCTGGGGCTTCACGGGAACAGAAGGGCCCAGCCAGAGGCACAGGCCCCAGGGGCAGAGGGAGCCAGGGCCCCTCACGGGAGCGGCCACAGCGTCCCCAAACCGCACCATGAGTCCAGACCTGTGCCCCTCCGCAGCTGGACCCGGCTGTCGCCCCGTCCCCGCTCTGGTCCCCAGGCTCCAGCACAGTGCCACCCAGAGGTGGGGCCTCTGAGAATGGCACTTCCGTTCCGTCTTCCAAGTGGATCTGTGGGGTGTGCACAATGGGGTCTCTGTGGGCCAAGCTCGGCCGAGTGCCAGGCCAGACTGAGGCAGGCTTCCCGCCAAGGAGGAGGGGGCCCCAGGCCCCAGGGAGGAGACAAGGCCGGCGCCCAAGCCCTGATCAGTGGCCTGGTTTGGTCGGAGGGGTGGGGAGCACGCACACTGTCGCCCTGTCCCCTAGAAGCGTCTCACCCCTATGCAAGCAGGGGGCTGCAGGAGCCCCCTTGTGGCCCAGGCTCCAGCCCGCGGAGACTCCAGGGTCCCCTGGGCCAGTCTGTCCCTGCTCCCTGGTGGCACAGCACCCCTCCTGCCTTCCCAAAGCCCTCCGCACAGGTCCGGAGACCTTCCCCAGGCCCCATGGGTGAGCACAGGGCCAGAGCGGGCGTGGGGCAGGCGGGAAGGGAGTCGTGCATTCTGGGAAGCCACGCATAATTAATCACACAGCATTAATCCTCCTCCCGACAATAGCCGCTGCGCTTCCCCTGAATCCCAGCTGTCGGTCTCTGAATGGAAGGAAGCAAGATTTAGGGCATCAGGCGTCGGTGAGGCTTCTGCAGGAGAAGAAAAAGGCCCCAAAAAAGCAAAAAAAAAAAAAAAAAAAAAAAAAAAAAGTAGTGTGCATTCATTAGCATCTGACAAAGACACAATCCTCTTTGTCTAAGAAACTGCTCACAGACCTGCTTAATTGGTTTCAGTTCGGGGAGGGTGGGGCAGTGAAGGGGGGGCTGCTAGCCCACGGGCCAAGGGTTGTCAAGGGAAGGGGCCCCGAGCAGTGGGAATGCGGCACGCCGAGGACCGGGACGGAGGACGGCTGGGGAGCCACTTCTCCCTCTAGCTCCCCTCCATGGGGGGGGGGGGGGGGCCTTTCTCCAGCCACCAAGCACCTCCTCATATTTCCCACCAGGGACAAAGTCAAGCTGAAGGGCATCAACCACGAGAGAAAAACTTCCCGGGGCCAGAGCGCACAGGGAGGGAGCGGACTCTAACACGCCCCCTGCCCCATCAGGGTGGGTTGCGGGCTGTACCACACACACACACACACACACACACACACACACACACACACAAGCGCGCGCGCGCGGGTTTCCCAGCCAAGGGCCCAACGCTGGGCGGGCGATGGACTGGATGGAGGGTTCGGGAGTCGGAGCTGTAGATGCCGTGACAGAAGCCAAGCCACCCCCCAACCTCACCTGAGGTCAGAGAAAGTGAGCTGGGGGAGACCGAAGGCCCAGGGGGGTGGGCTTGGCATTAAAATAGCCACTTCTGCCTGAGGCACTGCACTCACCTGCCTGGAGGAGGCACTCCCCGTGGGCAGGGTGGCGCGGGGGCTGGGCCGCTCCAGAAGGTCCACAGCCTCCCTGGCGGGTCATTGTTTCTTAGGGATTTTAGCAAGACGCAGGGTACCGGGAATTCCCGACTAGCACCCCAGGAGCCCGAGGTGGCCCACAAAGGCGTGCTCGAACCTCCAGCGGCCAGACCAGCTCCACACGCAGCATAATTGCTGGTGATTAAGTAATTGCCAGACTTTGTCCAATAAAAGTAACACGTGACCGCGCCCAGCCTTCTGGGCCATCTCCAGAAGACAATGGCCCAGTGTTCTGTCCCTGCGGGCCCCCGCTGCAGAAGGCAGGGGCTCTGCTCCCGACAAAAGCACCAGGTCCCCACAGGGGCGCAGGGGCGCGTACTCACACACAGGCTTCCGTGCCGTTGGGGGACACTTCACACTTCCCGCCATTCATGCAGCTCTCGCTGGGCTGGGAACATCGCAGTCCTGGGGGGGGGGGGGTAAGACAAGAGGTCAGCCCGGGTGGCACTGGGGCCCTGAGCCCAGGGAAGGACCCACCCCAAGGGACACAGCCACCCCTCACCTAGAAGGCTCTGCCTTGTCATGGGGTTGCTGGGGACAGGAGACCTCGCGAACCCTCCCAAACGTGAACCCCAAGGGGCTTCAACGTTCTGCCCAGAGTTCCAGCAGTCAGAAATGGGGGGAGGGACAACAGGTTGGCTGGCCGGCAGGTGGACAGGTCACGCTCGAAGTGGGTAAGGGTGGCCTGAAATGCCATCTGGACAACAGTAGAGGAAAGCTGAGGTGACCCTGGGCGGCTCTCCCAAACTCTGCACCACCACCCCCCCCCCCCACCTATCTTCAATGGGGAGCCCAACGGGGCCACGGCCCCTATCCAGCCACCAAGATTGTCTGGCTGTTCAAACACGTTCTGTGAGGGGGCGGTGCTGGGGGGGCACACTCCCCACCCCCCACCCCCACCCCCCCCAGCTCGTGGGAAAAAGCGACAGCTGCAAAGCCCAACGCCCCGCCCGCCAACAAAGCGCCAGCTACGGAATCAGAGCAGCCCATTGTCACCAGGGCCGCCTCCTGGGGCACTGGGGCTGCACCTCAGGGACCTGGCCCCGCCTCCAGGACACCCAATACCTGCTCCCTCGGGCAGGCATCCTCAGCTACATCCAGGGGAGGGGGGTGAAGGAGCCCCATTTGGAGGGAATTCGGCCCCATTCCCAAGAAGGCATTAATAAGGTGGCCCCCTCCCCATTTTACCAGCGCTGTGTAAAGGAAGCCCCTCCTGGGGGCGCGGAGGGGGTGTGACTTGGGACCCCACCTTCTGAAAGTGGGGATCTAATTCTCCCCTCCAACTTTTAGGAGAAGATAGAAAGGAATCACCACTAGATTCCTCCATGCGAAGTGGAGAGAGGGATAAGCGCTCCTTCTCCGGGTCCCTCTCCACCTTCGCAAGATTTCCAAACTTGAACTCCGAAAAGTCAAAGTGCCACCAGTCAGTCGCGGCGGGGTGTTCCGCACACCCCCCCCCCCCCGCCCACGCCAAACTGTCTATGAGCCGGCATGGGGGCAGCGATCAGGCGTGGGAAGGAGACCCCTCGGTCCGCGCCTCCCGCCTGGCCCTTCGCGAACTCTCCTAAATGGGGAGAAGGCCGGTCCGCCCGGCGCCCCACTGCCCACCACGCCCCGCAGAGCTCCGTAAAGGCAACGCGACGTCCGGGACCCCACACTCCGCGCCCCAACATCCGCCCCCGGCGCGGGCCAGAGGCGAGGAGAGAGAGAAATGGCCCCCAAAGCAACAGGAAACCAAAACCGACTCGATTCAAATCGAAAAGTAGTAGGCAGCTCGCCCGCCTGCCCCGGCGGCAAGCCCCACGCGTGGCTGATGAAGGACGAGCCCGGGGCTGGGCCTCCGGGGGCCCCTAGTGCCCCCACGCCCGGCTTCAAACCCGGGTCCAGGCGCGGGCGGCGCGAGTCCAGCCCGACTGGGCGGGCGGCGCGGGGGAGGGTCTGTCCTCCCCGCGCCCCGGATCGCCCGGTTCTCTCTCCCACCCCCCCACCGCCCCCCCCCCCACCGCCCCGGCCGCCCGTTCCCAGCCGCCCGGGGCGCGCGCGCAGGGCGCCGCCAAAGTTTCCGAAGGGCGCGGAAAGTTTCGGGCTCGCGGACGGGCGCCTACCTCGTGCGGCGAGCGCGGGCAGCAGCGCCAGGCAGAGCAGGGGCGCCAGGAGCGGCGGCATGCCTGCCCGCCGGCTGCCCGCTGCGCCCGGTGGCGGCCTCCTGCGCCGGGACGGCGGGGATCTGGCGCACACGCGCGCGCCGGACGGTCCCACGGGCGGCGGCGGCCCGCGGCGGCTCTCCGCTTCGTGGCGGGTGGGCGGGCGGCGCTGGGCCCCCACGGCCTCCGGGCCCGGCTCGGCGCCCCGGCTCGTTCCTCCGCTGCGCTCGCGCCCGCGCCCGCGCCCCGCGCCCCTGCGCTCCCTCCCGCGGCCGAGGCACTAGTGAGGCGCAGGCGGCCGCGCGCTCCGCCCCCGCCCGCCGGCCCCGCCCCTCGGGCCCGCCCCGCCGATCCCTCCGCACCCCTCGCCCTCGCTGGCCGCGCCCCTGCGCGCACCGCGCCTGCCCTGCGTCTCCTCCGGCGGGGCGCGCATCCGGAGCCTGGGTCCTCTGGGGTACGGGGCCCCGTGGGGAGAAGAGGCGTCGGGGGCCGGCCCTAGGGACTACTTCTTGTTCGAAAGTTTTCAGCGGCAAAAAGTTTGGTTCAGGGCTGCGGAAGGATCCGGCTCTGACAGTCGCTTAGCCGGCCGACAATTGGAAAAGATTTGCATCTCAATAGCGGCGGAGGCGCGGGCGGAGTTGGGGGAGAGGAGCCTTAGGGGGACCTTGCGCCGTGGGGAGCTGGGCTCGGGCAGGTGGGGAGGAGCGCCCGAGGCAGTTTGGGGGACCCCGAGCGCGGCACGAGAGCTCAGGAAGAAGTCGTGCCCTTGGCGGCCGTAGGGAAGCCCCTGACCCAGGGACTCCAGTGCCAGGAGCCGGTCGGGGCACTTGACCTCGAGGGATGGTGGCGCCGGGCTGCTGCTGCTTTTCGGAAAGAGGGGGCCTCCGGGTGCCCCAACGGACCAACCTGGGGCTAATGCCTGGCCAGACGGGTTGCGCACCCGCTCCCCCAGGAGGGAGCCGCCTCTAGACGCTCCTTGGTCACTGTCCAGCCCCTTCTCCTGTCGCCTCCCGCCTAAGACGGCCCGCAAAAGCGCACGGGAGTCCAGCAGACCCACTCCAAGCGTCCCCGGCGCCTCCCACGTGCTCCTTCCGCATGATTTACTTCTCCGCCGCAGTGCCAGATTTGGGCATCCTGTGCCAAGCCCGGGTAAGCGCTGGGCGTTCAGAATGCCTGCCACAGTCCCTTCTGAAACCAAAGTTCGTGGCTCGGCGCTGGGGACAGACTGCCCTCCCCCCATCCCCACCCAGGATGGTGAGCCGGGCATCCTGGCAGCCCTCTGGAGTAGGTGATGCCAGAGGGGAGCTGTAAAGGCTGAGAAGGACCCCACTGAGTGAAGGACAGTGGGCGAGGAGATCCAGCAAGGCGGCAGAAACCCTGGAGGCTGGCAGCCACCAGTGCAGGGAGGGCCTACGGGGTGGGCAGAGTGGGGTGCCTGGTGGCCGGCAGAGTGCGTTCCTGACTCCTGCCCACTCTTCTTGGCACACCTGTTGGGGGGCAGCTGGGATGCTGTGAGCGCTGGACGGACGGCCAGTCCGGGCCGAGGCAGCTGCCGGGGAGCCTCCCTCGCCTGCCTCCTTCCAGAAGCCGGCTGCGCTTCGCTTCCTGCTTCCCGGAACCTGGGGTAGGGGTAACTTCTCTCGGGGCCAGTGCCCGGGAGCTGAGGCGCCTGAGGCAGCAGAGATGTTTATATAACAGCTGCCCAGCAGCTTGGAGAAGCAGATTGTCCGTACAAGGAAGAGGGTGGCCGCAGAGTCCCTCCCTGTCCCCCCCTCCCCAGCTCACAGACTCAGGGCTCTGCCCCCCATATCCCCTTCTACTCTTGGGGGAGGACTGGAGGCCTCAGGCCAGTGGGTGCTCCTCTGGGAGCCACTGCCTGTATGCCCCGCGCTGGGGCCTGCTTTCGGCCAGTGGCTCCAGGCTGCAAGTTCAGCCCTGGCTTGGGAGCAGCTCTAGAGGAAGGGGAGGAAGAAGGAGGGAGCACTGGAGGAGGGGAGGAGGGGACACTGGAGGAGGAGAGGAGGGAGCACGGGAGGAGGGGAGTCTCACCTGGGTCTGCCCAGCTGTGCCAGCCCTACTCTGGGCCTCACGCAGGAGCCGGGTGCTCTCATTAGCCCGTGGTAGACAGGGCAGATGGGTTTCCCAGGCTTCCGGCCCCTGTGCCACCTGCCACCTTGGGTACCCCATGGGCGACAGGGGCCAAGGAGACCCCAGGAAAGCCAGAGTGGCCGGGAAGGGCACGAGAATGGCCACGGCAGGGACCTGGCCGGAGGGCGGGGGCTGGGGCGGCGCGGAGCTGGATGGGGGGGGAGGGGGGGCACCTGGCTCAAGGTGGGGGCTGAGACGAGGCCGCTGGTGAGGAGGACCCAGGCTGGCTGGGCGGCCGGCAACCAGTAGGGGTGGGGCTGCAGGCCTGGCTTCCGGAGCGGTTGCTGAAAGCGTCTGGCCGCCACCTTGGGGACCCGGCATCTCCCCTGGGCCAGCGGGGTCTCCCTAAAGAAGGCCGTCACACTCCGCACCTTAGGCAGACTGACCCGGGTCGGTTCCCCCTCTCTGTTGCCTCCAGAGGTACCGCGGTGCCGTCGTCAGGGTGGGCGGCGGAGGCCGAACTGCCCTTTGGCCCGTTCCTGTCCCCAAGAGGAAAGCCCGTCCCAGCCCCCTCTTGGAGAGGGGGAGTCGGCAGCGGCTCTGTCTGCTTGGCGGCGGTCAGTGTGGTGAAAGCTCCCCAGGATTCCGAGGTGCGGCGAGGGCCGGGGGGTTGGGAGAAGGTAAGGGTTCGCCCCTCAGTTCTGAGGAGCAGGCCAGGTCTGGGCCTCGGTCCGCAGCAGCAGACGGGCTGCGGGGGTCACAGGGGAGGGCTGCCGGGGGCCGCGTGTGCACACCCCCCCCCCCGGCCTCATACGCGGTTCCCAAGGTGGGGGGCCGCAGGTCGGACTCGGGGTGCCGGCCCAGGTCTGCCCGGTGTGGATTGCGGTGGCCCCAAGACAGAGGGGAGGGTGTCGGCGGGGGGAGCAAGGGCTCAGGAGTTGGGCTGAGGGTGCGGCCTTTGACAAGTGCACTGGCCTGAGCTGGGAGGGGGGTGCCTTCCAGGGCAGCTGTGGGAAGATTCCAGAACACGGGGGAAGGGCGTCACTCACTACCTTCTGAAGTTGATTGTAAAACACAGCTGACCCGCTTGCAAAGAGAGCCCGGGGGCCTGAGAAGTGTCCAGACTCTTACCCCACCCATTAAGAGCCACGGCCAGGCGCAGGCCAGCGCTGGACTCTGACCGCTGGCCCACCAAGGGACCAGCACTGCCTCCTGGGCCTCAGTTTCCCCTTTACCAAGTCCTTTCTACATTTTTCTGCTTGAGACCAGCCAGGAACATTCCCCAGAGGTCTGAGTGTTTTCCAGGATGTGGATCTGGTGGCTTTGTGGCGTTGCTGCAGGGGGACAGGCCAGGGCTAGGTCCCCAGTCCCCTGGGCTGGACGCTCGGCCAGAGCAGCGTGTCTCCAGGCAGGGGCACGCGTGTGAGGCTCCACTTGTTTCCTGCTGCGCGTGCCCCGGGACGGGTTCAGGCAGAGCCGTTCAAGGGCTCCCCCTTGTTCTGAGGAGGGAGGGCGGAGGCTAGAGCCTTGAGTTCGCGTCCCTCGTTGCCCTTGCGCCCTGCCCGAGGGGGCCCCTGTCACCAGGCCCGGGTGTGCGCCCCGCCGTCCGCATGAGGAGCGGGCTGGCCGGGGCCACCTGCAGGTGCCGGGCATCTGCCCTGGGCCAGTCTGCGCGTCTTGTCTTCCGCAGGCATGACTCCTCCCTCCTTAGCTTTGCCTCCTCCAGGAAGCCATCCCAGAGCCCCCGGGATGGTCCCCGCACCGCTCACCTGTTGTTCCAGGGGGTCTGCGGTCCTGGACCTGTCCCTGTGGTCCTGGCCCCCCACAGATTCAGGCTGACCTGTGACTAACAGAGGGCTCATTCTGTGGGGGCCTCTGCACAGGGCCCTGCTGGCAGTCTTGTCCGCCTGTCACACACAGTGGTCACTACTTGGGACCCCAAGGCCTCTTGTCAGTGCAGGGCCAGAGCCAGCTCCCTCCTCCCTACAAGGCCCGGGAGGGAGGGCCAGCATCCCAGAGGTAGGCCCAGAGCCTGGGGAGCCCGTGTTGCCCGGGCAAGTCCCCCAACAGGTAGCCTGCCTCCCGGAGCAGGTGAGCCAGTGCAGACTGACTGGCGTGGCCTCCGAGGGCCACAGAGCTTGTCATGTGAGAAGTGGGCTTCAGGGTGGCCAGAACAGTACAGACCCACACAGAGACCCTGCCTCCCTCCGGGAGCCCTTGCACTGCTCAGGGCATAAGCCCTAACTGCATGGCGTCCCAAGCCCCGCGAAGGAGGAGCCCCACTCGGACTTCTCCAGGTCCCTGGATTCCCTCAGCTGGCCACAGAGCTGGAAAGGGTGTTGGGTCACCCAGTGGCTCACCTCTGGGTGCCCCAGGGCGGCTGAGGCCTCAAGGAGGAAAGGCCCTGTGGGGACGCTAGGGCCCCGTTGAGATGCTGAGAAAATCTGGGAGCTTCGTGGAGGAGGGACACTGTGGACGTGGGTTCTGAGAAGGCTTTGGAGCTCACAGGTGACACCTCCAGGCAGGGGCTGGCTAGGGGACTGGGTCCCAACGGGGAGGCCGTCACCATGCCCATGTCACAGACCAGGCACCGATGCTCTGAGGGTGGTCGTGGCTCCCAGCCTGGCACCCAGGTCTGCCCGCACCAGCCCTCAGCCCATGCGTCCCGGGACCCTGCAGGACCTGTGGGGCAGGGGGGCTGCAAGGAAGATCTGCTCTGGGGACCTTCCACCCTGCCTGGCCCTGTTGGCTGCAGCCCAGAACTTTCTCCAAAAAGAAAGGGCCCCGGGAGACGAAACTGCTTGGCCCCACCCCTCAGGCTCTGGTAGAAACGGAGCCTGCACGGGCCTGAGTCACTCAAGGAAAAGCCGGCCTTGCAGAGTCCCTCCTCCCTCTCCCCTGCCTCCAGAGTGGGGGGGGGGGGGGGGCGCTTCCTCCCTCCCCCTCTCCCTCCCTCCCTCCCTCCCTCCGTCTCCTCCTCCTTCCCTTTCTTTCTTTCTGGGGTTAAAAATAGCTGGAAATATCCCTTTCAAAGCAAGTCCATTTTTATTTTTACAGGGAAGATAGAGGGTCCCCCCACCCCCCGGCCCAGCAGGAAACCCTCAAGAGGAGCCCCGAAGACCCGCCCGGCCCAGGTGGGACTCCGCAGTCGGCCTCAGCCAGTTTCTCAGGGCTGCTGGGCTCCCTCCCATTTGCTCCCGACACATTTAAACATGTTTAGAACTTCCGTCCTCCCCCACACTTCCCCCACGGCCCCCTGTTAAAAAGAAAACGGGGCTGGAAATCGGGGTTTGGGTTACAGGGCGCCCTGGGAGTCGTGTTCCTGAAGTAACACTGAGCCCAGACATCAGCAGGTACAGTACATCTGTGAGTTATTTCCACGTCTCCAAGGGGAAGGGAAAAACCCCCAACCATCCTTAAGTAAGACCAGGATCCTTCTATATTTCTGCCTTGACAGCTCAGGGAAAAAAATTGCCAAAAACCAGAGGCGCTGCTGAGTGTTGGCGTGGGAATGTTGGTTTAGTCAGAGACTTGCTCTGGGCCGTTTAAATAAAAACAGGCACTTTGGTGGCAAATGCCAGTGGGACGTGCCTGGGATTGGAGCTCTGTGCCCAGAAAGGGGGTTTTGTGACCTCCCTCTCCCCCGCCCTCCCCGCCCCCTTTCCCTCGGCTTCTCCAGCCTCCTTATCACAATCGGCATCTCACTGGTAAACATTCAGTGCAGTAATTTTCAAAAATCAGCAGGGAAAGTCAAGCCTTTCATGTGGCCCAGAGCGCGTTGGCCAGCTGGAGGCCAGGGCTCCCCAGCGCCCCCCGGAGCCTGTCTCCGAAGCTGCCTCTGCGGCTTGAGGGTCTCTGCACAACGTAAATCAGCGGGACTCTCGCTGGGGCCGAGGGACGAGACAATACTTGCAGGGGTGTGAAAGCGTGATGGGACCAGGTTGTGTGCTCCCGGGGACCTCACGGCCGCCAGGACTTGGACATAGGAGCCTAGGGCCACTGCCCTGCCTTGCCTGGGACGCCGGTTCCTGGCCAAAGCCCCGGCACTGGGAACTTGCCTTCGGGCCGGTGCCCCGCTCGGGGTGGGGGCCGTGTGTCGGCTGAGCACCGTGGCTGCCCCGTGAGGCCGGGTGGGGAGGGACTCAGTGGTTTTGTCGCTGATCGGTTCCGTGCGTGGAGGGAAAGTGGTTCCTGGAGGACAGGGCTGGAGGCGGGTGGGGGCGACAGGGGCCCGGGGCCCTGCTGGTGCAGGATGGGTGAGCCAATACGGTGGTCCCTTTGTGCCACGCACCTTTCGGCAACTGTAGGCAAGCTGGGAAGTCCCTCCGTGCCAGGGGAGGTGGGCCGCTGCCGTGCAAGGGACGCGCCCTCACTTGCCCCCTCCCTCCCTGGAGGCCCTCACGCATGGGGGCTGCCTGGCCTCCTCGCCCAGAGTCGGGGGGGGGGGGGTCCGAGTGAGGTCGTATTAACCTCGGCTTCTCACTTAGCCCGGCAAGCCTTGGAGTTCGCTCAGGAGAAGGACAAGGGAAGGAGACGCCGAGTTGCCCCCGCTGCCCGGGAGCTCTGGGAGCGCGTGTCCCTCCACGGCCCTGACCCAGGCTGCCGCCGCGCGGGGAAACCGACGCGCTGCCCACAGTCCATCTGTCCATCTGTCTGTCTATGGACCTGGGCCCCTCCCCCAGGTCGGCGGGCACACGCCCGGTCCTGCGCTGAGAGGCCCCCTGAGCACCAGCGTCTCCCCCTGGCCCCCACCCCGCTGACCGCAGCCCGGGCAGAGGGGCAGCCACGGGGAAGCTGCCGGAAGGATTTGAGCCAGGGGCGTTGGGGAGCCTGTCGGGCTGTTTCCTGGCTGGGCCGGGGAGAGGGCATTTCATGGCCTCAGAGTGTATTTGTGGGGTGCCTTCCCGCTGTGCTGGACGGTGACCCAGAGCATCCCTTCCGGGTGGCTCTTGGTGGGTGGGGGACGGTGCACATGCTCCAGGGGGAGGAAGAGAGGAAGGCGACAGGCCAGAGTGTGCGGGGCTGGGGGGCAGGAGGGGGGCGTTCTGGCGGGGGGGGTCAGTGCACGAGGCTTCTCTGAGGTGACCCGGGAGCAGAGACCCAAGGAAGCCAGGGGCCGGCCGTGGAGGTAACTGGGGAAGAACGTTCTGGCAGAGCAGCCCCCTACCCTCCCTCCTGTACTGCCCTCGCCCTACCCCTCCGCTTCTACGGGGACCCACCGCGGATGCCACGAGGGACCGGTGACTGCCAGGGCTCGTGCGTGTCTCAGCCTGTGGGCCGTGGCAGCGGCAGGCTCGCGGTGGGTCCTTTGACGAAAATCCGGGTGAGTTCAGCAGTGTCCCCGTGCCACGTCTCCGTGGCTCTGCCCGCCGGGAGGCGAGTCCCGGTTTGTCGTTTGCGGCTCCTGGACCGTTAGGACTTGGAATGCGTCCCCAAGGAGATGTGGGACGGGTTCTCCCCGGAACCCGTGACTGAGCCCTTACTTGGAAGTAGGGTCCCTACAGACACAATCAAGACGAGGTCAGACTGGAGCAGACCAGGCCCTCGTCCAGTGGCTTGTGTCCTGAGAAGAGGGACATTTGGACACGGGACACGAGGGAGACCACGGGGAGGCAGAGCACAGGAGCACAGAGGACGGCCCGCCTGTTGTGGGAGGGACCCCACAGCCTCCGGAGAGAGCCCCTCAATTTCAGGCTTTTGGACCCAGAATGGAGAGAATAAAGTTCTGTTGTCTGAAGATTCCAAGTTCATGGCACTTGTTACTGTGGCCCCAGAGGACTAACACAAGCGGTGACGGTGTGTGAGTCTCGTCCTGGGCCCGAGGCTGCGAGGGCGCGAGGGGGCGAGGGCCACGGGGGCATCCCGGGAGGGTGGGGAGGGCAGAGGTTCTCAGTCCCCTGCCTACAAGACCGCTGTGGCCACGTGGACAAGCCGGTCCCTCTTCAGATGAAGCAGCATAACCAGATCCCTGACGTCTGGGACGTTTTAAAGTGGGACACACCTCGTCGTCATGGGGAGCAGGGGGAGCCTCTCTCCGGTCCCAGGCTCTCTGGGGGCTGCAGGACTCTGTGTTCCGTGTCCGCGGTCCGCGGTGTCCTATCACCCCGCTTCGGGCCACCGGGAGGGCTGAGAGATGGAGGCCCAACCCCCGCCAGGGCGAACACTCTGTTGGACTCGAACCGGCTTTGTCCCCAAACTCAGGCCCTGACTGGGCCGACCCCCTGCCTGGGGCGGGAGCTCCAGGCTTTCCAGAAGAACCGTGGGGGCCAGCTGTGCCTCTGAGCTGGTGCCCCTGTCCTGTCTTCTCCACCCAAGCCCGGGCCAACCCTCCCCGGGAGGGGACAGAGCGGCCCGGAGGAACAGGTGAGTGTCGGTCGGCGAGGGTGGGTTCACGCTCCGTGGGACTCAGGTAGAAGTCAGGAGGGCACAGGTGCCCGGCCTGCCCACCGTTCCTCTCTCCTCGGGGAGACGTGCCTCGTCCGAGGCCCGGCCTAGCGGCCCCCAAAGGAACCGGGCCTCCCAGTTCTGCAGAAGGAGGAAAGTGTTGGTTTTCTGGAATGTCGGTGAGCCGGCTCCTTGAAAGCCCAGCCTGGGCCGTGCCCGCCGTCCACTCGGGGTTGGTGTCTGCGCTGGCCCCCCACTCAGATTTGAGGAGCCACGGGAGAGCCGGGCGAGGGGGGCTCAGCTAGCTCTGTGGCCGCCGGGTCTCCCAGCCCAGCAAGCGGGGACGTGGACATCACCGTATGCGGAGCCCCCACACCCTCGTCTTGGCCTTTCCTTAGTGGGCTCGATCTTCTAATGCAAAGGCGTGGAATCGGGGTTCCAAAGGAGAGGGGCGCCTGGGGGGGGGCTCAGTCGGTTACGCGCCCGACTTCAGGTCATGATCTCGCGGTTCGTGGGTTCGAGCCCCGCGTCGGGCCCTGTGCTGACGGCTCGGAGCCTGGAGCCTGATTTGGATCCTCTGTCCCCCTTTCTCTCTGCCCCTCCCCCGCTCATGTTCCCCTTCTCTCTCTCTCTCAAAATAAATAAACATTTAAAACGAAACAAAAGGGGCGCCTGGGTGGCGCAGTCGGTTAAGCGTCCGACTTCAGCCAGGTCACGATCTCGCGGTCCGTGAGTTCGAGCCCCGCGTCAGGCTCTGGGCTGATGGCTCGGAGCCTGGAGCCTGTTTCCGATTCTGTGTCTCCCTCTCTCTCTGCCCCTCCCCCGTTCATGCTCTGTCTCTCTCTGTCCCAAAAAAAAAAAACGTTGAAAAAAAAAAATAAAATGAAACAAAAGAAAACAAAGGAGACTGAGGACGGCGGGGGAGGTGGTCCCTGTGGAGTGGCCCAGATCTTGTCCCTGCGAGGGGTCCAAACGGGCCTGTGCTCAGGGCCACAGTGGGGGAGGGGAGGGGAGGGGCAAATCTGGGGCGGGTTCTGGGCCGAGGCCTGCGGGACTCCTGTGTTGTGGGCGCTCCCAAGGACACCCAGTGGGGACCCCGGGAGCCTGAGGGGCGGCCTGAAACTCAGACCAGCTTCCTGCTGGACAGATGGTCACACTCTTGCCCCTGTGGCCCGTGCGGCCCCGTCCTGAGCAAGGCCCAGAAGAAGGAAGGTGCCGGGCAATGTGGGGGGTCCATCCAGTCCCGGCCGGCACCACCTTGGGCACCCCCCCCCCCCAGCAGGAGGCCCCGTGGAGCTCGGAGCCTGGGAGGTGGCTTCCCATGCAGGACCCCTCCCAGTGGGACAGACCCTCTGCTCAGGAAATGCAGGAGGGCCCCGACCCCCCGAGGCCAGGGACCCGGCGGGCAGAGACACGGGGACAGCCACACTGTCCACGGGTTGGAGGACCCGGGCCTCCCCGGCTTTTACTCTCTGGTCTTTCTGTGGGAAGCTACTTTTTTTCTCACCTCAATACCAACTGAGGAAAAATAAACATATTTGTATGTCCCCGTTACGTGTTTTTACACAACAGAAAATGGCATCCCCCTCCCCCCCATTGTAAAAACGCAAACGAAACGAACAAGCATAAAGAAAGTTCCATTGCCTACGACCCCCAGCGGAGGCCACGTTCTCAATGAAACAGGCGCTTCTGTGTGCTGTCGGAGCCCCAGGGGGACAGTCTCGGACCCCCCGGGCCTGCGTTAGGGGTAGAGATGCATCTGAGGAGCCCCCCACCGTGCCCCTCTCCATGAGCCTTCCCTAAACACGCCATCCGACTGCTGGCCCCACCGTTGTGGGGAGAAATTGTGGTCATCTTTTTTTTTTTTTTTTTTAACGTTTATTTATTTTTGAGACAGAGACAGAGCATGAGCAGGGGAGAGGCAGAGAGAGAGGGAGACGCAGAATCCGAAGCGGGCTCCAGGCTCTGAGCAGTCGGCGCAGAGCCTGACGCGGGGCTCGAACCCACGAACCGCGAGATCGTGACCCGAGCCGAAGTCGGCCGCTTACCTGTCCGGGCGACAGTGTGGGGGAATGCTGACACTCACGTGCTCCTGCCCTCTGTTCCCGCGTCTCCTGTGCAGCCTGGCACCCAGGAGCGGAGAGGGAAGCCTCCGGAGAGCCTCGTCCCAGGGGCCCTGGGCTGCCCCTCGAGGGACGCCCGCAGCAGCTGTGCCCAACTGCCCCGCTAGTCAGTTGTTCCCGCGGAACGGAGGCTGTGCGCTCACATTTGCACAGAATTTTTTCCGAGTACAAATGCCGTTTGCCCCCAGGTGAGACCCGTCTCCAGAATAGCCAGAATTTTGTCCCACGGAGTTGAGCTCTTCCCAGGACCCCACGAATGCCCCAGGTCGAGAAGCTTCACCCCAAATGGCGACCCCAAACAGGAGGGCAGCAGGCAAGCAAGCCCTGGGCGGGGGTGAGGGGGACTTCCAAGCTGGCAGTTTCCAGAATCATCCCTAAAGCCCGAGGGAGAACTCGGGGTTGTCTCGCGGGCTTTGGGGTCAGGACCCCTGATCCACGCCTCCTCTTGGCCGCATCAAGCAAGCCGGGGTCTTGGGTGGGTGCCTTTCCCGCTCTGAGCCTCAGGCCCCTCATCTGTAGAATGGGCTCACTCCCGGGACCTAGGAGGTGATAGAATGAGCCGAGTGGATTTCAGTGAGTCTGGGTCTGGCTTGTGGTCAGCACCTTCCATGGACAGCTGTGGTTTGCAGACCCACCACCGGCCCAGTCACCTGCCCCCGTGTTTGGACTTCCGGATCCAAGGGTCGGCATGTGGCCCAGGCTGGCCAGGACAGTCCGTTACCACAAGCGTGGCTGAGCTGGGGGGACACAAGTGTCTTTGCCAGACTGTGGGGAGTGGGGCCCGAGGAGCCCAGAGACAGACAGAGACAAAGTCCGGATGCCATCACTAGATCCCCTGGATCCAGCCACACCTGACGCTGTTCTTCATAACCCCACTTATCTTTGCAGGAATATACTGTTTACAAAGCAATGAAATACTCATCTTCTCCCTTTATTCACGGTGACCCTGCTAGAGGCTGGGCAAGCTCTCCCACCCGCGGAGCCCACGAAGGAGAGGACAGCATTCAGCACGGCACCGGGAGCCCGTCTCCCTCCTCAGACCTCTCCAGAAGCCCGCTGGCCGGGGCAAGTTGCCGCCCGCCCGTCCAGCTGGCGTGTGAAGGACCGCTCAGGGCTTCCCGAGCTGGCCCGCGAACGGGTCAGACAGCAGCCGACAACTCCTCGCCGTGGCCCGCTCGCCGCCCTCACCGGATTCTGTGCCGCTGCCACTCGAGCCTGAGAAAGCCCCCGGGGCCAGCAACCTCAGGCTTGGTGCAGACCCCCGGCCAAAGCCTGTCACGGCAGACGCCGCACCCGGCCCCTTCCTCCCCACCCAGGCCCGGCTGGGTCACTCGGCCCAGCTGGCGGCCCCCTCCCCACCCAGGCCCCGCGGCGGGCACCCTCCCTCCAGACTCGGACGCTCCACCCGTCCCTGCGCACACTTCCTCAACCCGGGCCCGGCGGGGGCTGTTTGGCCAGGCCGCTGGTCGAGGGGCGGGTGTCGGCTCCACTCGGGAAGCGGCCCGGCCCCGGTGTTCTCCCACACGCTGAACCGTGCCCGCCGCCTCCGTCCCAGGGCCGCGCAGGTGTTTCCGCACGAGGGGCTTGGGGGACCTCAGAGCCTCACGGCAGGAATCGGAGGCCCCCGCAGGCCCCCAGCCAAGCCACAGGTTCTGTTTACTCTCAGAAGAAAGTTCCCACCTTGCAGCCAGGCTGCAGCGTGTCCGAGGCCCCCCGGACGCCGCCCAGCCCCGCGCCCTGCCTGGGAGCTGGCCCGGAGCCGGACAGACCAGCCCGGCCCTTGCGCTGTCCCCTGACTCCACGCACCCCCGCAGCTCCTCGGTCGGGCCGGGTCTCCGTGGCCCCTCCATGGAGGGGTCTGGAAAGTGGGCCAGTGACACCCCCACAGAGAGCTGGGGCAGGTGACGGTGGACGCTGGCTCAGACCCTGCCCGGGGTGGGACCCCTGCCTAAAAGGAGCCCTGCCCTCGCTGGACCGAGGGGGTGGGACGTCGTCTGGGGGCCTCACCTGCGAGGGGTTCCCCACTCTTAGGTCCCAGCCTCGCCTGGCACTGGGGTCTTCAGCCAGCCCTCCACAGGGGGTTCCTCGGGCCCCTGTCCCCAGCATCCTGCCCCACCCCCAGGAAGGCCAGACCTCCCAGAACAGGAAATGTCCCCCTAGGACTGTCCCCTCCCTCCCTGGCAGGAGAAGCCCCGGGTTTGAGGCTTCATTCTGGCTCTCGCCGACTCCGTGACCATGGATGAGTCACCTCGCCTTTCTGAGCCTTTACGTTTCTCCTCTGGAAAATAGGAATACTCCCTCCTGCCCCACTCGTACCATGGGGTTGGCCAGGGATCGAAGAAGGAGGCCTGGGCTGAGAGCACCGGATGCTACGAAGACTTTAGGCTCTTTCAGCCTGACTGTCTGCCCTGCCGGGACCACAGGCCACCTTGGGAAGCTTCAGCCTGAAGCTGCATTGAGCAGTAATTCACAAAGGAAGGAAGACACTTTACAGTTTCTTCACGCTGTGGCATGGAGCCCTTCCCTGGAGCACCCTGGTCACTGAGACACCAAATGGCCCCTGAGCCACACTGTCTCCCAGTCAGGGCTCTCCCTGGGGTTTGGAAGGTGGGGGTCATCACCCTCCTCCCAAACGAAACTGACCCTCGAAAATGTGTTCATCAGGATTGGATCCCAGACTCTGAGACCCTTGGTTTACGTTCAGACCTGGAGGGCGTCTACTGAACACGCCCTGGGGCACGCCTTGCACCTTGCTCTGGGCGCTGGGTTTAGGCCTCCAGGAGCCACAGCCGCACAGGTAGGTAGCCTGTTGTGGCTCAGCCGGGGGCCCTTGACCACAGGAGGAGGAGGAGGAGGCGGGGGCTCTGAGCCCCCGGCAGGGCCCCTCCTCTGCTGTGGTTCGACGGCTTCCTGCGGGAGGGACAGCCAAGCGGGGCTGGCTGGCTGGAGAAGCCGGCAGGGGCCTCCAAGGAGGGGACGGTGTGGCCTGGACCCGGGGTGTGGGCCCTGCCCCAGCCGGCCCCGCTGCTCGGGACCTGGGGGCCTGAGGCTGAAAATGGCATCTGACAATTCTTTCGGGAACTAGCTCCAGCACAGCCAGGTCAAGGCCAGCCTCTGGGGTGCAGTAAACAGGAAAATCCACGGGGCGCTGGAGGCCCAGGGAGAAAGGAAAGGGCTGGGTCAAAGGGTCTCACAAAATGTTTAAAACGGGCAGGAAATGATGGCTTCTTAATGTCCCTGTCCACCCCCACGCTGCTGAGCCAGCTCTCAGGCTCAGGGTCCTGACATCGGGAACCTGGCGCGTGTGGCTTTTGGGAGCCCACAGCGCGGGCTGGGACTGGCTCCCACTTGACACCCCAGATGAAGCCCAAGGTCGCCGGCCAGCTCTCGGGGCCCCCTGTGGCCTGGCCGTGGCGTGGGCCCCCCCGTGGACGAGAGCCCCTCTCCCCGACCCCTAATCGTGTGGCTCGGCCCGCCCCGGCTGGCCGGTTGGAGCTGTGCGTGGGCAACTGAGGCCCAGTGGGGAAGGGACTGGTCCAAGGCGACCCCGGGGGGCCAGTGGCATGTATCTGCTTCTGGGTCTGGTGGCCTGGCCTTGACCCCAGCCTGCTTCTCTGTAACTAGAGCGTCTCCTTCTGTGGACCCCGTGCAGAAGCCCCAGGGCCTTCTCAGCACACCCCAGGCCCCAGCGGATTCTGGGGACCTCTCAGTCATCACCCCAAAGTGGAAACCTGGCCCTGGCACCCCATACCGTGAGAATTCTTGGAAATCGGGTAAGCCACGTGGAGTCGGGCCCCATCGATGTAGGCCCGCACGGCCAGGGCGCACCTCTCCTGGGCCTCTGGGATGTGGGGCGGGGGCGGCGGCCCCGTGAGCAGAAGATGGCTTGGCAGAGGGTCGTCCCTGTCCCGGACGGAATCTGGATCTGTTCTGACATCCGTGTGTAGTAACAAGTATAAAACGTTCATAGTTTGGAGCCAGCGATTCTCCTTGTGGGAGTTTATCCTGAAGGAATAACGTGAAACCCAGAAAACCTGCCTCCCAGGCCCCTCCGGCTGCATTATTTATAACTGGGAGAAGCTGGGAACGACCCAAGTGCACGGGGAGGCCGGCGAGGAAAGCCGCCGCGCGTCTGGTGAACTGAACAACGTGCAGCTGTTCAAAGTCACGTCTGTGGAAAGTTCCAGCAATGTCAGAAATGCTTCTTCCGTGATGGGCGGTAGACAGGGCAGAACACGGCGGGGCCGCAGCTGAGGGTTTCGGCTGGCAGCCGGCAGAGCGGCCAAAGCCACGGACGTACCGCACGCGCACGTGGGAGCTGAACGGTGGGAAAACAGTGGTTCTGCTCCGGTCTGTGGTCCGTGGCGGGGACCGTCTTACCAAATCATGTGATTAATGGGCTCAACCTCACCCCAGACTCAGAGGCCGTCCACCCAGGCCCCCGGGGCTTGGGGCTCCAGGCTCTGTCCCTGGGTCAGCAGCTGTAGCAGGGGCTCAGGGAGGGAGTCCGGCGGGAAGAGGCCTCTTCTCACGGCCAGGGCCACGCTGCCAGGGCCGAGGCGCCCACCTGCTGTACCACGAGTGGTTTCTGAGTTTCTTCTCGGTAAGACCGGCTGTGGGGTCTGCGCTGTGGCCCCTGCCACCCGTGTCCCCCTCGCCCACTGCCGGAGCCTCTGGGGGCCTTAATGAAGATGGGGGCAGGGTGTGGCGTCCCTGCCCCGAGAAAGGTCCTGGGGCTCAAGCACGGTGACCAGCCAGGAGGAATCGCTTCTCCACCCCGGGGAACCAGTGAGGGCTTCTTCAAGAACAGCTGGGCTGAGCGGGAGGGAGCGGGCAGGGACTGAGCCCGGAGCGTCTACCCCTGGGAGAAACTCGAATCCCAGGCCCCCAGTGTCAGTGGCCTTGGGTACTACCTTCGGGCTCGCGGAGGGGAGGGAGCTCCAGCCTGGGTGGTCAGGCGTCCGACAAAACCACGTGCTGACCTTGGGGTAAGACACAGGCCTCCTCGTGGGGGCGGCTCCGAGGCCCCGAGCCTCCGAGGAGCACAGGGTCTGGGGGTGGGGGGACGGTGAGGGGACCCGGCCTGTGGGAGCAGCCCCTCTGGCAGCCTCAGCAGGCTCCGGTGTCCCCACAGGGAGCCGCTCTCCCCCTCCTGACCGCGTTCCCAGAGCGGCCGTGGCTGGGCCTTGCCTTCCCCAGGGACCGGTCTCGGGTGGGGACTCTCCAGCCCCGCAGGGAGACCTGGGCCTCCCCTGGCCCGGAGGAGCCTGGCGCCCGAGGGCCGCTTCTCCGCTCGCCTCCCGAGGGGGACGTGCCAGCTTCTCCCTTGCGCGGCCCGGGTCCTGGACGTTCTGCCCAAACCCCTCGGCGGCCTCAGTTCTCTCCGGAAGGCGGGCCTCCCAGTCTCCCTGCCTCCTGGCCAGTGCTGGGCCTCATGAGGCTCCCGCAGGTACTCTCTGTTCTTTGTGCCGGAGACCGTTCTGGGGTGACCAAGGAGAAACGGCACCGTGGCCTTGTCAGCGTCCTCACGGGACGCCCGGGATCATCAGGCCGGGGGGCGCGGGCATCTTCTCCCCCCCGCTGGTCCGCGCTGGGCCAGGCTCCCTCGGCCCCTCCACAGCGATGCCTCACTTCAACGGGGAAGCCCGCTCTGACCTCCCTGGGCCTCAGCGTTCTCGCCTGGGAATGGGGCCAGTGCTGCCCCCCTCACAGGGCCGTGTGCGGGTGGAGCCTGACCGGTGCCCCGGCTGACCCCGCGGGGAAGGGCTGAGCTCTGCCTGAGGCTCGAACGGACGTATCGAGAAGGAACGAATGAAGGCCGCAGAGGCGCCAAGAACCGTGAACGCGGTGCGCTCCGTGGAAAAGCCCAGACGCGAGGGGCGCGTGCAGCCGGACCCCATGGGTATGAGATGTCCCGGGAGGTAAGTCCGCGTGGCCGGCGAGGACGTGGGTGGCGGCCAGGGGCTGGGGGACAGGGAGACCTGTTCACGGGTGCAGGCCGAGGGGGGCGTTCCGGAACCAGGTCGTGGGGGCGGCTGCACCACGGAGAGAACGTACCAGGCGCCACGGAATTGTTCACTTGGCCACTTTTGGGGCACCTGCCTGGCCCAGTCGGAAGCACGTGCGACCCCTGATCTCAGGGTCGTGAGTTCAAGCCCCGTGTTGGGTGCAGACATTACTTAAAAATAAAATCTTAAACATAAACATGTAAATGCATAAATCAAGCGGCCACTTCTCCGTTATGTGAGTTTCACCTCAGCTTAAGAAACGAGGAGGGAACGGCGGGGGCGCCCCTTCCCTGGAGGTGAGCGAGCTCCGCTCTGGGAGGGGGTGGCCTGGTCCGAACCCAGGTCTCTCACCGCAAAGCGGACGCCCTGACTCAGTTCCCTTTTCTGAAACACAGGCCCTGGGTGTGGGGAAAGGTGAGGCCCAGCTCAAAAGGCCAAGGGTCTCTGTTCCCCAAGGGCATCCCTGGAGTCGGGCAAAGTCTGGACCAGGCCTGGGGGGACAGGTGGGGGAGCAGGCCTTGGTTGGGGCCACGCCGGTGGCTGTGTCCAGATGGGCAGCCCTCCCACCCACATCCGGGGCGGCTGACGCTTGAATCTGGGCCCGACCCCACCCCTCCCGCCCCTCTGACCCCTCACCCCGGGCCGGGCCTCCCTTCGCCCTGTTCTGACCCAGTGCCCAGCAGCAGCCCAGGAGCTGGGCCGGGTCCCACGCCAGGGCTGAGACCTGCTTCCGGTTGGCCCCAACTGGCACGTGGGCCTCCCCCGAAACTGGGGACAGGCTCCCGGTAGCACTGCCTCAGGTGGGGCCCACCTCAGCACCGGAGGGAGCCTGTGGTTCAGACGCCTCTGCCTCCGTCTGTCCTGAGCCCTGGGGGTCCTGGATGCCTGCTGGGGGCTGTCCGCCCCGGGGCGGCTGGACACCCACCCAGTCATCACCCCCAGACGCAGCGGCTCCTGCCGCATCCCAGATACTGTCCCCAGGCGTCCCTCAAGCTCAGTGCCGCCCTTCGGTGGGGGGGGGGGGGGCATCGCTTCACGGATGGGAGACGGACCCCTGAGAGGCAGGGGAACCCTAGAGCATGCGGGCCCCGGCCTCCACCTGCTCAGTGCCCAGGCCGCATGCGCGTGAGTGTCGGGGATGGGGCACCCTGCTGGCTCCTGGGCTTCGAGGGGCTGCCCTGCTGGGGCGGGCCTGGCCCGGGTGAGGGAAGGAGGGGAGAGAGGACTTCCCGCCCAGCGATGCTCGGCTTCCTGTGGGTTAGCGGGCGCACGGGCTCCACTGGTCAGGGTCACGTCGGGGCTGTGGTCAGGGAGAGGCTGTTGCTGAAGATGTCACTGCACTGGGGCCAGGCCCCCCAGCCCCAGCCGCAGCCCAGGCTGCGTGCCCCGGATGACCCCAGACTGCCAGACTGTTGCTTCGACCACTACTGGGCAGGCCTGGTGGCCAGGGCCCCCGTGATCTCTTCCTGCCCCACCGTGTCCTCCTGCCCTCTGCCCTCTGCTTCCCCTGCCGGGACTGAGCCCCCCCGTCACGCCTCCCCCGGGGCTCCCGAGGCCCCTGCCCCTCTCTCCCTCCCTCACTCCGTGTGCTCTCTGTGCCTCGATGTCCCCCTCCTCCCCGTGAACGCGCGGCCTTCCCGGCACCACCGGGGGCCCCGGCCCACTTGCCTGCGGCCACGTTCCCACTCCCGGCGCCACCTCCGCCAGGGAGCCTGTCCCGACGCCGATGGGAACCGTCTCGGACAACTCGATGGAGCCAGAGTCCCGGAGTCCTGCCTGAGGCCCGGCAGAGGCCATCGCGACTTCACAGGTGAGAAACTGAGGCAGGGAGCAGGGAGCCTCTGGCCCAAGATCGCACAGCAAGTGTGTGACAGGGAGGGCTACGTCCTCTCCGTTTGTCCCCTCGGAGCGGGCGAGAGTCTCCGTGAGCGGCAGAGAATGTCCATCCCTCTCCGCGTGGTCCCCAGGGGAGCCAGCCGGGGGCCCAGCCACTGGCTCACGCGGAAAGGAAGGAGGAGTCGCCCTCCCCCAGCTCAGGCCTCCCAGGGATCCGGGCCTGATCCAAGCCCCTGTCCCGGCCGGCATGTCCCCTTGCGGGGGCCGTGCAGCCAGGACAAGGCTGGTCGGGACCCTGCAGCCCCCGGCCCCTTCGCAGCCTCCACGGAAAGAAAACCTGCTTCCGGGATAGAGCGACATCCCCAGGGCAGAGGACGTGGACAGACCCGCCCCGCTCCTGGCCGCCCCCCGGCCCCCTTTCCCCTCAAGTCTGCAAGTGTCTTCCCTGGTCTCCCCACGCTTGTGTGCCAGCCTCCCCCAGTCGGCGGTGCCCTGGAGGCGCTCCCCTTTGTTGCCATCGCGCCCCACGCCCGTCGTGCCTCTTGGCCTTTGCCCTTCCAGTTCCCTCTGCCAGCTGCCCCTCCCTGTGCCCCTCCCCGCTCCTAGCAGTGTAGCCCAGGGCCTGTATCCCCGAGAACAATGCCAACCAGACTGGCTGCACTCCAGCCCCCTCACCTCCCATGCCCCGGGGGCAGGTACCCACCCCCAATCCACAGACAGGAAGCAGGTGCAAGTTCTGGGCAACCAGCAGCCACCCCTTGGTCTGCGGGACGGACTCACCACCGTGTGTGGGACCCCCCGCGGCCCTCAGCCTGCCAGTCAGCAGGCTACCAAGTTTCCTTCCCTTCTCCTCCTTCTGCCCCGTCTCCCTTCCCATCTCCTCTAAGCCCCTTCCCGCCTCGAGCCGAGAGACACCCTCTCAGGGAAGGATCTCCTGTCCCGTTTTACTTCAGGGACCGCTGGGAGGCCGCAGGGTCACTGGTAGGTGTGGCTACCCAGGTGAATGGCACACCCTGGTGTCGTGCAGTGCGCAACCTACACCCCTGTGCCTGGTAGCCCTTGGTCACTCCTGTCTGGCGCCCAAACCCTCCGTCTCATCCCTCTCCGCTTTCTGCCCTGACAGGTGTGAGTGACAGGAAGACTCAGACGCTTGGCAAGGATGCCCCGGCCTGGCCCAGTGTCGGAGAGCTCGGCCCTCAATGGGCTCAGGCAGCATTCTTGGGATGCTTGTGCCCCATTCAGCAGCGGCACTTCCAATGCAAACACTCAGGGCCTCCCACACAATGGTTCCCGCCAGCCTGGCCGGGCCAGCCAGACCCCTCCCCACCTCCTCCCCACCACCATTGTCCTTCCCTCTGGGGAGGGGCAGGGTGTGTGTGTGGAGGGGGGACTGGCAGGGGGGCCAGGCCCCAGTCGGGGGGTGGCTGGGAAGGCTGGGAGAGGATGAACGGACATGCAAATGAGATGCTGAAGAACCCGGCCAGGATCCCCCGGAAAGGGGGCCCGAGGGAGGGTCTGGCTGTCTCCTCGCCCCGCCCCCATCTCTGGGCTGAGTCACCAGCCACCAAGGGAACTTCCTTTGCTGGACAGGGCAGCCAGCTCCTTGGGCCTCCCCTCCCCGGCCGGGGAGGTGCCCCTCCTTGGAGTCTGGCCCTCTACACTACACGTGACCCTGGTGTCGTAGTCCTGCGGGCCTGCGTGGTCGGGGCCGAGCTCGGGGGCCAGTGTCTTCCTACCCCACCGCCCCCCGCCTCCTCCCTCAGCATCGGCAGACCTGGAGCAGGTGGCCTGGCTTTGACAAGACCCCAGCCCGCCTTCACCCCCCTCCCCGCTGCTGCCTGCTTCCCTCTGCCCTTGTGTTTCCAACGGAAATGCCTTCCTGTAGTTCAGATCGCGGTGGGGCCCGGACGGTGCCGAGGAGAGCTTCTCTCCAGCACGTCCGGGGCTCACAGCTCCTGAACCGGAGGCAGCCAGGGGGCCCGGGCCCCGTGTGTCTGTGGAGCGCACGCCTCCCTGGCCGTCCTCGCTGTGCCCTCACACCTCTGGAGCCCGCTCTGTGCCCCACCGGGCCAGCCGCACAAATGGCCCCGTCTTAAAACGTGGACGCCTTCCTTTGCCCGCGGAATGTTCCGCCGTGTGGTTTGTACGGTCCGCTGATGGGCACTTTGGGTTTTTTTTCCGGCCAGCCCAGGACCACCAGTGGGCAGGATGCCTCTCCGGAAGCGGGGCCGCTGGGTCAGACGTCGTATTGGTAGCTCTGACAGACGGGGACGAGCCTGGGTCCTCACGGCCCGCAGCCGTGCGTAACAAAGCCGTGGCCGGTCACACAGGCGACCCGGCGATCGTCGCATCATCGAGGCTTTGGGAGCGTGTCTGTCACCGACAGTGAGGCTGAGCGTCTTTCCACACGTCCGTGAGCTTTCCCCTCTCATGCAGACCCTCCCTTCATGCCCTTTGCGTTTTCATTTCTTCCCTTCTTGAGTTAACTTTTCTTTATTGATTTGTTGGAGCTTTTTACATATGAAGGAAATGAGCCCTCTGCCTCCATGGATACGTAGCTTCTCCGTGTTGCTAAACAGCAGACCTTGACCGCTTCAGGGGGTTTTTGTTATGCAGAAATTTTATTTTATGTATTTGAGCTTAAGAAACATTTTTGTGGATGTGGTCTTTGTACTGGTCTTGGTACTTTGTGGCACGCTTAAGAAGGTCTCACCTCAGGTTTATAAAGAAATCTCTTCCACGTCGTTTTTTTTTTTTTTTTTCCCTAGGCTTTGTGGTTTTGCTGTTTACCTTGGAACCTGGCCCGTTTGGAATTTATTTTGTGAGACTGCAGACCCAGCTTCGTTCTTTCCAGATGGCTGTCTGCCTCCCCGGGTGTCGGTGGGTTCTTGAGTGGCCCATCTTTTCTCACTGATTTGAAATCCCGTCCGTGTCCCACGCCAAGCTCTCCTGTGTATTCGAGTCTGTTTCTGGGCTCATTCTCGTGCAGTATCACACTGCTCGAATCATCGTAGCTTGATAAATGTTGTCGTGCCTGAGGGGCCCGTCCCTCCTTTGGCAGAGACCCCAGGAGCCCACCCCAACGTCCATGACCTTCTCTCTTCCTTCTTTGTAGCCTGATTTTATTTGAGGCAACAAAGCACTAAGCATCTGCATTTCCCTGCTTCATTGCAGACAGGCCCGGCCACGGGGACTAGGTTCTGGTCGGTGAGAGGGGAGAGGAAGTGAGGTACAGCACTTTCGAAGACTTGCCCTGTGGCGGACGGCATGCATTCCTTTCTCCTTCCAGCTGCCTGGGACATAGGGGTGATGACTGGAGCTTCAGCAGCCCTGCCGGGCCACCGGGCAAACTTGGAAGTGAAACCACACAACAGGAGGGTGGGGTGGAGAGATGCAGGGGTCCTCGTGAGTCTGGGACACCGTGGAGTCCCCACAGCCCTGGGCTGCCTGCCTCACAAGACAGAGAGATGCGCACCACCTGTTGAGTGCCAGCAAATCTGGTCCTTAGTCACACATCCTTCTTTTCCCCCACAATGTTCTTGGTTGTTTTTGCTTATTCAGTTTTCCACGTGGACCTTCGAATTAGTTTGTTTAATTTAGAAATAAGTCCTGTTTGGGGCGCCTGAGTGGGTCAGTCGGTTAAGCGTCCGACTTCAGCTCAAGTCATGATCTCGCGGTTTGTGGGTTCGAGCCCCGCGTCGGGCTCTGTGCTGACGGCTCGGAGCCTGGGGCCTGCTTTGGATGCTGTGTCTCCCTCTCTCTCTGCCCCTCCCCTGCTCACGCTCTGTCTCTCCGTCCCTCAAAAATAAACAGACATTAAAAGATTAAAAAAAAAAAAAAAAGACCTGTGAGACTTTAAAAGCAAAGTGTCCTAATAACGATGGATTTATTAAGGAGAATTGACGCGATTATGTTATTAAGTCGGCCTTGAAAGGTTGGGCCTTCCCACGTGCCAAGACCCTCCTCCGTGACCCTCGGTTGCGTGCGAAACTCTCTCAACGCGAATCTGACATGTTTCTTACTGATTTCCAAGTATTTTATCATTTTTATAACCATCATTTAGAGGCTCTTTTCTCTCACGCCCCACCTACCCGGCTGATGTTTGTGGACACGGAGGGGATTGGTTTTGTCCCTGCCGTCTCAAGGAATTCTTTTATTGTTTGAAATCTTTCTGTTTTTCAGGTGCTTAATAAAATCATCTGCAGATAATGATAATTTCCTCATTTTCCCGGCGGCTCTGACTTTACGCCTTTCTCTCCTGTCATTGTGCGGGCCGGGCCTCAGAACAGTGTGCGGTGTGGGTGGTGCGGTGTGGGAAGCCCGGCTCCTGGCTTCCACAGCTCTGCTTCTAGAAGATTCACAACGAGCAAGACGTTGGTTTGGGGGTAGGATATTTTATCAGGTGAAGGGAGTATTTGTCCAGTCAGATTTTATTATGATTATTTTTAAGTTTATTTAGTTTTGAGAGAGAGGGAGAGAGAGAGAGGAGAGAGAGAGAGAGAGAGAGAGAGAGAGAGAGAGAGGGCGCATGAGCAGGGGAGGAACAGAGAGAGAGGGAGACCCAGAATCGGAAGCAGGCTCCAGGCTCCGAGCTGTCCACACAGAGCCCGACGCGGGGCTCGAACCCACGAACCGCGAGAGCATGACCTGGGCCGAAATCGAGAGTCGGACGCTTAACCGACGGAGCCCCCCAGGCGCCCCTAGTGTGATTTTTTTTACAATCAAGGATGTTGCTGCGTTTTGTCCAGCGCCTTTCGGACATCCAGCGGGGGTGCGTGTGCGAGCTGCTCGGAGGGGAGAGCCGACGGTCCGGAGGCCAGGAGGCACGCGGGTTGTGCGAGCAGGTGATTTGAGGAGGTTTCGCAAAAGTGCTCTTCTCGGAGGTGTGGGCAGGGATTAGGGAGCCGGCGAGGGAGAGTGCAGCCTGGGGCCAAGCGAGCCCAGGCCCGAGGGCAGAACTAGCAGAGCGTGGGAAGCAGTCTCTGGGCTCTGGGTGGAGGGCAGAGCCGCCCACAGGACGGGGAGGCACAGTGCCAAGACCGGGACTCATCTGGGTTTTGAGAACTTGATTGGTTGACGTGGGTCCCAGAGCTCCGGCTGGTGTGGCTCTGGAACGGTCTGCGGGTGCCGGAACCACAAGGAGCTCACGGGGTGGGGGGAGGTCGCAGGAAGCCTGGGCTCTCAGAGAAGAGCCCGTGCATTCCAGGGGTGGGACCGAGCCCCCCCCGGCAGGTGAGCAAGAGGGGTCTGGGGCGACGTGAGGGTCCCAGGGCTGGAGCTGGGAGGCTACAGGGGGTCAGAGGTGACCCAGCCCCAGAGCACCCGGGGTCTGGCCCTCGGGGGCACCGTGTGAGCCCCAGGGGGATACCCCCGGCCCTCCCCAACCCCAGCATCTCTCTGCCACTGTCCCTGGAGTGCCACCCCCTGCCACAGTCAGTGGCCTCCTGCCTCCTGCCAGCCTGACCAGGCAGCTTCAAAGAGAGTGGTGGGGGTGCTCTGTAAGCTGATTCCCTCTCGGCCTGCCAGGGCCACTGGGGCCATGCCTGGGAGCACTCCCCCCCCCCCACCCCGCCACCCCGTCCCCGCGACCCGCCAGAGAGAGATGCCTCCTTGCTCTGGGAGCCTGAGGCGGCCGGGAGAAGACAGCCCCTCTGTTCAATTCCCTGCTCCCTCTCCCGCCCGGGGTTCTTTCTATGGGTTATTCTGTGAGCGCAGTGGAGGGGCTGGTGAGTGCATTGGGTCTGTTGAAAGGTCCTGTGCTCCAAGGCAGGCCACACTCTGGTCCTGGCCTGGCCCCCGGAGGTCCTGGCTCTGTGTCCTCCTTTCTGGAGTGGGACCACTGGTGACAATGCGGTCTTGTCTGGGGAGATCCCCAAGTGAGGGAGAGCCCCCGGGATGGCCACGCTGTCCTACAGGACGAAGCAGTCCCGCGGGGGCGGGTCCCGGACCAGCCTGCCCACGCTGGTGCCCACGCTGGTGCCCACGCTGGGCTGGTGTCGGAAGGGGCTCAGTCGATCCCGTGGGGACCCTGAGGCCTGGGCCTGTTCCCACAGGATGGGGAACCAGAGTCCAGCCCGTCCTCAGCTCCAGGGCCTCTCCTACTTCGGGCCTGCACATCTGGACCCAAGGCCGTGCTCAGCACATGGGGAAGGGGGACACCGCCTCCAGGCAGGACGGGGCAAGTGCGGGGGGTGGGGGAAGGAGCCCAGACTCGGGTCCCCGTCTTGGGCCCAGGGGCTGTTCCTTGGTGCTCTACCCATCCTCTCTGAGAGACACGGCAATCGTCCCCTCCCTGCCCTCCTGCCCTCGGGTGACAAGGCTGTGCTGGGGGCGGGGGGGGGGGGTCCCAAGGATTCTGGAAGACGCATCCACCTCCTGATGCCTGGGGCCCACGAACGTGACTTTATGTGGAAAAGGGACTCTGCAGATGTCATCAAGGTGGGGACCTTGAAATGAGAGCCCCCGGGATCAGTGTGGCCCTAAATCCAGTGACAAGTGTCCTTATAGGACGGGAGAGACGCAGACACCGAGGAGAAGCCGCTTGGAGACGGAGACGGGGCAGAGGCTGGAGCGAGGCGCCCCCAGCCAGGGACGCCCGGGGGCCCCAGACACTCCCCCCGCCCCCAGAGCCCCCACCCCCGGGCGGAGTGAGGCCCTGCCCGCCTTGGTCTGCCTTGTGGTCTCAGAGCTGGTGGAGAACACACTCGTGCCGTCCAAGGTGCCCCGGTGGCAGCGTGGCCTCTGGTCTCCGTCCTCCCGGCCCCCGCCCCCTTCCCTGCCTCCTTTGCTACGACCACTGACCTCGGGCTCTAAACCCCACATTGGTGTCTTGGCCGCGACCTCTCTCCACGGAGGCCCCTGTCCGAGCGCCTGGCACCAAGCGGGCACCTCCCCTGTGCCCGGTGAGCATCCCTCTCGGTCTGGGGCACCCCCCCCACCCCCCGCCCCCTGCATGGGCTTCAACCGCCCCCTTCTTCAACCTCTGGCAAATCCCACAACTCAGACTTCAGAATGAAGCCACAAAGCACCCTTTCTTTTTTTTTTTTTTTTTTAACGTTTATTTATTTTTGAGACAGAGAGAGACAGAGCATGAACGGGGGAGGGTCACAGAGAGAGGGAGACACAGAATCTGAAACAGGCTCCAGGCTCTGAGCTGTCAGCACAGAGCCCGACGCGGGGCTCGGACCCACGGACCGTGAGATCGTGACCTGAGCCGAAGTCGGACGCTTAACCGACTGAGCCACCCAGGCGCCCCATAAAGCACCCTTTCTGTCCCCACCCACTGGATTATTTTGGGGGCCTCTAACTGGGCCCCCTCCCTGCCCTCACTGTGCTCTGTGGAGCGGCCAGAGCCCCCTCCCTCACTTCGCTCCAAACCTGCCTTACCACTTCGCACTGGCTGTTCCCTCTGACGAGAACACCCTTCCCTACGTCCCTTCCTGGCTGGCCGGTCCCCTCACCGCCTTTGCCTGCAGCTCGTCCCACGTTCCCATCATGCCTCCGGCTTCCTCGGGACTGCTCGCCCCCGCATGGGAAGTGCTGATCTTCTGTCTGTGGGTCTAGCCCCCGTCACGACACTTTCCACGCGTCCTTCTCTCCCTTGTGGCCGAGTCACATAGAGCGCAGGTGACGAGATCAGCAGGCTCTGTCCTCGAACGTATTTGCAGAGGGATGAACTCACGAAGGGGGGAGATGAAAACAGAGACACGGGATAAGCAAACCCCAGGCTGGAGGCCGACAACTCGGGCCGGTGGGGCTGGGGGCGCAGGGAGTCGGCAGCAAAGGGCCCGTGGAGCTTCAAGGCCTTCGACGACACCCAGTCTTCCAGAACAGCCGCACTGTTCAGGGGCGCCCCAAGAGAGGATCCCGCAAACCGAGGGGACGCCCACAGAGGCCTCTGTGAGGGGTCTCGGGACAGCAGGCGGAGGGTGGCGGCCTCCCAGGTGCCGCACGCCCGGACGTCGCCTTTCCGCCGCGGTCGCTTTCCCCGGTCACCCCGCCGGGCTCGGGGCCCTCTGCCAGCCCTGCCTCTGGGGCCGCCTGCCTCCGTCCTTCCGTGGTTCCGCTAGGACATTCTCTGGAAAGCCAGAGTGCGCGCAGAACCCACCGCCACGCGGGCCACCACACCCAGTGCCCCACGGGGACCGTCATTTCCCAGGACGCGGGGGCTGCGTCTGCGCGAGACTGTTTCCGTGCTAAATAAAATCAAGCCTCTGCATGACCCGGCGAGTGTCCCCTGGTCGAAGTCAGCGAAGCACACGACCCAGCGAGGCTGTTTCCCGCCTGGCCCCAGAGATGCCGGGGTCACAAAGCCAGCCTGGGAATTTGGGGGAGAAACCGTCTCCAGTCCAGGGGCCCGTGTTGGCGAGAGCCTGTGCGCGAGGCCCCTCCGGGCTAGGAGCTCGGGGCAGGCGTCCAGCGACTGTCATGCCCGTGAAGGTGTTTTTATGCCCAAAAGTGCTTGCGGGAAAGTCAGGGGGAGGCGGAGGAAAGGAAAACAGAAGGACCCTAATCACAGGCGAAAGGGGACCATTTGCTACGTGAGGCCAACCCCCTCCTCGGGGCCCCGGGGAGGTTCTACACTGGGGGAGGCCAGCGGAGGGCCAGCGCCGGGGGCTTGGCTGGGAGGTGCTCCTTATGGCACAAAGCGGTCCTTCTGGGGCTCGTCTCCAACTAGACCTAATCACAGCCGCTGAGCGTGGCCGGCGGGGCCCCTGCCCCGACCCTGGGCGGTTGGTCTTGCCTGTTCCCAGCCCCACTGAGCCCCCAGGGTGGCTTTCCGTGACCGAGGAGTCTGGGGGGCAGGGAGGGTGTCTGCCCGGAGTGGCCCTCACCCGGCAGGGCACCCCCACTCCAGCCTCAGACCCGTCTTCGGAGGGGATGAGCTCGGGCCCAGGCTCCCCTGTCCCCACCTTCAGGAGGGGCCGGGCAGTGTCTGGGCCCACAGAGACAGCTTCCTGCTGGAGCCCCCGCTCCCTGGGCCAGCGGCCCCCCTGCGCCTCCCTCACTCAGCCGGTAGATGTTTCCCTCACTGTGCACCAGACACAGAGACCAGGGAGAGAGAGAGGCAGGCAGTGAGGGCTTCCTGGGGGAGGAGTCGGACGGCGTGCTCGGGTCCAGCGCCCTGCAGGCCTGTGCGGACACAGTCCACCTGAGCCGTCTCCCCCGTGTTGGGGCGATGGGGTCGAGTCACTGTGCTTCCGGCCGACCTCCACCCCTCTCCACCGGGGTCCCTCCTGGTGACCCGTCCACCGAGGAGGCCAGAGGTGGGTCCTGACGTAGCAGGGGAGGGAGTCTGCGGCTCCCTGGGGCCCTCCAGCTCGCCACACAGATCGGGGGCGGCCGCTCCCGAGCCGGTCACAGACGCGGGACGGAATGAGGGGTCCTGACCTCCTGTCCCCTCCAGCTCACAGTCTGGCTGGCACCTCGCCTTGCCACCTGGCTCAGCCTCTGAGCTCCCGGGGACACTGCTGGGCTGGCCGCAGGCTGGGCACCGAGGACTCCGGAAGGTCACTTTTCCTGGCCCTGTTCTCAGGGTGTCCAGGGTCAGGGGCTTTGTCTGCAGAGGGATCTAGGCATGAATCAGGGGCGAGCAGCCCTGGGCCCGCTGGGCCCCCGTCACCCCCATCCTGGCCCAGCCTGTGTGTTTCTGTGCCCACTGTGCCCACCTGTGTCTGCCTGGGCCTTAGCCGATGGTCCCGCCGTGCCCTCCATGAGCCCACACAGACCCCTCACGGTGGGAGACCCCAGCAGCTCAGCCTGTCCTCACCCCCTTTCCGCAGCCCTTCCCTGCCGCCCCTGGCCTGGGGGGCTCCCGTCCAAGCCGGCCCGCTGGCTCCTGCCCCGACCGGTGGTGTCCCATCTCACCGCAGCCCGAGATAAGGGCCCGGCTCAAAGCTGCTTTGTTCAGCCAACAAAAGGACATTTCTGCGGCGCCCTGGGAGCCGGGCCGCGGGCCGGCCCGCACTGGGGAGGCCCCGGCCCGGCCCCGGCACCAGCTCGGGAAACCTTAGCCCGGCCCTGACTGGGCTGCGGGGGCTGGGGACGCACCTGCCACAGGCTTCCCAGGCCCTCGGGCCCACGGGGGGTGTCTCCTTTCCGTGCCCTGGCCCTGCCCACGGCCACTGCCGTCCCCGCCCCTGGGCCGCAGGGCCCAGGGCCTCCCACCTCCTCAGCGAGGAGGGCCACCACCTGCGGGGACAGGGGGACAGGTGCAGACGTGCGGCCAGGAGCCTCACGCAGCTGACAGTCACCGGAGGGGCGGGGCGGGGAGGGCCCACCTGCTCCTGGGCCTCGGCCTTCTCCTTCGGCGCCCCCGCCCTGCCTCCTGGCCTTTGTCTCTGCCTTTCCGTCCTCCAGGTGTCCTTTCCTTTCTCCACACCCTCCCCGCGAGGGGCCGCACTTGACATGTTTTGTGCTGGACGGAGGGTCCGAGGTATTTGTGGTCGGTGGAGTTTGGCCTTCAAAATATGCCCACCTGAGACCTCAGGATGTAACCTGATTTGGAACAAGGGTCTTTTCAGAGGTAATTAAGGTAAAGATCTGGAGATGAGCTCCTCCTGGACTAGGGTGGGCCCTAAATGCGGTGAGGGGCTTCCTCAGAGGAGGAGAGACACAGACTCTCTGGAGGCAGGCCACGGGGGCGGGGAGCAGGGACGCGGCCACGAGCCCAGGAAACCCGGGATCGCCGGCGACCGACGGCAGCTGGACCCTCCCTGGGAGCCTTCAGAGGGGGCGCGGCCTGCCCACTCCGGGACTCCGGACTCTGGCCCCCAGAACGGGAGAGGGTACATTTCTATTGTTTTAAGCCCCCACGCTTGTGGAGCTTTGCTGAGGCGGCCCCAGGAAACGAACAGAGAATCGTCAGATGTCCCCCAGGCACGAGGTTAGAGGGAGCCTCCTGGGGCCTCCCACACCCCCACCCAGGTGTGTCAGAGTTCCCAGCCGCCAGTCTCCCGAGGCACAAGGCCGTGTCCCCTTCTCTGCCTCCCCTCAGTGGCTGCCACTATCTAGCTGGCCTGTTGGGCGCTGACCCGTCTCCGGGGGGTGGGCCGGGAGGCTGGGCCTCCGCCCCACCTGCGGCGGCCTGTCTCTCTCTCTCTCTGCTTGGGGTCTGCAGGGCTTCCCACCCCCCAACTTCCTCCCTCTTTCCCGTGGGCCTGGCCACAATGAGCAGCTCCCGGGGCGTCCCTGCATTCACCCTTCCCCCGGGCTGGCTGGAGCCGGCCTTCCTTCCACCTCACCGGGGCTTCCCACGGGGCGGGAGGCTCACTTGGGCCCACCCTGCATGCCTCGGGTCACGGTCACGGGGTCACAGGCCAGCACAGCAGGAGCAGCAGGGAGCCACGGTCTCCCTACTCACAGGCCCGTGGACAGTGAACAACTTGTTGAAGGTCACACAGCCAGTGAGTGGCCGTCTGGGCCTGGTCACTGGGCACCTGACTCACTTCCCGTCACACCGTCTCCGCCCTGCCCCCACGGCCCCTCCAGGGAGCGGCGAAGCAGGGACGCTGGACGGGGCGACAGCGGCCGCCCCCCACCTGAGTGGTTACAGATTCGGGCCCGGGTGCGTCGGGCCAGTCTCCCGATTCTGGGGGCCCGGGAGCTTGCGTCCACGGGACGGGAGACGGACAGGGAGGGCACAGGCACACTGGGTCGGAGGCCAGCCACGGCCGGTCCCCTGGAGGTGGGGCGGGGGGCGGGCAGGGGTGCAGAGCAGGGCCCTTCCGGAAGGGGCAGGGCGATGGGCCGTGCGTTTCCCTCCTGGGCCTGAACCACCTTCCTGCCCTTGGCTTCTTCGTGTGGGCATTCACCCCTTCGCTCCTCGAGTATCTGCCCAGCGTGCACCACGCGTCAGGCCTGTGGGGCCCCGGGAGGTCCCCTCCCGGCACAGGCTGGGAGGCAGCCGGGCGGTGGGCCGGTGGGGGCGAGGCCGGCGGAGCTGAGTAGGAGCCGACCCCGTGCGGCCAGAGCCCAGGTGCCGGCAGGGCCCGAGCCCCACCAGCAAGGGGCACAGCCTTGCGGGAGGCCCCCAGCCCGCCCCACAAACCGGGAAGGGGGAGGTCGGCCGCCGGCCATGCCCTGGCTCCTGCGGGGTCCCGGCTGGGCCCGCTCGCACGCACACAGCGCTCTCCCACGGTCTCCCAGGCACAGGGTCGTGCACACTCACGCGCTTAGGCCGGGGTCAGGCAGGAAATACCCGGCGACTGTTTATCCGGTGACATAGGCACTTTGTGCGTGGGACCTGAGGGTCCTGTTCTCAAGGACCCTGCCCAGGCGGGGGCCCACCCTGGGGAGGAGGTGCCTCTAGATGTCCCTGGGGAGCTGGCCCTGGCCCTTCTGTGCGGGGAGCAGGTTGGGGGGCACGGGAGCTCTGGGCCGGTGCCCTGTCTCCCCACCTCCGCCCTGGGCATCACGCAGCCTCGCGGTCACCTCTTGGGTCCCTCCCGCTCCCTGACCAGCACCCGGTACAGATCCTGCAACAGGCTTGTGGGGAGGTGAGTATGCAGCTTTTTAAGTGTGTGTGACCCACACGCATATGTGCCGGTGTGAGTGTGCGTGTCCTGAAGCACGTGTGTGCTGCAGGTGCACGCGTGTGTGGGTGGGTGTGTGCGTGTGTGCGTTTGCACACGTATGCTTGCACGTGCGGGGCAGGAACGGGCTTGTCGTCAGGCTCCGGGGCCCGGGTCTGGAGGACACGGCGCTCTGGGGCAGGTGGTGATGCGAGGCCGCGGTGTCCCCAGGGCAGAGACAGGCACTCCGTGCCTCCGTGATGACCCACGGGTCGGGTGGGGCCCGCACCCACAGCACCCACACTCCGCGGTGACCGCCAGGGTGCCCCCCTGCGGACAGGCGGGCTCCGGGGGGCAGAGGCGCAGCAAGGCTGGGACCCAAAGGAGGCCTGTGCTCCCCAAGCCTGGGTGGGGTCTGCCCTGGGGCCTCCCAGGTCCTCGGTACCCCCCCCATCTGAACGGGGGGGTGGGCAGCATGGGCTCTGGTCTGTCTCTCTCTCTCTGAAGGCCCCGGGGCAGCTCTGAGCCCTGCCAGGCCTGCCTGCACTCCGGGCCGACATTCCCCCCGCCCAGCCACTTCCTCCTGCCCCCCCCCCCCAACAGGCCGCAGTCCCAACATCTGGTTGGTGTTTCCAGGAGGTGGGGGTGGGGGTCGCCTCTGCGGGAACAGTGTGGGAGTCGGGGCTGTGAGAACAGAGTCGGGGGCGGAGTCCAGCCCCTCCAGGGGAGGGTGGGGGCGACCCGAGAGGGAGGCTACCTCTCTGGCTGTGTCGGGCGCCCCCCACCCCAGCCGCCTAGGTCCCCAATCTCCAGAGGGCACTTGGCGAGAGGCAGTCACTGGCGGCCACAGGCCTGGCCCAGATCTGTCCCCCCGCCTGTGGCTGTCATTCCACCTCCTCCAGCCTCAGTTTCCTTTTTTGCCAACGGGGATGACTCCGCCCGGCCCAGAGGGACCCTCCGTGGGGCCGCCCGTGTCCCCCGGGCGGGGCCCCTGCGTCTGCTTTAGCCCCGGCCCGCATTTCTACAGCGGCTGCAGGGGAGCCGTGCCGTGGGCCACACAGGCCGTGCCGGGTGGTCTGGCCTGCTGCGGGCAGGTGGGTACGAGGGCAGCGGGGGGCTCAGGACCGCCTGCACGGATCTGTCTGCTCCAGGAGCCTTGGAAGAAGACGCGGGGGCACTGGCAGCCCCCCACCCCCGGCCCGACAGCGGCTCCAGGGGGTGGCTCACCTCCCGTGCTCGGCCCTTCCGGGTGAGGTCATGGGAAAAAACTTGCGCGGACGCACTCCCCCGGCCCCGGATCCCCAGAGCCACCCACGGGCTTAGCCTGGCTCCTCCCAGCTGCCGGGAGGGGTCCCCCCCCCCCCCCCCGGGTCCCAGGGTCCCAGCCCAGCCCCTGGCTCCTGGTCTGCCCCCCTCCCCCGTTAGGAACCAGCTTGGGGGCACGTTTCCGGGTTCAGACTCCACACTTGGGCTTATCTATAGCCGTGGCTTTGATTTGTTGTGCTTTTAAGTCCCTCCCCCCACTGGGAGTCGGCTTCAGGAAAGCGGTTCCCCAGGCGCCGGGAGCCCGAGGAGACTGGCCGGAAGGGGGACAATTAAATTCAGGGGAGAAAGAGTTAACAGGAGCCCCCCCCCCCCCCCCAGCTGCTTCACAATGAACCACCAGGAAATAAACACAAATACAAGGATTTCCTCTCTTGCTGGTCTGGTCTGCCCCCCAAGGTCCCTTTGAACCCCAGAGGGTCAGGGCAAGAAAGAGCCCCTGGGGTGGGCAAGGGGCTCCCCCGAGCAGCCCCTCGGCGTGCTCCCGGCCGTCTGGCCCCCTCAGAACCTGCAGCTGGGCAGGGGTCCCTCAGGATCCCTGGAAGGACAGAAGGCACACCCACCCGCAGAGGGGCCAGCCAGAGCCTCTCGGCCTGGGGTGAAGGTGGTTCCTATCCTCACTCACACACTCGTTCGAAGAGGACGGAGTGCGTGCAGGCTCTGCTCTGAGGGGTTCATCACACACACCTGAGACCCAGGCTTTGGGAGCGGCACACGTGGCCACCCTGGGGTGGCCAGGAAAGGCCCCCTGAGACTTAAGTGACCAGAAGAGCAGGGGCGGAGCTGTGTCAGAGATAACAGCTTGTGCAAAGGTCCTGGGGCAGGAGGGTGCTTGGTGCCTCCGAGAAACGGAAAGAAAGGGAACAAGGCTGTGGGGGAGCAGGGGGGCCGGTGCAGGACGGTCATATCACGGTGGCCGGCAGAGCCTCTCATGCAGGACCCACCGGGCCACAAGGAGGCACTGGGACCCTGGTCCTGTTGGTGTGGGGAGTCCGGAGGGCTTTAAGCAGAAGGTACTGTGGGTTATGGTTATTTTTAGGAGCTCACCCTCGTGGCTGGTTAGACGCAGGCGTCATAGGTGTCATGGCAGGCGAGGGGTCAGCAGGGCCCCGGTTTCTGGGGCTCTCCCTGCTGAGATGAGCCAGTGAGGTGGTGGGAAGGCAGAAGGGAGACGCAGGTGGCTTCGGGGCAGTAGATGTGGCCCCTGGGGGAGCTTGTAGCTGGTGGGAGGGGATGGTCCGGGAGCTGGGCCCTGCAGCCAGTCCCCCCGGAGAGGGAGCCACCTGGGGACCTGGACAAGCTGCCGCCTGGGGGGCTGGAGGAGAGGAAGGGGAGACTGTAGACGGGCGCTCTGGGTACCCCCTGGCCACCCGGGGCTCCGTTTCCCCTTCCGGAAAGTGGGGACTGTGACAGCACCTCTCCCTGGGGTTGTGCTGCTGAGTGAGGCAACAATGTATCCATCTAGTGGGTTCCAGGCGCCCTGTAGAAGGGGCCTCCAGTGAGGCCTGGGTTGGCAGCCTCCAGGAAGCCCTCCTAGATTGCCTTCTCTTGCCTGCTGACTCACGATTGGTCCCCATGCCAGCCCTTCACTGCGCCCACCTCTCCCTTCCTCTCCTGCCCTAACTCTGTGGCTCCACCTGTGTCCCCTTACTTCTGTGGCTGGTGTCTGCCTCCTGACCCACTTGGTCCTCACACAGGCCGTCAGTGTCCAGGAGTGACAGTGTCGTGGGGCCGGAGATGGAAACACACGGCCCGTCCCGGGAGCCCTGGGGTGAGTGCTTTGCACCGTCCCTCCGATCCCCCTCCCTGTGCACGGAGGCCCCGCCACCTTAAGGCCGTCCCTCCTGTCCCGGTGTCCCCTCTGTGTCTGAGCTTCCTGCTGTGTGCATCCTGGTCTTGGGTCGGCCTCTGAGAGGGCCCACACTGGCCCCGGGAGGGGGTGCTCAGAACGGGTTCTGGAACCTGGCTGCTGTCCTGCCAGATGGCTGAAGGGCCTCACTGCCAGGGTCAAGAGGAGGGTGACGGACCCGCCCCCGCCTTGCGGGGGGTGGGGGGGGGAATCTGTCTCTCCAGCACCTGGGAGGCATGGCGGGATCGCGGCACAGTCCACCCACGGGCAATGAGGGTCGTGCCGGCCCCCCGCTTTCTACTGCGGCCAGCGCTGGGGCTGGGTGGCTCGGGGCTCCAGGATCAGAGTGGGAATCAGGCACTAGAGCAAGTCCCTGGGGGAAGAGTCAGGGCTCTGACCCGGAAAGGGGACCGCGTGACCTGGAGCGGGGGTGTCTGAGGAGAGGGCACTCCCAGAAGCGGCCCCTTCCCCTGGCCCGGGCACTGAGCAGAGGCTGTCTGGGCAGGTGCCCCTCAGGACCTGCCTGCCCCGTCTCCAGGCCAGTCCCTACACTGGCCGCAGTGGGAGGGAAGGGCCCGGGCACGGAGAGGCCGCGCAGGGCCCGCCGCTACCTCCCATCTACCCGGGGATCTGGAGGAGGCCGGGTGAGGGGGCAGGGGCTGTGCCAGGAAGTCTGGATCGGGAGAGTCTCTTTACATACGGGTGCTGTCTCGTGGTTCAGGATTTAACCCCGGAGCTGCTTCTGGGACCCAGCTCACATGGGCCCAGGGGCAGAGGCCAGGCAAGGCGGGCAGGTCACAAGAGGAGCTTCGGAAGAGGCCAGAGGACCCTCCGTCCGTGTCTGCCCATCTCTGCTTCCCCAGCAGCCGTCCCCCCTCGGCCCCCGGCTAACGAGGTCGGGAAGGTGCAGAGGAACAGGTGTGGCTCGGCTGAGATACTCCATGGCTGCTGTTCCCTGGGAGCCGAGGGGACGGAAGGGGACGCGGCCGGGAACCTGGCCTCCCGGTACCCCAGCCCCTCTGACGGAAACTATCCGAGGGCCGAGGCCGGTGGCCTAAGGGGCAGCAGAGCCGGAACGCCTGCCAGGGCGCCTGCCCCAGGGGAGGACCCGAGTCCTCAGGCCGGTTAGCCTGCGGGTGAGGCCAGCCAGCCAAGTGGCCAAGCACAGCAAGGGCAACGTGCCGACCCCGGCCCTGGACACGCACGTTTCTCGCTGGGCTCTGGGCCCGGGCTGCTCAGGGCCAGGCCCAGAGACGACCACTCGAAGGGGAGCACGGGCCCCCTCGAAGGATCCTGTAGGTTCTACAGGCACAAGGCAGGTCCCCCACGCTTCCTGGGTGCCCCGGGCTACGAGGGCTCCCTGCCATGACTACTGGGGGCCTGAGGCACCTGCTCCATTAGGACGTGGCACGGAGCATTCCAGAGCTCACTGTGGGGAGGACGTCAGGTGAATCTGGTGGGACGACCGGAGGTGGCAGGCGATAAGCTGAGAAGCCCTGCGGGAAGGTTCAGGGGCCTCTCTGTCAGGGGTTGTTGGCAGGGGCCAGTGTGCCATGGCAGAGACGTGGGTCGGCCCAGGAGCCTAAGGGAGCCACAGGACTCCTCCAAGGTCAGGAGTCGGGGGGGGGGGTTGTCTTTTGTGCTCTTTTTATGTATATATTTGTTAAGTTTATTTACCTATTTTGAGAGAAAAAGAGTGAGCGGGGGAGGGGCAGCGAGCGGGAGACAGAATCCCAAGTGGGCTCCACGCTGTCACCACAGAGCCCGACACGGGGCTCGAACCCATGAACCGTGAGATCGCGACCTGAGCTGAAACCAAGAGTGAGACTCTCAACACGCTGAGACACTCAGGCGCTCCTTGTGTGTGTGTTTTTTTTAAGATTTTATTTCCAAGTCCTCTCTACATCCAACACGAGACTCGAACTCACAACCCTGAGGTCAAGAGTCAGTCGCAGCCTCCACCCGCTGAGTCAGCCGGGGCCCCGGGGGTCGGGGTTGAAGCCGCGTAGCTGTGAGAAAGCAGCGTGATGCTCTGTTGGCCTCTGTGGGTTTGAGAGACCCTGCCCGGGCGCCCTGGCCCTGTTGTTGGGGACCCAGGGGACTGTCAGTCTTAAGCAGGGACCAGAGCAAGGGAGAGCTGTGTGCAGGTTCAGGCTGTGGGGTGAGCCGCCTGCCGCGGACTGAGCGGGGTCCCCCCCAGTTCACATCCACCCGGAACCTCAGAAAGTGACTGCATTTGGAAATAGGGTCTTTGCGAGTGTAATCAGGCAAGGATCTCAGGGTGAAATCATCCTAGATCGGGGCGGGGGTGGGGGTGTCTCTGCGTCCGGGGCCAGGTGTCCTCAGAAGAGGAGACACAGAGGCACAGAGGGGAGGCCACGTGAGGACGGAGGCCGGGCGAGGCCGAGAGCGGCCATCCCACACTGGCTTTCAGAGTTGAGGCCCCAGGGCTGGGAGAGACCTTTCTGTTGCTTGCAGCCCCGTTTGTGGTCCTTTGGGCCTCGGGGGACTCACACAGTGCTGCCCACGGGGCATGAAGCCACCGCGACCAGGGCTGCCCCCGACCCCCAGCGGCCTGCCTCAGTTTCCCCATCTGTACCGAGGGGTCTGGGGAGGGGCAGGTGGGTGGGCCCACGGGAATGGACACACCCCAGAGGACCTGTGTGTGGCCTCACCACCCCTCCCCGCTCCCCAGGTTTGCGCACAGGCGGATTCCCGGGCGCCTCCAGAGGCTGCCTCTTTCTGTCTCATCGCCCCTGCACCTGCCCAGACGCTGCTTTCACCGCGGCCCTGGCCTCACATGTGCCGCTGGACAAGCCCCAGCAAAGACCCTGGTCACTGTCCCTCGCCCTTGAGGCCTCAGCATAGAAGCTCGACACCTTCTCCGGGAAGCCCTTCCCTCCAGTTCCCGGTGCCCATGACTCATCCTCGGGCTCCCTCATGTGTCCCTCCCGCTGGACCGCGAGCCTGCCGCCCGTGCCTGCGTGGCCGGCTGCCTCGCTCACGGCCGTTGGTCCGGTGAAGGGCCCGTCCACGCCGAGCTCCCCCGGGGACGAAGAAGCTGGGGGCACAGGCCGCGAGGAGACAGACCAACGGAACTGCGTCAAAACGCAAACCTGTGCGCACCGGGGGTGCGGGGAAAGGGCGCGGCTGGGCGAAGACGCTCGGAAACCACACGAGCGCCAAGGAGTCCACGTCCGGACCTCGGGCAGAGCTCCTACGTTCAGCGACAAAACCCAAACACTGATGCGAACGTGGCCAAAGGGCCCGAGCAGACATCCCTCTAAAGAAGACGTGCGAACAGCCCGAAAGCCCACGAAAAGCTGTCTAACGTCACCAGTCACTAGGGGATGCCCGTCACAGCCCCCGCGAGGCCCCGCCTCGCACGCACCCAGAACGGGAAGCGGGGATGCGCACCCAGACTTGCTCACCCTGTGCTCACGACAGTAAATCGGGGGAGGCGACCCGAGTGCCTGTCACTTTATGAATGGGTTAAAGTCACGTGTGGTCCGTCCACACCGTGGACCATCACTCAGACTTCAAAGGAGGGAGATCCCGGCACCTGCTGCGACGTGGATGAAGCTGGAGGCCGCCGTGGAGACCATTTACCGGGGTGTCTCCTCCGGGGGGGCGGCAAGTCACCCGGGGGGCCGCCAGCGAGGGAGCCGTCTCACCCGGCGAGGCCCGGCTGGAGCTGGGGTTTCGTCCTCTGTCCCCCGGGCCCTCACAGGCGTGGGGATCCTGAGAACACGAAACGATGTTGGAGAAAGCGCCTGCCTGGTCCCACGGCCGCGGCCCCGCTGAGCTCCCGAGGGACTGGTGCCACAGACGGGGCTGACTCTGTCCAGGGACAGAGAGGTCCCCCCGCTCGGGGAGCTGGGAGACCGTATCGGCTGCTCAGGCCAGCGGACCGAGTGCTCTCACCGGTGGGCAGAGCAGGGGGTCTCTTTGACCCTCTGTCTCTTCATCTGCAGGGCGGGATTAGCAACAGCACTTGGTCCACGGGCTGTGCCTCGTACGCAAGCGGTGGCTTTCACATTAGGCTGCACTGAGCACAGGTCCGTCCACGGGAGCCGGCACGACTCCTACACCGCGGGGCGCAGAGCACATTTAACAGAGTGCCGCGGCCAGCGGGCCTGCGGCAGGAGCCGAGGGCTGATGGGGCACGGCGGCTGCACCCCAGCTCGGTGCCCTCTGTCCCTTCTGCCAGGCGAGGAGGGACGTTCCCAGCCCCAAGGGCGGCGGGCGCGGAGGACTGTGTTTATTTAAACCCCTCCCCACACCCGCATGCATACACGGAGGGTCCCTCCCGCCCACCCCCTGCCCCTCCCTCCTTCCAGGGCGCACAGGACATTTTGCAAGGGATGAGAATGACAGAGCAAGGCCCTCCCTGCCGCCATGTGCTGGCCCTCTGGAACAAAAGTGATCTGTACTCGAGAAAAGGCGGGGTTATGAGAAAAACTTCCCGTTACAGGGTCTTACATTTGGAGGGAAAATGCCGGGCCTCGCAGGGTCGCACCAGAGCGGTCTCCACAAAAGCCCCTTTGTCCCCCCACCCCCGCCCCAGCGCCCGACAATGGCAGAGAAAGAAATTATCTTTTCAGCAAAAGATTAAGCAGGCGTCCGAGCCCTGGGCTGGCTGGTTTCCATGAGGCTGGGGGACTGGGGGGGGGGGGGGAGGGGACAGACCCCCTCCAGGCCCAGATCCCGGTGGGTGACCCGGAGACCCCGGGGAGGCAGCGCAGCTGGGGGCAGAGGAGGGAGACCGTCAGCCCTGCCGACGAGACGCCATTGCCCCAAGTTACAGATGAGGAAACTGAGGCAGCCCGTCAGCTTCCCATGCCCCCAGGCTGGTTCTGTCAGGCGTCCCTGGGTGGAGGGGGCCCTCCCTGCCTTGGGAAAAAGGGATGATACCAGAAAGAGAGGGGCTCGGGCCACCCAGGCCGGCGTCAGGTGCTGAGCCCTCCAGGGGATCAGGAAACCGGTCTGCTGTGTTCACCTGCCCGCCTGGCCCCCGCCCAGCCTCGTACCTGAAACTCCCAGTTTCAGTCTTTACTGCGTCCAAGACTGGGGGCTGGGGGCCCCTCCCCGTCCCAGCACCCACCCCCCATCGCTCCCAGGAAAGGGGTGCCAGGGGCTGGGCTCTGCCATGTGAGGCAGGTCCGCGGGGCCACTGGGGAAACGTGTTTCCAGGAGTGGGGACCAGTCTGGACAGGCCTGGACCACCCTCAGCCCCAAAGCTGCTTCTAGAGACCGGGCCCAGCGGGGGCAGGGGGCACTCGCAGGGGAGGGGGCAGCCCCGAGCCAGCCTCTCCAGCACCAGTGGGAACCAGGCTCCAGCACCAGTGGGAACCAGGGCCAGGCCGGTGCAGGGCTCCCTGGCCGCTCTCTGCTGAGGCTCCCCTGTCTGGGATGCGGGCCTTTGGGGGGTGGGGGGGTCTTTGTGGGCTAGGGCAGCACTGAACTTGGTGGAGGGGCTCGGGGAGGGGGGCTGGCTCGCACCCTGCCAACCCCTGGCAGGTAGCACACGCTGCCCTCAGGCCCTCGGAGGGGAAGAAGTGGGGACCCAGGTGGTGGGGACCTGGGGGTCATCAGTGCTCCAGGACTGTAGGGGTGGGTCGTGAGGGGAGGGGTGGGGCTCGTGCGAGAGTGTGAACCTACCCCTGGCCTGGGGCTGCCCACCTGGACTTGCTCGGGTCGTCCGTCACCTCTTGCCCTCCCCCCACCCCACAGTCCTCTCCTCCAGGCCCAGCAACTTCCAGAGCAGGGTCCCGGGCCATTTTGGCCAGGGAGAGCATCTGAATCCTGGGATGCCACTGCTGGCCCATTTACAGATGGGGAAACTGAGGCTCAGAGTAAGGCGGGCTGAGGGAGTGCCTGGTGAGAGCAGGTTCCTGCTGCTGGCCTCAGGGTGGACACGGGACCGTCCGGGTGAGGAGCTGGCCCCAAATGCTCACCTTCAGGCTCATGACGATAGGCGGGCGGGGCTCTCGGTCAGCAGGGCCCGGTTGTGCAGGCTGAGTCCATCCTGCCCTTTAGGATGGGCCTCTGGGGCCCGCAGGGTTCTCCAGTCCCTGCCATCACCCCGAATGCTCAGCAGAGACAGGCTCTGGCCAGGCACACGCTGTTCCCGATGAATCTCGGCAGTGGACGGGTGCCTGGGCTGGCAGGGTCATCGCCCCACCGGGCAGAGTGGCCTGGGGCCCTGGCCCCGTGAGCAAATCGGACGAAGTAAGTGGCAGGCAGGGGGGTGGGGCGCAACCCGCCCCTGCCCTCTCCCCAAGCCAGGGGCTCCCCATGTGCTTGGGGACTGCAGAACAAGCCCTGATGGATAGGAGCCGGGGGCTGAGCCTGGTGTGGCTCCTTCGGAACCGTGACCTCAGGGCAGCTCCCCTGCTTTGGGCCGAACCCTGAGAAGCAGCCTGTCCCATCTGGTCATGAGGGGTCAGTCCCGGGGACAGACAGGCCCCCACGGGAGGCTGGCCCTCCTGCCTCAAGACGAGAGCGGGGAGGGGGGGTGCAGGACAGACCAGAGGGGGTCTCGGTGCCGCTCCCTGGGTGTCTCCTTGCCTTCCCCCCTCCCCCACCCCAGCCCGGAGGCCCCCGTGACGGGGGGGGGGGGGGGGGGGGGGGGAGAGCGCGCACAGCCAGGCCCCACCCTTCCAGCTCCAGGAATACATGCCCTCCTCTCAGCTCCCCCTTCCTTCAGCTACTCTCCCACCTCACCCCTCGCCCCCGCCTTCCTCGCGCAAGCCGATTGCTGGGGTCTCGCAGGGAAGACCCCACAGGGGAGGCGACCCAGCAGCCCCTGGCCCTAGAATAGGACTGCTGGGATACTGGCCTCCCAGCGTCCCCGGCCTCCAGCCCTGAGACCTGATCTTGGCACATCCCGTGGCGTTTCTGCAGATGGTGGGGCCCGGCGCCTGGGAGGCACCCCAGGACCCCGGGAAGGGGCAGCGAAGGTGGGAGACAAGGGTGGTCCTGGGAGGGAGGGAGAGGGGTGGAGGGGCAGAGGTTCGGGGCCCAGCACCCACCCCCCTCCCTGCCAGCCTCCGCTGGGGGTGGGCAAGGTAATGGCCACTGTCCCCTCCCTGGGCCTTGGCATTCAGCGGGGTGGGGCGGGGGTCACCTCCGAGGGGCTCGTTCGGCCACCTTAACCCTGGCAGTGAGGTGCGTGTAATGGCAGCACAGAGGGCCCTTTGTCCCGGGCCCTGTGGCCTCAATGGTAGCGGCCAGGGCCCACAGCCGCCTTTAAGGGCCATCGGGGCAGGGCAGCGCCTCCTGGCACCTTGGTGCCCCGCCTTCCCTCCGTACCCCGTGTCCCAGCCCGCTCGGGCGGCCCCACTGGGCTTCAGTTTCCCTGGGCGGCCTCCAGACCCCAGGGTGAGAGACCCCTCAAAACCCTGGAGCGGCTGGAGCGGCAGGGGGAGAGGGGGAGATGGAGACAGGGTGGAAGGGGACCGTGTGTGTTTGTGTCTGCCTGCACCCGGCAGCAGCGTGTGCCCCAGGGGAGTGCGTGTGCAAGCGAGTGTGCATGCACGTGTGCACTGGGAGAGTGTGTGCGAGAGGAGTGCTAGCGAGTGTGTGCACACACACGTGTGCCCCAGGAGAGTGCGTGTGCAAGGGAGTGTGCATGCACATGTGCACTGGGAGAGTGTGTGCGAGGGGAGTGCTAGGGAGTATGTGCACACACACGTGTGCCCCAGGGGAGTGCGTGTGTGAGCGAGTGTGCAAGCACGTGTGCACTGGGAGAGTGGGTGTGAGAGGACTGCTAGCGAGTGTGTGTGTGCACATCCACACCAGGGAGGATGTGTCCCGCGCTCTGGTGCGGAGACACCTGCCTGGCACCTCTCCCCTCCGCCCACCCCCCTTCCTCCTGCCCTGGCATCCGCCTGGCCATGCCGCCGGGCTGCTCCCAGTCCGGGCTCTGAGCACCTCGGACGGCTCTCTCCGCTGACAGGAGACCCCAGTGCAGCCTGACCCCAGCTTCCGGGACCCTCAGGGCAGCCTCCAGGCTGAGGACCGACCGGGGAGGGGGCAGGGACAGGCCCGCTCTGGCCAGGTCTCCCCGACTCACGGCCAGGGTGGGAGCTGCGGGGCACCTGCCGTCCCTCCGGGATCCAGCCTGGGGGAGTGCGGACAGAGCCTCTCCCCGGGGAGCGGGCAGCCTGGTGTGGCCCAGAGACCGAGGCCGAGCGGGGTCGGGGCCCAGAAGTCCCCTTGGATGAGGGGGCCCCAGGGCGGCTTCCGGGGGGCGCGTTTGAAAGGTGCATCGGGACCCCCAGCAGTGCTCCCGGAGCCCCTGGACTCGGGTGGACTCAGCACCTGGGAGTCAGTCGCGGGCCCAGCGTGCCGCACGGTCGTCTGGCCGGCCGTCCACTCGCTCTGAGGACTGGCAGATGGTGGCAGAGGACAGGCCTGCCGCGTCTCCCGTGTCTCCGGGCGCCGATTTTTGGAGCTGGAGGGGTGGGGGGAGGGGCGTCCCCAGAGCCCGCGGGCCGCGAGGGGCAGGCCGGGAGGGGCGGCGCACCTGCCACCAGGAGCCTGGAGACGTGGGACGAGCTCTGAAACCGGGAGGAGGCGGGGTGGGCACCCTGGGGCGGGGGGGGGAGCATCTGCGGGGCCGGTGGTCCCAGGGGCCTCCAGGTGGGTCCCATTCTTGGCAGAAGCCGCACCCCGTGCCCGCTCCTCAATGTGTCCTGGGGAGAGTCGTGGCGGCATAGACCCAGGTCTCCGGAGACACTGGGACCGGAGGACCCCTGCCCCAGCTTCCCGGCTTGCCACCACCCGCTCCCCAGCATCCCGCGGCTTTGGGTTGAGCTGCTCCGTTTGCTTCTACGCACACCCCATCAGGGGCGGTTCTGAGTGCCTGCACCCGCCGAGTGTCCCGTCACTCCGGCTGGGTCACAGGCCCGGGAGGGCGGAGTGAGGACGGGGATCTGGACACCGCTGGTCACCCCATTTATGGAGCGCTGCCCACTTTGTGCACAGCAGCTCCCCAACCCCGCAAAAGCCCGCATTTGATCCCCCTGGTGTAGCCGGGGGTGCTGAGGCCCGGGGTGGGGGCGTCCAGCCGGCCGCCCGAGGGCACCTACCCGGCGAGGGGCAGAGCGGGGCTTGCGGCCAGGCGTAGCATCTCCCGGTGTTTGTTCTTGAGACGTGACTTCTCCTGTCCCCAGTAAAAGCCCCGGGGCCCAGGGCTCGGTCAGGTACTAGGGGTCGGCTACTGTGAGTTGGGGAAACCGAGGCCAAGGGAGACCACGGGTGACTCCAGTCCCCACAGCCAGCTGGGGGTCGCAGCTGGGGTTCGAGTCCTGAGGCCAGGCTCTCATCCGTGCTGGGGGTCCTGGTGGGGCCTGGGCCGGGCCGGGCGGGGGAGGACGGGCGTTCTGTGCTTCCTGGGGCTGTGGCCGGGCCAGCGGGCTGGAGGCCGTCCTCTGGCCCCGCATCTCCAGGCAGGGTGGTGCGGCAGTCCCGGCCTCTGAGCACCCCCGTGGGAGCCCGGAGAGCTGTGGGGGGTCTCCCGCCCCTCTCTCCAGCTGCCAGCAACCCCGGGACTCGCTTCACGTCTTCGTCCCTTCTGGGCCTCTGTTTCCCCACCTGTCAGATGGGAGGGACGCCTCTTTTCCTGGCGAGGGCCTAGCCTGAGGCCCGCGGACGTCTCCCTAGCTGGTCTGTAATCCCCTGACCCTCTGAAGATGGGGCGTGAAGTTCTGTGCTGTCGTGCACTCTCCCGGGGAGGGGGTCCCTAATGCGCATCAGCTCCTGAGGCGTCTGCGGCCCACCCCCAAGCGGCCGTGGGAGCAGCCAGGAAAGTCGGGGTTGGAACGGCCCCTGTCACCACTCCAAGGAGCTGGCAGGGTCTGGGGGCCGGGGGGATGGGGGCGCTGTGCCCCCAGTTGAGGGGGGGCTGGGGGCCTGGGCCCATGGTAGGGCACGTGGTGTGGGCCACGGTAGCTCTCGAAGGACCACGGGCCTGTCCCCCACGGGATCATCCCTTCGGGCTCCAGCCTCCCTGAGCTGGGGGCTGCCCCGGGGCCAGGATTTCCTGACGGAGCGTGTATCAGGGCTCGTGGCTGGCTGGGGTCCTCGACACCGTGGCTCCCGGACAGGAAATCCGCGTCCCTGTGGGCCCCGATCCCCCAAGCCCCCAGATCAGCTGCTGGGCGGGTCCTGGGAAGGGAGGAAGGGAGCCTTATCAGCCTCCAACTGCAGGCCCTCCCGTGCTCAGGAACCTTACAGGGCTCCCCTCTGCTCACAAGAGCCAAGTGCCCCTGCGGAGAGAATCCCCCTACCCCAGCCTCACCTGTAGCCCCTCTGGACAGGGCCCCAGGGTCCCGCACGGCGCCCGACAGGCCCCACGCTTCCCTCTTCTGCACCTCCGGGCACCTCCTCCATCATCTCGGCTGGTACCCTCGGCCCCCAAAGGGCCAGGGCAATGCCTCCTCCTTCAGGAAGTCAGCAGTGACAGCTCATCCACTGATGGGCACAGCCATCAGCGGTCCTTCCGCCCATTTGTGGGGCCTGGGCTCTGAGGGTCTCTAGCAAGTCAGAACCCAGGCTGAGCGGTGAGACGTGCTTCTGCTGTCCCAGACGGGCTCAGAGAGGCGCCTGGGTGTCAACGGTGTAGGGAAACGGGGCCGGCACATCCGGCCCTGAAGCCCCGGGGGTGCTGGGGGCGGGGGCAGGGGGCGCCTCAGCAGGCTGGTCAGCCCAGGGCCTGCAGGGCCACACCACCATTTCCTCAGGATCTCGAGGTGCCCCGTCCCTCACAAGCGTGACCCAGGGCAGCCAGCAAGCACCGGGCCGCGGGCGGTCCCCCAACCTGCCCCCCACCCCCGGGGTTAATTGGCGGTGCTGGGACCTGCCCCAGGCCATCTAAGCTCTGACTGTCCACAGATGTGATCCTGTGGACTGTCTCCACGTTTGAGCTTTCCATCTGTTCACTTAACATTCACTTATTAAGCTCCACTGTATGCACCCGCTGACCCTCCTGGGGATGAAAGCCGCGGAAAGCCGAAGCCTCCGACCCGGGGACGTGCCCCCTCTGGGTGGGAAGACACCCCAAAGGAGCCAACCAGACGCCGTGTGGACTGGTCCCTTGGCCGAGTGTGTGCCAGAGAGGCCGGAGCCGGCCCGGCCCGCCTCGGGCGGGCTGAGGAAGTTTCTGGAGGGGTGAGTGTCTGCCCAGAGCCCGGCGTGACCGGCATCGTGGAGTCAGGGCATGTGGGGGAGCCGGGGTCGGAGGGGGTGATGCACGTCTGCTCTTAGAAGTCAGGACTGGCCCAGGCAGGGTTCCGGCAAAGCCACGGGGCTGGCGGTCCGAGTGGCTGACCAGGCGCTTCCGTGACCAGGCAGAGGGTCAGAGCCCCGCTCCCACCTCAGAGGACACGGCTCTCCCAGCTACCCGCCCACAGCGGGACTCAGTCTCCCTCAGCCCGGCCGACCCCGCCCTGAGGTCCTTAACCCCCAAACTCGCTGCGCTCCTGGGCCCTTGCAAGGCGTGGGGACCCCCGCCTGGGGCCGCCCGCAAACCCGTCCTTCCCCTGCCCCCGCCCCCCTCATCTGAAAAACGTCTCTCCTTCTGTCGACACACGCGCCCCCAAGTCTTCCATTCACCTCCTTCCCAGGGAGGCCAGGTGGTGCAAGGCCCCCACTCGACACCCCTCTGTCCCTCGCCCTCCTCCTCTGCTCTCCTGGTCCTCCTCGCTGGGCCTGAGCCTGGGGGCCGTGGTGTTCTCTACCAGCTCCCCGGTGCTCCATCCTGCAAGATTGAGCAGATCAATAGCCGACTGCCTTCGGAAGTAAGGAGGGGCCCGGGGGCAGTTCTGGCAGCTAGAGTGACTTCCCCTTTCAGGGCCCTGTTCCGGCCAGCGGCCCACCCCCACTCCTGCCCCTGGGCGGCTGAAGCTGGAGGGGCTGTGGGCAGGGAACGCTCCAGGGGTCCCTGGGACAATCCACTGTGCCCTCGCTCTGACGGGGGAGGGCCCGCTTTCCTGGCAGTGCTGCGGGGACAGGCCTGGGGAGGCCAGGAAGGAACTTGCTGTCAGAGGAAGGGGACACGCCTGGCACTTGCCCCTCATGGCAAGGGGTGGGGGAGTTAGGGCTGCCTGGAGCGGGCAGGAGCTCCAGTCCAGGCCCTCCTCCTGGCCTCGCGCTGGTCAAAAGGGCCTCGTCCTGTCACCAGCGGCATGGGTCGACCACTCCCCAGGGCTCTGGATGTCCGGTTCTGGGTGCTGGGCTTGGGTCCAGGCAACGGAAGATGCGAGAAATGATATGTGCGTGCGCCCACAAGGGACTGCTGGGCGGGCACACACCTCCCCTCCCACCCCCATAACAGGTCATTCCCTGAAGTGATGTATTGTAGGTGACCTCACACTGTGCTGGCAGGCACCGTCGTCCCTGAAACAAGGAGCCAGGCCCCGCACTCCGGAGCACTACAGGAATAGGCGGGAATTCACCCCAGTCCTTCCCCAGTCCCGGCTTCAGCGTTCCCTGCAGAGACCCGGCTCAGGTGGCCCCTCCAGGAAGGGCTGCAGGACGCCCCTGAGAGCATCTCCTCCATAGGACTGCCTCTGTTTTCTCCTCGGTGTCACCTCCCTCAGAGCAGAGCCCGGCCCAGTGTGGATACTGCAAGAATCTGAACTGAGTAAATTGAGAAGTGGATGGATGGTGGATGTGGATGGACAGATGATGGATGGATGGATGGATGGATGGATGGATAGATGGGTGGATGGATGGATGGGTGGGTGGGTGGATGGGTGGATGGATGGGAGGATGGATGGGGAAATGGACGGATGGATGGATGGATGGGCAGATGGATGGATGGATGGACGGATGGATGGGCGTATGGATGGATGGATGGGAGGATGGATGGGGAAATGGACGGATGGATGGATGGGCAGATGGGTGGATGGATGGATGGGTGGATGGATGGATGGATGGATGGATGGGCGGATGGATGGGTGGGTGGATGCACAGAGGGATGGGTGGGTGGATGGGTGGATGGGTGGGTGGATGGATGGATGGAGGGATGGATGGATGGATGGGTGGGTGGATCAATGGGTGGATGGGTGGGTGAATGGATGGATGGATGGGTGGATGGATGGATGGATGGGCGTATGGATGGATGGATGGGAGGATGGATGGGGAAATGGATGGATGGGCGTATGGATGGATGGATGGGAGGATGGATGGGGAAATGGACGGATGGATGGATGGATGGGCAGATGGGTGGATGGATAGATGGATGGATGGATGGATGGATGGATGGATGGGGAAATGGATGGATGGATGGATGGATGGGCGTATGGATGGATGGATGGGAGGATGGGTGGATGGATGGATGGATGGATGGATGGATGGATGGATGGATGGGCGTATGGATGGATGGATGGGAGGATGGATGGGGAAATGGATGGATGGGCGTATGGATGGATGGATGGGAGGATGGATGGGGAAATGGACGGATGGATGGATGGATGGGCAGATGGGTGGATGGATAGATGGATGGATGGATGGATGGATGGGAGGATGAGTGGATGGATGGATGGATGGATGGGAGGATGGAGGGATGGATGGATGGATGGGCAGATGGATGGATGGATGGATGGATGGATGGATGGGCAGATGGGTGGATACTCTCCTCTGGACTGCACAGACCAGTGGGAGAGGAGGACAGTCACTAGGATTTATGCTTAGTGTGGTCAATGCTATGATGGGGTGCACAGGGATGGAGGAGTGCACAACATGCACTCGGGTGGGGGTCCAGGAAGGCCCCGCAGAAGCCCCCATCCTGGCTGAGACCTGAGAGATGGGTAAGAGGTAGCAGAGGTAAGGAGTATTTGGGCAGGGGGCTCAGCACAGGCAAGGACCCCGACTTTAGGCAGAAAGGGTAAATCGGGAGTGGCTGGAGCTCGGGCCCGCAGCCCAACCTTCCGGCCCGTTCTCCTCGTCGACCCAGGATCCCCTTGTTGACTCGGCCGTTGGCCTCCTTCCCTGGCACAGGCCCTGCCCGCCAGAGGTGGGGGGACGGGGCTGTCGGTACGTCCTGGCCCCACGCCAGCCCTTGGATGGGAGGCTGGGCTCCAGGCCCTGTCTTCCGATCTGTCCAGGCAGGGACGTTCTGGCCTGCAGAGGTGAGGGTGGGAGCCCCATCCGGTCCCCACATCTGCTCACCCTCGCCTGAGCCCAGCCCCCTCCAGCTGCAGCCCAGTGTGGGGGGCAGCTGGGCCCGGGCCAGGATGGAGGTTACCGGCACAGCCCTGGGACCCTGGCCTCCTGTGGGTGCCCCGTTCCCTGGGGAAGGAAGCTCACCAGGGTTTGGCCACGATTCGGCCTAAAGCTCCAGGGGTCCCCACCCCACCCTTCATTCTCCAGAAGCAAGAGCTGGACGCCGGGTGGCAGGGTGCTGCTGAGGGACAAAGGGAGCACTCCCAGGCCCTGAGGTTACCCCAAGGATCCCCGAGACCACCGAACAGCAGCGAGGGAAGGGCCCCCTGGACCCCGCTACGCGGTCATGAAACGGGTGGGCGGCCCTGGGGGTGCAGATCCAGCCATCCGCCCCCTCAGGGGTGGGGGCCAGGGAGGCGCAGAGCCCAGAGACCCTGCCCGGGGTCCTCTCTGGGGGGCCGGGCCAGCCGTGCCCTGGGTGTCCGCAGCTGGGTTTGCTCCGCGTGTGTGTGAGAGAGTGAAACCACCCTCTCTAATTATACCCCTGGACCTTCTCATCCCGCCTCCGCAGACCTTCCCACTTCAAAGGCCATTGGCCCCTAGTCAGGGAGGGAAAGTTTCTGGGTGTCCACGAACCTCCCCTCCACCTGGGAGCATCGGTCCCTGGCTGCCCGTTTCTGGAGCTCTCACCCTTCCAGGAACAGGCCTCCAGGGCCTGGGGGCTCTGACCCAGGCCCCAGCTTACCGGGCTGCGGAGCGGTGCCGGTGGGGCGGGCGCTCACCTCAGGACCCCAGCCGGGCTCCTCTGGCCCTGGGCGGGGCGGGGCTATTCCGGCCCAGGGACACAGGGGTGGGAGGCTGGTCCCCTCACCTGCTCCTTCTGTGTCTCTGGCTCCAGCCTCTCTCCGACCCTGAGCACCCCTCCCCGAGCATCCCCACCTGAGGCGCAGGCCCCGGAACCTCTGCTCTCTGGAGCCCGTGGCCCCGGTGCGGCGAGCCCCCTGCCTGCTCGTGGCACTTCTGAGTCTAGGTCCGTTCTGAGTTTGCTTACGAGCCCGGGCTGCCCTCAGGGCCCGTGCCACAGACACACAGAACAGGCACCTCCAAGACCACACGGCCACCTAGGGCCGGCGGAGGGGGCCCTGCTGCCCGAGGCCGGAGCCGGCCTGGAAGTAGGAGGCAGGGGCCAAGCGACAGGGGCGGGCCGGGTCGCAGGCTCCGGGCGGGGTGCCCAGAGGATGCCCAGGTGGGCAGCTGCTCCTGATGGAGTGTGGGGGGGAGGGAGAGCCCGGGTTCCCAGGCCGGGGATCAAAGCAGGTGGAAATGGCGGCTAATTATAGAGGGAGCCAACACGCACCTGGGGAGGCTCCGTGGGCAGGGCCGAGATGGTGACGTCCCTGCCCTGGGGGCAGCTGGACAGTCCCCCGTGGACCGTGCAGCTGGCAGGTTCCCACGGGGCCCAGCCCATGGGCCTGGGATGCCAAGAAGAGAACGCCAGACGTGGGTGTGGGGAGAACGCCAGGGTGCGAAGGCCTGCTAGGTGGCGTTAATAGAGGTCCAGTGTCCAGAATGAAGGAGGTGATTCCCTCTTTACGCTGCACGGACCGTGCAGGCTCAATCCTGCTTGTGCTGTAGGCTTGGTCCCAAGCACGCTGGCCAGGAGGCCTCCCCCAACCCGGAGCCATCCCCCCGCCCCCACCGGCGGCTTCTAGGCTGCTGCTCCCAGCGTCTTTCTGCCCACCTTAGAGCTGCCTGCTGGCCTGGCCTCCGTGTGTGGGGCTGCCCGACAAGGTGTATGTTCAGTGTTGGCTCAGTTGAGACAAACAAACCCTTCCCGTGAGGCATCCTCCTCCAGGAGGAAGGAAGGAAGGAAGGAAGGAAGGAAGGAAGGAAGGAAGGAAGGAAGGAAGGAAGGGCTCCCAGACCCTTCAGGCCTTGAAAGTGGGCCCGGCCTCGCCAGTCCCCCCACACCGTGCCCTGAGGCCTTGAGACCAGCTTCTTCCAGGGCTCCAGTCAAACTCTGAGCGTAAGAGCTTGACTCCAAAGGGACCTTTGTCTCAGCCTGGCTGCCCGCAGCATGGCCTGGCCCTCTCCTGATCCACCTGCCCCTGTGCCCCGAGGCTGGGGCGGGAGGTGGAGGAACAGGTAAGGCCTGGCGGGTCCCTCTTCCGGTGTCTCTTTCCTTTTCCTCTTCTGTGCCTTTTATCCCTGTCTCTGGATGTTCCTATGCACCCCCCCCCCTTTCTCTCTCTGGCACCGGCCCCTCCCCCTGAGCAAACAGAAGCCACGGGGTCTCGGCGAGAGGATGGTGCCAAATGGGCCGAGGCTCTCCTGGTGAGGCCCCGCACAGCTGGGCAGAATCGGCAAATGGTTCGTGTGGTCGGGGCCTCCCTCCCGCTCCGGCCGCCCCTCCCCCGGCTCCCAGCCCCCCACGGAGCCCTTCCACGCCCCCCACCCCGTCCCCGGGCTGCAGAGGGCAGTGTGCCCAGCGGCTGGTGACCAAGAATCAGGCGCCCCTGCTCTGAGGGGGGGTCCTGGGGATGGGCAGGGTCTCCCGGCCTCCGACGGAGCCCATTCCCGGCCCCATCGAGGGGACCCAAGGCCTCCCAGGCGGGGCCGCCAGCAGGCAGGCAGAGGGGCCAGGGGGCTGGCGACTCCCCAGCACCGGCCCCGGCCTCTCCCTGCAGCTGCCCCTTGAGGGCATTCCAGGGAAATGCCCAGAACGCCAGGGCCCCACCCTGCAGGCTCGTCCCAGCCACCTGCCGTCCGGGTCACCCTCCTCTGCAAGGGATGGCCCCCAATGCCCACTGCCTGTCCTTTCTCAGATCCTTCTCCCCTGTCGAGGGGGCCTTCTTTGTGGGGCTGCTTTCCACCAACCACGCTGAGAGCTGTGTGCCCACCTGCTAAGGGTCCCTTGAGCCGTGGGCCGGCCCTGGGTCCCTAGTGACCGTGTGGGGAGCAGCCTGTCCAGCAACACAGTAGGACACGGTGGCCTGGCCCGGGGAGCTGGGTGTCTTGGCCCCTCATCCAGCACATCTCTCCTGGGTCTCTGCCTTCTCAGGCCCCTGTGAGGTGCTGGGGCGTCCAGGGGACCGAGCACTCCGATCCCACGGAGCTCTGAGTGTGGGGTGGCGGCCACAGCATCGTGGGAGCGGAGGGGGCAGGCAGCAGGTTGCAGTCAAGGGCAGCGACTGTTAGCTGCCCCATAATAGCAGGGCCGGCCAGGGTACCTTATGCTCCAGTGGAACAGGCCCCTGGCCTTCCTGGCGCCCAGGGCTGACCAGAGGGGCTAAGGCACCGTCACAGTGTGGGGGTCCGGGGTGCATCCAGCCCGGCCTCTCCTCGGCTGGCGTGTGCCCAGGAGAAGTGAGGACACACGTGCACAAGGCCCCAGTCACCGCAGCCCAAAAGTGGGACCACTGTGCGGGATAAACGGACACGCTCGGCCCGCGCGGTGGGGTCTTACTCAGCCAGGGAAGGGATGGCCCCGGAGGGCGTCGCGCGGAGCGAAGGAAGCTGCTCACAAAGAGCACGGTGTGTGCATGTGATCGCATCTGCACGAAATGTCAGGACGGTTGGATCCGCAGAGGCGGAGAGTAGCTCGGGGGTTCCTTAGGGCGGGGGCGGGGGGAGACAGCCAGAGGACTCGGATTTCTCCTTGAGCCGAAGAAAATGCTCCAAAATTGATTGCGGTGATGCCTGCCGGTGTTTGTGAACGCACCGCAATTGTTGACTCGAGCACTTTAAGTGGGGAAATCGTATGCCACGTGAACTCCATCTCGATAAAGCTGTTAAAACAACAGCAAAGACGCGCGAGGGTCCCGGGACCTCCCACGGGGGCGGGCGTCTGTCCTCTTCGTTGCCACCGTGGTCCCTACGGTGGGCTAGGGTGGGGGGGGCCGTGGGAGGCCAAATGGGCCGGCATTTGGGGGTCGGCCCAGGGCTGGACTCCGGTTTGCCGCGGGAGGCCCGGGCCCTGCTCCCGACCTGGCCAGAGGCCTCCTCCCCTCCTGCCCTTCTCAGAGCCTTCCCAGAAGGATGTTTTTCCAGGGACCTGCTGAGCAAACGGCATTTGGACTGTGGCCTGGAAGCCTCGTGGGGAGGGACCCCGCATCCCCGCCCCATCTAGGAGTGGCCTGCTTCCTCTGGACACTCAGATCTGGCCGGAGCCTGGCCCTGCTGCTTCTCGGCCCCTCTGAGCCGTGGGATCCCAGGGCTGCCGGTCCCATGGGCTATCCCGGGTGTCAGCGAGGCTGCGTGCAGGGCCCGAGCCCCCGGGTGGCAGTGTTTTTATCACTAGAAGGGCCCGGGAGGGGCTCGGGCGGAACCTCATGTGGTCCTCCTGGGGACGGCCTGGGACCCTGGCTCAGTAGGAAGGGCCAGTGTGCGGAGCTGGGGAGGTCCAGGGCAGCGCGGCCTCGGCCTGAGGCCTTGAGACCAGCTTCTTCCAGGGCTCCAGCCAAACTCTGAGTGTAAGAGCTTGACTCCAAAGGTCCCTTTGGAGCCTGGAGGCTCAGAGAGCACAGCCCAGCAGCCCAGGAGGGCAGGAGGCCTCCTGGCGGGCATCTCGTCACACCCCTGGGCCCCCCTTCTGCTCCCTCGGCCCCCGGCCCCTAATTATAACCACACTTCCCACAGCTAGCCCCGGCTCGGCCGAGCTCCACGCCATCCGGATCTGGTTGGGGGGCGGGGGGAGTTTTCCCAGAAACGGGACTGTGAGTCACCAGCCAGCCCAGGAAGTGGCCGCCTCCTGTCCAGCCAGCTGACAACTAGGCCTCGATTTGGACCGTAGAGTGAGAGGCCGTTCACACTTGACCTCAGAGTTGACCGAGAGCCTCCTGCACCCGGGAGCTCCTCGTAGGCGGGCTCGCCAGGCAGCAGCGGGTTGATCTGTGGGAGCGGCAGGCCCTGGGGGCAGGAGAGGGCCCCGGGGACCCCTGGGGGGATGTGGGAGGAAGGGCCTTCCCAAGGGGACCAGCTGGTGGGGAGCACTGAGGTCAGAGCAGACAAAGCCCAGAAGAGAGGCCCAGTGGCTGAGCTAGACCGCTTCCCAGGCTGAAATTCGGGGACCACCGCAGCGGAGCCCAGGCCTTCATCAGCTCCGGCGACCAGAGCAGCCCAGGGCCCCGCTTTCCCGGCACTCGAGGCCCCTCCACTCCTGTCCTGCGGCCAAGCTTCCCCTGAGCACCCTCCTCCGGCCCTACCTCGGGACCTTGCCCAGTCTCTCCCGCTCCCGGGAACGTGTCCTTTGGCTCCGGGCAGCCTCAGTGTGCCCGGGGAGACTGAGGCCCATTGGTCCGAGGGGTCCCTCCACAAGGCTGACCCCTGCTTGCCTCACCAGCCCGGGCATCCCCGTGTCCCGAACCTGGCCGCAGGGCGGGGGTCTGCACATCCTCCCGGTGTCCCGGGAGCACACCCCTCCACCCCGCTTTCCAGAGCCCCAGCCTGGGGTGTGGGGCACCTGGCAACCCCTGCATCCTCTCAGCACCCCCCCACCCCACCCACCGGGGCAAGAATTTCTCCATCACATGCCTGGCCTTGGCTCTCCCTCCAGAGGGGATGGCGGTGGGAAAATGTCGAGGGGCTTGGCTCTCCCCCCACCATGTTCCTGAAGGCCAGGGAAGTGAGTCCTCCCCGACCCCCAGCCGACGGCAAATTCCAGAGCCCCCTCCCTTCCTCCCCAGCTGAGTTATCCTTCCCGATGGAGCCGATTTCCTCCTCGGCTCAGGCCCTCCTCCCGCGCCTGCCTCCAGAAAGACCAATTAAGACTGAAGCGGGGCCGGGTCGCAGGCCAGCTCCTGTGTTTCCAGCTGTGCAAACATTCTGCTCCCCGCAGGGCGACGAGTGGGGGGGCTCTGGACCCAACTCCTGGCTGTTGGGCGGTGGCCAGGGTGGGGGATTAGGAGCCGGGGGCTCGGGCCCCCTCCTGCCTGCAGTAGCCTGGACTCCATCCTGCCCTGTCCCGACGGGGATTTGTCACCGTGGTTGGATTTAAGCGGTGGCCAGAGAGGGTGGCATGGGGAGACCCTCAGGGCTGTCGGGGGTGAGGGCGAGAGCTCTGGGCCACCACGAGGGTGCAGAGGAGCGGGGAGAGTGACAGGATTTGGATCTGGCCGTGTCCCTGCGCTCCCCCCCCCCCCCACCGGACCCAGGCAGGCCCGGGAGACACGGTCCCTGAGGAGGGAGGCCAGAGTGATGGAGCGTGGGGCTCTGAGCCCAGGACAGCACCCGAGGCGGAGAGCGGACACGTCCACCCGTGCCTGTGCCGTCTGCGGGCTCTTCTGGAACGGGGCCCTCACCAGGCGAGCTGCTGGTGCAGAAGGAACGGCCAGTATCTCAGGCAGGCGCGGGGACCGGAGCGGGTCCAGAGCCGGTCTCCTCTGGGAGGGTTTAGGAGCTGAAGGTGCCAGGACAGTGGTTCCTGAGCCCCCGAGGAAGGAGGCGGGGCAGCTGGCTCGAGGACTCGACGAGCCCAGGGTTCGGGGCTGGGGTCGCTGGGAGAGGCAGCCCCACTGGTGGAGTCAGCCCACGGGGAGCCGGCTCCGGGTGGGTCTGTGCTGGGGCTGCCGTGTGGACGAGCTGCGGGGTTCAGGAACGAGCCCCCGGCCCCGGTGCTGGCTGTCGGCGAGCTTCGCGGTGGGGGGGGGGGGGTGGGGGCTGGTTGGAGCCGTGGGACTTTGGTGTGAGTCTCGGTGCCTCGCGGAGACCGTGAGTGACAAAGGGACCTCGGGAGAGGAGGCCCCGTGCGGCTGGGTGACCTTCCGCGAGTCTGCCTCTCTGGTCCCGAGAGCCTCACCTGTGAGCTGGGGGCAGCTGTTCATAAAGGGGATTGTGGACAAGAGGAGGCTCCCCTATCAGGAGCATTTGCCGGATTAGGGGTTATCAGGGGTCTCCCCAAAACAGCTGGCGTCTGAGCCTGGCCCCGGTGCTCGGCTGCTCCCTGGATGGGGCCGAGCGGGAGCGAACCCGCGAGGGCTGGAGACAGGTGCAGAGCCAGCCAGGAAGGGCTGGGTAGAGCACCGCGTTGCAGGGCAGTCAACTCCCCGCCAGCCGCCAGCCGAAACGGGAGAAAGGACACGGGGGCCCAGGCCTGCCCGGCCCGAGGCAACACACTTCTGTGGCTGCCCCGGCCCCCCCTGCCAGGGGCCCGGGATGGGAACTCCCGGGCGGGGGTGGGGGGGGCGAGGGCGAGAGTGGGGTGATAGTCTGCCTGGCTAATTACTGCGGGAGAGGCGTGGGAGAGGGTCCGGTCGGAACGGGGATTCATTCTTTCAAAGGAAAAGATGCTGTGAACTCAGGTTTATTGTCGGGCAAGATGCGTAGGACCCGCTGTAAAATGGGAGGAAGAAAGGCGGCCGCGTCCAGGGCGGGCTGGCTCTGTGGGAACCGTCCCGGGCGGCCGGGGGGCAGGGGCGGGGGGCGGCCGTGCCAGCGGCGGGACCTCTGTTTCCCCTCTTCCCGCCTCCGCGTCTGCCCGTCCGTCTACCCTGAGCAGGTACGGCCTGGCTGTTCTGCAATGAGGCACCTTGAGCTGCCAGCAGGAAGCCCCCACACAGTACCGTCTGTCCTGCTTCAGCAGCCGGTCCTCACCGGGTGACCCTCCCCTCGGGGAGCTCCCAGGCCAGAGCCCTCCCCCTGCACGCTGACCCAACAACGTGAGCACCCTCACCCCTTCTGTGGGTGAAGAAACCGAGGGGATCGGCAAGTATATAGGGAGGGCCTGATGTGCACCGAGTCCAGCGGAGAAAGGCGAGGAAGAGCCTGCTGTCCCCAAACTGCCCCCGAGGGGCTACTGCTGGGTGGGGCGAGGCCCAGCGTGGCTGTGAGCCGAGGGTAGCAGCAGGTAGGGCAGGGGTCCCCTTCTAGGGAGGCTGAGACCCCTTCTAGGTGGTGTGGTCCAAGAGGGCTTCCTGGAGGAGGAGGAAGAATTTCGGGGGCCCCTGGAGGCTGGACGTCTCCTTGTGGACCCTAGTTTCCTCCCCTGTGAGATGAGAAAAGAGGCCTGTCTTATTTGCTGCATGCGATTTTTATAGAAAGGAGCAGATGTGCCCCTGGACAAGACGGCAGAAGAGGCTCTTCCCCCCCGTGCGCCTCTGTTACGCCATTTGCAAAACGGACCCCGGAGTCATCGTATCCCGGTGACGGCCGGCAACCTAGAGGCCGAGCCCTGGGCGGACCAAGGCTGGCTGGTGCCAGGCACCACCCCTGGCCTGTCTCGCGGAGCCCGGGAGGCAGCTTCGGGGACTCGCCAAGGGCTCGTGACACCGGGCCGTCAGAGGTCTGCACCCCGATGAGGCCCCGGCCGGGAGAGCCGGTCTCTGCTCACTTCCCGTAAGGCCGACGGCGACGGCGAAGCAAAGAGGAAGTGGGGCCCGGTGCAATTCGGTCCTTCGTGTCTGCGATCTCGGGAGCTTGTGAAATGAATGGGGGCCGGAAAACCGGCTGCCTGTGGTGCCTCACGCAACGAGCGGGCCCAGGGGTCACCCAGGAGGCGAGCCATGGCCACGGGTCACCCCCCACCCGGCTGTGGCCTGGGCCGGCCAACGGGATCCCAGCGTCTTTGGCTCTGCTGGCCTCGGAGGCCCGTGCCCGCCCCAGCTTCAGCGCCCCCCCGCGCTGGGCTCCCGGGGGCCAGGCCATCCCCCACCCACACGTGCGGCCACCATCCTCCCTCTGAGGGAGGCCTGCCCCGGTCACGTTGCCCTTGCTGCCTGGATACCCCCTGTGCCCCCAGGAGTGACGGTCCCTCCAGAGGACAGCCCTGGAGAGGGGGTGCAGGGGCTGCGGACTAGCACCGAGGCCCCCCTGGGCCCAGGCTAGGTTGGGCCTGGGGTTGGGAGGGGCTGTTTGAGACCTAGTTATCCAGGCTCCCTGACGGGGTGCTGGACACAGAGCCCAGAGCCCCCAGGCCAGCCGGTCACCAGGGGCCGCTGCGTGACCTCACTCGGCCCAGCTTGGGCACTGGGGCGGGGTGCCCCAGGCGTTCCCGGCCCGCCCGATGCCCGCTATCTAGGGCAGCCGCGCCCGGCCGGAGATAGCTGTCCAGAGCAGAGATAGGCTGGGAACGCAGAGGCGAGGCCGGGCCGCTAGAAGGGCTGAGGGCGCTGGGAGGCCAGGGCGGCAGCAGAGCAAGGGCTTGTGGGGCAGAGAGCAGGGCCCAGCCCGGAGCGTGGCATCTGGCCGCCTGCCTGGGGAGCCCTCCTCCGCGACCCTGGCACCGGCTGTCGCTGCTCTGGCCACACCGTCCACAGGCCTGGCCGGTGCTCCGTCCGGGAGGGAGCTGTGGGGGACTGGGGACATCGCGCTCCCACGGCGCCGCCCCCACGGGCGCTCCCGCCGAGCAGCTCTGCCCGGACCGCTGGCTCGAGCCGGTGCCCGAGGCAGGGTCTCGTCCGTGCCAAGGCCAGCGTGGGACTTGTGCCCTGCGGAGGGGGAAGGCGACACCTGTCACACGCCCGCCCGGAGCCCCGGGGGCCTGGCCTGGGCTTCGAGAGAGCGGAGCGGGGCCTGCCCGACTCCCAGGGGAGGATCCCAGAAAGCCCCTCTTCCCACGCAGAAGGCCCGCAGGGCCCCCACCTCCACCCACCCCGCTGCCGCTCCCGCTACCCTGGAATGTGTGCTGTGGCAGAAACCCCCAAATCGAATTCAGGCCCCAACATGCCCCCCCCCGACGTCCCAGGCTCGTCTCCCTGGGAAGGGCAGCCGGTGGGGACAAGACCTCAGGGAGACCCGTGCGCTCTCGGGGGAGACTCAGTGCGCACTGTCCTAGCCTGCCTCCCAGGAAAAGGCACTGGTCGCACGGACCCCCTGCCCTGAGGCCCCCCGGGCCCCACAAAGGCTGGGTCCCACCGGGGGGTAGGGTGTGAAAGAAGGGATCTGGGTCTGAAGCAGCCCCACTCCTACACCTCAGTCTCACCACCTGCGAATCAGACATCTGCCCAAGAACCTCGCCATCTAGACGCCTCGGGCGGGCACCCCCAGCCTCGGGTGAGGGGGGCAGCCTGTGGCTTCCCTGCCTTCTCCGGCACCGGCCCCCCACATTCGGGACCCACGCGTTTGTCTCCTGGGAACAGGCTTTCAGGTGGGGCCCATGGGAGAGGGACCCCGGGTGCACCGGGTTCTGCCCGGGCATGTCCAGGAAGCTTCTCCAGGACAGGTGAGATCAGAGCTGGGGAGAAGCGGCAGGTGTGGGTGGGTGAATGCGAGTCAGGGGCCCCCAGGACTTTCCGACCAGAGGCCCAGCCTCGCTGCCCCTTCCTGCTCCTCCTGGGCGGAGAGACAGGCGGCCTGGTGCCCCTGGCTTCCTGTTTCCAGACCTGTCCATCGCGGGTGGGACCGCTGACAGGGGCCTTCCTTCCTCCACTTGCAGATGGAGAAGCAACAGAGGAGACCGGAGATAACCAAGCCCTGGGCCCCCTCCCTGCGGGGGCGGGGGGGCTGCTGGACAGGGTCCCCACAGGTGGGCTCAGTGGAGGAGGGGAGCCGTCCCTCCACACCGGGGCCAGGTGTGCTGGCCAGGTGCTGCTCTCCCCGCCGAACCTGGCAGGGTCGCCCTGTGTGATTGTGCAGGTTGCGCACTGCTAACAGGACTGGCGGCCCCGCCTACATGAGGCATCTTCCTAAAGTGCTTTCTAGAGTGGCTCAGACCCGGCGCGGCAACCCCCACCCCCTGCTGCCTGCTCCCCTGCTCATCCGAAGGGCTCCTCTGTCCCGGCCCCACCCACCATGGCTCTCCCCTGGTCTCAGTTTCCCTGCACGTAGGCCCTGCCGGCTCTGCTCCCCCGCTGCTTCTGCCGCCTCTCCTGGGCTTCGGTCACATTGTGCTGCCTGGTCCCGGGTGAGACATCTCTCCCCCCTGACCCCGGGACCGGGGTGAGGAGCACCCAGGTCCAGGGGGGCCTCTGGGCAGGGCCCAGCACAGTCCAAGGGCGGAGGACCACGCACTGATGGAGGGGTTCCCCTCCTTCAGCCCCTGCCCTGGGTCCCTGAGGCCCCCTGCCACCGTCCTGTGGGAACAGAGCCGAGACTTTCTGTGCAGGGGCCTAGGTGTCCCCATGACCCCAACCTGGGCCGTGTCCACCCACACACAGGTGCAAACCCTGCCCTGACTCCCAGCTACATCTCTGCCCTCGGCCCCCACTCCCCTCACGCAGGGCCTGGACCGCCTCTTCCAGGGAGCCCCCTGGGGTTCCTGGGCAGAGCCCATGTGTCTCCCAGGGTTGCGGGAGTCCTGAGGGGCCTCTGTGGGGCCTAACTGGGCTCTTGAGACGTTTGAGGCCTAGGGGACATGGCACGCCCTCCACCGGGGTCCCACTATGGGGCGGCCGTGCTCGCTGACGCCGCCGGGCTCTCGGGTCTGCCCGGCCCATCCTCCCAGGCAGCTCAGAGTTCGGAGAGCGGGCACATGCCCGGGCAGGGCCCTCTGCGGCTGGCAGAGAGCTCCGAGAGCGGCACTCCTATCCCCCCACTGGCTCATGCCCCCTCAGGGGTCAGCGTTCAGGGAGGTGCACACCCACAGGTCACACCCTCCTGGCTCCGGGCCCCCTCTTCCTTTCTCCCTCCTTGCCTCCAGCAAACCAGGGATGCCAAAAGGACCCGGCGCCACTCAGGACACAGAGACTGGACCTCGGTGCCCCTGGGCCCCGAGGGACCACCGAGGAGCTGACGGCCCTCTCTCTTCCCCTCGTGTTGGGGAGCAGGGACCTCTCGAGGGGCGCCCCTTAGGCCTGCACACCTGTCCCCAGGGGCCAGCCCAGCTTCGACTTCGGGGACCCTGGCCAGGGAGGAAATGCTCTGGCGACTGGCCTCTCTGCAGACCCTGGCCAGACGGGGCCAAATTGCCCGCTTCAGGCTCCTGGTGGAGACGGCACCGAACACCTGCTGAGCGCAGCTTCTCAGGGCGGGGGCGGGGGCGGGGGCAGCTGCAGCCGGGGGCCGGGCCCGGAGGGGCCGCGATGGCAGCGGCCCGCAGGCCGGATCCTGGAAGGGCCGGGGCTGGGGCTGGCCTCCCCTGGGCACAGGGAGGGTGGGGACCTGCTGGTAGTCACAGCCCGGCCACCTGCCACACCACCCGCCTCAGCTCAGTATTTTCTCACGCTCGGAGCTGGCAGCGGGGAGCCCGCCAGGCCGGGACTTGTCCGCCTGATCCCGGGAAGGTGGGCGAGGCTTTCCTCTGGGCCCCGGGGGCAGGGGCCAACGCAAGTCCAGACGCGGCCTGGGACGGGGGGGTAGGTTTGCAACACCGGCTGAGCAGCTGCCCAGGCCGGCCCACGCGGGCACGCGTCCCGGCCCGCCCGGCTCGCCCTGGCACCCGCCCCTGCCGGCGAGGGCAGGGGACACGAGCCGGCAGGGGGGAGAGACGTTCCCATCCTCCTTAGATTGGATCCAGGCACCTGGGCCAAGGCCCTGCCCCTCGCTGGCCCTCAGTTTCTCCCCTTTGAAACTGAGGATCGTTGATCGAGGCCAGTCGGGACGCCTACGTGGGGTGATGCGCGCACCGGGCTCGGCACCTCGTCAGAGCTGCGGTGCGGTCACCTTGCTGACCTCAGATTTCCGCTCCGGAGGGTGGGAGGCTGGGACCGGCCACCGTGGCGCTGCGGGGAGCCTCCCACAAGAAAACCACGTGCTTAAGGTCCTCATCCTCCTGGTGTCCTGGCTGTGCCCTTTTGGGACATAAAGTGAAGCATTCCTAAGGGCCCCCCTGGGATGAGCTGGGGGCACAGAGGCCTGTGGCCTCTGATCCCTGGGCCTCACGCAGCCCCGGGCTGAGATGTGGGATCCATCCGGCCAGAGCCTGGGGGCTTCCCCTGCCAATGGGGCCCCTGCGCCCGTCACCAGCCAGTCCTTCAGGAGCAGCCGATCCCTCTGGTGACAGACCGTGATCCCTGAGCAAACCCATTTCATTTGAGGTCAGGCCAGCACGTGGGTCTCTGTGCACCCCACCAGGTCCCAGGGCCGGTCTGTGGCTCCTCTCTGGGCACCGCCCCTGCAGGGCTAGTGGGGACCCAGGCCAGCGGAAGCTTCCAGGCACCCCTGGCTGGGCAGACTTGGCACAGTGAGTGTTCCGTCTCGCCCGCCCGCCTCACTGGGCAGGAAGGTGGGCACCGGGACACGGGCCTCTGGGAAAGGGGACCCCACAGGCTCAAAGCTGCTTCTGCAAGAGTCTCGGCTGTCGTCAGAGGCTGGGAGGGTGAGACGCGGGTCCCCCGGGAGGCGGCCCCATGACACCCCACTGCTCTCCGGCACCCCCCGGGGCAGGCGTGGGAATGTGACTAGCAGGAATAAGCCTGCCCCCCGGGACTCAGCTGCTGGGCCCCGGCCAGGAACGCTCTGATCCAAAGAGGAAGCGAAGGGCCCTACGGCAACTCGGCGTGAGCCCCTGGGGGCAGACACCGGCGGATCCCGGGCTGAGCCCCGATCCCAGCCACATACTGAGTCGTCACCCCAGGGACACACTGACCCTTGACCGTAGCCACGGGCTGATCCCTGACCCCAGTCACAACTTGACTCATCACCCCGACCACAGACTGAGCCCCAACCTCGGTCATGGACTGATCTCCAGTCCCAGCTGTGGAGTGAACCCTGACTCCTACCAGGCCCCCGTTCCCGGGTGCAGACTGACCCTGGCTCCGAACAGAGTCCCGGCTTCATCCTTGCGGGTCTCAGACTGCACCTTCACCCCCTTCCGGGCTGTTTGCGTCCTCACCCCCAGACCGAGACCACCCTGGGCTGCATTAGCAGAGGCCAAGCCCCAGAGTCCAGAAGGCGACAGTCTAGTCTGCTGGGTGCTATGTCCCCTCCTGGTCCTGCACTTTCAAAGGGGACTCAGACCAGCTAGAGTGGAGTGCAGGGGGCAGACCGGAGTCCAGAGGGAGCGGGGGCTGGGGGGCGAGGAGGTGAGAGGCTTGGGCCCCCCCCCGGGACCCACTGTTTGCTAAGTACTCTCTACTCTCTGTGTATCTTCCTGGCAGGGGGGTGGAGAGTGCCCGCCTGGCTTTTCGGAAGGGGAACCTGGCTAGACAGGGTCGGTGGTTTGCGGATGTGCACGTCACGTGACCCAAGTCGGTCTGACCCAAAGCCCGAAGCCCGGACAGTCAGCTGCTTGCCGGAGACAGACCTCGGCCCCGTCCTGCACAGACACCTGCTGTGGGGGCAGGGGCTGCCCTGAGTGGATGGGCTGCCTTCAGGGGAGGGAGGTGCAACCAGAGACCAGCGGGCTGGGGAGTCCGAGCCTGGCCCGGTCCCCGGGGGTCAGCCCGGGCTCTTAGGTCCTCTCGGCCACCAGCTTCGGCTCCTTGGACCTCCCAGGGTCCAGACTGGGAATCCTGCGCTTGGGGGGGTGGGGGGGGGGCGGCAGGGGAGAAGCTGTGTATTCGCGGCCCTGATCTCTGTGCCTTATCGCTGCCTGTTTGCCCATCGAGAGTTCAAACACGGCAGAGGTCACAGGGGGTGTAGGGAGAGGCTGACAATATTTGCTCAGTCTCTCCCAGCAGTGTTACAAATAGCAAGGGGCGTCTCAGCTTGGGGGGGATCCCCCACGGGCACCAGATGCCAGGTGGTGTTCCTGAGTGTTGACATTCCCCAGCTCCAAGGTTGGCTTCCCATAGCGATGGACCACGAGGGCGCGGCTGGAGGGGCTCTTTCTCATAGGAAAGCCCTGAGAAGTGGCCACACCCCACGCCGTCCCAGCTGGCACCTGGACGGTGGGAAAATCCCCTTGGAGCATCCGGGGCCTGGGCTGGCCGTCAGGTCCCGGCCCCCCCCCCCCACTCCCCCCCCCCCCCCGCCCCGTGCTGCCACCAGCACTGTCTAGGGCCGGGGCAGAGAGGTCCCTGGAGGAGGCCGGGTCCAGCCCAGGCCGGTGCCCATCCAGGGCTCCGTGCTCTAGGCAGCGTACTCTGGGGGGTAAGGCACTGGAAGGTTCTGCGAGCTTGGGCGGTGTGTAACCTGTGCAGCCTCAGTGTCCCGGCTGTTAAGTGGGGTCCTTACGGGCCCCACACCACGTGAGTGTGGGGAGACTGAGCCCGGCAGACGCGCGCCACCTCACCCCCACAGGCTGCCCCAGCCCCGAGCCCATGCCCTCTCCCCGAGGCACCCTCAGCAGGCCAGCCCCCAGCCACTCCACAGCTGCTTTTCCTTCTGGGTTTACTGGGCCTTAATCATCATCACCCAGTTTATGTGGCCTCTGGGTGGCTTCAAAGCCCTCCTGGTACCAGCAGCATAGGGAGCCCTCTCAGTGCCCCCAGGGACGGGCATCTGCCTGTCGCTCCTCGAGGCCGATGGAGCCCTGGGGCCAGCTCACAGGCTTTAGCGTTAAGGGAGCCAAGGAGTGAGTCAGGGACCCGCCTGTGCTCAGGGCCTCGGAGGGCCAGGGGGGCCCCCACACCCCCGTCACAGCTGGCGCCGCGTGGGGCCTGGGCCAGGCTCACAGGTCTGGGCAAGCGGGCCGGTCCCAGGCAAGGGAGCCGGCGTGGCCAGCGTGGGGCTGGGCAGCTCAGGGCCAGGCTACAGCGAGACCCGGGCGCACCCCTGCATCGGTGAAAACCAAAAATAGTGAAATAGTGAAAATGAGGACTTTATGGCTGCGTTGGTCTCAGAATAAATATATTAATGTCATATGCGAAAGCGTTTTCTTGTCCTAAAGGCTTCATATTTTTTTCTCCCGATTTTGAAAGACACTAAAACATGACCGTGAGCCCCTGAAAGTCTCTTGGGCCCCGGTCCTTGGTCTTGGGGACTTGGGGGCGCAGAGCGGGGGGGGGCACCTGGGCTGGGGGTCAGGGAAGCAGCTCAGAAGGTGTGACAGCAGAAGCAAGACCCAGATTGGAGAGGAGCCGCGAGGGAGGAGAGTGGCTCCGGGTGGGGCCTCTCGGGGAGCCACCTTCTCCCGGGGCTGGGATTGCTTGAGGGGAGGGGGGGGGGACGCAGGGGACCCAGGGGGGTTAAGCAGGAGGCGCTGGACAGGTGGGGGCGGGGGGTGAGGGTGGGGGGCCCAGGTCACAACCCGAAGTCGGGGCGGATGCTTCCGCAGGTGTTGGGGGTGAGGCAGGGGTCCCCGCAGGAAAGGGGCTGGCTGCCGGTGAGGGGGAGATCAGGAGGCTGGCTTAGCCCCAAGCCTCACTTTCTACACCTGCACAATGAACAGTTGGGCCAGAGGGGCTTCGGAGAGGCTCCCGATGGCTCACGGGAGGAACCGGGCCCACGGTGGGGGAGGCGGCGGTTATCTGGGCTGAAGGGCCTTCGCCCAGCATTCCAGGAGGAAGATGGGGTGAGGGTAGGGGCAGGGCGCCTCGCCGTACCCCCCCCTGCACTGAGGCCTCCCAGCTGCAGAGCTCTGCCTGCCCTCCGCCCTCCCCTCCTGGGGCTTGCCTCCCAAGGCCCAGCAGCCCGCCCCTCCCCCGCATGCAAGGCCCTCCCCTCCCCCCTCCCCCCTCCCCCCTCTGGCTCCTTTGGCCAAACTGCCATCAATCAGGCCGCAGGCAGCACCTGCCGGTCTCTTTCCCACGTTCCCCTGCCTGCCCCGCCTCCCTCGGGACCCAGGGGAGCACCGGCACCCAGCAGCCCCTTGAGGACCCCGAGGCAGGACTGACCAGGCCTGGAGGCTGCAGGAGAGCCCCCGACCCGAATAGTTACCAGGAGAAGCCAGGCCCTGCACAGCCTGGCCTGGAACTAGCAACCCATTTCACAGAAGAGAAAACTAGGGCTCCCCCGGTCTCCCCTGTCCTTGGCTTTGCACCTGCAGGGGAGAGGGACACAGGTGGGAGAGGGCCGGAGACCCCAGACGGACGGGGGTGGTGAGGAGGGGGGCTCCTTGTGCTCACTGAGATGTGCTTAGGGGAGCTGGGCAGGTGGGGAGGGGCTGTGCCTGCTTCAGGGCTGTCTGTTCTGGGGTTCCCTGCATCCTGTTGGGGGGACCCCGGGGCTAGCCCAGGCACTGCTCCAGCCAGCTCCCTACTCTGCACCCGTGTTTCCCAGGCAGCCCCGATCCTAAGCACAGACTGGACCACCCAGGGTCCGGCCCTCAAAAGTTTTCCAGCAGCTTTTTTCTTGGCAAACAAAGGCCCTGCTGACCCTATGCTGCTGCTCTAATTTGGGGGACCGGGGCTGGCATACCCCACCCCCCGCCCACCTTTGCAAGACAGAAGCACTCCTTAGCCTGCGAGGCCCTTCCTCCTCAGGGCTCCCCAAACCCCAATTCACCCCACCCGACCAGGGGCCTGAGCACCGCAGGGAAGAGGGAGAGTGTTGGCTCCCTCAGGCCTGGCCTCCTCCCCAGAGCCCCAGCCCTATCTCCCTTCCCAGGGACAAAGCTCCCAGCCACTGGCCACGGAAGACTGGGATCCCCACCTGCTCTGCCCCTCCTGAGCCCTAAGCCCCCAGACTCCCCTCTCTGCCCATCATCTCTCCAGCTCCGCCCTGCCTGGGCGGGTCCCACTGCCCCCCTCCCCCAGACCAGGGGGAGGGTCCCCGTGCTCTGGTGTCTGCCTCTCACCTGGCAGGTGCACCCTGGGTCCTTGCCCTCAGGCTTGTCCCTCCCAGCCCCCAGCCCCTCCCCCAAGGGTGATTTTAGTAAGACTGTGGGTCGTGAAAACAGCTCAGCGAGGCCTGGCAGCGCCCCCACACTTCAGATAGCTCTTGGGGCTCAGCCCTCCGCCCAGAGGAACAGTCTCTTCCTGCAGAGCCCTCCCCATCGCAGCCCTGCACCTGCCCACAGGATCTGTTCCCCAAGCTCCAGACGCCACCTGGCGGGCCAAGTTGACACTGCGGGGGCTCCTTCTACTCAGCCCTTGATAGCCATGTGGGGGCCGGGGAGAGGAGGGGTTCAAGGAGGAGAGGGGACCGGAGGGGAGGGGGTCAGGCGGGGAGGGGCTGAGATGAGGAGGTGGCTCAGGAGGGGAGGGGCCCAGATAAGAGGGATCAGAGGAATCCTGTGAGACGTGGATAGTTTGAGGAGCCTTAGGCACACACACACACACACACACACACATGCACACACGGCTGTTCCTGGGCCGCACTGCCCACCCATACTCTACTTCCCCACCACAAACCCCTGACTATGGGCAGCTCAGCTTCAGCTGCCCAATCCCAGAGAACCTGCAAAGGGTGACCTGGGGGTGGAGGCCATGTGGGTTATGGGAACCCCAAGGTCTGGATGACGGCAGAGCCTGGTGAGACAGGGACCCCTTGCTCAGACAGTCTGAGGCAGGGACTGGGAACCCTGGATTCCACGTCTGGCTGCCCCCGCAGCCCCACTGCAGGAGGAAGGGGACCCAGGACCCTCTCCCCAGACAAAGCCTGGTCCAGAGTCAGGACCCCGGACAGAGCGCAGACCTGCCCCTCCTGAGGACCCAGGATAATCAGAACAGCCTTATATCTATTAAAGAGATCCCATTCATCATTTAAAATCTCGCCTCAAAGAAAACTCGTCCAGATGGCTTCGCCGGTGAATGCGACCAAACATTCATGGAAGAAACATCGATTCTACACCGACTGTAACAGAAAATAAAATTCAGTGAGGCCACCATATCCCAAGACCAAAATCAGACAAGACACCACAAGAAAAGAAAATTGTAGGCCAATGTCTTTCATATACATGGACACAAAAATCTTTTAACAAAGTATTGGTAAATCGAATTGACCAATCTATAAAAACGGTTCTACACTTTGACCGGGAGGAGTTTATCCAGGGAATGCGAGGCTGGTTCAACATTCTAAAACCGATGAGCGGTGCCTGGGTGGCTCAGTCGGTTGAGCATCCAACTTTGGCTCAGGTCATGATTTCATGGTCTGTGGGTTCGAGCCCCGCGCCGGGCTCTGTGCTGACAGCTCGGGGCCTGGAGTCTGCTTCAGAGTCTGTGTCTCCCTCTCTCTCTGCCCCTCTCGTGCTCACACTCTGTCTCTCAAAAATAAATAATAAAAACATTAAAACAAATAAAAGATACAGAAAACCGATGAAAGTAACCACTCTATTGATAACCAAGAAAATCCCTGTGATGTAATTGACGGATGAGCAAAGACATTTGACGAAACGCGGCACCACTCATGGTAAGAATCAAAAGATGTGGTGCCGTATGCAGACCCTCCCTCAAAAGACAGAGACAGCTGCTGGAACTAATAAGAAAATTTAGTAGGGTTGAGGAGTAAAGGGTCGGTTCAGAGAAATCAATTACACGACGCATTGGGATGCGGCCTTTAATTCATTTTTGTTTAAGTTTATTTATTTGTTTATTTTTTTTTTAACATTTTTTATTTTATTTTTGGGACAGAGAGAGACAGAGCATGAACGGGGGAGGGGCAGAGAGAGAGGGAGACACAGAATCGGAAACAGGCTCCAGGCTCCGAGCCATCAGCCCAGAGCCCGACGCGGGGCTCGAACTCACGGACCGCGAGATCGTGACCTGGCTGAAGTCGGACGCTTAACCGACTGCGCCACCCAGGCGCCCCTTATTTGTTTATTTTGAGGGAGAGAGAATGTGTGGGGCAGAGAGAGAGGGAGGCACAGGATCCGAAGTGGGCTCCAGGCTCTGAGCAGTCAGCACAGAGCCTGACGCGGGGCTCGAACTCACGGACCGGGAGATCATGACCTGAGCCAAAGTCGGACTTAACTAAGCTTAACCGACTGAGCCACCCAGGCACACCTTTATTTGAGATTTTTGTTTGTTTGTTTGTTTATTTTTGAGAGAGACAGAAACAGAATGAGAGTGGGTTGGGCAGAGAGAGGGAGGCACAGAGAGGGAGGCACAGAATCCGAAGCAGACTCCAGGCTTGAGCAGTCAGCACAGAGCCCGACGCGGGGCTCGAACTCACAGACCGTGAGATCATGACCTGAGCCGAAGTCGGACGCTTAACCGACTGAGCCACCCAGATGCCCCTTGATGTAGTTTAACAAACATTGTTTTTATTTTTACATTTATTTATTTTTGAGAGACAGAGAGAGAGAGAGAGAGCACAGCAAGGGAGGGGCAGAGAGAGAGGGGGAGACACAGATTCCAAAGCAGGCTCCAGGCTCCGAGCGGTCAGCACACAGCCCAACGCGGGGCTCGAACCCACGAACCACGAGATCATGACCTGAGCTGAAATCAAGAGTCGGACGCTTAACCGACTGAGCCACCCAGGCGTCCCGGAAAGTGACATTTTACAACATTTTATATTTTACAGCGACCAAAACATCACATACATAGGAACTAAAATAATATATATATATATATAAAACAACAACCAGAGAAGAATTTCAAATGGAAAACTTTACTGAAGGTAGGAAGGCCTCAGATGTTAGAGAGAGAGATTAGAAAACTCTGTATTTCTAAGATAATAAAAGACAACCCAATTTTTTGAAGCGAGCAAAATATCTGAGTGGGCGTTTCACAAGAAGAGAGGTGCAAATGGCCGGTGACTCACGGAAGGTGCCGGACACGGGTGGTCATGGGGGTAATGCAAATTAACTGACGGTGGGGTCCCAGCACGCGCCCGGTGGCGGAGCTGAAATCCACAGGCTGGCAAGGCCGCCTCGCGGTAAGGAGGGTGAGCTCCAGAGCGCACAGATTTTGCCGGCGGGAGCCTAAAATGACACACCCACTCACGGACTCCTTGGGAGACTCTTACTGAGTTCGGTAAGAACTGAGGGTCTGCCCCAGTGGGCCTGCCCCAAACCCCGAGCGGCTCAGCTCCCCGGCATGCGTCCCAGAGAAACGAAACCACGTCGCTGCATCGCTTACCTGCTTCGGCGTAGCAAATCGCCACGGGCTTGGCGGCTGAAAGCAGTACCCGCTGCTTAGCTCACGGGTCTGTGGGTCCGAAGTCCCGTGTGGCACCGGACTCACAAGGGCGCCATCCAAGGCCAGCCGGGCCGGGCTTACCCGGAGGCTCGGGGAACAGTCGGCTTCCACGCGCGTTCAGGTTGTGACCAAAGCCGGCCTTTGCTTTTAGGACCCAGGCCCCCGCTTCCTTGCTGGTTGCTGCTGTGCTCCTACAGGCCACCCTCGTTCCGCGGCTGATGCACCCTCTGTATTTAAAGCAGCAGAGCTCTTCTCTGGCTCCCCTCCCCGCCTGCAGAGAAAACCCTCTGCTCGTAAGGAAACCGTGTGATGAGATTATTCTCACCCGGACGACCTCCTCTGTCCCCGTGATGCAATTTGATGATAGGAGTAACCCCCACCGCGCTCAGGACGGAGGGTTCAAGGGCCGGCGCTAGAATCGGCCTCCCACAGTCACCGACGGCCTGTGCGAGAATGTTCCGGGAAGCCAAGGCACAGAAGCCCTCGAAATGTCCGTCGGCAGGTGAGCAGCTCGGCACACGAACCACGGCCGCTCAGGGGACGTACTCGGCACCGAAAAGGACCTTAACGGGGATGAGCGCCCAGGACTGCCCCGCGGGACGACAGGGTAGCGGCTCGGGAGCCACCGCACGGGATCCTGACACTGTTGTCTCTGTTGGAGCGGGGGAGGGGGGTGCTGGCATGACCCGTGTCGCGAAGGGTCACCACAGCGCACTCACATCGGCCGCGTGTAAACGCAGGGGTCCTGCGGGCGTCCGTGCACATCCACCTCCCCGCTCTGCCGGCGAGAAGGCCTAGAAGCGCGAGTCCCCAACCGCGACTGGCACACCCGCACCCCGACCTCGTGTCCAGGGGCGATGCCCGGTGTGCCCCCGACACGGCAGGGCGACGAGGGCACCTCGGCTCCGGGGTCTCCCACACCCCCGCCCCGGTCCCGGCACGAGGAACACATCAGACAGATCCCAGCTGAGGGCCGTTCTGCGAACCGCCTGGCCCGACCTTCCCGGAACCGACAAGGTGGTCAACACCAAGGGACTCCGTCCCCGCCCGGAGCGGCTGCCTGCAGTGGGGGTTCTGGGGGGGACCCTGGGACAGAGGAGGATGCAGGTAAAAACGGAGAAGATCCGAATCAAGTTCCAACTTAGAGTGATGACAACGTATCAGCGTCCAGTCCTCGGTCTCAGCCAACGCCCCACACAGTCGCGCCCACAGCAGCCAAGAGGTGTAAACAACCCAGATGCCCGTCAACGGCAAACGGAGAAGCAAGCGTGGTCGACCCGCCGTGGACCCGGCGTGGACCCCCCTCAGCCGTAGCTCGGCCGCGGATGCCCCCGGAGGACACGCGCTCCGTGAGAACGGCCAGACGCCAGGGACGAACGCCGTAGGATCCGCTCACCTGCGACCCTGGGGCGGCCGGACCCACGGACACAGAGAGGGGAGCTGGGGGCCGGGGGCTCCTATCTGCCCGACGAGCGGTCCTGGGACGGAGGGCGGCCACTCGCGGGGCGCCCCTGAACTGCACGCGTCAAACGCTCGGATGGTGGACGTGATGCTCTGTGTCGTTCAGCACAGTAAAGGAGGGAGGGGGAAGAAAATTCCAGATGCGGGGAGGGGGCGGGGGGGGGGGGAGGGAGGGGGCCGGTGGGACCAGGGGGAGCCTGGGGAGGGGGGGTCCGTGTGTAACGGGGCAGAGTCCAGTCTGGGAAGACAGACGCGTTCTGGGGACGGACGGAGGGGGAGGGGGCGGCTGCCCGACGCCCCTGAATCGCGCCCTCAGAAGCAGCTAAGACGGCAACTGCTGTGTCACGTGTGTCTCACCACCAACGTTGCAGGGACACCTCAGCTCTGCGGGGGGACATTGCCGCGTGCCGCGGCCACAGCCCGGGGTCCGGACGTCACTGCTGCAGCAGACAGGGAGGGCCCCGTGACCTTGACCTAGCTCGCCGGCGGCAACAGCCTCAAGATGGCCGGTCTCCCAAATTTCGATCCGGGTTCGCCGACCGGGAGCCAGGACGGCGGTAAGGCTTCCTTCGCCGCTCGTCGCTCAAAGCCATTTTGTTCCCCAAAGCCTGTCTCCTGGGGCCTTGGTCCCCCTGTCCCCTCTGCAGCTGTCACCCCGAAGCCCGAGGCTCACCTGTGATCCCGGGACTTCTTTTCCCCGTCACCTCGGGAACGCCCCCGTGGGTTTTCCACCTGTGAGTCCCGGAAACTTAGAGCCAGTCCCCCTGGAAGGGACACGACCTGTCGGGGTGGAATCTCCCACCCGGCAGCAAACTGCATCCCCTGGAAGCATTTGGCCGGCGTTGGCCGGGCACCTGGGGGAGCCGTGAAGATGCCGGGTCCAGCCTTCTGCCCTTCCTGCTCCTGCCGTGTCCCCTGTGACTGGGCACGGCCCAGCGTGGCCCCCGTGTGATGGACAGCAGACCCTGAGTGCTGTCACAGAGCGAGTGGACAGAGGAGGGCAGCTACCAGGGCCAGCGCCAGAGGCCCCGGGGGCCCAGAGCCGTGGAGCCCCAGCCACCCCCGGCTCCCCCATGGGCCCTGGGGCTGACGCGCTCCCAAGACGCTGAGATCCAGCCAGCTGGGACGCTTGCAGGTGGCGGGACCTCAGGCAGGGGGTGTGGCACGGCTCCGTGAAGCCTCTCAGGTGAGCTCCCTGGGAGGGGGCCCTGGCCCTTCGCGGTGGAGAGGGGGTGGCCCACGTGCAAAGGGAGGGTTCTCGCAAATACAAGGAACTGAACTTGGCTTTCTGGACCCCTGTCCATCCTTTAAGCACATTTGGGAAGCAGCAACACACAGGGCTGCCCTGGACAGTTGCACAGGTTGGCAAGGAAATGTGCCTGGCCATACGTTTCCCACACTCGGGGTCCCAGGCCTGCCCAAAGCCCGGTCCAGGGTTGGGGTGGTGCTGGCTGTACCCACCAGGCCAGGGCGGGTTCCAGCCTGGCCCACGCGGTGGAACACCGCCGCCCGGTGGTCAGCGGGTGAACGGCATGGGGCCCCGCCCACCCGCTCCTCGCAGATTACTGTGGGAGGAGCAGCAGGGCCCGTGGGGACTACCAGGATGAAAACCGGGAAGGGGTCCCTCCCAGGCTCCGCTCAGAGCCGTCCCTGCCCCCCACCCTTCCTCCGGGCCCGGAGGGACAGGAATGGACGGGCCACCCTGAGTGTCAACACAGGGCAGGAAGGCCTCGGTGTCCCTGAGTGCCAGGCCCTGTGTCTGGGGTGTGGGCTGAGACCCCTGCTCCCAGTGAGCCCCCCAGCATGGAGATGGGAGCCAGATGTCACGTAAGCCCCTGATGCTTCCCCAGGGGTGTGGTCACAGAGGTGAGCAGACAGCAGGGGGCAGGACACAGGGCTCCTGGGGACACCCTGGGTGCTCCCCGGAGCGGCCCAGATGGATGGTATCAGCAAGGGAGGCTGGAAAACACCAGGGACTTCCTCTGACCTCTCGGGTCAGCAGCAAGGCGTCCAGCCAGACGGGTCCCGAGTGCGGACGTGCTCTGGACACAAGTGCTGGGCCCGTCCTGGGCCCCGTGCACACCCCATCCGCCAGCTCAGCGCGTGGCTGAGGCCAGCACCACTGGAGCTGATGCCCTGGCCTCATGGGATGGGGAATCAGGCCCCCTGGGCCCGGCAATCCTCGGGGACCTAGCTGACCGCTGCAGCAGCCGAATCCTGGGCCGGGGCCCTCCCTCTCTGCTCCGTGGGTCACAGGCCCCAGCCGGGACCACCAGGAGGGACTCTCACAGCCAGACACTGGCCTAATGCTGCCCATGGCATGGCCTGATCCTGGGTGAGGGCACAGAGGTCACATCCCATAGCAGAGCCAGGACCTGAGCCCCAAGACCAGTCTCTCCCTGTTCCCATGACTCGAGTGACTGATCAGCCCCTCTCCACCCAGGAGAAGCCTGGGATCAGAGACATGTAAGCATCTGGGGGCTCTCCTGGAGCCCTTCCTGCCCTATGCGGAAATGGGGGACCCTGCCGCGGGCTCTGGGTGCCTTCAAGTGGCCCGTGTCATCGGGGCAGCCTGCGTGACCACGGAGGCCCCGGGCAGTGGCCACCGGACTCTGCTCCCCGTGGCGGTGGACCATACCTTGTCAGGTCCCACCGGGACGGGGACTCTCTACCCTGGCCTCACCCTGGCACCCTCCAGGAGCTCGAAAAGTCCCCGCTGCCAGGCCCCTGACCCTAAGGTCAGGTTCCCCAGGCACCAGAACTGAGAAACTTCTCTGTACGCTGGTCTGTTCATTCTGGAAATGGGAGTAATTAACCGAGCTCGGCTTACACGGTTACAGGTTTACATGCCTTGTCTGAAGACAAGGCCTCAGCCCGGCCACAGAGGCACCCAGGAGAGACTCTTGCCCATTTCACAGAAGGGAAGCCTGAGGCTCCAGACTGACTTAGCCGCCGCCTGGGGCCTGGAGCCCGGGACCTGGGGCCATTGGGTGTGTGGGGGAGGGGCGGAGCAACCCTCCAACCCAGGGTCCGGTGCCGGGGAGGGCGGGGGGTGCAGTCACACCCAACTCTGGGTTTAACATGCTGGGGAGATGGCGACAGTTGTTTGCCTGGTCCTGACGAGCCCCAGAGGACCAGCAGTGTCCTCCCCGAAGCGCCCCCCAACCCCCCCTGCTCCTGTGTCCTCCCGGGCAGTGGTGGGGCGGGAGAGGGTCTTGTGGGTTTTGTGGGCAACGGGACAAATGCTGGGGTCTCGCTGGGAGGCCTGCGCAGCTGAAGCTCTGGGGATGGCTCTGAAGGCTGGGCCCGGCCCCCCTCCTCAGAGTGCGGCAGCCCTCCCGCAGATTTCGTGCCACACTCGGTGGGCAGAAGGTCCCAGAAGCCGATCATGAAGGACCAGTGACCTGGCTGGTCTGGGTCCCCCATTCTCCCCAGCCTGATGTCCTGCAGGCCCGCGCTGGGGTGGGCGGGGTGCTGTGAGCAATGACTGCCACCAGCTCGGCCTCAACCTGCCCCGCGTCCACCAGGGGGCAGTGGGGGCCTGGGCCGGGGCTGGATGGCAGGGGCAGGAGGCTGGCGTGGCCGGGACACTCAGGCTGTGGCACCACAGAGCCCACAGCGCCCGCCCCCAGGGGTGGTGAGAAGGGTCCGCAGGACAAGGCCCCCTGTACCCCCACCCCCACGCCGACCGTGGGTCCTGGTGGGAACACCGCCGAGCCCCGTCCCCCGCTGCCTGCAGCAGCGACCTCCTCGAATCTGTTCATCAGGACACGCTTTTTGCCGAGAAAACACAGCGTGCAGATCCCAGGGGAGTGTGGTGGGCTGCAGTGTGTGGTGACCCCCGGGGAAGCCCCACCTGCCTGTGCTCATCCCCCCCCCCCCACCCCGCCCCGGGCCGCACAGTCCCAGCGGGGCCCGAGCACGAGCAAGGACCTGGTCGGCCACAGTCTCGGGACTGCAGGGCCTTTCGATGGCCCGGGGCGCCTGCCAGACGGGGAGAACATTAGCTGTCACGTCACAGCACGCGGCAGGCAGAGAGAAGAATGCTCACACTTCCTCCAATCTCCGTCCGGAGCCCCGGAGGCCAGGGGGCCTGCGCCGGCTGTCCCCACCGCCTCACCCCTGCCAGCCTCCCCTCGCCCCTGCACAGCGCCTGGCGGGGTGGCCGGGCGCAGGCAGGAAGGCGGGCAGAGAGGAGCGTTTCCGCAGAGACCCTGCGGCCCGGCGGGTGCGGGCCTGATAAGGGCCCACATGGCCAGCCGCACGTCCGCCTTTTGTCCCCGGCCCCGGTCAGCCTTTCCTGCTGGGGCGGGAGGACCAGGGCCCGGTGGTGGCCCTCCTCCCCCTCCCCCTCTGCCTCCCCCTCCGCCTCCTCTCTGCCCCTGTGCTCAGAGGCCTGGGGGAGTTTGGGGCCCCGGGTGGCAAGGGCTCCTGGCCCAGCCGGGACCAAGCTGGCCACGGCCACCGAGGCTTCCTTCCTGCCCGGCTCCCCCGCCCTGGGGCCAGTGCTCTCTCTCAGCTCTCAAGGAGCAGGGGAGTGGGTCCCCACCCCTCCCAGCGCCTCTGTGCACAGTGTTCCTGTGGTTCAGGCCTATCCAGGAGGCCCCCAGGAGCAGAGGCTGCCCGTGTCCCCGCTTGAGGTCCCAGGGAAGCTCGGGCCTGGCTCAGCCTTTGTGCTGACCCCCGGGGACCCAGCTCCCAAGCCACTCTACCTGCCATCTGACCTAAAATGACCTCGTCATCATGAGTCTGACAACGGGCAGAGGGGACTGTTAGCCGTGCCCCACTGCCCACAGTGACCACAACCCTTGGCCGCACAGCAGGTCTGGTAAACGGGCTGTGGAGGACCTCGGGCCCCAGAAGTGATCTCTCCCAGCTCCGGGAGCTGCCCCTGGCTGGGGAAAGGGCACGAGGGTGGGCACTGGGCCGCGGAGGGCGCTGCAGACCGAGCTGGGAGGGCGGGGGCCACACCAGGCCCCCCCGGGAGCGTGGGACAGAGGGCCTGGGCCCAGGAGATGCACCCTCCTGGGCTGGGGTCCCCCCAGATATGCCCCCCGTGTCTCGTGGGGTGAGAGCCAGTCCCCGGATACCTCTCAGGCCATCGGCACGGCCCGGCGGGCAGCCGCTCTGAGGCTCCGGCAGGGCCCCACCCGCCTGCGGGTGATTCTTTTCGTTTCCAGCTTCATCGAGATGAAGTCCATGTGCCTAGCAGCTCACCGTGAGAGTGTACGAGTCTGGGGGCTGGTATATTCCATTAAAAATTTTTTTAATGTTTATTTATTTTTGAGAGAGAGAGAGCGACAGAGTGCGAGCGGGGGAGGAGCAGAGAGAGAGAGAGAGAGGGAGACACAGAATCGGAAGCAGGCTCCAGGCTCCCAGCTGTCAGCCCAGAGCCCGACGCGGGGCTCGAACCCACAGACTTCGAGATCATGACCTGAGCCGAAGTCGGACACGTAACCGGCTGAGCCCCCCGGGCACCCCTGGCACGTTCCATTATGAATTCTCTCAAGTCGTGGGAGCGCGTACACGACACAGGTTGGCCGCATTGGTTGCACTCATACCGCTGTGCGGCCCCTACGGGCATCTGGCCCCCAAAATGCATCGTCTTGCCAGCCTGAGGCTCCGCACCCAGCAAGCGGGCCGCCCGGCCCCCGGCCCCCCACCCGCACCAACGCACCAACGCCCTTCCTACGTGCACGTCGTTGAGGCCCATCCACGTGGCGGTGCGTGTGGGCGCTTCAGGCCGTTTTGTGCCTGAACAATATCCTGTGGTGTGGCAATGCCACCTCGCCAACCCGCACATCGGTGGGCGCACAGGTGGCTGTCGTGAACCGTAGCCACGGGCGGCAGGTGTCCGACCATCCGTCTTCCAGTGCCCGCCGTCAGCGCCTTCCTGCGCGGACCCAGGAGCGGACAGGCTGTGCCGCGTGGTATTTCCGTGTTTACTCTTGGGGACACCGTAAGTGAGCCACTTCTGTTACAAACCGCGGTCACCGTACCGCGGAATCCCACTTGGCGGCGGGTGGGCACCCGTCCTGGGCCCGCACACGGCACGGACACGAAACTGTGTGCTCGGGACGGTAGGGCGGCGAGCACACTGCGTGGGAGACGGAACGGCAGGTGCGTGCCATTACACGTCTGTCCAAACCCACGGGACGGACGGCCCCGTGCACACTCCGGGCTCTGCGTGACGACGATGCGTCCGTGTGGGTCCGCGACAAGTGCAGCACCTGGTGGGGTGTCTGGCGGGGAGCCCGCCATGAGGGCAGGGGCCCACGGGCAAACGCGGTGCTTTCCTCTCAATATTGCCATGAACCCAAAAGCGCGGTAAAAAATAGTCTTGTGGGAAGTGTACGTGTCCTATTGTAAGTGTTGAACGTAACTTAGCCCCCAGCACGCTTGACCTTGAGGACGCGCTGGCCTGGCGGGAGCCGCTCTGTGCAGGCCCGTGCACCCTCGCCCCTGTGGACGGCGGGGCGTCGCGGGCACGCAGGAGCCCTGCAAACGCCAGGCGGTGGGACGCGAGACGCACCGCTTTCTCGTCGGCTTTCGTGCTTCCGATCCACCGGCTCTTTCAAAACCAGCACGTATCACTTCACAGCCCTGACGATACACAGAAAACATCTATTTCCATTTTGGAGCGGCAAAATACAATCCCAGTCGGTGACGCGTGGCCCAGAGAGACCTTCCTGTCCCCTCCCAGCCACAGGCCAGCTGGCTTCTCCGCCCCTGGAGGGATCACGTCCTCTCGGCCTCCCGGGGCAGAAGCCTCGTCCCTGACCTGTGTCCTCCCGCAGGGGCGCTGGGCCCGGCTGGACCACGACTCCGGGCATCAGCCCAGTGAGGAAGGTGCTCCCCTCCCTTCTGGATACTGGTCCTTTAAAGTGGGGGGGGGGAGCTGAGTGGGGCGAGGTTCGGGGCGCTCCTGTACCTCCTGAGTCTGACCCACTAAGATCCCGTGGACATCGGCACAGACTACAGCCCTGAGCCCTCTACGCTTCGCCCTACGAACCTGGCGGAGCCTCCTGGCTGGGCCACGGTGGGAGTGGGGCGTCCCTTCCTGACCACAGAGCAGGGTGTGCCTTGGGCATGATGGCCAGCTGTGGCCCACGTCCCGAACACCCCGCCAGCCCAGCCTTCCGTGGGGAGGTGGCCATGGTCCGCCCAGAGACAACAGGCCGGCGGGGCTCTCAGGGCCACCAGGGGGGCTTGGCGCTCACGCAAAGCAGCCTTCCCAGCCCTCCCAGGGCCACACATGGCCGCCTGGACCACAGCCCGAGCAAGGCGTTTCCGGCTATTGTGCAGAACGGGGTTGGCTCAGGAAGCTGCGATCCCCAGGCGGGCCCGGGGGTGGGGGTGGGGGGCCACCACGGGCTGCAGGGCATCCTGGCTGAGGGTCTGGCTGGCGTCCTCGGGGCCAGGATGGCGGTCTGAGGCAGTGCCACCGACCTCTCAGACTCAGGGTGGCCCCCACACCTGGTACCTGCTCACAAGCTGCCACCACGATCGCCAGGCTGGAGGGAGGCCTGACTCCAATCCCCTCCCTTCCCAGGGAAGGACACCGGGCCACCTTCCCAAGGTCACGCCCGGGGGCGAGTGACCCTGGAACAGTGGTGGGTATTGGTGGAGAACATGCAGGGGGTCAAGGACACCGGGAACCCAGGCACGGGGCGCCTGCTCACCAGGGAGCACTCTGATCCTAGAACGCGCTTGGGAGGCAGCGAGCGGGTGCCGGCCACGTGGAGGCCTCGGGGGGCCTGGACTCTAAGCCCAGCTCTGCCGTGTGCCAGATGGCCTCGAGGGGCGCTTGCCTCTCTGGACCCCAGTCCACTCCTGGCACAGCGGAGGTCAAAGGGGAACCCTAAGATTTAGCTTGGGGCGTCTGATCATTACCATTACGGCCCGAGGACACTGGAAAGGATGGGGGCTTGCCCAGGACTGGCCTGGACCCCAAGAATCCGGAACACCTGCATCTCCAAGGGGCTCCAGGGCCGGGTCTGGGACAGCATCCTGGGGGGTCCCTTTGACTCCCGGCTCCACGTCTGCAGAAAGGCGACAGCCCACAGGCCGAGTGACGTCCCAAGAGAGCCTTCTGGGGCTGAGCTTCGAGCCGGCCCGGAGGAGGCCACGAGCTCCACGCCATAGGTGCCCTTCCTATGCCGTCCCAGGGTCCCCGTAGGACCTCAGTGGCTCCTCTGGCCTTCCTGGGGCTGGGCAGAGGAGTGTGATCACAGAGGCAGAAGGGGGCAGAAGGGGGCACAGAGCCACCACCCGATCCCATGACCCCACGCCCAGGTCTGTACCTGAGAGAAGTGAGCGTCCGCGTCCACGGAAAAATCTGGGCGGGCGTTCGCAGGGTTCACGACAGCCAGAGGGTAGAAACGACCCGACGTCTGCCGGCTGAGGAACAGACAGGACGAGGCAGACCCACACCGGGCGGCACGGACACGCGCCACGGAACCCACGAGCCTGGCACGTGCTGAGAAGCCCGACGCAAGGGCCACACAGCATGGGATCCCACTCGTGTGAAACTCCAGAACGGGCATGTCTGGACACGGAAGGCACAGCGGGGACGGGACGGGAGGGCTCCGGGGGCGACCGCTCAAAGCTCCAGGCTGCTTTCGAAGCAAGGGAAGGGCTCTGAGATCGGCCGTGATGGCGGCCGCTGGGCGTTGTCACCAGACGACGCTCCGCGGACTTGCACCGTTGGAGAGAGGGCGCCGTGCGCCGTGCGACTTACGGCTCCGTGGGCCCGCGCCAGAGACGCCACGCTGACCCGTGGGGCTGAGGAGTCACGGCCCCCCTGGACCCGGCCTGAGATCGCGCCGCCAGGGGCCCAGAGCCAGGCCTGGCACGGCGCCCGTTCGCTGCTGCCCTCCCTCCGCCTCCGCCAGGCGTGTTTCCCTTAACGGCAGGGCGCGAGGTGGTACGTTGAGGCAGGGGGCGTGAGGGGAGGCATTTCTCCTCGCGTTCTGGGCCTGGGGCCCCTCCAGGGACGACCAGCAGCCCTGACCACACAGGCGCTGGTGTGCCTTCCCCACACCGCACGGCCCCCAGGCCAGGCTCTTCCCCCCTGGACCTCGGTTTACCCATAGGGGAGAGGAGGGCACAGCTGGATGGACCCTAAGGGGCCAGGAGCCCCGACGCCCGGGGGCCACAGTGGGCCTCGTGCCCCCTCCCCCCAGCAGCAGGGCACTGGAGCTTTTCATCAGGAAAGACCCAGACTAAATTTACGCGGGGCCCCCACACGGCTGGGAGAGGTCAGGCGGGCCCCCCACCCTGGCTGCTTGCTTGACGCAGTTCCCCTTTCCCTCGGGGGGGCCCCATTGTTCCTGCAGCCTGGCTCGCAATCTGCCCGCACACTCACTTCCTGTTTCCTGGCTGAGAGGAAGCAGAGATTTCTGGCCTCTTTCCTTTCTCTCTTTACGTTTTTAAGGATATTGAAAAATAATGATACTCACAGGCACCTTTGGAGCTGAGGTCGTGGACGGGGGATGCTGGAGACGCTTCGAGGCCACCCACACGGACTCTGCACTTGGGGTCACGGGCCCCCTGGGGACCTGGTGGAAGCTGCCGACCCCTCCTCCCCCCACCCTGGGAAGGCCCAGCACAAACCACCCAACTTGGTGGAGTTCGGAGGCCTCTGGATCCCCCCCCCCAAGGGCCCCCAGACCCTCCACACTCTGATCTGACACATGGGGAAACTGAGGCAGGGAAGCCTTCCGGCTTCTAATGCCCTTGCCTTCACTGGCGCCCGTGACAACCCCGAAGGTGTCACGGTGTCCCTGGGGAGGGGACTCTGATGCCCCTCCTAGCAGCCTCAGCTTCCCCTGGCCGCTGGGACAATAGGCAGTCACAGATGACGTACCAGGAGCCTGCCTGGGGACAGAGACCGGCTCATCTGTCCCTCACGGCCCCTACACCCCTGCCTGCCCACGCCCCGGGAGAGCTTCAGCTCTGGGTCAGAGGTCAGGCTTTTCCCGCGCCAGTCTCTGTGGCCCCGAGAGGTCATTCCTCCATAAAGGGGGTCGGATCCCGGCCCGGAGCTGGCAGGGCAGGCGTGAGAGCCCACGAGGACCCACGTGCACGCGGCGTGGTGCCAAAGGGCCTCAGTTGTCCTTCTCGTCGGCTTCAGAGGGCCTGGCTCCCTCTCTCCCTGGTGGGCAGGGCGGGGACAGGATGGCCCCCTCAGGCAGGGCTGAACGGTCACCCACCTCCATCAACCTGCCCCCCTTCTCAGGAGCTTCCCTTTCCGTCCCGGGAGATAAAGTGTTTTTTCCTCTCGGCGTTAACGGCCGCCCCATCCGCCGGGCTTCGCAAATTGCAGGCCGACTGCGAGTGGGGCTTCCGTCCGGGGAGCCAGGCCGGGGGTGGGGGTCCGGGGCAAGCCCCCTTCCTCAGCCCCCACGAAGGAGGGAGCCCCAAGGGGGTGGGGGCTGCCCCCAGGGCCCAGAGGAGCCCGCACTGGGACAAACCCTGGCCAGGGGGCCAAGCACCCCGAAGGTGACCCTCGAGGGCCTGGCCGCAGTACTGGGGGGAGGCGGGAGGGGTCTTGGATTCTGCCAGGGGCTCTCCCTGCTCAGCAAGAGGCTCTGGCAGTTGGGCCCTGACCACAAATGCCCGCCCTGTGAGCCTCCAGGCAGGATCTAGTGCCCACCTCGTGGCCATGGTCAGCACCTGGACCCCCACCTGGCCAACAGCCCTTGCACTACGGAGGTGGGTGTTTCCTGGAGGCTCCTGGCAGCGGGAACACAGAGCACAGCCACAGCAGAAGTTGCACAGGGGGACCCCTAAGCCCACTCCTGCTCCCCAGCGGGCGGCCCCTTCTCTCTCCACCGCCCAGACCCACTCAGTGCCCTGGGATGTCCACCGTGCCCGCAGCTTGCAGACTGCTGGGCCCGCCGAAGCCCGGAGCTCGGCACCCTGGGGGCTGTGCTGCTCCCCGAGAGTCCTGTGCCTGGCTTTCACCCTGCCTCGGTGTCTCCACTACAGGATGAGTCTTTCTCCCTCCGTTAAAGGAATAATAATCCAGCGATACCACAGCAAAACCATCAGAGTGTGCCAAGAGGGCATGAGGCACCGGGTACCCTGGCACTGGGGGAGTGACCAGGAGTTCTGCTGGGCAGTCCCTGGTGTTACAGGTCTCCCCGGACCAGCGGGTCCCCCAAGACAGTCCCAGGGACAGGCGCCCGGGAGCCACGCCGGAAGGCGGGCACAGAGACCACCAAAGCAGCACCACGGGTAAGATCCAGGGCCGGCGGTGTGCGTGGCCTGCTCTGTTCTCCCTGCGGAACACGGAGCTGCCCAGAGGGTGGGCACACCGCCCCACCGGCCACACAGCAGCACCAGCCGCCCACAGACGTGCCACGGAGCGGGAGAGGCCAACACCACTCGGGCACCGTGCGGCGCCGTGGACTTGAAACTCCATGAAAGCAGGCGGAACCACGCCGTGGGCGCCTGGGGCGGACTCGGGGCCTCTCTTGGAGGGGTGCTGGCTGCCCGTGCTCCCCATGGTGCGCATCTTTCTGTGAGGACGCACGTGTGCAGCAGCCGGGGGGGGGGGGGGGTGTCTGGGTGGGCTTGTGATGGGTGGCCCGCATGGCCTCTCCCTGCCCTTTGCGCACCTGCTAGGGGGCCAGCTCCGTCCCCGTGTGAGCGGCACAAATGAGGTCCCGCTCGGCAGCATGGAGCTGGCGCTCAGGGAGGGGCATCGGGACACGAGTGAGGGATCAGACCTGGTCCGAGTGTGCTGGGAAGCCTTCTGTTGTGCTTTACAGGACGTCACACGATCTGATGTCACCCTTCACAAAGCTCCCTAAAAACCGGGGTGGGGGACAGGGCTACCCCGTGGGCCGAGGAGGAGGTCACCCAGGTAAGAAGCATGGTGGCCTGGACCAGAATGGGGCAGTGGCAGGAGGGACGTGTTCTGAAGGCACAGCCCGTGGGGGTCTATGGGAACGAAGGACGGGGCAAAGGTGGCATCCTGGGCCTCCGGCCTGAGCAGTGGTGGACGGGCCGCAGGAAGGGTATCGTGACGGCGTGGGCAGTCCCCAGGAAGTGGGGCCCCGGGGGGCAGGGAGAAGGGACCAAGCGTCCCCCAAGGGTGTCCCGCTGCTCAGGCCCCCCTGGGCCCCACGACCAGGGCTTTCATTTCCCACTGGCTGCCCCCGGCTGCCTCCGATGCATCATCTGAAGGCTATTTCGTGAGTGCCGTGCACGGTGCCTGGCACGGGGGGGGGTTCCAGCAGGCAGGCCGAGCGGGGGCCCGTGGGCAGTGGGGTGGAGGACGGAGCACGGAAGACCCCAGGCTCCCTAGAAAACGTCGGGTTCCCTTCGAGACCTTGCCCAGCTCAGGCATCGACGGCTCACCCGGCCTGGGGGTGCCCAGCCCCCACCGGGGACAGACAGGTCACCGGGCTCCGCACATCCCTTGGTGAAGGCTCGGCACATCTGGCGAGAAGCTGGACCCCGCCGTGGTGACAGAGTCACCCTATCCCGAGGCCAGAGGCTGCTCCGGGGGTAAACAGGAAGGCCCATCTCTCCTCTGCTCTGCGCTCTCGTCCCTCCTTCCTGCAGCCCTGGTCACACGCCTCGCCCGGTGCCCCTCGGCCTCAAGCCGCCTGAGCCGGCCTCTGCTGGGGGCTCGGTCTACCCTCTCCGGGGGCTGCAGAGACCGAAAGCTCGGTGGTGAGGGGTCCCGGGAGCTCCTGGCTGACCTATGCCACGCCCCACTGCCTGACCGGCACGCTCAGGGAAGGTAAGGCAGCAAGACCCCTTTCCAACCAACTTCAGAACTTTCAGGCAGACTGGGAGGCAGCTGCAAGGATCCAGCTCTGCTGTGCCTGGGGTGGGTGGGGGAAACTGAGGCCCAGAGTCTCCAGCAATGGAAAGCAAGCTTTCTCCAGCCTTGGATGCCATGCCGGAAGCCGGCCAGGCTCCAGGCCCAGGTCTCTGAGCTGGCTAGGTCTGCCCGGGACCCACCCTGCTCTCAGGGGATATGGGCCTGGGGCACAGGAACAGTGACTCCTCTCAAAGATGACTCCGTGAGGGCAGGCTGTGTGTTTCGTGAGTCTCCACGGGTGGCATCGGGGGTGGGAGGAGAGGCCGGGTGGGGGTGGGGGTGGAGGGAGCCCCAGCCCACCCCTCCAGGAGGCCTCCTTCCACCCATCCATCACTCCGGGGCGGCCGTGGGGCAGAAGGCACGCCTCGCCCCTCTCCAGGCCCCCCGGGGCCTCCTGGAGTTCCCCCACACCCGTCTCCTTCCTTCCCGTCCCTAACGGGCCGGGTTAGGGCAGGACCCCAGCCCTCCTCCTGTGTCTGCCCCTGAGGCTCCGGGATCCTGAGAGTGGAGGGCACGGCGGGGTTTACATGACAAGTCAGGGCGAACCTGGGCCCTTAGCGCCTGGACCCAAGGCCTCCTTTCCTTAGACCGGTTCCGATCTCAGCTCAGGGAGGGGCTGGAGGCAGGGCAGTGGGGGCTACAGAACAGGTGGGCAGCAGGCAGAGCCTGGGCCCCACCCTGGCTGGCACCCAGGGGCCAGGGAGCCCGGCTTTCTTTCCTCTCCCCATGTTTGTATTGTACTTCTGTGCTCTGCGGCATCCTTCCAGAAAGTTCCCTAACAAGCCCAAGCTTTAAAGGGAAAGCTGAGCCATTAACCATTCCCATAATTGGCTAATTAGCTACACCCAAAGTCAGCACCCCCCTCTCGCCCCCCACCCCCACCCCCACTCCCCGCACTGACAGGGAAGGTCTGAGGGTGGGGGGCTGACCCCCTGAGGGAGCGGGGAGGCAGTCGTGGAGAAAAGAAAGGCAGAAGGAAGGAGCCGACCAGTCCTGCCCCGTTCCGGCCCTGCTCTGTCCCACTGTTCACCTGGCGCAAGTCTCCCTCCCCTGGGTCTCAGTTTCCCCATATGTACACAAAACGGGGCCGGATGCAGCCAACCCTGATGTCTGCTGGTCTCCCACCCAGGGGCTTGGAGCACATCTCCGGGTGGGGGTCTGGGTGCGGTGGGCCGCGGGGGCGCCTCTCTCACGCTCTGTAGAGTACATTCAGCCATTGCTGAATATGGGGCGAATGTGGGGGAGGGACGGCGCGGGCGGGTGGGGGGACAGGGAGGAGGGTTTCGGCTGCCAGCTCCAGCCTCGGGGCGGGAGGGGGGGCACCACCGAGAAAGGCCCCCCAGTCCTGTGGCTGCAGCGGACCCTGCCCCAACCGTGGGGGTGGGGAGGAGGCCGGTCGCTCTGGGGGAATTTTCCAAGCTGCCCTCTACCTGCCCCTCTTGGCCAGGACATCCAGCTGGGTGGGGCCGGAGGGAGGTAAGGGCCAGCAGAGGCGCTCAAGGCCAGAGAAATGAGGGTGTTCCAGGCTGCGGGCGGGAAGTGGCCGACCCTGGAGCAAGGCTCGAACCCCCAGGACAGCGAGGGTTTGGAGTGGCCCTGCGTGATCAGGGACCCTCTGCCAACTGTGTGGTCTGGGTGTGTCCTCAGCGGCTGCCCAGCCCCGCCTTGGGCACCCACGCACCCCGATCACAGCAACTGATGCCCAATCTGTGGGTCCCCAGCACCACCTAAATGAGGAAACAGGGTCATTCTGGGGGGCTGGGGGCTGAACCCCCTGGCCAAACCGAGGAAGCACCCCCTTTGGCCGCCCAAAGGCTCCTGCATTCCTCCATTTCCACCCTCACCCCTCCCACCCCTCAGCCTTCTGGAGGCCGAAGGAGGCAGGAGGGCCAGGGGACACGCTTTCCCTGCCCCCAAGAGAGGCCCCGTGCTGGCACAGCTCCAGGACTGGGGGCTCACTGCCCCTTGGGGTGGCTTTCCTGGAGAAGGCTTCGAGCTGATGACTGTCCCTCCCTGTCACTCCTACCGAGCCACGCTGGGTCCCCGGGACACATCGCATGGGCTGCTCTCTGACTACCGGCCTACCTTGCCCGTCCCCAGGTCTCTTCTGGCTGGGTGCCCCCGCCCGGGGCTGTGGGCCCTGCCTCCCACCCTGTGACACGCACATCTGGGGGTGCGGGTACACGCCCTAGGGGAGAGTCCAGGGGCACAGAACAAACAGTCCCTTCTGCAGAGCTGCAGGAACGTGGCCTGCGGTCCCACCAGGTGGCTGGGCCCAGGGCCTTCCCAGCCAGGTCCTCTGCCACACACAGGGACCAGTGGGTCCCAGGGTCGCCAGCCGGGCCTGAGGCTGGTCTCCGGCTGCTTCAGAGTTAGAGGTCCCGGGGGACGACTCCCCCACCCCTGCCCACAGTTCGGCCAGGCCACCCCCTTGACGGCCCCCGCCCGCCCCTGGGCCTCCTGTTTATTCGCTGACAGCTCCCTGTTATCAGCGGGGAACACACACAGGAAGTCCGGCCGGGAAGGGCCCATCCCAATCCTGATTTACACGGGACGGTGCATAAAAAGCCGCCCTTCCTTGCCCGGGAGGAGCCTCCCTGCCCTGACGGCTGCCCGCAGAGCCGAGAGGGAAGCTCCAGGGGGCAGGCCAGGCGGGCGGCCTCCCGAGGGGCCTCGGGGCGGCAGGACAGGGCTGGGGTCCACCTCTGGCCCCCGGAGGCAGCGATGGTGGCCACGGCCAAGCCCGGGCCTGGGCAATATCAGGTACGGCAGGGGTGACGTCGGGGGGGTGGCAGGGAGCGGGCCCCGCTGACCACAGCAGCCGTCGGCTGGCGTGCACCCGTGTCACCTCTGAGCTTCAGCCGCCACCTCGTTTCTTCCCGATCGGTGCCATTCCCAACGCACGGAGGGCACCCGGGCCCCTGGGCCGAGGGCGCCCGCTACTGGGTGGCCCAGTCTAGATGGACTCTGGGGCCCCGGCTTGAACCCTTGGCCCTGGGTAGCCGAGCCTCTGCTGTGACCCCTGAAAGGAGAAGCCAAATGTGGCCTGTGCCCCCCACCCTCCGCACACCCTCCTTCTGGCTGACTCTGCTGTCCTGGAAAAGCCCCCCGCCCCCGAGACTGGCTCAGCCCTCCTCTCAGGGAGCCTGGGGGCCCGGGGGCATCCTCAGGGGTGGGCAGGCACTCCCGAGGCAGGTCTGGGAGGGGAGGCGGAGGGGGCACTGGGCTCACAGGGAGGAGCCCCAAAGCAAAAGTGAACATGGGACCAGAAGGAGCCCCCCGCTTCCTGCCGGGCTGGCTTCAGGAGCAGGGCTGGGGGGCCTCAGGCAGAGAGAGGCTGAGGGGGGCCTGTTTTTCCTCTACCCCCTCCACCCAGAGGGCCCGAGTCCCCACCCAAAGACCTCAGCCCACGTGGAGGCCCCTCTGGCTTTGGCCGCTCTGTTGTCCCACGGCCCCATCAGCAGTGTGTCTGACGAACCCCCATTTCTCAGAGGAAGAAGCAGAGAACGAGGCCTCAGCCCGGGTTACCAGCAGAGTGAGGACCAGAGGACCCAGCCAGGCTGCAGGGGCCAAAGGGTCAGGGACAGGATGGGGGCAGGGGACAGGGCAGGGAAGGCCTCCCCAGGCCTGGCTCTTAACTGTTTACCGCTTGGGTCTGAGCGAGGGCTGCCGGCTTGGGTATGGGGGCCGGGAGACCTGAAGTCCTTCCGCAGCAGGACCCCTCTGTCACCCTCTATATCCCAGTGGCAGCTGCCCCCACTGCCCTCAGACTACCTGCCAGAGGCTTCCGGGGCCCTCTTGTTCTGGGGGCTTCTGTTCAGGCACGTGGGGTCCCTCCCTTCCTTTAGCCCCCGCAGAGTGGGCCATGCTCAGACACCCCACAGCCACTGGCTCTGCAAGGAGCCCTCGCCGCGCCCAGGAGTTTGCAGGACCCTCCCCCAGCAGCCTGCCCGCGGGGACCCAAGGCCCGTCTGTCTCTAGGCTGACGGTGGGAGCACAGGCAGAACTGGAAAGACGCATCTGGCTTCAGCCATCACGGGGGTAGAGTCTGTTAGGGCAAATGCAGGCTGAGGCCCCACAGGGGCAAGGAGCCTGGCCCCATTCCCAGTCAGGGTGACCAAGGTTGTGCGCCAACCCACGCTATGTCTCTGACCTGCAGACCTCAGCAGGAGGGAAGCACGGGCAGCCCCCGCCACCCGGAAGAGCGGCTGCCACGCGAGCCCAGGGGATGACGGAGCCCCCTCCTCCAGGTGAGCCCACAGCAAGCTTCTGGGCAGCAGCAGGGGTCTGGCTGTGCCTGGGAATGTGTTCCACACACACGTGCACTTAGGTGACCAGGGCCCGGGCTCTGCTTCAAGCGCCCCCCCCCAGCCCCCACCGTGCCTCGCGCATGATGATGGCCGTGACAATCGTGGTACAGAAATGACCCACTAATACCAGCTCTCCCAGGTGGGGCGTATCTACACCCGGTTCCGGCTGCGTGAGCCACGTCTTGCACTGGGCCCTGCTGCCCCTGGGGCTGCCTTAGTCTCATTACAAACGCAGAAACGGAGCCCGGGAGTCCCCGCTGGTGACGGTGGGATTCGGGTGCGGGGGCTCCCTGGGGGCCTGAGGAACACTCAGGGGTGGTCCTGACTGTGCTGAACGGAGGGGGGTGCCCAGTGGGGGTCCCGCAGGCCCCCTAACCTGGCACTCTGGTCGGGAGGGTCGCTTAGTGTCACACTCAGGATCCAGCCGGGCTCTGGTCTAAGTACGGGGTTTCCGGGCCACCGGGGTCATTATGTCCACCCCGCGTGGGGCTGCAAGGTAGTGGCCAGCTTCAATCAGCCCCGGTGCCTAGCGAGCTGGCCACCCCGTTGTGACGGCCATCCCCAGCGTCTGGGGCTCAGCCTGCGGGGTCGAGGGCTCCCCACGCGGCCTCCCGGCTGGCTGGCGTCGCGGTCCTGCGTCCCCTGCGGCCGCGCGCCCCGCCGCGGGGCCTCGGAGCCGGCTCGGGAGGGGCGGCGCGCCGCGGCGGGTGCGCGTCCGAAGCCCCGGGTTCGGGCTGACTCACCGCCGTGCCCGGGGTAGGGGGTGGGGGGCGCCCTGGCCGCGGGCCTCAGTGTCCCCATCTGCGCAATGGGGGCGGGCGCGGGGCCTCGGGGCCCACCCGGGGCGTGCCGGGGGCGGGGGCGGGGCGGGGCGGAGGGCGGGGCCGGGGCCCCTCGGCGCGGCGGCGGCGGCGGCGGCGGCGGCGGCGGCGCGTGCGCGCCCGGCTCGGGCGGTGAGTGCGGAGGGAGCGGGCGCCGGGCCGGGGGGCGCGGGGAGCGCCGAGGGCGGGGTCTGCGCGCTGGGGCGGGGGAGGTCGGGGGCCCTGGCGCGCGCGGAGCTGGGGGGCGACGCGGAGCGACCGCGGGGAGTCGAGAGGTGAGCGGGCCGGGGGCGCCGGGGCTGCCGCGCGGGGACGCGACCCCCGGCCCTGCCCGGATCCTGCGCCGGGTCCGGAGAATGGGCCCGGCGGCCTCGGGAAAGGGCGCCCCCTGCCGGTAACAGGCGACGAGCCGGGCCGCGCGGGGGCCCGAGGGGGGCGGGGGGCGTCGCAGCCCCTCACCCGCGTCTGGGCCCCGAGCGTCGCCCCCCACCCCGACCCAGGGCCTGACTCAGGGCCTCGCGGGCCCCAGACCCCGTGTCTCTCCCTCCTCACCCCCACCCCCCGCGGGGCCGGCGTGCAGGGGGAGGGGAGGCAAGGGGCAGGCGGCTGAGAGGACGCTTCCCCGGTGCCCCGTCACCCCGCCTTTCCGCCCTCCCAGGGTCCTAATGTCCAGGGCACCCCTCTCGGTGGAAGGGGGACCCAGGGCCGTCGCTTTGCGGCGAGTCGGGCCCCTCCCTCTGCGGACCCAGCCCTCCCCCGGGTGGGCGCTGCGGGGATGCCGCGCAGGCAGGTGGGAGGGAAGTGGGCTGGGCTCACGCTGACCCTCCGGGAGGGTGGGACGTTATCGCTTCGCAACCTGAGTCGCTGCGGCCACCCCCGCCCTGGCTCCTCCGCCCCAGCTGGGCTGTCACCGCGAAGGGAAATGACATTCTGCCAGCCTAGCACAGGCCAGGCAGCACCCTCGGCCTCCCCCAGGCCGGGAGGAAACATGACTTCAAACACTGACTCTCCTCTTTTAAAGCATGAGCAGGGGAGGTGCTGGGGCGGCTGTGTGTGGGGGGCAGTTACATCTGCAAGAACTGAGCCCCGTCCCCCCACCAGGCACCTAGCACGGGGGGGGGGGGGGCACAGGGTCTGTGGGCCCCTGGTGGGCTCCTGCCCAGCTCTCTGACCCACCTCTGCCTTCCCAGGGCCTGGCCTGCTCCCCAATGCCACCTGCTCCCATCCTCTCCTGCTTGCCTAGACCTCCAGGAGTGCGCCCCCTAACGGTGTGCTGTGCTCCCCCCCCAGGGTCCACTCCCGAGCTCCCCCTCCCTGGCTCTGACAGGACGTGCCCCTGCCCACAGACTGCTGAGAAGCACCACACAGCCCCCCAGACTAAGTCCCAGCACCTCGGCTTCCCCCTGCCCTCCCCGCTTGGCCACCGACCAAGAGCAGGGGTGCGGGAAGGAAGGACTCTCGTCCGGCTGCCTCCCCGCCCCACGTGGGTCCATGTGACGCAGGGGGGAACAGAGCGCCGACCCCACTCCCAGCCGACGGTGCAGACCAGCTGTGGTAGCACTCTCCCCTCGGGGTGGGGCTCTGCAGGCCTCACTCTTTATGGGACCAGCTGTCAGGGCCAGAGAAGGGGCCTCTGAGACCCTCGTGGTGTCCCAGAGAAGGGGGCGACCTACCCCGATTCTACCTCCTGCCCCCACAGAAGTTCAGCCTTTTCCTGTGTGCTTTCCTGCTGAATGCCCCGTAGGGCCAGGGGCTGCCCACCTGGGTGGGACCCAGCCCCTTGGGGGCCTCGGGTGGGGTGCCTGGAGCATGGGGGCGGGGAGCTCCCCGTCTACCCAGACGCTTGGCTGCACACATAGGTGGTAACCCCCCAGACCGCACAGCGCCCCTCAGCATGTTGTAGACCAGTAATTCTGGGCTGGGGTTTCTCACATTCCCAGGAGTGCTCTCCCAGCCTCCTTGACTTCCATCCACAGCACAGAGGGATGGCCTCTGGCTCCACTGGCATGTGGGAAGGGCTCCTCCAGTGCCCCCCGACCCGCTGTCCTGGGGTCCCTGGGCCAGACCGGTCAGACCCCAGTGTAGGAGTGGCCCCCTCCTATACGCAGGCTCTGCCCCGTTCTCAGGGCTCCCGCATGGCTCCCGCATGCCGAGCGCCTGCACCCTCATTGCCCCCCCCCGACGGCTGGCTCCCCATTTGGCAGATGAGGACACTGAGGGCCCGAGGGCCAAGCCAGCTGGGCTGGGTTCCAGCTCTGCTCACTAAGGCCCCGTGTGCAGACTGAGATTGGTACTGTCCTGCCGGGACAAGGAGGGCGCTAGCCAGGGCGTTAGAACGGGTGCAGAGGCTCCCCCCGGGCCCCCGCCTTCCCAGGTGAACTTTGCTGGAGCCGCAGACACCTTCACGGTTCACCCAGACCAACGTGCCTCCGCCCCCACCGTGAGGGTGCCGGCTTCTGGTCCTGGGCCCCTGTGACTGGCAAAGGGCCGGCCTCACCCGCCGAGACAGGTTGGGGGAGGACGGGGCTGGCACTGGCCTTGGGGCTCTCCTGCTGGCGAAGCGGCTGCGCGGGACGGGTGTCACAGACCCAGGGTGCCGCCGCCCGCAGGGGCACGGGCTCAAGGAGGGGTCCGCAGAGGGACTTAGGGGGTGGTGCCTTGTGCTCCAGGCCACCGTCGGGAGAAGGCCAACCCGCTGGGACGCACGGGCCATGTGTGACTCCAGGGAACTGCTTCTGGGGTGGCTCCTGGTGCTGGCAGTGGGTGGCACTGAGCACGTCTTCCGGCCTGGGTGAGTCGGCCCTCTGGCCGCTGCGGGGGGGCGGGGCGGGCACAGGAGCCCTCGGCGCCTCCCCAGGGTCTGGGCTCCGGGAGCCCCGGGCTGACACGCTGCTCCCCCCCGCCTCCGTAGCCGCAGGGTGTGTGCCATCGGGGCTCCCAGGGGCCCCGAGTCTGAGTCTTTTGTGCAGCGGGCGTACCAGCCCTACCTCACCACCTGTGACGGGCACCGAGCCTGCAGCACCTACCGGTGAGTGCCCCCCGCTCCCGGCAGGGCCCCCATCTGCCACACGTAAACCCTGAGGCCCAGGAGGGCGGGTCGCCCCAAGCTGGGAAACCCGGGCCCGGAGGGGTCAAAGGACTCACTGAGTGGACGGCAGAGGCCGGCGTCCCTGTCGACTTAGGCCGGTCCTGGTCCCGGGCCGTGGCTGTGGTTAAGCTCAGACATCATCTCCTCCCTGCCCGCCCCCCCCATCTCCGGAGGGGGTCACCCATCTTGCCTGCTCCCCTCTGCTTTCAGGGGGGCTCGCCCGCTCCCGGCATGGCCGGCTACAAGTTCTTACCGCTTGAGATGCCTGCCTCCCCGACACCTGCCTCGGAGCCCCAGTGGGTCCCCCTCTCCCCGGGACAGCCCCAGTGGTCACCAGACAGAGACCCTGCCCCCACACACCCAGGACATCCCAGTGGCCAGCACGAGGGGGCGTGTCTCCCGTCTTCGGCTGGCAACTTGCCTTAAAAAAGATTTTGCTTTCTGCGGGGGTTCTCAAAGACCTCCCTGTGGGATATCCCCGCACCCCCAGCTGGCCAAGAAGGTGGGGGCAGTGTGGGTGGGGCCCAGGCTGAGACCCTGAGATGCACGCCCAGTGAGGGGTGGGGCTCTGTCCCCTGCACCTGCCACTGGGCAGGCCGGCCAAGGAGGGGCTGGCAAAGCCCCACTCGGGAGTCACCCCTTCCTGGGCCTGCTCGGAGCGGGGCTGGGCGTCCAGGATCCCAGGCCGCAGGTGGTTCCTGCACTGGGGGCTTGAGCGGTGCTGGCCCAGGAGGGCACCCTCAGCATCCAGGGGCCCGGCGCCCAGGGAGGCAAGGCCGGCGAAGAGCTGGGAGGACCAGCCCGGGTCTGCTGACGCCCCACTGCCCCCGCACACCCCGCAGGACCATCTACAGGACTGCCTACCGTCGCAGCCCCGGGCCGGCCTCCACCAGGCCTCGCTACGCTTGCTGCCCCGGCTGGAAGAGGACCAGTGGACTCCCCAGGGCCTGTGGAGCAGGTGAGAGGTGCAGGGCCCCACAGCACCCAGTCAGCCAGTTAGCCAACTGCTCCTGCGGCCTGGTCGTGCCACACCCCATCCCCCTTTCCAGACCCCGGGCAGAGCACCTGTTGCTTTCGCCTGAGTGGAGCGCCTCCTTGCTGCACGGCGCCCCTTCCCCGGCTGCCACCCCTGCAGGGCCCTGGGGCCCCCCCTCAGTCCGTGACAGGCCTCTCCCTCAACAGCAGTATGCCAGCCCCCGTGCCAGAACGGAGGGAGCTGTGTCCGGCCCGGTCACTGTCACTGCCCTCCAGGATGGCAGGGTGACACCTGCCAGACAGGTGAGGCTGGCTCCCGTCCCTCCGGAGGGGAAGGGTCCTGTGGACACCACCCTGGGTGTCCCGGGTGGCCTGCCGACTGGCGGGTGTTAAGGGGGCTCAGCGTGGGTGCCCCTCCCTGCCCACACCCCTCTTCCCGCAGACGTGGACGAATGCAGTACCGGACGGGGCCCCTGCCCCCAGCACTGCATCAACACCGCGGGCAGTTACTGGTGCCGGTGTCAGGAGGGGCACAGCCCGTCCGCAGATGGTGCCCTCTGCCTGCCCAAGAGAGGGAGCCCTCGGCTAGCCCCGAACCCCACAACAGGTAAGCTTCCCCCTTGCCCCCACCCACGTCCTTGCTGCTGTGCTGGGAGGTGGGACAGGGAGGGCCCGAGAGGGGGCTGGGCGTCACCCTGCCGATCTGTGCCCGCGAGCGTGGGGGCAGCCAGCCCCGGGGGGCAGGCCATCTCCCTGACCCGGGCAGAAGTGGGGGGTCTTCCCCAGGGGAAAGGCGGGTGGCCGTCCCCCCCGGCGCATCACGGGACGGGTTGCCGAGAGGGGGCCTCATCTCAGCCGAGAGAGCGGAAGAAGGCCCCCACCCCGCGTCTTCTCCGCGGCCCCTGCCCGGGCAGCCGGGAGACCCACACCTCCGCTGCCGACGGGACATTATTACTTTTGGTACGCGCTGTGACACTTCAAACTCGTACCGTGAGTAATAATGCGCTGTCGGCAGCCTGGCACCAGGAGCGCAGTGTGGACCTCGGCTCGGACCGCTCAGCACCGCAGGGCCCCTGGCACAGCGTGGGGGCCGGGGCGGGGGGCACCGAGGTGTGCGGAGGTGGTCTGCGGGCCCGCCTGGGCGCCTGCCGTAGGGGTGGGCTCGCGACGGCAGCTGGGTCTGTGACCGCTGGGGCTTGAGCCCCCGTCTCCAGACCCGTGCCCCACGCTCGGCGGAGGCCGGGAGGTCTCCCGGGGGAGGTGAGGAGCCAGCCTGGGGTGTGGGGCTGGGCCTGCCCGACTCAGCACCGGGATCTCCCCAGGACCAGACGGCACAGTCGAGGAGGAGGTGCGGAGGCTTCGGTCAAGGGTGGACGTGCTGGAACAGGTGAGGCCTGGGCCGGGACCCCCCCCCGCCCCCCCGTTGTCTCCCGTCACGTAGCTCAGACCCTCAGAGTGGTCGCGGGGTTCGGTGGGGGTGGTCCGGGGAAGGAGGCCTCCTGGGTACTGACGGCCGGGGCCTGGCAGGGGCAGCGGGCTGATGCCGGGGAGCCCCAGGGGAGGAGGGACCAAGCTTGGCCACGCCCCCTCAGGCGGGCAGAGGGCCCGAGCCCAGGTCCACCCCTACCCTCGTCCCTGCCGTCTTTCCATGGGCCCGTTGGCTCGATGACCCCTGGAAAGCTCTGGTCCACCCCTCCTAGATCCCCTGACCCGGGACCCTGGGCCTTGGGGACCGTCACTGGACTGGCCCATGTGGTGTCCCCCTGTGCCCCCCTGTCTGGCCCTCCGGGCCCAGAAGCTCCCTCGGGCGAATACCCAGGGCCCTGCAGAGCTGGGTGTGGGCGTCGGCAGGCCTTACCGGCCAGTGCTCCCTAACAGCTGCGGAGCAGAGAGGGTACCTTCTGCCTGCCCCACAGAAGCTGCAGCTGGTGCTGGCCCCGCTGCATAGCCTGGCCTCAAGGGCCCTGGAGCACGGGCTCCCCGACCCCGGCAGCCTCCTGGCTCACTCCTTCCAGCAGCTGGACCGCATCGACTCCCTGAGTGAGCAGATCTCCTTCCTGGAGGAGCAGCTGGGGTCCTGTGAGTGCCGGGGTCCCGGTGCCCACCTCCCCACCCACGGAGCTCCCTGGGAGCCTGAGGGCTCTGGGGGCTGGGGCCAGAGGGCGGGGTGGGGCAGCCCTGCCCGGGGCGGGGGTGGGGGGCACTGACCTCTGACCTCAGCCCTTCACCCGCCCACAGGTTCCTGCAAGAAGGAGCTGTGACGGGTTCCCGGCTCTGGCTCCCGAGAGCCGGTCACCACGGTGCTGGGTGGGGCGGGATTCGTTCCTCCTAGCTATGAATCCAGCCTCCGCCTGGCCGGCACCTCTGCACCCCCACCAGCGGGCCCATGGCGGAGGGAAGGTACGAGGGTCTTTGTCGCTGGGCAGCACATCGGGGGGCCCCTTGTGATCTGTGTCAGAATAAAGTGAAGGTTCAGGAGCCGCTGTGTCCTTGGTGGATCGTGGAGGGCATTCTGAAGCTGCCTGGGGGGAGGGGACGCCTGCTGCCTGGGGGGAGGGAAAGGTGGCAGCCGTGGGGCAGGGCAGGGGGCTGCAGCCACACAGCCCCTCTCTACAGCCTCCTATAGAGGGTCCCGGTCCTCCCTCTGCGGCAGGGGCCGGAGCAGGTGATTTCCGGGAAGGCGAAAGTAGCCTCTAGGTGGCAAGTTGGCTTTACCCCCAGGGGACAAAGAGCAGATCTTCAGCCTCCTTCCCCAGATCCCCGGGACGCCCACAGCCCAGTTAGGTGGACACTGCCACCCACGGAAGACAGCAATGCAGGCTAATCGTGGGCCTGGCCCCTGGAGCAGGGAGGCAGAGGCTCCCACGCTAGGCGCTCGGGAGCCGAGGGCTGTGGCGTCCCGCCCGCCCCCCGAGTGATCACAAGTCACCAGGCGCTTGCGAGAGTTCTTTTATAAAAAACGGAATGCGGTGCCCGGGCGGCCGCCCTGCTCCCCAAGGCCAGTGGAGCAAGGACCTCTGCTTTCTGGCTCTCCGTGAGGCCCTGGTTGCACAGGACCGGGCGTCTGGCCCCCACCTAGAGTCCCGTTTCTCCCGGAGGGCCCGCCCTGCACCCCTCTTCTGCACCCCGCAGGCCCAGGCAGGAGGGTAAAGTGTCTCAGCGCCGGCCATCCACCCTGTGGCCGCCAGCCCGTCTGGGCCCAGGCCTGCTCCCAGATCCTCCGGGAGGCCCAAGGGTGGGCTCCGTGAGGAGGGTCCAGCTGACTCTCCTGGGGGACATCGGAGGCCTGGATCCGAGGCCCGTTGCAGGAAGCAGTGGCCTGCATCCGGGGCCAAACCAAAGCTGGGAGAACCCCGTAGGAGCAGGACACAGTGACATTTAGCAGCTGGGGCAGGGGAGGAGGTCCCTCGGTCCATTCTCCGGTCAGGCCCTGCCCCCGGTCGGCCCCGTCCTGCACCCAGGTCCTTCCCCGCTTCGGCTACTGGGCGGGCTGGGAACCAGGCCCTGCAGTGGCCCCGTTCTCCTGGGGTGTCTTGGAGATGCGGAGGAAGGTGGTCCTCATGGCCTGGTGGCAGCTATCCATAAGCTTGGGGACATCAGCGACGGTGAGGCCACTGGTGGGGACGGCATCCAGCACCTCCACCCTGATCGTTCCTGTTGGGGGGAGGGCATCAGTGGCCTGGGGGCCCCCGCCAGCGCCTGCTGTCCGGGCGCCCGTGTCGCGGCCTCTCTTGGCTCCCGCGCCGCCCGCGCCCCCTTCCTCCTGCTCCTTGGCCGCGCACTGGCCTTCCCTGGAGCCTCCCAAGGCCCCACCAGGCTGGGTTCTTTCCTGGACACCCTGGTCTCAGATGGTTGGTTTTTAACGGAGAATAAGTGACACAACCAAAGCTCCAAGGTACGCGCTCTGCAGGTTCTGACGGCTCTAGGCGCCCCAACCAGCCCCGCCAAGCTGAACACTTCTGCGCCCTCCCGGGCACCCACACCCGCCATCGCGCTCTCATCCCCCGTGATGGTTTAGGTGGTCGGGAGTCTCACATCTGGGGGCGGGACACAGCAAGGCTCCTCCCCCCACTGCCCTTCAACCTTTGGCCCCACCCAGGCACCGGGTGCCCACACTTAGGGTCTGGAAGGAAGGGTAGCGGCCCCGAGTTCCCTGGCTGGTGGGCGCAGGGGTACCTGGGAGGCCGCTGCCCAGCCTGGGCCTGTGTGTGTGAACTCGGGCACCTACCCCACCCTCTGCCAGCCTCCGTGTCCTCATCTGGGAAATGGGCCCACTACTGCCCACCTCAGCTCGTGGCTGGGATTCCAGTTTCCCACCTGCCTTCTCCACTCACCACATGATCACGGAGGGGCAGGGTCTGGCCTAGAGGAATCTCCCAGAGACGGGAACTATCCCCCTGGGGTTCTGGGTGTCCTACGGCCGAGGGTGCTATGCCCGAGTGTGGGGACCGGTGGAGGGGGGGGGGGCGCTACCTGAGGTGAAGAACTTCGTCTTGTAGTCGTAGAAGGAGGAGAAGCTGGAGTAAACCACGGGGATGATAGGCACCTGTGGACAGGAAGCCACGGTGCCTGAGGACACACAGGAGCCCACCCCCGCCCACCCGGAGCCCCAAGAATGAGCCACTGGGGAGCCCTGCCTGGCCGCCCGCTTGCCTTCGGCCTGAGGAGGTCCTGGGAGTGCCATGGCCGCAGGACAGACGTGCTGACCTGCCTCAGGGCCCTTCTGCATACTGACCCCTGGGCCGGGGACACCTTTCGCGCCCTGGGTGGCCCAGAGTTCCGTAAACGCATCCCACATATCTTCACTCAAGCATTCCTTTCCACCAGGAAGCCTCCTGGGCTGGCACACGTCCTTATGATACACATCGGTGCCCCTACGGTCCTGATGGCCCAGGGGAGGGGGGGGGGTGTCAGGGTCCTGTCCAGTTTAGCAGGAGGTTACTGAGGTCTTTGGGCCCACCCCTCCCCCATCCCGGTGCAGCTCTAACCAGGGGAGAGGACAGGGGAAGATGCCCAACCTCCTGGCTGAGGCCGTCTTCCCCCCAGCTCTGCCACACCTCAGTGTCCCCTCTCTCACCACCCCTCTCTCCCATGCCACCAGCCCAGGGAAGTGACATCGGCCCTAGGCATGTGGCAGGAGTGCCTTCCACCTCCCAGCTGGAGGGGCCGCAGGTCCAGGGCTTGAAAGAGTCTTGCTGAGGCATTGCCGCGCTCCGGGCCCCTCGGCCCCATGCACCCAGCGCATCCGGTGTGTGAGCTGGGAGCCCCTGCGAGCCGTGCTCGGGGCCAGACACCAGGGGGCGCCAGAGGCCAGCCGGCACAGGTGGAGATCAGGAGAGCAGACCCCTGCCCGGCCACCTCCCAGACCCCAACTGGGCAGGAGGACAGCCCCTTCCCCTGACCCCAGACGATGACTTTCGCCTACACGAACACCCTTCCCCTGACCCCAGACGATGACTTTCCCCTACACAAACACCCCCCAACAGGACGTGGGACAGGGCGCCCGTTCCCCACCAGGAGACCCTGCCCCGCCGACGGATGCGCCCCCAGTTGTCCCGGCATCACCCCAAAGCCCCTCTCGGACAAACTGCGCCTCGGGGCAGAGCACAACGGCCCAGCGCAGAGCTCGCAGCTCGCTCTCTCCAGGCCCGCCTCTGGCTCTGCCCAGCCCTGCCCCTCTGGACCCGCTGGTGCCCCCGAAATCCCACTCCAGCCAGCGGTTCTGCAGGACCCAACGAGCACTCGGCCTTCCCGGGCGCTCAGCAAACGGGCCCGCCGCCTCTGCCTTCTACGCTGACCCCGGCCTCCCTGCGGGGGCCCCTCGCCTGGCCAGCTCCAACCCGGGGGTGCTGGAGCTCCAGGCACGGGCGCCCCGGTGACAAGCGTGAGTCCCACTGCCCACTGGACCCGATCAGCCACCAGCCCTAGTGCTCAGAGTGGGTGAAGAGGCCCGAAGAAATGCCCTCCGTCACGGGTCAGGAAGCAGGTGCCGAGGGGCGGTGGCCAGGCAGTCGCCTTCGGCCTGAAGCCGACCGGGACCCGCTTCCCTGCCCCCCTCCCCGGAGAGGGCGCTGCCCTGGCGTACCTGGGCCTGGATCGCCAGGTAGAAGGCACCCTTCTTGAAAGGTAGCAGGTCCCCGTTGTCGTTCCTCGTGCCCTCAGGGTAGACCCACACCTTGAGCTGCAGGGGAGAGAGGGGCGGCTGGAGCGGAACCTCACAGCCCGTCCCCTCCAAAGGAGCCCCGCTCCTCGGCCGAGACCACCGCCGCTAACGCGTAGGCACTGCTCCCGATGGGCCGTTCTGCACGACAACGTGGCAGCCTGTGCGGTGCCGAGCAGGCCCGAGCCCCACGTTCACACTGTCCCTGACCACGCACTTGTCCACGGGAGCCATCACACCCACACTCACTCTGTCCCTGACCACGCAGTTGTCCACGGGAGCCATCATGCCCACACCCACTCTGTCCCTGACCACACACTTGTCCACGGGAGCCATCATGCCCACACTCACTCTGTCCCTGACCACGCGATTGCCCACGGGAGCCATCACGCCAACACTCACTCTGTCCCTGACCACGCACTTGTCCACGGCGGCCATCACGCCCACACTCACTCTGTCCCTGACCACGCAGTTGTCCCCAGCGGCCATCACGCCCACACTCACTCTGTCCCTGACCACGCACTTGTCCCCGGCGGCCATCACGCCCACACTCACTCTGTCCCTGACCACACACTTGCCCCCTGCGGCCATCAAGCCCACACTCACTCTGTCCCTGACCACGCAGTTGTCCCCGGCGGCCATCACGCCCACACTCACTCTGTCCCTGACCACGCACTTGCCCCCTGCGGCCATCAAGCCCACACTCACTCTGTCCCTGACCACGCACTTGTCCCCAGCGGCCACCCCGCCCACACTCACATTCTCCCTGACCATGCGCTCGCCCACGTCGGCCATCACGGTCATGGCGGTCCTGGAGCGCTGCCGGTTGATGAAGAAGACACCCCCGAGGTACATGATCAGGCCCACAGGCCCCATGAAGAGCAGCTCCCGCTTGGCAATCTGCACGCAGCGCTTGGGTAGGGCCTCCATAAGGCCTGCAGGTGGCCATGGGACACCAGGCAGGTGGAGGCCGTGCTCAGAGCCTGGCAGCCATCTTTCCCAAGGAGGAGAGCGCCGGCCCCGTGCCTCGACCACCAACAGGCCCGGGCCCATCGTGCCTTCCCACTAGCCACCCCTGCCTCCCGCCTGCAAAGGGAGGGAGCGAAGCAGCACTCCCAGCCGTCAGCGCCCCGTGCGCAGCGTCAGGCACATGCAGTTTTGTGTGGCTGCAGGGAGGCACGGGTCCCGCCGGCCCGGGTCCGCATCCCCTCGCCCGCCGGCTCATCCGGGCCCGGGCTCTACCTCCCTGAAGCATCTCCCCCACAGAGACCGGGGCAGGGTCCCGGGCTGGGCCTGCAGCTGGGAAGGGCCAGCTCTCCCACCAGCCCCTCCGCGGCCCCGCCTTACCCATCATGTCCAGGATGCTCTGGTGGTTAGAAATGATGACACACGGGTGGTCCACCTCCAGCTTCTGGCGGCCCTTTATGTCAAAGCGAAGGCCGAACATGTACTTGAAGGTCCGGACAAACCAACTGATGATGCTAAAGAGAGACGGCATCATTGAGCAGGGCCCCGCTGGCAGGGGCCCCGAGATCCCCACGGCAGACGGAGCCCCGGCTTGCCCTCTGTCTGGCAAAGGGGAGGGCGCCCACTTCCACATCTGCTGTCCAGGGACCTGCCCGTGTGACCCCGCCCTCACCCCGACACCCCTGCTTGCTCAGCCAAGTGGGGGACTCGGCTGGAAGGAGGCTGGAGGCTGAGAGCCCCCAGGGCCAGCCTGGGTCTGGTTCCTGGCTGTGTCAGCGACTAAAAACCCAACGTGGAGGGGCGCCTGGCTGGCTCAGTCGGCGGAACGTGCCCCTCTTGATCTCAGGGTTGTGGGTTCGAGCCCCACGTTGGGTGTAGAGATTACTTATAAAATTTAAAAAATAATAATTATAGGGGTGCCTGGGCGGCTCAGCCGGTTAAGCGTCCGACTTCGGCTCAGGTCGCGATCTCGCGGTTCGTGGGTTCGAGCCCCGCGTCGGGCTCTGTGCCAACAGCTCAGAGCCTGGAGGCAGCTTCAGATTCTGTGTCTCCCTCTCTCTGCCCCTTCCCTGCTCACACTCTGTCTCTCTCTCTCTCTCTCTCTCTCTGGAAGGTAAATAAACATTAAAAACTTCCCGAGGGCACAGGCGAGAGAGGAAGGGAGCCAGGACGCACACAGGCCTGGGACACCACCCGCCCCCGCCCCCGCGGGTAGCTGCTCTGGAGCATCGGGGACCCTCAGGGGCCGCCTCCAAGCAGCATGTGGCGGGTGTGAGTGGGTATGTCTGTGGGGATGTGTCTGCAGGTGCTGGCGGGCCTTGGAGAACACAGGGAGGCAGAGTGGCCTGGGACGCTTTGCTCGTACCCCGGAAGGGACCCATCAAGGGTCCTTGGGGTGACGGAGCCCAAGGCGTGAGGCTCAGTGTCATGTCAACTCCTTGCAGGGCCCCTGGGTCTTTCCCATCCCCTGCGGGGGTGGGAGGGGGGGCAGGCGACTAAACATGTGCCCCCACGGACCCAAGGGTTCCTGACCCAGAAGTGTCTCCTTCTCCCCGAAGGTTCGGGCGCCCTCCAGCCCCTGAGTTAGCGGAGGCCGTCCATGGTCTTGATGGGAAGGGAGGGACTTCCCGCGTTATACAGAAGGGTGAAGTAACCGCCCAAGGCCCAGGGATGGCTGTCAGGAGAGCAGAGACTCAGCACTGGACTCAAAGCCAGACTCCGGTTTTTTAAATCGTCGTAAAACACACATGACCTAAAATGTACTGTCTCAACTGCCGTTAAGCACACACAGCCCAGCGGCATCGTGCACATTCACATCCCAGGACAACCTCACCCCCCAGACCCAACTCTGTCCCACTGAACACGGACCCTCCCCTCCCCCCGCTCCCTCCCACTCCCTGTGTCTGTGGGTCCGACTCCCCCCCTGTGAGCTGAGGCTTCAGGGCTGGCCGTGCGTCTGCAAGCTGTGTCTCACCCAGCTGCCCCGTGTTGCAGAGGGGGACACTGAGCCCCAGGGAGGCGCAGCAGCTAACGTGGGGCTGCTGGGAGAGGTGATTAGGCCACCTCCCTCCCCGGACCTGCCAGCCTCGGCCAGCTCAGGCCACGCCTGCCCGTACATCCCTTCCCGCTCCGGGGCTGTGCTAGCCAGCTGCTGGCCTTCCACGGGCCCCAGTTTCTCATCTGCAAAGACCACTTCTCGGTCACTGTGAGGACCGAGAGGACAAGGAGGGGTCACGAGCAGGTGCTTCGCAAAGAGGAACGATGGAAATGGCCAGTAAACAGGCAAAAGCCTCCGTTTCACCAGCGGTCAGAGCGAAGCACATGGGAACCAGAACCCTGGCTGCATCTAGAGGGGAATCGGCATCAGCCCTCGGGCGGCCGGCACAGCCAGGCCTGGAGGGCAGGTCGGCATTGCCCGGCAATGGGAAATTGCCACCAGGAAGTCGGGTGCCTCTCCCGGGATCGGATCCTGAGGCCGGCCCTGCGCCCCTCCAGGGTGGTCCGAATCAGAAAACGGCAGCCGTCCAGGTGTCCCCCGCCCCAGGGAGAGGTGGATTCGCGGGGCGCTGGGCAGGGCAGCCAGGGAGACCCCCACTCACTCGGGGCGCCTCCCGCCGCCGCACAGGGTCTCGGGCCACACCTGCAAGTGTACGGCGTTCTCTCTGGTAGAGCCACTCGCCCGCTTCTGTCTCCCTTTGTATCTCTCTGTCTCCCTCTCTTTAAAAATAGAGGTAAAATACACGTGACATAAAACTCATCACCTCAGTCGTTCTTAAACGTCCAGCTCGGTAGCAATGACACACCCCCACTGAGATGTGGCCGTCCCCGGCGTCTGCCTGTCTCCAGGACTTCTCTCCCTTTTCTGCCAGGATTTCTTTTTGTATCTACTGGAAGGCATTGGCTGCGGACTGGTTTTTCCAGAACTGCAGGGAATATCGTGTGCGGACCTCAGGCAGCGTGCTGGGCGCGCGCACACACACACACACACACACACACACACACACACACACACGCACCACGACACTCGGCAGCTGCTGTGACCCGGGCAGGCTGCCAAAGCAAGGTGCACGCTGGGATTGGAGGAGGCACCGGTGCGTCCCCAGGGACACAGCATAGTCTCTGGAGGCAGCGCGCCCCCACCTCTCCCTCTCCTGATGTCACGTCACGTCGCGTTCCAAGGTTTTCCGTAAAAGCGGTGAGCGAGGTGAACGGTTTAAGAGTTTCTCAACGTGAAGGAAGCAAAGCGAGGACGCTTCCGGGTGCCCCCCGCGCGCCTCCAGGGACAGAAAGCGGGGCCCCCCCCACCCCCGGAGAGCAGTGGCAGGTGGGCACGCCCCTCCCCCACGCCTCGCACGTGCCAAGCACTGTGCCGAGGGCCTGATGGGAACCCTCACGTTCGGCTCAGACAGTAGCCCCGCGAGGTGGGCACGCCCGGGACGTCCACCCCACGGAGGAGGGAGTCCAGGCTCAGCAGTGAAGCCGCCTGCCCATGGTCACAGCGCAGGGACGCCAGGTGGGCCGGGACCCACTCTTAACCCGGTTTTCGGAAAACAAGCAGAAGACGCCAGGCAAAGGGCAAGCAGGAGGCGGGGGTGAAGACTCGGGATTGCAAGACCGAATTCCAGAAGCTGCTGTGAGGCCTCCCTCCCCTCCCTGAGGCTCTGTAGACACCACCCAGGCAGAAGTGACGCTGTCCCCACTCGGCCAGCCCAAAGCAGCCGCCATTGTCCTGAGCCCAGCCCCACTGGGCCCTTCCAGCAGCCAGCCGCAGAGCGTAGGGGGGCCGCCCTCTTGGGAGCCAGGTGTCCCTGGTGCTGGCCCCGGGGACTCGGCCGCACAGCTCTGGGGGCTGTTCTCCATCCCTAGCCCCCAACTCCGTGACCCCACCTCCCCAGGTGGAGCCCAGGTGGCCTGGTAGGTGCCCGCTGCCAGGTGGGTGACAGGTGCCATCTTTCCACCTCATGGCGCGTGGCCCCCGGGAGCAGGATGGTTCGTCGGGCAGATAGATGGGCTGTCCTGGCCCTTCCTGGATCTTTCTCAGGAGCCCTCTACCCAACCCAGAACCACCTAGAACCTCTGAGCACTAGGACGCCACAGATCCTTCCAGTGCCCCAGGGGAGCCCAGGCTCCTCAGACCTTCTGCACTTAGCCTGAGGACACGTGGGGCCTTCGCAAGCTCTAGGTGAGGCAGATCCGGATCCTGGCTCCCTTCTCTGGCCATGACTTTGGGCGATGCACCTGACCTCACTAAGCATTCACGTCTGCCTGTGAAAGGGGAAGGGTGTGGACCTTGAGCCCAGGAGGCTGCGACCCTGGGAGCAACTGAAAAGTGAAATGTGGTGTTGCAAGCAGGTGAGAATCCAAAGGGGATGAGAGTGAGAGCCTCCCCCTGCCCCCCCCCCCCCCCCCAGCCAGCACTGTGCTCCAGCAGCTGGAAGGAAGTTCAAGGCCAGCCCCAGGCCGCCTGCTGACCTTTGCCCCCAGCCCCGGACTTGGGGGCGGGAGGTGCACCAGCCCGCAGCCTAACCCTCTGGGTTTGCACCCGTCGCCCCCCCCCCCCCCGCCGCCACCCCGAGAGCAAGGTCTCGGAGGGTTCATCTGGGGGACAGCCCTGCCAGGAAGGCAGCATGGAGCCATCGATCTGCTCAGGGGACAGGAGGCTCCAGAGAGGCCACCTGGCAGGGCAGGAATGTTTTCCACGTGTGCGACGTGTCGGAGCACAAGGAGGGGACAGGGGCCGGGTGGGGTGGGGTTTCCAGCCTGTGCAGCAGGACGCCCAGAGGTGTTAGGAGGGGCTGTGTGGGAATGGGGTGCACACCAGGGGGATGGAAGGAGGGGGGGCCGGCAAGCTCTTAGTCCCCAGGCAGGGTCTCCAGGGCTCTGAGCAGCACATCCAGGGAAGGACACTGCCCCTGGCCGTCCTACCCCAAGAAAAACAAAGGCAGACCTTCCTGCAACACTAGGACCCCCGGCCAGCGCCCATGTGCCACATGAGTTCCTGACTGCACCGTGCCCCCCTCCGTGCACCCCTGCAGGACCACCGAGTGGCTGGCTAAGAGGCTGGGCTGTTCTGGGTTCAAACCCTGACTGGCATCAATAAGCCCCCGGTCTCCGGCCGAAACAACGCATCGGCTGCACAAACCGTGCCTCGCTGCCCCCACCCCCCACCTCCTCGAAGCTAAGAGCTATGCCACCTGGGTCCTGACAGTTCGGATGGACGCAGAAGCACGCGGGCCAACCCCCAGCGGCCCTGCCACAGCAGCGGCATCCCGGACCCCGAGAACGGCGGAGCCACGGGCCGGAGGGGCCGGAAGCTTTCCGTGGACCTGGGCGGCCCGGCTCTGGTCTCCCTCGATGCACAAAAGAGTAAAGCCTCTTGGTTAAGCGGCTCTTACCAGGATCTCCTGACCCTGCGGCGGAACCTACTTCTCACACAGGCGGCACAGAAAAGCTTTATTTTTCTCTCTGTCAAATGGATGTATTAAGGGCCTCTCCTCCCAGGATGGGGAAGACGACCTAATAACTCCACCCACCCCAGCCAACAGGGCACAATCGGCCTGGGAGGAGTTCTTAGTCTCAGCCCCCCAGCCGGGCCGGGGTCTCCTCAGCTCTTCTGTTCCCATCACTGTTCCCCGCACCCTGTGAACTTGAGTCCAACAGGCAAAGGTTCCCTGGGGAGCTCCTTGGCAGAGCAGGGCTGCCCCCCCCCGTCCCCCCCAGGGCTCCAGCGCCCAGAGCCTGGCATCCAGCCCCGCAGAGCTGGGTGGGCACGGAGGGAAAAGACAAAACACGCTCTTGGGAGTCATTCCCAGCGGGTCGGCACCCCAGTTCCGCCATGTCTAACTCCGGGACCCTGGGCGGCCACCTCCCCCGCCCCCCCGCACTGTGCAGGCCTTATACCTGCGGGTGTCGGTCACACCCCGGACTCCTCAGCAGTTAAGTGAGGCACAGGATAACGCCCGTCCCCACAGTGGAGGTACAGCAGCCCACGGGAGACGGGAGTAGAGGCTGTGGCCTCAGGCAAGGTGGCCTCTTCCAGAAGTCAGGGCGGGGCTGGAGAGCAGAGCAGCCAGGCACCCAGGGTGCTCAGGGGTCCAGGACAAGCTGGTGAGTGAAGACGCGGCATGTCCCAGCCCCACGGGGGCCTGCGGTGAGGGGGCAGGGAGCCTGTGCGCTCCGTCGTCCCTCTGGCACCCCCGCTCCAGCCTCCCGGGTCCCGTCCTGGGGCAACCCCCCCACCCCGCCCCTTCAGGGAACTCCTCCTCACAGCATGCCCCACCAGTGCCCCCACTATTGCCAGGGGCTCACATCCCTGTGACCCACCCCTGTGGGACCTGACGATCCAGGGGAAGGAGGCTGTGGTCTCTCCCTGGGAGAACACAGCACCTGCCGTTACCTGGCAGTATCCTGGGGTGCCCCCCCCCCCCCCCCGCGCAGAGCCTGGATCCGGGGCTGCCCTAGGGAGGGGAGGGCAGCAGGAAGCCCCCCCCTCCACCATCAGAGCCTCTACAGTCCTGAGGAGGACACCGAGTGGGCCAGAATCTCAGGCCACTGGGACTAAGGAGAGCAGACCCAAGCCGGGGGGGGCGGGGCCCAGGGCAGGCCCAGTCCTAGTGTGACCAGCCTGCCAGGTCCAGTCACCAAGTCAGAAAGGAGACTGGTGGCTTCTGATGTGACCCCTTGGAGGCAGCTTTGAAGTCTGAGTCAGTCCTTTTAAAAGACAAGAAAAGCTGCTTCTAAAGAGGCCACCTGATGACACAAGGTGGGGGGAGGGGAGGGCCACCTCCCTGCCTCCTGTCGCTTCTGAAAACCTGCTCTGGGCCCAGCTCTCCCGCCTGCCCCCCCCACCTTGCCCCGGGACAGCTCGGCCCGGGGCTCCCCCCGCCTCAGAACCAGAGGTGCCATCCCCTGGCCCGGCTCTTGCCAGGCAGCACCACTTCCAAGAAGCCCCCCGGCCCGTGGGTCCCCGAACCCACACCTCTCCTCCTGCGCCCAGTGGAGGCCCCTGCAAGGGGCCGGGCCGTCACAGGCGTTTGCAGCCTCAGGCACCCCTGCCCTGGAGTGGTGGGGGCCCAGCTTTGGGGACCCACCCCCAAAGGAGGCCCTGCCCTTCCCTCCCCACGAGGGAAGACGGCCCGGAAGGGCCACCCCCGGGCTGTCCCTGGGGTCTGCACTCCCGTGGACGCCTGTCTGGGCTCTGGTGGTGGTGGGCGGGGGACCAGAGACCCACTGAGCACCCTCCAGTCCCAGTCCTCGCCTACTCCGGGTACCACGGGAAGCCACCACCCCCGAAAGACAGGGCCTGAGGACCCACAAAGTGTGGGCCGGCCCCGGCAGCCTGGATGGACAAGGACAGAGGTGGGAGCAAGCCAGCAACCCTCACCAACTGCCCTGTAACCACACAGGGGGCAGGGACCTCAGAGACCAAATATCCTCACGGCAGGTCACAGCCAAGAGGCTGTTGCAAAAGCCACGGACAGAAATGGTAGCAAAAGCCACGCCTGGGATCCCACAGGGCAGGAGGACACCCCTGCTCAGGCAGCCTTGCCCCCCCCCTTAGCCTCTGGCCTGGAGAGGCCCCCACCTGACCTCCCCTCCCCACCCCACCCCGCCAGCCCGCAGCACCGCACCGCCGGCTCCCAGAGTTGTCCAGAGAAAAGTTCCAGGCGCCACTCCCTTCCTTCCCCAGGCTTGAGGCCGGACCCCGGGGCCCAAGCTACCCTTCCTTCCCACCAGGGAGCCTGGTACCTTAGAAGAAGGGAACGGAGGGGAGGTGTCGGAGCACAGGTGCGTTCAGGGGGCGGAGGCAGGAGGAGGTGCGGAGGGGACAGGGGCGCCGCAGACTCCACGGCGCTCCGGCGAAGCCCACCCCGGGGCCGGCCCCGCAGCCCGCGGGTGAAGCAGGAGCGCGCCGCTCCCAGCGGGCCCGGCGTCCTTCCGCGCCCGGAGCCGCTCGGCCCCCCGCCGCCCCCCGCCGCCCCCCGGCGTCCCCCGGCGCGTCCCGCGCGTCCCGCGGGCCCTTGGCGGGGCGGAAGGACGCGGCGGCGCGGGAGACCCAGACCTCCGAGGCGGCCGCCCCCGGGCGCGGGGGGAGGGGGGGGGCTGGGGAGGGGCGGGGGAGGGCTCCCGGGCGCGGCGACGTTGTGACGCGGGACCCCCCGCGCCCCCGCGCGCCCGCCGGGGAGCCCCGAGAGGCGCGGGCGGGGCAGGAAGGAGGGACAGGAGAGAAGAAAGTTAGGGAAGCGGAAGCGGGCGGCGGCCGGCGCTCCGCCCCACCCGGGGCTGTCCCCGAGCCCCCCTCCCCGGCCCCCGAGCCCCCGGCCCCCTTGCCTCAAGTTCTCCACCGTCCGGCCGCCGTGCCGCAGCAGGCAGATGACCGCGGCCAGGGTGGACCCCGACACGCAGAGCGCGCAGTACAGGGAGACCTTGGCGTAGAACCGGGCCGAGCGGCTCAGCTGCACAAGCAGCAGCAGCAGCAGCAGAGCCCCCGTCAGCCACGGCCAGAGCCCCATGGCCCCGCCGCGCCCCGACGGCGCCCGCCTCGGCTCCCCTGCGCGAAGGCGACCTGCGGGCTGGCGGCAGCTGGCGGGCTCCCGCCGCGCCCGCGCCTCTTATTGCGAGGGCGCAGGGGCGGGGCGGAGAGGGCAGCGAGCGCGCCCAGGAAGCGGCTAGGTGAGGCGCGCCCGCCCCGCCCCGCCCCGTCCCGCCCCGTCCCGCCCCGCCCCGTCCCGTCACACTCCCCCGGGTCGCGCGGCTCCGGGCGGCACGGCCCCCGTCCCAGCCCCGCAGCCGCGCAGCCCGGTGGCCTGGACCCCGACACCGCCGCCCGGCCCCCACCCCACCCCCGCTCTGCCGGCCGCCCCGCCCCTCCTCGTGTCCCCCCACATCCCCGCTGCCCCTTAGCCCGGAACCGGAGCTCCAAAGGCGACCCAAGGACGCCACGGCCCTGGCGGCCCGGTGGCCGAACAACCGCGCCCCAGTGACTAACGGCCGCCTGGGCCATCTGCGCCTTCGGGTCCCCTCTGGCAGTTGCAGGGAGACCCGGCTGGCCGGCCGTCGGGCGTTCTCTTTCTACGGGCCTGGTGGGCGCACCGCGGAGGCCGTAGGGATGGGGCGGGTTTCTGGGCGGGGCTGGGGGGGGGTGTCTGCTTTGCGTGCCAGGAACAGTGTGTCACCGCTCACCCACTGTTGGTGCGCCGCCAGGAGCAGATATCAGGCGACTGCGTTCACATCAGCTCAGCGATCAGCCAGCCTGGCGGCATCGGTGCCCTTAGCGTTGGCTCGGGGTAGAGGGAGGGGCCCCGCCTGGGCGCCCAGATGACCGCTGCGGCGGCCAACAGGTCCCACAGAGCAGGCTGAGGTTGTAAGGCCACGTCTCCTTCCCGTGCTTCTGTCCTGGGTGGCCAGGGTGCTGTGTCTCCTGCAATTTCCGGAACGCACTCGTATGCCTGGCAAGGGCACGGAGAACAATCTTAGAGGTCCCTTGGGTGTTTCAGATGCTGAGGCAACCTGCCACCGACACAGTCTCCTGGCACCCACCCCCCAAATTGGCCTGTTTTCGCTCAAAATACGAAAGCTTCGCTCTTAGGATGAATGGGGAGCTCTGGCTCCAAGGGAGGTGGGGTTCCCTGTGTGGGTGCGGTGGCCCATTCCCAGGTGGCCCTAGCATTTCAGCCGCCTTACACCTGTCAGTACCTGGGAGAGAATCCTGGTTCCATCTCGTTCCCAGTCTGAGGGGCCACCACTTCGTGTCAGTGTCCACAGCCCGGCTGGCATCTCCCTGTGTCCACAGGCTGGAGGACTCACCTCCCCCTGGGCAGACGGCACCAGGACAGGAGGAGAGGACACAGCTGGGTGGGAAAGGGTCCCCTGCATCCGGGGGTGGGGCAGGGAGCCGGCGCTCCGGGGCAAGTGCATCCCCATCTTACAGATGGAAAACAGCCTCCCAGAGGTAGGGGTCGCCCAGCCAGGAAGTGACAGGGAGGGAGACTGGTCCCGGCCGCTGTGTCCCACACCTGATGCCCGGAGGCTGCCACGTGCTGGGGGGGGAGGGGGGGCGCGGGGGGGCTGCCCCGTCGTCTTCTTCCAGCTCCCAGGGGTGGTGGTTCCGGACCCAGTGCCAGGTCCTCATCGAGACACAGAGGCTGGTGCCCACTTTCACCTTCTTCCCAGTCTCATCCTGGGGAAGCATCGCAAGAAAAGAAAAGGCTCTTCCTCGGATAGGAAAGGGGAAGCGGGGCGGGGGCTGGCGAGAGGTCTGCCGGGGTGGGGGGGGCTGAAAGACATACTCAGTCCTGTAACGTCCTATTTGGAAAGCTAACAAAACCTTTTTGTTTCCAGAAAGTGAAACCCCAGAGAATCTTCTGGGTTGGTGGAGATGCTGAGAAAAGAGATGTTCTCTAAAATCAGTGATTCCCACGTAGGTGGGGACTGGCAGGGCTCCCCTCAGGTTCCTCCCCAGAGCATGGCCAGAGCAGGGACACTCTGGTTTGACTTGCCAAGTGCCCCGAGTTCCCGCGGCGGCCCAGGTGACCCGGCCATGAGTCCGCCCTGGTCCCTGCTGGGTAACAGCTGGGAGCCCTCCTGGGCATTTGCTGGGACTAAGCCAGACAGCACATGACACCAGGTGACATAATCAAGGCTGGGTTGGCACCCCCTCCCGAGGCCCGAGTGAGCCCGCAGCCAAGGGGAGGGGACATCACTGGGCGCCAGGTGCTGGTGCAGGGGGAGAGGGAGCGGGCGGCCCTGGGGACCTGCGGGGTCCCACAGGCAGAGCCACAGAGGCCAGGCCGCCCACAGCCTCCTTCCTCCGGGGCAGGGTGGGGCCCTGTGGTCTGCGTGTCTCTCTTGGGTTGGGTGGCATGCCTGGAGGGAAGGGCCAAGGCTCTCCGCTTCTGGAAGCCAAGATAAAGTGAGCACTGTGTGACCCCTCCTCACCACTTGGCCGCTGGGACAGGGGTGGGGCACCTAACCGTCGAAGTCCCAAGATTTGGCTTCACACCCAAGTTACCCAGTGCGCCAGAACCTCAATTTCCTAGTCTGTAAAATGGGGACACTAACCCCACCTAGCACGGCTGGGATGAAATGAGCACGTGGCCCAGGCTGGCCCAGCAGGGGCCACTCCTGACTTTGCCTCTTGTGTCTGGAGAGACCTGCCCTGGGGGGAAGTAAGGGGGGGGGGCAGGACGAAAGCCCAGGAGGGGGGTGTCTCAGAGATCACGCAGGATCAGGGAAGCGGGCTAGGGAGCAGCTGGTTGCATAGGGGGGCAGGGGCAGGAGGTGGGTGGCGGAGCCCCCCATGAGCGCCCTGTCGCCTCTGGGGGGCACCTCCTGGGGAGAAGGCCCAAGGGAGCCGGGCCTCTGGCGGGATGGGAAGAAGGGAAGTAGCCTGGGGAGCCCGGCCCGCATGAGGCGGGGGCGGTCCCAGGGGGCCCGGCTGGCGTCGGGGAGGGGGGCCCGGGGGGCCTGCACAAGCCAGGCCGGGCTGCCCCGGGGCGCTCAGGCTGAGCTCGCCTAGGCCGACATGTTTTCAGGCCTCTCGCGCACACCATGCCAGCCTGCCACCTGTAAATAAAGCAGCCTGTGAATCTTTCATGGGCTTGTACTTAAAAATAGATGAGATGAGGCCTCTGGGCCCAATTCCCAGGTCTCTGCAGTGGGCAGGGCCAGGGCCGCGGGGAGGCGGGGAGGGAGGGCGAGGGCTGCCGGCCAGGGCACGTGGAGCCTGGGACGTGCGGCCCCGGACTCAGGCACCAATGGGCAAAATCACCATCTGGATGTGGTTTCTGGAGCGCCTGGGTCACAGGCTGGGAGGAGGGTCTGGGAGCCGCAGAGCGACAGCCAGCGAGACCCCTCTCCTCCCCAGAGGGATTTCTGGCTGGGACGTGAAGGGACAAAAGGGGACAGAGGGAAAGGTGGAGAGGTAGGGGGACACCGCTGGACAGCGCAGGGGAGAGGAGGCCCCACGAGGAGCCAGGGCTGGGCCCCCCACGTGGCAGCCCCCACGCGGCCCCCGCAGCCGTGACACGCGCGTCTGACCCCTGCGCTCGGGTCAGCAGCCCACGTGAAGCTCCACCAGCCGCCAGAGCCTCGGGTCTCAGACGAGTCCTCGCAGGTGGCCTCGCCCGGCCCCCTCCCCGGACACACAGGCACACAGGGACCCAAGAAGGCATCCCCGGGACCCCGGCCAGCAACACGGAGCCCAGAGCCAGACCCAGGTGGCCCCCGTGGCCCCCAGGTGACTTGGGACCAGCCCTTCCTTCCTCGGTTTCCTGATCTGTGCACCGTGGGCCAGGATGGGCGCCCGGGGGCCCGTGAGGCCGCGTGTGAGACACCAGGCCTGCAGGCCTCTCCTCCTCGGACAGGCTGCCTTCTGGTCAGCTCACCCTTGGCCCAGCTGGCATCCAGACTCCATCAGCTGCCCCAGCACACCCCAGGCCGGCCCACCCACTGCCCTCTGCCCTGCCCCGCCCGCTCCTGGCTTTGGCTGCTGGCTGCGGGGCTGCGTCTCGGGGCCAAGGAGCCTTGGAGGAGCCCTGGCCCGCTCTGTTGCCCTCTCACTGCTGGGGAGAGAGGAGCCAACGAGCGGTAGAGAAGGGGCGGGGGGCTGGGGGGGGCCCTCCATTCTGAAGGCCGGCATCCTGCCTCTGGCATGGGCTGGGGGTCAGTGAGGTAGGTTGCAAGGAGGCCTGAGGGAAGGCCCGGGGGACCGGGAGCGGGAGAGAGGAAGGCTGTGCCCTGCCCACCAGGCCCTGTGCACCCTTTCGGGAAGTATGCTGAATTCCCGCAGCCCTGAAGTCAGGGGGTCTGCTCCCCTCCACCGGACTGTGGCCAGGCAGGTGTCTGTCTCCTGAGCCATGCCGGAGGCACCTCGCGCACCCAATCTGGAGACTTAGACTCACCAGTTTGGAGGCAGGGGCCCAGCTCTGCAGAGACCTGGGCCTGAGTTCCACCCAGCGTCACTGGCTGGAAGCTCTTCCGCCTGTGGGCCAGCGACGGTCCGGGCCCAGCGGGGCCCGGGAGATGGGGCCTCACCTTCCGTGGGTCCCCCTGCCGGTGCCTCGGTCCCAGAGCCATGTGCCCGGGGTGGCCAGGGCCCCCCGACCTCTGCGCCACACCAGGCCCCCAGCGCCTCAGCCTCTCTGTGCAGCTGCCCCTTCCATCCCCGGGGCTTGAGAGCGGCAGCACCCCGCCCCTGCCCCCCACCTCACCGGCTTTTGGTGAACAAATGAATGAATGAGGCAGTGAGGGGATGACGGGATAGAGGAATCCTCCCTCAGGAGCCCAGAGGGAGAGCGCGTGTGCTGAGTGGAGCCTGTCAGCTCACGGAATACCAGACGGGGGACAATCGGGGACACTGTCCATAGAAAGACACCAAGGAGCTCTGGAGGTCAGGGCGGCTGGCAGGAGCGGTCGATGTGTGTCTGTGCAGGCAGAGCGGCCAGCACAGCGATGGCCCCGCGGGTATCCAGACACGAGAACGCAACGGTCGCGGACATGGACCGAGCACCGCTGACCTGCACGCAGGCCTCAGGTACCGCCGTCTGTCCCTCGGCTCTCCAGTTTCTCCGTGGAGACCCCGCCCCACGAGGCTGGGGGTCCGACCGCTGTCTCTGCCCGCGCAGGCGCACTTGCTCAGATAAGGGGGCGGGGTTCTAGCCCTCGAGGGGTGGAAAGTGAGTCAGAGCCCCTAGCTCCGTTCGTGAACCCAGTTAAAGTCCAGGTGAATTCATGGTGTAAATATAACCAAGGAAACTCCTGCGGGAGCACAGGGGCCATGGTGGAGGCGGAAGCCTGGCCGGTGGAGAGGACTCTGGGTGAAGACAGAAGCAGACACTGCTCGGGACCACGCGGCACAGTATGCAGGCCCGGAGAGTGTCAGAACGCTAATTACAACTGCAGCTGACCTTTCCAGAACAACCGGATCTGGCCTTTGACCTCCAGCCACCGCACACTTCACCACCTGGAGGCCTGGACCAATGAGTCCTGAATCCTGCCGCCTCGAGTGAGAGGTCAGAGAGAGGCAAGGTCCCCCAGTTCAGCCCCACCTCACCCTGCCTCTGCCTGGATGCCAGCCGGGACGACTGCCAACATCCACCTGAGTCACCGCTCAGGGCAGGTGTGGCCTCCCGGTGGCCCATCCGGACACAGTCACTGAGCTGATGAGCTTGGAACCAGAGCTGCAGCCCCGCCCTGGCTCCCTCTGCTTGCGGGCTGCTGTCGGTGCGGTCCCCGGAGGTAGGGTCACCAGGTCTAGCACGGGACGCTGTAGGAGTTGGATTTCAGATAAACAGGGACTACTTTCTCAGCCCAAGTATGTCCCGTGTCATATTTGGAACATATCTCTACTAAAAAACGTTGTCTTTCTGAAATTCAGGTCGAACCGGGCGCCCGGTGTTTTATCTGGCGACCCCTCCCCCAGACTGGAGCCGCAGCCCCTGCGCCCGCCCCTGGGTTCTCGGGCGTTCTCGGGCGTCCTCGGCCTCCGCCCGCCAGCCAGCCGGGCCTCTGCCAAGCGCCGGGCAGCGCTGCCCTCTAGCGGACGGACCCCGGGAGGGCGGAGGCAGGCCGGAAGGCGGGGCCAGGGCCAGGGGGAGGAGCTCCGAGAGGCCACGCCCCCGCGGGAAAGCACACACCCGGGGATCAACCCGAGCGGCCCGCCGCGCTGCCCAGTCACCCCCTCCCACCACCCCCCGGGCTGCAAGCAGGGTGGGCTCTGGCTGGTGCCCGCCCTGGTGGCCCGCCCGGAGGCCCCCAGACGGTGCTTGGCGGGTGGGTTGCCGGCACTCGCGGCTCTGTCGGGACGAGACTGCGGAGGGGCCTTTCCGTGCTCTTTTATGATCCTGCGCTCCGATGCGCGTGCACGGCTTCCCGTGTGTGGCGGGACAGAGCTCAGTCTGGGAAGGTGGGGAGTCACGGAGGGGACGGCTGCCCGACAGCGTGAATGCGCCAGACGCCTCCCAACTGTGCCCTTGACAACAGTTAAGAGGACAAGTCCTACGTTCTGTGTATCTTGAACCAGGAACAGTAATAATTAAAAAGGCAGTGGCTTTGGGGTACCGGGGTGGTTCAGTCGGTCGAGCGTCCGTCTGTTGGATTCCGCTCGGGTCATGATCTCGCGGGGGGGGTGGGTTCCAGCCCCGCGTTGGGCTCTGGGCTGACAGTGTGGGGCCTCCTTGGGATCCTCTCCTCCTCCCTCCCTCTGCCCCCGTCCCCCTCCTTCTCACGTGTGCCCTCTCGGTCTCTCAAAATAAATAATAGATGAGCGAAAAATAAAGAAAAAGTAAAACAAAGAAACCAAAAAGGCCGCGGGTCACCCCCGGCCGCAGGGGCCCTTCCTTCCCCACTCCCATCCCAACACGACCAGCTCAAAGTCTGCCTGTGTGTTTGGCTTGGGACATGGTTTTGGGAGTCCTGGAATCCTGCCGGTGGGGGGGCGGGGGCTGCAGGGGAGGAAATGTAAGTGAAAGTGGGGGTACAGTCTCCTTTACAAGGACTGCCGCACCTCGTGTCTGCCCCGAACAGGTTGTAACATCGACACCATTTCCTCGTTGAACAGTGACTCAGAGAACATCTGCCCCCGCCCCACAGCCGCACGAGGTGAGGCGGGAGCACGAGTGAGTTGAATTCATGTTCTCTTGACCTTCCTCGGTGGGAATCCTGTCCCTCTAAATCAGGGATGCTGGGAGAGACCGCAGCTGTGCAGGCGGGAGCCAGGGCCCCTGCCCTCGGGGCTCGCCTTGCACCTGCCCCGACAGAGCCCAGTTTGTTCCTCAGAGGCGGGGAAGCTCCTGGGAGTCATGTGAGCTCAGCGGCAGGGGCTCCTGCGTCCAGCAGTGGAAGACAGCGGCCGCCCAAAAAGCCGTGTCCACATCCTCACCCCGGTGCCTGGGAATGGGACCTTATTTGGAAAAAGGGGTCTCTGCAGATGTCTTGAATTACGGATCCTGACATGAGCGGGTCACCCTGGATTATCTGGGGGGGGGGGTTCCCTAAAGCCAGTGATCACCATCCTCATAGGAGAGGCACAGAGGACAGACAGGCAGACACAGGGTGAGGCCACGGGACTCGAGCGAGGGGGCCACAGCCCAGGAGAGCCCGGAGACAGCAGGAGCCGAAGGAGGCAGGAAGCACCCTCCCCGAGAGCACCCGAGGGTGAGCACGGCCCTGCCCACACCTGCATTCTGGACTTCCAGCCTCAGAACACTGAGAATAAAGTTCTGCTAGGTTTTTAAAAAAAATTTTTTTAATGTTTATTTATTTTTGAGAGAGGGAGAGAGAGAGTGGGAGTGGGGGAAGGGCAGAGAGAGAGGGAGACACAGAATCCGAAGCAGGCTCCAGGCTCCGAGCCATCAGCACAGAGCCCGACGCAGGGCTTGAACCCACAGACCGCGAGATCACGACCTGAGCCAAAATCAAGAGTCGGTCGCTCAATGCTCAACAGACGAAGCCCCCCAGGTGCCCCTGAGCAATTCTCCTTAAACTGGAGCTTTGTGCAGGGGCAGCATTGTAGCCAAGGAGGTTTATCCGGGGCACGATTATTGCTAATTGAAGACTTTCCCCGGGGCACCAGGCTGGCTCGGGTCAGTGGAACATCCGACTCTTGACCTCAGGGGCATGAGTTGGAGCCCCACGCTGGGCATGGAGCCGACTTTGGAAAACAATGCCTTTTGGATTCTTTGTTACTTGTTTTTGTCTCAGAATATTCTCCCCACGGAAGACGCATCCAATTCCAAAAGTGTCCTGTGTCCTCCACCCCCCAGGAACCCTCTCCTCGGGGTCCTCTCGCACCCCAAGATACAGCAGGCTAAGACAGCGAACGGACCCACGGTCAGAGGTTCAGGAGAAGCCCGGTGATGCGATTACGGCTGAGGGTCCCTGTGACCTTGTGCCAAAACGTCAGCCAGGCTCAGGGTCCTTCGAAGACTTGACTGGGGCTGGGGGATTCACAGGCCGCCAGCTGCTGCTGGCCGCGGGCAGGACGCCTGGGCTCCGGGCCACACTGACCGCCTGCCTGGCCAGGCTGCTTCAGTGTCCTCACTGCCTGGGTGGCGGCTTCCCCAGGGCGAGGGGTCTGAGACAGCAAGGTATATGCCAACAGGAGGTGGGGTCTCTGGGGGCCCCCTGGGGGCCTGGCCAGGAGGTGGGGTCTCTGGGGTCTCTGTGCCAGGAGGTGGGGTCTCTGGGGGCCCCCTGGGGGCCTGGCCACCATGGCCACGTGGGAATAAAACCACGGCGGGAGACACTGAGGTCAGACCCAGGGCAGAACTTTCTTACTGTAGCACCGAACCCTGGAACCTTCTGGGTCTCCGGGTCCCTGCCGCACGCCACAGTCCCTTCACGACTCTCACGGGGGCTCTACGTGGGGGATGATTCCTCGGCGCCTAACGGATGGCCGACCTGGGTCTCCGAGGGGGTGAGCAACCCCTCAGAGCCACTCGCTGTAGGCCCGGAACCTTCTTTCTGATTCCACGTCTCAGCCTTCAGCCACCCTCTGATGCCACTGCCCACAGCGTCTTGGGTGTCATGAGTGGTGGTCACAGCCACCAGCCTGCCCCGCCGTGGCTATCTCTGTCCCTCCCTCCACTCCCCGCCCCACCCCTGCCCGCATCCCGACCCCCTGCTGGTCTTGCAGGAGCTTCTCCAGGGATGCAGAGGTCGCCAGGTCCCAGGCAGAGGCAGACTTGGCCCTGGGTGCAGGGAGTGGGGGGTCCAGGGGAGAGCCCGACATGGATTGGGTGTGGGGGTCAGGGTCTGATGGGGAGTCCCAGCATTCAGGGGGCCCGGTGGCCTGTCAGACAGGGAGGGGGGCCTCTGTACGGTGGGACCCATCCAAAAGGGGTTGCCTGGGCAGGGAGGGGGGAGCTGCATGGGAGTCCTGGCAGGGGACAGCGTTCACAAAGCGCGAGGCAGGCAAGAGCAGGTGCCTTCTGGGACTGCAGGAACGGTGGGCTGAGGGGCGGCTCACAGAATAAGGTCAGTCCTTGGCCCCAGAGGACCGTGCCACCCGAAGGGAGAAGCAGTGGGCTAACCGCCCCCTCCACCAGGATGGCACCCTCGGAGTTTTCATAGTTAGGGGCCCCTGGCGGTGGCCAGGCGGGGCCCTGCCGAGCATTTATCATGGGAAACACCTAAAGCCTTTGACCTGCAGGTACCGGGGCGAAAGTTAATCATTAAGGAATGGGGCACAGATTCAGCCAGAAGTCCACTCACCCAGCCTTGATGCAGGAAGGAGAAAGGTCAGACAACCCTAAACACCCACCAGGAGGCAACGGGTTACGTAAATCAGGGCGCCTTCAGGCAACAGAACATTGTGTCACCCTGGAAATGGTGCGGGGGCCCTGGGCTCTCAGACCTGAGCTTGGTCCGTTCTAACGGAGAAGCGTGTGCCCCAGGGTCCCGGAGGAGGTCTGCCCCAGGACCCAGGGGCCGCGGAGGTGCCCCTCGGGAAGTCCAAGGCGCTGAGGAAAACCAGTCTTTCTGGGGCCCAAGGGAAGCCTGTCTTTACCACGACGGTTAGACCATCTCTGTGATGTAGCATCAGAACGAACACACAGCATTTCGGACTTCACTGCCAACTGCGGGTCCCCGAGAATGGGACTGAGGACTCTGGTTCTACTGAGAGAAGCAGGTCAGGGAGCAGTGGGGGGGGGGGGGGGGGGACGTGCAGGTGCACACAACAGCGGTGGGGGGGGGGGCTGAACCGCACTCCATCCACACGCGCGCGTGCAAACAGCACTCGCGGCTGACACGACAGGCGCCTGCTTCTCCGGGTTCCGGAGCCAGGACGCTGGAGGTCAGGGTCGGCTCCTGGTGAGAACTCCCCGGGCTTGCAGACGGCCGCCTTCTCTGGGTGCGCGCACCTGTGGGGAGAGGTGGGGAGACAGAGACGGGGAGAGAACCGGGGGCACTAACCCCGTCACCCCCAGCCCCCCCCCAGCAGCATCACCTGGGGGGTTAGAGCTCAAGCTGTGGAGCTGGGGACGGGATTCGGGCCACAGTAAGGCTTCCCCCCTTTTACGAAAAGCGGTCACAGGTACAGTTGGCTAAAGATGAGCTAACTACACACGGGAGGTTTACACACACACATACACACGCGCCCCTTAAAAAAGTCCCAGAAAATCACAGGGAGGTTTGCCAAAGTATCCCCCTGTGGCACCCCCAAAATCATCACCGTGGGGACAGCCACAGCCATGCTTATTCTGGGTCGGTCTGTCGCGGCCGCGTGGTTCTCTGCGGGTTCCCGGTGGCCCTCTCTGCCAGAGTCAGGCCGGGAGGCCGGTGCCCCTGCGGGACAGAGCTGGACCCAGGCCCCCGCCCTGGGCTTCTAGCTGCCCCCTGGGCCGGGAGAGAGTCACCCGAGCCAGGGGCCGGGACTTCCTACCTCCCTCGCGCCCCCTTCCTAAGGAATAAAGCCAACTTTTGGTCACTTAAAAATGCCGAAATACATACGGGTCATTACAAAGCGGACAGGGGCCCCCTCCTTCTCCCAGCCCATCCCCCAAGGGGAGCGCGGTTAACCAGCCTGCTTCCAAACACAAACACGCACGCGTTACGCGGGTGCGGGCCGCACGCACACCACGGGCTCGCCGCCCACGCACACGGAGGCACGCACGTCTGTTAGTCACAAACACGGTATCATTGCACACGGACCGCTTTGCGATTTGCTTTTGTGGTTGTAGCGGGTTGAGCGGTGCCCCCACGCGGCAGTTATGTCCACCTGGAACCCGAGTGTGACCTTTGTGATCTTGGCAGAGGTGCTCGAGGATCTCGAGGGGAGATCGCCCCGGATCACCTGGACGGGCCCTGCTCCCAGCCGCTGCCCTTGCAAGAGGAGAGGACACCGCGGGGATCGGGCTGGGGCCCGGATAACTCCTGCCCCTGGCCCCCATCCCCTGCAGACAGAGATGGCCCGCGCCTGGAGAGGTGGCCCTGAGCTCCTGCCGGTATCCAAACCATCCTGCCCCGCCCCCCCCCCCCCCACACCTGGAGGGGTCGCCCTGGGGCCCTGAGGACTCCCAAACTTCCTCCCCTCTCCAGAAGCCCCCCCCCCCCACTGAGAAAGTGACCCTCCTCCCTGCGTGCCTGGAGCCCCTCCCCTGCTGGGGAGGTGGCCCCCCAGACGAGCCCCTTCCCCCCCCCCCACCTGGAGGGGTCGCCCTGGGGCCCTGAGGACTCCCAAACTTCCTCCCCTCTCCAGAAGCCCCCCCCCCCCCCCCCCACTGAGAAAGTGACCCTCCTCCCTGCGTGCCTGGAGCCCCCACCCCTGCTGGGGAGGTGGCCCCCCAGACGAGCCCCTTCCCCCCTCCCCTTATCCCAGTGGGAGCGAGCCCTCTGGGCCACGCACTCACTGGCCGTTGGTCTGTGCCCCGTCCACGGTGATCCTGGGCCCTCCGGGCTGAAGTTCCACATCCAGAGGGCCCTCGTCAAGGGCCCTCAGGACCCCGTGCCAGCTGAGACCTCCAACCTCACACCTGCTGTTTCATACCTGTCCGTTGCCTCTGGGCCTCTGCATACTCTGTTCCTCTGCTGGAACCACACTCCTGCCCGGCCGCCCCCGTCCCTCATCCTGGAGGTCCCAGACATCACCCTCCCCGGGCCTGGCCTGGGTCCCCACCACGTGCTGGGCTCCTCATTCTCACCCCTCCCAGAACACCCACCTGAAGGGGATGACGTGGCCCCTGACCTCGGTCCAAAGGTCAGCGGGGCCCAGGGCAGTGGGATGGGTTATCCCTGGAAGGGCAGTCTTCCCCGGAACCATTTTCCCTGTGACATACTTGCGCTCAAGACTACGGGGTACCAGCACCCGGGAGTTTTAGTCAGACGTGTGACTATCCAGAGGAAGACGACGTTTCCCAGCCATCTTTGCAGCAAATAAGGTCATGTGACTAAGCTTACAGGCACTTGAACAGAAGTGATAGATTATTTCCAGGTCCTTAAAGGGAGAGGCATGCTTTTCACTTCTTTGCTCTTCCTCCGTGCTGGAGTGTGGAGGTGATGGCTGGAGCTATGGCAGCCATTTTTGACCACAAGACAGAAACCATGTCTTGAGGACTGCAGCACAGAAGGCAGGAGTTTAAGTTCCTGACAACAGGGGTTCTCAGCCCTTGGATGCTTACCCTCTGAGCACAATATGAGAGATAAATAAACTTTTCTCCTGATTAAGCCACTTTTATTTCAGGGTCCCTTGGTGAAACCTGTTATGCTTCATGAATTCTTGGGCCTGTGATGTAGACGATGTAACTACTCGGTCTGTGTAGTGAGTTGGATAGTGTCCCCCCAGACTCATATCCACTTGGAATCTCAGAATGTGGCCTATTTGGAAATAGAGTCTTTGAAGGCCAGGTGTGAAGACGCAAAGACAGAGAGGGGACACACAGGGGGACGGCCATGTGACAATGCAGGGGAGGGACGGCGGCGATGCAGCCACAGGCCAAGAAGCACCAAGGATGCGGGAGAAGCAGGAAGGACCCTCCCCCAGAGCCTCCCCAGGGATGCCCCCCACCCCCCCGCCCCCGTTTCAGACTTCCGGTCTCCACAGCCGTGGCCGAATCGATTCCTTTGTCTTCAGCGGGTCCGTCTGTGATACTTTGTTACAGCAGGCAGTTATGCCCTAGGAAACCAATATGGTTTGCAGGGTGTTCTGGTGTTTTTTTGCTCTTTTGCAAAATTACAGATTAATGACGCCCCTTCTGGGTGCCGTGGACTGTAGGAATAAATGACAGCTGCTGACCGTGTGAGGCCACTTGTGCTCGCTCACGGCGGGCGCCTGCTCTCTCACCCCACCCACCAGAACTCATCTGCGAAGCAGCCGGCGCTTCCCAGTCGGCCACGGGCCGCCGTTGCCACGGGGATCCATCACGGCGACACCCCGTGTCACCGATGGGATGCAACACACGGGACTTTGCACTGACGCAGACCTGGTCACCGCACACCAGACCCGACTCCTGCCCAGGGCTGGCTCACCGATGGGGGGGGCGGGGTAGGCAGACACCGCCTGGGCGGGCGACCCTAGCTCCTGGCAAATGACTCCATCAGACTTGGACCCTCCCTCGGGCTATGCATCTCGCCTCTGACCTCACCCCTGCGCTGCTTCTCCCAGCCAAGGAGCTGAGGGGCCGTGGGTTTCGCCTGCAATCTGCAAGGTGGTTCTTTCATCACAAAGGACGCCCCGTGGTGGGCCGGGGCTCGAGGTGGCTGGGCCCTCCACGCATCCTGCCGTGGTGTTGCTGACCCTTCCCCAGGGTTCGCTTATGAGGATTTCTGGCTCCACCTCTGTGCCCTCTTCCGGCCTGAGCACCAGGGCTGCCCCCAGACAGGCACACGTCTGCTTGATCCCCTCCTGGGTAATGACCAGGACGAAACGGTGGGGGTGGGGCCGCATAGGTCTTCTTCGGATATTCAGTATTCTACCCTGACCCTCCTGAGCAGGATGCTTTGTCTTTCCTCCCAGGGCACCCTCTGGCCGGCCGGGGGACCCATGGGACGCAAAGTTGATTCTGGTCGAACAACCTGGACCCCCCAGTGCGACTGTCCAGGCCCTAGACCCAAGGATAACCTGGTTGAGGACACTGGGTGCCTGCAGAAATTGCTGGCGATCTGCTCGCTGCGATTTTCTGGAACACCAGCCTCCAGGGTGCCGGGGACAGCCGTGCACTGTGTCTCACTGGGAGCACTCCACTGCAAAACCACACAGCAGTTCATCTTTTCAACAAACGTGTTCGAACAACTAGATAGCCATGTGCAAAAAAGCCCAACAAAGAAAAATCCCAAAACACAGAACCAAAAACCAAACTACTCCCTGGATCTATCTCCTGCACCACGTACAAAAGTTAGCTCTAATGCTAGCACTGACGTACATGTAAAACTTAATACAGTAACTCCCCCTCACCCCCATCCATAGGGGATACATCCCAAGACCCCCCAGTGGATGTGGATGGTACTGAACCTTACACGTACAGACCTATGTTAAAGTTTCATTCGTAAATCAGGGGCTGAAACAGAGAAACAGTAACTAAAAGTTGGACGGCTGTAGCAATATGCCGTAATAAAGTAACAGGGCTGCGGACTCTCTGTCACAACATCTCACTGCCCTGAGGCTGCCCGTCTCCTGAGGCTCTGGGAGGATGAGGTGCCCACGTGATGGGATGAAGGCGGCCAGATCTGCCAGAAGGAAGGTCACGTGGTTCTGGACCCCGGCGACTGGGGGGGGGGGGGGCGGTAAGCGGCAGACACAGCTGTTGCAAAACCTCTAGAAGAAAACCCCGATGTTTGCACTGCTCAGTTAGGCAAAGATTTCTTAGATGTGACAGACGTGAAATGCACAAACCACAGGAGGAAAAAATGGGTCACTTGGACTTCGTCGACCTCAGGAGCTTGCGCTCTTTTATGTTACTTAATTTCCTTTTTTTGGGATCTTGCGCTCTTTGAAAGACACTCAAGGGAAACAGAAGACAAGCCACAGATGGGGAGAAAATCTTTGCAGATCACCTGTTTGATAACGTAGCGGCAACGATGATACCAAGGACTCTCAAAGCTCAATGACAAGGAAACAACACAGTAAAAAAAGACAATAGGGAAAAATACATTTAAAAACATACACGTTTTAGCAGGGAAGCCATACGGGTGGTTAAGAAGCTCGTGAGAAAAAAATGTTCGGCATCGTCAGTCGACAGGGAAATGCGGGTCCAGCCACAAAGAGACACCGCGGCGCGCTCGCCAGCGCGGCCAGAGCTCCCGCTCCCGCCAGCAGGTGCCGCGAGGACCAGGACCCGGGGCGACGCCCCGCTGACCCCAGCCCGGCGGAGTCCGGGCTCACATCTCTGCCAGCCTCCTCCACGCGGGAAGGGAAAACGCACCCTCTCACAAAACCCAAGGCGACGTTGAAGGCAGCCGGCCCCCCGCCCCTGCCCCCCGCCCCCCACGTCCGCGGGAGCGCCGACCGAGCCCGGCACCGGTGCGGGCGCGCGGCTCCGCGGGCACACGGGCGCTCAGTGAATTTCTGGCTTCTGCCGGCGACAGGCCAGACCCTAAGGCTGTCCCTGCCCTCTTCCGTTTATGGGCCGCGGGGGCGCCGATCAGGGCCGGGGCTGCGGGGGCTCGAAGGGAGGGGGCCCGCTGGTGGGGGCGCTGCGGGGCTGCACGCAGACACCCCGGCGGAACCGCGCACAGAGAAGGGCGCACTCACCGCGTTCCCTGAAAAATGGAAGAAGCGGGCCAAGGCTCGCACTGCGTCCGTCCACCCCTCGTCCAGGCCCGCCGGGTGGCTGGCGCCGGACGCCCCCTCCGCGCCCCCACGCGCCCGACCCTCCCCAGGGCGCCCTGCCGGCGGCCGGCTCGTCCCTCCGCCCGGCGGGTCCGCCGCAGCTCGCGGTGACGGCTCGCGGTGACAGCCCCGCCGCCAAAGCCCGGGGGTGCGGGGCCGGGGCGGGGCCGCGGGTGCCCCCTCCGCCATCCGCCCCTCCCCCGCTAGCCCCCTCCCCTCCCCGCCGCTCCCCGGCGCTCCTCCCCTCCTCCCCCCGCCCGCGGCTCTCTCCCGGCGCCCCTCCCCTCCTCCTCCCGCGCCCCCGCCCCCGCCCCTCGCCCGCGCCCGCGCCCGCGCTCGCGCTCGCGGCCCCGCCCGGGCCGACCGGCGGAGTGCGCCCTCGCGTGGACGTGGACGTGGACGCGGGCGCGGGCGCGGGCGCGGGCGCGCGGGGAGGCGGCGGCGGAGGGCGGCCGTTGCGGGCCGGCCCGCGGGGCTGAGGCCGAGCCGAGCCGGGCCCGCGCCCGCGGGGGGCCCACCATGCGGCGGCTGCGGCGCCTGGCGCACCTGGCGCTCTTCTGCCCCTTCTCCAAGGGCCTGCAGGTAGGCGCCCCCACCCCCCTCCCCCGGCCTCCGTGCCGCCCGCGGGCTGGGAGGGGCTGGGGTCGGGACGTCGCGGGCCGGCGGGGGCTGCGGGGTGGCCGCCCCGGCCCGCGGGGCCGCAGAAGCCCCTCCCCCACGGGCGGGACCCCTCCCCCACCCCCCTTCCCAGAGGCCCGGAAACCGCGCTGAGTCCGCGCCGGCCCCTCACTTGGAAGAGGTGAGGTTGGTTTTCCTGTTGTGGAAAACTTGGGACCCGCAGAAACGCCGTCAGAAGGACGTAACCTCCCCGTGGGTCGTCGCCGGCCCGACCTCAGGGGTGTGCCCTGACCCCACCATGACCTTGGACGAGTCTCCGTCCCCGCCAGGGGGCCCGCTGTCTGCGGGGGGAAGCGCAGGCTGCCTTGGGAACCTCGGTGGGAAGCCTGTCACCGCTGCTTTGGGTGGTCGGGGCCAGGCCCACCCCCGAGACCGAAATGCACCTGCCCTCCGCAGCCCTGTTCGGAGCAGCCCACACCTCCCTGGCCTCTGCAGGCCGTCCTGGGGCAAGAGGGTCCCTGCCGTGGTGCGCCCTTGGCCCCGGCCTGGCTGTCCTCCCGTCCCCTCCGGGAAGAAGCCTGGGAGTCAGGAAACATTCGGGTTTTGTGTCTGTGGGGGACGCCCTCCCTGCCCACCTGGGCCTCAGGGTGCATCCTGGTCTCCACCCAGCCCTGGGCAAGATGGGAGCTGAGGGGTCTGAGGGCGCACCCCCAGGCCTGGGAAGTGGGGTGTGCCCTCCCCGCCCCCCCCCTCCCATCCTGAGGGAGGGGCCTTGACCAGGTTGCTGCAGAGGAGGCCCAGAGCTTGACCTAGGTACTGGGATGGTCTGGTTCCCAGGGGTTGGAGCCAGCCCCGCCCACCTGCTATTAAGGGGCCACATTCAGAGCCTCAGTCTCCCTGTCCGTGAAACATCCTTCTGGGCTAGAGGTAAGGGTTGGTGCCATGGTGCGCGTGGGGTGCTGGTGCATGGGTGACGTGGCTGTTACTGACCCCTGAGTGATTCTCCTTACTCCCCAAGTGGCTTGATTAGGAACTGAGGCCAGGTGGGATCGGGGAGCTGCATGGGACTCGCCCAAGAGTAAGCCTGTCCTGCCCCAGGGGCTCACTCGCTGGTGGGAGACGGGACGCTTGGAGGGCAGGCACGGCTCCTAGAGGAAGGACCCATGTAACCCATCCAGGACCCGGTGCGTGGGGACCGCATACTGGGAGAGCGTGGAGGGAGTCTGGCAGGGCTGAGGAGCTCTCTGTGCTGGGCCCTGCAGGCAGGCTCCTGGGCCCGCGGTCACCCCGTGTGCCTGGGTCCGCCCCGGGTCCCCCCAGGCCCAGCGCTGCTCCGGCCTGCCCTCCTCCTACCCATCAACCTCTGACCCCTGCCGGCAGCCTTCAGGGCCCTCTGGGAGCTGAATGCCCACCCAAGGCCCCGCTCCCACCACCTCACGGCATTGTGTGCCGCCGGCCGGAAGTCTTCTGACCTTGTCCTGCCACAGCGACACCCCCCCCCAGCTCCCGGCCCCCCATCCACTGTTTCTCTGCTTTCCTGTTTTTCATTTTGAACAAATGTGACGGAAGCAGATGTGGTGGCAGGGACAAGGAGGGCTGAGGCCCAAGCCTTCCTGTTCTTCCCTGGTCCTTGCTGCCCCTCAGCGGCCCCTGGAGCTCCCCGGGGCCCTCCTGCCGCAGCCCCTCCCAGGGCGGGAGCCAGGGAATCGGGAGGTGAGGCCCCCACCCTGTCCTCACTGGAGAGCCGGTGGCCCTGTCTCTCAGCGCCAGCCCCAGCCTTCAGCTAGCCGGGACCCCGGACTAAGAGGACTGGAGCTGCCGCCCTGGGGCACGTAGTGTGGCTGGAGGGAGGTGGGGGGGGGGGCACGGGGACCTGAAGCTCTGGGCCCTCCTGCTCTCCTGGCCCCCAGCCCTTTTCTCTGGGGTTCACCCCCCCCGCCCTGACTGAGACATTGGTAACCCCATCCCCTCCGTTGGCTGCTCTAGGACGGTGGTCTGGGAGGCCTGTGATCTGCCAGGGCAGGGGGTGGGGCTGGGAGGTGGTGTCCCTGGAACCCAGGGGTTTGGGAGCTGGGTGAGACACCGAACCCTCAGCCCACCTGCTTGTGCAAGGGTCTGGGGCCCTCATGTCCTGCGATTCTGTTCATCAGCTGGGGAAACCTGGCAGAAGGGGCTGAACCCCCACACCCCAGACATCTGTCCCCCGCCCACCCCAGACATCTGGGACAGGGCCTCTGGCAGTGGGGGCAGGGGCTATGTATCTTATTTATTGTTTACTGTGGGAAAATACACACCATGTGAAGTTTAGTATCTTAACCATTTTTGAGGGCACAGTTCAGGGGCGTCAGGCACATTCACACGGTCGTACAGCCGTCCCCCCGTCTGTCCCCAGAACGTGTTCATCTTCCCAGACTGGACTCTGCCCCGTTATACACAGACCCTCCCCTCCCCGCCACACCTGTGGATCTGACTTCTCCAGGGCCTCCTGTGAGTGGATCCTGTAGGACTTGTCCTTCTGTGACAGGCTCCTCTGAGGACAGTGATCTCAAGGTTCATCCGTGTTGTAGCCTGTGTTGGGATTCCCTGCCTTTTAAAGAGCGGATGACGTTCCACGGTGTGGACGGACCCTGTTTTGTTTCCCCCCTCACCGGTCGGTCGACCCTTGGGTTGTGTCTCTCTTCGGCCCTCGGGACAATGCGGCCGTTCTCGTGGGTGTGCGAGGTCGTGTCCCTTCCAGGCTCCCCGGGTGGGGGCTGCTGAGACCCCGCCCCCTGTGCCAGCGCCCCCCAGCCCCGTCCCCCGTGCTGGCCCTGGCCCAGCTGAACTGCCCACCGGTCAGAGGACAGGGTGCACGGGTGGTGATTTTCCACCTCGACCTTGTGCAGAGGTTACAACGTCGTCATGAAATGAGGGCAAGACGGGAGAGAATTTGTCAAAAAAGGTCTTTATTCGTCAAAGTAGACTTGCCTCCTCTAGGTGTCCCTTCGGTTTGAAATTTGTTTTTGCCTGCCTGCGTGATTTAAAAGTCTGGGAGCACCGGGCAGCGGCCCCCAGCCCGGAGTGGGTGCACCGAGGGCGGAGGGAGACTGGGAGGAGAGACGTAGGGAGTGCCCCCGGGCGGTGGGCAGCTTTGGAAGCCGGAGCCGGGCAGGGTGCTGGCCCCGGGGGTGGGGGGTGGGGTCGGCCGGGGTCCGTGGAGGGGGAGGTAAACGCACCCCGAACGTGGCGCTTCCTCTCTCCCCCCAGGGCCGGCTCCCGGGCCTCCGGGTCAAGTACGTCTTCCTGGTGTGGCTGGGCATCTTTGTGGGCAGCTGGCTGGTGTATGTGCACTACTCGACCTACGCGGAGCTCTGCCGCGGGCACGTCTGCCAGGTGGTTATCGTAAGTGTCGCCTCGTGGGCTGGCGCGGGGCCGGGGGCGGCATGCCCTGGACCCTCAAGACGCCAGCAGGGTGGGCTTTCAGGTGGGCCCAGGAGCGCCGTGCAAAGCCGTCTCTGGCTGGCTGCGGAAGAGACGGGGTGGCGGGGAGGGGGGGACCGTGGGGACGCCAGTGCAGGGGTGCAGGACGGCACGGGCTGGCGGCTGGGCGCGTTCACAGAGGTCTGGGGGGAGGCCTTTCAGCAGGGAGACTGGGATGGACAGTGTGGGTGGCCTCGAGGGCCCCTCGCTAAGGGAGGCTGTGAGGCACGGTCCTCAGAGCCTCCCGTGGTGGTGGTGGTGGTGGTGGTGGGGGGGGGGGGCGGTCACTGCCTGTGGCCTCAGGGAACGTGACGTGTGTGAGCCACTCATGAGCGTGTATGTTTGTGGGTGTGCGTGGGAGGGGAGGGGCGTGACGAGCTTGCGTGTGCTCATACACGTGAAGGCACGCAGACTCGTGTGTGCACGCCTAGCTCACGTCCTGCTTCTGTGGACACTCGGTGACTCGGGCGGGAGGTAGGGGCCGCGCCAGCCCACGGGACACCGACAAGCCCCAGGCTCTTCTGACCCCCCTCGGCACCCTGCCTGGCCTTCTCCCGGGCAGTCTGGAGCCCCTGGCGAGCGGGTGGCCAGGGTACTGCCGCCCCCTCGATGGGCCTGCAGGACCCACCCTGGAGCATCAGGAACTCGGGGCTCTGCACCTGCCCCACCGCAGCCGGGCAGCCTGGAAGGGGGCCTTGTCTCCGGCGGGGGGGGGGGGGGGGGGGTCCTGTGTGGGGCTGAAGCTGGCCACGGGAGGGCTCAGGCAGGCCAGCTCTGGCCCAGAGCCCCCAGGGGCCCCAACTGGGAAGACGTGGCAGTGGGGAGGGAGTGGGGGGTCCGGAGGTGGCAGAACCCATGTGATGGGGTTTTCAAGAGTGTTGGTTAAGCACCTCCTCAGGACAGGCCAACACCGGGCCCCGAGGACACGGTGTCCAAGCTGGGGGAACGGCTTTCCCATTTCCTGCCTGTTCTCGGTGGCCTCCAGGAGCCAGGCCTGAGCTGGGCACCAGACACAGGGCTCTGCCCTCACGGTCCAGGGGGTCCAGGGACACACAAGTGCAGACGGGGGGGGGGGGGGGGGGGGGGGGGGGGGGGGGGGGGGGGGGGGGGGGGGGCTCTGGGTGGGGAGAGGCCCTGCTGTGTGGACAGCTCGGTGGGGCTGGGGAGGGCCAGGATGGGCCCTGGGAGGCCTGTGGTGAGGGTTGTGGAGGGCTGTGGGGGGATGCAGGGTGGCTGGGGTGAGGGTGGTGGGTGGGGCAGGGAGATCGGGCAGGAGGTGAGGGTTGGGGATCTGGCCTAGGGGTACAGGGAGCAGCCAGCTAGAGGGTCCGCTGGGGGACCAGCGGGGGACTGCCCCTCTCCCAACAAGGGGGACTGTAGCTCCTCCATCCCCCCACCCTCCCCCAGGGTCTCTCGGCTGCTGAGCGCCTGGCCCTCAGTCCATGAGGACGTTTCTGCCTCATGGGGATATCTTCTGTGTCGCACAGGCCCCACAGCGTGTGCACGACCACGCGGCAGGGCCATGGGCAGGAGTTCGGGTCAGGTTCTCCGCGGCCTCTGGCTGTCTGGTCGGTACTAGCCTTGAGCCCCTGCCGCGGCCCGTGTGCAGGTGGGAAGCAGGCTGGGAGGCGAGGCGACACGCTGCCCCCTCAGCCTCTGTGGGAGCCCCTCCCCGGGCCCAGAGGGCAGTGCGCCCCCGCCCACCCACCTCCAAGGCTCTGCAGTTCCGTGGGGTTCTGGGGGGTCACACCCCTCGTGGCGGAGGGCGTCCCTACGAGGTGGGCGAATGGGATCTTCTTCCTTTCCTTTTGCCATCTTGATGACGGCATCGTTTGCGTGGCGCCGCGGCACGGACCCTCCTTCCCGGCTCCCCGAGCTGAGCCGCGGCCTCTGGGTTTTGTCCCCGGGCCTGCCCGCCCTCCCCCCCGCACTTTGGGCGCCTCGCTCTCCTTCCTCCAAGCCCGGCTCGGCAAGGGCCTGGGCTCCATGGCAACGGTGAGGCACTTCCAGGAATGCACCCCACAAGCTCCAGTGCTCCAGATGGCCGCACCTCCTGCCTGGGGGGGGAAGGGCCGCACTCCGTCACCGCTAAGCTTTCCCACCCTCCTCAGGGTCAGCCCAGACCCCCGGGCTTCAGGGGGCCGCAAAGGAGGGGGCCCAACCTGGTCATCGCTGCGAGCGGCTGACTGGCTGTGGGTCTGGCTAAGCCCCGGGTGACGGACACGGGGAGGGGCTGCGCCAGTGCCCCCAGCTGGCCCCCAGGCTCCCTGTACGCCGCCCTCGGGGCAGAGGCGGGGCCCACGCCAGGGAGCAGCAGACTCCCAGACCTGGCAGGTGGGGGGCTGGGTGGCGGGGGGCAGCTCTCAGGCCGCGGTGAGCAGAGGCCCTTGCCAGCTGCTCCGGGCGGTGCCTGGGCCCTCCGCTGAGCCTCAGGTGTGGCCGGGAGGCTGCAGTGGTGGTGCCCTCCCAGAGGGGGTGTGGCTTGAGAACCAGGGGGCACCTGGCAGGTGTGGTGGGGCCTCGAGCTGCCCACCCGGGGTGCCCCACGTGGATGATGGGGTGAGGACTCGGCCTGGGGAGGGGCCCCGCCTCCTCAGTCCGCTCCCTGGTGTCCCCACCCGCAGTGTGACCAGTACCGCAAGGGCATCATCTCCGGCTCCATCTGCCAGGACTTGTGCAACTTGCACAAGGTGGAGTGGAGGGCCTGCCTCTCCTCTGTTCCCGGCCGGCAGGTAAGCCCAGCGGGGTCGCAGGGTCGGGTGTGGGGCAGGCCCTCCGCTGTCATTCCCCCCCCCCCCCCCCCCCCCCCCCGACGTCTGCACAGAGGGCTCCTCTGGCCCCACCCAGGTATACAGCGGGCTGTGGCAGGGCAAGGAGGTGACCATCAAGTGTGGCATCGACGAGGGCCTCGACTCCAAGGCCAGGTCGGACGTGGCCCCCCGGCAGGAGCTGGTACTGTTTGACAAGCCCACACGGGGCACCTCGATTAAGGAGTTCCGAGAGATGACCCTCAGTTTTCTCAAGGTCAGTTGGCTCCTGCGAGTTGGGTGTGGAGTTGACCCCAGGAATGTGTGCACAGGGCAGGAGGCAGGCTGGGTCGGGGCCGTACCCACCAGACAGGGGTCTGGCTAACCTCGGCTGCAAGCAGACGCTTGCTCAGGGGGCCACCCCCTGGGTGCAGAGGACCCCTTCCCTGGCCCGGGGCATCTGTGGGGGGAGCAGGGAGCTGTGTGTGCATGGAAGGTGGGGGTGGGTGGGAGCAGATGAGAAGCCGCCGGCCCAGCACACCTCTCACCTGTGTGCCGAGGTGCCCACTCCCAAGCTCCCTGAGCACCAGTGGAGACCAGAAAGCCCCAGGAACAGCTCCTGGAGAAATGAAGGTGTGCCAGTGGCCAGGGAGGGCTCCCAGGAGGTGGTGAGAGGTCTTCCCACATCCCTGGGCCGTCCCCTCCTGCTTGTGTGCGCTTGGACGGGCTCTCCCAAGCTGGCCGATGCACCGGGTCCCAGGGGCTGAACCAAGTAGGTCAAGGCTGGCGTCCTGCCAGCCTAGAAACCCACCATGAGGTCAAGCCCGCGGGCCCCAAAATGACTCGGTTTCCCTCTCCCTTGGTCTCCGATGTCAGGCGAACCTGGGGGACCTGCCGTCCCTGCCGGCGCTGGTCGGGCGGGTCCTGCTCATGGCGGACTTCAACAAGGACAGCAGGGTGTCCCTGGCGGAGGCCAAGTCGGTGTGGGCCCTGCTGCAGCGGAACGAGTTTCTGCTGCTGCTGTCCCTGCAGGAGGACCACGCCTCCAGGCTGCTGGGCTCCTGTGGGGACCTCTATGTCACCGAGGGCGTCCCACACGGCTCCTGGCACGGGGCCGCTCTCCCGCCCCTCCTGCGCCCGCTGCTGCCCTCCGCCCTGCACACGGCCCTCCAGCAGTGGCTGGGGCCCGCGTGGCCCTGGAGGGCCAAGATCGCCATCGGGCTCCTGGAGTTCGTGGAGGAGCTTTTCCACGGGGCCTACGGGACCTTCTACATGTGCGAGACCACGCTGGCCAACGTGGGCTACACGGCCAAGTACGACTTCAAGATGGCCGACCTGCAGCAGGTGGCGCCCGAGGCCGCCGTGCGCCGCTTCCTGCGGGGCCGCCACTGCGAGCACAGCGCGGACTGCACGTACGGCCGGGACTGCAGGGCCCCTTGCGACAAGCTCATGCGCCAGTGCAAGGGCGACCTCATCCAGCCCAACCTGGCCAAGGTGTGCGAGCTGCTGCGGGACTACCTGCTGCCCGGCGCCCCCGCCGACCTGCGCGAGGAGCTGGGCAAGCAGCTGCGCACCTGCACCACGCTGAGCGGGCTGGCCAGCCAGGTGGAGGCGCACCACTCCCTGGTGCTGAGCCACCTCAAGACCCTGCTCTGGAAGGAGATCTCCAACACCAAGTACTCCTGATGGCGCCGCCCTCCCGCCCTCCCACCCACCAGGGGGCGCCCGGGGCCCTAGCGAGCCACTCCCCGCTCTTCACCCTGCCGGGCCAGCTCTGCCTGCCGAAGAGGCCCGGGCCAGGACCGAGGCAGGGAGGGGGCCTGGCCAAGCGGCCGGTCTGCACAGAAGCCCGGGAGGTGGTGTGGAGCCCTTCCCCCACCCCCCGCCTTCCCAGCTCTCCAGACCCCACGACCAGACAGAGGGGCTGTTGAGCTGGACCGGGAGGCCGGGGTGGGGGCGGGGGAGCAGGACGGGAGTACCCGGAGCCTGACCACCAGGGGCTGAAGGACCCTCCCAAGGTTTTGTTACCTTTAAGGACTCGTGATGTAAATAAACAGCTTTTCTGTGAGTGCCCCGGAGTCCTTCACCCTGGACCCTAGACCGGCTGTCAGCCACCCGGGCTCAGAAGTGGGGGCTGCGGACGGAAGACACGTGGCCCCCAGGGCCTAGCTGTGGGAAAAGGCCTCAGTGGGCATCGCGCTGGGGTCTCCTAGAGCCCAGCCACATCCTGGGGGGGTGGCGGTGGGGGCAGGAGCGGTGGGGATGGGACCGAGACTGCTGAGGTTACGGCGCAATGGCAAAGGTGCTCTGGGAAGAAGCGTGGAGCCCAGCTCTGCACGGCTACTGGCGAGCAGCCCATTTTCTGGCTCCAGACCACCCCTCCTGCGGTGCCGGGCTCACAGAACACACTGGAGGAATTTGGTGGATTTCAGTGAACCCCAACGTGGAAAACCCACTATCTGGGAGAGTCTAGCATTTTCCCTGCCCCTCCCCAAAGAGAAGCTGCAGGAGCCTGGCACCACTCCCCGCCCCTCGGGGTCCCCACTGTTGAGGAGCCCAGGCCTGTGCAAGGAACGGAGAATCTGCAGGCTGCCACCTGCCCCACAGAAGGGGCAGGAGCCAGCCCCAGGGTGCGAGCAGGTGGCTCCCTCTCTCGTCCTGGGGTCACGGCTTCAAGACCTCTACACAGTAATTGGGGACTGACTTGGCGGGCTGGGGTAAGCACACCTCCCTGCCCCAGGTCACTGGGGACAACTCCCGAGGCCGTGGGCTTTTGTAGGCTGAACTCCAAGGGGTTATTTAAAACCCTGCCTGGGAAGTGACTCAGGAACTTGGGGCGGACACCCCAGCCCACGCCCTTCTCTAAATGTCACCCGGTCAAACAACCAGGTGGCAGCCCAGCGGAGCAAAGCCGCCCCACCCCCATACCCACCGGTGCGTGCGCCCACCCACCCCGTCGCCACGGGGCCTCCGCTAAGCAGACTGAGGAGAAGCCAAGTCAAGACGGCTTATTCAAGACCGATTTAGTCTCGAGTTTTGCCAACAGAGCAACAGTTTTATTGAAACATAAAAGCATTAAATCCTTCAGCTTACTTCACCACCGTTTGCTTAAAACTGTTCCCAATTCCGGCCGTCCTACCGCGTTTTCAGTGTTAGTTCTTAGCACCCGTCCTACCTTAGTTGAAATAACTTCTCCCCGTCCGGACTTTCCTCCCTCGTGTGCGGGGGAAACAGTCCGCACGCGGCACAAGCAGCAGTTTAGAATCACGGACTCCGGGCAGTTCGAAACCTCTGCTGCCGAAGCCTTTGCTCCCCGAGGCACGCAGTGGCCGGGGAGGAAGAATGAGGACCCGAGACCCCCGCGCGGGGCGGCCTCCGAGCGGGGGCTCCTCCTCTGAAAGCAGAGGCGAGGCTGCTCTGCCAACAATCACTGCATCAAAAGTGGAGGCCCTGGCCCCCCGATGGATCTTGACCCCTTGTCTCTGCTCTCAATCACGTTTACTTTTCTTGGAGTTTTTGCAGTCAGAGGGGGCTCAATTAACAGTTCAACACTCCCCGCCTCGCCCCGCAGACCCACAACACAGGACCGCTTTCCAACACGCCAACACTCTGCACAAGCGTTTCAGAAAGCAATGCAAAATACCTTGCTACTTCTCTGCTTTGTATCAGGGAGTGTCTCACCCTGAGCGGACGGCCTGGATCTCGCCTGGCTGGGCTGGCTGGGCTCTCCACCTGAAAACAAGGCAGGACAGCCCTCGTCACAACCGCTACCCGAGTGCCGTTTACCAAGACCGCCCCCCTCCACTCGCCAGCGCGCTGGTCTGGAGGGTCACGCGTAGGGTTCTAGGTGGCACTGCGGCGTCTCCTTGGCAGGACAAAGCCAGGTGTGGCCCTCTGGTGTTCCCCCACCCGCCCTCCAGGCCCGCCTCCTGCTCTGCGGTCTCAAGGGTGCTTAGAGCAGGGTGTGGGGGCGCAGGGCTTAGAAGCCCCAGCCACTCGTAGCAGCCGAGAGTGCAAAACACACACGCCCAAAGGCCTCCAGAAAGCCCTCCCCAGACAGACCTACAGAACGATCGCTTCCAAGAGGGAGGCCCTCTCCTGGTCAGTCCCAGTGGTCCAAAGGCCGGCCACATGCTCACCTCCATGCGCCCCACCCCCCCCTCCCCCCCACGACGAGGGTCATCTTACACACGAGAACCCGAAGAGCAAAGCGGCTGGTGCCCTGCTCGGCGTTCCCGGCTAGAAGCCCGGAGGCATGTTCGGCTACAAACCATTCTTAGTGCCCACGGTTCTGAGCACTGAGCGTAGAAATAGCCGCTTCCTCTTTGCCCCAACATCACAGGTGCAGCAGAGAAGCTGTGTCTGTGGTGCCGGGAGGCCCGGCGTCTGAGGGGCACAGCCACCCCCCCCCCCGACCCCCAGCGAGGAGGCGGGGGGGTAACACCTCACCTGGTGGGGCCAGCGTCTCCTCTCCACCTCGGTCTGGACGGTGACGGTGTTATTCTGGCCCACGTGCACAGGCTGGCAGTCCCCTTCCTTCCTGGATTAAGGAACAAATACCCTGACCCCCAAAAATCACCGTGTAAAGTTGGCCGCCATTATTACTGTTACCAAGTCAGACACCAGCCTCTACCTCTGCAGGACTGTGACAGCCGTCTGGCGAGGCGCGTGGCACGGAGGCGCTTTCGAGCGGTCTCTCGTCCTGCCCGTCACTCGTGTTTACAACCCCGGCTGCTACGGACGAGGTGATCCTTTTTAACTCTTCTGCGGTCACCTTTAGGAGCCCCAACGGGCAGCCCGCACTGGCACCTTAGTGCCCGATGTAGCCGGGGGGACCGCAGTGCAGCCGGAGGGCCTTCCTTCCTGAGGGGTTGCTGCCCGCCCCCACTCCCCCCCCCCGCCCCCCGCAAGCTACTAACCAACGGACCAGAAAGCCACAAACCAGGGGACGGGCCAGGAAGCAGTGCCCTGCAATTCCTAAAACTGGAGAAAGCCAGGATGGCCGGCCCGTGCCACGGTCTCCGCATTGTCAGAACCCTGCAACTTGACCGCTTGAGTTTCTGGCTGCGCAGCGCATCCAACTTGCTTCAAGAGGCAGAGCACGCTGACGCTCTGACCCAGAGTCATTTGAAGCAGGTTAACGGTTAGGTGCCGGTGCTCGGTCTCCCCCGAAGGAAACTTCAGGTGCCTTCATTGTTTTCATCCCCTGGGATGGGAAACCCTCAGCCCTTCAGCAGGTCAGCCTACCTGAAATCCACTCACCTCTTCTGCTCATCCCTGCTTGTCGGCGACCCACTCCTACCTCCTGCTGTCAAAGGCCGGACCGCCTCACCAACCGAGGCCACCCAAGAGCTGCGACACAATGGAAGGGCTTTCACACGAGGCTCCAGGGTGCCAGGAAGCACATCTACGATCTAGCTCCCCGTCCGCTGTCAGACTATTAATCATCCAGACGTTCTGCAGCCCGAACGCTGGGCGTAGACAAGCCTCCCTTCTCTCTGCCGCCGAATGACACAAATGTGACACAAACGCAGCCACACCTGCAACGCCTCTGGGGGCAGTGAGCTCTGTGCCGGGAACACCAGCAACTCAAGGGTTATTCCCCTGACCACGCGGACGGTGGACTGGCCCCGATCAGAAAACCACATCACACGTCGGGGCGGCTTTGTTCCAGCGCCTCCGTGTGGACTCACCTGAGACCCCAGGACGCCCTCCCAGGTGCTCGGTCTCTAGCAAACTCCCTAGAGAAAAAGGAAAGCAGCCCTTTCTAAAACCCCAGCGAACCCACAAGGAGCCACTTCTCGTGGGCTGTTCCGCTTGCATTCGGCGTCCAGAGACCCTGCCACCAGGCCTACGCGTGGCCAGGAACCCCCAAAACCCATTTACCGTCCCCCTCCCCGGTCCCCGCCTAACTCGAGTGTGGAAAACTAAGGTCACTGGCTGGCCGCGTATGGAGCCCGCGGACCAGGTCTAGGAATGCCTGTTCCCACCGGGCCCCCGGCTAAGCAGCGGCATTCACACCACCGCGCTTCGGAAGCCGCCTTTCGGCCACACCCGACCAGGGAATGAGGGGCAGCCGACCCGCTTTTTAAAGCAAAAACAACGCGTGGCCAGAGGCGGGAGGCCACTTTCTACGGGTCTCAACCCGCGAGGGAGGGCGGCGGGCGCTCAGCAAGGTCCGGACCCGCCCGGCGCCTGGCCTGGGGCCCGCCGTCCCTCCCGCGGCCGGCCCGGCACCGGGGGCGCACGGCCGCAGCTCGGGTCACGGCTGCCGAGGCCCTGGCGGGGCGGCGGGCGCCCGGGGCTCCGGGAACCAGGCCGCGCGCACCACGCGGAGACGCCGCCACCGCCCGGAAAGGACGCGCGCACGCGCGACGCGCCTTTTATAGTGCGTACGGCGGCCCGCGAGGGCCAAACCGCGCCGTCCCCAGCACGCCGCCGCAGCGCCCCCTAGCGGAGTCTTCCGGCCTCTGCTGCCGCCTGTCGCTCCCCGGGAGCCGTCCCCAGAGACAGCCAGGCCCCACCGGCTGGAGCTCCCACTCTCTGCCGGCGTCCCCGGCTCGGTCCGCTGCGGGCGGCAGCCCCGGGTCCTCCTCCTGGAGAGTGCGAGCCTGCGAAACGGAGATCCGGTGACCTACGTCCCGTGGGGGGGCAGGATTGCAGGAATCGATCTGTGCAAAGCACCTGTCCCGCACCCCGAGAGCGGCCCCGAACCTGGGGCCTCCTCTCTGCGAGGCTAGGCTGAGCCTCTGCCGGGCGGCGGGGGGTGGCCCTCAGGAGGATCCCCTGCGGGGAGCGCCGCCTTCACCCCCTCGGCGGGGGTCTCCTGGGCTCGGCCTCTCGCCGAGCGGGGCGGGGCCGCTAGGGCACCAGGCAGCGCCCCTCTGCTTCCTCCTGCACCTGGAAGCTTCTGGGGCCGGGTCGGGAAGGACCCTCCAGGGATTCATTAGCCTCCTGGTGCTTCTCCCCAGCTAACAAATTACCGCTAACTGGGGCCGATGGGGCGTGGCCTGTGGAGCCGGGGTCAAGTCAGGGTAAGTTACTGCTGGGGACTGAGGACAGATCCACGAAGAATGCTACCGTGCCCTGGGGGCAGAGTGGGGAGTCCCAGGGTGCCCCCAGACCTGGCCCGCCCCAGGCATGTCCATTTTTGCCGCAAGCTCGATTTGGCTGTGAGCGCTCTGGGCAGCTCTGGGCAGCTCTGGGCTGCTTTGGGGAAGGAAGTACACCCTCCCCGCTCCCCATTTACCTAACAGCCTGCGGGAGGCTCCGTCCCAGTGGGAGGGACCAGCCAACTCTAGCTGGAGGCCTAACTCTGAGGAAAAGAGGAGTTTCTTACGCTCTGGCCACTCGGATCCAGTGCTCCAGCACCCCGGCCCTGTGCCCGGCCGTCACACTCTGGTCTTCGAAGCAGCAGGCCACGCTGTTGACCTGGGTGACCGTGGCACTGACCGTGGGAGCCAGCTGCCCGTTTCCCTTTTTGTCCCACTGGGACCGGATGGAGCCCAGGTGGTGGCAGGGTGCCACCTTCTCAAACAGCATCTGGGGATCAGGGGGAGTGCCAGCAGGCCTTGCCACATCCCAGAGCTTGGCACCCATGGTCCCCCCGGTTCCAGGGAGGGTCCCTGCTCAGAGCTTGAGCTCAGGAAGCTGAAGACATACCTCAAGAGTAGGGGAAGCCCTGGGTTTGTTCCTGCCCACCGAGAACACCCCACACAGGATGACCGGGACCCCACACTGGCCGAAAGGGAAGCGGCATGTCACTTCCTCCAAGCACCAGAAGGCAGCTCCGACCGCCCGCCTGGAGGGGGCAGGGCCATCCTTGCACCCCCCTCCCCACCGGTCCCCTGCTCAGCGGCACACTTCCTGTGGCAGCTGCACTGAGGGCTGCGTTTCTGTCTCCCATGTAGTCAGGTTCACGTCAACTGCCTGATCGGTGCTGTGGCCTGAGAGCCTCTTGGGCAGATGCGAGGAAGGCGAGCCGTGGAGCCCCCTCGGTCCCCAAACGGGCCAGATCCCATCCAGCTTTACATCTGTTTTGCCTTCTGGAATGGTCACAGCCCATCCGAGCGGATGCACGGGGAGTGTCCTGTCCACAGTCGGACGATAACCGAGGCCCCAGGGTTAACAACCTTGCCCAGGCCGCCCGGTTCGCAACGGTGGAGCCGGGACTGGGACCACGGAACGGCGGGTCTGGGCCGCCGATGCCAGAAGGAGGCTCCCCTGCGTCCCCGTATCCAGCTCAGGTGCTCGCTGCGTCCAGCAGCCTGGCTGGGAGGGGACCCCTGGCAGTGAGGCTTCTCTTCACTCACTCCGGTCTCTGCAGCCCCAGGAAAAGGCTGGAGGGCCTTTGCTGGTGGAGCTGGCTTTGGGCTGGCAGGTCACATCCTGGACACAGACAATGGGTCTTACAGGAGATGACCCCTAGGTCTCCCACTCCGCACGTAGAGACCTCACACCCACTCTACTGCTCAACTCATTTCTCTCCCCAACGTGGACCAGAACCAAGGGTCCCATCACTGTTCCCAATCCCTTATGTCCACCACTGCTATGATGAACACCCCCAAAACAACACCTTTGAGAAACTGCGCCAGGGTTTCTCTGCTGATCCTGGGACCAGCCCTGCTGGGGGAGGGTCTGCGCCTGTGGCTTGGATGGGAGCTGCGCTCTGTTGTCCCAGAGAGGGGAGCCTGTCACACTTCTCGCTGGGGATCGGCTGGGGCCTCTGCTTCCTCACGTGTCACCTGGGCTGCCGGTCCCCAGACCAGAAACCTGCCCCTCTGAAGGTGACCACCGCTGCCTCCCTTGGGTTTCACTTGCCCGAGTCCCTCCCCGGGACCGCCCCACATCTCTGACGCCTGCTCCCATGGGGGTCGCCTCCCTTGGACTGGGGTGGGTCTGGCCTCCATCCCGGGGAACACACTGGCTTTGGTGCATTATTTGGCACAGAGGCCTGTGGACCTTCTGGCCCTGGGTCGTGAGGGATGCTCTCCCGTCTGTGTTGTGACCGTCCAGCCTTATGCATCTCCCAGTTTGTGATTGGGCCACGGGAGGACCAGCCCTGTCCTGGCTGGCGTCAGGCTGTGGTGTCACAGCATGCACAGGGGTCTCCATCCCAAGACCATTGTCACCGAAGGGGCCTCCATATTCCCACCTAATCTTTAATCCATTGCGATTTCAATATCAAAGGAGAAAGAGTCTATTTCAAACAAACACAAAGTACGAAAATGAATCTTTCTCGTCTGAAAAGTTGCTTCAGACCCAAAGGTATCTCTGGCGAGATTCCACTTGAAGGAAACCTCCAGAGTAGGTAACAGAACACGGAGAGAAAGCAGACTGGGGGTTCCCAGGGGCTGGCGGGGCACGAATGGGGAGTGAGGGCTCGGGGTACACGGTGACCCTTGGGGACCGAGATTTTCTGCAACAATATTCTGTGGTGTGGTTCACAGCGTCGTGAGTGTACCCCGTGCTCAGGAATTGCACAACGTAAAATAAATAAATTTTTATTGAAGATTAATGTGGATTATAAGGAAACAATGAACAAATAAAGTAACAGCTAAATAGAAGAGGAGAGAAAGGATAAGGTAGAAGAGGAAGAGACATTCTGGTGGGGGGTCATGGTCCGGGAATGGAACAACAATTAGATATAGAAGAAACACCCCGTGAGAGCCTTCAGGCCCTTCATTTGTGGCTGGCATCCATGTGGGAGCAAGGGCAGTGGCAGGGGCGGGGGCAGGGGCGGGGAGAAGGGCATTGGGAGGGGCGGGGAGAAGCGCAGTGACAGGGGCAGGGGCAGGAGTGGGGAGAAGGGCATTGGGAGGGGCGGGGAGAAGGGCAGTGACAGGAACAGAGTTGGGAGCAGCAGCGGGAACTGTGACAGCAGCAGAGGCAAGAGCAGAAGCAGGACCCAGCTGACTCTGCTCAGGTGCCCGCTGTCCCCGCACAGGTTCCAGGTCACCTGCTGGCTCTCCGGCCCCTGCAGGAGTCGCCCCAGACTCCACCCCTGCCTGCAGAGACGCCGAGGACCCGGATGCCCTTGGGTCGGGCTCTGGAGGTGCCCCGGCTTCTGCTCCTGCCCCGGACTCTTGAGAAGGAAACAGAGTGATGGTTGCAGCGGCTCCAAGGCCTCAGGGTGAGAGGAGGGAAGGTCCCCCCACCCCCCACCCACCCAGCGCCGGCCTCTCCAGGGGTCTGTGCAGAGACACAACTCAACCCAGAGCCGCCCCGAAAAGCCGCGGCCAGGAACCCACACCAGGACCTCTGCCCCCCTGCAGTCTGCAGCCAGGGCTCTCAGTCTCTGCTCCTGGCCCCACACCAGCCCCCGGGGGCTCCTCCCTGGGTGGCCCAGCACCGCCCTGGTCCCATGAACACACATCTCCCACCCCAGCCTTCTCACCCTCAGGCTCTGGCTCCGGGGGCTCTGGGTCCTGATCCCAGGACCCGTGAACCGGGACCCTGTCTGGGGACTGGGGCGGTGAAGGAGGCCTTCCTAGGCCATCTCCAGGCTCTGCTTCCCAAGACCTCTGTGCGGCCACTCTCTCCCTGGGTCCAGGGTGGCCCTCCTGGGCGACGGGGCACACGCACAACTCTCTACGGCAGGTATAATGGGATTCGGCCAGACGTTTCCCGATTTCATCGGTTGATTTCTGTAAAGACAGTGTTCCGCGGACGGCCCGGAGACATCACAGCCCCGCCCAGCCATCCTCAGTGTCCTTCCACCCTCTCCACCTGTGGCTCCCAGATTGGACACAGACCTGAATGTGCACAGACCTGCCCCTGGGACACAGTGACATCCACCAGCAGGGCTCGGGATGAACCTTGGGGACAAGAGGGCCACCCCAGCACACCCTGTCCCTCCATTCCAGCCTTGACGGGGATGTGAGCCTGACCCGCCCACCAGGCATCTGACCCTTCATCAGCCTGCACCTGCTCGGGTGGGCCCTCTACACACGACCCCTCCTTCCACACAGACACACAGACACACACACACACACACACACACACACACACACACACGGGAGGGGATGTGGGCTGCACAGGTCAGATCAGTGCGGTGTCGGGCTAGACTGGCTGTCTCTGGGTCTCCCAGTGTTACCTTTGGGTCCTTGCGAGCTAGAGACCTGAGGCGTCCTGTGCACGACCTGACCCACTGTCTCCAGGGTCGGGAAGCTTCGCGGCCAGGGGCTCCCCTGAGCCGGCAGCCGCGGGACAGGGGCACACAACAGGAGAACATGTTCGTCAGGCGAAGGTGTCCCAACGAATGAGCCCTGTTGGGTGCTGTCTCCAGAAGGTGGGTGCCTGGTGACCCGGGTTGTGAGTTCAATTGGGCTTTGTGACCAGAGAGGTGAGGTCACTTCCTGTGGCCCCCTTACCTGGCTTCCTCCTCCCACAGGAGCCCCTCCCAGGCTGCAAGGGCTCCCCTCCACCCCATGCCCTGTCCCTACAGTGACACCAACACAGCCCAGACACGTCCCCGCGAGGCCTGGAGCGGCCGGTGCCACGGCTTTGGGGCCACAGAGCTGGGTTCAGACCTGGGATTTCCTCCTGACCAGTGCTGGGACCCTGCACAGTCCCTGTGCCTCCCGGGACCCCCTGGTCTCCCCGTCTGCACAGTGGGGTCCTTGTGGCATCTACTTGTAGGGGCGCCATCAGGGAGACACCTGTAGACACGTCCCGTGCCTGCTATCCCAAGAGGCTCGTGGGCACACGTGGCCATGGAAGGATGAGGAAGGGGTGCGCCTGGCACGGAACACACAAGAGGGCCGAGTGGAGTCTCCTTGAGGTCATGGCCTCCTGCTCAGCCCAGACCCTGGTGTGTGCCGACCCCTAGGGCACCTGGACCCCAGCTTCCGGCCGGGCTCGGGGACGGACACCAGAATTTGTCCCTGTGTCCTGTAGCTCTACACAAGTCACACTGTCCCTCCCGGTCAACCTTGACCTGGGGTGTGGACATGACCCTCCCATCAGCCTGCTCCTGCTCTGGTGGCTTCCCCCCCACGTCCCATCCTTACAAACACACACGACCTCACACACACTCACAGACACAGGGAGGCTCGTGCGACTCACCAGTCGGATCAGGGCCGTGTCAGGCTAGACCGGCCAGTCCTGGGCCTCCCGGTGTCACCTTTGCGTCCCTCCGAGCACATGACCACAGCCTTCGGGGGTGAGACCTGACCCACCGTCTGCAGGTGGGAAAAGGCTCTCTCTGTGGGCTTTCCTGAGACCACAGCCTCGAGGTATCAGGACACAGCATGAGAACACGTCGCGCATTCGAAGGTCTCCAACCACGGGAGCTGATTGGGGTGCTTCTCTAGAATGGGGGTGCCTGTGATACACACGGGGGTATCTGGGGATCCCCTGGCCATCGGCCTGCTGTGGCTCCCCTCATGGGCATGTTCCCTGGAGACAAGGTCCCCGCCCCACACCTCTTGTCTCCCCCGACCCCTGTCACCTCCAGGGTCCACTCATCCTTTGACCCCCACGCGGGTGGTTAGTTACTGGGGGACGGGGGACTGTGTTTTCATGCAACTGCGTGGACCTGTGCCCACTCGGGGATGCCCAGAGGAAAGGACCCCACACGGGATGGCTTCAGTGGTCCTCCAGGATCTTAGAGGCTCTCATTCCCTCGAAAACCCCCTGGGAAAGTGAAGCCCTGGCCTAGGACCCGAGACCTCCCCCAGCCCCTCTAGGCTCTGCTCACCTGCTGGGTCCCCGGCCAGTCCCTGCCTCTCCTGCCTCAGTTTCCTGACTGTTCCATGAGCGCTTGGAGGAGGGGCTTCACCAGTCCGGCTAGAGTGGCCCCTGGCTCCCACCTTTGGGCAGGATGTGGCGCGGGAGCCTCGGGGGCGGGGAGGTGCTCCCACCAAAGGTCGAGGCAGGTGGAGCCTGAGCAGGTGCACCGGGACCACGGGACTGCGCGCACGGGACCACCTCGCGGCAGGAGCCCACGACACCTGGGGTCGCACGTATCCGATCTCCGACGCCCGCTCAGTGACCCTCATATCCCCTTAGGCCTGAGCCCACGGCCACTCCACCCAGGCAGGGCAGCTGGACGCAGCGGGTATGGAGACACGGGGCAAGAGGGAAACGAGACACACCCCCACCCTGCTGACCTGGCCCCCACACTCCACTCCGCTGTTCATGCGGGCGCGTGGCTGAGCCAGGAGGAGGGGGAGGGGGACACCAGTCCAAGGGGGGAGGTCAGGCCGCCTTTCCCTCCTCCCCATCCCCGCCCCCTGCCTTCCCGAGAGCCCCTCCCCCCACAAGCTCCCCCACTTCGGAAATCTTCACCTCCCTGCTTTCATCCCCCACACACCCAGCGGAGGTGGGAGCCGCCGACCCCATCTGCAAAAAGAGCACCGAGGTCCCAGAAGCTGGCATACAGCTTGTGTGTCACAGGACTCTGACGTGGCCCCGCTGTGGGTGTGAGCCCGGGTCGCTCTGACCCGAAGCCTGGGCTTTGGCAGGACCCCGAGGAGGTGACCTCTGAAGCCAGCCTTAGAGGTGAGGGTGTTCTGGACGGGAGCCATGGAGCGGGGCGGTGGGAGCAGGGGGCTCGAGGGGCAGGGATGGTGGGCTCCCTGGGGGAGGAAAACACTAGGGGAGGGGGGAGGGGAACACCCCGGGGAGGGCATCTGGCCCAGTTCACTCGGGGCTCCGGACGTCAGGTAAGGAGTCGGGGGTCACCGCAGCTTGCCAGGCGCAGGGGACCTGACCAGGCAGTGTCGTCAGAGCCACAGCATCCTAGATGTGGAGGGAGCTTGAGGGCTTGGTATTTGCCCCCAGGCAAGCATGGATTCCCAGGCACCGGCCTGGGAGGACGATGCTGCCTCAGTCTCCCCCTCTGTAGAGCAGAGCAGGTCGTCATCTCCCCCCGGGGCTGGATTCCCTGACAGGTCCAGAGATGGTCTCCAGCCAGAGGAGTTTTTCAAGTGAGGTCTCTACCTCGGTGGTCTCCGAGAGGGGAACAAGGGACGCGCCCCCTGCCAGCTCGGTGGATGCTCTCGTCCAAGCTGCTGATCGTCACGTCCAGGCCGGCACCGGTGATGCGGTGTCGCCCGCCGGCTGGGAGGACAGGGGCAGTGAGGAGCTGTGCTTGCGGACCCTGAGAGGCAGAGCTCCTGAGGGCCCAAGGCTGCCCCGGGGCGTGTGGCGGTTGAAGCTGAGCTGAAGCCCGATGTCTCTGGGAAGGACCGGGAGGACAACCTGGGCCCTGGGGTCTCCGGGAGGGACTGGGAGGACAGCGCAGGCCCTGGAGTCTCTGGGAAGGACCGGGAGGACAGCCCGGGCCCTGGGGTCCCACCTTGTTCCTGCCATGGGAGGGGTCAGCCTGCATCACCCATTTCACAGAGCAGGAGAGTGAGGCCCAGAGAAGGGAGGCAGGTGTTTCTGGGCACAGGGCTGGTCAGCAGAGAGCTGGAAAACCACCTCCGGAGCCCCCGCCAGCCCGGCAGGGAGCCCCTGAGCCGAGGGCGAGCCTTCCCCTTCTGCCTGGCCACTCATTCTTCCCAGACCTTGACGGTGGCCTGTTCCTTTTGGCCACAGGTATTGCTGGCCGAGCAGGAGGGAGTCCAGCTGGTAGGACAGATGTAGCTACAGGGCACAGGGACACCTGTGAGCTACCAGGAGCCACATTGTGGGCTCTGTCCCCGAGCCTGCCCGGCAGCTGGGGTCCAGGTGCCCTAGGGGTCAGCACACACCTGGGTCTGGGCTGAGCAGGAGGCCATGACCTCAAGGAGCCTCCACTCGGCCCTCTCCTGGCTCCTGCCGGGTCTCACCTGTCCTCCCTGAGGGGCTCCAGGGCCCGGATCCAGGCCCCTGATGGCTGCTCGGGCTCCAGCCGCGAAAGATGTAGAGCCTCTGGAGCCGCGGAGTTCTTGGGGCTGGAGGGAGAGCCTGCCACCGACGGGGCCTCCGCTGGGGAGGATGCGGGCCTCGTGGGATGAAGAAGGGGCCGGGACCCGGTCCCGGGGTCGCGGCTCATGTATACAAAGGGCTGAAATCACTGAGTGCCCGGGGGATGGCCAGTTACAGTAGCCCCCTGACACTTGGTTTTCCTGGAGGTGCCCCCTGGCCTCCAAGGGCCTCTTCCCACCCTCTGACTCCGCCCAGGGCTGCAGCCAGGCACAGGATGGACCTCTGTCCAAGGTCCTGCCAGGAAGACAAGGCAGAAGGAGGAAAGGAGAAGGGCAAGGGGAGGACCGACTTCTCCCTGCCCTGAGTCGGCCTCCACTGCTGCCTCCAGGAGCCCTGGCCCAGCCATGCCCCAGGGTCCATGCACCTGGACCCTGGGGTGGAGTCTGCGGTCCAGGCCAGCTGGGTGGGGTGGGTGTAGTCACTGGCCATCGTGTCCCCAGATGTCCAACCCACCTGGCCTCGCACCCTGAGGCCTGCCGGGATGGGGAGGGCATGGTTCTGGGGCTCAGGAAGGTTGTGGTTCCAGAGTAGTTGGCGGAGGTGGGGACATGGGGGACCAGCCAGACGGGGAGCGATTGGATTCACGCACGTCAGCGTCACCTCTGGATCATCCACAGGTGTTGAGTGCCGGTCCCTGGGCATACCTGGCCATGACACAGACCCGGCTGGCCTTGGAGAGGGAGGCCTGTGTACCCGGGGCACCTCCCCTCCACCTACCCCTGGGGGCGAGCCTGGACCACGGCCACGCTGATGCACTTCGCCATCTGACCCTCAGGGACAGGGGGAACACTGAGGTCAGGAGAGGCAAGGACTGGCCTAGGACAAGTGAGGTGTGCAGGATCCAAGGAGCAGGGCTGGTCTCCAATCCTAGGCCAGCCTCTGCCCCCACATGGGGTTCTCCCTGGGAATGAGAGCCCCTGAGATGCTCGGGGGTCCCTATCCACCCCATCGGTGTGAGGCTGTGACCTCTGGACATCTCCAGAAAGGCTCACACGCACAGAAACACACACACACACTGACACTGACTGCCCAGCTGGGGATCAGAGGGGAGTCCATACTGGGAGGGGGTGGGTAATATGGGGGAAAGAAGAGAAAGGCTGGAGGCAGCGGGGCCATGGGGCAGGGACATCAGGATTCTTGGCAATAGCCCGGGACCCACCACATAGGGAGGGGATATGTGCCGGCTGAGGGTCAGGGGGTCCACAAGTGTCCGGGGGGATTGACAGGAACTAGGGTAGAATGGGGTCTGGGGTCCTGTGTCCACAACGCTGAGCCCATGGAGCTAGGAGGTGTGGATGGGGCTACAGCACAGAACTCCTCCTAAACTGGGCTGCGTAGACAGTGTCCCAAGTGCCCCACAGGCTCATAGACGACTCTGTGTCCTGGGATCTTCATCCCTGGCCCTCTGTTCTCCCCTCCTGGGAAAATGCTTCCTACTCCCTCAAGGTCCTTCAGAGCGGAGGGCAGCCTGGGGGCTTGGAGGACCGAGGACCTGGGTGTGCAGCACGTGGCCGAGCAGCGGACCCTGGTGTGGGGACCGAGGTCAAGACCCTCCTTGTTGGAGCCTTGGGTCCTCATTAGGAGGTGGTTCCCCAGGCAGAGCCCTGGCTGGGGTGAGGAGGCCTCGTGAGGGACCTGAGCACCGGGCCAGGGGAGCGACACGGGCCACAAGGGAGGCTTCTGAGGGTTGTCACCTGGACCCTGGAGCCCACAGGTCCTGCACCTAGGAGACACAAAGAGACAGAGTCCAAGGCAGAGACAGAGAATGGACCCACGAGAGAGGAAACCAGAAATTCCATGCATTGGCCAGGAAATGACACCCGGTCATCATGTTCTAGCCCTTAGAACCCGGTCACACGGGCCGTCCACCCGGGAGGGGAGGGGGTGACAGAGGGATGTGGGACCGGGAATCGGGAAGGCTGGGAGCCACAGTGGGGACCGCCCAGCACCTAGGCCCAGACCAGGCAACGGGACCCGAGCCCAAATGCAATGAGCCCCTGGAGTGCGTGTCCGGAGGGCACAGGGTCTGAACGAGTTCACCTCCACCTTCCGCGGGGCCCGGGACCCAGGCAGGAGGGGTGGCTGTGTCTGGACCCGGAGCAGACCCAGGCCCGCGTGAGTGTGTTCTGTGCCAGGCCCACCCCTTCCTCATCCTTCCACGGCCACGTGTGCCCACGAGCCTCTTGGGATAGCAGGCACGGGACGTGTCTACAGGTGGCTCCCTGATGGCGCCCCTACAAGTAGATGCCACAAGGACCTCACTGTGCAGACGGGGAGACCGGGGGGCCCCGGGAGGCACAGGGTCTGTGCAGGGCCCCAGCACAGGTCAGGAGGAAAACCCAGGTCTGAACCCAGCTCTGTGGCCCCAAAGCCGTGGCACCGGCCGCTCCAGGCCTCGCGGGGACGTGTCTGGGCTGTGTTCGTGTCACTGTAGGGACAGGGCATGGGGTGGAGGGGAGCCCTTTGCAGCCTGGGAGGGGCTCTTGTAGGAGCAGGAAGCTGGGTAAGGGGGCCACAGGAAGTGACCTCACCCCTCTGGTCACAGAGCCCAATTGAACTCACAACCCGGGTCACCAGGCACCCACCTTCTGGAGACAGCGCCTGACTGGGCTCATTCGTTGGGACATCTGTGCCTGACGAACATGTTCTCCTGTTGTGTGCCCGTGTCCCGTGGCTGCCGGCTCAGGGGAGCCTGTGGCCGTGACGCTTCCCGACCCTGGAGACAGTGGGTCAGGTCGTGCACAGGACGCCTCAGGTCTCTAGCTCGCAGGGACCCAAAGGTAACACAGGGAGACCCAGAGACAGCCAGTCCATCCCAACAGTGCTCTGATCTGACCTGTGCGGCCCCAGGTCCCCTCCCGTCTGTGTGTGTGTGTGTGTGTGTGTGTGTGTGTGTGTGTCTGTGTGTGTCTGTGTGGAAGGAGGGGTCGTGTGTGGAGGGCCCACCTGAGCAGGTGCAGGCTGATGAAGGGGTCAGATGCCTGGTGGGCGGGTCAGGCTCACACCCGGTCAAGGCTGGAAGGCAGGGACAGGGTGTGCTGAGGTGGCCCTCTTGTCCCCAAGGTTCATCCAGAGCCCTGCTGGTGGATGTCACTGTGTCCCAGGCGCAGGGCTGTGCACACTCAGGTCTGTGTCCGATCTGGGAGCAGCGGGGAGAGAGGGTGGAAGGACACTGAGGATGGCCGGGCGGGGCTGTGATGTCTCCGGGCCATCCGCGGGTCACTGTCTTTACAGAAATCAACCGATGAAATCGGGAGGCGACTGTCGGAATCCCGATTCACCTGTCCTACAGATTTGTGCGTGTGCCCTGTCGCCCAGGAGGGCCACCCTGGACCGGGGGAGAGAGTGGCCACACGGAGGTCTTGGGAAGCAGAGCCTGGAGATGGCCTGGGAAGGCCTCTTTCACCGCCCAGGCCCCCCGACATGGTCCTGGTTCACGGGTCCTGGGATCAGGACCCGGAGCCCCCGGAGCCAGAGCCTGAGGGTGAGAAGGCTGGGGGTGGGGGATGGGATGCACGGGGCTGGGCGGTGCTGGGTCTCCCAGGGAGGAGCCCCTGTGGGCTGGTTGGGGCCGGGAGCAGAGACGGAGAGCCCCGTGCTGTGGACTGCAAGGGGGCAGAGGTCCTGGTGTGGGTTCCTGGCCACGGCTTCTCAGGGAGCCTCTGGGGTGAGTTGTGTGTCTGCAAAGGCCCCTGGAGAGGCTGGCGCTGGTGTGAGGTGGGACCTTCCCTGCTCTCACCCTGACGCCTTGGAGCCACTGCAACCCTCACTCTGTTTCCTTCTCAAGAGTCCGGGGCAGGAGCAGAAGCCGGTGCGGCTCCAGAGACCAACCCAACAGCATCGGGGGCCTCGGGGGCTCTGCAGGCAGGGGTGGTGTCTGGGGCGACTCCTACAGGGGCCCGGGAGCCAGCAGGTGACCTGGGACCTGTGCAGGGACAGCGGGCACCTGAACAGAGTCAGCTGGGTCCTGCTTCTGCTCCTGCTTCTCCTGGTTCCACTGTTCCTGCTTCTGCTCCCAACACTGTTCCTGCCAATGCCCTTCTCCCCGCCCCTTCCCCCGCCCCTGTCAATGCCCTTCTCCCTGCCCCTGTCCCCGCCCTTGCTCCCATATGGATGCCAGTCAGAAATCAAGGGCCTGAAGGCCTACACGGGGTGTTTATTTTACTTTATTTGTGTTATGTTTTATTTCAAATTTATTCTCCAATCCCTGACCCCGACCCCCCACCAGAATATCTCTTCCTCTTCTCCCTTATCCTTTTTCTCTTCTACTTTTTAGCTGTTACTTTATTTGTTCATTAGTTATAATCTATATTAATCTTCAATAAAAAGTTTTATTTATTTTACATTGTGCAATTCCTGAGCACTGGGTACGCTCACAACGCTGTGAACCACGCCACAGAATTTTGCTGCAGAACATCTCGGTCCCCAAGGGTCACCGTGTACCCCGAACCCTCACTCCCCATTCGTCCCCCGCCAGCCTCTGGGAAACCCCAGTCTGCTTTCTCTCCGTGTTCCGTTACCTACTCTGGAGGTTTCCTTCAAGTGGAATCTCACAAGAGATACCTTTGGGTCTGCACTGACTTTTCAGACGAGACAGATTCATTTTTGTACTTTGTGGCGGTTTGAAATAGACTTTTTCTCCTTTGACCTTGAATTCACAATGGATTAAGTATTAGGTAGGAAAAAAGAGGCCCCTTCGGTGACAATGGGCATGGTCTTGGGGTGGAGACCCCTGTCTGTGCCGTGACACCACAGCCTGACACGAGACAGGACACGGCTAGTCCTCCCGTGGCCCAAACAGAAACCGGGAGATGCGGAAGGCTGGACGGTCACACCACAGGGGGGAGAGCATCCCTCACGACCCAGGGCCAGAAGGTTCACAGGCCTCTGGGCCAAATAATGCGCCAAAGCCAGTGCGTTCCCCGGGATGGAGGCCAGACCCGTCCCAGTCCAAGGGGAGGCGACCCCCATGGGAGCAGGCGTCAGAGATGCGGGGCGTCCCGGGGTGGGACTCGGGCAAGTGAGACCCGAGGGAGGCAGCGCTGGTGGCCTTCAGACGGGCAGGTTTCTGGTCTGGGGACCGGCAGCCTAGGTGTCCACGTGAGGAAGCAGAGGCCCCAGCTGATCCCCAGCGAGAAGTCCTCGTCCTGCAGGGGACCGGCTGGCCCAATACTGGGAGAGTCCCCAGAGCCCGGAGTCGGCCCTTCCCCAGCCCCATGTGGGGCCCCAGGCAGGGTGGTCATCTCTGCTCCCCTGAGTTCAGGGGGGGGCCCTCAGCGGGTGGTGGGGTCCCCCAAGAAGAGGGACCCCGAGCCCCAGGACGCCAAGATGCACGCCTGCGGGTAGGACAATCCAAAGTCAAGGAGATGGGCTTCCTGACCCAGGTCATCTTACCAGTGACCCAGGCCGTGCTATTAGCCTTGGTGTCCCCATCTGTGACATGGGAACGTAACGGGCCTTCTAGATGGGTTGTCGCATTCCCTGAGAGATGAGGTGGAATCGTGGCCTGGTGCCTGGAGGACATAAAGGGCCACCTGGAAGGCTGTCCCAGAGTCCCCCAGGGCACAGGATTCCGGAAGCCCGTCCTTGGCCCCTGCCTGCTCTCCCCCTTCTGAGAACACTCAGCGTTGTTTGCAGAAGAGGTAGACATGATCCAGGAGGTCAGCAGGGCCCACGTGGAGGAAGGTCAGCACTGGAGGGACAGAAGGACGTGTCCCGTGCCCCCTTCCAGGGCCCGAGCTGTGACGCCCTCTGACCGGACCTCTGACCTGACCTGGTGTGGACCCCACTTCTATGGTTTCCCTCCCTCCCTCCTTCCCTTCCTCCTTCCCTAAGTCAGCTGGGGAACTCAGGTCCCTGCTGTGTGCTGAGCACCGTGACCTCTTCAGTGAGCACGACCCGATAGGTCCCCCACGTGGCATCTTCCTTTGCAGGGTCTGAATGTTCCTGGCCGTGTCCCCTCTGGCGAGTCGGGGAGGGAGGCCTCTGCTCACGTTCCCGACAAGGAAGCACGAGTCCAGAAGGTCCAGACGACCTGCCCCAAGTGCCAGCGTGTGGAGCCTGGACAGAGGGTGGTCCCTGAGCAGAGGAGGACTTGGGCCCACGCAGCCCGGAGGAGGAGGGGGAGCACCGTGGCGGCCTGGCGCTCGAGTCCGCTGGGAGACGGTGTCCTACCCGGACCGGCCCTGTCCCCAGGGCATTCGGGGTACCTGCGCTCCCAGGTGGCAGGCTGGCCCCGGCTGGCAGGAGAGGAGGCGCCCCTGGGGCAGGACAGAGCCCTCAGGCAGAGCGGAGGGTCTCAGGTGCTCCCCCAGGGGCAGGTGGACTCGGGCGCCCTGAGGGAGCGTCACCGGGACAGCTGTGCCTTGCCAGCCGCAGTTCCCCAAATCCAAGCACAAGATCCTAACAGCTTCTGCCCCACCCCCCAGAGCAGAAACCGCTTCTGTCCTTGTTCCTTTGTGGATGCGTCCTTGCCTGCCCTCAGCACCCTGTCTGCTCCCCGCTGTGTGCACGCACCTGGATCCCACAAGCGAGCCCCGGACCCCACCCAGGGGCTCTGGGCCACAGCCAGCAAGGGGGAGCGCCGTCCCCATGGCCCTCCTCACCCTAAGAAGACACGTAAGCCATATTCACCAAGGTTTGTAACCATCGTACACACTCACACACATACACACACACACACACACACACGTAGAGCAAAGGGTGGGGGCCCTGGAGGACCTGCACACGTATGTCTGCGGCACCTCCCGCCGCCCCTGTGCTTTTGTGGGTTTGCTCTGGTTCTCTCGGATCCTCCTCCCGGCTCCCTTGAAGGCATCAGGTCTCTGCCCGAGTCCCTGCGTCACCCACCCACCTCTCCTATTAGGAAGACGTGCAAACGCACAGCCTGCATTTCCTCCCATCTTCCTCTCGCCTCCCAGACTTCGGTCGTCAGATTTGGGAGTCGAGAACACCCCTTGTGTCTCCCCTCACCTGTCCTTCCACCCAGCTCTTCCCAGGCCGGCCCCGAGGCGGTCCTCGGGCTGGATTTGTCTCCTGAGAGGTGGGGGTCAGCGGACAGAGGGCAGACGGTGCCGGTGGGGGCAGGAGAGGGCTGTGGCCCACAGGCCCAGTGCCGGCTTGTCTGCCAGGGCCCCCGGGCTGGGTGAGCCCCGCCGGTTCTCCTCTTTCTTACCAGCAGGCATCCTTGTCCTGAACAGGCACCAGGGAACCTGAGTGAAGAGACCACTTTGCTTTGAGACGAGGGGCGGAGTGGCAAGGGCTGCAGAGGACGTTGGCCTTGGATGGGGAAAGCGAGGCAAGCCACGCACTGCTGTCCCGTTCAGTTCCCCTCTGCCACCTGGGTGTACCTGCAGCCAGAGGGGCTGGTTCCCGGCAGGCTGACAGCGTCCCCCTGGAGCCCCCGGTCCCTCCTCTCTGCCTGAGGACTCTCTCTTCCGGAGACGGGATTCCGTCACACTTGTCTCTGGGGACCTGTGCTTCCTCACCTTGTCACCTGGCTGGATGGTTCCCAGAGCAGAAACCTGCCCGTCTGAAGGCGACTAGCGCTGCCTCCCTGGGTTTCACTTGCCCGAGTCCCTCCCCGGGACGCCCCACATCTCTGATGCCTGCTCTCACAGGGGTCGCCTCCCCTTGGACTGGGACGGGTCTGGCCTCCATCCCGGGGAACGCACTGGCTTTGGCGCATTATTTGGCCCAGAGGCCTGTGAACCGTTCTGGCCCTGGGTCGTGAGGGATGCTCTCCCCTCTGTGGTGTGACCGTCCAGCCTTCCGCATCTCCCGGTTTCTGTTTGGGCCACGGGAGGACCAGCCGTGTCCTGTCTCGTGTCAGGCTGTGGTGTCACGGCACAAACAGGGGTCTCCACCCCGAGACCGTGCCCATTGTCACTGAAGGGGCCTCTTTTAACCCACCTAATCTTTAATCCATTGTGATTTCAAGGTCAAAGGAGAAAAAGTCTATTTCAAACGACCACAAAGTACGAAAATGAATCTGTCCCATATGAAAAGTCGGTGCAGACCCAAAGGTATCTCTTGTGAGATTCCACTTGAAGGAAACCTCCAGAGTAGGTAACGGAACACGGAGAGAAAGCAGACTGGGGGTTCCCAGGGGCTGGCGGGGGTATGAATGGGGAGTGAGGTCTCCGGGTACACGGTGACCTTTGGGGACCGAATTATTCTGCAACAATATTCTGTGGCGTGGTTCACAGCGTCATGAGCGTGCCCAGTGCTCAGGAATTGCACAACGTAAAACAAAATTTTTATTGAAGATTAATGTGGATTTTAAACAAACCACGAACAAATAAAGTACCACCTGAAAAGTAGAGGAGAGAAAGGATAAGGGAGAAGAGGAAGAGTCATTCTGGTGGGGGGGCGGAGACTGGGATTGGAGCAAGAATTAGAAATACAATAAACACCCTTTGTAGGCCTTCGGGCCCTTGATTTGTGGCCGGCATCCATGCGGGAGCAAGGGCGGTGGCAGGAACGGTGTCGGGAGCAGAAGCAGGACCCAGCTGACTCTGCTCAGGTGCCCGCTGTCCCCGCACAGGCCCCAGGTCACTGCCCGGAGACTCCAGAGACAGAGACGCTCTGTCACCCGCCCCGGTGTCGGCTGGGCTCCCAGCTCCAGGGCCGTGACCCGCTCTGACACGTTCGCGGAGACAGAGCCGGCCAAAGGCCCAGACTAGAGCCGGCCCCGCATTCGCTCTCGCATCCCCTCCTGACGCGGAGCCGGTGCCCTCGACACGGCGAGACCCCCGCCAGCACCAGCTCCAGAGCCAGACCCGGCTCCCGCCTGCCTCGGCACCGCTTACGAGACACGGCCAGTGCCAGCTCCAGACCGGATTCTTCCCGTCCTCACCCGGGAAGGCATTCTTTCTCTTTTCTTGGTTTGTTTCTTTTCACAAGTGCGTGTATTCATGTCTTAAATGTAATATAAAATGGACTTTCTCGCTTTAATTTTTTGAACGTCTATTTTTGAGACAGAGAGAGACACAGAGTGCGAGCGGGGGAGGGACAGAGAGGGAGGGAGACACAGAATCTGAAACAGGCTCCAGGCTCCACGCTGTCAGCACAGAGCCCGACGCGGGGCTCGAACTCACGAACCATGAGATCATGATCTGAGCCGAGGTCGGACGTTTCACTGACGGAGCCACCCAGGTGCCCCTCGACTTTCTCGTTTTAAACATTTAACATGGTACAAGTCCCTGACCCTAACTACGCTTCCTCTGCCGGGCGCCATCACCACTATCTAGTTCCAGAACATCCGCATCACCCCAGGCAGAAAACCGGTCCCCGCCGAGGGGTCAGGCGCTTGCTCTTGCCGACCCCCCGTGCTCCCCGGCAACCAGCGACGTGGCTCCCGTCACTATTTCTTTACTTCTCATTATGAGTTTTTCACACGGGTGGGATCCTACAGCGTGTGGTATTTTGTGTCTGGTTTCTGCCACTTAGTATAACGTTTTCTAGTTCACCTACGTCGGGGGCCCCTGGGAGGCTCAGTTGCTTACACATCAGACTCTTGACTGCAGCGCAGGTCATGATCTCAGGGTCACGAGGTGGAACCCAGAGACGGGCTCTGTGCTGGGCGTGGACTCCGCTTCAGAGTCTCTCTCCCTCTCCCTCTGCCCCTCACACTGTGTGTACGTTCTCTCTCTCTCTAGAAACAAACACCGAGTTCATCACACTGTAGCCCGTATCCACACTTCAGTCCTTTGTGCCCGAACGAATAAAGGGTTATTGTGAATGGTGCTGCTATGAATATTTACGTACAGGCTTTCGTTAGAGCACCTGAACTCGATTCTTCTGGTTGTACGATAGACAACTTGGGTGAAATGATACGCATACGCCTGACTCTTCGAGAACGTGCCAAACGTTCTGCTACAGAGGCTCCACCGTTTTACGTCTCCCTCGGCTACGTAAGCGGGTTCCGAGTTCTCGAAATCCTCCCCAACAGGTGTGATGTCGGTGTATTCAGTAGAGCCCCTCCTTGTGGGTGTGGGAAGGCGTGTTACTGTGGTGGTGCGGTGTCGGTTCGCTTTTCCTTTTCTTTGTATATTCCAGATGCAATACCCTTATCAGAATTACGGTGTGCCAACATTTCCTACCATTCTTTGGGTTTTCTTTACATTCGTTTGAGATTGTCAGTCATTCACAAAACGTTTTGGCAATGATGAAGTCCCGTGTGTCTCTTTTCTCCTTGGTTGCCTTGCCTCCGGTGCTACATTAGAGACACGACTGCCAAACCCAAGGGAATGAAGATTACCCTCTAAGTGCTCTTTATTGATTTCTGGGGCGTTAAGATTTTTGCCCTTGAGAAAATGTTTTCCTTATATTTGAGAGGGAGAGCATGAGTGGGCAAGCGGCGGTTGGGGGGAGGACAGAGGATCCGAAGCGGGGTCCATGATGATGGCAACGAGCCAGCTACAAGGCTCAAACTCCTGAACTGTGAGGTATGACCTGGGCTGACGTTGGATGACCCACTCACTGCCTGAAGCACCCAGGTGCCCCTGGAGATCATTGTTTTCCGTGGTCTCAGGTAATGTTCTGAGTTCACGCTTTTCTGTGTGGAATCTGGTTTCCCAACACCGTTTGCGAATACTCCGTTTTTACCGCACGGAACGGTCTTGGCACCCATGTTCATAAACAAGTGACCATACCCGTACGGATTTATTCATTGATTCCCAGTTGGATTCCATTGATCCATATGTGTTGGACTTCTCTGCCCATAGCTTGGTGAAAGTATTATAATCTCACACAGAATGTTTTTATTCCATGATATTTTGCCCGTAAGGTCATGGAATATATACACGTATTTTCCTTCTTGTCCATTCGAGAACTTTTAAATTATCCATCTGGTGTAGTAGCTGTGACCAAACTTCCATTACGCTGTTGAAATGAGGTGTTGGAAGAGGGCATCCTTCCCTTATTCACCATCATAAGGGGAAAACGGTCAGTGTTTAACCACTGAGAATGACACACATGTGAGTTTTTTCCTAAATACCCTTTGTCATAATGCAATCTCCTATTTCTATTTCATTGGCAGCACTTGTCATGAAAGGTTGTAGATTTTGTCAAAGCTCATCCTGCAACAATGGATCCTTCTTGAACCGTGTGGGCCAAAGCACCAGTGAGAGCGTCAGGCTCTGGGGTTGGCTTTGTTGGAAAGCTCTTGGTACCGCTTCAGTCTCTGCACTTATTCCAGGTCTGCTCGCGGTTTCCATTTCTTCTGGAGTCAGTTCTGGTAGTTTGTGTGTGTCTCAGAATTGATGCGTTTCATCTCAGCCAATTTCTTGGTATGAAATTGTTCAGTTTTTGTCTATTCTGTCAATTTTGTAAATCTCTAGAAGAAAGAATGTTGTTTTTACCGATTTTCTCGAGGGCTCCTCTGTTTCCTTTATCGTTATAATTTCTTTCGATCTAAGATATTTAGGTTGCCTTTGATCTCTTTTCTAGTTACCCAGAGGAACCTTCTACCTGTTGTGGACACCAGACATCCACAGGGCCACTGTCCAGGTCTGGGTTGTTGGGTAGATAAGCAACTACAGACAGGAGTGGATGAGGCTTCCAGGCAATTTCTACCTCAGCTGGCATCCCAGGCCAGCCCTACACTGCAGCTGTGTCCAGGACCCCTCCTTTTGCCAGGCCGGGCGCCCAGCATCACGCTGACCTGGCTTCCCTGGACCACTCACAGCCTTAGGTCCCTTCTGCGCTCGGGGAACAAGAAGAGCCATGAAGTGAGGCAGTGGTAGCAGGGGGCTCTGAGGGGCCAGGGATGGTGGGCTCCCTGGGGGAGGAAAACACTAGGGAGGGGGGAAGGGAACACACTGGGGAGGGCATCTGGACCAGTTCTCAGGGGGCTCCGGATGTCAGGTAAGGAGTCGGGGTCACCGCAGCTTGCCAGGTGCAGGTGCATGCTGATGCACTTCCCCATCTGATCCTCAGGGACAGTGGGGACACTGAGGTCAGGAGAGGCAAGGACTGGCCCAGGACATGCGAGGTTGCATGGTCCAAGGAGCAGGGCTGGTCTCCAGTCCTAGGCCAGCCTCTACCCCCACATGGCATTCCCCCTGGGAATGAGAGCCCCTGAGAGGCTTGTGCTTCCCTATCCACCCCGTCCGTGTGAGGCTGTGACCTCTGGACATCTCCAGAAAGGCTCACACGCACAGAAACACACACACACGCTGACACTGACTGCCCAGCTGGGGATCAGAGGGGAGTCCACACTGGGAGGGAGTGGGTAGTACGGGGGAAAGAAGAGAAAGGCTGGAGGCAGTGGGGCCATGGGGCAGGGACATCAGGATTCTTGGCAATAGCCCGGGACCCACAGCATGGGGAGGAGGACATGCCGGCTGAAGGTCAGGGGGTCCCCAAGGTGTCCGGGGGGATTGCCAGGAACTAGGGGAGGATGGGGTCTGGGGTCCTGTGTCCACCACCTTGGGCCCGTGGAGCTAGGAAGTGTGGATGGGGCTACAGCACAGAAGGACTCAGCTTCCTCCTCCTAAACTGGGCTGCGTAGACAGTGTCCCAAGTGCCCCACAGGCTCATAGATGACCCTGTGTCCTGGGATCTTCATCCCTGGCCCTCTGATCTCCCCTCCTGGGAAAATGCTTCCTACTCCCTCAGGGTCCTTCTGAGCAGAGGGCAGCCTGGGGGCTTGGAGGACAGAGGACCTGGGTGTGCAGCACGTGGCCGAGCATGGACCCTGGTGTGGGGACCGAGGTCAAGACCCTCCTTGTTGGAGCCTCGGTTCCTCATTAGGAAGTGGTTCCCCAGGCAGTGCCCTGGCCGGGGCGAGGAGGCCTCGTGAGGGAGCTGAGCACGGGGCCATGGGAGGGACACGGGCCACAAGGGAGGCTTCTGAGGGTTGTCACCCGGACCCTGGAGCCCAAAGGCCCTGCTCCTGTGAGACACACAGAGAGAGACAGAGTCCGAGGCAGAGACAGAGAATGACCCAGGAGAGAGGAAACCAGAAATTCCATGCATCGGCCCAGAAATGACACCCAGTCATTATATACTAACCCTTAAACCCGGTCATATGGGCCGCCCACCCGGGACAGGAGGGGTGACAGAGGGACGTGGGACCAGGATTCGGGAAGGCGGGGAGCCACAGTGGGGACCGCCCAGAACCTAGGCCCAGACCAGGCACTGGGACCCGAGCCCAAATGTAATGGAGCCCCTGGAGTGCGTGTCCAGTGGGCACAGGGTGTGAACGAGTTCACCTCCACCTTCCCCCGGGACCCAGGCAGGAGGGGTGGCTGTGCCTGGACCCGGAGAGGACCCAGGCCCGCGTGAGTGTGTTCCGTGCCAGGCCCACCCCTTCCTCATCCTTCCACGGCCACGTGTGCCCACGAGCCTCATGGGATAGCAGGCACGGGACGTGTCTACAGGTGTCTCCCTGATGGCGCCCCTACAAGTAGATGCCACAAGGACCCCACTGTGCAGACGGGGAGACCGGGGGGCCCTGGGAGGCACAGGGTCTGAGCAGGTCCCAGCACTGGTCAGGGGGAAAACCCAGGTCTGAACCCAGCGCTGTGGCCCCAAAGCCGTGGCACCGGCCGCACCAGGCCTCGCGGGGACGTGTCTGGGCTGTGTTCGTGTCACTGTAGGGACAGGGCATGGGGTGGAGGGGAGCCCTTTGCAGCCTGGGAGGGGCTCTTGTAGGAGCAGGAAGCCGGGTAAGGGGGCCCCAGGAAGTGACCTCACCTCCCTGGTAACAGAGCCCAACAGAACTCGGAACCCGGGTCACCAGGCACCCACGTTCTGGAGACAGCGCCCGACTGGGCTCATTCGTTGGGACACCTTCGCCTGACGAACATGTTCTCCTGTTGTGTGCCCGTGTCCCGTGGCTGCCGGCTCAGGGGAGCCCGCGGCCGCGACGCTTCCCGACCCTGGAGTCAGTGGGTCAGGTCTTGCACAGGACGCCTCAGGTCTCTATCTCGCAGGGACCCAAAGGTAACACAGGAGACCCAGAGACATCCAGTCCAGCCCGACACCACTCTGATCTGACCTGTGTGGCCCGAAGCCCCCCCGTGTGTGTGTGTGTGTGTGTGTGTGTGTGTGTGTGTCTGTGTGTAAGGAGGGGTCGTGTGTGGAAGGCCCACCTGAGCAGGGGCAGAGTGATGAAGGGGTCAGATGCCTGGTGGGCGCGTCAGGCTCACATCCCCGTCAAGGCTGGATGGGAGGGACAGGGTCTGCTGGGGTGGTCCTCTTGTCTTCGAGGTTCATCACAAGCCCTGCAGGTGGATGTCACTGTGTCCCAGGCGCAGGTCTGTGCACACTGAGGTCTGTGTCCGATCTGGGAGCAGCGGGGAGAGAGGGCGGAAGGACACTGAGGATGGCCGGGCAGGGCTGTGATGTCTCCGGGCCGTCCGCGGTCACTGTCTTTACAGAAATCAACCGATGAAATCGGGAAACGATTGGCGGAATCCCGATTCACCCGCCCTACAGAGTTGTGCATGTGCCCCGTCGCCCAGGAGGGCCACCCTGGACCCAGGGGGAGAGTGGCCGCACGGAGGTCTCTGGACGCAGGGCCTAGAGTTGGCCTGGGAAGGCCTCCTTCACCGCCCTGGCCCCTCCACAGGGTCCTGGTTCACCGGTCCTGGGATCAGGACCCGGAGCCCCTGGAGCCAGAGCCCGAGGGTGAGAAGGCTGGGGTGGCAGATGTGTGTTCACGGGGTCCGGGCGGTGCTGGGCCACCCAGGGAGGAGCCCCCAGGGGCTGGTGTGGGGCCAGGAGCAGAGACTGAGAGCCCTGGACTGTGGCCTGCAGGGGGGCAGAGGTTCTGGTGTGGGTTCCTGGCCGCGGCTTTTCGGGGCGGCTCTGGGTTGAGTTGTGTGTCTGCAAAGGCCCCTGGAGAGGCCGGCGCTGGGTGGGTGGGGGGCGGGGGGACCTTCCCTCCTCTCACCCTGAGGCCTTGGAGCCGCTGCAACCATCACTCTGTTTCCTTCTCAAGAGTCCGGGGCAGGAGCAGAAGCCGGTGTGGCTCCAGAGCCCGGCCCAACGGCATCGGGGTCCTCGGCGTCTCTGCAGGCAGGGGTGGAGTCTGGGGCGACTCCTGCAGGGGCCGGAGAGCCAGCAGGTGACCTGGGACCTGTGCTGGGACAGCGGGCACCTGAACAGAGTCAGCTGGGTCCTGCTTCTGCTCCCGACACCGTTCCTGCCACCGCCCTTGCTCCCGCATGGATGCCGGCCACAAATCAAGGGCCCGAAGGCCTACAAAGGGTGTTTATTGTATTTCTAATTCTTGCTCCAATCCCAGTCTCCGCCCCCCCACCAGAATGACTCTTCCTCTTCTCCCTTATCCTTTCTCTCCTCTACTTTTCAGGTGGTACTTTATTTGTTCGTGGTTTGTTTAAAATCCACATTAATCTTCAATAAAAATTTTATTTGTTTTACGTTGTGCAATTCCTGAGCGCTGGGCATGCTCACGATTCTGTGAACCACGCCACAGAATATTGTTGCAGAATAATTCGGTCCCCAAAGGTCACCGTGTACCCGGAAACCTCATTCCCCATTCGTGCCCCCGCCAGCCCCTGGGAACCCCCAGTCTGCTTTCTCTCCGTGTTCCGTTACCTACTCTGGAGGCTTCCTTCAAGTGGAATCTCGCCAGAGATACTTTGGGTCTGCACCGACTTTTCATATGGGACAGATTCATTTTCGTACTTTGTGGTCATTTGAAATAGACGTTTTCTCCTTTGACCTTGAAATCACAATGGATTAAAGATTAGGTGGGTTAAAAGAGGCCCCTTCGGTTACAATGGGCACAGTCTCAGGGTGGAGACCCCTGTTTGTGCCGTGACACCACAGCCTGACACGAGACAGGACACGGCTAGTCCTCCCGTGGCCCAGACAGAAACCGGGAGATGCGGAAGGCTGGACGGTCACACCACAGAGGGGAGAGCATCCCTCACGACCCAGGGCCAGAACGGTTCACAGGCCTCTGGGCCAAATAATGCACCAAAGCCAGTGCGTTCCCCGGGATGGAGGCCAGACCCGTCCCAGTCCAAGGGGAGGCGACCCCCATGGGAGCAGGCGTCAGAGATGCGGGGGGGTCCCTGGGAGGGACTCGGGCAAGTGAGACCCGAGGGAGGCAGCGCTGGTGGCCTTCAGACGGGCAGGTTTCTGGTCTGGGGACCGGCAGCCTAGGTGTCCACGTGAGGAAGCAGAGGCCCCAGCCGATCCCCAGTGAGAAGTCCTTGTCCTGCAGGGGACCGGCTGGCCCAATACTGGGAGAGTCCCCAGAGCCCGGAGTCGACCCTTCCCCAGCCCCATGTGGGGCCCCAGGCAGGTTGGTCAGCTCTGCTCCCCTGAGATCAGTGAGGGGGGGCCTTCGGCGGGTGGTGAGATCCCCCAGGAGGAGGGACCCTGAGCCCCAGGACGCCAAGATGCAGGCCTGCGGGTAGGACAATCCAAAGTCAAGGAGATGGGCTTCCTGACCCAGCTCGTCTTACTAGTGACCCAGGCTGTGCTATTAGCCTCGGTGTCCCCATCTGTGACATGGGGACATAACGGGCCTTCTAGATGGGTTGGCACATTCCCTGAGACATGAGGTGGAATCGTGGCCTGGTGCCTGGAGGACATAAAGGGCCACCTGGAAGGCTGTCCCAGAGTCCCCCAGGGCACTGGATTCCGGAAGCCCCTCCTTGGCCCCTGCCCGCTGTCCCCCTTCTGGGAACACTCAGCGTTGTTTGCGGAGGAGGTGGAGACGATCCAGGAGGTCAACAGGTCCCACGTGGAGGCAGGTCAGCGCTGGAGGGACAGAAGGACGTGTCCCGTGCCCCCTTCCAGGGCCCGAGTTGTGACGCCCTCTGACGGGACCTCTGACCTGACCTGGTGTGGACCCCACTTCTATGGTTTCCCTCCCTCCCTCCTTCCCTTCCTCCTTCCCTAATTCAGCCGGGGATCTCAGGTGCCTGCCATGTGCCGAGCACTGTGACCTCATCAACGAACACGACCCTACGGGATCCCCCACGTGGCATCTTCCTTTGCAGGGTCTGAATCTTCCTGCACTGTGTCCCCTCTGGCGAGTCTGCGAGGGAGGCCGCTGCACATGTGCCTGCAAGGAAGCACGAGTCCAGAAGGTCCAGACCACCTGCCCCAGGTCCCAGCCTGTGGAGCCTGAACGGCAAGGCGGCCCCAACCCGCACAGTGGATGAGGGAGGCTGGACCTTCGTCCCTCCCAGCCTTCTCCAAAGTGCAAGGCCTTCTCTCCAGCCCAGGGTGAGCCTGCTGGGCACACAGGCCCCTCCGAACGTGCCCTCGTTCACATGTGGGTCTGGGCCCCTTGCCCCACCCTCAGCTCCTCTGCCGGATGCAGGGGCAGCCCTCTCCTCTCCCTGGGTCTGCTCCTGGGGTCCCGGCCTGCTGGTCTCAGAAGCGCTTGCAGATTTGCTCCCCATGACCAGCGTGGGTTCAGGGACAGGATGGGGGCTGTGGGTCGAGGCCTGGACTTAGCGAGTGCGGGACGATGGGATTTGGTGAAAGAATGACCTGCAGGTTCAGCTGGACTCCCGTAGACTGAGCAACCAGACTGCATACCCACTGGTCCCCCCTGAGCGCACAGGACAACAAGGAACAGAGGAGCAGAGACCCGGAGGGACAGGCTTGGCCCAGCGCTCACCTGCCCTTACGTTTTTAAACCTCACCTATATGGGGGCGGGCCTATGTTGTCCCGACGGTACCTAAGGCAGAAGCCCTGTGTGGCAAACACAGGACAGAGCTGCTCAGGGTGACACCGGGATGAGGTGTGGACTCCCCGAACGTCCACGGCCCCCTAGAGGCCCAACCCCCAATCCCAGAAGCACAGCTTGACGAGCCCATGAGGAACCCATCGCTTCTTTTTATAGCAGGAAACACTGAGGTTTTGTCCAAGGTCACCCAGAACGTCGAGGGCAGGGCCCGTGGCAGGTGGCCTGAGACCTGGCATCTGTCCACAGAGACACGTCTCCTGTTGTCGCCCAGTCCCGGTACCGAGGCCCCGCGGGGCCTGACACGGATGTCTGGGTCTACCTTGAGCTTTCCAGAGCCGTCTGCTGGGCTCCCGGGAAAACGCTGGCCCTTGCTCCAGACAGAAGGTTCTGCCCTCCGGTAACAAATGGGAGGTGCATGCACTCACTGGGCTAGAGGCCCTGCCTCCACCTGCCCTTGGAGATGAAGGTCTGGGGAGCCCTGTCTTCCTGCTCCTTCCCGGGTGCTAACACATGCTCGACCACGTAGCCCCTCCTTCCTGGGAGACATTCCCGGGCCTCCTCCGGGATCTCAGGCGGAGGTCACAGCCAGGGATCAAGCGGGAGGATCTGGGTGGTAGGGAGGTCGAGGACGGAGTTTGGAGGCCAGGGCTCCCGGTCCAGCTTGGCCGCTAACCAGAAAAGGATCCCTAGCCATTCCCCCGGGGGTGCCGCCCCATCCCCTTGGTGACGTCAACCCCTCTCCTGGAGTTACCAGTGGGGAGACCGACCACCAGGAAGTTCTTCCTCATCTGCCCGGAAGAGTCGAGACCGAGTTCACGGACAAATCGAGGGGCTTGTTTCCCTACACACCCATGGGACAGATGGGAAATCTAAGGAGAGGCCAAGGGAACGGAGGCTTGCTTATCCGGGGTGGCTCGGGCATAGCCCCTCCACCGCGGGCCTCACTTGGCTTGGTCCTAAGCTGCTGGACGAGCCCGCTGATCCCAGCGAGACCACGTGGCTGTCACCAGAATTCCTCAGTGAACCCCTCCCTGCTCCAGTCAGCCCCATGCGAGCAGGAACTAGGTTGGCTCATTGCTCTAAGTCCAAGTCCCCAGAACCTTCCCTCAACGTAGTGGACGTTTACCTTTCTCGAATAAGCAGATGAATTGATATGCGTAAGGTGCTGTCATTGACAGAAACCGCTTCTGTCCTTGTTCCTTTGTGGATGCGTCCCTGCCTGCCCTCAGCACCCTGTCTGCTCCCCGCTGTGTGCCCGAACCTGGATCCCAAAAGCAAGCCCCGGACCCCACCCAGGAGGTGGTATGGCCTCTCACCCACAGCCAGCAAGGGGAGCGCTGTCCCCATGGCCCTCCTCACCCTAAGAAGACATGTAAGCCATATTCACCAAGGTTTTTAACTATCGTGCACACTCACACACACACACACACACACACACACACACACACACACACATAGAGCGAAGGGTGGGGGCCCTGGAGGACCCGCACACGTATGTCTCCGGCACCTCCCGCCGCCTCTGTGCTTTAGTGGGTTTGCTCTGGTTCTCTCGGACCCTCCTCCCGGCTCCCTTGAAGGCGTCAGGTCTCTGCCCGAGTCCCTGCGTCACCCACCCACCTCTCCTATTAGGAAGACGTGCAAATGCACAGCCTGCATTTCCTCCCATCTTCCTCTCGCCTCCCAGACTTGGGTCGTCAGATTTGGGAGTCGAGAACACCCCTTGTGTCTTCCCTCACCTGTCCTTCCACCCAGCTCTTCCCAGGCCAACCCCGAGGCGGTCTTCGGGCTGGATTCGTCTCCTGGGAGGTGGGGGTCAGCGGACAGAGGGCAGACGGTGCCGGTGGGGGCAGGAGAGGGCCGTGGCCCACAGGCCCAGTGCCGGCTTGTCTGCCAGGGCCCCCGGGCTGGTTTGCCCCCGCCGGTTCTCCTCTTTCTTACCGGGAGGCATCCTTGTCCTGAACGGGCACCAGGGGACCTGAGTGAAGAGACCACTTTGCTTTGAGACGAGGGGCAGAGTGGCAAGGGCTGCAGAGGACGTTGGCCTTGGATGGGGAAAGCGAGGCCGGCCACGCACTGCTGTCCCGTTCAGGTCCCTCTGGCACCTGGGTGCACCTGCAGCCGGAGGGGCTGGTTCCCGGCAGTCTTGCCACATCCCCCTGGAGCCCCCGGTCCCTCCTCTCTGCCTGAGGACTCTCTCCCAGACACGGGAGCCCATCACATCTGAACTGGGGACCTGTGCTTCCTCACCGTGTCACCTGGGCGGCCGGTCCCCAGACCAGAAACCTGCCCGTCTGAAGAGACCACCAATGCCTCCCTCGGGTCTCACTTGCCCGAGTCCCTCCCCGGGACGCCCCGCATCTCTGACGCCTGCTCCCGTGGGGGCCGCCTCCCTTGGACTGGGACGGGTCTGGTCTCCATCCCAGGGAAAGCACTGGCTTTGGTGCATTATTTGGCCCAGAGGCCTGTGAACCGTTCTGGCCCTGGGTCGTGAGGGATGCTCTCCCCTCTGTGGTGTGACCGTCCAGCCTTCTGCATCTCCCAGTTTGTGATTGGGCCACGGGAGGACCAGCCCTGTCCTGGCTGGCGTCAGACTGTGGCGTCACAGCACGCACAGGGGTCTCTATCTCTGACACGTGCCCTCTTTTACTAATACAGCCTCTTGTATCCTCGTGACATCCCGTCCCCTCGCCGGTGGAAGGCCCGTGTGACCGGTTCTGAGGGAGAGAATATAATGATGGGTGTCGCTTCCAAGCTGGTTCATGAAAGCCTGTGGTTTCTCCGGGTTCCTTTTCTCCCGGGTCCGTTCTCTGTCTCTGTGTCAGTGTGTGTGTCTGTGTGTTTCTCTGTCTGACGAAGCAAGAGCAGATAATATGAGCTGCCCCAGGAGGCCCAATGCCAAGAACCTGCAGAGGCTCCGGGCTGAGACACAGAAGTCCTGAGACCCCCCAGTCCTGGCCGAATCCTGCCAAGAGCACGTGCCCGGTCGCGGTCTTGGAGGCGGACCCTGCCCCAGTCGAGCCTCAGCTGAGGCTGCAGCCCTGGCCTCCTGGGTGACCGTGGGGCTGAGGCTCCCAGCCGAGCCGAGCCGGGAGACTGGTACAGAAAGTGTGAGGTGGTCCAAGTAAGGTGAATGTGTCCCCCAGCATAGACAACAGCCCATCCTCCAGGCTGGGGCCCGGGCCCGCCCTCCTCCCTCCCGAGCTCGCTCCGGCCACACTGGCTCCTCCTCAGCTCCTCTCCAGACAAACCCTCTGTGCAGCTTTGCTCGTCCCCGCAGCACACTGCTTGCAGACGTGTGTGGGACTGGCTCCTCTTGTAATTCTGGGTCCCAGCATCAGGGCCACCCTGGAAGCCTGTGAGACCCGCCCCTACCAAGGGGCCCCTGGCCGCCCTCCCTCACCCTGCTTCATTTCCCGACAGTGTTGGTCTTTCCTTTCACACGGATTTGCTCTTGTGCTTTGACCCACCTCCCCCTCTGGGCTGTGAGCTCCTGGAGGGCTGGGACCTCGCGGGACCTTTGACTCCGGCCCCCGGGCCCAACACAGCCCCTGCTCAGGGTGAGAGGCACAGGGGCTGAATGCGTCCAGAGAGGATCTCAGAGTCCCTACCCGCCTCTGAGCAGCTCACGCTGTGGACATGCAGACTAATAGTAAGAGGTACATGTTGGGTTGGGGGCAGGGGACGCCCAGCTTGACCCCTGAGGGTCCCTTCCGGGCTCCCGAGGCTTCAGTGAGCGCAGTGGACACAGCCTGCCCCCTGGTGGTCAGCACCGGCATGACAGCCCCAGGCAGGGAAACCAGAAAACAAAACACACACGTTTGTTTGGGTGTAGTCAAGGCAGCAGCCCTCCCTGGCCCTAGGGGGGCACAGGGGCAGGACCTGCGGGCTCCAGGGGTGATGTGAGGACTTCAGGAGCCTCCCTTGTCCCCCGTTCCACCTCTCCCGTCCCGGTGCCCCGTTCACTCCAAAGGCTTCCTCACCCCAGCCAGGGCACTGCCTCTGGAAGCCCTTCCTAATGAGGCCCCGGGGCTCCGACAAGGAGGGTCTTGACCTCGGTCCCCACACCAGGGTCCGCTGCTTGGCCACGTGCTGCAAACCCAGGTCCTTGGTCCTCCAAGCCCTCAGGCTGCCCTCTGCTCAGAAGGACCTTGAGGGAGGAGAAAGCATTTTCCCAGGACCAGGAGCATCTTGGGGCAGGGGTGGAGGTCCAGGGCCAGCAGACAAGCCTGTGGGACGCTTGGGACACCACGTGTATGCAGCCCAATTTACAAAGGAGTAAGCTGAGGCCTGTCCCGTAGCCCCTTCCCAGTAGGGGGGTGTCTCCTTCTAGCTCTAGGCTGGTGGTGGACACAGGACCCCAGACCCCGTCTTCTCCGGGTGCCCCGGGGAAGTTCCCAGCCCAGGCAGCCCCCTGGGTACCCTGGAGACCCGGCTGGTCATCAGACTGGCACGTCTCCCCACCCCACGTATGAGCCCTGGTCATGCTGCCAGCCCACTGGGCGCCCCTGCCCCGTGGCAGAGCTGCCTCCAGTCCCCTTCTTCTTGCCCCGGTGTCACCTCCCCACTCCAGGGTGTACTCCCCTTGAGCCGCTGCCGGGTGGTCAGTGTGAGTGTGTGTGTGCGTGTGTGTGTGTGTGTGTGTGTGTGTGTGCGTGTGGTTGCCTGTACGGTCTGGGGACATCCAGATATAACAGCCCCACCTCGTATGGGGTTGATAGGGATCCGACGGGATCTCAGGGGTCTCATTCCCAGGGCGAACCCCAGGGGAGGGCTGAGTTTGGTTTAGGACGGAGACCCCCACTGCTTGGACTCTGCCCACCTCACGTATCCTGGGCCGGTCCCTGGCCTCACTCTCCCACCTGGCCCTGAGGTTGGGCGTGGAGTGACGTCAGCGTGGACAGGGCCCAGGCTCTCCTCCTGGGTGGATGGAGAGGAGATGTGCCAGGCACACAGGCCTCCCTAGCAAAGGGCAGCTGGGTCTCGTGTCCTCGGCCTGGCACGGCTGTGTGCCCTCCCCGGGGGGCTCCGTGCCACTGATGCCGTGTGCACCCTGCCTCCAGACCGCTGCCCTGTAACCCCAAATCCTGTGAGCCCTCGGATCAGCCTCACCCCAGCCAGTGGGCTGCAGACTTGAGGGCCGGGTGGGTTGGACACGCGGGTACACGAGTGTCGCCGAATGTCCCTACACCGTCCCAGCTGTCACAGACCCCACGCTCCCCCCCAGGGTCCAGCTGGGTGCACGGCCGGGGCAGGGGGCCTGGAGGAGACGGTGGACACCAAGTACGGGCAAGGAGAGGATCGGCCTGTCACCTCCCGCCTCCCCCTCCTTCCCTCCACCTCCTCCCACGGTCTTCCTGCCAGAACCCGGGACACAAGGGGCAGCCTGTCCCTGGCTGCAGCCCTGGCCGGGTCAGAGGGGTGGGAGGGAGCCCAGGAAGGAGGGGGCGCATCGTGGGGATGTCTGAGTGTTGGGGGTGGTTAGAGTTGCTAGGGACACCCCGGGGTGCTCACTGACTTCACCCCTTCTTATACATGAACTGCGGCCCCGGGATCAAGGGCACTCAGCTCTGAGTGACCAGGGCCAGCCGTGAACGGGAACAAGGGGCTCAGTCTTCACCCTCATGGAGCCCTGCTCTGACCATCACAGGTCTTGTCCTGGGTTGGGCTCCCCCAGCCAGGTGACCCCCGTGCCTCCTGCTCACCTTCCTGAGATGGGAGTCACGGACCCCATTTTCAACGAAGAAAATGAGGCTCTGACCCCCACCACGTGAGCTTGTGGGTCACAGGGCTGGGACATGGCCCTATTGTGGGTTAGCCCCCCGGACAATCCGACCCAAAGCCTGAGCTCGCACGGGAGCCTGAGGAGGCTCCAACCCTGGAGATGAGGACGTCCTGGGTGGGGGCCATGGGAGGGGCGGTGGCGGCAGGGGCCTCTGAGGGGCCGGGGCTCCGTGGGCTCCCTGGGGGAGGAAGGCCCTAGGGAGGCCGGAGTGGGGTGAGGGCTGCCCACAGGGGAGGGCGTCTGGACCAGCTCACGCAGGGCGCCGGATGTCGGGCCCGGAGTCGGGGGTCACTGCAGGTCGGGGAGGGTGGGGTGCTCTGCCTCTGTGGCCCCCAGCTGCTGACTGTGGGGGACACGCCGTCCCACCGCTTAGGCTGTGAGCTCGAGGGCGGGGTGGTGTCTGGGCTTCACCATCGTGTGCGGGTGCCTGCACACAGCAGCAGGCAGACACGGGTGCTGACGCGTGCGGGGATGAATGAATGGACATGAGGCTGCTGCTCCCATCTGTCGCTGTAAACAGCGGGGCCCGCGTCCTGCGGCTCGGGGACGGTCCCAGTGAGTCAGCGAGATGTGAAGTGTTAGTCCTCACCCGGCACAGTTTGAGGGCTGAGAATCCAGCAGGGAACGGGACGGGGTGTGTGCGCCTGGGGCTGACCGGAGCGGGTGCCGCTCGAGCCGGGCATAGACGCCAGAAATACGTCGCTCGCGGGTGTTCTCGTCGGCCCTCCCTCTCCAGCTGGGGACGTGGTGGCCGCCGGCCTGCAGCAGAGGGAGTAGCGGGAGGGAGAGGAGTCCACACGGCCCCCAGGCGAGGGGCAGGGGCAAGCACAGAGCTGACGCGGAGGGGCAGGGAGAAGCGCCCGGGCCTGCAGCCTGCCCGTCTGGACACGCGTGGGGGCTAAGCAGGTGACCTCTAGCCGGTCAGTCCCTGGAACCCCGACACTGGGGCGTCAAAGGGCGATGCCGCGGAAAGCCAAGCACCCTTTTCCCAGTCTGATGCCGACTCAAACGCCCAGGACCCACCTGGGAGCCAGGGGAGGTGGAGGTCAGCGGTGGGATCATGGGGTGTCTCCGGGCCCATCACTGTTCTTTTTCTCATTTCTAACATCCTGTAGGAAATATGCCAGTAACTGGAACAAGGTATCACACACGATGTCTGCATAACACCCTGTTCTCGATTTTCTGAAACGAGATCCTCTACAATGAGGGTCTTGGCAGACGCTGGACCCCGGCCAGCACCCCGGCGGGAGACACCGTGGCTGGCGTGCAGGGTCTGGGGCGGCAGGGCCGCCTGGCGGGGGCGGGGATGTTGGGGGACGCACATCTCCCCCGGAAACCTGCTGTTTCTTGGGTCTCAGCCCTCCCCGCAGTGTCTACATTTTGTATTCCACCTGAAACTGGCCCAACCTTTCGTTCCAGAAGTTCACATGGCCAGTAACAGCCGGGACAGAGGAGTGAGCGCACAGGTGTTTCCTACAGCTGCCCTGGGCCAGTGCCCGCCTTTCCTGGCTTGTTTCCCAACTGTCCCCAAGGGCCTGAGGTGGAACCACATCGCTCACCCAGCCTGGGGGCAGTGTGGGCTCCCAGCAGGGCTGGAGGGTAGCAGGAGGCAGGGGGTGGGGACGACGGAGGCAGGGGGTGGGGACACTGGGGCAGGACTGGGGCCCTCCAACCAGGGCAGGGGAGGAGACGCAGGCCTGGGGCAGGGAAGGGTCGCTCGGGCTCAGGTCGCGGGCCTCTGTCCTCACTTAGCCGAGTCCTGGGACCCAGCCGGGAGGGCGCGCACCCCGCCCCGGAGACTCCGCCCCTCCTTGTCCCGCATGGCGCATGTCCGTGGGGGTGTTGGAAGGGTTCCTCCAGCCGCTGTGGGGCCTCGTCATGCGCACTGGGTGTGCGCAACCTGTTGCAGGGCGACCCGTGCCCGCCCACAGTTTGCAGCCCTTGCTCGGGGCTTAGCCGGTGCCCAGAGTCCACTTAGGAGTTTCCGGTGCTGGGGCAGGTCTGGGTGCCCTTCGACTGCCCAGCTGCCCCGGGGGACCGGGGATCCTTTGCCTGTCCCCGGGCCTTTGTCTTGCACCTTTGTCTTGTCCTTGTTTGTGTATGAAGGGACCGGCTGGAGACCTCCGTCCCTCCATGGAGGATCGGGGACCCCCGTCATCCAGCAGGTGAGAGGGCGCATCCTCGGCACCAAGGGGAGCACCGTCCACCACCACTGCCCTCGACCCCCTCGGGGCGCCTGGGGGCAGGGGCACACCTGAGGTCATTTTTCCTGTAATGACCTGGTAGCAGGTGCCCAGCTGTAGCTAGGGAGGCTGTGTTGGGCCTTTTCTATACACAGAATAACGCAGATGTGCTGGTTTCCGAAGGCTCCTTTAATGCAGCTGATGCTGTCAAGGTTCACCATGAGTGCGGCATGGACCGGGAGTTCAGTCGGTCTCAAGCCTGATCATGTTCTTCAAATCATTTTTATGGTGTAGATAGGCCGTGTTCTGTATCCACTCAGCAGTCGATGGACATTGGGGGCGTTTCTACCTCTGGGCAACTGTGAGTGGCAATGCTGTCAATGTTCACGGTCAGGCTTTTCACAGGTTTTCATCCCCGGATCATATGGATACTCCGTGTTTACGTTTTGAAACATGGCCAGACTGTCTCCCAAAGGGCTACATCACTTTATATTTCTGCCAGCAAAGGAGGAGGACCCCAACGTCTACGGATCCTTGCCAACACTTCTTAATATCTATCTTTTTAATGACAGCCGTCCTGGTGGATGTGAACTTGTATCTCATGGTGGCTTTGATTGGATTTCCATCCTAAAGAACGATGTGGAACATTGTTGGTCACTTGTTTATCGTTTGTCGAGAAATGTCTCCTCAGCTGCATGTCCCATTTTTTTAAAATTTTTTTTAATGTTTATTTATTATTGAGAGAGACAGAGGCAGAATGTGAGTGGGTTAGGGGCAGAGAGAGAGGGAGACACAGAAGCAGAAGCAGGCTCCAGGCTCTGAGCGGTCAGCACAGAGCCCGACGCGGGGCTCGAACTCACGAGCTGTGAGATCATGACCTGAGCCGAAGTCGGACGCTCAACCGACTGAGCCGCCCAGGCGCCCCTGCATTTCTCATTTTTAAATTGGATGCGTAGCTCCTTCCTATTGAGTTGTAAGATTTAATATGCATTCCACATGCGAGTCTCTTAGGATATATGTCCTTAGCCGATTCATTGTCCCATTCAGTAGGGTGCCTTCTAGCTTTCGGGATGCTGTCTTTCAGTTCACCTACTTGTAGTGTTTCTTTTTGAGAGAGAGAGAGAAAGACAGAGTGCAGGTGGGGGAGGGGCAGAGAGAGAGGGAGACAGGGAAACCAGAGCAGCTCTGGCTCTGAGCCATCAGCACAGAGCCCGATGCGGGGCTCGAACCCACGAACTGTGAGATCATGAGCTGAGCTGAAGTCGGCCGCTTAACCGACTGGGCCCCCCGGGCGCCCCCGATTTTGTTGGACGGACGCGTGGCATTCAGTCAGTTCCGTATGTACCTCGATGATTGGGTAGCTGTGTGTATGGCCGAGTGATCACGCAGCAGGTCCCGTTAACGTCCATCTGCACACGTAGTTGCACATGTTTTCTTGTCACAGAGACTTTTCAGATTTACCCCTTTGCAGTTTCCACACGTGCAATGCAGTATTAACTACAGTGACCACGCTGCACATCACGTCCCTAGACTTATTTATTTTATCACCGGCAGCTTGTACCTTTCGCCCACCTTCCCCGGTTCGCTCATCCCTTAGCCCCTGCCTCTCGCAACCACCAGTGTGATCGCTCTGTCTGTGAGTTCTTTGAGCTCTGTTTTTAAGATCCCACTTGCAAAGGAGATATGATATTTGGGGAACAGAAGTTCCCTTCTGTTTCTGCTTTGAGCGTTCGTATCACGAAATGGTGTTGGATGCTGTCAAGCGTTTTCTGTACTTAGTGGCGATCGGATGTTACAGCAGCTTGAAAACCACGAAGTCGTGTCGCTTTCCCTCTTCTTCTGTCTTTCTCCCTCACACAAACACACAGAGCTTCTCTGGAAGCTCATCAGGATCCGGATGGGAGTTCTTTGGTCCTGGTTCTCCTCGTTCGGGCCGCTGTGTGCCTGGGGGTGGGCCCCTTCAGATGACACGCCCCACAAGGGACAACTAGAAATCAAAATAGTAACGATAATCTTCCAGGTGGTGGCTGCCTCTGGCATGCGTATGCCATAATTTCCTCTTCTCTGTCCCGACTATAGAGTGAGAATGTTTAGCATCAATGGAGACGACTGTACGGGAAACAGAGCATATCAAGCATGTGTCCTAACGGGTAATGACAAGGAGGCAAAAACCCCTGCTCACCCGAGACGCATGTCAGAGGGAATACAGCATCTTCTGTACTGACTTCCTTTGTGGAAGTCCACGTTCCGAAAAGACCGTTTCTGGCTTGTTTTCTGAGGCCTCGTGTCGGGAGGCCCGTTTTTCTCTTCCGGGAGTCTGGGTGCTGACGGTGTTTCCGGCCGGTCTCGCGAGCGGCAGCTCTGAGCCCACAACGTGGCCTCTTCCAGGTAAGAGGGCTTGGGGGGTCACCTGTGTCCTCAGCCAGGAAAGCATCAGCCACGCACTTCTCGGCATTCCCGGGAGGTGCCCGCAGAGCCCAGTACGCAGCACGAGGCCTGGACCGGGGAGGCACTTTGCACGCTGCGTGGCGCTCGGTCTCTAAGGCCCGCAAGTGACAGAGACTCTTAAAGTGGGAACGGGAAGGCAGTTTAGCGCTGTGGTAGTTGAGGTTCTCCAGGTTAAGCTCCAAAGAAAGAGAGTGAGAAAGTCATCCCCCCTCCTAACGTAGCACAGCTGTCCCACGTACAGTTCAAACCATACACATCCTCTCCCCGAGGAGGATGCTGAGCTCTCAGGGAACGTCCACACTTGTCTTCGATATCCTGTGACTTACATCCTATGATGTGAAGTGAGCCGTTATTAATGCATCTTATGCGATGTTACACGATAAGATGTTACACGGTAAGAAGGAAGGGAAGAAAAGAAAGGTATTTGATATTCACGCATACGGTCTACAGGTGAGGAAGACGCCCTGGGGTGGATCCTCGGGCTGGGGCTTCTCTGCGCGGCGCTGGAACGTGTTCTGGTTTTGCAAAGGCACGTGGGAAGGCGCTCGCGTGGCCAATTTTCGTCCTCTTGCGGCACCAGTGCCGACCACGGTGCCGGCTCAACCCCCGGCTCCAAAGCTCGCACCGCCTTCAGGGCCAGCTCTTTGGTGCCGAATCCGGAGTTAGAGGCGTCTCCGGCACAAGCCCAGCAGCAAATAGAGCGGCAGGTAGGGAGCGCGGGCCGGCTCTCCCACCTGATCCAGTGTCAAGTCCAGAGCTGTGGTTCTAACATCGGCTCACGTGAGAGCCCCGGAACCACGGCCAGCTCCAGCACCGGCTCCAGGACCAGCGGAAGGGCTGGAACCAGCACAGGCACCGGCGGTATCACCGGCTGCAGAGACAGAGGCAGCTCTGTCGTCAACCGACTTGCCAGGTCCGGCACCAGCCAGCTCTGCAGGGTGGGTCGGACCGACGTACATTCCAGACCAACGGACAAGGCAGGAGCGAACTAGACCTGGTCCTCATCGCTCCCGGCAGCACGACTAGAGCTACAGGCATCTCTAGGGCTGGAACCGTCTCCACAGCCAGCGTCAGCACCCGAAGTGGCTTGAGCGCCAGATCCCACCCGAGAGCCAGCTCCGGCACCGGCTCAAGAGCTTGAGAGACCTGCAGAGCCAGCCAGCTCCCGCCGAAGCTCCAGACCCAGAGTCAGTCTGAGCCCCGGCCTCTGTGTCTGAGCCACTGCCACAGCCGGTTCTGTCACCAGCTCAGAACCACAGCCAGAACCGGCTCCAGAGCCCGAGGTCAAGCCACTTCCCAGCTCGAGTCAACTCCAGGTCCGGCACTGATTCAACTGCCGAGATCGAGGCCGCTCCAGCTTTAGCTGCGGTGCCAGGTCCAAGGTCAGGGTCGGTGTTCTCCCACCAGCCAGCCCTGGCTCGATGCCGGCTGTAGCGCTGCCTCCAGAGACGGCGGCCGCTCTCTCGCCAACTGCAGTGTCAGCCCCGGTGGTCGTTCCAGTGCCCACTTGAGAGAGAGAAGCTGCTCGAGCCCCATGTAGAGCTGGTGCCAGGGTGCAAGGAGGAGCCAGCTCTAGCATCGGCTCCAGAACTAGAGTCCGGACCGAGTTCAGGGTCAGAGCCTGCCACAGCAGCAGTTCTCATACCGGGTCCGGAGCAGAAGCCCCCGCAAGTGCCAGCTGCTGCTCCAGCTCCAGAGAGAAAGCTGCCTTGGGCACCAGTGGTAGACGCAGAGCCGATGCCACCTCTGGACAAAGAACCAGCTCCGGCACCGACATCCCAGCCACGTCCCGCTCTGGCACCGGCTCCGTCACCGCCTCCCGTGCCGGAGCCCGTGTCCGCTCCAGCGCCGGCTCTGGTGTCGGCGTCCGCCCGGACGCCGGTTCCGCAGGTGGAGCCAACGCCGGGGCTCCGACCGGCTCCCCCGCCGGTTTCCCCACCAGCCGGAGGGCCAGATCCAGGACCGGCGATGCAAGCGGGTCCCCGGCACCGGGTCCGGCATCGCAGCCGCGACGAGAGCCAGCTCCGAACCAGAGCAGCTCCAGCACCATGGACAGCTCCCGCAGCGGTTCCGGGATCGGAACCCCCGGGACTCTGGCACCAGCTGCGTCGCTCGCACTGACTGCACGGCCAGCTGCACTTCCGGGGCCAAAGCTGAAGCCGCTTCAGCACCCACTCCGGAGCCAGAGCCAGAGCCAGAGTCTACAGCAGAAGCTCTAGCTTCAGCTCCAGAGCCATATCCGGCTGCAGAAGCAGGTCTGGGTCCTCTCTGGAGGTGCCTGAGGCTCTAGCACCTTCCCTAGAGCTGGAGCCACGTCCAGCACCGCCTCTTGCCCCAGCTGCAGAGATGGGGCCGGCTCCGGCTTCAGCCCTGGGGCCAGTTCCGGGATTAGAGCCCCCGTTCGAGCCAGAGCAGCTCCAGCACCAGCTGTGGAACTACCCACACGAGGGTCCGCGCCTTCCTCAACTGCCACCGTCGTGGGGGCCGGTATGGGGCTGGGGTCAGGACGGTCTTTGCTGGGCCGGCCACCCCAGGTACCCTGGTCACTCCACTCAGAGCTCGCCTGCCCGATCCCTCCTGGAGATCATAGTCCCGGGGCTCTGCACCCCCGTTTTCCCAAGCAAGGATCTCAGTGGCCCAGGAGACCGTGGAGGTTGAAAGCCGAGGCTTGTACCTGACAAATGATATAAAATTTGACCCAGAAAGTCCACTTGACGGCTTGTGTCCTGAAAAAGGAGAGATTTATGCACACAGTTGATCCCTTGAGGAAGCTGGGAGTGAAAACTCACAAACGGCCCATGTTCCAGGGCTGGGGCGCTTTGGAAATTCTGATGTGGGGACACAGGATGCAGAGGAAGAGACTTGAGTGGCCAGCACCCAGGCCCGGGGAAAGCTGGTTCGGGAAGAGCACCTACCTGGCCCCCGCCTCACCCCACACGCTGCACCAGAGTTTCTCCGCTGGTCCTGGGACGAGCCCTGCTGGGGGAGGGTCCGCGCCTGTGGCCGCGGATGGGGGCTGCGCTCTGTTGTCCAAGAGAGGGGTGCCGGTCACACTTCTCGCTGTGGATCGGCTGGGGCCTGTGCTTCCTCACATTGTCACCTGGGCTGCGGGTCCCCAGACCAGAAACCTGCCCGTCTGAAGGTGCCCAGCGCTGCGTCCCTTGGGTTTCACTTGCCCGAGTCCCTCCCCGGGACGTTCCGCATCTCTGACGCCTGCTCCCATGGGGGCTGCCTCCCCTTGGACTGGGACGGGTCTGGCCTCCATCCCGGGGAACGCACTGGCTTTGGAGCATTATTTGGTGCAGAAGCCTGTGAACCGTTCGGGCCCTGGGTCATGAGGGATGCTCTCCGCTCCGTGATGTGACCGTCCGGCCTTCCGCATCTCCCGGTTTCTGTTTGGGCCACGGGAGGACCAGCCGTGTCCTCTCTGGTGTCAGGCTGTGGTGTCACGGCACAAACAGGGGTCTCCACCCTGAGACCATTGTCACCGAAGGGGCCTCTTTTTCCCACCTAATCTTTAATCCATTGTGATTTCAATATCAAAGGAGAAAAAGTCTATTTCAAACGAACACAAAGTACAAAAATGAATCTGTCTCGTCTGAAAAGTTGGTTCAGACCCAAAGGTATCTCTGGCGAGATTCCACTTGACGGAAACCTCCAGAGTAGGTAACGGAACACCGAGAGAAAACAGACTCGGGTTCCCAGGGGCTGGAGGGGACACGAATGGGGAGTGAGGGCTGCGGGTACACGGTGACCCTTGGGGACCGAGATATTCTGCAGCAAAATTCTGTGGCGTGGTTCACAGCGTCGTGAGCGTACCCCGTGCTCAGGAATTGCACAATATAAAATAAATAAATATTTATTGAAGATTAATGTGGATTTTAAACAAACCATGAACAAATAAAGTACCACCTAAAATGTAGTGGAGAGAAAGGATAAGGGAGAAGAGGAAGAGTCATTCTGGTGGCGGGGTCGGCGACTGGGACTGGAGCAACAATTAGAAATACAATAAACACCCCTCGAAGGCCTTTGGGCCCTTGATTTGTGGCCGGAATCCATACGGGAACAAGGGCGGTGGCAGGAACGGTGTCGGGAGCAGAAGCAGGACCCAGCTGACTCTGCTCAGGTGCCCGCTGTCCCAGCACAGGTCCCAGGTCACCTGCTGGCTCTCCGGCCCCTGCAGGAGTCGCCCCAGACTCCACCCCTGCCTGCAGAGACGCCGAGGACCCCGATGCCGTTGGGCCGGGCTCTGGAGCCACACCGGCTTCTGCTCCTGCCCCGGACTCTTGAGAAGGAAACAGAGTGATGGTTGCAGCGGCTCCAAGGCCTCAGGGTGAGAGGAGGGAAGTTCCCCCCGCCCCCCACCCACCCAGCGCCAGCCTCTCCAGGGGTCTGTGCAGAGACACAACTCACCCCAGAGCCTCCCCGAGAAGCCGCGGCCAGGAACCCACACCAGGACCTCTGCCCCCTACAGTCTGCAGCCCGGGCTCTCAGTCTCTGCTCCTGACCCCACACCAGCCCCCGGGGGCTCCTCCCTGGGTGGCCCAGCACCGCCCGGACCCCGTGAACACACATCTCCCACCCCAGCCTTCTCGCCCTCGGGCTCTGGCTCCGGGGGCTCCGGGTCCTGATCCCAGGACCCGTGAACCAGGACCCTGTGGAGGGGCCGGGGCGGTGAAGGAGGCCTTCCCAGGTCATCTCCAGGCCCTGTCTCCCAAGACCTCCCTGCAGCCACTCTCTCCCTGGGTCCAGGGTGGCCCTCCTGGGCGACGGGGCACACGCACAACTCTGTAGGGCAGGTGTAACGGGATTCCGCCAGACGTTTCCCGATTTCATCAGTTGATTTCTGTAAAGACAGTGACCCGAGGATGGCCCGGAGACATCACAGCCCCGCCTGGCCAACTCAGTGTCATTCTGCCCTCTCTCCCCGCTGCTCCCAGATCGGACACAGACCTGAGTGTGCACAGCCCTGCGCCTGGGACACAGTGACATCCACCAGCAGGGCTCTGGATGAACCTTGGGGACAAGAGGGCCACCCCAGCACACCATGTCCCTGCCGTCCAGCCTTGACCGGGGTGTGAGCCTGATCCGCCCACCAGGCATCTGACCCCTTCATCAGCCTGCACCTGCTCAGGTGGGCCCTCCACACACGACCCCTCCTTCCACGCGCACACACACACACACACACACACACAAACGGGAGGGGACCTAGGGCCCCACAAGTCAGATCAGAGCGGTATCGGGCTGGACCGGCTGTCTCTGGGTCTCCTGAGTTACCTTTGGGTCCCTGCGAGCTAGAGACCTGAGGCGTCTAGTGCACGACCTGACCTACTGTCCATGGTCGGGAAACGTCGCGGCCGCGGGCTCCCCTGAGCCGGTGGCCAAGGGACACGGGCACACAACAAGAGAACAAGTTCGTCAGGCATAGGTGTCCCAACGAATGAGCCCAGTCGGGCGCTGTCTCCAGAACGTGGGTGCCTGGTGACCCGGGCTCTGAGTTCAATCAGGCTCTGTTACCAGGGAGGTGAGGTCACTTCCTGGGGTCCCCTTACCCGGCTTCCTGCTCCCACAAGAGCCCCTCCCAGGCTGCAAAGGGCTCCCCTCCACCCCATGCCCTGTCCCTACAGTGACACCAACACAGCCCAGACACGTCCCCTCTTCTGTAAACTGGGCTGAGTAGACAGTGTCCCAAGGGTCCCACAGGCTCATAGATGAGTCTGTGTCTTGGTATCTTCATCCCTGGCCCTCTGTTCTCCCCTCCTGGGAAAACGCTTCCTACTCCCTCAGGGTCCTTCTGAGCGGAGGGCAGCATGGGGGCTTGGAGGACCGAGGACCTGGGTTTGCAGCACGTGGCCAAGCAGCGGACCCTGGTGTGTGGACCAAGGTCATGACCCTCCTTGTTGGAGCCTCGGTTCCTCATTAGGAAGTGGTTCCCCAGGCAGTGCCCTGGCTGGGCCGAGGAGGCCTCGTGAGGGAGCTGAGCACCGGGCTTGAGGAAGGACTCGGGCCACAATGGAGGCTTCTGAGGGTTGTCACCCGGACCCTGGAGCCCACAGGTCCTGGTCTTGCGAGACACACAGAGACAGACAGAGTCCGAGGCAGAGACAGAGAATGGACCCAGGAGAGAGGAAACCAGAAATTCCATGCATCGGCCCAGAAATGACACCCAGTCATCATATTCTAGCCCTTAGAACCCGGTCACACGGGCCGTCTACCCGGGAGGGGAGGGGGTGACAGAGGCACGTGGGACCAGGAACCGGGAAGGCGGGGAGCCACAGTGGGAACCGCCCAGCACGTAGGCCCAGACCAGGCGCTGGGACCAGAGCCCAAATGCAATGGGGCCCCTGGTGTGCGTGTCCGGTGGGTCCAGGGTCTGAACGAGTTCACCTCCACCTTTCCCCGGGCCCGGGACCCAGGCAGGAGGGGTGGCTGTGCCTGGACCCGGAGAGGACCCAGGCCCGCGTGAGTGTGTTCCGTGCCAGGCCCACCCCTTCCTCATCCTTCCACGGCCACGTGTGCCCACGAGCCTCATGGGATAGCAGGCACGGGACGTGTCTACAGGTGTCTCCCTGATGGCGCCCCTACAAGTAGATGCCACAAGGACCCCACTGTGCAGACGGGGAGACCGGGGGGCCCTAGGAGGCACGGGGTCTGTGCAGGGCCCCAGCACTGGTCAGGAGGAAATCCCAGGTCTCAACCCAGCTCTGTGGCCCCAAAGCCGTGGCACCGGCCGCTCCAGGCCTCACGGGGACGTGTCTGGGCTGTGTTGGTGTCACTGTAGGGACAGGGCATGGGGTGGAGGGGAGCCCTTTGCAGCCTGGGAGGGGCTCCTGTAGGAGCAGGAAGCCGGGTAAGGGGGCCCCAGGAAGTGACCTCACCTCCCTGGTAACAGAGCCCAACAGAACTCGGAACCCGGGTCACCAGGCACCCACGTTCTGGAGACAGCGCCCGACTGGGCTCATTCGTTGGGACACCTTCGCCTGACGAACATGTTCTCCTGTTGTGTGCCCGTGTCCCGTGGCTGCCGGCTCAGGGGAGCCCGCGGCCACGACGCTTCCCGACCCTGGAGACAGTGGGTCAGGTCTTGCACAGGACGCCTCAGGTCTCTATCTCGCAGGGACCCAAAGGTAACACAGGAGACCCAGAGACATCCAGTCCAGCCCGACACCACTCTGATCTGACCTGTGTGGCCCGAAGCCCCCCCGTGTGTGTGTGTGTGTGTGTGTGTGTGTGTGTGTCTGTGTGGAAGGAGGGGTCGTGTGTGGAAGGCCCACCTGAGCAGGGGCAGACTGATGAAGGGGTCAGATGCCTGGTGGGCGGGTCAGGCTCACATCCCCGTCAAGGCTGGATGGGAGGGACAGGGTCTGCTGGGGTGGTCCTCTTGTCTTCGAGGTTCATCACAAGCCCTGCAGGTGGATGTCACTGTGTCCCAGGCGCAGGTCTGTGCACACTGAGGTCTGTGTCCGATCTGGGAGCAGCGGGGAGAGAGGGCGGAAGGACACTGAGGATGGCCGGGCGGGGCTGTGATGTCTCCGGGCCGTCCGCGGTCACTGTCTTTACAGAAATCAACCGATGAAATCGGGAAACGATTGGCGGAATCCCGATTCACCCGCCCTACAGAGTTGTGCGTGTGCCCCGTCGCCCAGGAGGGCCACCCTGGACCCAGGGAGAGAGTGGCCGCACGGAGGTCTCTGGAAGCAGGGCCTAGAGTTGGCCTGGGAAGGCCTCCTTCACCGCCCTGGCCCCTCCACAGGGTCCTGGTTCACCGGTCCTGGGATCAGGACCCGGAGCCCCTGGAGCCAGAGCCCGAGGGTGAGAAGGCTGGGGTGGCAGATGTGTGTTCACGGGGCCCGGGTGGTGCTGGGGCACCAGGGAGGAGCCCCCAGGGGCTGGTGTGGGGCCAGGAGCAGAGACTGAGAACCCAGGCTGCGGCCTGCAGGGGGGCAGAGGTTCTGGTGTGGGTTCCTGGCCGCGGCTTCTCGGGGAGGCTCTGGGGTGAGTTGTGTCTCTGCACAGACCCCTGGAGAGGCTGGCGCTGGGTGGGTGGGGGGCGGGGGGAACTTCCCTCCTCTCACCCTGAGGCCTTGGAGCCGCTGCAACCATCACTCTGTTTCCTTCTCAAGAGTCCGGGGCAGGAGCAGAAGCCGGTGTGGCTCCAGAGCCCGACCCAAGGGCATCGGGGTCCTCGGCGTCTCTGCAGGCAGGGGTGGAGTCTGGGGCGACTCCTGCAGGGGCCGGAGAGCCAGCAGGTGACCTGGGACCTGTGCTGGGACAGCGGGCACCTGAACAGAGTCAGCTGGTTCCTGCTTCTGCTCCCGACACCGTTCCTGCCACCGCCCTTGCTCCCGCATGGATGCCGGCCACAAATCAAGGGCCCGAAGGCCTACAAAGGGTGTTTATTGTATTTCTAATTCTTGCTCCAATCCCAGTCTCCGCCCCCCCACCAGAATGACTCTTCCTCTTCTCCCTTATCCTTTCTCTCCTCTACTTTTTAGCTGTTACTTTATTTGCTCATGGTTTGTTTAAAATCCACAGTAATCTTCAATAAAAATTTTGTTTATTTTACGTTGTGCAATTCCTGAGTGCTGGGCATGCTCACGATTCTGTGAACCACGCCACAGAATATTGTTGCAGAATAATTCGGTCCCCAAGGGTCACCGTGTACCCGGAGCCCTCATTCCCCATTCGTGCCCCCGCCAGCCCCTGGGAACCCCTAGTCTGCTTTCTCTCCGTGTTCCGTTACCTACTCTGGAGGTTTCCTTCAAGTGGAATCTCACCAGAGATACTTTGGGTCCGCACCGACTTTTCATATGGGACAGATTCATTCTCGTACTTTGTGGTCGTTTGAAATAGACGTTTTCTCCTTTGACCTTGAAATCACAATGGATTAAAGATTAGGTGGGTTAAAAGAGGCCCCTTCGGTGACAATGGGCACGGTCTCAGGGTGGAGACCCCTGTTTATGCCGTGACACCACAGCCTGACACGAGAGAGGACACGGCTGGTCCTCCCGTGGCCCAAACAGAAACCGGGAGATGCAGAAGGCTGGACGGTCACACCACAGAGGGGAGAGCATCCCTCACGACCCAGGCCCAGAAAGGTTCACAGGCCTCTGGGCCAAATTTTGCACCAAAGCCAGTGCTTTCCCTGGGATGGAGACCAGACCCGTCCCAGTCCAAGGGAGGCGGCCCCCACGGGAGCAGGCGTCAGAGATGCGGGGCGTCCCGGGGAGGGACTCGGGCAAGTGAGACCCGAGGGAGGCATTGGTGGTCTCTTCAGACGGGCAGGTTTCTGGTCTGGGGACCGGCCGCCCAGGTGACACGGTGAGGAAGCACAGGTCCCCAGTTCAGATGTGATGGGCTCCCATGTCTGGGAGAGAGTCCTCAGGCAGAGAGGAGGGACCGGGGGCTCCAGGGGGACGCGGCCAGCCTGCCGGGAACCAGCCCCTCCGGCTGCAGGTGCACTCGGGTGGCAGAGGGACCTGAACGGGACAGCAGTGCGTGGCCGGCCTCGCTTTCCCCATCCAAGGCCAACGTCCTCTGCAGCCCTTGCCACTCCGCCCCTCGTCTCAAAGCAAAGTGGTCTCTTCACTCAGGTTCCCTGGTGCCCGTTCAGGACAAGGATGCCTCCCGGTAAGAAAGAGGAGAACCGGCGGGGGCAAACCAGCCCGGGGTCCCTGGCAGACAAGCCGGCACTCGGCCTGTGGGCCACGGCCCTCTCCTGCCCCCACCGGCACCGTCTGCCCTCTGTCCGTTGACCCCCACCTCCCAGGAGACGAATCCAGCCCGAGGACAGCCTCGGGGACGGCCTGGGAAGTGCTGGGTGGAAGGACAGGTGAGGGAAGACACAAGGGGTGTTCTCGACTCCCAAATCTGACGACCGATGTCTGGGAGGTGAGAGGAAGATGGGAGGAAATGCAGGGTGTGCATTTGCACGTCTTCCTAGTAGGAGAGGTGGGTGGGTGACCCAGGGACTCGGGCGGAGACCTGACGCCTTCAAGGGAGCCGGGAGGAGGGTCCGAGAGAACCAGAGCAAACCCACAAAAGCACAGGGGCGGCGGGAGGTGCCGGAGACATACGTGTGTGGGTCCTCCAGGGCCCCCACCCTTCGCTCTGTGTGTGTGTGTGTGTGTGTGTGTGTGTGTGTGTGTGAGTGTGTACGATGGTTAAAAACCTTGGTGAGGGGCACCTGGGTGGCTCGGTCAGTTGAGCGTCCGACTTCGGCTCAGGTCATGATCTCACGGTCCGTGAGTTCGAGCTCCGCGTCAGGCTCTGTGCTGACAGCTCAGAGCCTGGAGCCTGTTTCGGATTCTGTGTCTCCCTCTCTCTCTGCCCTTCCCCTGTTCATGCTCTGTCTCCCTCTGTCTCAAAAATAAATAAACGTGCCCGTTGTCCCCGCACAGGTCCCGGGTCACCTGCTGGCTCCTGGGCCCCTGCAGGAGTCGCCCCAGACTCCACCCCTGCCTGCAGACACGCCGAGGACCCCGATGCCCTTGGGTCGGGCTCTGGAGCCACACCGGCTTCTGCTCCTGCCCCGGACTCTTGAGAAGGAAACAGTGATGGTTGCAGTGGCTCTGAGGCTTCAGGGTGAGAGGAGGGAAGGTCCCCCCCTCCACCCAGCGCCTGCCTCTCCAGGGGCCTTTGCAGAAACACAACTCACCCCAGAGCCTCCCCGAGAAGCCGAGGCCAGGAACCCACACCAGAACCTCTGCCCCCCTGCAGGCCGTAGTACAGGGCTCTCAGTCTCTGCTCCTGGCCCCACACCAGCCCCCGGGCGCTCCTCCCAGGGTGGCTCAGCACCGCCTGGGCCCCGTGCACCCCCATCGCCCACCCCCCGCCTTCTCACCCTCGGGATCTGGCTCCGGGGGCTCCAAGTACTGGTCCCAGGACCGGTGACAAGGACCTTACGGCGGAGCCGGGGCGCTGACGAAGGCCTTCCCAGGCCATCTCCAGGCCCTGCTTCCCAAGACCTCCGTGCAGCCACTCTCTCCCTGGGTCCAGGGTGGCCCTTCTGGGCAACGGGGCACACGCACAACTCTGTAGGGCAGGTGAATCGGGATTCCGCCAGACGTTTCCCGATTTCATCGGTTGATTTCTGTAAAGACAGTGACCCGCGGACGGCCCGGAGACATCACAGCCCGCCCGGCCATCCTCAGTGTCCTTCCACCCTCTCCCCCTGCGGCTCCCAGATTGGACACAGACCTGAGTGTGCACAGACCTGCCCCTGGGACACAGTGACATCCACCAGCAGGGCTCAGGATGAACCTTGGGGACAAGAAGGCCACCCCAGCACACCATGTCCCTGCCGTCCAGCCTTGACCGGGGTGTGAGCCTGATCCGCCCACCAGGCATCTGACCCCTTCATCAGCCTGCACCTGCTCAGGTGGGCCCTCCACACACGACCCCTCCTTCCACACAGACACACACAGACACACACACACACACACACACACACACACACGGGGGGGCTTCGGGCCACACAGGTCAGATCAGAGTGGTGTCGGGATGGACTGGATGTCTCTGGGTCTCCCTGTGTTACCTTTGGGTCCCTGCGAGCTAGAGACCTGAGGCATCCTGTGCACGACCTGACCCACTGTCTCCACGGTCGGGAAGCATCGCGGCCACGGGCTCCCCTGAGCCGGCAGCCGCGGGACACGGGCACACAACAGGAGAACATGTTCGTCAGGTGAAGGTGTCCCAACGAATGAGCCCAGTCGGGCGCTGTCTCCAGAACGTGGGTGCCTGGTGACCCGGGTTGTGAGTTCAATCGGGCTCTGTGACCAGGGAGGTGAGGTCACTTCCTGGGGTCCCCTTACCCGGCTTCCTGCTCCCACAGGAGCCCCTCCCAGGCTGCAAAGGGCTCCCCTCCACCCCATGCCCTGTCCCTACAGTGACACCAACACAGCCCAGACACGTCCCCGTGAGGCCTGGAGCGGCCGGTGCCACGGCTTTGGGGCCACAGAACTGGGTTGAGACCTGGGATTTCCTCCTGACCAGTGCTGGGGCCCTGCACAGACCCTGGGCCTCCTGGGGCCCCCCGGTCTCCCCGTCTGCACAGTGGGGTCCTTGTGGCATCTACTTGTAGGGGCGCCATCAGGGAGACACCTGTAGACACGTCCCGTGCCTGCTATCCCATGAGGCTCGTGGGCACACGTGGCCGTGGAAGGATGAGGAAGGGGTGGGCCTGGCACGGAACACACTCACGCGGGCCTGGGTCCTCTCCGGGTCCAGGCACAGCCACCCCTCCTGCCTGGGTCCCGGGCCGGGGGAAGGTGGAGGTGAACTCGTTCAGACCCTGGACCCACCGGACACGCACGCCATGGGCCCCATTGCATTTGGGCTCTGGTCCCAGCGCCTGGTCTGGGCCTACGTGCTGGGCGGTTCCCACTGTGGCTCCCAGCCTTCCCGATTCCTGGTCCCACATCCCTCTGTTACCCCCTCCCCTCCCGGGAGGACGGCCCGTGTGACCGGGTTCTAAGGGCTAGAACATGATGACCGGGTGTCATTTCCTGGCCGATGCATGGAATTTCTGGTTTCCTCTCTCCTGGGTCCATTCTCTGTCTCTGCCTCGGACTCTGTCTGTCTGTGTGTCTCGCAAGACCAGGACCTGTGGGCTCCAGGGTCCGGGTGACAACCCTCAGAAGCCTCCCTTGTGGCCCGTGTCCCTCCCCCGTCCTGGTGCTCAGCTCACTAATGAGGCCTTCTCACCCCAGCCAGGGCACTGCCTGGGGAACCACTTCCTAATGAGGACCCGAGGCTCCAAAAAGAAGGGTCTTGACCTCGGTCCCCACACCAGGGTCCGCTGCTCGGCCACGTGCTGCAAACCCAGGTCCTCGGTCCTCCAAGCCCCCAGGCTGCCCTCCGCTCAGAAGGACCTTGAGGGAGTAGGAAGCGTTTTCCCAGGAGGGGAGAACAGAGGGCCAAGGATGAAGATCCTAGGACACAGACTCATCTATGAGCCTGTGGGACCCTTGGGACACTGTCTACTCAGCCCAGTTTACAGAACAGGAAACTGAGTCCTTCTGAGCCGTAGCCCGTCCACACTTCCTAGCTCCAGGAGCCCAGCGAGGTGGACACAGGACCCCAGACCCCGTCCTCCCCTAGTTCCTGTCAATCCCCCCGGACACTTGGTCACCTGGAGGTGGCCCCCCGGCAGCCCAGGGTTGCAGCCAGGCAGCTGGAGGGTAGAGGCTGGCCTAGGACTGGAGACCAGCACTGCTCCTTGGACCCTGCACACCTCACTTGTCCTAGGTCAGTCCTTGCCTCTCCTGACCTCAGTGTCCCCCCTGTCCCTGAGGGTCAGACGGCAAAGTGCATCAGCGTGGGCTTGGCCCAGGCTCGCCCCCAAGGGTAGGTGGAGGGGAGGTGCCCCGGGTACACAGGCCTCCCTCTCCAGGGCCAGCCAGGTCTGTGTCCTGGCCAGGTGTGCCCAGAGACCAGCACTCAGCACCTGTGGATGATCCAGAGGTGACGCTGACGTGCGTGAATCCAATCGCTCCCCACTTGGCTGGTCCCCCATGTTCCCATGTCCGTCAACTACTCTGGAACCCCAACCTTCCTGAGCCCCAGAACCATGCCCTCCCCATCCAGGCAGGCCTCAGGGTGCGAGGCCAGGTGGGTTGGACATCTGGGGACACGACACCAGTGACTACACCCACCTCACCCAGCTGGCCTGGACCGCAGACTCCACCCCAGGGTCCAGGTGCATGGACCCTGGGGCATGGCTGGGCCAGGGCTCCTGGAGGCAGCAGTGGAGGCCGACTCAGGGCAGGGAGAAGTCGGTCTGCCCCTTGCCCTTCTCCTTTCCTCCTTCTGCCTTGTCTTTCTGGCAGGACGTTGGACAGAGGTCCAGCCTGTGCCTGGCTGCAGCCCTGGGGGAAGTCAGAGGGTGGCAAGAGGCCCCTGGAGGCCGGGGGCCACATCCAGGATGACCAAGTGTCCGGGGGGATTGACAGGAACTACGGGAAGATGGGGTCTGGGGTCCTGTGTCCACCTTGCTGGGCTCCTGGAGCTAGGAAGTGTGGACGGGCTATGGCCCAGAAGGACTCAGCATCCTCTTCTGAAACTGGGCTGCGTAGACAGTGTCTCAAGGGTCCCACAGGCTCATAGATGAGTCTGTGTCCTGGGATCTTCATCCCTGGTCCTTTGTTCTCCCCTCCTGGGAAAACGCTTCCTACTCCCTCAAGGTCCTTCAGAGCGGAGGGCAGCCTGGGGGCTTGGAGGACCAGGCCCTGGGTTTGCAGCACGTGGCCGAGCAGCGGACCCTGGTGTGGGGACCGAGGTCAAGACCCTTCTTGTTGGAGCCTTGGGTCCTCATTAGGAAGTGGTTCCCCAGGCAGTGCCCTGGCTGGGGTGAGGAGGCCTCGTGAGGGACCTGAGCACCGGGCCAGGGGAGCGACACGGGCCACAAGGGAGGCTTCTGAGGGTTGTCACCTGGACCCTGGAGCCCACAGGTCCTGGTCTTGCAAGACACACAGAGACAGACAGAGTCCGAGGCAGAGACAGAGAATGGACCCAGGAGAGAGGAAACCAGAAATTCCATGCATCGGCCCAGAAATGACACCCAGTCATCATATTCTAGCCCTTAGAACCCGGTCACACGGGCCGTCCACCCGGGAGGGGAGGGGGTAACAGAGGGATGTGGGACCAGGAATCGGGAAGGCGGGGAGCCACAGTGGGAACCGCCCAGCACGTAGGCCCAGACCAGGCGCTGGGACCAGAGCCCAAATGCAATGGGGCCCCTGGCGTGCGTGTCCGGTGGGTCCAGGGTCTGAACGAGTTCACCTCCACCTTCCGCGGGGCCCGGGACCCAGGCAGGAGGGGTGGCTGTGCCTGGACCCGGAGAGGACCCAGGCCCGTGTGAGTGTGTTCCGTGCCAGGCCCACCCCTTCCTCATCCTTCCACGGCCACGTGTGCCCACGAGCCTCTTGGGATAGCAGGCACGGGACGTGTCTACAGGTGTCTCCCTGATGGCGCCCCTACAAGTAGATGCCACAAGGACCCCACTGTGCAGACGGGGAGACCGGGGGGCCCCAGGAGGCCTGGGGTCTGTGCAGGGTCCCAGCACTGGTCAGGAGGAAAACCCAGGTCTCAACCCAGCTCTGTGGCCCCAAAGCCGTGGCACCGGCCGCTCCAGGCCTCACGGGGACGTGTCTGGGCTGTGTTGGTGTCACTGTAGGGACAGGGCATGGGGTGGAGGGGAGCCCTTTGCAGCCTGGGAGGGGCTCCTGTAGGAGCAGGAAGCCGGGTAAGGGGGCCCCAGGAAGTGACCTCACCTCCCTGGTAACAGAGCCCAACAGAACTCGGAACCCGGGTCACCAGGCACCCACCTTCTGGAGACAGCGCCCGACTGGGCTCATTCGTTGGGACACCTTCGCCTGACGAACATGTTCTCCTGTTGTGTGCCCGTGTCCCGTGGCTTCCGGCTCAGGGGAGCCCGAGGCCACGATGCTTCCCGATCCTGGAGACAGTGGATCAGGTCGTGCACTGGACGCCTCAGGTCTCTAGCTCGCAGGGACCCAAAGGTAACGCAGGAGACCCAGAGACATCCAGTCCAGCCCGACACCACTCTGATCTGACCTGTGTGGCCCGAAGCCCCCCCGTGTGTGTGTGTGTGTGTGTGTGTGTGTGTGTGTCTGTGTGGAAGGAGGGGTCGTGTGTGGAGGGCCCACCTGAGCAGGTGCAGGCTGATGAAGGGGTCAGATGCCTGGTGGGCGGGTCAGGCTCACACCCGGTCAAGGCTGGAAGGCAGGGACATGGTGTGCTGGGGTGGCCTTCTTGTCCCCAAGGTTCATCCAGAGCCCTGCTGGTGGATGTCACTGTGTCCCAGGCGCAGGGCTGTGCACATTCAGGTCTGTGTCCGATCTGGGAGCCACAGGTGGAGAGGGTGGAAGGACACTGAGGATGGCCGGGCGGGGCTGTGATGTCTCCGGGCCATCCGCGGGTCACTGTCTTTACAGAAATCAACCGATGAAATCGGGCGGCGACTGTCCGAATCCCGATTCACCTGCCCTACAGAGTTGTGTGTGTGCCCCATCGCCCAGGAAGGCCACCCTGGACCCGGGGAGAGAGTGGCCGCACGGAGGTCTTGGGAAGCAGGGCCTGGAGTTGGCCTGGGAAGGCCTCCTTCACCGCCCTGGCCCCTCCACAGGGTCCTGGTTCACCGGTCCTGGGACGAGGACCCGGAGTCCCCGGAGCCCCCGGAGCCCCCGGAGCCACAGCCCGAGGGTGAGAAGGCTGGGGTGGCAGATGTGTGTTCACGGGGCCCGGGCGGTGCTGGGCCACCCAGGGAGGAGCCCCCGGGGGCTGGTGTGGGGTCAGGAGCAGAGACTGAGAGCCCGGGCTGCGGACTGTAGGGGGCAGAGGTCCTGGTGTGGGTTCCTGGCCTCGGCTTCTCGGGGAGGCTCTGGGGTGAGTTGTGTCTCTGCAAAGGCCCCTGGAGAGGCCGGTGCTGAGTGGGGGGGGGGACCTTCCCTCCTCTCACCCTGAGGCCTTGGAGACACTGCAACCATCACTCTGTTTCCTTCTCAAGAGTCCGGGGCAGGAGCAGAAGCCGGTGTGGCTCCAGAGCCCGGCCCAACGGCATCGGGGTCCTCGGCGTCTCTGCAGGCAGGGGTGGAGTCTGGGGCGACTCCTGCAGGGGCCGGAGAGCCAGCAGGTGACCTGGGACCTGTGCAGGGACAGCGGGCACCTGAACAGAGTCAGCTGGTTCCTGCTTCTGCTCCCGACACCGTTCCTGCCACTGCCCTTGCTCCCGCATGGATGTTGGCCACGAATGAAAGGCCTGAAGGCCTACACGGGGCCTACCCCAACCCCCCACCAGAATGTCTCTTCCTCTTCTCCTTTATCCTTTTTTTCTTCTACTTTTTAGCTGTTACTTTATTTGTTCATTGTTCATTGAAAACCCACATTAATCTTCAATAAAAATTTTATTTATTTTACATTGTGCAATTCCTGAGCACTGGGTACACTCACAACGCTGTGAACCATGCCACAGAATTTTGTTGCAGAATATCTCGGTCCCCAAGGGTCACTCTGTACCCGGAAACCTCATTCCCCATTCGTGCCCCCGCCAGCCCCTGGGAACCCCCAGTCTGCTTTCTCTCTGTGTTCCGTTACCTACTCTGGAGGTTTCCTTCAAGTGGAATCTCGCCAGAGATACTTTGGGTCTGCACCTAATTTTCATATGGGACAGATTCATTTTCGTACTTTGTGGTCATCTGAAATAGACTTTTTCTCCTTTGATATTGAAATCACAATGGATTGGGGTGCCTGGGTGGCTCAGTCGGTTAAGCGGCCGACTTCGGCTCAGGTCCGTGAGTTTGAGTCCCGCATCGGGCTCTGTGCTGACAGCTCAGAGCCTGGAGCCTGTTTCAGATTCTGTGTCTCCCTCTCTCTGACCCTCCCCCGTTCATGCTCTGTCTCTGTCTCAAAAATAAACGTTAAAAAAAAAAAAAAAAAGAAATCACAATGGATTAAAGATTGGGGGGGGGGGAAATGGAGGCCCCTTCGGTGACAATGGGCACAGTCTCGGGGTGGAGACCCCTGTGCGTGCTGTGACACCACAGCCTGATGCCAGAGAGGACACGGCTGGTCCTCCCATAGCCCAAACAGAAACCGGGAGATGCAGAAGGCTGGACGGTCACACCACAGAGGGGAGAGCATCCCTCATGACCCAGGGCCAGAAAAGTTCACAGGTCTCTGGGCCAAATAATGCTCCAAAGCCAGTGCGTTCCCCGGGATGGAGGCCAGACCCGTCCCAGTCCAAGTGAGGCGGCCCCCATGGGAGCAGGCGTCAGAGATGCGGGGCGTCCCGGGGAGGGACTCGGGCAAGTGAAACCCGATGGAGGCAGTGCTGGTCTCCTTCAGACGGGCAGATTTCTGGCCTGGGGACTGGCAGCCCAGGTGACAACGTGAGGAAGCCGAGGCCCCAGCCGATCCCCAGCGAGAAGACCTCGTCCTGCAGGGGACCAGCTGGCCCAGTACTGGGAGAGCCCACAGAGCCCCGGTCAGCCATTCCCCAGCTCCCATGTGGGGCCCCAGGCAGGTTGGTCAGCTCTGCTCCCCTGAGTTCAGGGGGGGCCCTCAGCGGGTGGTGGGGTCCCCCAGGAAGAGGGACCCCGAGCCCCAGGACGCCAAGATGCACGCCTGCGGGTAGGACAATCCAAAGTCAGGGAGATGGGCTTCCTGACCCAGCTCGTCTTACTAGTGACCCAGGCTGTGCTATTAACCTCGGTGTCCCCACCTGTGTCATGGGGACGTAATGGGCCTTCTAGATGGGTGGGCGCATTCCCTGAGAGATGAGGTGGAATCGTGGCCTGGTGCCTGGAGGACATAAACGGCCACCTGGAAGGCTGTCCCAGAGTCCCCCAGGGCACAGGATTCCGGAAGCCCCTCCTTGGCCCCTGCCCGCTGTCCCCCTTCTGGGAACACTCAGCGTTGTTTGCGGAGGAGGTGGAGACGATCCAGAAGGTCAGCAGGTCCCACGTGGAGGAAGGTCAGCGCTGGAGGGACAGAAGGACGTGTCCCGTGCCCCCTTCCAGGGCCCGAGCTGTGAGGCCCTCTGACTGGACCTCTGACCTGACCTGGTGTGGACCCCGCTTCTGTGGTTTCACTCCCTCCCTCCTTCCTTCCCTCCTTCCCTAATTCAGCCGGCGATCTCAGGTGCCTGCTGTGTGCTGAGCACCGTGACCTCATCGGTGAGCATGACCCAACGGGGTCCCCCACGTGGCATCTTCCTTTTCAGGGTCTGAATGTTCCTGGCCGTGTCCCCTCTGGCGAGTCTGGGAGGGAGGCCTCTGCTCACGTTCCCGACAAGGAAACACGAGTTCAGAAGGTCCAGACGACCTGCCCCAAGTGCCAGCGTGTGGAGCCTGGACAAGGGTGGTCCCTGAGCAGAGGAGGGAGCACCGTGGCGGCCTGGCGCTCAGGTCCGCTGGGGGACGGTGTCCTAACCAGACTGGCTCTGTCCCCAGGGCCGTCGGGGTACCCGCGCTCCCTGGGGCACGTGGCCCTGGCTGGCAGGAGAGGAGGTGCCTCTGGGGCAGGACAGAGCCCTCAGACAGAGCGGAGGGTCGCAAGTGCTCCCCAAGGGGCAGGTGGACTCGGGCGCCCTGAGGGGGCATCACCGGGACAGCAGTGCCTGCGGCTGGGGTCCCCATACCTGTCCCCTCCTCAGGCCCAGCAAAGGCCCGTCTGCATGGCGTTTGCCCCCAAACACAAAGTCTGGGCCGGGAACCACCCTCTTCAAGGCCTTGCTCCCATTCTCTCTGCCCACCTCAAGTTACAAAAATGGACAATAGTTCAGGTGGTGGTGGATGCCCAGAGATGTTTGTGTTTCTGACCCACGTTGTGACATCGCTGTGTCCGGCCGGCTGTGGAGTCGCGGAGAAGCAGGTGGAACATCTGGGAGCCACCAGGACCCGGCCCTGCAGGGGGCGGGGCTTGGCGACCCGCCCACCGTTCAGTTCTGCAGCCCCCGCTCCCCGAGCCTCATCATTGCTGCTCCGTGAGGCTGCTACTGTTTGCTTTTCAGGGCTGTGCCTTGTCTGAACCGCGTGAGGTCTGTTTCCTTTGTTGTGTGTGGCCCCTGGAGTCCCTGTGCGGCCAACTCAGGGGTCACTCAGCAGCCGGGCAGAGAGGTCACCCGCGTCTCTAAGTTATAGAGAGGAGGTTCCCACAACCTTGCCCTCGGGTTCGAATAATGTTGGAGCGGCTCAGAGAACTCAGAGAAGCCTGTCACCTCCTAGATCGCCCGTTTGTCACACAGGACAGCACTCAGGACCAGCCGGGCGGAAGGGATGGGGAGCACAGGGCAAGGTGCAGCGGAGGCTCGGAGCCCCCCTGCTCTCTGCCCATCATCTGTGCTTCCTGACCGATCGGGTCCTTCCTCCCAGCTCATCTCGTAACTCCAGCCAAAGACCCTGAGGGCAGCCAAACTAACCCTCAAGCAACAGGGATGGACGTCCCTGACGTCAGCAAGACCCCGCGGGATTGACCCCAAGACAGCGATCGACCCGACCTTCACTGTCCACCTCAAGTACCCACTGACCATTGTCCTAGATTGTCCTCATGTAAAATCCTAGGAAACAAATAAAACTTCACAAAAGGGGGGGGGGGCACCTGTCATGATCTCGCAGCTTGTGAGTTCGAGCCCCGCATCAGGCTCTGTACTAACAGCTCCGAGCCTGGATCCTGCTTCCGATTCCGTGTCTCCCTCTCTCTGCCCCTCCCCTGCTCATACTCTGTCTCTCCTGTCTCAAAAATAAATAAACATTAAAAATTTTTAAAAAATTAAAAAAAGAAAGAAAAAGAGAGAGAGAACCACCACCAGGACTGTCTGCAGCACCTTGAGATGTCAGCCCCCTGTCTTCCCAGCGCCGGCCTCACCGAAATGGATCCTTTCCTGAGTCACCACCCTTTCTTGTGTCTCTCTGTCCTTGGCTTTTGTCAGCGGTGAGTGGCCGAACCTGGTCCGTTGGGACCCTCGAAGCCAGTGCCCGTGCACACTCGGGCCCCCGTGACAGTAACCGAGCGTGTCACACTCTCTGCTGTCTCCACGTGTTCACCAGTCGGATGGGCGTTCGGGGAGGCTTCATTACACGGGCACGATTGATTGGATCACTGGTCACTGGGGACTGAACGCCGTCTCCGGCCCCTCTCCCTCCCCAGAGGTGGGGGGAGGGGATGGAAAGTTCCAGCCACCTAGTCGCAGGGTTGGCTCCCCCAGCAGCCAGCCTCCCCCCTCAGGTAGAGTCCAAAAGCCACCCATGAACACAGCAAAAGGCAGTGTCATGGTTTTCATCACTCGGGAAATTTGGGAAATCTGTGCCAGAAACAGGGCGAAGACCAAATATATATTTACCGTGAAGCACAGTATCACGTTGCGTATTCAGTGGTGCACAACCGATGCCCAGATCTTTTGCATCTTGCAGAACCGGAACTCTATACCCGGTGGACAACTCCCGGTCTCCCTCTCCTGTCCAGCTCCCCAAAACCACCCTGCTGCTTCTGCTTCTGTGAGGCCGACCACTCTACATACCTCATTTCACAGAAGTGGAACCATGCAACGTTTGTGTTTTCGTGACTTGCTTAGTTCACTTCGCATCCTGTCCTCAAGGTTCACCCACATGGCAGGTGTCAGCAATTCCTTCCCGCTGAAGGCTGGGTGATGTAATGCACGTTCCTACCACATTTTGTTCATCCATCACCCACTGGTGGAGGTGGACACTGGGGGTGCTCCTGCCTCTTGGCTGCTGGGAATTGTGCTGCTGCAAACTTGGGTGTGCAAATAACTCTTCACAATCCTGCTTTCAATTCTTTGAATGTGTATCCAGAAGTGGAATGGCTGCATCATATGGCGGTTCCATTTTTAATGTTTGAGGAAACACCACACTGCTTTCCAGAGCGGTGGCAGATTTTACTTTCCCACCAACAGGGCACGAGGGCTCTGATTTCTCCACATCCTCACCAATACTGGTTATTTTCTGGTTTTTCTCTTTGCTGTTTATAATAGTAGCCCCATCCTAGCCTGATCGGGTTTGGGGGGGAAGTAGACTCAAATTGTTAAAATCAGGAATGAACATGGAGACATCACTACCAACCTTACAGAAATAAAGAGGATTATAAGACGATACCACAAAGAGTTTTACACCAGCACATCAGACAACCTAGGTAAAACGGGTAAATTTCTGGGCGCCTGGGTGGCTCATTCATTAAGACTGACTTCGGCTCAGGTCATGATCTCACAATTTGTGTGTTCAAGTCCCACATCAGGTGAGCTCAAGCCCCACTTCAGGTAAAACACAAGTTCCAGTGAGCCCCACTTGTCCATCTCTCTCTCTCTCTCTCTCTCTCTCTCTCTCTAAAAAAAAAAACAATGATAAATTCCTAGAAATAAAAACACTACCAAAAGCAACTCAAGAATAAATAATAAATCTGAATAGACCTATGAAAAGAGATTGAATCAGGAATCAAAACCCTCCCAACAAAGAAAATCTCAGTGCCAGGATTCACTGCTGGTTAATTCTACCAACCATCTGACAAAGAATTTTTTTTTTTTTTTTTTTTTTTTTTTTATCATAGTTTGCCGACCCTAATAGGCTACGGGAAGCAACGGATGCTGTTTTTTTTTTTTTTTTTTTTTTTTTTTTTAATTTTTTTTTCAACGTTTTTTATTTATTTTTGGGACAGAGAGAGACAGAGCATGAACGGGGGAGGGGCAGAGAGAGAGGGAGACACAGAATCGGAAACAGGCTCCAGGCTCCGAGCCATCAGCCCAGAGCCCGACGCGGGGCTCGAACTCACGGACCGCGAGATCGTGACCTGGCTGAAGTCGGACGCTTAACCGACTGCACCACCCAGGCGCCCCTGACAAAGAATTAATATGACTTGTCCCCAAATTCCTCAAAAAGAGAGGAGGGGACACTTCCTAATGCATTCACCATTGTTATTGTCTCCCTGGGGGATATTGTTCTCGTGGTTTCCTTTAGGTATTTGTGCATATTTGAAATAGTTGGTTTTAAGTAAGTCTAGAGAGTCTAATGCATGAGCTTCCTCAGGAACGGTTTCTGTCAATTGCTTTGTTTTCAATGGTCTACGGGGTCCATGTTCTTGTTTCTTTGCACACCTCAAAAGTGTTTTTTAGTTGGGGTGCCCGGGTGGCTCGGTTGGTTAAGCTTCTGACTTCAGCTCAGGTCATGATCTCATGATTTGTGAGTTTTGGCCCCGCATCAGGCTCTCTGCCGTCAGCACAGAGCCCATGTAGGATCCTCTGTCCCCCTCTCTCTCTGCACCCCCCATTCATTCTTTCTCTCTCTCAAAATAAATAAATAAACTTTTTTAAAAAAGTGTTTTGGGGGAGGCACCTGGGTGGCTCAGTCGGTTAAGCGTCTGACTTCAGCTCAGGTCGTGATCTCATGGTTTGTGGGTTCGGGCCCCACGTCGGGCTCTGTGCTGACAGCTGGAGCCTGGAGCCTGCTTCGGATTCTGTGTCTCCCTCTCTCTCTGCCTCTCCCTACTTGCGCTCTGTCTCTGTCTCTCTGTCTCTCAAATAAACATTAAAAAATTTTTAGATGTTTTTTTTGAAAATTGACATTTTGAACAGTATAATGTACAACTCAAATATCAGTCTTCCCCTCCAGGGTTTACTGGCACAGCTCGCAGTAGTTGCTACTGTAGTGACTTTTCTGAACTAATTTTGTAAAATCTGTATTCCTTGTCGTGTGTGGTCACTGAAGTGTCTGTTCCGTGAATGTAGTGCTCATTGGGCAGACATTTCCTTAAACACCCGGAACCACTGCCCCCCTCCCAAAAGAAGAAAACAACCTCCAGTCTTTACAGATGGGGAGGAGATGGTCTGCAAAGATCAGGATACACCTTCCACACCACCCAGGCTGTTTACAACTCTGCCTTGACCTTTACTTCCTAATTGCAGAGTCTGACAGTCACCAGAGGGGAGAGCCGGGGCCCTTCTCAGGTCTTTCCTGAACATGCACCCAGCCCTTGCACGCAAGCGTCCTAGAGGCTCAGGAATAATGGGCCAGGGGTTCTAGGTCCTTATTCCCTAAAGCTCCTCACCACTCAGCCTTTCTTCCAGTCGTTCTGCTCGGTTCAACCATTGCCTTAGGCAGCCAAGACTAACATATGCCTTGAAATGTTTTGAACATTTAGTGCCCTCCGGTAGCCACCTCACCACTGGGAGAGTTGGTGGCCAGCAAGAAGTCAAAGATGACACCAAGGGTCTGGACCTGGTGTTTCTCTCCTGAGATGGGGACACCTGCGGAAGGAGCAGGTACCTGACACGGACGGGTGGGCAGGGGAGGCCCGAGGCCCCCACACCCCAGGGGTGTGTGTCTGGCATCTGGACCGAACAGTTCGGTTCAGATGGGGTGGGATCGGTGAGGCCCAAGGGACGGGGCCCTGGGGTCCTTCAGGCTGAGGAGGAAGATGAGGGGAGCGCAGGGGACTGAGGAGGCTCAGGTTAGACAGGACAGAGCTGAGCAACTCCTCTGGGGGAGAAGTGGGTCAGGTCCAGGCTCACGGGGACAGACCTTGAGGCCACTGTGCTACGTGAAATAAGCCAGTCCCTAAAGGACCGATATTGGAGGACCCCGCTCATGACGGACCGAGAACAGTCAGATTCATAGGGTGGGAGGAGCAGTGGGTGCCGGGCCTGGGGAGGGGGATGGGTGTGGGAGGGTTAGGGTCTAGTGGGCAGACACAGAGTTTGGGGTGACGAAAAAGTCGTGAAGATGGATGGAAGGGACAGTTGCAGAACAGTGAATGTACCTATTGCCACTGAATTGTACACCTGAACGTGGTTAACATTATCAAGGTTATAGGGGCGCCTGGGGGGCTCAGTCGGTTGAGCTTCCAACTTCGGCTCACGGTTCTTGGGTTCGAGCCCCGCGTCGGGCTCTGTGCTGACGGCTCGGAGCCTGGAGCCTGCTTCGGATGCTGTGTCTCCCTCTGTCTCTGCCCCTCCCCGCTAGCTCATGGTCTCTCTCTCTCAAAAATAAATAAACCTTAAACAAAATAAAAAAATAAATAGAAAAGCATCCGACATAAAATTGGAGCCGTTTACAGCGGCAAGTGACCCAGAAATTGTAACAGTTCGCCAACGTCACGGAGAAATAGCAGTGGCAACGCGGACCGCCCTGTCCTGGATGTGAGAAGGGAGACGCAAGGCGGAGACTGCAGCACTCAGGCCTGGCCGGGGCCTCGAGGAAGCGCACGAGGCAGGTTTCCGGGACAACCCGCAACTCCCGTCATCCGCCAGAAACATTTTAGTGGCAGTGACAGGGCAAGTGCAACACCCACAACACGGCAGTGACTGAGGGAGGCCGGGGGGGGGTGGGGGGGTGGCTGTCCTGCCCCAGCGGGCGGCGGGCTGTGCCCCAGGCTGCCGGGAAGCCAGGCGCCAGCCAAGGGGGTCCTGATCCGGCCTCAGCTTCACGTCCTGCCCGCGGCCGCAAGCGACCTTTCAACTCCGACCAGGAACCCGAAGAGCAAGGGGTCTTGCTGGAGCCGCGCCCCCCGGCAGGCCCCCGGTCAGGCCTAACTGCGCCCGTGCCCGATGCGGGCGGCGCCGGGCCTCGGCGATGTCCCGCGACCGGACAGAAAAAGGGTGCGGCGACAGCCCATCTGCTCTGACGGCTGGGGTCAGGGTGGCACCCCTGACGGACACTAGGCCAGCCCGTCATCAGTCCCGGATGACCCGGTGACTCTTGGGCACGGTCACATACCTCAGCTTCTTCACGACGGCGGGCCAGCCCAGCAGTTGTTCGTCCCACAGGTACTCGGGGGACAGCACCTTGGTGGGCTTGTGGTCCAGCAGGTACCTGTTCAGGTGGCTCTCGTCGTGCCACACCGCCTCGATGCCGTGGGCCCGGTCGACCACCATGGCCCGGTGACAGGCCGACGTGAGCCGCAGAACCTCGGCCACCGACCCCCCGAAAAAGCCTCCCGCGTAGTAAAAGTCGCCCTCGTCCCTGGGGATGTGCGCCTGGGACTGCGGCCGGCGCTCGTAGGTGAAGGCCGCGCGGGCCGCCCCGTAGAAGCCGGGGTGCAGGGTGCCGAAGAGCGGGGACAGGATCTCCACGCCCACGTGGTCGCGGAACCTCATGTCCACGTCCACGCACACCAGATAGTCCACCTCGTGGAGGAAGCGCTGCCGGGAGAAGTTGCTGATCATCTCCATGCGGTGCATGGACACGTCCTGCCAGCGCGAGTAGTTCCGGACCTCCAGGACCACCACCTGCCTCCCTTCCCCGAGGGGCACGCGGGGCACATCCCCCGGCCGGTCGGTGAACACGTAGTAGGTGACCTTGTGTCCCACCATGAAGTGCTTCTCCGCCGTCTGCAGGAACAGCTCCAGGAAGGCCACGTATCTGCAGGGACAGGGGACAGGGCGGGAGGAGGGTCGCTGCCAGAGGCTGGCGGCAGGAGCCCAAAGCCGGGGGCCGCGGGCCTGTGCGCCTTATCGAGGAGGCAGACCCTGGGCTGCTTAAGGAACGGCCGCTGTCCTGGCCTGTCCTGGGCGAGTCTGCCCGTGGCGCCTCCCTAACCTCTGCCCCGGGGGACGGGGGACCATCAGCGCCCCATCTTACAAAGGGGAGCGAGCCTGAGGCGGAGGAGGCTGGAAACCCGTACAGCCACGGGTCAGCATGCTGGAGCCAGCAGCGCACCCCCGTGCCGAGCTCCCCTGGCAGACCCCCTCCACCCGCAGGACCCGCCCCTGGCAAATCCCCTGCAGGTTCCCACCTGCTGTGAGGGAGCCGAGACCCTTCGGGCACAGCTCTGGTCAACGTGCCCTCGCAGACTTCGTAGAACCTGCAGGGCCGGCCACCTGCCCCTCTTGGCTCAGTGCTCAGTCCCTGGCCCCCCAGGACCGTGTCTGCCCCTGCAGGGCCCTCCCTTGAAGGCTACTGGGCCCTCAGTCAACAGCGGGTATTCTGAGGAGGGGTCACCCCCCCATCTCCCCCAGATCAGGACTCAGGCCCTGCATGTGGCCAGGGGAGGCAAAAGAGGGCCCCTGGAGGAAGAGGGGGCTTGCTCAGGCCCCAGCACTGAACCCGAGCGTGTGAGCTTCTGGGTCCAGGTCTGTATCTCCCCAACCCCAAGAGGTTGGAAGTCTTCTCCAACCGCCTCCCATGGCTGGTCCCTCTTCGAGGGGGCTCGCTGCTCCCCACCCTGCACACAGCAGCTCCCCCGTCATCGGGCAAGTGCGGTGAGCCCCTCGGTGACAGTTTTTTGAGCAGGCCCTGAGGCTACTTCCTGGTGCCTGCCCCAGAAACCCCTCCCACAGGGAAGGTGGGCACTCTGTTTCAATAGGGGACATGCACACACACACACACACCCCTGCCCAGCCACCAGTCAGGTCACCAGGGGCAACTCCAGACCCACCCGATGTGATCGTGGGTTCACAGCTCGACTCGGGGAGTCTGGTTTCCTCTGAGGACATGCCCACCACCTGCCCACCCCCTGGGGACTGCACTCGGAGCCCAGAGGGGACACACGGGGACAGCCAGCGCACGTGCAGCAGGCAGTGCTGCGTCAGAGCTACTGGCACTGGCCGAGGACCCTGGGCAGTGAAGCTTCTGGTTGGTGATTTCAGCCGCTTGTCTCCAGGGACTGGAGTAGGATCCTGAGGCGACCCTGTGCCCTTCTTACTCCCTGCACTTGGGGCCGAATGCCCCTCTCGAGTAAGACCTGGGAAAGGGGTTGCAAAGGCCTCAGGGCATCCTCTGGGGTCTCGGGTGAGCTCTGCGGAGGGAGGAAGCCCCACCTGTCCACACGCAGGCCCAGCACCTACGAGCTTTCACTCCCCCCATGGCGATCCTGAGACAGGATGCTGTCGTCAGCCCCACTTTCCAGAGGCTCAGAGAGACCACGCCACTTACCTGCGGCTGCCCAGCTCATTCAGCGGAAGTCACCTGTCCCTGGAGTCCCAGGGCCTCACTGCTCAGCTCCCTCACTGGAGCCTGTGGTCTGGCACCGAGTGCTGTGCCTGACCTGGCTGTCCCCCCTCCATGACCGTCACCCTATAAGGGAGCACACAGGAGCCCAGCTCCATAGGCACTGGCTTCCTACCCGTCCAAGGAAGCACACAGCCTCCTCCCTTCTGCTACTGTGGCCGGAGGAGGGCTCCTCTGCCGCCTGGATGTTGGGGTGCTCTGCTCCTTCCTTGACTCAGCAGGAGAACAACCGAGGATCACTGCTGGGTCTGGAGCTGCCTTCCTGGGTGACGTGCAGCCTTTGGAAGGGGAGCCAGGTGGTGTCCACTCACTGAGCCCGGAAAGACTGCTGAACACGTGGACTTTCACATTAAACCCTAGGAGGACAGGCTGGGTCCCCACCCACCGTGTGCTGAACACACAGCCAGACCTGATGTCCTCGGTCTCTCCTGCATCCCAGTCCCCACCCTCTGTCATCTCATCTACTTACTTTTTTTTTTTTAATGTTTATTTATTTTTGAGACACAGAGAGAGACAGAGCATGAGCAGGGGAGGGGCAGAGAGAGAGACGGAGACACTGAATCCCAAGCAGGCTCCAGGCTCTGAACTGTCGGCACAGAGCCCGATGTGGTCGGGCTTGAACTCACGGACCGTGAGATCCTGACCTGAGCTGAAGTCGGACGCTGAACCGACTGGGCCACCCAGGCGCCCCGTCACCTACTTACTTTTTGATCGCAAACACCGTTAGTCCGATGGTGGTGTTCCGGAGCCGGAACTGCTCATTCAGGATGTCAATGTTGAAGGTCCCTTCCCAGACGGTGGGGGCCAGCCAAGGGGTGAGGACAAGGACATCTTTCCTACTGCAGCACAAGAGAGCCACCCGGTGTCAGTAGCCTGAGAGTGAACACACCGAGGGCCCTGGCGCATCACCACCCCCACCCGGGACCCCCACCCAGCCAGCCTGCACCCCATCAGGGACCCACAGGGCTGACCCTCCTTCCAGAAGGCCCTCACATGTGCAAGAAACAAATGACATGGGAATCAAAACTCAGACTCGCGCAAATCACTCGCAACCCTTAGCGAACCCTGGACCCTGCTGGACCTCAGCGTGGGAGATGGGATTTGCCAGCGAGGGGCGGGGGCCGTCCTCCAGGAAGGAGGAGGCGCCCCTTGGGCATTCTTTGGTGGAGAGAGAAAGACGGAGAATAATTGGTGGGCTCCAAATTCAGACTCAGAAGCTGCCGAAGCAAGTTCCCGCCGAGTTTTCGGTGAAACCGCCTTGTAGTGTATATGGTGAATTTCGGGGCGGGGGGGGGGGGGTGTTCAGCAAGTTTACTCACGAGGGTGTTAGCACCTTGGGCTGGGGGTAAACCATCCTGAAAAAAAAACACAGCGCAATGGGAGTCTGCAGGAAGATGGCATGGACATCCCCAGTCAGTGGGGCTGGGAAGCTGCTGCAGGTGACTGAGCTTTTGAGTCCCCCCAGGAGGAGCTGCACCGGGCGCTTCCCGGACACAATCCCAGGGCCTGAAGGAGGGCGGAGCCTCTGTGGCTCGGTTTCACTCTCTCGAAACCGGGAGTGGAGACCTCGGGGTGCATTCCCTCCCTCATAACCTCAGGGAGAGATCTCACCGTGGCGGGAGGGGCTGCAAGTGGCCACTGTCCCAGGTATTTCACCCAAGCAAGTAGCTGGGTCAAGGGAACGGCAGTCAGACACACAGACGGTCTACCTGGACCTGACGCTGCCTCCCCGGCTGGGTGACGGAGCAGGTCTCTAAGCTCCCGGGGCCCAGGCTTCCTGTCTGCAGAGAGGGACACCCGTGCCCAGCCCCGACAGCGGCGTGCAGTCTGGGAAAATGTGTGCGCAGCGGTCCTGCCCCAGACTAAAGTGTCGTGGAGCCCGAGGAAAAATTAGCCAGTGGGCCGTCTGTCATTGTCAATAATGACTGCACTTTGCATTTCCTGGGTGGCATTTAAAAGCAGGGCGTCGGCTTTGAAAAGGCAAGAAAGTCTGCAACAAACCACCCCATGGGTGAACCCACGGACGTCGGACACCGTGCAGAGTGAAATAAGCCAGTCACAAAAGGGCGAACACGCTGTGACCCCACTTATAGAAGGGACCGGAGGAATCAAGTTCATGGAGACAGGAAGCTGAATGGGGCACCAGGGGCTGGTGGCAGGGGGATGGGGGCAGAGTTTCAGTCTGGGAAGATGAGAAAGTTCTGGAGATGGACGGGGGTGATGGTTGCACAACACGGTGATACACCTAATGCCGCCTACAAACGGTCAAGAGGGTAAATTTCAGGGCATACATATTTGCACGGTTAAAAGTTTTTTGGGTTTTTTTTTTTTTTTGGTTTTTAAAGTTGGGCACGAGAGGGGCACCTGAGTGGCTCAGTCAGTTGAGCGTCCGACCTCGGCTCCAGTCATGATCTCACGGTTCGTGGGTTCGAGCCCAGCTTCGGGCTCTGTGCTGACGGCTCGGAGCCCGGAGCCTGGTTCAGATTCTGTCTCCCTCTCCCTGCCCCTCCCCTGCTTGTGCTCTCTTTAAAAAAATAAACATTAAAAGAAAAATTAAAACAAAAAAATCGTCAGACACCAGTCCACGAGACTGCCTGAGACCTTCCCAGTCTCATCCCCTCTAAAGACCCTCTTCCCAGGAACCCCTCTGAGCCCAGACAAAGCAGGCCGGTTGGTGACCCTCTTTAAGAGCCAAATTCCAGGAAGCTGGTCAAACCCAAACCTCCAGCTACCCCTGGATCTTTCCATGGCTTCAAGGGGAGGGCCAAGTCTGACCCAGGACTTGGGGAGGGGAGTGGTGCTCCCCATGTGAGGCGCAGGAGAGAGCCTATCCAGGCGCTCTCGCCTCTCCCCTGGGGCTGTGGAGCAGGTGAAGGGGGCAGAGGACCCAGGGAAGACGTCCTACCTGGACAGTGTCACTGCTTGCGGGCCATCCAGCTCTCCACCCACCTCGCTGCGGGATGAGAACACAGAGTGGGGGCTTTACCGGGAGAGTTCAGGGCTCAGGTTCATAGATGGTGGCTGGGGGCCCAGGAGAGGGGGACAGTGGTGGCCTAGGGTATGAAGAGGGCGTCCGTCTGAAAGTGGCCAGAACAGCCGTCACTGTGGGCAGTGGGCCTGGCGCCGGCCCATGTCCCCCTGTGTCCCCAGACGTGACGTCAGACCCCACGGGGGCAGGTTTGGCCTCTGCTCAGCCACAGACCCCCCGCCTTCACCTCATGCTTCTGAGCGAAGGAGACTGAGCAGCTGGTGGTTTCAGACCATGTGGGCATCCCGAGTCCCCTCCCGTCAGGGGGTCCTTCCCCGGGCCCTGCACACAGTGGCCTTGGTCTTGAGGATCCGACAAATGCAGAACAGCCGTGCTGGGGCTGTGGGTCTTCTGAAGCCACGTGCTCAGGAGGAACAGTCTGACTGGGAGACACGGATCGGGGAACCTCCGAATGACCTGGGAAGGAGCCCAGGCCGAGCCCTGGGTGCCGTCTCAGGCGGGAGCCAGCATCAACCCTGCAAATGTGAGGGGCCTTCGAGCTGCCCCTGTCCCAACTACCGTCGGTCTACACTCACCTGACACACCTGGGCCCACACTGCCCAGCTGAGCCCAGTCGACCCCAGGATCTGGCGAGATGTGGGCTCAGTGGTTGTGATGGTCTCACACCACAAATTGGGTATTTTGTGGCCCAGTAGCAGATGGCTGCTACAAGGGGGAAAAGCCAGACGCACAGCAGGGGACAGACAGAAGAGCGGTCCGGGCAGACGACATAGCACGTGCAAAGCCTCAGAGTCACGACACGTGCCAGGCGACCACAGACCCCCGGGTGGACCGCAGAGGTGGGGTTCACGGTGGGAGAGGTGAGGCTGGAGAGGACGGGCAGGCAGGGAGCCAACCACAGAGGGGCTCATGCATATGTTCCGGAAAGATCACTCTGGCTAACGGAGGAGAGTGGGTCCGTGCGCAGGAGGATGGGGAGATGGCACGGAGGCTGCCAGAAAGATGGGGGAGCCTCACCCGGAGCAGGACGGGGGGGAGCAGAGAGAAGCGCGTGAACTGAGAGATACTGACAGGCAGTTCTGCTCTGAGTGGGGCGCGGGTGAGGGTGGGGGAGGGGCAAGGATGATGCCCAGGCTTCCACCTTGGGCTGGGTGGGGGAAAGTGAGGCCTTTCACCGAATCAGGGGCTTGAGAGCAGGAGCAGGGGGTCACTGTGGGGACACCCAAGTGTCCAACAGGTTGAAGCCAGACCCGGGGTGGGGTGGGTGTCAGTCCTGCCCAGGTGACCCACCAAGGCCACGGAAATGACCTGGCTGCTCTGGGCAGAGGGTGAGGCCCAGATCACGGGTGCATCAGCCTGGGGCGTGGGGGCAGCAGCCATCTCTGCCCCCCCAGCACACAGCCAGTCCCCGCGGCTGTTGGGCAATGTGACCCTGCCTCCACTCCACTCACCTGGCCCCTACCTGCCTCCCCAGCCTCGAGCTCCTCAGGTTCAGGAAACCGGCCCTGTGGAAAGAGCCACCAGAGGCCCCTGTTGAGGAGGGTGCACCTGGGTTGGCTGTTCATCCATCCGCATGCAAAGCAGGAGCTGGAGCCCGCGCGGGGAGCCCAGAGCCCCCTGGCACAGCTGCAGGGCTTGGGCGGGGCTGGGAGCAATTGTCACCCAAAGCACGGGTGACACCCAAGGGGGCGGCAGGAGGGCGGTCACTGAAGACAGTGCTTCTGCGTGAGCTCCCGCGGCAGCCAGAGAGGGTCCCCGTGCGCGGACAGCACAGCCCCCGGGAAAGCAGCCGCGGGCCTTTACTCCATAGTCCGGAGACCATCTCCATCCGGAAGCTAACACTCAGCTCCCCTGCGCCTTCCCCACTGCCCAGCCACTGCCCAGCCACCTGGCTCCTCGCTCAGGAGCTGGGGGAAGACAGCTCCCACACAAGGTGGGGTCCAACGGGAGGGTGTGTGTGGAGGGACAGCTCATCAGCCCTGCGGTGACCGCACTGGTGCTGGGGTGGGGAGCGGCCCGGCACCCTACAAGCAGCCGACCGCTGTTGTCGCTGCCTGGAGGGCCTGCACGGTGCACACGTTCCTTACCCCAAGAGGACACAGAAGAGTGTTATCAGGAGGGAGATCACAGTACAAAGTGAGCAGCATTGTGGTTTCCCTGGAAAACAGCAGTGGGACCCCGATCAGCCCACTGTGCTCCTCCCAACCTGCCCACTTCTCCCCCCCCGCCCCCCGTGTGATTCAGATCAGCTCCCATGGCGGCCGCCTCCCGCCAGCAGGTGGTTTGAGCGTTGTGACAGGCAGCGTCTGAAGGAGCCGCTCCAGGACCAGGTTCTCCTTTCTCACTCACAGACAGGGGGGTAGGAGGTCGGTTCTTTCCTCCCGGCACTCTGCCCAAGGGTCCCCTCCGATCCCCAGTTACACAGGCCTCCCTGTGGCCTCTTTCCACCGAGCACCCCCTCTCCTTGGAGGGAGGCTGACACGGCCACGCTGAAATGAGCACAGAGGACCATGCCGAAGATTCACGTACACCTGCAACGTAGCCCCAAAATAGGCGAGGCAAAAAGCGGACACAACTGAAGAAGAAATGGTCAACTCGACAATTAAGTTGGAGATTTCCAAGTCCTACTTTGCTGTCAGTGATGGATGGGATAACTGGAACATCGGCAGATACAGCTGAACACCGCACACCAGTGAGATCTGACCGATCACACCGCACAACGCTCAGCCGGGCAATAGCAAAACACATGCTCTCCTCTGCGTGCACGAAACCTCCTGCAAGAGACGCCATGTGCTGGGGTCTAAAACAAGTCACTGCAAATTTAAGAGGACCGCGGTTGTACAGAGCATGCACTCTGACCGCAGGGGAGTGAGATTCCGAGGGCAATGACCAAGGCACATCGGGAACCCCCCAAATACGTGAAAAGGCAACAGCACGCATCTGAGTAACCCATGGGTCAAAGAGAAAAACTGAAGCATTTTCTGAGCCGAATGAGAAGGAAAGCAAAACATGCCAAACTTTACGGGATGCAGCCAAAGCTGTGTTTCGAGGGAAATGTATAGCTGTAAATGCCTGGGTAAGAAAAGAAAAAAACCTCAGGTCGGTACTGAAGTTCTCACTTTAAGAGAGGGCACCTGGGTGGCTCAGTCGGTTGAGCGTCCAACTTTGGCTCGGGCCATGATCTCACAGTTTGTGAGCTCAAGCCCCACTTTGGGTGAGCCCCACTTTTCTCTCTCTCTCTGCCCCTTGTGGGATTCTCTCCCCCGCCCCAGCCCTTGCTCATTTGCACCCCCCCAAAAAAAAAATGTCTGAAAAGAAAAGAAACTACAAGAAGAAAAAGAAGAACAAATTACACCCAAAGTGAGCAAAGGGAGGAAATAATAGAGATTAGGGTGGAAATCAATTAAATAGAAACCAGAAAGGGGAAAAAACAACGAAACCAAGCATTTCATTGGGGGTGGGGAGGAGACACAAATGACGATAAAATCAGGAACGGGAGAGGAGGCACCAAGGCCAGAGTACTACAGAGATTAAGATCTGAAGGGAACGCTACTGACAACTGTTTGCCAACAACTGAGATGGCCTGGATAAGATGCACACATCCCGAAAGGCACGAACTGGCAAACGTTAGAAGCAAACACAGGACTACATCTTTGCAGCACGGGTCAAGCAGAGATTTCTTACGTAGGACACCAAAAGCACAAACGATAAAAGAAAAAACGTGAGGTGGCTTCCCTAAAATTAACACTTTGGCATTCAAAAACACCCTTAAGAAAGTGAAGAGACAAGCCATAAACGAGGAAAAAATATTTGCAAACCACACATCTAATAAGGACCAGGCATCCCAAATTAAGGACCTCTTCATACACAACGAAGAGAACAAACACTCCAATTTCTGAAAAGGCAAGTATTTTTTACCGACTTTTCACCAAAGACATTTGAGTGGCTGATAAGTGCATGGAAAGGTGCTCCATCAACGTCATTAGTCATTAGATGACGCACATCAATACCACTGGGAGACACCCCTTTCCACCGACAAGTGTGGCAAGAACAAGCGAGGCTATGGAGAAACGGAAACCCTCGTACCCCGCTGATGGGGACGTAAAATGGCGGAACCCCCTTGGAAGAGAGTTTGGTAGTTTCTTAAAACGTTGGACATACATTTACCATACGACCCGGCGATCCCTCCGCAAGGTAACCACCGGGGGGGGGCAACGCAAACACAGGTCCACACAAAGACGTGAACGCGGTGCGCACTACAGTGTTGTCCACAAAACTACAAAGTGGTCTGTACCACTTTTCGCACCTTCACGGAATGTCCATCCACCGACGAGTGGGTACATCCATACACTGGAATGACTAAGCAAAAAATAAATAAATGATACACGCTCTGAGGTGGACGAGCCTTAAAACATTCATTCAAAGAGAAAGGAGTCCGATGCAAGAGATCACAGGTTATTAGGATGTTATTAGGCTCTGTTTAAATTTTTTTTAACGTTTATTTATTTTTGAAGGAGACAGAGACAGAGTGTGAGTGGGGGAAGGGCAGAAAAGAGAGGGAGACACAGAATCGGAAGCAGGCTCCAGGCTCCGAGCTGTGAGCACAGAGCCCGACGTGGGGCTCGAACTCATGAGCTGTGAGATGGTGACCCGAGCCAAAGTCAGCCGCCCAACCGACTGAGCCACCCCGGCGCCCCTGTTAGGCTCTATTTATATGAAAATCCCATAAAAGGTAAGGCTATAGAAACAAAGTGGTTGCCTGAGGTGGGTGGGGCCACACTGGAACAGGGAGGGATTGCAAATGGACACCAGGGAATTCTGAGGAAAGTTCCAAAATCTATTACAAACTCTGTAAAGTGACTAAGCGAATGCTACGGTATATAAATGATACTTCGATAAAACCGTTAAAACCAAGAGCCATCAGGGGGGCCTGGGTGGCTCAGTCAGTTATTCGTCCGGCTTCGGCTCAGGCCATGAGTTCGAGCCCCACGTTGGGCTCTGTGCTGTCAGCACAGAACCTGTTTGGGAGTCTCTCTTGTGGTCGGGTCCCCTCCTTAAGGAAAGAAAAAAACCCTCAAGGCAACTGGCTCCACTTACAACTGGCTCCCTCACGACCTTTTAACATGAGACCACTTAATCAGACTGCAAGTTTGCGTGTTACCATATAGGAGAGACAAAGAGGTGAAAATATACATAAAAAACTATCTCCCGCGGCGGGAGGCTCAGTTCTTCCGGTAAGAACCCAACTGAGCGGTGCATGCTCGAATAACATTGCTTCCTAGAAGGAAAAGCCTCGGGGTCACGACTCTCTGTGCGAGAATCTTGCTGCAATCTCTCCCTCCCTCTTTCTCTCTCAAAAATAAATAAACTTAAAACAATATTTTAAAATATTGGTTGAACGAATGAACAGGGAATCTAAGAATGGGGATTATTTGCCAGTTTTCTCGAAAGATCTGAATTCGGGCTTCAGGTTTGCATGGGGTCAGTTGTGGGCCCGACGTCCCTGCAGCCTCAGGGGTATGGAGACCAAGGGCAGAGTCCCTGGGCCTCAAGAGTCCCAGAGCAGATAGAACCTCGGTCCCCGTGGCCTGAGGCCAACTAACACAGCACAGGACCTGGGGCCTGGGGGGCAGGCGAGCAGGGAGACCAGAGCAACTGTCCTGCAGGTGTCCGCATGGGTTAAGACTAAGCTGCACACCTTACGTGGGGTTTATTGCATAGATGCTGTTAAAATATTTTTACAGAAGGGGGCGCCTGGGTGGCTCAGTCGGTTAAGCAGCTGACTTCCGCTCAGGTCATGATCCCACGGTTTGTGGGTTCGAGCCCCGCATCAGACTCTGCGCTGACAGTGTGGAGCCAGCCTGCTTGGGATTCTATTTCTTCCTCTCTCTCTCTCTCTCTCTCTCTCTCTCTCTCTGAAAATAAATAAACTTGAAAAAATAAAGAAAGAAAAAGGAAAATATTTCTCGAGGAGAAAGGGAGACGACAACAGGAGCACACGGAGGCTCAGGGAGGAGCGCAGGGAAGCAGGAGCCGCAGGCGAGGAGCCCTGGATTCCAGACTCCATCGTGCCCCTTCCTGCCTTGTGACCCAGGACAGCGACCTCGATCTCCCTAAACCAGCCTTCCAGCCGGTAAAACGAGAACGGCCCTCACCACCCAGGCTTTCCCGGGCTTACAGTAAACACGAACAAACGGTGAGCGTGTCTGAGGGCAGTGAGACTGAGCACCGCACCCCCACGGAGCTTTCCAGAACCTCCGCTCGCCCCCAGCTCCGCGGCGGCGGTTCTCCAGCCGGGGCCCGCACCGCCCGCGGGCTCTCGCCTTCGGCTCCCGGTCCGCCCTCCGCTGCCCGCATCCCAGCCCCGGGCGCACTGCCGCCGGCCCGGCCCCGAGGGGCCCCGCGCGGCCCAGGCGTCCGCGGGGCCCCCGACCCCCGCAGGACCGGCACCGCGGACCTCGGGGGCGCCAGCCCGGCCGGCCGGCTCCCAGCACCAGGGCCCCAGGAGGCTCCTGACCTCCCGTCGCGGTCCGCGGCCCGGGGCGCCCACCTGCCCGGCCATCGGGGCGCGGTCCCTCCTTCCCCCGCCACTCACCGGCCTGCGTCCGCAGCAACCCTGCCATGGCTCCGTGTCCCACGGCCGCCTGCTCGCTTCCTCTCGGCTTCGCCAGGGCGCCCGCCCCTCCGGGACCTTCCGCCTACGGCTGCCCCGGGGGGGTGGGGGGGGTGGGGGGGGTGGGGGGGGGTGGGGGTGGAGCGGCTCCCGCGGCCCGGACTCCCCCCACGCCCGACCACGCGAGTGACAGCGAGGCGCGGGAGCCGGGGGGAGGAAATCTCTGGGTCCCCGACGACCCCCGCCAGGCACCTGCGAGGTGGGTGCCGGCGGATCGCACCTGGCCCCGGCCCCGCCCCTGGGCTCGACCCCCTCCACTCCGGCCCCATCCCGCTCCGCCCCACCGTGCTCCTCAACCCCCCCGGCCCCGCCCCCGAGCTCGACCCCGGCCCCGCCCCCTCCTCCCCCCCCCCTCCCCCGGGCAGGACCCCAACGGCTAGCCCCAGCCTGGGTCCCCAGTCCTGCGCCCCATCGCCCTGACCCTGTCCCCAAGCTGCAGACCACTTCTCCTGGAGCAAGAAACCAACCCACCAGCCAACTTCAGGGTCGCTCTCTGTCCCACCACGTGGTCCACTGGGACTCTTAACCTGCCCAGTAGAAAATTTGCAACCACTCCCCACCACCCCACAAACACACCCCAGAAAAGGTCGCATCCTGTCAGCAGCCCCTTCACCCTGCGGGGAGCTTCTGGGTAACAAGGCCTCAGGTGGGGGGTATCCCAGCGCCCGTCCTCTCCATCCTGGTGATCTGCCCTACCTCCCGTGCCATCCTGTCATTAGTGCTCCCATGCCCCAGGGACCCTGCCGTGCTCATTCAACTGCACACAGCCTTCTCTTGCACTTTGCCAGGCATGGTGGCCAGTGCTTTCCCTGGATCCGCTCACCGATCTTCACCTGAACCTTACCTTTAAAAGGTAACCGAGGCACAGAGAAAGGAAGTGAGTTGCACAAAGTCTGAGGCCGAGGCAGGATTTGAAGCTGAGACATCCGATCCAGAGGCTGCCCGCTTAACTGCCCCATCATGACCCAGAACTAGCTGGAGCCCCAAACCTACCCTTGTCCCTAGAAAAAAGCCACTTACACCTTTCCTGCTCTCCTCAACCCCCAACTCTGCGTCCCAGCTCTCTGAGCTGGTCCCTGGTGGGGCAGCTCCTGGTGCGAGGAGAACCAGGAAGCGCCTGAGACTCGGCCCCACCTGCAAACTAACAAAGGCTAACGATGGAGCCTCCGCTGCGCCCTGGAAGACATGGGGTTTCCAGGTCGGAGACAAAAGACATCATCACTCACCGCGCGCCACACGGCGCCAGCCCCAACCCACTGTCAGAAAGCTACAAGTTCCCCAGGAGGTTTGTCTCCTCTTACCTGGTTCACGGAACTCCAGGAACCTAGTCTGACCAGTTCTGAGCATTAGCATGGGCTGGGAGGGATGTTTGCCCTGGGCATGAAAGTCTCATCTGTGCCTCTCTGCTGCCTGCATTCCGAGCCCTGCTGTGGGGAGTAGACCCCCCAGGAGTTTCTGTAGGAAGAAGGAGTGAATGAGCCCAGTGGTACATGACCGCCTTCACCTCAGCACCTTTGAAGGAGCGAAGAGCCACTCACTGGACTGCAAACTTTCAACCAGCTGGGCTTCCAGAAGCAAAGGTGAAGGAAGCGGTTTACGCTGTCTTCTTCGCCATGTGTTCCACAATGTTCCCGGATGAGATCTAAAAGCGCGTGACGAGCAAATAGCCCCGTGGGTGCTCTAGACTAGATAGCATCTTGGAACCGCTCTCCACGTTCCCCTTGCCCCTAGGGTGAGGGAGACGGGCTCCCCCATCTGTGCTCTCCACCCCAGACCTCTTCCCGCACCCCACCCGACGCTTTCCATAAGTCCGGGCCCCTCCTCCTCCAATTAGCCGTCCCCTCTGTGTCTTCGACCTTGAAAGCACATACATCTTGGCCTCCCACCATCAGCCTCAGCCCAGCATCCTGGGGTGGTCCTGATTCATGGGCCTGCACAGTTATTACTAGAGTCCCTTCTTACAAGCGTCCTGGTTTGCATGAGTAACCATGTGGCCACCTTCTGACCACACCCTTCTCCAGGTAGGGGATATTGTGCACTAACAGGGACAGCTCAGACACGACGTGAGAAAGACGGCGCTTCCCTGGGCCTGGCAGGAGCCGGCGCCGCTCTCTGGATGTCACTGTAACCCCACTTGGGGTTAATCTTTGGCCAGCAGATGACCGTGAAGGAGTGGCACATAACTAAACCTCTGCAACGGCCTTACCCTCATGCCCTTCAGCTACAAGTCAGGGCGGGCCAATACAAGACCAGCAGCCCTCAAGCTGTGGCTCCCTGGGGAAACTGGGACATCAAGAGGACTCCTCCACGGCGGGACAGGTGTAAGGTCATCGGGAGGGCGCTGGGGCAAGCCGAAGCTCTGGACACCGTGGCCCAAGCCGTGGCCCGAGCAAAGGCAAGATGGGGAGACACAGCGACAGCAGCCTCGCTCGCACGGCCCCCGCCTCGCGGAGGCAGTTGAAGAGCTCAGCCTGGACACGTCAAAGGGAATTAAAGGGCATTCCACACCAGAGTGTCAGACGTGGACTTAAGACGAGTTCAGTTCACTAGACGGGTGTCTGGGTGGCTCAGTCAGTTAAGCGTCCGACGTCGGCTCAGGTCATGATCTCGTGGTTCGTGGGCTCAAGCTCCACACTGGGCTCTGTGCTGACAGCTCAGAGCCTGGAGCCCACTTCGGATTCTGTGTCTCCCTCTCTCTCTGCTCCTCCTACACTCATGCTCTGTCTCTGTCTCTCTCTCTCTCAAATAAATAAACATTTAAATAAATAAATAAATAAATAAATAAATAAATAAATGCAAAAAAAAAAAAAAAGAAAAAGAAAAAGGGGCACCTGGGTGGCTTGGTCGGTTAAGCGTCCGACTTCAGCTCAGGTCATGATCTCACGGTCCATGAGTTCGAGCCCCGCGTCAGGCTCTGTGCTGACAGCTCAGAGCCTGGAGCCTGTTTCAGATTCTGTGTCTCCCTCTCTCTCTGCCCCTCCCCTGTTCATGCTCTGTCTCTCTCTGTCTCAAAAAAAATAAATAAACGTAAAAAAAAATAAAAATAAATAAATAAATAAATAAATGCATACATACATAAATAATAACAAAAGAGTTCACAACAACGAGGGCTCAGAGATGAGATGCTAAAATACCCAAACGACACTGAAAGGTGATCCCAGACCTGGAAACAAAGACCCCAGAGTCTCTTGCACAAGGAACACACCATGGGCAAATGCAGGGAACAGAAGAGCCGTGGGCTGGTGACTGACGCTGCAGAGGAAACAATCACAGTGGTCCTTTTCATCGGCACGTAATCTACATACAATAACATGCCAAATATGTTTGGCAAGTGCAATATGTTAGAAATAAGCCCACCAACTCAATCAAAGGAGGGACGTGGAGACTCAGAGTACAATGAAGACAGGCTTTCATCAACGTTCTTGCAAGAGCAGGTGTCTGATGGACAGACACACTCAGGGTGGTTACAGCAGGCAATTTATCCCCTAGCCTGCAAGTCCCTCCCCTGGTTCCTCATTGGCTGAGCACTACAGAGGTAAGTCCCTCCCCTGATCCCTCATTGGCTGAGCACTACAGGGGTTCCGGCCTTCCCCGGAAGTCGCCTATGCCCATGTAAGGCAAGAAGTAGTCCGACTGGAACAAGCCTACATTCCCTGAGGTGAGGCAGACTTTCAGTCCTTCCTTTGTTTTTTGGCGCATGCTCATTGCAAAGCCCACAAAAATAAGCCCTCCAATCGGAGAAGGGAAGAAGAACAGGGAAGCGAAGTGTCTAACGGTTTGGGACTCCATGGGGCGGGGTGGGGGAGGGGTCATGTATATTTCCAATAGGTTGTAGACCTACTGTTAACTAGACAGCACAGCTTTTATTTGGTATTGCTCAGAATGAATCCTCTCCCTTACTTCTCACACAATACACCCTTAGTCACCTACAATAGCATCAAAAACATTTCTGTCATCTCAATCAAGTCCCTTTTCCAGACAACTGCCACCCCCTCCATCAGTGGCAAACACTTTCCGACATTAGTCACCATAGAGGGGTACTGCCCGTGCTTGGATGTTACACGGATAACATGGAACATGATACACGGAATCCGACAGTCCGTGTGCTCTTGTGTCTGGTGTCTGGCTCACGTGTTTACTGACCCTCCCCCGTTCACGCTCTGTCTCTCTCTGTCTCAAAAATAAACGTTAAAAAGAAATTTTTAAAACAAACACCTGAAGGCTCTGGAAAGTGACCGAAGGAAAAGGTTTGGAGGGGAGTCTTCACTTGGAAGGAGAGACGAACACTAGGAGAGACTCCTGTTGCCTGCAGCGGTTAGTCTGAGGTCAGGTGCCCATCAGCGACATGCAGCTAAAAGCCAGTAAAAAATCCCCATCCCGCTGGTTTGAAGAAGGAGGTGAGCCACAGCCACGGGGGGGAATACCAGGAGAGAGAGATCCAGAAACAACAAGTCCTAAATTCCTCGGGCTGACCTACCAACTACTCGTGGGGTGGGGGGTGGGGTGGACTCCCAAGCCACCAAGATGACCCTGAAAGAGCCACGGGGAACTTGGTCACGCCGCCCACCACAGACGGGATGGAGCTTGAGCCGGAGTCCAGCCAAGCTGTAGTAAAGCAGAAGAATTAACCTTTTCCTGAAGACTGTAACACAAACAAACAGCATTCACTTATCAGAAGCATGGAGGTCAGAAGACGGTGACCTGGCACCTGTAAAGGGCTGAAAGAGAAAAACCTGCCGACCCAGAATACTCTGTGTGGTACGGCACTGTCCTCAAAGCAAAGATGCATCCAGGGGCTCCTGGGGGAGCTCAGTCAGTTGAGCATCTGACTCTTGATTTCAGCTCAGGTCATGATCTCACGGTTCACGGGACGGGAGCCACACGGCGGGCTCTGCGCGACAGCACAGGTCCTGCCTGGGATTCTCTTTGTCTCAAAATAAAGAAAGAAACTTAAAAAAAAAAAAAAAGGTGTATTCAGATAGAGGCATAACAATGAGAACGTATTGCCAGCAAACCTGTACTACGGGAACTGCTGAAGCAGGGAGCCTGGCTGGCTCAGTCGGTGGAGCGTGTGACTCTCGATCTCGGGGTCAGAGGCTCGAGCCCCATGTTGGCCGTGGAGCCTCCTTAAAAAATAATGCTGAAGGAAAATTTTCAGGCTGAAGGAACATGGCATGAGATTGAAATCTGAATACGTTGCGGGGGGGGGGGGCGGGGAGCACCAGAAATGGCAGGTACCTGGAGACGTAGAAAAGGACCATCTATAGTCTTAATTGCTTAAGAGTACATATGAGTCTTTTAAGCAAGAGTTATGACACCATAGTTTGGGTTCTGTAGTGTGTAGCGTAACATACGCGACAACAACAGGACACGTGTCCTCTAGGACACGGAGGCAGTGAATGGGCACACGCAATTGCAAAGTGAAATGGTACAACACTAACTCGAAGCAAGTCGCGAAAAGTTCAGAATGGATCCTGCGATCCCCGGAACAGCACTCAAAAAAAAAAAAAAAAAAAAAAAAAAAAGCAAAGAATTATGGCTAAAATGTCAATAGATAAATGCAATTAGGATTCTGTGATACCATTTATATAGAGGCAAAACTAACCTATAGTGAAAAAAAATCACGCCAGCGGTTGCCTCTGGGGACTGGGAGCAGGAATTGACTGGAAAAGGAAGTTTCCGGAGTGATACTGGTGGTCTATTTCAGTTGGGCTGCTGGGACACAGGAGTAGGCCTTCGTCAAACTCACTAAACGGTATGCTTCACATCTCTACCATACGTAAGTTTTAATTTCAAAAAGAACTCTAGGTAAAGACTGAGCTCTAATTCATAGTATGCACGCTTGAGTGTTTGAAGCGACAGATACTGAAATCTGCAATTTTTAATTGTTTAAATGTTTATTATTATTTTTTTGCTTTTCTTTTTTGTATTTTTTTTATTGTTTGTTTCCTTTTGAAAGAGAGAGAGACAGAATGTGGGAGGGGGAGAGGCAGAGAGAGAGGGAGACACAGAATCCGAAGCAGGCTCCAGGCCCCGAGCTGTCAGCACAGATCCTGACGTGGGGCTCGAACTCACGGACCGCGAGATCATGAGCTGAGCGGAAGTCGGACACTCAACCGACTGAGCCACCCAGGCTCCCCTCTGCAAGTTGTTTTTAAATGTAGAATAAAAACTTAAATGAACTAATGGATGGATGGAGGCATGGATAGGTGCATGGATGACATAGGATAGCCGGGGAGCAGGGGTGCAAGAGCTCTGGGTCTGGGGGCCCCAAACTGACCAGGTTGGGCCACTGGCCGCTGAGAAAATCCAAAGGCAGAGAAATGAGTGGCAAGTGGAACGAGAAAGTTACTTCTCTCGGCGAGGCCAGCACCGGGAAGGGCGGACTGGCGCGTCTCAAAGACTGTCTCCAGAGTGCCAGAAATAGTTCCAGGCCTATGAAAGCCAAGTATGGGGCAAAGGTGGCTGGGTCCGTGCGGGTGGGCAGGGAAGGCCAAGTCGGCCCCAGTCCCTGGAGTCAATGACAAGCAGGGTCTTGCTGGCTGGAGACACCCCTTATTGAGGGCGTAGTTTCAGATCCCGTCAGGGGAAGTTTTCTCCTCAGGGTCTTCTGCCTGAGCCAGGAGACCAGCTGGTAAGAAGAACCCAACCAGAAAGTTTGAGGTCAAAACGGAGGCAGCTAAAGACCTTTTTCACTCTGTGAGCGGTAGAATCACGGCACAGGGTTCACAGTGGCATCTACGTGGTAGGTACGGGAGTGTTTGCTGTGTGATTCTTTAAAAATTTTTTTGTATGTTTCAAGGTTTTTTTTTAATTTTTTAAAATGTTTATTTATTATTGAGAGACAGAGAGACAGAGCATGAGCAGGGGAAGGACAGAGACAGGAGAAGACACAGAATCCGGGGCAGGCTCCAGGCTCTGAGCCATCAGCACAGAGCCCGACGCGGGGCTCGAACTCACAAACTGTGCGATCGTGACCTGAGCTGAAGTCGAACACTTAACCCACTGAGCCTCCCAGGCGCCCCTGATGTGGGGCTTAAATCCACCAACCACGAGACCATGACCTGAGCTGATGTCAGAGGCTTAACTGACTGAGCCCCCCAGGCGCCCCTGTATGTTTTAAGTTCAAAAAAATAAAATGTTGGAGGAAAAAAAACCTAGCACCTAGCTACGAGTCTTGAAAAACAGATTTGCAAGACCTTTACGGAGAAAATTACGAAGTTCTGTTGAAAGATTGAAGGACTGAGTAAACCGAGAGCTTTGCTCACGGGGTGGGATCTCCGATATCGACAAGCTATTTTTACCCCGGTTCTGATGAAACCTCCAGCAGGCTCCTCGGTGCCACGTGACAGAAGATTAAAGATGGAAATGCAGCAGGGCCAGGGCCAAGGGCAACCAGAACACTCTTAAAGAGTCGGGGGAGGACTTGTCACCAGATACCAAGACCCGTTTCTAGGCCTAGAATGAGTAAGACGGTGGTCGGCACCACAAGGACAGACCAGCCGGCCGATGTGCCGCGGGAGCATCAGGCAGGCCGACACCCCACAAGCGACCCCCTGCCCCCAGGCGGGATGCATGTGACGTTCCTCAGGCTCTCCTGGCCGCCCAAGGAGAAAGGAAAGGGAAAAACCAAAGGCTGGCCGATAGACATCACAGTCATCATCAGTTCGTACGTGTCTGAATAAAGTACAAGGGCAATCTTTTCTTTTCAATGTTTATTTATTTTGAGGGAGAGAGAGAGAGAGAGCACGTGTGGGAGGGGCAGAGAGAAGGGGAGAGAATCCCAAGCAGGCTCCGCACTGTCAGTGCGGAACCCAACGCGGGGCTCGAACTCACTAACTGTGAGATCACAACCTGAGCTGAAGTCAGAAGCTTGACCGACCGAGCCACCCAGGCAGCCCCCCAAAAGGCAGTCTTCTCAATAGCTTAACCTCCAGAAACCCACTGACTCAGTTTCCTGGAGCCCCAACATCACCCACCCTCTCCTCCGTAGGGATGTGGGGAACAAAGACAAGACGGAAATGCAAAAAACATTAAATTTCTTTATAACCTGCAGCCTCCTGAGGCAAGCAGAGTAGAACATTTCTCCAGGAACTCCCTACTGTCTTCATGTTACTGACTTACTAGAGGAAAAACCACCTCAGGGTGACAACAGCCAGGCCTCAGTTATCCTAGGAGTCCTCTTTACCATGTGAAACTCCTTCTGGAGGCTTCCTTTTGCCTTGACCTCCCCCAACTCTGTAGTGTGTAACCAGTCACTCCTCACAACCCTAGGGCAGCTCCTCCCGCCCACGGGCCCCGCCCCTGTGCTTTGATGAAATCACCTTTAAGCACCAAAGACACAAGAATTCTTTCTCGGCGGTCGGCTCCAGACCCCCACCACGCCCAAACCGCATCAAATGCAACAGAATAGAGAGACCCTAACGGACCCGGCACAGAAGGACAGCTGCCAGCATGAGGCCGACGACAGTGCATGTCGGGGAGAGGAACTTTCCGGTAGGTTTTCAAACACGTGTTCACTAGGCGGTGCTCGGGTGATGGTTATCCACGGAAAGCCACATTAAATTGAGCCCTTCCGTTAAAAGCACACACAGGTCACTTTCGGTAGATGAATGACTCAAGTGTGAGGCAAAAACATTAAGTGTTTGGAAGATAACAAAACAGACTATCTTCATGATTTCAAAGCAGGGGGCGGTCTCTTAAATTTGCCTACGCTGAAAGAGTTGCAGTGGCAACATAAAAACCGGAAGAAGGCGTTTTTAACGTGCGTCAGAGAAAAGCAGTAAGAGCAAAAGCATGTGACAGACTGCCAGAAACCCTAGAAGAAAAAGCCCAACAACCCAAAGCCGCAAGCCACCAACCGACCCAGACCAAACCCGGAAAAGTGCTCCCTGGCTGGGCCTCGCCCACCGTCTCAGCACACGGTGTCCTGGGTTTTTACGGGTCACTTAAACTCAAATGTGAACCTGTTTTGGGAGTCTCCGGGCACAAGGCCCTGTGGTAGGAGGTGACCCGGACAAAGGCGGAGAGATCTCAGCCTCTCGGCCCAGGAGCTCACACCGTAATGGGCAAGGCCAGTTGGAAATAGGGGCGGGAGGGCAGATGGAGCCGGAAGGACACAGCGCTAGAAAGGCGGGGCGGGGAGCAGCGGGCCTCAACCGCAGGAGGAAGAGACCAAGAAACCTTGCCGGGGAAGGGGCCCTTACCGGCACCACGAAGGGTGAGCCGACTTTAAATACGAGGCAGGATTAGGGAGAGATGAAAAACCAGAGCCGTGTGTGCTTGGTGGGTAGTGGGAGTCTCTCCAGAAGAGGAAACTGAGGCACGGGGACTCATTCGCCACCAGAGCCGTGGCCGATCCCTTTCCCAGCGGAAGACCCGCTAAGGCCGGCCGCAGCCTTGCAGGGAGACCTCCTGGAGCACCGCCCCCCCCCGCCCCGCCCATCAGTTCCGGATTTCTGCGTGATTCTTGGGCACCGCCACGAAGCGCAGCTTCCGGAGGAAAGGTGGCTTCTGCAGCATATGTTCGTCCCACAGGTACTCGGGGGACAGCACCTTGGTGGGCTTGTGGTAGAGCAGGTACCTGTTCAGGTGGCTCTCGTCGTGCCACACCGCCTCGATGCCGTGGGCCCGGTCGACCACCATGGCCCGGTGACAGGCCGACGTGAGCCGCAGAACCTCGGCCACCGACCCCCCGAAAAAGCCTCCCGCGTAGTAAAAGTCGCCCTCGTCCCTGGGGATGTGCGCCTGGGACTGCGGCCGGCGCTCGTAGGTGAAGGCCGCGCGGGCCGCCCCGTAGAAGCCGGGGTGCAGGGTGCCGAAGAGCGGGGACAGGATCTCCACGCCCACGTGGTCGCGGAACCTCATGTCCACGTCCACGCACACCAGATAGTCCACCTCGTGGAGGAAGCGCTGCCGGGAGAAGTTGCTGATCATCTCCATGCGGTGCATGGACACGTCCTGCCAGCGCGAGTAGTTCCGGACCTCCAGGACCACCACCTGCCTCCCTTCCCCGAGGGGCACGCGGGGCACATCCCCCGGCCGGTCGGTGAACACGTAGTAGGTGACCTTGTGTCCCACCATGAAGTGCTTCTCCGCCGTCTGCAGGAACAGCTCCAGGAAGACCACGTATCTAAGACCAACAAGCACCCCAGGAGAGACGGTGGGTGTTAAACACAATCAAACAGCAGCAGAAAAACAGACTTAGGCAAAACCAGCTTATAATACCATGGCCATCCCTTGAGGACATCATGCTAAGTGAAATAAGCCGATTGCAAAAGACAATCTACTTGACGGAGGTGCCCAGAAGAGGCCAGTTCATAGGAACAGACAGCAGAAGGGTGGTTGCCAGAGGCTGGGGGAGGGGGGAATGGGGAGCTAGTGTTCAGTGGGCACAGAATTTCAGGTTTGCATCTGAAGACGGGTGGTGGGGATGGCTGCCCCACAATGTGAGCACTTAACACCACCGAAACGCACGCTCACAAATAGTTAGGATGCTCAATGTTCTGTGCGTTTTACCATGATTAAAAATCAAAAGATATGGGGCGCCTGAGTGGCTCAGTCGGTTGAGCGTCGGACTTCAGCTCAGGTCATGATCTCAGCTCGTGAGTTCGAGCCCCGCGCCGGGCTCTGTGCTGACAGGTCAGAGCCTGGAGCCTGCTTCCGATTCTGTGTCTTCCGATTCTGTGTCTAATATTTTAAATTTTAAGATATTAAAAATTGTTTTAATTGAAAGATAAAAATAAAACCATAGCCAATCTACTAGACTAGCTAAAGACCATGTATCTCAACTGGATAGTAAAAGGAGGCCTTCAGACTGCTTGGGTATTGAGCAGATAGTCTCAACCACAGGTATTTTCTTAGTCCACAAGGCTGGCAAAAGTTCAAATGATAGATAATGTCCAGACGATGGATTTCTCCAACCCACGACCCTCAAATGGTTCCTTGTCCTTAAGAAGAACTAAAAACGAATTCAGGACACTACAGTGGTCCTCCAGACCCTACAAGACCCGCCTCTGATGTGGTCTCCTTCTCCTCTTGTCCACCTTTTTGTCCGGGCAGGCTGGCTACTTGATGTTCCCGACACAGGCCAGGCATGCTCCTCTGGGCCCTCATACTGCCTGTTCCCTGGGGCTGGGGCCCTGTTCCCTGCAGTGCTCGCCCCCTATAATAGCTTCCATTCCTTGACCAATGCCCAGAACTGCATATGCCGCATAGGTCTCCCTGCTAGCATCAACGCAGATGCATGAGGCGGTGGGGAGAGGGGGGGGATGCTGCAGGCTATGCCCTTGAACGGGCGTACATTTTACAACGTGGAAATTATAACCCAATAAGAAAGAGCAAATAGATACACAAATAAATATGAAGATACATCCCTCTCCACCCCTTACCCAGCCTTAGGTATTCCTTTAGAGCCCCTATCACCACCTTGACATACTTTGTATTTGTGTTTTACTTCTTCTCCCGTCTTTTCCATCTTTACGTGTTCTTTCCGTCTAGAACGTAGCTCCGTGAAAGTAGGCCTTTGTCTGCTTGGGAAACTACCTTACCCCTATTGTGCACACGTCATAACTGCTCAGTAAAGGTCTTTTTTAACAGATGAGTAAGTGAATACGTCGGTGTGGCTGAGAGTGCGGGAAGGCAGGCACTCTCACGTACCCCTGGGTCAAGTAACCATTTGTATAACCCTTTCGGAGGGCATAGGAGAAAATACACTCAAACTTTAAATGTGTATATTCTTCCCCCGAGTCCACTGCCCGGACCCTATGCCGCAGATCTACTCGTATGTGAGTATACGGACCCAGGTATAAAAGTTCGCGGGCGACTCACGCCATCAGATGCTGGTGAGGCAGGTGGAGCAGCCGGAGCTTCCGTGTATTGTGAGTGGGGGCGTGAAACCGGAAAAACGTGCGGAGTGGTTCTTTACAAAAGGAAAGCCGTCTCTCGCCTGAGACTGAGCGGTTCTACTCCTAGATGCTCAATGGAGAAAAGGTAGATTGCGTGTCCGCAAAAGGTCTGTCCAACATAATTCATAGTTACTTATAGTGTCCAAGCCCTGGAAACAGGAGCCCGTCAAGACGGAAAGTGCAGTAGGCAACTGTGGTGCGCCCATCCCACGGAACGCTAAGCAGCGAGAAAGGGCTACCGGTTCACGCAAAATCACGGCTAAATCTCAAAATCACGATTCTCAGAAAAGGCAGCACAAAGCAGGATGTGCTTTAGGGCTCCAGGAGGCAAACATAATCTTAGAGTAGAAAAGAATCAGGACAAGCGACGCCGCAGGAGAGGCTGTAGGGGGAGGGGTTGGCCGGAAAGGGGCACGACGGAACGTTCTGGGGGTGATGGGAACACTGTATACGTAGAAAGAATTTTGGTTACACGACGATATGTATTCGCCAAAACCCAGGGAATTCGTGTATGTACATTTTGCCTGGGAAGAAGAAAAACCATAAACACATCTCAAGCTCCAGTTAATGACATGCACAGAGAAGTATTTAGGGCGAGTGTGCTGATGTCCCAGATTTACCTTCACACGTGGCAAAAGCAACTATGAGTGGATAGATGGACAGAAGGACGACCAGACGAGTAGATTACTGATCGCGCAAGTACAATAAAATGTTAATTGTGAAGCTTATGGACTTATGGGAAACCATAAAAACAAATAATATATGCATGATGGGAATCCCAGAGGGAGGAGAGAAAGACAAATGGGCAGGAAATACATTTACAACAATAATGGCTGAAAACTTCCCAAATGAGAGACCCGGACATCTGGATTCATGAGGCTCAAAGGACCCCAAATAGGTTGAATCTGAAAAGGGCTACGGAGAGATGCGTTATAATTAAGTTGTCAAAAGTCAAAGATAAGGAGGGTGCCTGGGTGGCTCAATGGGAAGAGCATGTGACGCTTGAAACTGTGCAGGCCACGAGACAGAGGGATGATATAGTCAAAACGTTGAAAGAATACGACACCCAGCAAGGCTGATTTCCAGAAATGAAGGAGAGAGAAAGCGTTCCCAAACAAAAGCTAAGGGGGTTCGTCACCAGTAGAGCCACCTTACAAGAAATACTACAGGGCATCACGCTCTTCCAGCAGAAGGAAGAAGATGCTGACTAATATGATAAAAACATTAATATATTGATAAAATCCACTGGTCATGGTAAACATACAGTCAAGGTCAGATGTTGTAATGGCGGTACATAAATCACTTACAACTCTAAGAGTTAAAAAAACAAACATAAAAAATCCAACCATGAATACAGTAATCTGTTTATGTAAACAATATTTAAAAATATGTGAATTGTAGCACCAATCACCTAAAATGTGAGACAGAGAGAGAGAAGTAAAAGTATTGTTTATAGAAGCTATTGAAATTAAGTTGTTATCAGCGTAAAAGAGGTTGTTACAAACAGAAAATATTTTATGTAAGCCTTACTACCCGCAGAGGGAAAATCTGTAGTGGATACACTACCAGGAATAGTAAAGGAGTCAAAGCTACCGGTGAAAAGTCATCCAGCCACAAAAGAAGGCAGCAAGAGAGGAAGCAAGCAACAGAGAGTCCACGGAACAGTCAGAAAACAATGAACAAAATGGCAACAGGAAGTCCTGACCTCTCAAGAATTACTTGAGACCTCTCAAGAATCACCTTTTGTAAAAGGTAAAAGCATTCTCCACTCAAAAGATGTCGAATGGCTACATGGATTAAAAAAAAGTTTTTCAAAGATCCAACAATAGTCTGCCTAAAAGAGACCTACTCTAGCTTTAGAGACCAGACCAAGAGTGAAGGAATAGAAAAAGATATTTCAAGCAAACACTGACTGAAAGAAAGACGGGAAGATATATTTATATCACACAAAGTAGGCTTTAAGCTAAAAATGATCAAAGAAGACAAAGAAGGTTATTCTATAATGATAAAGGGGTCAATCCATTAAGAAGATATAACAATTGTAAACATTTATGCACCCAACAACGTCAGAGCAGTTAAACACATAAAGCAAATACTAACATAACTAAAAGGAGAGATAAACAGCAATACGATATTGATGGCTGACTTCAATAAGCCACTCTCAAAAATGGATAGGTCACCTAGACAGAGAATCGGTAAGGGAGCAGCATATTTGAACAAGACTATAGACCAAATGGACCTAACAGACAACATAGAACATTCCATCTAATAGTGGCAGAACATATGTTCTTCTCAAGGGCACATGGAACATTTGTTAGGATATCCTAACAAGGATAGACCATATGTTAGGCCACAAAACAAATCTTAGCAAACTTAAGATTGAAATCATACAAAAGAAAATATTCAAATGGCCAACGGGTACATGAAAAGGTGCTTCACATTACTCATCGTCAGAGAAACACAAATCAAAACCATAATGAGGCATCCCTTCACACCCGTTAGAAGGCTCATCTCAGGAAGACAAGAGACACAAGTGCCCGAGAGCATGCGGAGAAAAGGGCACATTTGTGCACTGTAGGAAGATGGTAGGGAGGCCCCCGCAAAGTTAAAAACAGAATTACCCAGGGGCGCCTGGGTGGCTCGGTCGGTTAAGCGTCCGACTTCGGCTCAGGTCATGATCTCACGGTCCGTGAGTTCGAGCCCCGTGTCGGGCTCTGTGCCGACAGCTCAGAGCCTGGAGCCTGTTTCAGATTCTGTGTCTCCCTCTCTCTCTGCTCCTCCTGTTCATGCTCTGTCTCTCTCTGTCTCAAAAATAAATAAACGTTAAAAAAATAAAAAAATAAAAAAAAAACAGAACTACCCTACAATCCAGCAATCCCACTTCTGGAGATGTAGAAAGAGATAGATGATAGAGATGGGGGTAAAGATAGGAAATTAAATCAGTATCTTTTTTAATTTTTTAAAAAATGTTTTATTTCGTTTTTGAGAAAAAGAGCACAAGCTGGGGAGGGGAAGAGAGAACGGAGGACAGAGGATCCGAAGGGGGCTCTGCACTGACAGGCCCACAGCAGCAAGCCCAATGTGGGGCTCGAACTCACGAACTGTGAGATCATGACCTGAGCCAAAGTCAGACACTCAACTGACTGAGCCACACAGGCACCCCAATATCCTTTTTTAAGGTTTTTTTTAAGAGGGAGAGGGAGAGGAAGAGAGAGAAAGAGAGAGAGAGAGAGAGAGAGAGAGAACCCCAAGCAGGCTCCACACTCACACTCAGCTCAGAGCCTAATGAGGGGCTCCATCCCATGACCCTGGGACACTCACCAATCATTTTAGGTGATTGATGCTCAATGGACTGAGCCACCCAGGTGCCCCTAAATCAGTATCTTGAAGAGATACCTGCCCTCCCACGTTCACTGCAGCAGTATTTACAACAGCCTAGACAGAGAAACAACCCAAGTGTCCACCAACAGATGGCTGGATAAAGAAAGTGTGAGATATATATATATATTACTCAGCAAGGAAGAAAAAGAAAGAAAGAAAGAAAGAAAAGAAGGAAGGAATCCTGCCATTTGCAACAACACGGTTGACACTCGAAGCCATTATGTAAGTGAAATAAGTCAGAGAGAGACAGATAAGTACTGTGTGATCCCACTTATATGTGGAGTCTTTAAATAACAAAAACAAAAACAAAAAACCCCGAATCCATAGAAACAGACAATAAGTGGTTACCAGGGGCAAGAGGTGCAGGACTGGGGAAAGCGGTGAAGGTGGTCGAAAGGTACGGATTTCCAGACATAAGATAAATCAGCTGTGGGAACGGAGCGCACAGCATGGCCACTGCAGCTGACATACCGTATCGCATATTTGAAAGTTGCCGAGAGTAGGTCCTCCTGGGGTGATCGTTTCACGACACATACACACATCAGACGATTATGTTGTACACTTTACATCGAGACGATGTTACATATTGATTATATCCCAATAAAAGCAGGCAAAGTGAGAAGGGGAAAAACAAGAACGTTAGTGGCGGAGTCCGGGTGGTGGGCAGACACACGTTCACTGTGACGTTTTCGCAACTCGGCCGCGCAAGTGAAAAGTTTCGCGATGCAAGGTTGTCTGCATGGGTGCTGCCTGAGGCAGCTCTCTGGAACGGTCAGCTCAAGCGGGAAATGCAGTGGCTCTGGAGTAAGAGTGGGCAGCCGTTCGAAAGGATGAGGAAGGTCCGCGTGTGCCGACGTGCAAAGGCGCCCGACACGTGCCGGCGAAGGTGCCGGATGTGAAACACGAGCCGGTTTCCAAAGCAAACAAGCTAACCCCAAAGCCGTAAATGCAGCTTGGAGGCTTCGGGTCCGACTCCACCGCATAGTAAGCCTGCTCCGGCTAACTGGGGCGCCAAGCCTCAGTCGGCCTCCCAGGGGAACGCATCGGGGCGGCCGAGCACCTGCTCCCGGGCTTGGGTCACAGGGTTGGTCCCGCTAAGTGGTCAGCAGTGGCTGCCAGGCCTCTGAATGGTTGATACGGTCACTTCTGGAGCAGACGACTCTCAGGTGTGGGGCTGCTATTTTGAGCAGGGGTGTGCCTGGTGGCCCGTGCAAATCCCACCAGGTTCACCTGCCCACAAAGCCACCCACGCCTCCCCCTCCCCCTGTGAGCACCCCATCCTGGCAAAGAGAGACACCTGGTGAGGAGAGCCCCCTACCTGGGGCTTGGCTTCCTGGTTTAGCCTGGGCACGTGTCCTTCTCCGCACGGCTGCCAAGATCTTACCTACCTATTTTTTTCTTTATTTATTTTGAGAGAGAGAGAGCAGGGAGGGCCAGAGAGAGAGGGAGAGAGAGAATCCCAAGCAGGCTCCACACTATCAGGGCAGAGCCCAGCTCGGAGCTCAGACCCAGGTGCTGTGAGATCATGACCTGAGCCAAAGAGTCAGACACTTAACTGGCTGAGCCACCCAGGCGTCCCAGATCTCACTTACTTTCTGATGGCAAAAACGGTCAGTCCAACGGTGGTGTTTTCGAATTGTGCGTCCAGAATGGCAGAGTCAAAGACCCCGTCCCAGATGACAGGAGCAAACCAGGGGGTCATGACCAGCACATCTGCCCTCCTAGAGGGAACAGGTCACAGTGCGTTAGAGCAGGGCATGGAAAGGTGGGCCAGGGAAGGAAGGACCAAAGGTCCACAGTCCGCGAGCAGCGCAGTTAGACGCAGCCGGGATTCCAGACTCCCAATCCAGTGCTCTCTGCCTCACAAGCTCCGCCCCTGAGCCCTGACCCTGCCATTCCCTCACTGCCCCGCGTGGAGTGTCTCCTGAGCACTGCCGAGTACTGGGTCCCACAGGACACTCCTTCTGGGAGGCCCCCAGCCCCATTTCCGAGAAGGAGCTGCATCTCAGTGAGAGCAATAGCCAAGCCCTTTCCCAGCAATAGGGACTTGGCCGTAAGAAACATATATTCAGTCTTTGACCCCAGATCCTGACACGGGGCTCCTAAACCCCTTGGAACTTCCTGGGTGATAGGGACACCTTCTGTTTTAATGAGGTGACCCGGGGCGGGCTCCTGGATGGCTCGGGATGGGGACTGGCCACCGGAAAGACCACGCCGTGGTCAGAAGCGTGACACTGCAGCCCCAGCCCCCATCCTCCCGGCAGGTGCGTGTGTGAGGGAGCCTCCACCAGATCCTGACGACGGGGTCCGAGAGGGCACGGAGGCTCCCTGGCCTCCCCACGTCGCCCCCTGGGGACCTGTGCCCCTGGCTGCTCCCGCGCCCTTGGTGATACGCCGAGACTCTAGAGTAGACTGTCTTCTTGGGTTCTGGAGCCACTCTAGAAAGTCATGGAGCCCGAGGAGGGGCCGGTGGGAGCCCTGAGCTACAGCCGGTCCGTCAAAAGCACAGGTGACAACCTAGAACTTGCGGCTGGCACGTGGGGGGCGGGGGGCGGCTGTGGGAGTGAGCCCCCGCCGTGGGGGCTGCTGACGGGGGGGAGCGGCGACATCGTTCCCTGTGGGAAACCTACCTGTTTGCTGGGAGTAGGGGGTAACACGAGTTTTCTTCAGGGACAAAGCTAGGCCTCCAGCCCCCTCCCATCTCGAGGGCTTCCCCTCCCCCCAGTGTCGCCCCACAGAACGTTCTCTGTCCCTTCTCCACCCTAGCCCGCACGGACGCCTCTCTCCTCTCCTCCCATCCTGTCTCACGAGTGCCCGTTCACTCGTGGCTTCTCGGGACACGGCTCCAGGACCCACGAGAACAGGCTCACGCCAGCCCGTCCCTCCACATGGGCTGTGTCCAACAGAGATTTGCAATTTAAAATTGTCCTAGTAAGCACACACAGGTAAAAGTGACCAGGTGAGGGGCGCCTGGGTGGCTCAGTCGGTTGAGCGTCCAACTTCAGCTCAGGTCATGATCTCATGGTTTGTGAGTTCGAGCCCCGCGTCAGGCTCTGTGCTGATGGCTCAGAGCCTGGATCCTGCTTCTGATCCTGTGTCTCCCTCTGCCCCTCCCCCACTCATGCTCTGTCTCAGAAATGAACAAAAAAAAAAGTGACCAGGTAAAGTTACAATTAATCTGGTGTATGTTGTTTAACCCGCAACGTCCAAAACACCATCCTTTCAATGCGTGATCGGTTTTTAAAATGAGAGACTTCGTATTTTTGAGATATTTTAAATGGAGTGCTTCGGACCTGGTGTGTGTGTGTGTGTGTGTGTGTGTGTGTGTGTGTGTGTGTGTGTCCTCCCCAGGGACAGCCCTCTCATTCCAGGGAGGTCATGTGTCAGGTTGTCACGGCCTCCGGGTGGCTCTAAGGACTCAAGGAGGCGTGGGTACTGGTGTCAGAAAAGACAGTGAGCACTCGCAGCTCTCCCGGCAGGGAGGTCGCCCGGCCTGGGCTCGGAACCCGACCGCGCCCTCGCCGGTCGCACAGCCTCAGGCAAGTACCTTCACTTCTCTGGGCCTCAGTTTCCCTGCTTGTAAAGCGAGGGCTGACCAGCGTGGCCTCAGGGCGACCTTCCTGTCTGAGGCCACAGGGACCGGCTGCCAGCGCCATCTGGGGCAGAACAGCCAGGCGGTGCGGGCTGAGGAGGCCGGGCGCCTGCACCGGGGGAACCCAGCCCGGACCTGTCCTGCGTCCCCAGGAAGAGATGAGAGAGGGTTCCGTGCCTTCTGTGGACACCCATGCTCCCCAGGCCCGGGAGTTGGAGGCGCCTTCCCTGGCACCCTCGCCCGGGACCAGACCCATTGGCAATGAGCCCAGCCCCCTCTCACGGCAAGAGAAGGAAAAGAAAAGGCTAGGACAGGTGGCAGTGAGGGCGAGGAGAACTCGAGGCGGGCCGGTGGCCACGGCAGGGATGTGCTAACTTACGCAGGCTGCAGGAGCTGGGCCTTGGGGTAAACCATCCTGCAGAGAAGACACGCGTCAGGGAGGAGGACGGTCGCATCCAGAAGCGTCTCGGAGCCAGGCAGTCTACGCCCACAGCTGCAAGGTGCCGTCCTCCCCGCCTAGATGGCCAGCTGTGCCAGGAGCACCACAGGACTGCCAGCCTGCCCGCCCGCCCTCCTGCCCTCCTGCCTTCCTTCCTTCCTCCTTCCTTCTTTCCTCTCTCCTGCTCCCCCTCCTTCCCTCCTTCCTTCCTCTTGTCCACTAGTCACCTGTCCACTCACTAGACAGACAGCGGTCAAGCGTGCCCACCCAGCCCTGGGGACGCCACATGCTTCCCAGTGATAAACCGATGAGGCTAAAAGCCAAGCAGAGGAAAGGGGGTCACCCCTCAAGGTCTCTGGTAACTGCCAAGGCTCTAGACTCCCCACATCTCCTCCCTCCCTCTCCCTCCCTCCCTCTCTCTCTCTCTCTCTCTCTCCCTGTGTTGTAAGTCCTAACGTGGGTCTACCCCACAACTACGAAGGCCCACCCCCACCCCATCCAGCCCCCATGCCGCGCCCACCTCCATGCCCTCCCCGGGCCACATCATCCTCAGGTGTTAGCTGAGCTGAGGGCTGAGAAGCCGGGGCCGAGCGTGCCACGGGCATGACACTGAGCAGCCCCACGGCCGGAGGTCAAGTGGAAACCCCCCGTGACTCCCATCATCTAACGTCTCCTCCTGTTCTCCTGTGCCCCCATCACCCTCCTCTCCCCCGGGAATCAGGCCTTGGACTGGGTGGGGGTGAGGAAGGGGATGGGGAGGCACATGTCGACTTGCTCGGAAAGAGGCACAGAAACACCCGAAGAGGTGGTCCCCGTACCTGGGGACTTCGGGGACTCTGCAGGTGTCCGGAGGGCAGTCCCTTTCGCTGAGGGAGGGAAACAGAGAGCGCTCAGCCCGGGGCCGGGTCCTGGGGGAAGCGCTCCCGTGCCGGCGGGCAGGTCTCCTCCAGGGCCGGCCACGTCACGGCCCCTGAGGAGAAAGTTCCCGTGTGATGCCGAGCCTGGGCCGGGGGAGCGGAGCGGGGGTCTGAAGCAGGGCCGAGAAACCCTGGACACGCTGACCGTGTCTGGGAGCATGGTGCACGGCTTCACCCGCAGGGCGTGACCGCGGCCTCGGGAGAAACTGCCGCCCCAACACACACACACGCCTGGGAAGGAGGAGCAGAGACCAGGAGGCAGGAGCCGTGGCTGCCCCTGTGGGTCCTGGAATCCCCAGGAGAGCTCCGGCAAGGCCCCCCTCACCCTGTCAGCCCCGGGAGCCCCGCTCCCCGCCCCTCACCTGCACTGCTTTGTCTCCAGCAGCATCCCCTGCGGGACCACACGGAGGCCATCCTGGCTGAGGGAGGAAAGGCTCCATGGACTCACTTCGTGAAAAGTAGCGATTGCCAACAAAGAGCCGTGCCCTCGAGAGGGGGGCGCCCCAGGCCAGCATTAGGTGCGCATCCCCCCTCCCCACCGACCCCTGGGGACCCCCGCCAGGCCTGGGGGTGGGGGGAGGGGAGACAGGCTCCTGGATGGAGTTCAGTGGGGCCGACGAAGGCCAGTGTTTGTGAGGGAGGAGGAAGGAGCGGAAGTCACTACCTCGATGGCAGGCTCTCCTGTTGGCCCTGCAGGGGACGGCCCTCCGTGCTGCTGGAGAGAAAAGTGACACCAGCTGAGCCCACCATCCACCTGGCCATCCGACCAGCACGTGTGGGTCCCCCAAGCTGGACGGAGAGAGAACTGGGGTCGGGCCACGCCCTGGGGGCTCGTGACGCGTCCCGGTTGGGAGCTGTCACCTTATCTGTTCACAGGTCGCCAGAGAGGCCAGCTCTGGAAGGAATGGGCTCTGAGAGGACACTGAGCCTCGACCTGTCTGGGCCCTGACGGGGTCAGAGGGCCCCCACCCCCGCTCGGCCCCGTCGAAGCGGCTGAAGGGACCCCGGAACCCATACCAGGCGCTATCCCTCCCAGAATCCCGGCCTTGCCGCACAGCCCGCTGGGCAGTGCGTGAACTCTGTAAACGTGTTCTCTCCAGCGCAAGCTAGAACTTTCTCTGCCTTGTCCTTTGTCAAGGTTTGAGAAAACACGCTGGAGGGAGGGACTCGGGAGTCACACTGGGAACCGAGGGTCTCCGGTTAGAAGTACCTCCAATTCAGTACATATGTATATTTCTATTTCTGCTCTAGATCTTTCCAGAAGGAACCGCCCTGAATCCAAAGACGCCGCCATTACCTTCGAGACTCTTCTATCTGCCTCCGTCCGGGAATCAGCCTGAAGACATTGCTGGGGGACAAACAAGAGTGTGAAACTGAGTCTTCGCCGGGCGGGAGGACCGACAGGATGGGGGTTCGAGGCTGAGACTTTAACACACACATTCTCACCCTTTTGGCCTCTGGCTCCTGAGAAAATGGACGTGGGGCCCGACCAGAGCCCTTCTGGCCCCATCCCCACTCCTGCTGGTCATCTGGACCATTGTGACGCAATCCCATCACCACAGTAACCAACAGCAGGGCCGAGGACCGCGGCATCCCGTTCACCTGAGGAGTCGTTTCTAGATGCAATTCCAGGCCCCTGCACAGTGCTGAGCACTTCGGAGGCGTGTGTATGTAGAAAGCTCTCTTTCTAACAAGCGCCCCAGGTGACCTGCGGACACTCTCAAGTCTGGAGTCATGCCTCCTTTCTGTGTTCCTTTCTGCTTATTTCTCTCTCTCTCTCTCTTTTATTTTTCTTTAGAGATAGAGAGAGTGCATGAGTCGGGGGGGGGGGGGAGAGAGACAGAGAGAGACACAGAGAGAGAGAATCCCAAGCAGGATCCACGCTCAGTGTGGAGCCTGATCCCACAACCCCCGCCCGGCTCATGACCTGAGCTAAAACGAAGAGTCAGACACTCAATCCACTGAGCCACCCAGGCGCCCCCCCTCTTCTATTTTCTTTTTTGTTTTGTTTTGTTTTGTTTTGTGAGAGAGAGAGAGAGAGAGAGACCGATGTCAGCCTGCATCCAAATCACCTAGGGGGCCTGTTAAAACACAGAAGGGAGCCGGGGGCGCCTGGGTGGCTCAGTCGCTTAAGCACCGACTCTTGATTTCTACTCAGGTCATGATCTCACGATTCGCGAGTTCGAGCCCCACGGTGGGCTCTGTGCTGACAGTGTGGAGCCTGCTTGAGATTCTCTCTCTCCTTTGCTGCCCCTCCTCTCTCTCTCAAAATAAATAAATATTTTAGAAGGAAGCTTAATGTAATAATCAGGTGAATCTTTTGGGTACTAAACATTTACCAGTCTAAAAAAATTAAAAAGGAATCCAAGGTGTGTCGAAATGAGGGAGAAAAGAAGAAAAAACAAGATCTAAACACGGGATAATGCAGAGGAAGGAGGCGCTGGATGAATAACCCAAAAGAACCATGGCATCTCGATGGAGAAAAGAGGCCAGACCCCAGACCCCAGACCCCAGACCCCTTGGGCTGCCACCCTGGGAACCTTGCTGTAACACACGTCGTGAACTTCAGTGAGTCCGAGCGGGGTGAGGGGCTTCAGAACTGGGACCCAGCGGGGAGCGGCAGGGCACGGGGACAGGTGTCTCCAAAAAGCTGAAGGCATGACGCCGAAGGGGCCACACGCTCTCAGCGCTCCCTGGGGTCCTTACGCTACAAGGAAGAATATTCTCGAGCAGTTCAAGGGCACATTCTAAGAATCAGACATCGGGACAGGCCGCTCGCAGAGGACGGAGTTCTGCTGCCGTATAAAGTTCAGGTGGGGCCTTGATCACCTGCCGGACAGGCTGTGGAGCCAGCTCAGCCCCCTGACCCGCAGCAGGACACAGGCAAGCTCTGAAGTGGACACCAGGCCCCGGGAGGACAGCACAGCAATTCAGGAGGTCCCTGTGCTGGTCTACAACCCCCACGCGGTGGGCAGGGGCCACCTGGACGAGTACAACTGCCCCCACCAGCACTGTTCCATCGGTCGCTTTCCACTGTCGCTGAGACCAGACTGGCCCTTCAAAGCCCTGGCCAGTGTCCACCTCTGGCAGATCAAGGGGTGTCTTCGTCCTGGGAGATCCGGGAAAGCCTGTCCCCACTCTCATGGCAGCCTATCACCTGTGTATTCCCCCTACCAGATCGGACACTGCTCAAGACAAGGAGCTGTCCCATTGACAGTGACATCCTGGTGCGCGCACACACACACACACACACACACACACACACACACACACACACACCAACACCAGGCTCAGTAAACGCCTCTCCAGGGGAATGTGTTGACGTGTCCGACAGAGTGAGGGCGCCGTTTTCCAGAGCACGCGCTGGCTGGACCCGCAGCCCTGAGATGAGATGCTGGCCCCAGGTCGACTCGCCCTCAGGGGCCCGGGAAGTGGGTTTGGAAGGGTTTGCGTCCTGGCCTTGCCACTTCCTACCTTGTAACCCGCGTCTCACCTTAACCTCTGGAGCCTCACCTTCCTCGGGTGTGAAACGGGGACAATAATGCAGATCTTACAGGTTGTTGAGAGAATGTACGAGAATGTCCATCAAGCATTTCGCTCGGTGCCCAGCACAGGATACACATCCAGTAAGTGTGAACTCCTAACAGATTACTTTACGGAAGTCATCAGTGAAAACGCGTACAGCTCTCGAGGTTAACCACTACGTGAAAATGCCTTCCTGTGGTCTCGACTGCACATGTGAACATTCAGTTTCCACCTCAAAGTTGAGGCTAGAGGCAGTTTCACCAGTGCACTGAAAAGGATCCACTAGATTCTTTTTTTTTAAGGGAAGGCAATTTTACTAAGTTGGTTTGGAAACATAAACTTTACTGTTTGTTTTAAACAAATGAAAGGCAGTAAAAAAAAAAAAAAAAAAGGGGGGTTATCTGTTTTCGGTAAATGCATTTAAAGCACAGTGCGAGCTCTACGTAACCGGTGTTTCTAACAGGCTGTAAAACACTGCCTTCGGAAGCCCTCTGCCCCCCACCTCTCCCCAGGGAACCTATAAATGCCGACAACTCATCAGGGAGCAGAGCCGAGCGCTGGCTGGGAGTCTGCGTCCCTGCCAAGTGGTCACCTGATGCAGAAAACACCACCGTGTTCCCTCGGTTTCCTTATCTGCAAAATGACAGCGACCGTGTGGGTAACACCTTCTCCGGGACCACGGCTGTGGGCCAAAACCCTGACCGGTTTCATGAATTAAAGTCAAATTAGCTATACTAAGCCCCAGCCCACCACAGGGACCCCAGGGACGTCCCCAGACTCTCACCTGTAGAAGCCCAGACACGCAGCCAAGAGCAGGAGCCCGCACAGCCAGGAGCTGGCACTCCTTCCCCAGAAGCCTGCAGAGAGGAAGCCTGGGTTATTCCGGGGCCAGTTCACCCGAATCACCTTGTTGGGGCCCACACTGGGCACTGGGCACTGGGCACTGGGCAGGGAGGGGCTTCTGTGGGCTCCAGCTGAAAGCCCTCTCCCTCTTGTGTGCCCTCAGGGAAGGAGGGTTACACCTCTCCTGGAGGCATGACCCACTGAGCCTTGCCCTGCAGCCCCTGGGCACCCGCCCTGGTGCCCCTCCTTGTTGACAAGCCCCCGGGGACGCGGGTCCACTCTTCACACTTCAGAGGCTGGGGCGCACCGCAGCCATTACCCCACAGGCAGAGCGTGAAGGACAAGGCCCAGGAGGGCTGTGACAGACGACGTTGCACCAACCCTCTCACCGAGGGGACCCCGCACCCCACGGGCACCTCGCAGCACAGCTACATACAATAATACATCATGGTGGGAGAGCCCATACAGGGGTGTGGCACCCCGGGAAAGGGGCACGTTGGAAGGAAGCCATACCGCGTGCATCAGTTAAATCTTAGCTGAAGGTGGTGGGTACAGCAGGACCCACCACTGATAAAGAGCCTCCTCCCCCGAGCCACCCACCGCTGGGTTTTACGACGCCCAAGCCCGATGTCCCAGCGGCGAGAACCTCATTGATCACAAATGTGTTGGGGGGTCCCAAGTGCTGGACTGAGAAAACCACCAAACAAACAAAACATGCACATGTACACCTGGGTGCAGCCCAGACACTGTTACCAAAGAGTTTCACTGGGTCTAAGAGGGATACGTCCGTTTCCTCTGGGTGTGAAAATGTGAAAAGCCACATGTATCCAAATGTGCAATCCCAGAGGTGTGTGCAAAAATAAAGAGTAGCTTTTTTGGCCTCGGATTAGGCAAAGTTTTTTTTTTTTTTTTAATGTTTATTTATTTATTCTAAGAGGGGGGAGCACGAGTAGGGGAGGGCAGACAGAGAGGGAGACAGAATCCCAAGTAGGCTCCAGGCTCTGAGCTGTCAGCCCAGAGCCTGACGTGGGGGCTGGAACTCACAAGCTGTGAGATCATGACCTGAGCTGAAGTCGATGCTTAACCGACTGAGCCACCCAGGTGCCCCTAAAGGCACAGTTTAAATATGTGTAGTTATAGGTCAATTATCCTGGAACTGGTTTTAAAAAAAAAAAAAAAAAAAAAAAGCAAGGCACAGTGAGATACCATTTCCCACCACCAGAGGGCAATAACACACCGCGTCTGCCGGCTGCTCTCAAGGCAGGGGGTGTGGGGAGCAGGCAGGTAGGGACATCACCTGAGAAGGTGAAAATTGGTTCTTGGGGATGCAAAAAAAAAAAAAAAAGACAAAAAACCCCACCACCTTAGACATTAATTATTTGTGGCCTTCCAAAGCTTAACTTTACCCGCCAAAATCTTACTCCTTAGTATTTTTCTCTTTAGGGACATTTTTTTGTTTTTAAAGTAGGTCCTATGCCACATGTGGGGCTTGAACTCAAGACCCCGCGATCAAGAGTCACGTGCTCTGCTGACCCAGCCAGCCAGGTGCCCCCTCTCTTTGGAGGCAATTTAAATTCAATTTTATTTCCCTCCTTATACTGCTATAACTAGGGAGGGGTGAGGTTCAGAAACACCACTGTAGGGGGTGGGAAGGGGAGGGAGTCCATGGGAAGGGACATCTGGCAGTGTTTACCCAGAGTCAGACTCACTCAGCATGTGATCGGGCAAACCCACTTCCGGGGATCTCTACCACAGAGACACCTGCCCACGCGTAAAATGACTGTTATTCACGAAGGCTTTGTCTGTAACAGCAGGAGCCTGGAAAGGACCCCAGTGTCCATGGCTAGGGACTGAAGTCCACTTCTGCGTGACCAACAAAGGGCATGCTGTGCAGCTCTGAGAGAGAGTAGGGGCACGCTTAGCACAGGTTTAAAGCAAGGTACGGAACAGCGAAGACAATACTCTACCTTTTGTATGTTGTTCACGCTTCCCTAAAAAACCTAAAAGGCTGCGCGGGGAATGACTAAAAACGGTTACATACAGGGAGCAGGAGGCTGGCAGAGGGGCCGGCAAAGGTCAGGCACCAGTCACACTTCTCCATCACGTCGAGGGATCGTTTTTAGCTTTGAGCCATGCAAGGCTACTGCCCGCTCCAAATAATAAAATTAGATAAACCCATAAACAAACCAGAATAAGACAGAGATGCTGCATTTTCAGTCTTGGAGAGGGTCAGGCCCTTTCTAAGTCTGGCCACAGATTTCTTCTTAATAGCCCTAAATGAAGACAAATAAATATGACCCGGTGAAAATAAAATTTTCACGCACAGTTGAAAAGACAACCATAAACGCAATCAAAGAAACATTTTTTTTTTAAAGTTTGGAACTCATAAACCCCCAAGCCCTTTGATAATAGCTCCTAGGATCTAATAAATAAGAACAACTACTGAATGGGGTTTTTTTTTTAAATTTTTTATCTTTAATCTCTAAACCCAATGTGGGACTCAAATTTACAACCCCCAGATCAAGAGTCGCACGCTCCACGGACTGGACCAAGCCAGCCAGGCGCCCATGAACTGTTTTTTCTTTGGTTTGTTTTAATGTTTATTTATTTTGAGAGAGAGGGGGGGGGGAAGGAGGGGGGGAGGGAGGGAGAGAGAGAGAGAGAGAGAGAGAGAGAGAGAGAGAGAAGGATGGAGGGAGGGAGAGAGAACCCCAAGCAAGCTCTGTGATGTCAGCACAGAGCCCGGAGTGGGGGTCAATCCACGAACGAACATGAGATCATGACCTGAGAGCTCCACCAACCGAGCCAGCCAGGCGCCCTGCCCACCAAGGGCAAAGGGTCTTGGGTGACAACTCAGGCCGCAGGCATTCGACCTCGCTACGGTGACCGCCGCGCAAGAAAGACTGAACTGAAGAGGCCAGATGTGCCCCATCAGGTGCGCCACGGGGCAGTGGCTGGGCTGACCCAGGGGAGCTGGGAGACCCCGCCCCAATCAGAGCAGGGCTTGGGTGAGAGGGATCCTGCACAGCACGGGGAACATATGGTGTGCGTGCGTCATGCATGTTCTCCCTGGACACTCCCTTCCTGGGGCCCTCCCAGTGCTCCCCTGCCCTGGAGAGATTGAATCATCCTGTCTCCGTACCCTCCGTCCCTCCTCCCCTTCTCTCCTCCCCCTCCCCAACCAGCCTTCACCCCAGCCACCCACCGGGACCCCTGCAGCCCTAACCCCGCACCCTCTCCTCCGCCCTCAGTCCACTTGCCCCAGCAGCGTGGCTGAACTCTGCTCCCTCTGGTCTGTCTGCTGGTGACACCCGCCCAGCCACCTCTGTACCTCCTCCTGGGGGGAGGGGGGGCCACAGACACTGGAGGCTCCAGGCGTGGTCCCAGCCTTTCTTCTGCCCCCACCGTGCACCATGGGAGCATGAACTATGACATCTACCCTGCCATCCCCTCCGGTCATTCTCCAGCCTTTACCTTCTGTCGGCCCCTGGACCTGGGGACCTAAGCACTCGTGGACCCTCCCCACTGAAGGCACACCAGCCCTTTCACAGCCAAACAGGACCCTGGGTCCCCGTCACCCAGGCCCCCCGCGGGGCACACTTCCCACGTCACGGCCAGGCACCGGAGCGCACGGACAGATCAGAGGCGTCTTCCCACCCCAACTCGACGCACCAGCACACGTGTCAGTCACACCTTCAGAGTGTGGTCCTGGGTGCGGCTGCTGGGGGCAGAAGGCTCGGCAATTCCTCAAAATGTACACAGAACTGCCGCGTGGTCCGGCAATCCCACTGCTGGGTCTGCACATGCTCATGGCAGCAGTGGTCCCGGAAAGTGGGAGTAACTCGTGTCCAACAACGAATGAAGGAATAAGGGAAGTGCGGTCTGTCCACACCGTGGAATACCACTCAGCTCGTGCCTCCGCGGCCGTGGGATTCCGCTGGCCCCAGGAGCTGTCCTTCCCACCAGCCACCACCCACACGGGGTCTCTGCCCTGGGCATGGAGAGCAGACACACTTTAGAACCAGGGCACAAGTCAAGAGTGGACGCCCAGGGCACCCCTCCCAGCTAGCTGGGGACGGGGTTTCTTGAGGGAGCCCTGCTCCCAGTCTGGCTGCCTCTTATCAACAAAAGAAGGTTGACGACCACACTGTTGTCTCTGCCTTCCTCTTCTGGAAAAACATGTGCCCTCCTGCCCAGGCTGAGCCCTGTCTCCCTAAGGGGCTAAAGAAGCCCCTTCCCACTCTGTCTCCTCCCAGGTGCCCCCAGGGCGCCCCCCCCCCTGCATCCCCCCACCCCAGCCAGGCCCCGTCCCAGGAGGCAGGACGGAATGGAGGGAGGAATCTAGGGCTGTGTCCTGATCTCCCTGGACCTTCCCAGCATCTCTCCAGGGCCGCTTCCTCCTGCTCTCAGGGAAGATGGCTGAGCAGAGACCCGGGGGCCTTCCTAGAGGCCTCCGGGTCACCTACCTTTATCCTCTGGTCAGAGAAGGGGAGACCGCAGGGCCTGCGGTTCGACCCCAGCTGTGGAGGGTACCTAGGAGATCTGGACCCACACAGCCCATTTTCACGTCCCAGCTTTGGGCACATGCTTTGGACTGCCGTTCTGGAACTTTCACTGAGGCCACACTGTGTGCCAGGCTCTTGCAAAGGGCCACAGATGAGAAGGTGAATAAACAATGCCAGGTCCCGGGCGTTAGGAAATGTGCACAAACCAGGATCACGTCCTCTCCATCCTGGTCACCGAGGACAGGCAGCAGGGCACAGGGTGGCCCCGGCGGGAGCTCTGAGCTGGCGGGCCTGCTGTGTGGTTTGCGTCAAAGCCCCCGTGTCGGGGGGAGGCGGGGGGGGGGGGGTGTCCGACGGCTCCCAATGCCCAGAGCTCTGCCTGCCCACGGGGCTAGGGTTTCTCCACCTACACTCAGCCACGGGGGCTGGGCCAGGGACTGCAGTCCTGCTAACAAGCAAGAACCTGAGTTGCTGTGTTGAATTGTTTCCCAGCAGCTGCAGAGATGGCGGGAAGAGAGGGCCGAGGGCCAGACAGAAGCTTCCTTCTCTCGGCCAGACATGCAGAGACCACCCTGTGGGCAAATATGCAGCAGACCCCAGCACCCTGGCCGGGCTTGGGGTGGGGGCTGGGCCAGGAAGGGGCCTTCCTCCTGGCTCTCCAGGCCCCTCCCCTCTCCCTTCTCTCCTTTCCTGTCCTTAAACCCCAGCCTCGTAGTATGACCTTGGGCCAGCTACAGGCAGCATTAGTGATATCAGGGACCCAGCCTGCACCCACAGGAGGTGGCCCTCCCCTCAGCCTATTTCCTCTGTCCCTCCTTTTCTCTGTCTCCTTTGTCCTGGTCCCCCAGCAGGTGAGCCGGCTCCCCTACCCCGAGCACTGGCTATGTCTGAGCTCTGAGCTCCTGAGAGTCTCCTACAGGCTTCACGGCAGAAGGAAATTCCCTCATCGACCGCCTGCTCCAGCCTCTGGGGCCTGGACTAGTAGAGAAAGGAGAGAGCCCAGGAGAGGGCACAGGGACAGGAGGGCTGGGCAGGGAGCTTTTCATGGCAAATCAAGATATCTCCCCCAAGTCTGCCCTCCACACTAAGTGCTCTGGCCACATTCTGCTGCACTTTCCTGGGCGCCAGCATCATCCCTGCCCAAGACTACCCCCACGCCCGCACACATAAGCAAATGCAGCTCCCAGACCCTCCCTGCCCCCACGGCACCCAGCCGCCCCCCCTCCCCGCCGCCGGCCCTCAGCCCGACCCGACCTCTGGCTCCAGGTGGCCGGAAGCCCAGCAGAGATGGGCAGGGCCCCATGTGGGTAACCACTGCCCCATCCCGGAGCCCTTGTTCCTCTCCACTCACCTCTGGGGTCCATGGCTCCTCTGAGGACCCAAGGCCAGGTGGGTAGGAGGTGGAGGGCGCCCTGGCAGCACTGCAAGCACAGCTCAGAACTCAGGCTCAGAGCCAGACCAACCCGGGTAACAAAGTCCGGCTCCTGCCTGGGCCCAACCCCACCTGTCCCTTCTGGGTGGGAGGAACCTGGCAGGGGTGGCCAGCTTCGGTCAGTCCCATGACAAAAACCAGACTTTTCAGCCAGGTGCCCGTGGCCAATTCTCCCAACCTCACCACCGCAGAGGGGCCCAGCTGGCAGTTTCCCTTGATCTCGGGGCCAAGCCCGCCTGCATTACGGCCTCCAAGCCCTGGGAGATCTGGCCCCTGCTCACGTCTCTAGCTCCCACTCCCCCGGCCCTCCCCGAGCTCTCGAGCTCTCGGCCTCTCCTCACCCGTGTCCCATCGTGGGGAGCTGCCCTGCTCCTGGCGCATCGCCGGCCCGAGTTCCACGCAGCCCCGGGGGCTCGGACACTTTCTGGGCCTTACTGTTTTCTCCAGAGGAAAGGCTGCAGAGGTTTCAGACACGCTGGGATAAAGATGGGCTTCGGTGAAAGCCTCCGAGAGGGTGTCACCGGCGTGCAGCGACACCAGGGACACCACTCAGGGATTGAACGCAGCACGCTGCAGAGCGGGGAACAGGCAGAGCACCGCCGTCTCCGTGGCCCCGTCCTCCCGCTCCCGCTCTCCGTGCGGGCTCCCACCCGGCCCAGGGGGAGGGACGAGGGAAGCAGGCAGGGCAGGGTGGAGACACCGTGCCACCACTCCCCACCGCCCGGGCCCCACAGCTCGGCGCCAGCCACCCGGTCGGAAGGGAGGCCCTTGCCTCGAATCGTCCCCAAGGCATGCCCCGGCCTGCATCCGGCCGAGGGCAGGGTTGCAGAGCTGGGCCCACGGGGGCCCCTCGTCAGGGTCACGCAGCGGCAGAAGCTGAACGAGACGTCAGCTGTCACGCCCACCGCGCTCTGCACACAAAACTTAACTCAAAATGGGCCAGTGGCCTAAACAGGAGCTTAAACCACGCAAAGAAAATTGTCTCGCTCTTCACAACACATAAAATAGTATTTTAAAACACTTACAAATCGCATCTGATAAGGGTCTAATAGCCGGAACGTATGGAGGACTCTTACAACTCGACAAAAGACACCTGACTTCAAGACGGACGAGGGGCTCGGCTACACCCGTCTCCAAGGACGACACGCAAACGGCCGGCGGGCGCAAAGGTTCTCCACGCCACTGGCCCTCAAGGAGACGCGAGTCGGAGCCACACCCACTGGAACGGCCAGAGTCAAAAATCGAGAGAACAACACGTGTTGCTAAGGACGGGGGGAACTGGGGCCCCCCACTCCGCAGGCGGGAACGGAAAACGGTGAAGCTGCCGTGGAAAACGGTCTGGCGGCTCCTCCAAAATGTAGCGCGGAGCCACCGCGGACCCCGGCAGTCCCACGCCTCAGGTACACACGCAAAGGGGCCGGAAACAGACACCGTGCCGCGTCCACGTCCACACGCGTTCACGGCAGCGGCTTCACAACAGCCCACCGGCGGCCCATCGACAAGCAGAGCGTGGGCCGGCCGCACAACGGAGCATCACACAGCCGTGAAAAGGCACGGCATCCTGACCGGTGCGAATGGACTAGATGCCCCTGGATCACACACTTTTGTTTTCGACGGGGGGTGGGCAGAGACTGAGGGCAGAGAGAGGGCGACAGGAAGAAGCAGGGCTCCCTCCAGGCGGGGCTCCTGTTCACCTGACGCGGGACTTGAACTCACGAACCCTGAGGTCCTGACCTGAGCCGAAGCCAGACGCTTAGCCGACTGAGCCACCCAGGCGCCCTGAACTGTGCATTTTTAAATGATTTGTTTTGGGGCGCCTGGGTGGCTCAGTCAGTTAAGCGTCTGACTCTTGATCTGTTTGTGGGTTCGAGCCCTGTGTCAGGCTCTGTGCCGACATCATGGAGCCTGCCTGGGATTCTGTCTCTCTCCCCCTCTCTCTGCACCTCCCCAGTGCATATGCACACAGTCAATCTCTCTCTCTCTCTCTCAATAAATAATAAACACGTGAAAAGATAAAATAATTCATTTTACGTTGTATGAACTTCATCCTCATAATTTTAAGAATCGACTGTGTCGTATTTTCTGCCGTTGGCTCACAACAAACAAAGGACACTTTCTGCCCCCGATTCAACCCCAGCTTCCCGGTCTCCCAGTTCCCAGTTCCTGGTTGGGCGGTTCCCCACTTGTGCTGAGCCTGAGAGGGCTGGGCCTCTGATGGGTATGCGGGACCCAGACGTAGGCCTGGGCGACAACAGCGAGGCCTTGGGGGAGCCCAGCCCGAGGTGGGGGCCTGAGGACCGCCGTGTGGCCCCGCAAGGCGGCAAGAACCGCGGTCCAGGCCAGGAGCAGCCGTGGAGCCCATGAAACGTTCCCGACTCCCAATGGGCCGAGGTCGGCAACGCAGACCAGCAGGTGGGGCAGAACTGGGTCCACCAGGAATGAAGGAAGGAGTGTGGCCCATGGCCACCTGGCAGGGAGCCCTCCCTGATGGTTACAAGCACCTCCCTCACCCATCAGTCACAGTACAGTTTGTTTCCTCAAAACTTTCTTCCTGGTACGAGAACCCCTCTCCCGTCTTCGCGTGTCCTGCGGCCACCACTCCCCTGGCCTGGCCGTTAGTCTGGGCCGGTCTGTTCAGCCGCGTCTTTACTCAACAGGCCTTCTTGCCACCCCACCCTCCACCCCCGCCATCAGGAGCTCGCCCACACGCCTCAGGACATGGGCTCCTGCCGCCCACTTGGTGGCTCCCCAGGGTTTGGGGACCAGCCCGCCCCCGGCCCTCTCTCGTCCGTGGCCCTGAGTCTCACCAAACTCTGCCCGACCCCCAGATCTGCCTCGACACCCCTCCTCGGATCGGCCACAACAGCTACCTCTCCAGGCCTCTCCCTCGTGTACTGCTCCCCTGGTGGGGGGGAGGGGGTCTCCCCCAGCACCACGACCCCGTGTGCGGAGCTGTGCCTCAGCCCCCCCCGTAGTGCAGTGGGCGCTGCCCCCTGAAACCCTCCCCACACCACCGGACAGAGCATCCTGTCCCCTCCAGAATACGGGGACCACGGGCAAAGATGAGACATCTTGGCATCGTGCCTCCGACAGGACCCGGTGTAGACTCGTTCACATACTCGGTGATTGTCTGTCACCTGCTGCACGCCCGGACACCAGGGTCTGGAGAGACTGGGGCCCCTCCTCACCAGCACGCTCCGCGGGACCTTAAGTGCTGCCCCTCTGTCACTCTCACTTGAGCTCTGTGGCATTTCACTACCGGTGTTACGCTCAATTAATACAAGTAATTTAGAAGCAGTGTTTTTTCGATTCTCTGAACGGTTTTAAACGGAACTACAACGATTCCATGGAAGTTCTGCACTGATTTTTTTCTGTTTGTTTGTCTACAGCAGGGACAAACTTCTTTGGAAGTTCTCTCCATTTCCTTTATGAAAATCAGTCTGCTTTAACCTTCTACCTCTTCCCAAATCAGCTTTGCCAAATTATATTTCCTAGGAAACGATCTGTTTTGTTCAGATTTTCAAGTCTATTGGCATAGAGTTAGGCAAAGTACCTTTAAAAAAAAAAAATTATTGTGAGAGACAGCGCGTGCACAAGCAGAGAGGGGCAAGAGAGAGGGAGAGAGAGAGAATCCCAAGCAGGCTCCACGCTGTCAGCACAGAGCCTGATGCTGGGCTCAAACTCACACGCTGTGAGATCATGACCCGAGCCAAAATCAAGAGGCAGACGCCTGACTGACTTGAGCCGTCGAGGTGCTCCCTGATCACGGCCTTTCAAGTCTCTCCTCTACCCTTGCCTGCTTCCCCTTTTTCATTTCTCATTTTGCATTTTTTCTTCTTGTTCCTCTTTTCCTTCTTCCTAATAGTTGACAGTAATGATGTCTGACTCGGATTTCCTTTTATCCGTATCGAGTCACTTTGTCTCCGTTATTGTTGATCAGGGTATCTAATTTACTTATTCGTATTTCTTCTTGTTTCTTCCTCTAAGTAATTACATCAGCTCATTTCTCTCAGCACTGCGCCAGCTGCAGCCTGCCATGCGGATGCCCCCGTCCCCTGGCTTTCTTCCCAGGAGTCGAGAGATTTTTAAGAAATTATTGGGAGGGTAGCAACTTTTTACTGTATGATTACTACTGGCTATAATTTGAGGTTAATAATGTTGCCTGCAGTGCTTTATTTTATGAAGATTTATTTTACAGCGAATTAATGTTCGTGGACATCTGTCATTGTGACCGTCCCTAGAGTCTTTGAAAAGTTGTATTTTCCACTCTCAGTACACACACCAGACCTGAATGGGTAATCGTGTTCCTTCAGCGTTCTGTGTCTCCCCTTCATTGTGCAGGTTTTGACATGTCATTAGGTGGACAGATACTCGCACTGACTGTATCTTTGTGGAGAACGTGCTTGTTGTCATAAGAGGTCCTTTTCTCTCACCCAGGGCTCGTGTCCCTGAAGTCAGCGGCGACAAGAACCGCCAGCACGTGACCCGGGCCTTCTCTTTCTTTGCATTCACGCAATTCCTTGCAAACCTTTTGTCAGTGAGCCGATCTGCATCACATCTTTGTAAAGTGTATTTCTTATCCATATCACGGACTTCGGGCTCGCTTTGTGGTCCGAGTGGAAACTCTGCCCCTTTGGTAAGGGAGCTGGGGCGATGTTTACTCTTGGTCCCGTGAAGTTCTTTGAATTTGTTTTGCTCTTTATAGCTTTGAAAGACCTTTCACTTTGGTTGGCTTCCTTTGATGTGTTTTTTCGATACTTTGGGATTTCTCTTTGCGCCTTCTTAACGCTTTGTCCCGTTTCATTTCCTTGTCTTTTATTATGCTTCTTGGTGTGTGAAATTTTAGGAGTGTTTACTCTTCGTATGCTCCTTCTATTTTTATTTCCATGAGGACTTATTTTACTTCCACTTTTTCTCCGAGCTTGTCTGATGTTTGAAGTCACCTCTATGTGCAGCATGGGGCTTGAACCCACACCCCGAGGTCAGGAGTCGCACACGCCACCGACTAAGCCAGCCGGGTCCCCTTTCATCGTTTTCAATCCTTCTGCTGACTCACCATCTCCTCCGTAAGGTCATTTTTCTACTTTGGGCATTCTTTCATTTCAGACAGGGGACTGCTTTTTTTCTTTGTTTTCTTGTATCGTGTGATACTATTACAGACCTCACACTAATTCCCATTTTGAAACGCATTTAAGAACAGGGATCTTCCTGGGGCGCCCGGGGGGGCTCAGTCGGTTAAGCTTCCGACTCCAGCTCTGGTCATGATCTCACGGTTTGTGGGTTCGAGCCCCACGTCGGGCTCTGTGCTGACAGCTCAGAGCCTGGAGCCCGTTTCGGCTTCTCTCTGTGTCTCCCCCTCTCTCTGCCCCTCCCCTGCTCGTGCTCCCTCTCTCTCAAAAATACATATTAAAAAAATTTATTTTTAACAACCCAAAAAACAAAACTTCCTGGCTCTTCCCCCGGACACCAGGTGGGCTGCGTTTCTGTCCCCACTGGAAGTTATGTGCAGCCACGTGATGTGACCAGCGGAGTGTGAGAACACGTGGCACTTCCAGACAAAAGCTTTCGGATCCAATGTTTGGTCGGCCTGTTTTCTCAACCGATAACCTTTACCGTCAAGAGCGGTTTCAACTTCACAGCAAAACTGCCAGGAGCCAGCGTCCTCATCCCCAAGGCCACCTCGCCGCCTGGTATCTAGACCTATAAGCAGAGTCGCACCCCAACAGGCTCCAAGCACCCAGTTACGAGGCCAAAGTAGGAAGGTTCAATTCACTAAATGGACAGAAACATCTGCTGTTTTGTACTGGAGAAAATCCAGAGGAACGTCTCGGAACATCTGGGCAGTGCTTGGCCAGGAAGGAGGGCTGCTGTAGCCGTGCACCGAAGAAAACCTTCCCAGACACTTGGACTGAGCAGCCATGTCGGGCTGCCTCGGCCAGTGAAACAGCAGCAGCAGCAGCAAACTACACATAGCTTTTATTTCTATTTTATCAGATATAGTTATTAAAGAGTTCAAAGTATGAATGAGGAAACAAAGGACCTACTGGTGGTTCTGTGAAAACACCCAGGAGTGCGTGCAGCTCTGGAGTGCCAGGAAGTTCCAGCCGATTTTGTATCTGTCCTCTGGGGGATCAAGGCTCCAAACTCAAGCTATCACGTTCCAGAGCCTGGAGACCAGAACATTGCTGACGTTTCGGCAACCGTCTCGTTCACCCCGCAGGACTCACAGAGCGCTCTCTAGAAACAACTCCCCGGGATGTAATCTCAGATTGGCTTCCATTTGGAATCAAGAGTCCACAGGCTAGCTAGGGAACTAGGAAGGATTCAGTGACTTCCTCTGTTGCTCGGCCAAAACCTGGAGTCCCCTGAAGCGCACACTAAGGTAAGTGAGGCTTCTGGAAATTCCCTGGAATAAGAGGAAGGTCAGACGCCCCAGTGGAGACGTAGGCTTGCTGGAAGGGCCTTACTGACCCTGTTACCTGCTCATCTGCCCAACAGGTTGTCTTGGAAGGATCCAAGAGGCACACCTTTGCCACGTGCGAGTTCAGGCATCTTGGAGAAGTAGCACACGGCAGCTCTTCTCCGAAGCTGGAGTGCTGGGACGAAACCAGAACTGAGCTCAGGGCCGACGCAGGCGTCAGGACCCGACCGCAGGGAACACACAGCACTTTTCTTTCCACAGGCCACGTACGCAAGGCTCCCACGACTGGTGCAGTGAACTGGATGAGCTGACCCACCAGGGTCTAGAAACAGCTCTCTCTGCACGCCCCACCCCCACCAGATCTGATGAACGGAAGCCTCACTTAGAGCTGCCTGACTGGTCCCAGCCACTCACCGAATTTCTCAATGTCCATCAGCTCAAGTCCTAGGGCCCCTGGACACGAGGGAAGGCAGGCTGTGCTCCTTCCCAGACTCACCCAAAGGGCCAGGGGAGAAAGGGGACTCGTGCTGAGCTTAAAAATAAAACCACCAGGGGCACCTGGGTGGCTCAGTCCGTTAGGCAGCCACTTCGGTTCAGGTCACGATCCCACGGTTCGTGGGTTTGAGCCCAGCGTCAGGCTGTGTGCTGACAACTCAGAGCCTGGAGCCTGCTTTGGATTCTGTGTCTCCCTCTTCCCTCTGCCCCTCCCCTGCTCACACAGTCTCAAAAATAAACATTAAAAATAATAATAACACAATTACCAGTGACCTTACCAGCAAAACGTGTTTATTTAGGAATAGAGAACTGCAACCCGGGACACGCAAACTAGGGCAAAACCACAGGCAAATCCAACAAAGGGGGGATTATTTTACGAGGAGGATGCTGGGAAGGGCTGTCCTGACCCAGAGACTCACAGCGCAGGGCGAGGGCCGTTCCCCACTGGCCGGGTCGCTGGGTGTCTCACAGGAGGTGCAGCGTCCTTCCCTGTTGAGCCTGTGACCACGACCCTTTCCTGTCGAGGACGCTTCTGCTGGGTCGGTGACACTTCCTCCCACGATGGACGCAAGGCAGCACAGTGCACGAGTGCTCCTCCCTCCGGCCTCCCGACTCCATTTCGGTGAGCTTTCTCCCTTTGTTCCTTTTCCCACCGCCATGGCCTTCGGGACAGTTGGAACCACTGTTCCGGGCAGGTGTTCTGCTTGGGGCAACCTTCATCCAATCCCCTCCACCCCGGGAGGGGGAACTTCCGCCATCTGGCTCTGGAAACGCTCCGACGTCAGGCCCTTGAAGATTTCTTCCACCGTGCTGCGCTGTCTTCCCACACTGGAGGCGACGACACCCAACAGGGGTCTATCGGGCCTCCCAGACTCGTCCTGGGAGTTTCCCTTGGCCACGTCCCACTGCCCACTATTGTCCCTGGAGGAGTTGCTGCTGCTGCCACCTGCTGCAGGACACGCTCCCAGCACGGACACCTGGGAGTCGGGCTCCACCTCCCACAACCACCCACAGGTAGACTCGAGAGTGTGTTTTTGAAATTCCAAACGTGAAACTCTGACCACCTCTTGACTTTGACGACGAAACCCTGCCGTGGCCGGACACCACACCCGGTCTGACTCCTTGAAACGAAAACGCCCTTTATAGACCAGATGCTCAGTTCTCATTGCTGCTTCAGAGACGCGCAAAGCGTGTGTTTCCAGACACGCCGTTCTGTGTTGCTAGATCGAGCTCGTGACTCTCCTCCAGACCTTCTACATCCACCAGAGTTCTGCCTAATGTTTCCAGGCCTAGGAAAAGAATCAGAAATCTCCCGCTCTGGGCAGACTCAAGGCTCCGGTCCCGGGGTCGTCAGAGCCGCTCTGCCTGCTGGGAGCACGGAACCCCTCCATCGGGGGGACGGGGGGTGGGGGTGGGGGGGCTGTTCTTTCCTCCTCACGGTGCCGTTCGTTCTCAAGTCAGCTTTGTCCACTTTGTCCACACCAGCCTTTCCGTTACAGTCTGCTGGGTATGTTTTAAGTTTATTGTGAGAGAGAGACAGACAGACAGACAGACACAGACAGCATGAGCAGGGGAGGAAAAGAGAGACAGAATCCAAAGAAGGCTCCACACTGCCAGCGTGGAGCCTCCCTTGGGGCTAGAACTCATGAACCAGGAGACACAACCTGAGCCGAAATCAGGAGTTGGACGCTTAGCTCAGTCATGAGCTACCCAGGTGGCCTTCGGCAGTCTGCTTCTTAAGTGAACCCGAGTCAAAACGATTCCATTAACAGCTTTACCCAAACAGAATCTATGTGCCATGAGCCTCCCCACCCCCCGCCCCGGGGTTCTGCACGTCTGCGCCCCTCCTGCCCCCCTGCAGGTCTGCGTGGAGTCCCGCTGCCGAACTGGGCATCTTTCGTTTCCCTCGCTGAGTCTGAGCTTCGGTTTTTCCTCTGTCTCCCCCTTTCTTTCCAGCCTAATACACACCGTGCAGATCTAGCAGGCACCTTGAGACTTTGAACGTGTGTTCACCTAAGTGCTACCTTTTGTTCCTCCTACAAATAAACCCCAGATAACTCCCTTCTGGCCACACACAGGTCAGCTCGCCCTCGCCCTCACCGGGGACTCCACCTCTGGCTCGGTCTACAGAGATCCCTCCCTTCCAGGCGAGTTCAGCAAGGACACGGGCAGTCCCAAAGGCCATTCCCGCCCTGCTCCTGTAAACTGGGAGAAGAAGGGGCCAGGGAGGTGCCCCCCTGCACCCCCACCCTGCAAACTTCCAGGGAGCTGTCCGGCCTCCCAAGAGAAGGCGAGAACCCGGACCCAGTCACTCCTTACAGGGATCCAAAAGACCGTGGGCCTCCATTCTGGACACCGTTCCTTCCACACGCGAGCTGAGCCCACGGAGCCCGCGTGCCCAGGGGCCCGGACAGCGCCGACCGAGCCCCACCCGGCGTCACCCGCCGCGGCAGCCCAGCCGCCGGTCAGGGACGCGGCCCGGGTCCTCACGCCAGGCCGGCCCGCTCCAGGTCCTGGGGCAGGATGCGGCCCTTCCTGCGAGCCCTGTCCAGACGCCGCTCGGCCCGGGCCGCCTTCTTCTTGCGCAGATTCTGTCGCCGCTTGTCCTGCCGCTGCTGCATTTTCTCGACCACGTGGGCCGTGCGTTTCTCCCACCTGCGCTTCCGCTGCGCCCGCCGCTTCTCCTTGCGCTTCAGGGCCTCCTGCAGCAGGCGCTCGTCGTCCCGGATCCGCACGCCCTCGGCCTTGTACAGCAGGTCGGTCCACCGCATCTTGGTCTCCAGCTCCCGCGCCTTCCCCTCGTCCTGGCCCCGCAGCTCGGCCAGCCGACCCTGCCGCGCCCGCAGGCGCTCCAGCAGCTGCCGGTAGTTCTTCCCCGTCAGCGGCGTCAGGTTCCCCTTCAGCTTCTGCCTCTTCTCCTTCCGGCGCTGGGCCTTGCCGGCCGGCTCCCCCGCGCTCACCTCCACCTTGCGGGCGGCAACCCCCGTGAACTCCAGCTTCGAGGCGCGCCTCTCCCGTGAGCCCCCACGAGCACCCCAGGGGCAGGCACTGCCGCCACCCGCCTCCGCGAACGGGCGGCCTCGGGACACAGGCCACGTGGCCAGCTGGGGGCACAGCCCGGGTCCCCGAGCCTGCACGGCCGCACCTGCCTCTCACCTTATTGAAGAGCAGCCCCAGCTGTGCCTCCTCTCGGGGCGGCTCGCGGGGCGGCTCGCGGGGCGGCTCGACAGCCTCCGTGGCCTTTGCCACCTTCTCCTTCGCCCTCAGTTCCTTCCGCTTCCTCTTCTTGCGGTCCCGCTCCTGCTTCCTCCGGCGTCTTTTCTCCAGGGCCGCGGGAGACGGCTCCGAGGTGCTGCCCTGGAGGAGGAGGAGAGTCAGAGCTCCCTCATGAGGGCCTCCCAATTTCGGGGCCCCCGGTCTGGGATGTGGAATCAGGGCAGGCAAGCGGGTGAGGAAACGCTTGTGCAAGACAAAGCGCTCACTGAGCTCAGTGTTCCCCCGGGAGACAACCTGTCACCCGGAATCCAAGGGACCCCAAAAAGGACACGAGGACCCCCAGGTAAGAACCATGGCTTCCAGTTCCCAGACACGGACGTTGCACCAGGGCCCTTTACAAATAACTCGACATACGTGTGTCCTCCATCGTTTTGCAGACGAGGACAGGCCTAGCCGAGGACACCACCTGGAACTCGGCATCAGATCAGGACGCTCAACGCCCATGCTGACCATGGCGCTGTTCTGCCAGTGACTCACCTAACCTCTGCTCTCACAGATGGCCTTTTCCGTCCGGAGGCCAAAAAGAGAACTCTACCAGACTGACCCAGACCTGCAGGCAGGAAGGCCAGGCCGGAGCTCAGGCTGCCCCTTAGGAACGATCCCCAGGCTTGTCCCAGGGCACTGCACAAAGAAGCTGGGGGACTGTCCCACACAGCAAGAGGCCCAGGGTACGTCCCCAGGGAAAGGGCAGGTGGAGGCTAAGTGGAAAGACTATGTCACTCAGCACAAAAAACCCAGGAGGGTTAGGTCTGGTGCTTCCTGTAGCGGTCACCTCATTGCAGACCCTCACCACCTCACAGAGCTATCGTGACGTTAAGAGGACAAAGCGCTGCCCGGTGTCGTGTCCAACAAAGGCAGCTTCCTTCGACACACTGAGCCTCTCTCCAAGGGCACAGGGAACCCACAGCACAGACTATACAAAGCAGGTTACCGTGGGAACTGAGTCTCCCCAAGATGCCGGAAACTACACCTGATCTCCTGCCAACCAAAACCGCCATGGCCCTGGCAAGACTGCTGCAGGGGTGGGAACAGCGGCTGCCCAGGCTGGCAGAACTGAGGACCAAGCCCACAAAGGGCACCAAGGTACTTTCTCCTCCACGCAGAGCAGGAAAACCACTGCAGAAAACCACACTGCTTCCTACACCCCAGCAGCCTCCCCAACTTACCTGGCCCCGGGCCTCCTGTATTTTCTCACGTAGCCGCTGCCGCAGAACATCCAGGGCAAACAAAGAATCAGACTCTGTGACCTCGACATCTGTGAGGAAAGTGGGAGCTAAGAGAAAACCCCCTGCCTGACCTTCCCGTCCCTCTTCCCAAGGTCCAGCTTCAAAGCCTGAAACCCCACACACTGTCCCACTCCCCAAGTGGCCACTCGTCGACCTGCAGGACAGTTCTAGTAAACACTACTCTCCACTCCCCAAGCTGGACTGGCCCCCAGAACAGAACACCCCCGTGCGGTAAGACAAAAGGCTTCTGATGGGTCAAGACAAACCCATCTCTCATTTCTTCCAATTTCTGCAGGCGGGGCTTCCCCACCTCTCCCAACAGGTCAGCTCTCGTGATGCCACTCTGGACACCTGCAGGCAGTGAGAGCCTCCTCGGGGCAAGGTCCTCAGGGGAACATGACCCTGCCCCTCACCAGACCCCAATGCCAAATGGCCTGGAACCACTATGTATTCCCTGGGATCTGTCCCTTGAAAACCTGCTCTCTAGAAAGTCTCAAAACACCCCAAAAATGTGCGTGACACCGTATTTTCTCATGTCCACAGAGGGCCACGTTTTCACGTGATCTCAGTCAGCCCTGCCCCACATCTCCACCTGCAGGAGATCCTGTGGAGGTGAAGGCCTCTTCCTCCGTGGCTGCTGCTGGGTTTCTGGCCTTGGAAGCTGCTGGAGACTTCTCCCCTAGGGGTTGGGCTTTTGGCTCCACAGCCTTCTCCTCCCTCTCCCAGGATTTCTTCTGCGCTTTCTTCCTCTTCTTTTTTGGGGGCCCAGAAGCTTCTGAGCCTCGAGTTTTGCTGGCTGAAATACAAAATCATAAAGGGCTGCGGTCCTAACCTTTGTGACCCATCCAACCTCCATGAAAGTTTTGCAAAACCTTTGATCCCAGGGTACTGTAGGCGAATCAGGACGGAGCGTGCAGAGACCCCTGTCCTTTTGTAAAGCTCAGAGCCACCCACAGACCTGAGAAAGGAGACTGGCCACAGGTGGTAAAACCCTGCAACACATCCACACTTGACCCAGCAGTCTGCTTATGAGAATCCGTCCCGGTTACGCACCAAGGTTTGACCTCAAAAATGTTCATCACAGGGAAAAACTAGAAAAACCTGAATACTCACCTACAAGGACAAGCTAAGCCACCGGTCACATTACAAAGCACTACCTAGCCGTCAAAAACGAGAACACAGGCTTTTTTTAAAGGATCAAGAAATGTTTTCATTTAAGCTAACAAAAAGAGTAGACCGAGTACGAAATGAGACGTTTTAAAACGCTGAGACACTCACAGAAGAAAAACTAATCTTTTAACGTATAAAGTTACAGCCCAGTGCTAAGAAACCTCAAATTTCCTAACTTCCGGTAATGAGTACGTTTGCTTCGCATAAAGACAAAAGGCCGTTCTCCGTGTAGCTGCCTGTCAGACGCTGATGCTCTCTGCCCCTTCGGGTCCTGGCAGCACTCACAAATGCCAACTTCTGTCTTACCTGCTCGTGTACGGACTTCCCGGTACACCCCACTGGTAGGAGCCGTCCCGTTCCCGCCCTCTCCCTACCTCCCCCATCCCATCGGGTCACCTCCTGCAGGCCCCGCAGGGGCCTCCGGCCCGGTGAGCGGACGCAGCTGGTTCCCTGGCACCCCCGAGCTGATGCCCACAAGCAGGGAAACAGTGACAACTGTACATAACCCTTATGAGTCTTTCCACCGTCTTACGGGCTTGCTTCACGCACCCACGTGTCTCACCCACCCGCAGGCTGCGCGGGGCGGCGCAGGGGCGTACCCCACCCCCAGCCCTCCCAGGCCCGACCCCGGCTGCGCTGTACCGGACTTGCGTTTCTGCGGCTCCGGGCTGGGCTGGGAGCAGATTTTCCTGGCCAGGCCCTGCAGGTAAGCGTCCTTGGCGAGCAGAGAGGCCATGGTCGCGGGTTCTGGGACTCTCCCGGGAGACACACGCGCGACACCCTCACCACGCCGCCGGACCGCCCTCGCCGGAAGCCGCGCGTGCGCAGGCGCCGCCAGCCGAGCGCCGAGCCGCCAGCGCGCGGTGCTCGACTAGCCAGGCCTGGCTCCGCCGGAAGAGACGCGCGGGGCGGGGCGCAAAGCATTGTGGGTCCTGGGCTTCCGTGGCCCCCGGCCTCTTCCCTCGGGCGGGGATGGCGACGGTGCTGTGACTTTCCGGCCGCCGCGCCCCCCCCCCCCCGCCGGCACGGTGCCGCGTACACAGTGGGCGCTCAATACCCGGGGGCGACGGGACTGATCGGCCGTGGTTCAGCCCTCTGGGGACCCAGATCCGAAGCGGGACCCGGCGAGAGCGGGTCCGCTCCGAAAGCACCGCGCGCCCAGCAGGTGCCGGGCGGGCTGCGAGGGCGGGAGATGCCAGCGCTGAGAAGACACGCAGCGGCGTCCTCGGCGGGTCTGCGTGTGTGTGGCCACCGGGAACACGTAAGGCAAGCGCAGGATGAGTCGGGTAACGGGGAGTGCCAAGGAGAAAGGTCCGGGAGGAAGGGATGTGAGGTGTCGGGAGGGAGGATGCTGGGGCGCTCGAGGAAGACCCACTGGAGTCTTTGCTCTGGACAGGGCAACCACAGGCTAAGATTTAGGACAAGGCTTATCCCTTAACTCACGAGGGAAGGGAGGGGAGTGTTCAGCCTGAGGTCGGAGACCACCGCACCCCTGTTCCACAATTCATGGCAGTGACAGGCTTTGTCCCAACACCCAGCCCTTTAGGGGCTGCCTTGGGGTGAGTAGGGGAGGCCTTATTCCTCAAGGGAGGGAGGGGGCAGGGACTTGGATTTATAAACTACAATTTCAAAAGCTATTTGAAAAGGTTTCTGACGAAGCAGTAAGAATGTAACTTTCTGCCCGGGATCTCTGCTGTGAGGTGACGTTTTGAGGAGAGGATGGCTTCGTTGTACCCCACGGTAGATTTCCAGGACACTCACTGAGCCATAAACGTGTCCTTCCTGGCACCGTCCGTTTCCACCATCAAAGCCAGAGGCGCAGAGGAACAGGGATGTGCGAAGGGAGGGGGATGATGTGTCCTCTTCCAGTCCACACCACCAGTCTGGGGTTCTCCGTCCCGTGTGACCCATCTCCAGGGGGGTCTTTGAGGCTTTGCTGAGGTCCTGTCTGGGCGGGAGGTGGTTGATGGCAGCAGCGTTGCCAAAGGGCCGGGAGAAGAGTTGAGTTCTGAGTGCAAATCTTGACTCATGGGCCTTATTCATCTGTGAGTTTTCTGGAGGGTGTGACCAGCAGATCCTACCTCCTCCCTGAACACCTACTCTCCTCCTTGGGTCTCATTTCTTTTTTCTGTTAACTCTTACTGTGCAGTGACTCCCTTCTCGGTGCTGCTGACTCCCCTGAACTCCAGGCCCACATTTGGACACGAGACACATCGTCGTGGGTATGTACACAACAGGGGTCCTGGCCTCCCCCGACCCCGCCTCCCCTCGCTGCCTGCCTTCTGCCTCAGCTAAGGCCACTCCATGCTTCCAGGCACAGAAGTCAGACCTTGAAGCCACCCTGCCTCCTCATTCCCTACATCCGGTCCTTGAGTGAATTCTGTTGGCTCTCCCTTCAAAGTATCTCCGGAACTGTGTTTGACTTGTTCCAGACTGCCACCCTGATCCTGTTCTAGATTTCAAAAGGCTGTAAGAAATAGTAACTAACTGCAACGCAAAATGAAAATAGATGTAAAAAGATGTCTCGAGGGACTCCTGTGTGGCTCAGTCGGTGAAGCGGCCGACTTCGGCTCATGTCATGATCTTGCAGCTTGTGAGTTCGAGCGCAGAGCCCATTTTGGATCCTCTGTCTAACCCTCCCCACTTGCTCTTTCAGAAATAAACATTCAAGGGGCGCCTGGGTGGCGCAGTCGGTTAAGCGTCCGACTTCAGCTCAGGTCACCATCTCGCGGTCCGTGAGTTCGAGCCCCGCGTCAGGCTCTGGGCTGATGGCTCGGAGCCTGGAGCCTGTTTCCGATTCTGTGTCTCCCTCTCTCTCTGCCCCTCCCCCGTTCATGCTCTATCTCTCTCTGTCCCAAAAATAAATAAAAAACATTGAAAAAAAAAAATTAAAAAAGAAATAAACATTCAAAAATAAACATTTAGAGAACAACTGGGGATGTTAGAATGTGTCACGAGGCACATCTGGGTGGCTCAGTCAGGTTAAGCGTCCGACTCCGTTTTGGCTGAGGTCATGATCTCACAGTTCTGGAGATTGAGCCCCATGTCAGGCTCTGCGCTGACAGCGCAGAGCCTGCTGGGGATTTTCTGTCTCTCCTCTCTTCCCCTCCCTCACTCTCTCGGAATAAACATTAAAAACAGAAAAAAAAAAAAGTGTCATGATACTAGATGATATTATGGGATAATTGTTCACATGGGCCTGATGCTGGCGTTGGGCCGTGGAGAGTTGCTTTTCCTAGAGAGGCAAGCTGACAGGCATTTAGGGGTGAGGTGGCGTGAGGTCTGCGGCTGACGTTTACGTGGCTTTTATGGATGAGAGAGCAAGCAGAGGTGCAGGAAGTGAATCCAGAAAAGCACCCAGGTGGGTGTTCTTTATGCGACCTTTATAACTTTGCCAGGGGTGTGAATGTTCTTGGAATAAAATGCCTGGGACACAGAGGCAGGAAGGACTGAGGACTGACCAGGCTCGAGTGACACGGAGGCCACAGGGGACCTTAACACCCGTAGCTCGGCCGGGGTCGTGGAGACGAAGCCGGCCTGAAGCAGACTTGACAGAGACCTGGAAACAAAGAGCCCGTTTCTCCAGTGAGGTCTGCTGCCGGGGGCGTGGGCTAGAGAGGAGGAGGTGGTGGGGAGCTGCCTTGCTCTGGGGGGGGGGGGGGGGGGGGGGGAGAAACCACTTCGCTTTCCATTTCCAATGGGGACGGTGGCCTCAGCCCAGGAGAACAAGACACTGATGGTGCAGAGAGCCTGTTGCTCCGGTGTCATGACACTGAAGACAGTCGAAACCCCCGTCAGGTTTGGTCCACTCCGTCGGCCTTTTCCCCACACGTGCTCCATTGGTTGCAGTCCTTTTTTCTTCGTCAGTGTCAGATACAAGTTATTTCTGCAACGAGGGTATTTCAGGAAGAGATCATCACCGGTCTCCTCGCTGCGGAGCCTTCCCCAGGCCACCCCCAGAAAACCAGGGCCAGAGCCAGGACTGGGCCCCAGCTCCCACCTGTGTGGCACCCCTGCTTGGCCGTGGGGTCTCTGCGCCCCAACACCATTGGGCTTGTGTCCTTCCCTGTCCCTGAGACTGCACTGTGTGCTGCCACCTCCTCCGTAGACCAACTGCCGTCTCCCTCGCGAGGAGGCACGCTGGCGACAGGGCGTGGGCTCGAAACCCCCTTTCTCGGGGGGGCCTGGCACCCGGCACTGGGCCTAGCATCCCGTCTGGGTTGAGCCCCAATTTCTGCTGCTTCCCTCCCCGGCTCGGTGGCTGCGGACACAACGCTTCAATCCCTTCGAAGCCCGTGGCCGTTCCTCCCCGTAGTGCAGGTAACGCCACACCAACGCCAGGTCCAGCGAGGACGAGATGGGACCGAAGTACAGGCAGCTGGACCTTGTGACGTGCAACGATGCCAGTTTTTCTCTAGTCGCCAAGCGTTACGGACTTTCCAGCTCCCAGGCAGTTCTAGGCGACGGGAATGCAGCCGTTAGCCCCAAACTGACCAAGTCCCCGTTTGCCCAAAGCCCCTGTGGGTGGAAGGCTTACCTGGAGCCCCAGGCTGTCCAGGCAGAGCCCAGCAGCTGTTCTCCCCACAGCCAGCGGGAAACCGGGGGTGATCCCAGACTGGTCCCAGACCATCAAGAAGGAGCCAACCAATGCGAGATGGCAGTGCTGTTTTTATTCAACTGTCTTGTTACAAAACCCACCGGAATGTGTGTGGCAGAGTGAGGAAGGTCCCTTGCTCTCAGCATCCCTCTCCCCACCACAACCCTGCGGGGACGGTCCGCTACCAGGGGCCCTCAGGACAAAGCAGCAGGTGCATCTCTGCACAGGAGACCGGAGAGTGGAGCGTGGACTTGGCCAGTACTGTCCACCGAGTGCCACCCTGTGGCTTGTAGCAGGACATCCTCCGGCCCCACTATTGGCCTGGACACACTGTCTAGGAAACGTCTGCCCAGCAGGCCAGGTGGGCAGTGAACAGAGGTGGCATCTCCGAGGGACGGGCTACCTTGGAAACGGTTGAGGGCAGTATCTTCCCCAACACTCTGGGGGGTGCTGTCCCCGGGCTAAAGGTCCCAAGGAGGCCACACCAGACTTAAGAACCTAGGGTTGCGGGGAGGGGAACCCTGGGAGGCTCAGGCGTGCTCTGTGGGGCCGGGGCCAGTGGCATGGGAGTGGGCAGGGGCTGCAGCCTGCAGGGGGCCAGCGCTGGGCTCCGGGGACGCCAGCACAGGGGCCGAGAGGCCATCAGCAGAGTCTGTGTCGAGGTCCAGCCTCCAGTAAGCTTCGCACAGAGGCAGGTCATTAGCTTCGCAAAGACTTGAGCTTTTCCACCACCAGAAACCCAGGGAGAGACAGGAGCAGGCAGAGGTGGATGGAAGCCGGGGCGGGGCAGGGAGCGAGACAGAAGCAGAGTTAAGAAAACAGACCACACCCCAAATCTGCCTTTCCCCTCCTGTGTGCGGGCCCCTCTTCAGGCAAGCCTGGCTCAGGGTGGGTACGTGCGGCCGCACCTGCTTCGGGGTCCTACGGAGCCTCCTGAAGGGCGGCCTTCCAGGAGCAGCCACCCGTGTGACCTCGACAAGTCCCTCCCAGCTGACCGCCACAAGGCTGAGCGGCCTGCGCTGCCATGTCCCTCCCAGCTTGGCTGCCCTCCTTTTGCAGACCCCGGAAAGCAGCGCCCAGAGCTTGCTGTGGTCCCTCCACACTCACTACACTTCGCGAGGACGCAAAAGCAGAGACCTGGTCTTTTTGGGATCTCCGCTCAGCAGGGATGGCCGGATGAGGTGATCAGAACCAGAGACCCCGGCGCTCCATTCTGTACCCCTGTACCAGCCGTGTGGTCTCCAACAGGCGCCTAAGCCCCCCCGAGCTCAGTCTCCCTGCCTCTAACACGGGGTCTGCGGTGGCGGCAGCCTCCCCGGGCACGGGCACATACGGGTGAGGATGTGGGTGAGCAGCACGGCTCGCTAGGGTTGTCAAAGGGGCGACTAGAGCACCGAGGTCCCCACACCCGTCTAACTGGCTTGCTGCTTCCTCCGGCCCCGCCCCTCACTCCCTCCCCTGCTCCTCCTGCCCTCAGCAGTCTGGGCACAGAGCAGCAGCCCAAGGAGAGTGCAGGGTGATAGGCAGAGAAAGAGCAAGCTGTGAACAGGAAGCAGGTGAGCACGGCCACGGGCATGCAGGGCACGGCAACCCGGGTTGGGAGCTCTAGGGGACTCGACCCCGTGTAGAGGCCCCGCCTTCTGCAGGTGTTTACAGCCGAGAGGAACTCAGCCTCCTGCGGCTCCAAGGATGGCAAGGAACCCCCTGGGTGAACCAGAGACTGACGGGGCAGGACATGGGAAGCCTGCCACTCAGGCCCCTGGGTTCCCTGCAGTCTTGTCAAGTGACTTTGGGCAGGTCCCTCATGGCCACCCCCGGCCCCGGCCCCCAACCCCAACAGGCAGGGCTGAACTGCTGTCCTGTAACCACTTAGTCCACACGCCCGGCCCTCAGGAACATCAGGAAACACACACAGGGACATGAAGGGATCATGCAGTATCCAGTGGGGCTGGGAGCCATGTCCCAGCGTGGTCTGAGACACCCCTACCCCTGTGGACCTACTCAGGACCCCTCTCTGGAGGGTGTTTAAGAGGTATCTGCCACGTATCTGTTGAGCCAATAGATTTCAGGGACCAGAGGTGGCCCCAGAACCCTCTGGAAAAGTCTAGAACCATTCCAGCTAAAGAGAGACACTATGCCTTCTCATAGACACCAAGATGACCAAGACAGTGGGGGCTGGCATGGAGTACAGGGCAGGGAAACCAAGGCCCAGACCGCAGAGAGTGCTGGCCCTGGGCCTCTGTGGCCCCAGCATGGCCTCCGTGGGACAGGAAGGAGCGTTTGAAAGCCAGCACAGGAAGAACAAACCCCACAGGTTTGTGTGGGCAAGGGCATGGGGGGCACAGACTCTGTCTGAACGAGACTTGATTTTTCTGGCCAAGGGGCACAGAGGAGCGAGGCCTCCCAGTTTCCAGCCTCCGTTTTCCTCCATGTGAATCACACAGGGACTCTGAGTTCTCAGGGCCCCTCGAGCTCAGAAGACTCAGGGTTTGGAATTCTAAGTCATGCACGCAGGCTGGGGTGACAGGTCCTGCCCGCTGCCGTATCCCTGTGGCCCAGCATGGGCCTAGCATGTAGCAGGGCTCCGGTCTGTGAACCGGGCCGAGCTGAACAGGAACTCAGTGGGGTCGTACCCCCGGCCCGGCCTTCGAGGCCATCCTCGGTTCGAGTTTTTTCCTCCTTCGCACCCTTCTGTGGACCCTGACGCGCGCCGTGAGGTTTCGGTGACGCCCACGTGGAGCTACATCCCTAGGCAGGCACTAGCGTCCTGCACGTTCTGGGCGTGAACCTGGGCTGCCAGAAGCTCACCCAGCTCCGGCTGGAATGTTTAGATACTGGCTAACAAGCTAAGAGAACCACACAGGCCCAGAGTGAGGCAGCCAGCAGCCCCCCAGGAAATGCTGGCTCCCGCTTGCCCTTCTCGGGCTTGGCCCACCCAACCCCTGAAGTTCTGCGATTTTCATCCTGCTGCCCAGGGCCTGGCAGTCAATATAAATCGTCTGTCCACCAGTGGCTCTGACCACGAGCTCTGCTCTCAAACCCGGGCACGGGGCTGTGCCGCCAAGACCAGGAAGGGCTCGGAAAGACGGGACCTTCTGGACTGCCGGCCGGGCGCGGGCCCACGGGTGTGCTCTGCGCGGGGTCCGGCCCTATCTGTACCTGGACGAGTAATACTCCTCCTCCAGCTCGTACAGGTCGATGGAGATCTCATCCCGCAGGGCGATGAGCTTCCGGTCACACTCTTCCTGCAGGGCTCGCAGCTGCTGGTTGCGCTGGTCGATGGCCTCGTTCACCGATGGGAAGTCGTTGAGGATGAGAAACTGCTTGAGGTCGGACACCAGTTTCATCAGGGACTCGCCGGCTCGGACCTGCGGCCACCAGGAGCAGAGCAGGGGTGGTGAGGAGGCCACGGCGGCCCTGCCTCCGTTTCTTCCTCTGTAACGTGGGACTAGGGCGTGGACCTTCCCAGGGTCATTGTGGGAAGGGAGAGAACTAGAGAGGAGTCCCGGGAGGGCAGGGTCCCTGGCTCCCGCCCTGACTGCAGAAGAGGCTTTCCCCGGGGCTTCCCAGCCCCACGGGGCCGCCAGCTTCCTCTCCAGGCGGTGCTCCACTCCCATCACATGGGTTCCTTGAGCCCCCACTTCACAGAGCCTCAAACCCCAGATAAGACCGCCGCCCTGCCTCGTGCCTGCCCCGCGCTTCCTTGGGGCAGCGTGTGGGCCAGCTGGGCGCGACTCCTCGGGGCTCTCCCCACACATTCTCACCGGTGGGCACACGCTGACGGGAATGTTTGGTCAATGTGCTCGTTCTGTGGCACCGGAAGGGATTAAAACGCACACCTCGTTTCGCTCAGCAATTTACTTCTCCCCCAGTGAATCTCGAGGAGCCTTCTCGTCAGCCAAGGAGGGCCGACCCCTCTCTAAGCACCGCACGGCGCTCGACGTGATGGACGTGGCCCACCGCCTGCCGCCCCTCACACGACTGCCACAGACAGCCCTCCCCTCGAGAGGAGTCTCCTGAGGATCGGTTTGCCCTTCCTCCCCCGCCCCCCACCGGAAAGCCCCCGTGCGGACCGGGCTGTGCCCTCCACCTAGTGACTCACGATGTTGGCAGCTCGCACGTGCATCTCGTAATTGTCCTGCTCGCCCTGAGTGGCCCTCGACACTTGAGTCTCGTCCTCGATCTGGAGGACAAACGAGAAAGCCCAGAATCGGCAGGTGCCCCAGCCCACAGGTGACTGGCCGGCTGCACACACCCACAGTGGCTGCCTCCTGCCTGTCGTCCGCTGTACCTTCTCCGCCGGGCACTGCTGACCTGACCTTGGGCGACGTTCAGCCGCACCCCCTCTCGTCATCTTCTAAGGAGCTAACGGGCACCTTCATTGGGACAGGTGGATGCCTGTGTATGTTGACTGCCTCGCCACGTGCAGGGAGGTCTCGGGCAAGTCTTTTTTGGGGTGTGGAGCCTTGTTCTGTGTGAAACGGGGTCACTGGCTGAGGTGCTCGGTAAACCAACTGCCAAACGAGTAAAGGCACAACGTGGTTCTCTTAAGTGACCATTTACGGAGCATTTCCAGGGTGCCGGGCGCCACGTTAAGCACGTGACCACCGTTAACTTGCGACGTTCTCACCGAAGCCCCGACTGCCATCCCTGGTCTACAGGAGGGCAAAGCTGAGGCAGGGCAGACCCGAGAGTGCACTCAAGGTGTCTCCGACGGTAAACAGAGGCGCCAGGAGTGCTGCTGGCCTGTCACTGCTCCAACCTGTCCATCTGGACGGGGCTTTCACGGGGGGTCTTGCCAGGCAGGGGTCAGGGCACTCTGCAGTGAGGAGCTGGACACCCTGGGTGCAAATCCTGGCTCTGCCAGTTATTAGCAGAACGACCTTGGCAAATCACTGAGTCTCCCGAGCCTTGGTTTCCTTCTCTAAGAATAGAAACAACAGTACTGCCCCGTGGAGGGTTTCCGTGAAGGTTAAACGGAAGGAGACCCAGACGGCCCTGGGAATACAGCGACACACGGTGAACAAACGCTAAACACAGGCCAGCCAGCTTCATCGCCTTCAGAAAGCCTTCGGAGGGTGGCAGCAGTCTCAAAGATCCAGCCCCACCCAGACACTGGCCACGCTACCATCCTGGAGGAGCCTCCTCAACTTTTCTCACTGACCTCACTCACTTGCAACAGCTACCGCATCTGGGCCCCCATCAGGCCCCACAGCAACCATTTTATAAAGTCATCCAATCGCCAGAGGGCTTTAGGTTGCGGGAGAAACCGAGGCACTGAGAAGGCTCGTTCCCGCCCAGACCCACACTGCTCGTAAGTGGCGCCGGACGTCCAACCCTGGCAATCTGACTAGACTCCTCTCCAGCTTCATCTGTCGACCTGCTTGTCATTGCTGACCCCCCCCCCCCCCGTACAGTCCTCCCAAATGTTTTTCCCATGTGGACATAAGCCAGGCCTGTGTGTTCACTGCTGTATCCTCACCACCGGGCACAGAGCACCTGCTCCATGTTCAGTGGGTGCTGCTGAAAGCAGAAATCACTCCCCCCCACCCCATGACCCTTGACCAGAGCAGGCCAGCTACTCAGCTCACCACCATCCCCAGACCCTGCTCCTTCCCTTGGTCCCAGACCCCGGGGCGCCCACCTTGGCAGTCTTGATGATCTCGGTGAAGTTGTCCATGATGGACTTGATGTCGTCCTTGAGCCGCTTGTTGTAAGACTGCAACAGTGTCTCCTTGCTCTGCGGCAGGGCTCTCTGCTGGGCCATAGCGGGGGCCTCAGGCAGTGCAGGGACAGAGATCTGGGGCCACCGGTCGCCACCTGGGAGCCAGAGTCCGGGTGAGCGGAGCCAGCCTCAGCCGCCCACATCCCAGCAGAACTGGGATCTCGGGAGAGGCCCTCTCCGCTAAGCACACCTGTCCCACCATCCGCACACAGGCACAGTGCGGGGACTCGTGTCCCGGCCGCTCAGGGGCGAGGCCCGAGCCTTCCCCGGCCCCTCCGCCGGAGTCCCTCCGACTCTACCGCCACCGCCGCGCCCAAGGCTCCCTCGCTCGGGGTGGGGGTCTGGGGGTAGTCCCGGGCCACCTCCGTCTCCGCGCCAGGAGCCTTGCGCCTGCGCGCCGCCGACCGACGGAACTCGCGGCCTCGGAGCCGCTTAGTGGGGAGGGTCACACCCGAGAAAAGACGGCGACCCCGCTCCGCCGCCCCCACCTGGTCCGCAGAGCCCGGCGCGACGGGCACTCGGTCGGGGTGGAGACGAGCGTGCGTCCCTCCCAGTAAGACCCGGCTCCCTGCCGCCGTCTCCGCTCCGCTCCCGTACAGCTCCGACTCGCCGCGGTAGGCGCGGTAGGCACCGCCCCCGGGCGGAAGCGCGCGAGAGCGGTCCTGTGGCTTTAAATCCGAAATCCCGCGCAGGCGTTAATTCTCGCGATCTCCGAGGTCGCCTACATATTACCCACAATTCTCTTTTTCTGTCTCTCTTCTCCAGCCTTCCAAGATGGTGAGCGATCTGGCGGTTTTCGGTGTTGAGCTGGGTCCGGCTTCTATCCACTGCCATCCTCTTCGGGGCGTGGCCGTGCGGGGATCCCTCCACGGCGTAGCGCTAGGGGAGCCCCGCGGGGCCTGGCGGGGTGGCACCGGGCCGGGTAGAATCCCGGCGGCTGGGTCGGGGAGTGGGAGAGAGGAGGGCCCCGGCGCGGAGCGCAGCGCCGCAATGCGGGGCTCGGAGCGACGGGGCCGAGCTCCTGGGGGCTCCCCCGGCGGCCTTGGGCGAGAGGTTCCGAGTCCACCGCTGCTGTTTGCGGAGGCTGCCGTGTGCCGGGCCCCTAGAGACGGGGCGCGTAGTTCTGGGACGCGGCGGGCGCGGCAGCCCGGGTGGTGCAGGTGATGTGAAGAGTATTTGCCGTCTGAGTGATGGTGAGGACGCTCCTAACCACCAAGATCGCTGATGCACACGGGCCGTCGCCGCCCTCGCCTCTGGGCTGCCTTGGCCGGGGCCTGGGGGGTCAGGCTCTGCTCGTAGGCGGGGGGATCGGGGCGCCTCCAGAGCAGCGCGTGCGGGAGCGCGGGGTTGATCTGGGTGTCGCTTCTCGCCTAGCCGAAAGGGAAGAAGGCCAAGGGGAAGAAGGTGGCCCCGGCCCCTGCTGTTGTGAAGAAGCAGGAGGCCAAGAAGGTGGTCAACCCCCTGTTTGAGAAAAGGCCCAAGAACTTTGGCATCGGTGAGTAAGGAGGGGGGTGGGGGGAGGACGGCAGCGGAAAAGCGGAAGTGTGCTGAGCGGAGCGAGGGTCGTGTTCCTGCCCCGTTGATAGGTTTCAGCGGGTGTGGGGTTCCCCCCTGGCTGGGATGTGGGTACGCCGGCACAGGGTGCGTGGCCTCGTCCCTCCCCCCGAGTGTGTGTCAGCTCCGCTAGGATTCGGCTTGGCCACCAGGAAGGCAGCGCGCACAGGCACGTTGACCGCTGCACTGATGGGCGGACCGCTGGGCTGCTTGTTGGATGAGGGAGCGTCGCCAGTGCCCCGTGATCATAGGTGTTTGTGTGCAGATGATGTAAGAGAATATTTGCTATCCGAGAGATGGTGATGACGCTTTAAACCACCAAGATCGCTGATGCACCTACACCCTCCCAAGTGGCGCTAAACACGAACTTGACCGGGAGTTTGAGCCTCACTTACATCGTTGCCCTTAACTTCTCAGGACAGGACATCCAGCCCAAAAGGGACCTCACGCGCTTTGTCAAGTGGCCCCGCTACATCCGACTGCAGCGGCAAAGGGCTATTCTCTATAAACGTCTCAAAGTGCCTCCTGCGATTAACCAGTTCACCCAGGCCTTGGACCGCCAAACAGGTGAGTTTGTGTAAACCAGCACGGAGACGTTTCCTGGGCAGTTAGGGCTGGATCTGGGGTCTTTAAGGAGTTCTGGGTACTTGCAGGAAACCGGCTTACTAAAATCTAGGTTATCTTGTCTGGTTTCCAGATCGCGAGGGTGGCATAGCTGAAGTGATCTCGTACATAGTCTGAGATTTTTTTTTTTTTTTAAGTTAATTTCTGTTGAGAGCACACACTTGGTGGTACAAGCAGGGGAGGGGCAGAGAGAAGGAGAGACAGAATCCCAAGCAGGCTCCACGCCATCAACGCAGGGCCCTGTTAAGGGCTTGAACTCACAAACTTGGAGATCATGACCTGAGCCAGGATCAGGAGTCTGACACTTGCCTGGGCCACCCAGGCGCCCCGGGGTCTGAGATTTGCACTACGATAGTATTCCGGACAGTGACTTAAAGCATCACGTAGATAGCAAAGATCAGAGCTTGAAACGCGAGGCTAAACTGACCTCATTCTTGCAGCCACTCAGCTGCTCAAGCTGGCCCACAAATACAGGCCGGAGACCAAGCAAGAGAAGAAGCAGAGATTGCTGGCCCGGGCTGAGAAGAAGGCTGCTGGCAAAGGGGATGTCCCCACTAAGAGGCCCCCTGTCCTTCGAGCTGGTGAGTGGGCCCCTCCTTAAAGAGGGTGAGTGGTGGGGTGGGGCAGGCTGTTGGCAGTGATGTATGAATTTCTTCACCTGGAAACACCGTGGAGAGCAGAATCCGAGCTTTTTAACCCTGAGCCACAGCTGGGTGTGTACCATAGTAGAGCTGCTTTTGTGACCTGGGCAGTCCCCGTGAACTGCTCATGCAAACTGTTTGTGCTTCCAGGGGTTAACACCGTCACCACCTTGGTGGAAAACAAGAAGGCTCAGCTGGTGGTGATCGCACACGATGTGGATCCTATCGAGGTGTGTCGGATCGGTTGCTAAACGCTGTTAAAGTTAGATTGGGCCCTCATGTCAGTACTGGGAAGACTGGAAGTAAGCTGGAGTTTGGCTCGAGAGGCCCAAGTAGGCATGTGACTGCTTTCCGTTGAAAACAGTACTGATGAGGGATCCCACGGATAGCCATTGCGATGATGTGGATTTCTCACTGAATTCAACCTTGAAGTGCAAAACATGAGCTTTTTAACCCTGAGCAGTTGCTAAGTTAGCTTCTAAATTACTGCTTTTGACCAATATACGTTCTAAAGCTAATGAATGCGCTTTTCCAGCTGGTTGTCTTCCTGCCTGCCCTGTGTCGTAAGATGGGGGTTCCCTACTGCATCATCAAGGGGAAGGCCAGGCTGGGGCGACTGGTCCACAGGAAGACCTGCACCACTGTCGCCTTCACACAGGTTAACTCGTAAGTATGCAAGGGGCCCCCGAACTCCCAGACGTCAGTAGAGGTCAGGCAGTCCTCTCCCCCGGTACGTTTCATTCACTTCTCGGGATTTTACCTTAAAGACCAAATGTTCTACCTTCAAGCAACACGTTCATCTGAATCTTTGCCGATGATGGTTACGAATTTCTTCACCTGAATAAGCCATGTGGTCATGTTGTGTCTGAGGCAGAGGCCTTGTGTTTGGGGCTATGGAAAGGAAGTTATTCCTGTTTTCTGGAAAGGTAACATGCTGATGACCCCCTTGTCCCTCCCGCCTTTTCAGGGAAGACAAAGGAGCTCTGGCTAAGCTGGTGGAAGCCGTCAGAACCAATTACAACGACAGATACGATGAGGTAAGCAGCAGCTGGGCACAAAATGTTTGGGGTAAGTCAGGCCTGTCTCTGGGGGACTGGCCAGCTCCTCCAGAGCAGTCCTACTGGGCAGAGGACTTGGAGTGGCCAAGGAGAAGACAGCATGAGCTAGCATGGCTCCGAGAGCCTGACAACGACAGCCCACGCCAACAGCCTCTCCTGTCATTGCAGATCCGCCGCCACTGGGGAGGCAACGTCCTGGGTCCCAAGTCGGTGGCTCGCATCGCCAAGCTGGAAAAGGCAAAGGCTAAAGAACTGGCCACCAAACTGGGCTGAGTGGGCACAGGTGACTTTTCTGTATATAAAAGTAAATAAAAGGCTCTTTCTCAGCCCGGGCCCATTGGCATTTGGGGTGGACTGTAATTTTTTGTCGTCTTACGCACGTTTGGGGTGGTGGCAAGGTCCTTATTCGTTGTAGGGTAGAGTTGTGTTAAACCTGCTGTGTAGGTTGTACGTTGATCGTTTGGAAAAAGCAGCCTTAAGACTGCTTGGTCACATACCAGGCCCAAGCCTGGACTGTATGATCATCCAGTTAAAAGTGGCCCAGGTAGAAAGACGGATACGGCACACAGTGTAGCACAGAGATTTATTTATGCCAGTGGTTGCTGATCCCACATGAAAACATCTCCACAAATCAGCCACTTCCTGATAATTTAGGGGAAGGGCTACATCTGCTAATCTCACACACCAGAAGTCCGACGTAGGAATTTCTTAAACCACAGGTATGACGTAGCTGCACAGAGTCCGTACCTTGGGTCAAAAAGATGAACAGTCAGGATTCTGAAGGGGGGGGGGGGGGCTAGAGATCCGGACTCACCCCGTGAGATCGTATCGGGGACTCACCAGGTGATGATGTATTGCATGTGCTCGTTCCTCAGAGTGACTCGGGTTTGCCCTCCAATGGGTCCCCCGGGGACGGTGCTCTCTGCAGAGACAACGGACTCAACCCACAAGAGCTATGCCACCAGCTTCTCAGCACCAGTTTCTCCCTACAGCGGCTTGGCCAGCTGTTTCCTTGGAACCTTGCAGAGCTTTTTAGATTTTTGCGCGGCCAAAAGTTCAGTACATACCTTTCACCTGTAACCAACCCTGGGTTGCCTCTTTGCAGACAGATACTCCCCTTTCTCCCAACGGATACTACGATGTAACTAACAGGAAATAACTAGAAAATTTCCAGGGCTAAAAGGAAGGTAGGACGGGGTATTTACAAAAAAGCTACTCGATCTTCTAGGATGGGCTGATCACAACGTACTGAAGTCGGCATCAATGAAAATGGGGTCTGCGCCTGTGAGCCTGGCCATGGCCTCCAGGTCCCGGTAATGCCAGTGATTTCTTTCTGGATTGTTCTCAGGGACAAAGGGCTTCCTGGTTTCTGTCAGCCTCACCATCCCAACTAGGTCCACTTCTCCCTCGATCTAGAAAGGAGAATGTGAGATTCCTCCTTAATGCCTGTGGTTCCTATACAGCCCTGTTCACAAAAAAAGGAGGGTTCTTGCCCCTTACCTGGCCTTTCTGCCGTGTATCCGGATTCACTTTCTTCCTGGGGACAAACCCTCTATTTACCAGGATGGTGATTCTGAAGTAACAAAGTATGCTCTCAGGTGGAGAAGGATTTTTGGACAAAGGTTAACGCTGGTAGTCTCCGGGAGAACAGGGAGCAGGTGTGCCCCGGGAAGGCCTGCCTTTGTCCAGCCTGTGTCCTGACTGGCAGAACACCAACTCTGAAGACAGATACCCAGGGTCCCTGGGAATCCCTGCCCGCATCCATCTCCGCTTCCTCCCTCGGGCCTCCTCCTGCGACATCCACGCGGTGAATGACCCTCTCCCACAACCAGAGTTCTGACCTGTCTGTCCTACTCACCCCAGCTCTGTGCAGTGGAAGGGGGTGATGACGTAGGCCCCGCTCTCCGGCGAGGAAGAGAGGCGGCCGGCCTCCCGGGCCTCCCGGGCCGGGTCCACCATCGTCCGAGGCATCATGTACAGCTCCTTGGAGTGGTCAAAGTGCCCCCTGACCTTCACTGGCCTGTACTCCAGGTTCTTCAGTTCCATTGGGCTACACAGCAGTGGGGAGAAGTGAGGCCCGACGAGATCGGGCGGGAAGTCAAAGCCCGTGAGGCCTGCGCATCACAAATAGGGCACGGGTTTGCTCCCCTAAACTAGCTCTTGTCCCTCCAGGACAGTGGGTCAAAAGGAGGGGTAGAGACAAGAGAATCACTTAGGATGCTTTTTCAAGATTCTGCTCTCCTGTCAAGACCACATGAGGGGACACCACCCCCACCCACCAGGTAAGAATTACTGCTCCGGGGAGCCCATCAGCACTGTGCCCCCACAGGTACGATGGGCCTGGGAAACCAGGTGAAACCCCAAGTCACAGATCTCTTTCTAAAAATGTCATGCCACCCCCCAACGGTGGTCAGGAAGCTCATTAGAACAACTCATCTCGAGGGCTCCCGTCTGAGGGTCAGGACAGCAAGCGGAAGCGGCCAGGCCCCGCTGCCGACCTTGAGTGAGGCCGGTCCCAGGCGGGCAGCCACACACTCACTCTGCTGGCAGAGGGATGGGCTCAGCCATAACTCTAGACTCGAGCTCTGCTATCAGCTTCAGCTTCCACTTTCGACGCTGGACCTGTGGAAACAGCACACCCAAGCAGGTGGCAATAAGGGCAAAAGCTCAGAGCCCCCATGGGCGCCTGGGTAGCTCAGTCGGTTAACCATCTGACTTCGGCTCAGGTCATGCTCTCCTGTTTCATGGGATTGAGCCCCGTGTCCGACCCTGCTGACAGCTCAAAGCCTGGAGCCTACTTCGAATTCTGTGTTTCCCTCCCTCTCTACCCCTCCCTGCGTGTGCGCGCGCGCTCTCTCTCCCGAAAATAAGCAAACATTAAAAAGAAAGAAAAAAAAAAAAAGCTAGAGCCATCAGCGCTAAAGCTAGTATTTACCTGCCAGGTCCCCAGGCCAAAGGCAGTCACAGGAATGAGAAGCAGGAACCACTGGAGAAAGGAGTCATCCTCCGCTTTGGTGGCAGGTGCTTCAGCTGCAGAACTACCACACCTGCTTGGGCTCCAGGCCAACCCTAGGAAGGTTTCCAACCCTGGCGTGGGGTCAGAAGCCCCCGGCAGATAGACCAGACCTGGAGCAGCCTATTCCTCAAGGAGACACGAGCACTACTGCCCCAGAGTGAACAGACCAGCCTGTGGCCACCGGGCACGCTCCCTGGACGTTCACCGACTGCATAAGCAAGACCTAGGGCCTAGTCCTGCCTTTGCCACCAACCCCGACCCTGGGTAATTCGTGCAACCATCTCATGCCTTTTACACAACAACAGTCTGCCGCGTACTCGTCGCACTAAGATGCACCCGCTATGCAGAGAGGGAAGCGCGATCAACTCGGGAAAGGGGCTCCCAAGAGCACTCCCAACAGCTTCTCTTGTTCCCTGCTCGTGAACTTAAAGATGGAACCACGTACAGGGAAAGTGCAATTCAGCGGTCAGAGCGTGAGCCTCATCAAATGAGGGCACCTCGGGCGTCGCGGACGGTAAAAACGCAGGCCTGGAGCAAGGGTTCTACAGCACCCTTCCTTCTTACGCAGCACGCTATCCTGCCGGACGTGCACGCGCAACCCGCACGCCGCGGCTGTGCTGTCGTCTAGGGCCCCGCCGGGCGTGACTCGGGAGTACGAGAGGGGCCGGCCCGCGGGCCACCTCGGCTGAGAGACACGCCCGCGTTCGGGCGGCAGTTCGAAGCTCCTCTCAGTGCCTGCGGCCGCCCCCCCCCCGCCCCCCCGCTTACAAAGCGGGGCGTCTTTTCCCAGGTGCCCAGGTCACACCCGGACGAGTCCTCACCTGGGCGCAGGGGGACCGCAAGGACGCTCCTCCGGACGGCGCGCGCCGGGGCCTACGGAGACCGAGGGGCTGGCTGAGCCGGCCCAGGCCGGGTCCGGGTCCCCCAGCCCGCCCGACTCGTGCCCGCCCCGCGCCCCGCTCACCGGCGCCGGCCGCGCAGCGCGAAACCCCAGCCACCGCACCGCCGCCGCCGCCGCCGCCATCTCCCCGCCCCGCCGGCGCTTCCGGGACGAGAGGCGTCTGCTTCCGGGGCGCCGCCGAGCCCCGCCCCCGGCCCACGTGGTGCGAGCGGCGCCGGCTTCCAGCTCCGAGGGCGGCCGAGCCATGAGCGAGCCGCCGGCCGAAGTGCTCGCCTTCCTCCGCGAACACCCGAGTCTGCGGCTGGAGCCCGGCGCCGCTAAGGTCCGCGGGGCCGGAGGAGGAGGTGCGGACCTGCTCGGGCGGTCCCCGCACCCCCTGACCCTCTCGCCCGCCCTCCGCCCCGCAGGTGAAATGCGCTCTCACCGGCCACGAGTTGCCCTGCCGTCTGCCCGAACTCCAGGTCTACACCCGCGGCAAGAAGTACCGGCGGCTGGTCAGCGCCTCTCCGGCCTTCGATTACGCGGAGTTCGAGCCGCACATCGTGCCCAGCACCAAGAACCCGTACGTGGGAGCGGGCTTAGGCCGGGTACTGCGGGAGGGGCCCCGAGTGGAGCCGGGTCCCGGCGCTGAGTCTGGCCGCTGCCGCGAGGTGGATTCGGAACCCCGGCCCCTCCCCGCTGGCTGCGCGCTCCTCGAGGGCTTGGCGCCGTCCTTCGTAGGTAGATGTTAGGAGACTGGACATCCGGGTTGCAGGCTAGAGCTCCCCGGTGAGCCCCCTCTCCGTGGTGCGTGTTTGCTTTTCGTAACGCTGAGGCTTGTCACCTAAGGCTCTGAATGCGTTGAGTTCCACGTATTTAAGGAGAACTTTGGTGCAGCTGAACGTGTACGGTTGACAGCACTAGTTGAAGGGAGGGGGCCGGGGGATGCTCCCGTTCATCTAGGACTTTGCCAAGCCAGGTCTTCACGTGCATTCCCGTGGGCCGGAGTGGATGCTGATGACCAGGTGTGTTCCAGGTAAAGGCCGAGAGGTCACGGTCCGTCCGGGTCACTGGTTCTCCACCCCAGTTGCGGGGTGGAATTGTTTTCCAGCCTTTAAGAATCTTGATGCCCAGTCTGCTTCGGAGACTTCTTTGCCAGACTCTGGGAATGATTCCAAGACGCAGCCGTGGTTGGAGAGCCACTGGTCCAGACCCTTGTGAACATCCCTGCCAGCCCACGTTTGCCTGTCCCCTAGGCACCAGCTGTTCTGCAGACTCACCCTGCGGCACATCAACAAGGTCCCCGAGCATGTGCTGAGGCACACCCAGGGCCAGCGGTACCAGAGAGCTCTGCGTGAATGTAAGTAGCCATGGGCGGACGCAGCCTGCCTCGGTTTACAAGTATTTCGGGTGCATGCCTGCTCTTCTCCGGGACCAGTGCCCTCGAAGGCAGAAGTGGTGTCTCAGTCAGCTTTTGGCAGTAGCTGGTGGTGCGCCCGGCCCAGCCCAGGGGAGGGGTGGTGGCGGAGACTGCGGTAAAGCAGGCAGTGGGCCCCGACATAACCGTGAGTGCTGTGGCGGTCGTGTGCCGAGGGCCGCCAGGAGGCCCTGGGGAGGCGGGGTTTCTGGGCTGAGACTTCAGGGACATAGCGAGTAGAGGCAAGAGTGCTCCCGTTAGAGGAAGGATTCCGGCAAGATTAGAGGCAGAAAAACACTTGGTTGTGGGAGGTCCTGAAGGACGGCCGCTGTGACACCACGCAAGATGGGGTCGGGGTCAGCAAGGTAGGTGGGACAAGACCACAGGGGGTCTTGGAGGCCACAAAGGACTGAAGCGGGGACTGGCAGTCACCGTGTGCGTCAGGGTCACTGTGGTGGGGGGTGGGGGGGCGGGAAGGAGTGGAGCAGGGGACCCTTGGCGGCTGTGCAGCCAGCTGAAGGTGACGGTGGCCGGGGCTACAGGTGCCGGCAGGGAAGATGTGGACGGGTTGCAGCTGTTCTGTGGGTAGAATCAGTAGGTGAGGGAGAGGAAGAAGTCGGCTGTGACTCCCGGATTCCTGGCTCGAGAACCGGGGTGCTTACGAGAGTGGCATCGGAGTCACGGGCTTTGTGGGGAAATGAAGCATTCTCTTCAACGTGTGTCAGGGAAGGTGGCTGTTGAAGACGCGGGCCAGTGCTCACGTGACGCACACCACTGACACTAAGTGGCGTTTGCGTCCGCAGAGCCACAGCAGAGGGGACGCGGGGCCAGGCCTGAGCAGGGAAGAGCCCCAGGAGGGGGAGAAGCAGGCAGGGTGGTGTCGGGACGGAGGTGTCGAGGAGGAAACGGTCGACGCTTCTCAGATACTCCTGACGGGAAGGTGGAGACGGAGCCGGCGGGAGCCCCACGGGGAAGCGAGGGCCAGGTGGCGCAGAGCCAGTGGACCCGGGTGTGGGGAGAGAGGCAAGGAGAGGGAGAGGACTCTGGAGGCTGTGTTTCCCCAAGAGGAAATGAGGCCCAGTCTTCGCCCACGGGCAAAAGTGAAGGACCCCTGAAGGGTCCCACGTTGGCACAGAGCCTGGGGGCTGCCGGGTGTGGGTGGGAAGGGAGGGACTGGGTTTGCCCCAGTAGGAGAGTCGTCCTGATGCTGGAGCGTGTGGCTCACGGGACCGGCGGCCGGGGAACCTGGCCGGGGGTCCTGAGAGGGGACTTCAGGTGTGGGGGCCACTGGCCCCGAGGCCGTGCGGGGCCACAGAGCGAGTGGCCGAGATGAGGCAGGAGAGAAGAGCCTGGCGGTGGGGGACATCAGAGGCCGGGGCCCGGTCCCCTCCCCCTCCTCCCTGAGACCGGAGAGCGCCGCCCACGGAGGGCCGCCCTCAACAGCCAGGCTCCTCGGTGCCACCCCGCTCCTCATCGGGGCTTGGTCTGTGTCCGCCATGCCGGGCGTCCGGCCTCCCCAAGGCCTCTGTGCGCGAGACGGTGTGGAGGCCTCGTCGCGGCCCCCCTGCTCCGGGCAGGGTCAGCAGCGGCCACGCTCCCGCTCTCGCCCTCACCCAGGCTGGGGCCTGGCACAGCTCTGCGTCTGCTCACGCCTCGCCCGCGCCCCCACCGGCCTCCGTCCTCTCCTTTCCTGGTAGGAGCTGAGCCAGGGCACCTCCCGCCACCACATTTTGCCCAGCAGACGGGGGGGGGGGGGGGGGCCGGTGGAGCCGGTCTCTGCTCCGGAGGACAGGGGGGCAGACACGGCGTGCCGGCCCGTCTCCCAGATGAAAGGTGTCAGAAGCAGGGCGCGGAGTACGTGGCCGCCTGCCTCCTGCACAGGAGGAGGAGGAGGGAGGACCAGGTGGACGGCGCCGGGCCGCCTCGCCGGGGAGAAGCCTTCTGGGAACCTTCGTCCGGTGAGGACGGCGCAGCTGCGAGTGACAGTGATGACAGCATGACAGACCTGTACCCGCGTGAGTGGGACCGGCCCCCTCGGCCCCGGCTGCGCCCCCTCAGCCCCGCGCAGACGGTGACGCGGACCTAAAACTGCCCATCCCTCTGTCCCTCTCAGCCGAGGTGTTCACCAGAAAGGACCCGGGAGGGACTGAACACGGGGACGGCACTGAGGACTTTCTGACCGAGGGGGAGGACGAGAGGCCAAGGGGCCTGACAGAGACGGGCCCTGGGGGCGGAGAAGAGACGCGAGGGGACCAGGAGCCGGTCCTCAAGCGCCGGAAGGTGAGTGGCAGCTTCCCCTGCCGACGGTTCTCCGTTTCCTTACAAAACCTGTGTAAAGAACCTTTCTGTGGGAGATAAAATGCCAAGCTAACGTTTCGGGAGTAAACTAGAAGCCGAGGCTGCTTTGGCCTGACGGGGCCAGGGGCTGCCGCACGGACGCTGGGCTCTGCAGCCCGTCCGAGGGGACTCCGGGGCGCACGCCGCAGGGGACCCGCGGGAGGGCCTTGTTAGGCCATGGCCAAGGTTCCTTCGCCCTCAGGTCTACGGGAGATCCAGAGCTCGCTGGAGGCTGGGGGCGGGGGGGTGGCATTTCAGGGAAGCCACGGGTGGACAGCTGGCCTGACTCGGGGGCGCCCCTCCGAGAGGACGGGGATGGCTCACTAACCGGAGCTCCGTGTTCGTGTTCCAGAGGCAGTTGGGCTCAGCGAAGAAGTTCAGACGTCACCACCGTAAACCCAAGAGCTTCAGCTCTTTTAAACAGTCAGGTTAATAAACGGCTGCCGGAGAAAAGCACACGTGGAAAGCTTTTCCGAAATCCTTCAGGTCCTCGAGCCCGGGTCCTCTTCAAGCCACCTGCTGTGCGCCCTCTCAGCCGACAGGGTGGGTGTCTCAGGGTCCCCTCCATCCGCTCACAATTGCTGCCCCCGGGGCTGGGGCTGGGAGTCTGTTGCCACTGGCATCAGGGCCACCTTACCCATCCCCAGGAAGCAGCCCCCAGGGACCCCGAGGGAAGCATTCTCTCTGGACGTGGCTTCTCAGCGGGCCTCGGCGAAGCCTAGAGGGTTCGGCTGGCTCGCTGGGCATCCGAGGAGAGGCCTGGTCAGGCCCCACCCCAGCCAGACAACACCAGAGGATCACGCCGCATACAACAAATGCCGTTATTTATTTTGATGTTTCCAAAAATCAAAACGTTTCCAAACACAACTAAGATATAAAATACAGCATAAAATGAGATTTATACCTATTTCCCACATAAAGCCAAAAAATTCTCAGAAATGGTTTTGCCGAAGCCAACTGGTAGATGGTATTTTTCTCTCCTTCCTGCAAAGGCATCTACCCCCGTCCCAGGCACGAGCCCACCGAGGGCCAGGGGAGGCCCGAGCAACCTCCTCCAGCATTGAGGGTGCCCTCTGACCGCACCCCTTGGCCTCCTGGGGTCAGACCGTTCCTGCAAACCAACAGAGGTGTTCGAACTGTCAGAGGTGTCCCGGAGGGACGGACGTGGCTGAGTGTCATCTGATGGGACGGCGGTGCTGTGCTGACGGGAAAGGGGGTGGACCGAGAGGTGGCCCCGAGGCGGACGCACGGAGTCAGAAACCACCCCGTGCAGCAAGCATCCGGGTGGCCAAGTAGAAAAGCCCTCTCCATCTGTTGCTTTTCCAAGGCCGGAGGCGTTTGCAAATGGGCAGGGGTTGGGAACATCTGGGGCTGAGGCGTGGGCACGAGGTGGGGTGTTGAGAGGGGTGCCATCGCTCCCGTCAGGTCTGGCGGGTCCAGGCCGCAGAGCCAAGTAAGGCTCTAGGAGCACTGGGAGGCAAAAGCGGGGCAGCTTCCCCGCCCCACGCTGGCTCTGGTCTGGCTGGTAAATGTGGATCCTGGCTCGGGACTGGCCCCGGCATCCCTAGGGATGCCCTCAGGCTTGCACATCTAGCCACGAACCAGGAAAAAAGAGACCAGCTTCAGGCAGTCCTCGTTCTAGCTTGGTCAGCCTGCCCCCCCCCCCCCCCCCCCCCCCCGCCGAGGGTCTGGGGGAGGACTGGGGGAGGCACAGACGAGTCCAACTCTCCCCTCGTGGCAATCGCTACAGCGTGGACGAGTGGAGAAGAGCCAACAGGCGCGTGCACCCCCAAGAAGAGAAACGCAGTGTAAGGCAATGTTAGAAAACTTTAAATACAGGATTAAGATCCAATCGGTAAGGCATCACAAATCGTAAAAAGTAATTTGGGCTGCATTCAGCGTAGCAAAGACAAATCTGAGCAAGCAACAGCCTTGAGAAAGTGGTAAGTCACGGCTGCGCAGCTTGGGAAAAGTCCCTCCAGCCGAAGGAAAGGCGGGCGGGGCGCTTGGCCAGGTCGGAGCCCACGGGGGCCCACACGAGCCCACAGGAGCCCACAGCGGCAGCCCGGGCTCGGCGTGAAGACCGGGGGTGAGGTAACTGGTCTGAGAGCCCGCTTCGTCGCTGCCCTGCCCCACGAGGCTGCTGCTCCTCCCACGCCCCTCACGGGAGTCAGCGCGCAGGCATGTGGCCAGGCCAGGGTCGGGGCGAGGGTCCCCATAGGCTCCAGGTGCACCTGGGGACTTCTAGCCCCGCCGTTCCCGCCCTGAGCCACTGAGGCTCCCGGGGGGTTACCCTACCCAACGAGCTGCACCAATCGGAGCCGGTTTTGTGCCGAGTGAACGGCAGCCTCGGCGGCCCCTCTGGCACCACTTCGTTCTTTGGGTTTGGGTCCAAATGCCGTTGTTGTCCCTGCGAGCGTTACGATGCGGCACGGGGACAACTCGGAGCCGTGGGCGAGGCTTCCGCCCGGGACGTTGACTGTGTGATGTTGGGCTGGGCCATCCCAAGTCGTTTAGTTTTAGCTAAAAACGTAAACTTAAAAAACAGTAAGAGGGAGACCGCTTTGAAGGATACACAAATGTATCTGCTCACAGTACAGCTTGAAGGCCCCCCACCCACAAAACAGAAACAAAAACGGGAACTGAGGCCACAGCCCAGCAAGCTGCTCGTGGGAAGCCGAGGCCGTGCCTGGGGGAGGGAGGCGCTGTGCCCAGCCAGCCCGCCCCAGTGGTCAGGTACTAGGCTGTGGGTCCAGAGCAGATTTAGCCGCCAAATTTCAGGTGTCTGCAAATAAATTCTCAAAACATCTGTGCCTTTACCAAGGGAGAGAAGGAAAGAGGACACATAAATGCTGGCATTTTTGTCGAATCCACCCCGAACCAGTCCTCGATGGCCGCGGGTCCTAGCCAGGCAGGGAAGGGGTCTGTTACCACTCTTTCTTCTTCTCGTCCATGGAGACACCCCCGGGGCCCAGGGCCACCACAAGGAGCAGGCCTCCGATCACCGACATGGTCTGGAAGAAATCGTACTTCAGGAAGTCATGCATGGGCTTATAGACAGGAATGGTCCAGAAGGCGTTGAAATACACGTTGATGGCAAACAGCCAGACGACAAGAGTCAAAGCAGCCAGCTTGGTTTTAAAACCAATGGCCACTAAAATCATCAGAGCTGTGCCCACGATGTTCTGGAGAATCTGCATAGGTTAGAAGGTAAGAAAAAAAAAAAAAAAAAAAGGTGAGGAAGAAGAGCTATTCCGACTGCCCTTGTCACTGCGGTATGTGTCTAGGTGATGTCACAGAGGGGTGTGCATTCAAGCGAGGAATAAAGAGGGAGGCGCCAGGGGCTTCAGTGAACAGGCTGCAATTTACCAGGACACACTCAGGCCCCGGCCTGCGGGCCCCCAAGCCATCCAGGGAGTCCCCAGTACTTCTTAGGAGCGGGCTCCCCCCTCCCATGGCGCCAGGTGCCCCTCCTGGGAGCTTTTCCCGGCCAGGGCGCCCAGCCCGCTCTAAAGACGGGCTTCGTAAAGCTCCCGGGGACGAGACACCCGGCGTGCACACAGCACGCGATAAAGGTACGAGCAGCGGGCAGCTAAAGAACCAAGGGTCCGCGAAGAGCCTGGGTGGACCGCCTGGAGGCCGGCACACAGGACACCAGGACCTCCAGGGAGGTCAGGGAGAATCTGGACTTCCTTTGTCAGCTCCGGGCCCCTAAGAGCTTGCTGGGTGTTCACTCCTTTTAGTAGGATCCGACGTTTGCCTCCTTTAAGCCGACTCCTTCCAACAGCCCCTGGACTAGGCTCCATGCACAGGCGGGGAAGAGAGGTCGGGGCCCTTTCCGAGGGACGGGAGCCCAGGTCCACGTACGCAGGCAGGAGCGCTCACCGAGAAGAAGCTGGCGTCAAAGTGAAGGAGGGTCATGAACATCAAGACCAGCAGAACCCTGCCTCCGAGCTGCATGTACTGTTTGGGAGAGCTCTCGCGCATGGTGGGGACGCCCGCGAACATGCTCTTCCCTTCGGAACGGGATTCCGCCAGGAGCAGCAACAGGCCTCCTCCCAGGGCCAGATTCCTGAGGACAGAAACGCCAGCTGAGTTGCCGGGGCTCGGCAGGCACTATGCACGCCCGTCAGACCAGGTCGGGAGACCTCGGCGGGAGCACAGGAAGGGAGGGCCCTTAGGTCCCTCTCTCTAAGCCGTGCCGGACCGGCTGGGTGTGAGTCCACAGGACTCCCAGCCGCTCCACGGCTGAAGACAGACGGCTCTGTTCCACCCAACAGTGACATTAACCGGAACACACTCGGAACCCGGCCCGGCCTTGGCCCTGCTGTCGACCAGCTGGGTCCCTGCGAGCAAGTGCTGCCATTCCGGCCCTCCTTCCCTCCCTCACGAACGGGGGGTTGGGAGGGACAGCTTCATTCTCACCTGTGTCCCGGGGTGCGGGTGGGGGGTTGTTGGGGGAGGGAGCCTCTGCCAACACCTCCTACAGACTCCAAGTGCTTGGACCCCAAGAAGTTCACTCCCGACCGCTAGTTACTGAGTCGACAGACATGAAAAGCAAGCTCAGCATGTGGAGCGCACGTACCTCATCAAAAACTTCAAGTCCCACAGGATGCTGTAGGCGATCGTCTGAAGGGAACAGAGGAGAGACAGAAACTTGAGTCTCACGTTTCCAAACGCACTGGGACTTCTTGAGGACAGCAGTAGGCAATCTCTCCCACAGAAGCGTAAACGTAAGGTGCACGGGACAGTTTAGGAGCCCAGGACAGCTCCGAGTTCAACCACAGGCTCAGCATTTCTCGAGCTGTGCTGACCACCCCGGGCCCGCGTTAACGAGCACCGTTCCCTGGGAGCACCCAGCCCGCAAGGTGCCGGCACGGCGCCCGGGAGCTCCGGTCCAGGTGCAGACAGCTCATGTGGCCAGCTGGGCGTTCACGAGGTAAAACGATCAGACAGTGTCCTGGCTGCAGCCAACCCTGTCATTTGTCCCCATCAGAGGAAACTCGGGGAGGTGGCAAAGAGGTGGGCGCCCAGAGCTTGGCACCTTTTCAGGGGCCCCATCCTCTCCAGCTCTCCTGAGCCTGCACTCGGGAAAATCCAGTGTTTTCTCAGGAAAGAAAAGGAGACCCAGGCAGAGACACAAGGGGGTGAAGCCGCATCCTCAGAGACGCCTTTGCGGAAGCTATGCCCCAAGCACGGCAAGGAAGAGAAGAGACCCAGCCCCGCGTACCTGCAGCGCTATGATTCCAAAGAGCCCAAAGCAGGCGTACTGCACGAAGTTCCTGCTCAACACCAGGATGCAGCCGGCTGGAAAGGAGAAGGGCCAGGCTCAGGGGGCCGTGGGCGAGTTCCGGGCGAGGGCCGTCGCCATGGCACCTGGCGCCCTCACCTGAGCCCTGCGCGGTTGCTGGCCCAGCCACGCGCCCCGAGAAAAGAGCCACTCCTGGGAGAATTCATCGTAGACCTGGACCACACACGAGTCAACGGGGCCTTACTTATCGAAGATACCGTTCTAGAAAACAGATCCCTTGCTCCAGAGAATGGGCCGTTTTCCGGAGCAGGCGGTGCAGTGGAAACTGCCGTGGGAGCTACAGGACCGACTGAGAAGCGCAGGCCCCTTTCCGGCCCCAAAATGTACAGGGAGGGGGGCTGCCGCCAGCAGACAGCGGCCGGGGAGCAGAAGATCTGCGGCCCACGTGAATCCAGCCTCCGATTCATCCTTTCCGACACCCTGCGTTTGCCCTGCTCTGGCTCCCCTCCGGCCCACCCAGGTCACCCAGTCTCCCCCGCGTCCCGGTCCAGGCGCTTAGAGCGGGGCCCGGGTCACGGGTCTTCAGTGAGCACAGCACCCACCCGAAGGCCCACAGAACCAACGCCCAGGCCCGGCCCGCCCGCCAGGGAGGGGGAAAGGGCCGGCGACGGCCGGCCCGGGAGCCCCTCGAGTGACCTGCCGTCCCCGCCCACAAGGTAAGCCAACTCACTCAGCTGTCCCAGCAGGTTGAGGAGCACAAAGGCGGAGGCCAGCGCGTAGCCGCAGCCCCACGTCGTGTCGATGTAGTCACGCTGCTCGCCCCACTGGAACCACATGCGGACGCCGTCCTCCAGGAACGTGCTGATCAGGCAGAGGCGCGCCACGTGGGGCAGGTACTGCTTCGTGACCCGGAGGAACTGCGGGCCACAGAAACCCGGCTGAGGGCTGCGGGACCCTCGGGGCCGCTCCCCGCGCTGCCCTGTGTGTCTCTGCGCCCGTCCGTCAGGCTGGGACCCTCAGGGCAACAGCCTCCGCCCTGTCAGCACGGGCGTGTAGGCGCCAACTACGGTCACCCAACGAGGGGCCCACGCAAGGCACACCACGCGGACGCTCGGGTGAGGGCCCTGGCGGATCGGGATCACCCCGATGAGGCCCTGCCGGCTCACCCGCGGTCTCCCCTCCCGTGCGCCCCGGCATCTGCACCGAGTCGTCTTTATCCTAGGCCGACCGGCACCAAAGGGGGGCGCGCGGCACCCCTGGCCTCTACCCACCAGACGTCATCGGCAGCCCCCCTCCAGCCGTGACGGCCAAAAACGCCTCCAGACACTGCCACAGAACCGCGCCCACTCCCTCGAGACCCTCTCGTTTCACAAGTGGGCAGACTGCACCCCACAGGGGAAAGGGGCTCCCTGAGAGCTGCACGGACCCGAGACAGCCCGCTGAGGCTTGGCCTGCCAGTCCCACACGGTCACACACGGCTAAGCCTTGGCCTCCCGACACCCCCAGTGGTGCTCAGACCCACTCTAGATGGAAGAGGGCTGAGCATGCTCTGCAGAGGACAGTCCACTTAGGGGACAGCCAGGGTCCCAGGCCCGGAGGGCCTCACGGTAGACCAACGGTAAGTTCATGTGTCTACGCTTACCCCAAACCTCCGAGCAGCGAGAGAAGAGGCCGGGCTCTGGCAGCCGCGCGCGCACCCCCAGTCCCCCCCAGAGCCCTGGACTGGAGAGGGTGGGGTGGGCAGCGGTGAGCACACACACGGAACTGGTGTGGCCAATGGCTAGAAGGCTCTGGAGTCTTTTACAAAGACATGCTAACAAATGGACGCACGACTGTCTCAACAGCAGTGAAGAGTCCAGTTCGGAAAATCACTGGTGAACAGCAAAGGGAGAGAAAGCACATTTAGAACTTCCTCCTGCTCCGTGCGAAGTGTGCCGTTAACGACGGCGTGGTTATGAAACATATATCGGGTGGAGACACAAATGTCACTCGGGTGCCCTGCAGCCACTTTCTCTTTCCCACCATCCAAGCTAAATGCAAAGGGAAGGAAACCCTACAGCACACGGTAAGGGCAGGCTCTCCGGGAAGTCCGCCCACAGGAGTGACGAGTCAGGCAGCCGAGTCTAAAGGGCACCTGTGGGCCTGGCCCCCGCAAAGGGACAGTCAAATGAACATCACTGCCCCTCTCAGGGCTGGCGAAACCTTACTGGGACCAGCTAAGGTGTGTCTGAAGAGTCTGTTAATTATTGGCGTTTTCGAAAAGTCGCTTTCAAGTCCTAGAAACAGCCGATGCTCTCGGCCGCAAGTAACGAGCCTCTGGCTGTTGAGATCAACCTCCAGTTTGTCGACTTGGGCTCAGTCAGCAGAGAAGCCTCGCCTCCCCTCCCCTCCGCTGGGCCATGGCAGCCGGGCACTCGTGGGAGGGAGGGAGAGCGGGGAGAAAGCCCTTACAAGCCAGGTGTCCTTTCTCTCCAAATCTCCCGAGCTCGACTGAGCCCCAAGGTGGCGATTCTGCACACACCTGCTCAGCCCTTGACCCTCACCGAAGCGGGGGCAGAGGTCACAGGGAGAGACCGACGCCTGGACAATGAACCAGGTGGGTCTAAGGTTCTTTCCAACTTGAATAAGCAGAGGAGAAGAGGGAAGGAGAAAGAACCTTAATGCCCCTACAAATTTTGGAGTCTCTGTAAAGCACACACAGGATGTCTGTCCACTCGGGGTACACACCCCCCCCCGCGTCAGACCGGGAGGTAGAGGGACAGCTGACCACTGGCCCTGCTGCTTCTGCCTCATGGCCCAAATGCTGTCGTGAGCCCCAGCAGGGTCAGCGGTAGAGTCGTTCCCAGTCTAATCCACAGGGACACGACTGGGGCCGCGGCGCAATTCTGGGGGAGGCTGACCCCAAAAGGCAGGGGCAGACAGACATGGGACACGTCCTGACCCGCCTCCAAACTGGAGCTGAAAGCTGCCTGCTGTGCTCACCAGTGAGGAGCAAACAAGCCCGGGCCCTTGGCCTTCACTCTAAGCCTCCTCACCATGAAGCACCCCACTTAACACGCGCTCTGCTCCACAGCCCGGCCCAAGAGACACAGGCAGTGTTTAAGAGCTTCCGTGATGAGTCTGTACGCCTAATTTGAGTGTCTGGGTCAAGAGGATTAAAGAGCAACAGGGAGACTCCTCCCTTCCCCGTGAGACAAGCTGAGGAGACAGACAGCTCTGTGCTTTCGGGGGGCCGGGGGGGGGGGGGAGCCAAAATTCAGGTTATTTCCAAGTTGGATGTGGTTCAGGCTACGGGTCGACTGTGTTCTGCAAGCCAGGCTGCTCCAGAACCTCTCTGAACCAGCCAGCCTCTAATAAGCACCTGTTTGGACTCAACAGGAAAGAAAAAGAACTGTTTCAACACGAGGCCAGACCCAATTTTACTCGGATTCTCCGAATGCGTGCTGGTTACGGCGGTTCAGACTCGGCCACTGAATCCACGTCAGGCGTCTGGGGACCGCATCCTCCTGGCACAGCAGAGAAGAGCCCCTGCAGCAGGCATCCAGGCAGCACGCGGGAGCCCGGGGGCAGTCCCCTGTCCCGTGCTTGTGCAATGGGTCCTGCGGGCCGGGGGCTGGGTGCTGCCCGCTGGGGACACGGAGACCCACGACGGCCACGCCTGGGACAGAATCGTGGAGGGAAAGCCGGAAGCGGGCAGCAAGCAGGGGCGGGCCAGGCCACAGGAGAGGACGGTTAGCCTGCGTGGGGCAGGCTTTTCCCTGGAACCTCCAAGAAGCTCACCGTCAAGCAGGGTGCGGTTCACAAGCGATGACAGGACCTGGGTGACTTATGAAATACGGAAAGTTGGGATTTATTTACGAAGGGCTATGATTTTGATTTTAGAGGGGGTTTAAGAAACCTAACTCTGAGAATACAGTGATCGTGTCACACAGCCACCTGCAGCTCTCACATGACACAGAAAAGCTACTTTCTGTGAGTACTGAGGACAGAAGGGACTTGAAAGCTGTCTGCAGTTCTTGGTTGGGAACTCTGAGGAAGCAAAAAAGGGCATGAGACCATCTGGTCGCAGGGACTGGGGCTGCCCTTCTCAAGGGCCACTTCAAGCCTCCACATCCCAGAAGATTAGAACTTGTGGCCAGACGGCCTCCCTCACATCAGGCTGAGTCAGGGCCAGGGCAAGAGTTCGATGACTCACACATGGGCATTCACCATGACCCCAGAACTCCCCCGGCAGGTCTCCCAGGTGCTGCTGTGTGGGTTCACGCTGCACCTCCAAGTACAGGAACAAGCGTCAACTGGTCCTGGAGATGGCCTGGCTTCCGTACCAGAAATCCACGTGACTAAGAGCCTAACCATAGGAGAGTAGCAACAAATCCCACGGAGGAGAACACAGCTGTGCCTCACTTTCCAGAAGCCTTGCTGACCAGTGCCCCCCGTGTCTCCACCCCTCTCCCCGGAAGAGGCGGGATGGCTCCTCTTAGGGCAAGCAGGAAAGAATGCGTCCTCTTTGCCTTCTCTCCTCACTCCTGATGGCGCAAGGCAGGAAGCCCCGGCAGGGAGGGGGACACAGAGCAGAGGAACAGGAAAATGATGCTCACAACCCATCACTGTTACGAGTGATGTTACCCGATGGCCGTCCACACACGGTTAATCCAGAGCCCTAACACCCGGGCAGCAGGTGTGCCCACTCACGTTCTGTCGGGCCATCCGAGCTACCCAACGCTGGACCAGCGGCCCAGGGGAGCTCCTGCGGGCACAGGCTCCCAGGATGGCTCCATCATGCCAAAAGACAGGTAAAAACCCCAAAGGCCACACGGGACAGCAAGGCCCCGTGCAGCTCATCTGTCACCCTGGTGACAGAGGAGCCGTCAGGCCGAACCCAGTAGGTGCTAATATTCCCATTTACCGGTACAGACGTGCTTGCAATTACGCTCTGCCGAAGGGCAGCGAGCACCGGCTTCAGGACCCAGACGTAATTTTGGATTGCTGAGTTCGTTAGTCTCTGGCCCCTCCTGACCTGGTCTCAGATGGCTTCCGAGTGCCTAGCTCCTGCAGAGGGCATGCTCAGCGTTTTCTCTAGCGCCTGGCCTCTTGGCCGCCAGGGGCAAGGAGCCCGATGCCAGAGATGTAGCTCTGGATGAGCCGGCCAGTCAGAACGAACGGGACAGCTGACCCTGTGCTCTCAACTCTGCGGGCCTCCAGGGGAGGCTGCAGGACAGCCAGGAGGCGAGGAGCCCAGCCTTTGGTACCAAGATGTGGACTCAGAACCTCAGCCTGCCTCACTCCACGCGAGACCGCCCTCTCCACACCTGAAGATAGAGGCCCTGTGGCCAGCCTCACGCGGTCCAGAGGGTAACACAGTACTAAGCGCGGAGGACCTGGCCCAGAGTTAGCGTCTCTTATCATAACTATTGGGGGACACGCAGGCTTTATAGGTCCCACTCCAGCGACCTAGATTTTCTGGTTAACACCTGTCACTTGAGTTTTGCTTTCGTTTTCTGGAGACAGGGTTGGAAAAAATGGGTCTGTCGTATTACTGATCGGTGACGTTGACAATATTGCCCATGCCCTTCAAATGAGATCATTTTCATTTTAAAAGCCTGGACTCCAGCACTTATTATTGGCAGCTTTGTTTGAGTACCGTGTGGATGAATGTTAAAGCGGCACCCCGGCCTGGCCAGATCACTATCCACAGGAAGCCGTCACTTGGGCTCTGCACCCTCTACCCTGCCCACGTCCTCCCGCGCCAAGCCTGCCCGGGCAGAAGACGCTCCTGACTTTGGTTTTGGAGAGCATGAGGGCCACTGCCCTCCTGAGTCACCCACAAAAGGGCGTGGAGGGGTCTTTTGACATCCGCTGCCACCACCAAGGCGGGCCCTGGCCCTGATAAACTGACAGCAGGAGCCCACGCTGCCTGACAAGACACAGCCCTGGGCCACTTTGGGTGTTCGACTGTGATGCAGGCAGGCCCTTTCCCCTCCATTCGTGCCAGAAGAACACCAGGCCTCGGAAGCTCGTAGTATGTGGCACTAGCTTTGAGGTCAGAGTCTGGGGTCCCCCCCGGGGCTGTGCCCCAGGCCAGTCCAGAAGCCCCAGCAGGCCATCTTTCCCACCAGTAACTTAAGTGCAGCCAGACTGTGTGTCTGCCCGAAGGGCCTTTCAGGTTCCAAGATCCTGCTGCTTTGATTTAAACAAAATGCAGGGAGAAAAAGAAGAAAAGATTACATATAGAGATTTTGGGCTTTTTTTTTTTTTCTGTAGGGAAGTTGATCGTTTGATAGTTGGCACCAGCTTGGTTAGAGACATTTTATCTAGATTTGGTTATGAAATGCACTTGCAAAATCAGGGTTCTCCGGACTGAAGAGTGAGTGTGCAGAGCTCTCACGGTCCCCGTGGCTCAAAGGAGCCATCTTCTCAGGGAGTTGCTACTTGGGGAAATGCAATCGGGTCACTAAAACCACTGAGAAATGGACAGGGAAGGCCTACGTGGTTCTTGAGAGCTTTTGATATGAATTGTGTTTATGAAGGATACGATTTTTAAAAGGTCTTTAAACATAAAATCATGACCTTAGCAAAAACTATTTTTTCAAATGGACACGCTTTCCCCAGCCCACCCCTCCCCCCCAAGCTGGTTCTCAAATACCGGCTCACAGGAGAGTGGTGCAATGGAAACCCCGCTACCAGACCACACTACAGACGGCACCCCTCAAGGGGAACAAGGGAAGATCGAGCTCGCCCATGCCGGATCAGAAAACACGCATTTGTGTTTCTGACTCACACAAACGCGTACAAGCCTTCCAATAAACCCAAACTTCAGAGTCTCGTTACTCAATACCACCCCCATAAAAGTAAAAAACGTAACCTCACTACTTTTAAGTCAGGCAAAAACCACAAACCCGTTAAGTGCACAAGGGAAAGAAATGGCCAGTGGGCCAGACATGGCTCTGCCTGCAGGGATAAGGCTGCTCATCTGTAGACCTAAGGGGACACTTTCACAGGTAAAAGGTACTAAATAATCAAAGCTCGATGAAAATCGCCAGGAAGCTCCGTCCTTTCCCCTTTCTAGGATCTGATTCTGTCCATCTGGTCTGTGTCAACTGCCTGTTTCAAGAGCTTCCCCGGTGCTCAGAATGCCACCTGTACACTCGGGGAAGAAAAAAAAAAAAAAAAACCCAGGAAGATAGGCTTCCCCTCCTCCCAGGTTTGTGTACTGATAGATACCCATTCAATTCAGTCCCAGGGCAGAGTCCAAACAGGGAGGGAAAATGCTGGGAGGGTCAAAGGGACCCCATGAGTCCAACACATCTGGGAAATAGTAACAGAAGAAAGTGCGGTTGCTTTCCGTAGTTGGGGTACATACCAGGGCGCCCCCTTTCCTCTGGGAGGACCCCCAGGCCTCCTTTCTGACCGACCCCCCGTTCAGGATCACAGCTCCCCACCCCGCCCCCTAAGAGTGCCAGTGAAAGGAGAAGCGTGCAAGGACCACCCCAACAGTTCGAGACGGAGAGAACGCTCCCCAGTAGCCAGACTCGGCCCAAACCCGCAGCGCCCCCCAGCCCCCAGGCCTCGGGCTCCCTTCTCGGGACCGGGCAAGGCAGCCCCTCACATCCCTCACCTCCTGGGGCCGGCCAGGCTGGGGGAGGGGGGGGGCGGGGGGGAGGGGGGCGGCTCACCGACCTGGGTGCCGAAGCACGGGCCCGAGAACCCACCCGGAGCCCTGGCGGGGAGGCGGCGACAAGGGCAGGCCGGGTTTCGGGGAGCCCCGGGTCGGGAAGGCGACGAGCCCCGGAGAGGAATGCCCCGGTTGGGGGAGGGGGCGCGATTCTCCGGCGGGCTCGGGAGGGGTGAGGACGCGGCGCAGACCCAGGGGCGGCCCTCGGGGGCCGGAGGCCCGACTCCGGGAGCGCAGAGGGCTCGGGGCCGAGGCCCGGAGGGGGAGTCGGAGGGGACGCGCGGGAGGGGCCTCGGGGCCGGGGCAGGAGGCCCGGCCGGGCCGCAGGCCGCACCTGGTCGGCGAAGTCCTCGGCCGTGCCCATCAGGTCGTTCTGGCCCATGGCGGCGACGGGAGGCTCGGCTCGCTCGCTCCCTCGCTCGCTCGGCGCTCGGCCCGTCGGCGCCCGCGCCCGCTGCGGCCTCCACAGGAAGTGCCCGGCGGCCGGCCTCGCTCCTCGTCCGCGGCTCCAGCGGCTGCCACGTAGGCCAAGCCTTAAAGGGGCCGCGCCGGCGGGCCCGCCCCGGCCGCGCCTTAAAGGGGCCGCGCGCCGCCCGCCGCCGCCCCGTCCGCCGCGCTCGAGGCTCCGCCCGCCGCGTTCTGGCGCCGGCAGCCCCGCCCACCGCGCTGGGGCCTCGCCCGCCGCGCCCTGGCCCCGGCGGCCCCGCCCGGCCCCGCCCGCCGCGCTCTCAGGCCCCGCCCGCCACGTTCTCAGGCCCCGCCCGCCGAGCGCTCTCAGGCCACCCCGCTGGAGGGGCGAGTCGGAGCTCCCCCCTCCCCGCCCCCGCCCGCGCGTGCACCGTTCAGGCAGGCGCACCTGGGGCTGAGGAGGCGCCCTCGGGGCGGGGGAAGGGGCGCTCTCCCGGGCGCGCTCTCTACTGAGCATGCTCAGTCGAGGGTCCGCGCGTGGGCGCCGGCTAGGGGCGCACCCCCAGCGCCGTGCCAAGGGAGAGGACGCGGGGAGTCTCCCCTGGGGACACTATGGAGAAGTACCAGGTGCCAAGTTGTTCCCTGGTGGGGAGGCCGGGGCGACGAGAACCCGCCGGTTTGGGGCGAGCCAGGGACCTCAACGACCTCCTGCAACCCCCACCCAGCCCCCTACCGGTTTACCGGTCACAGCCGCTGGAGAGGGGGCTGGTGGCCAAGTCCCACCCCCACCCCCCACCCCCCGCCAGGGTCTGCCTCCAGCGCGTGGAATGACCCCCTGGGTGCCCTTTGCCTCTCTGGGCCTCAGTTTCCCCTTCTCTAAAATGATGGATGAAATGACTCTCCAGCACCGTTCGTCTGAATACTTGAGGGGAGAGAAGCCCACCGTTTTGCCGGTGGACACAGGACACCCTAAAACGTCCAGAGTTCACAATCAGGAGCCTCCAAACTCCTAATACACGCCGTCGGTAGTCCCGGGTGGGAGGGCCTGGCCCATTTCCAGGGCCGGTGACCATGTGTAAGACTTGAAAAATTCCCAAAACAAAAGGAAAGATGCAAAATTAAAATGAGTGAGTGTTTAATTGTTTAATTGACTGCTTCGATACATGATATGCCAACTTTATCAAATGTTAGATTCAGTCTTTGTAAAGATTTCATTAATTTGAAAACAATTTGTAGATAAGATTTTGCTCACTTTGGGAGAACTCCCTTCCTTTGTGTGGGAGGGCTACGGGGGCGTCAGCCCTGTAAAGGAGATGAGTTTCTGGGGGGCAGAGAATTTTAAAGGCAAAGTTACTTTTTGGGGGAGAAAACCAGAGACCCCATCTGAGCTACGAGTGTTTTACTGTTTAACCCACCACTTAAGAGAGCCTAAGCTGTGCGTCCTTAGACTGGCTTAAGCCACTCGGTAGTACATTGTCCCCCAAATTCCCTAAGCACAATTCAGTCCACCCACAGGGGCTGGATTGCAGAATCCAAGACCCTCAACTCAGGGTTCCACCTCCTATATCCACTCCTTTCTGTCCTGCCAGGCTTCCTCTATCCCCTGGCAGGTGTAATTCCATCGTCTAGCTTACCCCATAGTCCTTGGCCTCCCTGCACAGATTTCTGACTTGGTGGCCATCTCTGCAGGTTTGCTTCATAACGCAGACCCTGGAGTCAGACCCCAGAGTTCCCGTCCGCTCCAGGCCGTCTAACTTATTAACACTGTAGCCTCAGGCAAGGACCTCGCTCCCTACGCCTCAGTTTTCTCCGGTATAGACATGGACGTAACAATAGTGCCACTCACCAGGGGGAGGGGGCTGTAAAGTGCTTGGCACAGTGCCAAGCCACACATAGCCGTAACTGCACAGCCATTATGGACCAGTTATTTTCTTGTTTGGATGTTCAGTTCGGAGGTGGGTGCTGGAAGCTGGAATAATAGGGGGGCTAGAGAGAGTGAACAAAGCTCTGCCCCAGGGAGGTACTGGCTCTTGGATGCCCACTGCTCCCTGCTGCCGCGTGGAGAAGGGGTTACAGGGTGGTGGAAAGAGCTCCAGAATTGGCCCTCGGAGAGACGGGCTCAGGTTCTGCCTTCTGAGGGCTCCTCAGCCTTCTGGGCATTTCCTTCTCTGCAAAATGTGGTGGAGACGCTTGCTCTGCTAGTCTGCGAGGGGACTGGGGGTCAGAAAAGGCATCGGAGTTGAGCGCGCTTTGGAAAGTGAAAAGCCATCCGTGTGCGTTTGCTGAAAGCTTCTCTTTCTCTTCCTGCTAGATTTTGCACCAGCTGAGTCCTGGGGCCTTGGGGATGAACCTGGTGGTGGAGAAAACAGAAAACAAAGTAAAGTACGTGATAAAGCAGGTACGAGGTGACTCCGGTGGCATCCTAGCGCGAGTGGTGTCCCCAAACGTACACTTACCGCCTCCATGTTAGAGAAGGGCTCCCTCCCGATGAGAGCTGTTTCCTCTCTGCCGGCAGTCACGGAGGCAGATCCAGTTGAGAGTAAAAGTGGGGGCGGCACGAGGCTCCCCAGGCTTCCCGCCACACTTGCCTCTCACCTGCGTGGAGTAGGAGTGCTCATTTTAACTTCAGCAACTGCAACCATACCAGCCCCTCATTCAGCATGTGCTTCCAGCCAGTCGCATTCAGTCTCCCCCCAGCCCTGCCAAGCAGGAGCCATGGCCCCGGTCTACAAGGATGGGGAGGCTTGGGGAGGCTGCAGCTGGCCAGCATCAGCTCCCAAGAGGATGCGAATTCAGGCTACCTCAGCAGGGCTGTCTTTTTACCAAAGGGGAGCCAGGCCTGGGGTGGAGGAGGGGTGGGCAGGGACTCGCCCGAGGTCACACAGGACATCATCGGGCCCTGGGCCCTTCCGCCACCCCCTCACCGGGGTGGCATGGCAGAGGGTGGGTACGGACCTGCAGGGGGAAAGCCCTTTGTGCATCCGAGCCGGGGCGGTTCAGCTGTCTGCACAGAAGGTGTAGGAGAAGAGGGCCGCGCTGAGAGTTCCGGCCCCGCCCTCGTGGTGCACGGTGACGGCTGGGATACCGTGGAATTGGGGTTGACCGTGCACGTGGGAGAGCCTCGCTGGCATCAGCTGCTGGGGCCACTTCTGCTGACCAGGCGGGCTGCCTGTGGAGCCGTTCAGCAGCCTCTACCAGAGGAGGCTGGGCCTGGAGTCCTTACCTTCCTCTGGCTCCACTGCAGGCTGGCCGGAGGGCCGCCCCCATTTGTCTCTCCGGCCACTGGAGCAGGACAGCCGACCGCCTTCTGGGGGATCAAGGGGCGTGGCCCCACCTGCTTGATGGACTGTAACTGCCCCCAACGATCCCTGAGCCCTTCGTGTATGATAAGCGCTTAGCCTGTTCTCGGTCTTTCACTCTGTGTCAACAACGCTGATAAGCAACCTTCTAGTTAACTTTTTTGAGGATCCATGATATCCTTGGGGATCAATTCCTAGGGGTGGGGCATCTAGGGCAAAGGAGGTGACATTTGGAAGGCTTTCAGGGTGTGTTGGCCAAATTCACCGATAAGCATGAGCCCCTGGAACAGGAGGAAGGGAAGGCAGTCTCACTGTGCTGCTCCGTCTGGGGTCTTTATGGGATCCGGGAGTAAGCCACCACCTCTGCATTTTCACCTACGATCACCCCAGTTATAAGAGTTCATCATTTGTTTTTAAATTTTTTTAATGTTTATTTGACAAAGAGAGAGTGAGACAGCGTGTGAGCGGGGGAGGGGCCAAGAGAGAGTGGGACACAGAATCTGAAGCAGGCTCGAGACTCCGAGCCGTCGGAGCCTCATGCGGGGCTTGAGCTCACGAACCATGAGATCATGACCCGAGCCGAGGTCAGATGTTTAACTGACTGAGCCACCCAGGCGCCCCTAAGAGTGCGTCATCTGTAAGTCTTATGCGCAGAAGCTCTGGGTGAGGATCTGGTATTAGAGGCGGGGATGATATGCTCCTGCAAAATACATGCATACTTTGCCACCAAGTATGTGGTAGACTTGAAGTTTCGTGCTGCTCCTCCCATCAACCACCCCTTTTCTCCCACATTCCCCCACTGCCCCATGTTCAGTGACAGGGACAATCTTCCCAGTTTGGATAAGGAATGAAGTGGTGAGGTTGATACTTGGCCAACTGGAGGATCCTCTAATGTTTGGAGTTTATATTATTCTATCCTAGGCTTATCCTTGTGACAGGAGTAAAGATGGTCTCATTGCTCAAAGCATTTTTGGATATCCCTGCCTTAGGAACAACTCCAGGCCTCATCTGGTGCCATGTGGTGGGGCGCGAGTGGTAGAAGCCTGGCTCCCGTCCCAGTGAATAATAGTGGTGATGATGATGGTGATGATGGTGACAGTGATGATGGTCATGGTGATGGTAATGGTGGTGTGGCAATGATGATGATGGTGATGATGAGAGTGATGACGGTGACAACGGTGATGGTGGTGATGATGGTGATGATCATGATCGTGGTGATGATGGTGATGATGATGGTGGGGATGGTGGGGATACTGATGGCGATGGTGGCAGTGGTGATGACGATGATGGTGATGACAGTGACGATGGTGATGGTATTGATGATGATTATGATGGTGATGATGACGATGACGATGGTGATGGTGGCAGTGGTGATGACAATGACGATGGTGATGATGGTGGTGGTTACAGTCATGGTGGTGGTGGTAGTCATGGTGATGATAGCAATGATTGATGATGGTGATGACTGACAACGGTGATGGTGGTGATGGTGGTGATGGTGATGACGATGACGATGGTGATGGTGTTGATGGTGATGATGATGGTGATGGTAATGATGATGATGCTGGTTATGATGGAGATGGTGATGGTGGCAATGGTGATGACAATGACAATGGTGATGACGGTGGTGAGGATGATGGTGATGGTTACAGTCATGGTGATGATGGCAGTGATTGATGATGGTGATGACAGTGACAACGGTGATGGTGGTGATGTTGGTGATGGCGATGACGGTGATGATGATGGCGATGACGGTGATGGTGATTATGATGGTGATGATGGTGGCGATGGTGATGGTGATAATATGATCACGGTGATGATGGCGATGATGATACGGTGATGATGATGGTGATGGTGATGGTGGTGGCGGTGGTAGTCATGGAGATGGTGATCTTGATGAGAGTGATGGTGGAGACGGGTTCCTACATGTTTACTGAGTTAGTGTTCTTGTACCCCTACAGGTGGAGTGTATTGATGAGCATCAGGCCAACGAGGCCTTGGAGGAGGTAACTTTCTGGGTGGTTCCCTCCCTAGAGGACCCGATGCAGAACACACAAAGACTGTTCTGTACCTCATTGGAGGCAAGGAGGGTCAGAACCAGTCCTTGCCCAGTGCTGCAAAGCCAGAAGCCCCAAGGTCATGAAGAGAGTCTGTGCCCCAAACATTCGTTTCTGAATCCTGGTGCAGACAACCCAGAATATATGTTCTCAGAGAAGATAAAGTTTTTTTTTTTTATGTTTATTTATTTTTGAGAGAGAGGGTGAGAGCAAACTGGGCAGAGGCAGAAAGGGAGACAGAAGATCCAGAGCAGGCTCTCTGCTGACAGCAGAGAGCCCAATGTGGGGCTCGAACTCAGTCACCGTGAGAACATGACCTGAGCCAAAGTCAGACACTTAACCGACTGAGCCCCCCCAGGTGCCCCAAGAAGATAAAGTTTACAAGTTGGCCAGGTCCCAAGACTAATCTACCAATCACCATCTTTTAAAACATTGTCCCTTCGATTATAAAAATACCAGTTACAGTGGAAGATTTGGGAAGTTTGGAATTGCTTGAGAAAGCAAATGTACGTTCTTTTATATTCCTTCAATCTACCAGTCAGAACCCACAATAACATCCTAACTTATAACAATCGCACTAACAGCCGCATGCGCTTGGATTGCCCAAAGGCTCCGAGCGGTTTTCCTTTGCTTGTCTTCAACTTCAACTTGCATGAAGCAAATGCCTCCCTTCCTGTGTGGTGGTCACCCGTTTGCCATCTTGCCGGAATCACCGGTTCCTGAGCTTTGCCAGCACGCAGCTGTCCAGTCCACAGTGTGAGGGAGGCACAGTGCAGGACCCAGGCCACATCCCGACAAAGTGAGATAGAGACCGTGGGAGACCTCCCGCAGCCCCCACGCCACCACAGCTGTGCCCAACCCCGTCCCCTTCCCCACTCCGCTGGGCCACCTGCGCTGGCAGCCAGCCCTCCACCAGCAGCAGCTGGCCGCCTGCCTCCTGGTGACTACGGCCGCCATTGCTGTGGCCCAGCCGCGTGGCTTCTTCAAGCACCGTCAGCCGGGAGTGGGCCATTGGAGCCCCAAGTGCGTGCCACCCAGGAGGCAAGGTGGGGGCAAGTGCATCAGTGTCCCGCCTCCCTGTGGCCGCACCACCTTCTCCAGCTGACCCTGACCGTGCTTTTTGCCGTCCACATCAGGCACTTCCCTGGATGAGCTCACTTTGGCCCTCGACACCCCCGTGAGGCAGGTGCCACTGTTACTGCCATTTTCAGATGAGGCTAGAAGCTCAGAAAGGTTGAGGAGCCTCTCCTCGGCCACACAGCACAGCCAGCACATGCTGGAGAGCCGGGACCCACACTGGGCTGTCTGACTCTGAAGCACAAGACTGCATACCCTCCTCGTGCGCACTCCCCAGCCCCGTTCAGAGCCAGAAGCTTGCGTTTTTGTCGGGATAACGTGACACAGAAGCACTAGCTGAGGAGCAGTGTTTCCCGCACACGGCCACTTCCTCTGCTCTCGTCCCTGCAGCTGATGCCGCTGTTGAAGCTCCGGCACGCCCACATCTCCATATACCAGGAGCTGTTCATCATATGGAACAGTCAGGTGGGTCAGAGCCGACACCTTCGGGCTCAGCTGGCGTCCGGTGGCTCCAGGAACAAGCCAGCTGAGCACAGAGCACCCCGATGCCATTTAACCCCTTGAGCAGTAATGGCAGGGACTGTAAATGCGGCGGCCCCTGACTCAGCACTTACCGGGGCCCCGTTGGGGACTCTGTGGGCATCATCTCCTATGAGCCCGCAGGAGTCTCAGTGGAGGAGGGGTAGGTATACGACTTTAGGGAAGAAAGAAAGGCTAAGAGAAACCAGTCCCTCCTGGTTACCTACCTAGTCCGTGGCCCAGCCAGGAGGCCGGGCCTGGAAGGCTTGACTCCAGTGCCCTGTGTGTTCAGCGGCTGAGCTCATCCTGCAGCCAAAGGCTCCGTGAGTCTGCCCTCTGAAGGGGGAACTTTTGACTTTCACGGAAGGAGCGGGCTTTAGGAAGCTGGTCCCTGTTCTCCCCCCTTATTTGGCATCAGTTTGTCCTGTGCCTCTGGACCCTTGACGTTTGCGGCTCCTGAAGTTTACTAATGGCCGTCCCTACAGCCTGAGAGATCTGCAGGTTGGACGTAGTGTCCTCATTTCCCCGGGGCTCAGAGAGGTTAAGGAGCTCTCCGAGACCACACAGCCAGTAGCAGCTGAGTAAGATTCAAATCAGGGTCTTGTAAGTCCCCAAGCCCTGTGTTTCACCCCATAGGCCATGTGACTTCTGGTCTTTACAGGGATCCAGAGTCCTGCAAATCGTCCCAGATGGGTTGAGCTGGGTGGGGCAGGGGCCCTGGAGGTGAAGGGAGGCCACAAGGCTTCCTGGCAGACTCAGACCTCTGCCTTAGTGTCCCTGTCTGGGGGGGAGGGGCGGGTGGCAACCAAGGGCTTGAGCAGGAGTGGAGGGTCCCCTCATACATATTCCCCCTCTTCAGCTGGGCCCTGAGGAAAGCCTTAGGGAAAGGCCATCACTGTGTGCACCCCGAATATTTTCGGAGCGCCCTGTAACGCTCTCAAGGAAACACAGAAAAGCCAAGAGGGCATTTCACTGTGGAAGGAAAAGCAGGGGTCCTCTGAGAGCCCTGAGTTGAGGCCCCTGACCTGGTCTGCTGGAGTCCCACCCGGGCCAGGCTCCCCTGACAGAGGAAACGGACGTAAGCTGAGCCCTAAAGACCGAATGGTTACCTGTGAAGAAGGGGTCCCAGGTGCGGGGGTCTGTGTATACAGTGGCCAGAAGGCCTGGGCCACTTTCAGAAAAGTCTGAGGGTTCATACAGATGGAGCAGGGACGGAGGGGGACGAGAGGATAGATGAGGCCAGAGGCATGAGCAGGGGCTGTTTGCGGGGGGCTCATATCCCACTGCAGGCAGTGCTCCCATAGCCCTGTGGAGGGAGGCCCTCACAGAGGTAACCTCGCAGAGACGCCCAGGCCTGGGCTTGTGGGGGCTGGGACTGTGACATCTGGCTGAGGCCTCATGTCCCCAGCAGATCTCCTCTCTGTTCCTCTGCCTGGTGATGGAGTACAACCATGGAAGCTTCCAGAAGGTCATTGAGAAGAAGAGGGAGACAAAGACAATCATTGACTCCGAGGTGAGACAGACTCTCTAGAACACCAGGCCTGGGGGCCACCTGGACCTCAATCAGGGGCAGAAGGGAGGGCGGACGTGCCTTATCTTTTCTCACATCTATGCCTAGAGGTATTTTCACGCTGTGACATGCACAGGCCTTCAGTGCACAGCTTGGTGCACCGTACCAGGCATACGCTCACGTAACCTCCCCCACTTGGAGATGCAGAACACTCCTGGAGCTCCAGAAGTCCCTGTCCATGCCCATGGTTGGAATTCTCCGCCCAGACATTCTTCTGCCTGCCCCGGGGTTCACATTAATGGGCTCATACAGTGTGTCACCGTTTGTGTCTGGTTTCTTATGCGAACGTATCATGAAATTGTCCGTGTCGTGGCTAGGTGCCGCCCCATTGTGGGGCCACGTCTGTCTGCACGCGGCCCCGCTCTGTGAGCACGTGGCTTGTTCCCAGTTTCGGACTATTATGAATCAGGTTGCCATGAACCATGCTGGATGTGCCTTCTGGTCAACCTAAGTGCTCACCTTTCCTGGAGGAATCCCTGTTGGACCGCAGAGCGGGTGTGTGTGTGAGTAGCTTCCGTACATGTTCCAGTGTCCAGCACAGTTTGGGTGACTCGGGGTTACTCCCAGCACAAGCTGTGAGCATTCCGGCTCCTGCTTCCTGGCCAACACGGCATTCTGTGCCATTTTAATTAACAATCACATTTTAATTTGAGATAAGCTCGGTAATCGTGGCGAGTGCTTTTTAGCCGTTTGGATGTTGTGCCTGTTTGAGTCTTTTGTCCATTTAAACGTTGGGGTTGTTTGTCTTTTCTTGTTGGTGTGTAGGTGTTCTTTACATATCACGGATGCGGGCATCCAGAGTCTTCTCCCAGACTGTGGCGTCCTGATTTGCTTTCTTAACCTTGTCTTTTGATGAACAGAACTCCTTAATTGTAATGAAGTCAGGTTCTCTGTCCTTCTTTTATGGTTAGCGCCTTTGAGCCTGTCTGAGAGCCTGTCCTGCCCCAAGGTCATGAGGATATTTTCCTGTTGCCTTTTAAGCGAGGTCATTTTTGCTTAGGTCATTTTTGCTTTCACATTGCCGATGATGCACCCCAAGTGAATTCTGCCTGCTTTTGCTGTGAGCGCCCCTCTGCTCAGGGGGCCTGTGGGCACCATGTCACCACTGAGGGGTTCTGAGGGGCACGCAGCTCCTCTCCCAACGTGGGCCTCAGGGTCGGTTCTGGAGTAGGTTTCAAACTTTCTGTTAGTGCTGGAACCCTTTCAAGCACAAAATGTTCTCAGAAACGCAGCAAGGAAGGCAAAGCCATTCTAATCAGGGGGCATGGCAGGGTTGGTGGAGGGTAGAGTGGAAGCCCGGGGTCTTGTACGCTCAGCTCCTCTCTGACACTCCTGGGTAGAGTCCGGGGTTCCTAGGAACACGGTTTGAAAATCACTGCCCTGGACACTAGATGGATCTTGTTTCTGACATAAAGCGTTTCTAGAACGTTCTTTGTCAGAGCACTTTTCATTCCAATGGCATGGAGAGGCAAACCTCAAGTAGGCAATAGAGATTTCAATATCTTTGATCCCCACAAGGCCCCTGGGCCACAAGGGGTGGAGCACGGGGCTGGGGTCAGGGCACCCGGGGACTCTGAGATGGAGGCAGGGGCGGGTGGTCTGGAAACGGGGGCGTTGCCCTGGCTGACGTGCTGTCACTGTCTGGATGGCTGCACACACTTCGGCCTCGAAGGCACATGAAGCAGAAGCCTCTTGCGTCGGCTCTGGGCTTTTGTGGGGCTTTGGGCCTGTCTTAAGCAAGGAGAGGGGCGCCTGGGGGACTCAGGCGGTTAAGCGTCCGACTTCGGCTCAGGTCATGACCTCATGGTTTGTGAGTTCGAGCCCCGGTCGGGCTCTGTGCTGACAGTTCAGAGCCCGGAGCCTGCTTCGGATTCTGTGTCTCCCTCTCTCTCTGCCCCTCCCCCACCAGCACACACGCATTCTCCACCCCCCCTTTCTCAAAAATAAATAAAAAACATTTAAAAATTAAAAAAAAAAAAGAGAATACACCATGATCCCACCGGCTGTTCTGCGTGGTCGCTGACCTGCCTGAGCCGGCTGCCGGGAGACCCCTCCAATCCTGGCGTCTCTCATTTTCCCCCCAGTGGATGCAGAACGTGCTGGGCCAGGTGTTGGACGCTCTGGAATACCTGCACCACTTAGACATCATCCACAGGTGACCGGGGCGGCCAGGCTGCTTCAGGAGCAAAGGCACTGAGTCCCCTTAGGTGTCAGTACCCAGGGGCAGGGGCAGGGCAGAGAGGTGTGGCCGGGGTCAGTGCAGCCAGGAGAAGAGCGGGCACCTTTCCAGAGCAGCTCCCAGGCGTAAAGAGAAGGCCACCCCCTCCACGTCACCTGCAGTGATTCACCCAGCTTCATGAAGCGTAACCTGACCGGGGCAGGTTGGTTCTAAAGTGCAGGGAGAGCAGCCAGATAACAGCATTCGGAGGAAAGAGATTAGGCTGCGCGCCGTGGCCTCTGGCCGGCTGGCAGGGCTGCTGCCGTCCCCGGGGCTGAGCTTGAGATCGCCACCAGCACGGCTTCGCTCACCCTGTGGCATCCATGGTCCGAAGGGCCTGGGAATGGCTTCCGACGGAATCAGTGTCGGGTTTAAAGGAAGAGAGAAGAAACGCGTGGACCATGTGGACGAAGAGAAGGCTCACGACTTAGTGTTGATGTCACTGGACCTCAACAAATGGTCAAAAGCCAAATCCCTAAGTAGATGCATAGATAGCGAGGGTCTGGAGGGAGGTGAGCAAGATGTCAGTGGAGAAACGGCAGACGGTCAGGTGTTCTCCTCCTTGTGGCTGGCTGGTGGTTTTCCCATTTAGAAGAACGGAGTAGACTTTATTTCTGTAGGAAGCAGTATTTAAAAAGCAGTCTGCAAGGGGGGCATTTCCGGAGAGTGGAGCGGGACTGGGTGGGGCAGGGAGCAGGGAGGGAGGTTCAAGGTGCCGGCCCCTGCCCCGGGAGGGTCACCCGTGGCGGCCGGTGGTGGGGGTGGGTGGAGAGTCCTGCCTCTTCGTTTCAGGAATCTCAAGCCCTCCAACATAGTCCTCAGCAGCAGCAACCACTGCAAATTACAGGACCTGAGCTCCAACGCGCTGATGATGGACAGAGCCAAGTGGAACATCCGCGCGGAGGAAGGTGGCCCGGGGTCGTCCCGGGCTGCTGCGTCCCAGGCTGGGGGAGGGGCCACGCTGCCAGTGGGGTCGTTCCCAGAGCCCAGAGGGCGGGTCCCCTGGCGGAACGGGTCAAACCTCTCCTTGTTCAGAAGGTCCCCACAGACCCCCATGGGCTTTTGTGGGCTCCAAAGAGACCCCCTTGCCTGGGTTGTGACTGAGCAGGGGTATACCACCGTGGCAGGGGAGGGGGCACACGCAGGGTCCAAGAGACACCCAGGAAATGTTAGCCTTCGTGGAAGCAGAAGAATGGCCTCAGGAGATGGAGGGCTGGTGGGTGCCAGGCACCGGTGAGGGCTGGGTTACTTTACTGAGCCCTAAAACTAGCCGAGGAGATGGCAGACATGGGGAGTAAGGGGAGATGGCTTCTCCTTCCTTTGGAAGGACAGTGGGGCAAAGGCACCTGGGCTTCAAGCCCATGCCAGCTGTCAGGGACGGAGAGAGTAACCGTAGTTGAGGATTTCAGAGTCCTGGTTGCCTAGAGGACAAATGGACGGACGGACAGGCGGATAGATGGGCGGAGGCATGGACGTGTGGGCGGATGGGTGAGTGGGTGGGTCTACTGGAAAGGTAGGAGGGTCCTTGGAGTTCACCCCTTTACCGTTCCATTGGGGAATGGAGGCCCGGAGAGGGAGGGGCTGCCTGAGGTCTATCGGGGACTAACGGACTGGTGACCCCGCTCTTTTGGCTGCTTGTCTGGGGTTCAGGTTTTAGAACCTAGGGCGGGGAAACTGGCATGTTGCCTCTGGGTTCTGACCTCTAGAGGGGCAAGATGGCCAGAGAGCCTTGTTGGCTCACGGCTCTTGGGCCACCTCTGCAGCCATATTGGGTGCAGAGACGCGCGTGTGTGCACACACGGGCCAGCCTGGCTGGGCACCTGCCTCGCTGTCTGAGACCAGGGCCGGGATGTTGCTGACCAGGGCCCTCTTCCTTTCCCTCCAAAGAGAGCACCTCTTTGGTGAAAGTGAGTCTCCCCTCACTTTCCCAGGGAGACAGGACATCCACATCTGACACCTTCTCCTGCCGACAGACCCTTGTCAGAAGTCCTGGATGGCGCCCGAGGCCCTCCGCTTCTCCTTCAGCCAGAGATCTGACGTCTGGTCCCTGGGCTGCATCATCCTGGACATGGCCAGCTGCTCCTTCACAGACGTGAGCTGCCTTCTGCTTGCCTCTCCCTGCCACACCCCACGTCCCCAGAAGGCCGGCCCTGCCCACCTTGCTCAAAAGGGGCTCACTCTTCCCACCTGCATCCTCCTGCCTTGCTCTGAGCCTCCAAGGGGCCGTGAGGAACCCCCCGTCCCAGCTGCTGGGGGACCCTCGCACTCAACATTGGGCCTGCGGGGCCTCGGCGTGGTGAGGAGGGCAACGACCATGACAGGCAGACCGCCCCACGCTAACCCTCACAGCGGGCTCCCCGCGTACTCACTGCCTCCTGTGGATGAGAAGGCCCCGTTCAGGTGCGCTAGCCGGCCCGCGGTGGAATGCAGGTGCCACAGGAAAGTGACCGAGGCTGGCCTGAACACACAGGGGCTGCCTGTCACCCGGGGCCCCGAGGTAGCCGTGCAGGCTCACTTCCCCAGCCTTCCCACCTCTGGCCCCCTCAGGGTGGCCCTGGGACAGGCCAGCCAGTCCTCTGCCGGGGCCGGGCCCAGCTGGGGCGCGGTTGAGGCAGCGCGGGAAGCAGCGGTGTTTGTCTGTGTCCCCTCAGAAAACAGAAGCCATGCTTCTGAGAAAGTCCCTCCGGACCCTCCCGAATGGCCTCAGGGGCGTCCTGGAGACCCTGGAGGAGAAGAAGATCCCCAACGCGGAAACTTTCGGTTCCCTTTTGCCTTTGATGCTGCAGATCAACCCTTCGGAGCGAATAACAATCAGGTGAGCTGGGGGCTGGGGCCGTGTTTTAATCTTCCCGTGGATCTCTCATGGTCTCTCCCCGCAACGGCGTTTTAACGCCTGCAAACATGCCGTCCCATCCACGGACCACTGGCTTTCCCAGTGTGGCCGTCCCAAACGGCGGTAACCGGTGACCTCGCAGCCGACAGAGCCGGCTCCTCTGTCAGGTGCCCTGAGGACCAGGACCGGTCTTCGTTGCAATTTACATTCAAATAAGAAGGAAAACAGGAATATACAACAACGAGCCCAGCCTGGGTCCTACTCACCATTATACCGACACAATAGTAACATCTGATCTTTCAATACGTTTTCTGGAGGAAGGAGCCCCCGCGGGTGAAGTTGCCGGGGCCCAGCACCGTCCTCCCTCGCCCTGGGAGCAAGCCCGGGGCCCCTCCAGGAGGCGGAGTGGCTGGGGCGCCAGCGGGGCACGCTTGCAACGTCGGGAGAGGTGCCGCCGAATGGGGTCCCCAACGGGAAGGTGGGGTTCCGGCGTCTGTGCGCCCGCCTGCTGGCCACCCAGAGCCCCCCCGAGAGCCCCCAGGTGAGCCCAGCCAGCTGCCTCCACTCCTCTCCAGGGAAGTGATACACATCACCTTCGTGGGCGGCAACTTCAGGTCCTCCAGCATCGCTCTGTCACCGCACTGGCAGCTGATGCCTGACTCTGTCACCGACCTGCTGCTAGGGGGCAACATGGCCAGCATCATAGGTGATGGCAGGGACCGGATGGGGAGGGCCCTGGCACTGCTCTCTTACCTCCCCTGAGGCCCAGTCCCCTGGTCTGCTCCCGACATGGGGCCGGTGGCTGGGAAGGTTTCGGGGCGCTCCCCTCCATCCAGCCCCTCGTGTCCCCTCCCCCACCCCCGCCACCTCTAAGCGTCCATCCTCGTGCCTGGCCCCCACCTGCTTCCCTTCCCTTCCCGTTCCACGGTCCTCAACATAGCCGAACAGCGCCCTCATTCTTACAGCCCCCAGAACCGCCTGCTTTTTGCTTCCACGCCCTGGCACACGGTGGCCCCGATGCCCGTCATGGTGCCGGACACTGCCAGACTGGCAGGCGCGTCCCTGTGGGGGCTCCGTGCAGTGTGACGCACACTGGCCTCCGTCGGGGGTGCCACCAGTCACCTGGTGCCCGTGCACAGACAGCACCGTATCTCCACCAAGTGCCCCTGGCCGGGGGCGCCCCGCGGCTCCCCACAGTACCCCTGAGGTCTTGGGTGAACGATGAGGTCTACAGGTCACCCTCAGCTTCCACTCGAGCTCCACTTTCCCAGCCCTCCTCCCCATCTGTGGCTCCCTGCGCTGGCTGCTGTGACAAGGGACCCCCTCCCCCATCTGCCGCTTCTGCCCTCACTTCTGGGGAAGGGGTGCTCACGAGGCCCTAGCTTCTGTTTCCGAGTCTCACGGTCCTGGGCTTTGGAGGCAGGTCCCTAGGTCCGGTTGAAGCTGCGTGGCCTTGAGCGAGCCACCCCCTCTGAGCCCGTTCCCTCATCTAGAGCGAGGGGAGCTGCAGGGCCCATCTGTCGGCCTCTACGAGGTGCCCTGTGCCCAGACACGGGTGCAGGAGGGGCTCTGAGTCAGCCAGGGGATAGGGAAGGGCTCTACAATGGGCACACCTGGAGACTGCTGCTCCTTTTGGGGGCTGGGGGCGTTTGTCATGAATCAAAGGCAAAGACCCCTGCGGGGAGGCTCAGAGGCAGAGTGGGAAGAGCCCTGGGCTCAGGGCAGAGCCCTGGCCATGTTGAGCCTCGAGTGAGACTCTAAGACAGGCTGGGGTCTGCCTCTGGACAGGCTGCTCGGCCTGAGAAGTGGGGATAAGCGCGCCCCCTCATGCCCTATCATATGTATCCGTGAGCAGCGGGGTGCCCACAGATGGACCCCTCGTGCCCCGGGCCCTCGGAAGGGTCCCCGAGCCAGCCGGGCTCCTCCCCATGCCGTCCTGTCTCCTGCAGAGGTCATGCAGAACTTCTCCGGCAGACCCGAAGTCCAGCTCAAAGCCCTGAAGAGGCTCCTGATGATGCCCGAAGAGCAGCTAGGTAGAGCCCCCGCCCCCCTTCCCCAGCTTCCCCGGGGCTCACCCTGTGGCACAGGCCTTTGGGGGAGCGGTGATCCCTCCCAGAGGCTCTCCCAGAGGGGCTCTCCTACACCTTTGAGGCTCATGTTGCCACCTCCTTGGAACGGGCAGCCTGGAATTCTCGGCGGGTGAGCGCCTTCTACCCGGCAGAGAGCGGGAATGGGATGGTTCGGTATGCAGCTGGTGGCAGCCTGCCGTCACACGCTTTTCGTGGATTCTTAATGTGACATCCCATCTCTTCCACCGCTGCTACTGACGGGCATCTGACCTGTTCCTAATTGTCCAGTATCATAAGCAAACCCACAGTGGACGCCCTGGAGCACACGCCTGTGCGCACCTGTGTGAGCGTTTCTGTAGATGAGTTCCTAGACGTCTGGGGTGTGAAGGGTTCACAGATACTGCAGACTGCCCTCCACAGAGACCCCAACTTACCCACCTATCAAGGACGGCATTTCTTCCCAACACTCTCCATCAATAAGTGTTCGTAATCCTTTAAGTTTTGTCAAAACATGGTTTCATAAAATCTCTCCATTCAACTTGTCTCACGAGAGTGAATATTATATTCGCTCACCTGTCCAGCCACCCATCAGCCCTCCATCCATTCCCCCATCTAACTACCCATCTACCCATCCATCCATCCACCCATCCATCTATTCATTTATTTATCCATCTGTCTACCTATCCACCTCCCCCACCTGAGTACCTATCTACCCACCCACCCTCCCCACACACCCATCCTTCATCCACCCACCACCGCCACCTAACTGTCCATCCATCCATCCACCCCCCATCTAACCATCCTTCCGTGCATCCATCCATCCATCCATCCACCCGTCTGTCTATCTATCCATCTGTCCACCTATCCATCAGCTCTCCATCCACCCTCCCATCTAACTGTCCATCTACCCATCCATCCATCTGCCGACCCACCCACACACCCATCCATCCACTCACCATCTAACTGTCCGTCCATCCGTCCATCCATCCATCCATCCACCCATCCATCAGCCCTCCATCCACCACCCCATCTTAACTGTCCGTCCATCCGTCTATCCACCCCCCATCTAACCATCCATCCATCCATCTGTCCGTCCATCCATCCATCCATCCAACCATTCACTCACACACCCATCCATCCACCCCCCATCTATCCACCCATCCATCAGCCCTCCACCCCCCCATCTATCTAACCATCCATCAACCATCTGTTTCTCCATCCATCCATCCGTCCATCTGTCCATCTACCCATCCATCAACCATCTGTCCATCCGTCCTTGCACAAAGGTCCGTTCGGTGGCTGGGGCATCAGAGATTGCAGAGGCCCAGTCCCAGCCCTCTAAGGCAGCAGCAGAGACTTCACACTGGCCACTTGCCTTTCCCTCTTCCTCATTCCTCCCCTTGACTCCTTCTGGAGCTAGGCTGTGGCCAGAGTAGAGTCCATAGGAAGGGAGATTTTATCTTCCCGGAGGAGCTGAGGGAGGCTTCCCCGGAGCCACACCTGCCCCAGCCAGCCTCATTCGGAGGCGGGCTAGCTGTACTCGGCCTCCTGGGCGCCAGCACTCTCGTTCTGGTTGTTCTCACTGAACGAGGCAACAAAGCAGCAGTGGAGGGGCACAGTGGGCACTGGACCGTCAGCTGCCCGCCCCCGCCTCTCACTCCTACCCAGCACACACAGCACTGAGGAGAGTCAACGACACCCACGGATGCCCACACTCAGGGTAGTTATGGCCACGGGCTCCAGAGTCAGGCTGTTGAGGCAAGAGCTGTCCTCTCTCTGCCCGGTTTCCTCATCTGTAAGACGAGAGTGACAAGAAGGGCTGCTAGAACGAGATGCCCACGGCAGGCGCCCAATAAGGACTTTCTTTCCCTGCCTCCGTGTCCCTCTGGGGCCGCGTGCACGACGCCCTGTGGACTCCTAGCGGAGTTGGGGTCCCTGGTCTGGTCTGTACACCCGTCCCACCCCTGCTCCTATGCCAAGGCTCACCTCGTCGCCCTGCCCTGCCAGGTCTGCCGTGGCCGACAGAACTGGTGGAGTTGTTGACCGCCATCATGAAGCAACACGAGAGGATCCTTGACATACAGCTGCACGCCTGCTCCCTGCTGCTGCGCACCCTGGGCCAAGGTGGGTTCCGGGCCACGCCTGTGTCAGATGTGGACTCTGGCATGCCGTCCCAGAGCCAGCGGAGCCTTGGAAACCAGCCCTGGCTGCACAGCGCCACTCACTGTCCTGCAGCGGGCACTTGGGGGGACCTGCTCCGTGCCAGGCGGGCAAGGCTTTCTCCATGCGAAGTGGGGGCACTGCCCCCCACCCCCACCCCAGCCAGGGAGGGGGCACACCTGCCTGCCACCTGCCCCATGAACCCAGGTTCGGGAGGTAACCCTGGGCGTCTTCCCTCGGCCCAAGCAGCGCTGGCACGGGACCCCGCGGCCGAGGTGCCGAGTGAGAGCTCCGTCATCTCCGTCCTGCTGAGCTGCCTGCGGATTCATCCCCAGTCAGAGCAGCTCCTGGCCACGGTCTACAGCGTGCTCGCCATCATCTCCAGCCAGGGTGGGTGTGCCTGGCCCTCCCTCTCTCGGGCGGAGGCGGGGGCACTGCCGGGGCACGGGGGCGTGCCCGCTCCGGATGCGGCCTGCCTTCGGCGGGTGTCGCCCACGCAGTCGTCCTGTTTTATCTCCCAACGCGGAGCTTCCATTTGACGGTCACTTGTTCCCTCCACAAACGTGCACGACACCGACCGGGTGCCAGGTGCTACCATGGGCTTCACGGCAGCGGCTTCTGCCTTGTTCATCTCCCCAGAGCACCTGGGCTCCTGGAGCCACCAGGCAGGCAGGCCGTAGGCGGCCAGATGGGGAATGCCACGGGGAGGATCGCGACGAGGGCGTTGGCACCTGACCTGTTCCCACCTTCCTCCCCGGGTCAGCAGCCCTCTCTCCAGCGGGAAGCTGGGCCCGTGAGCCCCGGGACACTCACCTAGAGCCCCGTGGCCAGCCAAGGGCAGGGACCCCGCACTGCTCCTCACCACACTGGCTGGATCCCCCTTTGGGGAGTGGGCGAGGGTGCCGTGAGGAGGCACGTCAGGACGACAGGCATACATCAGAGCCATCAGGCAAACTGGGTGTCGGCTCAGCCGCCGGGACACAATCACGCTGTCATCTCAGGAGGCTCAGGCCGGCTCTGTGTGGTCCCGGGAGGCCGGTCCCAGCCCAATACTGGGATGGGCGATACTGGGACTGGCGGCCCAGGGGATGGACCGCGTCCTCCGGTTTCTGGGCCCCGCACTGGGTATGACTGGCACAGAGTAGGCGCCCAGGAATGCGGGGGGCAAGGACCACAGACGGACGGGGTTCTCCGGGTCTTGCCCGCAGAATCGGCCTCCGAGGAGCTCCAGGAGGCTGGGCTGTTCGAGCATATCCTGGAGCGCCTGAGTACCTTCCCCACAAACAGGGACATCTGCATCAACGGCCTGAGCCTGCTCTGGGCCCTGATGGTGGATGGTGAGGGTCCCCTCCTCCTGCTCTCCTGCCTGGGGGCTGGTGTCCTCGCTGCTCCCTGATCACCTCTGCAAGCCTTCGAGGGCCTCTGTGTCCTGCCCCTTAAACACTTCAGGACAAGAGCCCACAGAGAGGCTCTTCTGAGAGCCTGGAAGCAGAGGAAGAGAAAGGAGTGGAGGAGGACAAGGGAGGGGGGCTCCACCCAGGGGAGGCAGGCTTCCTATCCGGGTGGGGTGCCCCCCCCCCCCCGCCCACACCGACTCTGGTGGCTCCTGCCCTGGGAGCCCCTCTACCTGCCACCCACCCTGGGATTTCCTGGGCAGTCCCTGGTTTCTGAGGGTGCCTTTGGCAGATGCCTCTGATTCAGAAAAGGGGCTGGGCTGCTCCCTCTCCTCCAGGCGCCCTCTGGGCCCTGCAGCACCTGGGCAGTAGTTCTAAGGAAAAGAGGGCTCCGGGCCACGGAGACCCTGGGAAACCAGAGAGGCCTGTCCACACCCAAAGTGCAAAATTTCCGAGACCCCCTGGGGACAGACAGTCCCTCCTCTCCCCAAACTCCCCTCTCGCCTGAACTCTCTCCCGGCAGCTTTGGCCCTGTTGTCCTTGGTGGGAGGCAGGGGGCGTGGGGTCGCGTACACAGCAGGCACTCCTGCAGGCACTCAAGGGCTAGGTGTCCCCTCCTTCATCCTGTCCCGGTCCCAGCCGTCATTGTGAACAAGACCCCCTTGGAGAAAGCCCCGGTCCTCATCGCCGAGGTGCTGGCCGCCCACCCCACGGACGCAGAGATGGCTGAAGCCGGCTGCGCGGTCTTCTGGCTGCTGTCCTTGCTAGGTGAGCGGCCTGGGCTGGGCGGCACGGACCCCACCCGTGAGGCGAGGAGGCCTGACTAGGCCCTCTGCAGGCTGCGTAAAGGAGCACCAGTTCGCAGATGTGGTGACGCTGTTCCTCCAAAGCATCCGGCTCTGCCAGGACAGAATCCCACTGGTGAACAACGCCTACCGGGGACTGGCCAGCCTCGCAAAGGTGTCCGGTGAGCCAGGGAGTGGACTGGGCTACTCCGAGGAGGCGGGGGGCCAGGACTCAACAAGTCGTGTCTGCCAGCTGCCCACAAACCAAAAGCAGAACCGAAAAGTCAAAGTAGGAAAAGAGCAACCTAGAGTCCCATCATCCAGAAGTTGCCGTGGAGACTTTTCACACACACACTGGTTTTGTGGGGTTTTTTAGCTTCGTGCTATACTGAGATTCTCTTTCCCTGCCCATAAACACTCTGAACAGGTGTTAGGTCAGCACAGGTATCCCTACGGGTATAGCTTATGGAAACACCCAGGAGACGGGTCCCACTCCGGTAGCCTGAGAGCTGTTACTTGGGGTGGCAGTGCTAGGGGCCGTGACTGTCTCGTGGCACAATAACCCTTCGGAGACGCTTGGGACCCGAGACTGGACAGGCCGCCAGCTGGCGTGTGAGGGGTGCTCCAGCCCCTCTGAGGTCTGGTCCCAACGCAGTGTTTCAGGGCAGGTACAGAGGGTGGGCTGGACGGGGGCCAGGCGGCCAGGCCTCTGTCTGCTTCTCGGCCTGAGGTGGTCCGGGCCTGCGGGAGTGGGGCCGCCCTCCTTCCTGGAGAGGCTCCAAAGGGCGCTGGCAGGGTCGTCCTCTCCCGACACGGGGTCTGTAGCAGCTGCCGACCTTCGTGGGACAGGAAGGGGAGCTGGGGTCCTGAGGGCAGATGTGACCTGGCTCGGCAATGGAGGGGTGGTCGGAAGCCGGGGCCAGAGAGTAAGCGGGAACGGACTCTGCCACCTGCCGGCCCGACAACTCAAGTCTGCGTGTGAGATCCCCCAGGCTCCGGGAGGGTCTGAGCGGTAACATCTCACAGGCCCCGGCCCCTCGAGAGCCAGGGCCTGACCCCTGACTGGGGATGTACGTGTGCCGCGTTGGCGCTCCCCCAGGCCCACCCTACAGGCACGCTCTGGAAAGCGTTCTAGAGCTTCTCTTCGCCTGCGGGCGGAGGCCAGCCCTCCAGCAGGAGCCTTCTGCTGGGGGGGCGGGGGGGGGGAGGTGGGGCGTACATTCCCGCCAGGAGGAAAGCGGCCCGCAGATGCCTTCGCGACCTTTACAACCCGTGGGGCAATGCTGGCCTCAGCGGCTCCCCAGGCGGCAGGAAACTGGCCTCCTCTGCCAGTGGCGGAGGTCCCTGCTATCCTGAGCACCCTGGACTGCCGTCAGCCCCCTTCCTGGAGGACACCAAGGCACAGGCAGCTGCAGGAAATGAATTCCCCGCCCCCCCCCCGCCCCCGCCAGAGCTGGCAGCGCTGCAGGTGGCAATGCCAGAGGAGGGCGGCGGCGGCCTCAGCCTCATCCGGGAGACGTACCGGCTGTACAAGGATGACCCGGAGGTGGTGGTGAACATCTGCATGCTGCTGGCCCACCTCACGTCCTACGGTGCGAGTCCCCCTTCCCCTGTCATCCCCCCCAGGAAGCCAGTGGTCAGAGGCACCCCGCTCCCAGCTCTTACTGGTGGGGAGAAGGAAAGGAACCCTTCCCTGCAACTTCTGTGCGTTCAACAGCAGAACTCAAGGCAGCGGGTGCCGCGCTGACCGTGGGGGTCACCGGCTGCTGAGCCCCAGAGGCAGCGTGCGGTCATGCTAAGCCCGAGTGGGATGGGGCCCGGCTTTGTCCCGCTGGCCTCAGAAGCGCCCCGGCCCGGGTTGTACAAGCATCGGGCTGGCTGGGCCCTGACCTCAGGACCCTCCGCTCTGCCCACAGAGGAAATCCTGCCCGAGCTGCGGGCCAGTGGCATCCAGCCTCTGGCCCAGGAGATCAAGGAGCGCTTCACCTCCAGCCTGGTGAGTGTCAGCGGGGGCCCAACACACCAGGCCCCCAACTGCCTCTACGGCCAGATCTGGGTAGCACAGAGGGGCCCAGAACAAGAGACATTGTGCCAAACAGACTTGACTCTGTGTACGGTGTTTTTTTGTTTTATTTTATAGAGGGGGCACGAGCAGGCGAGGGGCAGAGGGAGAGAGAACAAATCCCGAGCAGGCTCCACGCTCAGCGTGCAGCCCAATCCCACGACCCCAAGACCATGACCTGAGCCAAAACCGAGAGGCAGACGCTCAACCGACTGAGCCACCCAAGCACCTACTCTGTGTGTGTAGTTTTCATGCCTCTTCCCGTTTGACTTCACGTGTGTCTCTGGGCCCCCCAAACCTAAGGGGCAGGGACAATCAGACCTCTTCACAGAAGAGCAGATTCGGTCACAAAAAGACCTACGAGTAGGTCCCAAGAGTGTCACAGACACGGTGCCTACTGGCTGTCTTTCCAGGAGCTGGTTTCCTACGCAGAGAAGGTACTCCTGAGGCTGGAGGCCGGCACGCCACCAGGCTCCGCGGGAGGACAGTCGGCTCTGCCCTGAGGAGGCAGACACCCCACGGCCTCCCGCTTTCCCGCACCTTCTCTCCCGCCCTTCTCTTCCTTGTCTGGCCCTGGAGCTGCCCGGTGAGCGGCATTTTCCTTAGGTTTTGTGTGTAGGGGGGGTTCCACTTTGCTCACGCAGGCGCCCTGGGGGCAGCGTGGAGCACCGGTGGGGCCCCGGGGGCTCGATTCGGCAGGCTCCGCACAGACCTCGGCCCTGGACCCATCAGCGTGGCCCTTGTGGAAAAAGCGGCCCTTTCAGACCACTCTAAACGCGGAAAGTAACCTCCCCACACTCCACCTCTAGTAAAAGCCCGCCTGTGTTAAATCTCCTCAGTGGGTCCGGGGCTTCCTTGTGCCACGTCAGGCGGTTTGGTAAAGCCGGGCCGTATGCCGGGCTCCCGACTCTTCTCAAAGACCCTCACACCCGGGACAGACCCGCACGGTGCTTCAGCCCCACAGCTGGGGATCAGCACATCTGTCCCAGACGGGGAGGGACACCCGCCTCTGGGGGGAACCATGGTCACCCAGCGCAGACGAGCTGAGCCTCCCTCGCCGTGCTGCGGGCCCTGACCCCAAGTTGAAACCTGGCGGGTGGACCTGTGGGGTGGGGCTGGGGGTGTGAGAAAGGATCGGCACCCTCAGAGAATCTCTCCAAGTCCAAAGGCGGCCGCGGCAAACTTGGGAGATGGGGCCGGAGCACAGCTCACTGCACACGCTGGGTGTGGCCCGTGAGTCCGGTGGGGTTCTTTACGTGACCTGTGACCCGAGGCACAGAAAGAAAGGGGACTGGCCTCCTCCCAGGAAGATGCTACAAACCCAGTGGATGCTGGGTGCCCCTGGCTCCTGGGACCCGGCGAATCCCCGGCAGAGATGCCACCCCGCTGTGGGGACAGCACACTGCAGAACGCCCCCCGACTTGCCGTCAGTCCTCAGGACAGAGCCCCGCCGTGCTGCCTGCCCCCAGCAGGGGCGCCAGGTCTGGGATGGCACAGAGGGAGGAAGCAGTTCTCGGCCGCCCCCACGCCCTGCCGCCAGGACGGTGAACATGTTTCAACAGAGCTGCCGCTACGGGGAGACCCGAGCTGTCTTGTGCGTGGTCACAACCGCCTGCGGACGGGAGGTGCTGTGGCTGTCTGGAACGGGGGCCGTGGGGCGCCTGTCCTGGGCCGAACTCTCCCACTCCTTCTTCACCAGGACATACAATCTCATCGCCACCTGGGCATCCTGAATCTAGGGGGCACAGAACGCCACTGTGACCGTCCCAGCAGGCGACGGGCAGGGCACACACGACCCGAGCCCTCGAGCCACACGCGGGGCACGCCAAGGAGAAAGCCAAGCAGGGCAGCCACCTGGGGGTGTGATCCCAGCGGGGCTCTGGCAGCTCATGCGCCAGCCTGCGGGGGAAGAAAGGACCAGCGGAAGGCAGGAACAGGCCTGCTGCCTCTCGCGAGGTGTATCGGGCAGCAACCCACGGGATGCAACAAGCAGACACGCGGATGCGAGCGGGGGTCCGGCGGGAGGCTGACCGAGGCCTCGATGCAGGGGCTGGGTTCCCTGGGCCAGCAGCCTGGTGCCAGCACCCCCCCGCCCTGTCACTGGAGCCTGTCCCCAGGCCCAGGGGAACAACCGGCCCGGGCCGCACGGTCTGTAAAGGCCTCAATCTAGACGGGGGGCTTTTTCTCCTAAGGGCCGTGATGTGGCAGGTTTTTGTGTGTAAGTGTTGATGAGCTACATACAAACATCCAGACTTTAACGGCCACGCTACGAGCCCGCTGTACCATTTCATCTTTTGTGGACCGGCGGCCTTCTAAAAATAAGTCATCTGGGCCCGACAGAGTGCCTTGGCCACAAGGTGAGGGATGGCCCCCAGTCCCGAGGACTGTCACCCCAGGACACTTACCGAACAGTGCTCTGCCTGCTGCACCCGGACCCCCAGGATTCTCTCCGCGAGCAGCTTCAGAGATGGCCTTCCGCTCTGCCGGGGGACAGCACGCAGCCATGCTGGGGTGGAGGCCTCAGCAGGGGGGTCACCTACTGAGCCCCGGCCCAGGGACCTCCAATGCGCCTTCACTGGAAGCGCCCGGGGCACCTAGGGCACGTGACACCCTGGTCTGCCCGCAGGGGAGGGCCTGGAAAGGGGTCTGCGTGTCCGACTCCCTCTGCAGCAGATCCGAGGGCAGCTTCTTCCCACAGCTGGGGGCCTCCCTGTGGAGACCGGGGTAGCCGGCCCTTGGTCACACCGACTTTTAAAGGGCAACGTGCGGTAAAACTCTGTTTTGTTTTTTGTTTTTAAACATTTCTCAGTTTCAAAACTTAGAAGGCCGCCCGAAACCAACCATCACGTGAACCAGCCAACAACTACGAAGCACACAGCCATGCTTATTTAAATACCTTCACTTGACTCTTGAAAGGTTTGTATTTCTGCGTGTCCCGAATCTTCTTTTTTGGGTGATCAAGAAACAGCACCTGGAAGACAACACAGCGACGGTCACAGCCGCTGTCGGCGTGCAGCGGTGGGACCCCCTTTTTTCAAACAGCCTCTCACGAGGAATCCTAACGGGTGACACACACGGGAAAGCAGGTATGGACGTGAACTTGGACCTGGGATGGAAAACTCTCACACGGACTAAAGACGCCGCCCAACAGCAAGAACCACGTTAGTAGAAACACAATCTCGAGGGGCGCCTGGGTGGCTCAGTCGGTTGAGCGCCGACTTCGGCTCAGGTCACGATCTCGTGGTCCGTGAGTTTGAGCCCCGCATCGGGCTCTGTGCTGACAGCTCAGAGCCCGGAGCCTGTTTCAATTCTGTGTCTCCCTCTCTCTCTGACCCTCCCCCATTCGTGCTCTGTCTCTCTCTGTCTCAAAAATAAATAAACGTTGGGGCGCCTGGGTGGCGCAGTCGGTTAAGCGTCCGACTTCAGCCAGGTCACGATCTCGCGGTCCGTGAGTTCGAGCCCCGCGTCAGGCTCTGGGCTGATGGCTTGGAGCCTGTTTCCGGTTCTGTGTCTCCCTCTCTCTCTGCCCCTCCCCCGTTCATGCTCTGTTTCTCTCTGTCCCAAAAATAAATAAAAAAAAAAAAAAAAAAAAAAAAAAAAAAAATAAATAAACGTTAAAAAAAAATTTTTTTTAAAAAAAAGAAACACAATCTCGAAACCACGGAAACCAGAGACCGACAGCCATCAATTATCCAGCAACCACTGCGCTCCTGTGTCCTGAGTGGGTGTCGCACATCGGGGAAGTTACGGAGAACGTGCTCTAACAGCTCATCTCGCGACCTCAGGACGGTCTCAGGAGACCGCCGGACACGAGCCTGCCCAAGTCGCCAGGGACGGAGCAGGTGTGAGGAGACAGCATGGCCCAACAGGGAGGGGGCCACTGAGACTTCGGCGGGCAGAGTGCCCGCTATATTCATTTCAGCACTTCCGGGTTACTTTAAAAGGCCACGAAGACCAACGCTCGGCGACGCCTGAAACACCCGAGGACTCCAGGGCTCCGCGGACACCCGCCTGCCCCGCGGCTCTCCTCAGAACAGGCGGGCCAGTCCCGCCCACAGCAGAGACCCTCGGGGGCAGAGGCCGAGCACATGGCCCCTAGGGCGCCAGGAGTGGACCCACGAGCTTACGTGCCACCTGCTGCACTGGCCGGCTGGGAGGGAGCGGCCGCCGGGGGACGCGTCCCCACGGACGGTGGCTCTGACCTCAGAGGAGCACCAGGCCCCGTCCAGCTGGGCGGAGCTGCGGCAGTGGCTGCCTGGCTCTGTCCACGTGGAGCGCGCTAGAGCAGTGGGCAGGCACCTGGCCCCAGGTCTGGGTTTGCGGCCGGCTCTGCCACGTGGGCACTGTGGGCACGTCACTCAACTCACAGAGCCTCAGGTCCACCTCCTGTAAAAGGAGCACCACTGGACGCCTTTTAAAGAACCACGAACGGGCGCCCGGGTGGCTCAGTCGGTCGAGGGTCCGGCTTCGGCTCAGGTCACGATCTCACGGTCCGTGAGTTCGAGCCCCGCGTCGGGCTCTGTGCCGACAGCTCGGAGCCCGGAGCCTGTTTCGGATTCTGTGTCTCCCTCTCTCTCTGCCCCTCCCCTGTTCGCGCTCTGTCTCTCACGGTCTCAAAAATAAATAAACGTTAAAAACAAAAATTGAAGAACCGAGAAACACCCAGCGCTCCCCCAGGACACAGGGAGAACTGGACGACTGGCGTCTGACGCTGTTGGGGGGCCTGCCCGACACCCAGGCGCCACAAACCAAACACTGAAATGCGTCCAGAACACGGTGTGGGCGACGGCAGGGGTGCAGCCCGCACGAGGCAGCGGTACCTTTAGGTCGTTATGAAGCGCGTGTCCCACTAGAATCCGGCCCTTCAGCATGTCCGCCACCTCCTTCTGAACAACTTCGAAGTTTTCTCCTGACGAGAACGAACAGGTGGCTTTTAGCGCCGCGTGCCACGCTGCCGAGCCCATCACACCTGCCACGGCCACGACAGAGGCAGGGAGCAGAGTGGCCGTTCGGAAGCGACCCGACAGTCGTTTTTACTGCTGACTCAAGTGAGAATCGGTCTTAGATTCCGTGCTTTCCGACCGGAGGTAAAAACAAGACTGGTCCCCCGCCACAGACGGCGAGCAGCGCTCCCCCAGACCTCCGGCTCCGGAGGCAGCCCCGCCTGCTCTCCTGGCAGACGCCCTTGGTCCTCTCCCTCCCCCGCCAAGGGAAGGCTCGGAGCCACCGTGCCCGCCCCCGGACAGGAGAGCTCGGGTCCAGGCAGCCCACGCTGAGCAGGACCTGACCGAGCCTGGAGCCGGAGGGACCGGTCAGGCCGGGGCACCGCCTGCTTGGTTATGTGTGCACAGGGGATCTGAGAGGCACAGAGAAAGGAGGCCGCGGGGGCCAGGGAAAGCAGTGGCCTCGGGACCTCTCAGGTCCCTGACCTCAGAGTCGCCCTGGGTGACTCCTCCCCCACGGCCAGTCCAGCAGGCCCCACGGACTCCGCCTTCAGGGTGCACCCGGAGTTGGGCCACGTCCTGTCACCTCTCACGGCGCCCCCCGACCATGACCAGGTCACCGGCGGCACATGCCCCCTCTTCCCGTTTCCACCCTCATGGCCCGAGTCTCTTCTCAATCCCACGGCCGGAGGGAACCTGTGGAAACCTGAGCCGGGCCTGTCACTGCTCAGACCTCCCCGTGGCTTCCCGAGGTCCTCGCGAAGATCCACGAGACCCTCCCATCTGTCCCCACCTTCCCTCCTCACCCCCACGCCGGCACACTCTCTGGGTCCCTACTGCCAAATGACACACGGGTGAAGACACAGATGTGCCTGAGAGCCATCTGAAAACAGTCACCCTGGGAGACGTAGGACTATTGGGGCTCCTGCTGTGGCCAATGCTCCAGAACAGAAAGGGGACAAAAGGAAGAGACAGGGGGTGCCCGGCTGGCTCAGAGAAGCGTGCGACTCTTGATCTCGGGGTCGTGAGTTCAAGCCCCACCTTGGGTGGAGAGATTACTCAAAAAAATAAAGTAGTAACTTAAAGAGGGGGCTCTTGGATGGCTCCATTGGTTAAGCGCTTAGTCTGACTCCTGGTTTCGGCTCAGGTCACGATTTCATGGTTCGTGGGTTCAAGCCCTGTGTGTGCTAAAAGCACAGAGCCTGTTTGAGATTCTCTCCCCCTCTCTGCCCCTCCCCTGCTCGCACCCCCTCTAAATGAATAAACTTAATAACAATAAATGGGGAGAAAGGGACCCAGGCACTGCCTCTCCCGTGCTCGCCAGCAGGGAGGACCCACCCTGCTTGAGGTTCTCCGGCCGTATCCCGCTGACCGCCGTCCTGTAGTCCGTCACCGGCTGGCTGGGCTTGATGCACTTGTCGTAAACACACTTCCCATACTGGTTCACGATGGACACGCGGGCGGCGATGCTCTCTTCCCCCTTGGGGCCCACGCCCACCATCTCACAGTCCATGGCTAAGGCTCTAGTCAGGCTGAAGGGAGCCAAAGGTCCCACTTACTCAACGCTGCGCCCCCCGCCATCCAGAGACCGGCCTGGCTCTCAGGGCTCCTCGTAGGATGGGGCGGCGCCTGCCCGACTCGGCTAGGGGCGCGGGGGGAGCCCCTGCCCGAGACCCTCGCCCTCCCCGGCTGGGCACCGGCCCCACGTACCCGCCGAAGGCCTGCTCCTTCGCCAGCGTGATGCTGCTCTCGCTCTGCCCCAGCCGCTTCCTTGCTATCCGGGCCGCCTCCGGGCCCAGGGCCGCCTCGATGTCCGCCGGGTCGACGTCATCAAACCAGATGTCTTCCCTGGAAGGCAGAGGGACCGGGCGTCAGCGGAGGGGCTCCCGCGGTCGGGCCCACACCGCCGCCCCTGCTACTGGTTCAGCGCGGTCCTTCTGCCGCTTTTCTTAACTGGGAGACGCGCTCGCTACCCCAAAACCCGGGAACCACAGAGAAACACCAAGAACACAGAGCACAGACGCGCGGGCTGCGGGCGACGGCTGCTAACGCGCTCTTCTGAACTGAGAGAGCAGGAAGCTCGCCACCGAACGCTTGAGACACAAATACACACAACGACTATAAAAGGGAAACGCAGACGCCCCCGAGCCCCCCCCCTCCCCAAACTCTGGCGACCCCTGGCACCTGCACACCAAGCCCACACAGAGGCCCACGCGAGGACGTACACGTCTGCCTGGTGAACTGCCTCCCGGGCGCAGCTAAACGTCACCTCCTTAGAAACCGCTTCCTGACCCCGCTGGGTGGACACACTCCTCTGGCCATTCGCGCCCACGAGCTCTGTCCTCACCGGATTTACCCTGCCCACACTCACAGAATTACCCGCCTAGCTTCCGTCTGGCCGCCTCTCCTGCCGGACCGCCGGCCTCAGGGGGAGGGCCCTGGGTTTCCAGAGAGCGGACCGGCACAGCGACACGTGGCCGGCGCTCACACCGCTCTCTCCTGGGAGCTTCGGCAACCATGTCCTCGGTGCCCAGGTAACTCGCCAGCAGCCTGACTTACGAACTCCTGCGCTGCCTCCAGCCGAGCCATTTGGAGGCAGCCACTGACCCCGGGCCCCTGCCCTCCCCGTGGGAGTGACCTCCACAGGGTGCTCGGGCCAGCCCCTCCCATCTCGCAAGCCCCGCCTCCCAGCACCACAGGTGGCCACGAGGAACCCCACCAAAGCACTTGACTGGCAAGACTTGGGCCTTTCTGGCTCTGACCTCCGTTCACCCCACAAATCTTTACCGGAGGCCTAAGGGCCTCGCTCTGCGCTGAGCCCTGCAGATACAGCGGTTACCAAACAGGCCCTGCCCTCATCACGCCTCTGTCCTGGGGGAAACTAGTAAACGGAGAGACAGCACTGGGAGGAGGTGATGGAGAGACTGCGGAGAGGCCACCCCCCCGCCCCCCAGGCCTCCCCCAGGAGACAGATGCTCAGGGATGAGCTGACCGAGGCCGCCCGCAGCACAGGGAGGCGGACACACCCCCTGTACTCACTCGGTGGGCAGGGCCGGAGTCAAGGCCACAGTCACCTCCTTAGCTTTCCACTTCTTGCGCTTGGTGTCTCCTCCTTTCGGAGAAGTATCATCATTTGTCCTTTTCTCGGCTCCCTTCCCATCGTGCCCCGCTCTGCTGACCTCTGTGCGGGGAGCCGGCGCCTTCCTGCCCACTGGAGGTACTGAAGGACCAGAGCCCCCCGTGGCCGCTGGGGCCGCTGTTTCTGGCCCCGTCTCACTTCTCTTTGCTTTATCTGGGACGACTTTTCTGTTCGGTTGGATAATTCCGGGCTGTATTTTGGAATCCGTCTGAGAGATAACAAGAGGCTTTTCCGGGGCCTGTGTTTTTTGTTTCAGGAGCTAAGAGGACCCAAAATAAAATACACGACACGTTTTAATTTGGAAAGCAAGCACGAGAGACTGAAAAACTTACGTGTGTATACACCCCGTCTACCCCTACGGGCATCGCTGAGATCCATTATCGGACAGTTTGGCAAAAGCCCTTCTCATTCACACCTGGTCACTTGTGGTGAGATGGTCTTCTTTGCTTATCTCGTTACAAGGCATGATCTGATATCTGCTGCCTCGTTCCTACAAAATTTTAAACGCCTGTCCAACACCTTAAGTGCCTCCCGAATGACTTCACTCCGCCTAAGGGATGGTGAGCAAGCTGTTCTCCCGTTTGCTTAGGGCTCGTGTTAGAGCTCCCTCCTGCGCACACTAGGCCAACAAAGTGGGGGCGGAGGGGGGATGGGAGCCAGATCCTTTACAAACCCCTCGAGGGTCTCAGGAAGAGAGAGGGGCGTGTGTTCAACCAAGAGTTTGGTTCAAGCCACGGGTTCAAGCCCGTGGCGGCTGAAGAGCTGCCGGCAGCCATACACTGTGCTCAGGCAAGCAGGGCTGTCGTGTCCCTTCCCTCGCACCCCAGCCCCCAGCACGGCGGTTCTCAACCGCGGTTAAGACCCTGGGAGGTAGCACCGAGCTGAGAGACAACGTGGGTTTCTACTTACTTGTTCCTGCGACGTTTAACCACGGAAGGGCTTACTTTTTGTAGAACGTACAGAAAACACAAGCTTCCCCCCTGATAAATCTCCTTTCCACTCACTTGATTTTGCTTTACCTTCTTGAAAGAGAGGGAAGGAGAACCACAGCTCAAGAAATTGTCCAGAACCCTGGGTTTGCCTGAAGGAGCCTCCTCAGTCCTGTCCGTCCAGACAGGCGGTTAGGATCTCCCATCCCTACGACACTGGCCGTATTAAGAGGCTCAAGCAGCTTTTCCCTATCGCCCGAGGCTCCGAAACAGAGCCCAAGACGTTGTGGAAGACTCTGAGGGTCGGTGGTAGCAAAGAACACAAACTCCCGCTTGGAAGGGTGAGTCTGCACCCCGATCTGCCGTGTCTTTACTAGCTCTGTGACACCGGGCCAAACTCCTCAAGCTCTGTGCCTCCGTTTCCTCACCTGGAAAACAGCGACGACAACACCAGCTTCGCTTCGAGGAAGGCGTAGAGAACTGATGACTGAATGGCATGGAACAGCATCGGGCGGAAAGAAACCGCCACGTGGGGGGCCTGGGTGGCTCAGTCGGTTAAGCAACCGACTCCTGGCTTCGGCTCAGGTCACGATCCCAGGGTTATGGGACTGACCCCTGCATCGAGCCTGCTTGGGATTCTCTCTCTTTGCCCCTCCCCCGCTTGCGCTCTCTTCCTCTTTCAAAATAAGTAAGTAAATAAACTTAAGAAGAAAGAAAAAGAAACCTCCACGAAGAACCCGGCCACCCGTGCGGAGAAAGGCAGTAGGGCACCACACGGGGTTCAGAGCAGTGGCTGTTGGTGTGGGACACCCGGTTCTGCCCACCCGGCTGCAGTCCTGGACAATTTCTCTAACCTTTCCGGGCCCCCTTCCTCGTCTGTAAAAGGAGACGACACAGGCGTCCACCGCACACCGTTGGTGTGGGGGTTAAACAACAAGACACGTGTAGATCTACCGGCCGAGTCCGCGCATTTTCAGAGATCAGTACCCCGGGGGGCAGCTGCCATCAAGGTCACTCACTCACAAACCCCGGTTCTATCACGTTCCCGCGGACTCGCTGTCCACCCTCACAGGCTAACCTTCCCGCGACAGGCTCTGTCTGCAAGGTTTCTGCCGCCATGTGCCCGCACAGCGGCCCCACGCGTCTTCCTCTGCCTCCGTCCGCGCGGCCCCTCAAACCTCACCCGCTGCAGCGCCCTCCAGTTGCGGGAAAAGTCCTCCGGCGCCTTCGGAGGTCGGACCACGGCGACTCCGGGGCCGCAGCCCGGTGTCTTGCTCGCTTCTCGCCCTCGGCTTTTCCAGAATCTCCTCTTCCTGCTCTTCTTCCGAGCTACCTTCTTGCCAAGCCCCGGCTCAGCCACGGGGTCGCCGGGGGCGCGCCTGGAGGTCAGCGCCTTGGCCATCCCGCCCCCGGCCGGGCTCTGCCCACCCAGCGCCCGAGAGACACCAGCCTCCGGGACCCCGGAAGCGACCCCGCGCGCGCCCCGGCACGTGCGTCCCGGCCTCCGGAAGTGCTCTTCTCTCCGGACCGGCTGGAAACCGGGCCTCCCTTCCTGGTTCCGCACGGCCGGGAGCAGGGCGGGGCTCTTCTCCCGCCTGGGAGAAGGGCCACCACCCCGGAGCGGCGTCCGGGGTCCATGACCTGGGGTAGGCTTGGGGTAGGCCCGGGGCCCTGCCGAGAGCCGGGACGGGGGACGAGATACGCGTGCGCCGGAAAAGAACTGGGGGGCCGCTGTCGGTGTAGCACCGCAGCTGGGCCGGCCGAGCGCGGGGGCGCAGGCGACCGCGAGGGGGCGCTGGGCGGACGGGCCCCGGTTGGGGAGCCGCCGGAGGAGGGGGGGGGGCGGGTAGCGGAGCGAAAGGCGCGCGGGCCCCGCCCCTCCCTCCCCGAGTGGGGAAACTGAGGCCGCGAGACGGAAAGAGGGCCCCAGAGCGCTGGTAGAGCGGCACGTGCGCCCTGGGGCTGCAGAAGCACTTGAGCCACGTCCGGCAGCAGTGAGAAAGCGTGATGACAACGCTGCGTATTAGTTTGCGCGACAGCGGTGGTAATAAATCACTAGCACGCCTTGCGTGGCCCCTCGGTACCTTGATGAGCCCATGACGCCTTCGCTTCCCTAAAGCTTCGCCGTGAGTATGTGTGTCGTGCGGGGGTGGGGGGGTTTTCAGAGAAACTGATCACAAACGAACCAGGTAATTCTGGATGCGGGTAACTGTCGCTAAGGTGATAAAGCGAGATGCTGGGGAAGAGGGTGACCAGGGGTGTGGTTACCAGACAAAATGCAGGGGGCCCGGGGGAATGGGAATTTCTGATAAAGGGTAGTTCTTGTATAAATGTGTCCGATGCAAGAGCTGCACTATTTGGGGCATACATCAACTGAACCAAACAAAAAGTATTCTCTGTTTCCCCAAAATTCAAATTTGACAGAGTGCCCCGATTTTTATTTTCTAAATGTGACAACCCTACCCGGAGGTCGCTTAGATCAGGTCCTAAGGGAAGGCCTCCTGAGCGGGTGACATTTGAGCTGAAACTGGAACGTAAAGCCAGGGCTCGGAGGGAAGAGCAGTATCTGGACAGTGAGAAGCAGGCTGGTGTGGCTGAGGCTCTGCGTGCAGGGAGAAGAGGCTTAGAGATGCAGGCGGAGGGATGGCCGGGGCCAGTCTGATCTGTGATTACAGAGCCTTGGAGGCCTCAGGAAGGGGTTTGGACGGTTTACCCTAAGGGCAAGGGGAAGCCATCGATTGTTACAGAGCTGGGGGGTGATGCAATCTGACTTGAGTTCTTAAAGTCAAGTCGCTGCCGCTCTAAGAGAAATGGGATGGGGAGGACGTGAGGGAGAGAGCAGGGAGGCCAGCGGGAACCCATGACAGATGCCCAGACCGGCAGGGATGCAGCTTGGATTGGGGCGTGTGTCCATCCGGGTCTCCGGAGAGCAGTCACAGAGCGAGTCAGGAGTGCGCAGTGTGAATTAGGATGGAATACCTGGGAAAGGGAAAGGCAGAAAAGCAGGATGGACAGAGAGAGCCTCAGACGGTCCTGCAGGTGTGGTCGGGGAATGGCAAGCGGATTGGCCCAGGATGGCGTCGGGGCAGCCTCCCTGATAAAGAGGAGGAGAAGCCAGGAGACCTTGAGATCCCCCTCTAGCTGTCAGGGGAGTTGGGGGGCGATGTCCTGGAGGTGGGAGGGAGTGTGAAACAGTGCTTTGGAGAGGGTGGCTGAGAACCTTCCATTAAGTGGAGTGGGCTGCCAAGCAGTCGGTGACATGTGGTGCCACTCACCTGGTTCTGTGACGGTCCTTGGCCGGCGGGGGCGGGGGGGGGGGTGAGGAGTGAGTTCAGTGGGGGGCCGGGCATCTGCCCTGGGCGCGGAGGGTGAAGTGCGACGGGGCCATTTATGTCAAGGGGCTTTAAGTAGAGCCGGAGTCCATTAAGGAGATGGGCCGTATTCACGTCCTCGCCATCCTCACCGGGGGAACCATGCACTTTTGAACTGGGCCGAAGTGCCAATGTTCCAAGGACCGAGCCTGAACCCTTGCAATCAGCTAGCGAGAGGTTGTTTACTGACAGCGTTAGTCGAGGTGTGTCTTACACGGGTTTAACTTGCGGCCACCAACGCCAGTGTGAAATTCTCTGTAAGCAATGCCCACGAGCGAGCCTGCTTTTGCCGTAAAGGCCCCTGACTTTGGCTCCCTGGTGGGGCACTGTTTGGATTGTGACCCAAATCTCCGTGGCCTGAAGTGCCATTCTTTGATCCCAGATAAATGGGCTTGTGTAATTATCACCTCCGGACAATTTTAGGTTGACAAGGGGAATTGAGGACAGGAGAGCGGGGCAGATCATGGGCTGTCCGTGGACGTGAGCGGGTTGTTGGAGGCTGGAATGCTGCTGTGTCCGGTGCAGCCTGTCACCAGCCAAGGGTGAGTAACCCAGCCCCAGTTCTAGAATCACGCCTGGGTCCACGTCTGTTAAGATCCCTAGTCCAATGCTCCCTCCTCCAGACTCTGCTGCTTGGCTCAGCCCCGCTCCGGGGTATAGGATCCAGACCAAGGACCAGCCTAGGGCAAGGGCCTGCAGGCTGCCCACCCCCGTGGCCCCTGCCCCTGGAGGAAGCTCCCAAGAGTAAACAACAGCCTCCTCTTCCCGCCCACCAGGGTCTGCCACATTCCACACCGGCCAGATTTCCAGTCACAAGGCTCTCTCCCTCCGAGCAGGCTGGTTTTCCTGAGGATGAGGGAGCCTCGCCCCTGGGGGAGATGCGTGGGGGCAACGCTCACTTCTGCCTTCTTTCTCCTGGGCTGCTGGGGACGCTCCGATTTCCAGCAGGTGGGTGAATCTGCAGGAGCTGGGAATGTTGAGCTCTGCTGGGTGCTGCAGGGGGGTGCCCCCCAGGAGAGATGGAGCTGTGCCCAAACAGCCTTTGCGCAGCGTGAGGGTGTCCTTTCAGCTTCCAGGTTTGCACTGGGAGAGGGGCGGATCTGGGCTTGGGGTTTCGGGGACAGAGCGTGCGCACCGAGGAAGGAAACGGCCTCTCGGTACTGATCTCCTCCCACCCCCACCCCTGCCTTGGTTTCCCCCTCCTCCTTGCCTTGCCCCTCTCCCACCCCCTCTCCCCGCCTTTCTCCTCCCTTGTGCTTTCTGTCCTGCAGCAATTTCTCCAAGCTTTGGAGCCAGAGGAAGTGACTTCTTATTTTGGCCCCGATGCTACCTTAGAAGGTATCTGTCCCGGCGTTTTCTCAGCAGAGGGAGCTCCCCGACCGAGCCGGGGCGGGGGGGGGGGGGGGGGGGGGGGGGGGGGGGGGGGGGGCATCTCAGCTCTGCTTGGGAGGAGGTCCTAGAAACTGGCATCGTTCCTGCTAATTAACTCCATGCTGCCGCCAAGTCCGTAAAAGCTGGTCTGGGCGTCCTGGACCGAGCTGGGGTTCTGACCCCAGGCTTCTGCTCCATATCTCCAGGGAATGGTTCCTAATTAGCTGGTCCCTTTTGCCCCTGGGCCTCCCTTGGGCTGGCCAAGCTGCCGGAGCTCTTGTGGCTTTTGGCCACGGACGGAAATGGAATTATTTATCCTTTCCGTGAGAAACGAGATAGGCGCTGGCTCAAGCTCCGGCCAGAGCCTCTCGTGTCGCTCTTGGCCATGCCTGCGGACTTCGCTGGGGTGCCAGCCCCCTTTCCAAGTCAGGCCATTGACGTAAAGGCTGTTGGGGACCAGAGGCAGGGTGGGCTAGCGGTCAGGGTGGAGAGCAGTAGGGGATGTCCCATCTGTGACTGAATTCCCTGTGGCCTGGGTCACATGCACATTGAGCACTGCTCGGGGCTGTCTGGGGATTGGGGGTGGGACCTCCTGGGGCCTGGGGGCTGCTTTGTGAGGCAGATCGGTGGAGAAGGGTGGCGAGGCTGGCCTTGGGCACCTGCTCTTCCGTAAAGGCCAGAGAGGCTGTGGCTGTACCTGCTTTGCCTGCTGGGGTTCAGGCCACCCCTCAGGAAACCCGATTCTGGGGCGAGGCTCGCATGCTGAGTGCTGGTCTGCCCCGGGGTGAGACCCAAATTGGAGAGGAAACTTTCAGTCTACCACCCTGCGTGCCGGGAGGAGCTGGATTTGAGCCCAGGCCTCTGGGGCTCCAGGCCAGCCCTGCGCCCCACTCACCAAAGGGAACGGATCGGTTGGGGGGGGGCCCTCCCGGGGGGGGGGGGGGCCCCCCCCAGGGCAGGAAGACGCGGAGGGCTGAGCCTCGGGGGGAGGGGAGGAGCAAGGTGGCCTCCTCTGTCCCGCAGTGCTGCAATTCGACGTGGCCCCGCTCACCTGCATCTGTGAGGATGGGCCCGGGGGGCCTCCCTGCAGGGCCCCGAGCTGCTCCCTGCTCGCCCTGGGACAGCTCTTTGCCTTCTCCTTCCTGCCGGAGCGGAGCCTCCTCACCGCCTCCTTCACCAGCGAGCACGTGCTGAACGCCTCCCTCCGGCTTGAGAGGCGGCCTCCCCATCCCTGCTTCGCGGGAGGCCGCCCCCTGCTGCCCCTGGGCGCGGTGGCCAGGGTCACCTACTGCTCAGGCCACTTGGTGAGCGTGACGTCCCAGAGAGGCCCTGTCCCTCGGTGGGGCCGGTGGGCTACGTGCCTGTCTGCTGTCTCTCCTCCAGGAGGGCGACATCCTGGTGGGCGCAGACAGGTTCCGCGTCCAGCCGGTGAGGAGGCGGCTTTGGGAGCTGCTGCCTCCCCGGGTTCGTGCGCAGCCCCACCTGGTCCACAGGCCCGGCCCCGAGGCCCCCCAAGTCATCCGAGGTACGGCTCCTGGGAGAGGGGGACAGCTCTGGGGGAGGGCCAGCTCTCCCCAGTGCCCAGGTGGCTGTGCAGAATGCCACAAGCCCGGCTGAGCCATCTTTCTTCAGGATGCCGGGGAGCGGGCAGGCCAGGGGGACATGTGGCCATCGGCCATGCCCCCAGCTGTCCTAGAGGGGGACAGCTAGGCCTCCAGCCTATGAGCAGCCCCTCATCGATCACAAAGCACGTTCACAGACATGCGCTGTTGGGGTCTCCCAGCTCCGGGACTGGCAGGACATCCGAGACCACAGATGGGAACACTGAGGCCCAAAGACAGAAGGTGGCCACTCGGGGCTTGCATGGCTGGCTCTGCGGCTGCCCGGGCCTGCTCTTCGGGCCCCCAGCTGCATCCAGGTGCAACCAGGGTCCTGTCTTGGGCTCATCTCGGGATGACCCTGTTCTCCAGCATGTGCCCAGAGCGGGGGCACATCAAGGGGGCAGAGCCAGTGTGGGACTCTGGGGAGACACCAAGGACGTAAAAGCCACACGACAGCTCCCTCCTTGGGCCCTGCCCTGCCACCTGGTCCTTTCAATGCTCCGAAATGGCCAGTCGCTGATGGGACCTGGCCTTGGGGGTGGGCTGAAATCCAGGACCCAGTAGCCTCTCGGGCCAGCTGCCACTGTTTCTGACAGTCCCAACATAAAGTGACTTTCAACAGCTCGGGCCCTTCTGCTCTCTGAGACCGTTGATTTCGGAGGAGCCTAGAGGCCAGCTCCCGGAGGGCCCGAGGTAGGGGCTGAGACTGGGTCCGGGACAGGCCCTCTCACTCGGCGCCCACCCGCCCTGGAGCAGGCATTCCCTGCTCCCCACCTTTCCCATGAGAAAGCCGGGGACTGGGCCCCCTGACTCCATAAACCCATGGTGATAAGTGGCAGGGACAGAGCTCACAACCGTGTCTCCAAGTCCAAGAAAGACCTGGCCGTGGGCGGCCAAAGCTATGGGTTGTCTGCTTTCCGGAACCTTCGCTCTGAGCCCTGCCCCCTCCCTCACCAGGCCGTCCTCCTTCCCCTCGCCTTCGCCTCCGGAGGTGGGCTGCCGGCAGGGTCCTGCACCTGGAGCTGCTGGTGGCCGTGGGCCCCGACGTCTACCAGGCTCACCAGGAGGACACTGAGCGCTACGTGCTCACCAACCTCAACATGGTGAGTGTTCCTTGGGGAGCGGACCCCTTGGATGGTGCTGACCACAAGCGGTGGGGCTCGGGAGCCTCTGGACACGGTGCCCCGCGCCGGGGACTTGGGGCCGAATGTGAGTGGGCTGGCTTATCCGGTAGTTTGAACTTGGGCTGAACTCGGGTGTAAACCTAAGCAAGGCTGGGGTCATGCTCGGGGCCCAGGGCTTTGGGGTGGGGAGGGGTGTGGTCTGTCCTTTCCTTCCTCCTCCTCCCCTCCCTCACCTGCGGTGGAGGCGGGTGAGGTCCTGGAACCCCTCTTGGCTCCCTAGTGCACCCCACCGCCTCTTGCTACTTGGGTCCCTTCTCTCCAAGGGCCCCTCAGGTCTGGCCTCTGGCCTGAAGTCCATTTGCTCCATGGGAACCTCGGCCAGCACTGCCCGGGCACCAGCCGGGGTGCCCCACACTGGCCTCCCTGTTCCCTTTCTTGGGGGCACCCCCGTTTCTACTGGCCCCCCCTTCCCTTGGCTTCTAGGGCTAAAGGTGGCGTGGGAAGAGTGGCTCCCACTGATTGTCGTCTCGGGGGGCAGGGTAAGCAAAGAAAGGGGTGTTTCAACAACCTGACGCTCGCGTGTAACCTAACGGACTGCATGAAACCCCGTGTCCGGCGGTTTGAGAATACACGTATGACACGCGGTGACTGCTCTGGGCCGCCGGCGAGTGTCTGCCGCGTCGGGGGATGGACACCAGTGCCAGGTGGGGGGCGGGACGAGGAGACGGCCGCCGTCTGCAAGTTGGCCGTGCAGGGAGGCAGAGCCCGCCCTCCAAGAATGCGCGGAGCTTGGCGCCACTTTGTGCCCAGCCTTAGGTGTGCCCACCTGTTTGGGGCAAAAGGAAAAGCCCCCCCCCCCCCCCCCCCGCCCCGGGGCTCAGAGCGCCAGGCCATCAGACCACTCTGTCCGCTGTCAGTTCTCTGGGCCTCGGACACACCCGTGTGGTCCTGTCCCCTTGCAGACATGGCCCGAGTCCACAGGTCTTTGCCTGCAGCCCCAGAGGTGAAAAACACTTCCTTTCAGTCACCTGAAAGCTTGGCAGGAAGGGGGGGGGTTCCTCCCCCCGTTTACTCTGCTGAAATTCGGTCATCAAGCCGTACTCCCTCTGGTCGCTTGATGTGTCTTACGAGGACCTGGGACAGTGGTAGGTACCAGACTGGCTCCTGCCCGGATGCTGCCCGTGGTGACAGCCACTGTCGTGGCTGGGCACCCATCCTGTGCCCGCGGCATCGTTCCTGAGTCCGCCAGTAGCCACGGAAGGCTTTACCTCCGTGGCACAGATGAGGAACCTGAGCTTCCAAGGTTAGTTAGCAGGATCACGCGCACACGGGTAGTTCGCAGCAGAGCTCGGATTCAGGCTCAGGTCAGCCGAGGCCAGTGGTGGCAGGGTTCTCTCTCTCTCTGGGGGGGGTGGGGGCATGTCTAATTCAGGGACAGGCTGCTGCAAATAACCAGACAGTCAACCATGATGGGCATCTTGGCAGACGTGCTGAGAGAGAGAGAGAGAGAGAGAGAGAGCCAGGAGCCTGGCTGGGGGGTGGTGGGGACAGCGCTCTGTCAGGGGAACCCGGAAAAGGGTTTGCGGAGGGAGGGGAGGCCCTGGTGTCGCCTCGTGGAGAGGCGCAGGTGAAACAAGCCGAGGTGGAGAGAAGGGTGTTCCAGGCGGACGGACAGAGAAGGGAAAGGACGGGGTGAGTCTGGTGAGCAGGAAACCGCGTTGGAATGGAGTGTTCTAAACTCCTAATTATTTGCACCCCACGGTTTCAGGTTTTCTTTCCTTTGTGGTTGGCCTTCTTGAGCCGTGAGCAAGGAGGACCAGCACACGTCTGCCCGTCTCCGTGGCTGGCCGCCAGCCCCGAGACGAGCATTCCCCCCGCTGCTAGTGGAGCAGTCTCTCCAGGCCCTGCCCCAGCCAGGCCCCGCCCACCCACCAGACACGGCTCCCTCCTGCCTTTCCACAGGGGTCAGAGCTGCTGAGGGACCCTTCCCTGGGGACTGAGTTCCGAGTGCATGTGGTGAAGATGCTCACCCTGACCCAGCCTCAGGTAGGCACCACGCTGGGAGCCCAGAGTCCCTGCAAACCCCATTTCCACTCTCTCTATCTCTTCCTGTCGCTCTCCCCGTCTGTAGCACGGACAGCGACAGGGTTGTGGTGAGCACTGTGGCGCAGGTCCCGTAAACACGGGCTCTGTGACGCCCCCACCGCCAGGATGCTCCGAATATCACAGCCAACATCACGGCCTCACTGCTGAGCGTCTGTGAGTGGAGCAGGACGGTCAACCCCGAGGACGACACAGATCCCGGGCACGCCGACCTGGTCCTCTACATCACCAGGTAGCCGAGCGCCCCCGGGGCACGCCAGCCTGCCTGGGAGCCGTCCTCCCCTCCCCACCCCCCCTCTGCAAAGGCGGCCCGGCCTCAGCACCCGCCTGGTGCCTTTTTTCTTCCCAAGGTTTGACCTGGAGTTGCCTGACGGTAACCGGCAGGTTCGGGGGGTCACCCAGCTGGGGGGTGTCTGCTCGTCCTCCTGGAGCTGCCTCATCACTGAGGATACCGGCTTTGACCTGGGGGTCACCATCGCCCACGAGATTGGGCACAGGTAGGCATACTGTCCCCAAGCTGAGGTCTAGGAGCCGACTGGGGCTCCCAGGAGGGAACGTTGAGGCTGCCGTGGGGTAGGAGGGCAGCGCTGTAGGAGTCTGCTGGAAGGAACCTGTACCCTTGACCTCAGTGGACTTGGGGGGGGGGAGGAGGGCAAGGGCTGGGAAATCTGCTATTTCTTGATTACCAGGTGATTAAAAAAATTGTTTTTACCCCCTCCTCCCCCCAAAAGCAAGACAGACTTCGCAATTAGAAAATGTTTTCTAGGAAATTCAGGTAAAGGAAAAGCAGGCTGTAAAAATTATCCCAAATCCCAGCCCTTAGAGGTAACATCCGTTCACCTTTTGTACGTAATTATAATCAGGTCTTACACACACATATTTACTTTTATTTTACGAAGAGAGAGAATCTTGAGCATGCTTAAGCGAGCAGGGGAGGGGCAGAAGGGGAGAGAGAGAATCTTAAGCGGCCTCCATGCTAGTGCAGAGCCCGATGTGGGCTCGTTCCCCCTGGGATCATGACCTGAGCTGAAATCAAGACTTGGACCCTCGGGTCCCTGGGTGGCTCAGTCAGTTAAGCATCTGACTTCAGCTCAGGTCCTGATTTCATGGTTCCTGAATTCAAGCCTGTCACTGGGCTCCCTGCTGTCAGCACGGAGCCTGCTTCGGATCCTCTGTCTCCCTCTCTCTCTGCCCCTCCTCTGCTCACGCTCTCTATCTCTTTCTCTCTCTAAATAAACATAAAAAAAATTCAGATGCTCAACTGACCGAGCCACCCAGGCACCCACACACACATAGTTTTTATTTGCAAAATCAGGATTATACCGTATGTTGTTTTTTCTCCTGGTTTTTAAATTTTTATTTATTTCTGAGAGAGAGAGAGAACAAGCAGGCGAGGGGCAGAGAGAGAGGGAGACACAGAATCCAAAGCAGCTCCAGGCTCTAAGCTGTCAGCACAGAGCCCCACATGGACTCGAACCCACAAACCTGGAGATCGTGATCTGAGCCAAAGTCAGTTGCCCAACCGACTGAGCCCCCCAGGCGCCCTAAAGCCTTTTAAAAAATGTTTTATTTATTATTTATTTTTGAGAGAGAGCGGGCACATGAGCAGGGGAGGGGCAGAGAGAAAGAGGGGGTCCCAAGCAGACTCTGCCCTGTCAGTGCAGAGCCCCGAGAGTAGGGGGGGGGGGGGGTTCCATCTCACCAACCGTGGGATCATGACCTGAGTGGAAATCAAGAGTCAGTGGCTCAACCCACTGAGCCACCCAAGGGCCACTAACGCCTTTTGATATTTATTAGCCCAAAGAGGCAGGAACCACCTGGCTGGCTGGCTGAGCACTCCTTCTGGGGGAAACGGAGGCAGGGCTCGCTGGTGGGGGGGGGGCCAGGAGGCCGTGGGGGTCTGCAAAGGCTTCCAACCCGACCAGAGGGCTGGCCAGGCTTGGACTCCAGGCGGGTGGAGGGGGCACGAGGGCTCTGAGCGTTGCCTCCCCCGGACAGCTTGGGCTTGGAACACGACGGCGCGCCCGGAGCGGCTGTGGGCCCAGCGGCCACGTGATGGCGTCCCAGGACGCGGTGACCGCCAGGGGTGACCTCTCGTGGTCCGCCTGCAGCCGCCAGCAACTGCTGCACCTGCTCAGGTAGCCGCGTCCCTCACCCGCGCAGCCCTCCCCGCCCTATCTCCACTTGGGGCCACCCCTACCTGTGCCCCCAGCCCTCTGTTCAATCCCCATCGCGCTCTGTCCCCTCCCCCCCTCCGGGGCCCTCTTTCGTCCTCCTTGGCCCCTCCCTCCAGCCACCCTTCCCTGCGCGATCCCGTTTCTCCCCCGCTCCCACGCACCCTCTTACGTCCATCAGTTTCCACGCCCACACCTCAATTCGGCCCCATCCCCGCCCCTCCCTCCAGCCACCCCTCCCTCCTCGCCGCTCCCCTGCCTCATCCTCTTCCTCCCCACTCCCTGGCGCGGGCAGATGCCCGGGCCCCACCTCCACTCCCCCGGGGCCCGAGCCCGGTCCCAGCTCTTGCTGGGGGTGCGCGCTGAGAACCCCCTGCCCGCCCGCCCGCCCGCGCCCACCCCTCCACCCCGGTGTGCACCCGGGGTCTGAGCCGGGCCTTGTCGCAGCGCAGGACGGGCGCGCTGCCTGTGGGACCCGCCCGGGCCGCAGGCCGGGGCCGCGGGGAGCCCTCCCCGGGCGCAGCCCGGCCTCCACTACGGCGCGGACGAGCAGTGCCGCGTCGCCTTCGGCCCTGCAGCGGTGGCCTGCACCTTCACCAGGGGGCACCTGGTGAGTCCCGGCCGTCCCGCTTCTCCGCCACCCAGCCCCTGCACCCTCTACCCGCGCCCAGCTCCTGCCCCGCTGCGCCCTGTGAGCGCTCGCCGTGCCAGGCCGCCAGGCACCTCTTAAAATGCGCAAATTTTGAGCGAGGGTGCTCATGTTTTCCTTTTGACCGTGTCCCACAGATTATGTGGAGCCCCTGAACCCATGGACGCAGGACTTAAATAGGCAGTCACCAAGGGCTTCCGATCCGATGGGAACCTGGAGGGCTCCCTGGAGGAAGTCCCCTCCACATTGAATCCTATAGCAGGAGTGTGAGCTAGCCGGGGAAGGGGAGATGAAGGGGGGCCGGCTCCCCAAAGAGGGACTTCCTCCCTGGACTTCCATGGGCCCCAGGCACCTTTGCCCTATCGGGGCCTCTTTCTCAATACGGAATACTGAGAATTGTTATCAGTGTTTTTATAAAATATATAAAGTTTTTTTTCTTCGCGTTGTTGTAACAAAACGTATTAACGTTACATATGAGGACACCTGCTTTGACCTAAAGAATCGTTTTTTGTCTGCTGATTTTAGAAGAAGTGAAAACATTTTCGTGGGCTCACGGACAGGTGTGCTGTGCCCATTCTCCCCGGCCACCGGTGCCCACAGAGCGGTGTGTGCGCCCCCGTGGTCTGCGGGGGGACAGTTAAGGCTGGACACTAGCCCCTCCAGCGGGCCCCCTGTGTCCCCGTTTAGGACGTGTGCCAGGCTCTCTCCTGCCACAAGGACCCCCTGGACCAAAGCGTCTGTAGCCGCCTCTTGACTCCCCTCCTGGATGGGACAGAGTGTGGCGAGCAGAAGGTCGGAGCGGGAGTGACGGAGCATGTGTTGGCTGGCGGGCTCTACCAGGCGCTCGGCTTCCCGCTACCCTGCAGACCTCTGTGCCTCTGCCCTTCTCCTCCACTCTGCGGGGACCAGACCCCTCTGTCCTACACGCTGGGGTTTGCCCTCTTTCGTATTTAGCTTCGTTTCCTGAGCAGGATGGGAGGGCGGGGCACGAGCACGTGTGCATGCCTGTGTGGCCACCCTGCGGGCGCGGGGCCCTGGGGATGCCGGCCGTCCTGGGTGTGCGATGGTGTGCCCTTCTCTCCCTTCTCTCGCAGTGGTGCTCCAAAGGTCACTGCCGCTCCCTGGCGGAGCTGACCCCCGTGGGAGTGGTGCACGGGCACTGGTCTAGCTGGGGTCCCCCCAGTCCCTGCTCCCGCTCCTGCGGGGGAGGGGTGGTCACCAGGAGGCGACAGTGCAGCAACCCCAGGTACTGCTTGCGGGAGGCGCTGTTCTCCAGGTCAGGGCTTTGGGGGGGGAGGGCCCGCCCCCTCCACATTCCCTGGCTAGGGGGGAGTGGCTCCCCCGTCACCCCCTGTGTCTTGTGGGTATTTTCAGGCCGGCCTTTGGAGGGCGTGCGTGTGTGGGCGATGACCTCCAGGCGGAGATGTGCAACACGCAGGTAGGCCTGCCTCCCCGGGGTGCAGCCAGAGGGTCAGGTCGGCAGCGCGGGGGCCGGGGGTGTGGAAGGATCAGGGCGGCTGTAATTCGTGGCTCATGCCAGGGTGCTTTTGAAAGAGGGGGGTGCTGTTCTACCTCTACTGGGACCTCAAGGCATACTCCAGGATGTCCCTGCAGCGTCCCCCTCCCTCCCCACCTGCCACTGCCCCCCCCAGCACCCCCTGAAGCCATTCCTCCATTCTAAGAGCAGGTGAAATTCACATCACATAAAATCAACCATTTTAAGGGTGAGATCCCGTGGCATTTAGTACATTCACAATGTTGTGCAACCACCGCCTCCATCAAGTTCCAAACCGCTTCTGTCAGCCCAGAGTAGGACCCCAGACCCGTTAAGTCGTTGCTCCCCTCCCCCATCCTCCCGCCCTGGCAGCCACCAGTCACCTTTTGTCTCCGCGGATGCGTCTGTTCCGGACATTTCATACAAATGGAATCACACAACGCGTGGCCTTTTTGTGACTGGCTTCTATCACTCAGCATCGTGTCCTCAAGGGTCATCCACGGTGTAGCAGGTGTGAGAAGTGCAGTCCTTTTTGTGGCTGAACGGCAGCCCATCATGTGGATGGGCCACATGTTACCCGTCCATGTGTTGACGGACATTTAGGCCATTTCCACCTTTCGGTTATTGTGAACAGTGCTGCTGTGGGCGTGTGTGTATGTGGACTCCAGTAGCAATTCTTATTCCTATTTTTTAGTGTTTATTTTTGAGAGTGAGAGCGCGCGTGCGGGTGTGAGGGGCAGAGACAGAGGGAGACAGAGGATCTTCGGTGTCAGCGCAGAGCCCAGTGCGGGGCCTGGACTCACGAACCGTGAGATCGTGACCTGAGCGGAAGCCAGAAGCCACCCAGGCACCCCCCCGATTTTTATTTCTTTTGAGTATGCTCCTGAAAGTGGGATCACTGGATAGGGGCGCCTGGGTGGCTCGGTCGGTGGAGCGTCCGACTTCGGCTCAGGTCACGATCTCGCGGTCCGTGGGTTCGAGCCCCGCGTCGGGCTCTGCGCTGACGGCTCGGAGCCCGGAGTCTGCTTCGGATTCTGCGTCCCCCTGTGTCTCTCTCTCTGCCCCTCTTCTGCTCGTGCTCTGTCTCTCTTGCTCTTAAAAACGAATAAACGTTAAAAACAAAAGCGGGATCGCTGGATTGTATGGCATTTCTACGTTCAAGTCTTTGAGGAGCCTCCAAAACCGTCCTGCACAGCAGCCCAGCTATTTTGCACTCCCGCCAGCTGTGGGCGAACGTTCCGCTTTCTCCATATCCTCTCCGCTCCCCATCTTTATTGCCCGTGAGGTTTTTTTTTAAGATTTTCTTTCTTTTCTTTCTTTTGCCTTTCTTTCTTTCTTTCTTTCTTTTCTTTCTTTTGCCTTTCTTTCTTTCTTTCTTTCTTTCTTTCTTTTTCTTTCTTTTGCCTTTCTTTTGCCTTTCTTTCTTTCTTTCTTTCTTTTTCTTTCTTTCTTTTGCCTTTCTTTCTTTCTTTTTTCTTTTCTTTCTTTTGCCTTTCTTTCTTTCTTTCTTTCTTTTGCCTTTCTTTCTTTTGCCTTTCTTTCTTTCTTTTTTCTTTCTTTTCTTTCTTTTGCCTTTCTTTCTTTTGCCTTTCTTTCTTTCTTTTTTCTTTCTTTTGCCTTTCTTTCTTTTGCCTTTCTTTCTTTCTTTCCTTTTTTCTTTCTTTTCTTTCTTTTGCCTTTCTTTCTTTCTTTTGCCTTTCTTTCTTTCTTTTGCCTTTCTTTCTTTCTTTCTCTCTTTCTTTCTTTCTTTCTTTCTTTCTTTCTTTCTTTCTTTTTCTACTTTTAGAGAGAGAGCAGAGAACGAGCCGGGGAGGGGCAGAGAGAGAGGGAGAGAGAGACTCCCAAGCAGGCTCCACACTGTCAGGGTTGAGGGCTCAAACTCACAAACCACAAGATCATGACCTGAACCGAAATCCAGAATCAGACGCTCGACTGACTGAGCCACCCGGGCGCCCCTGTTGCCGGTGTTCTTTGATCATGGCCGGTACCCTGGGTGCGAAGCGCTCGGATGGCTCCTTTGACGTTGTGTCAAGATGTGCACGTGGCGAGGCCTTCCCTCCCACTTTCCCCAGGCGGTCACGGGCCTCCCCAGACCTGGAGGGCAGAGTCCTCACCTGGAGCACGGGCTCAGGGAGGGGAGCAGGCGAGCAGTGCTCTTTCTTTCTTTGTTGCTGGCTGGTAGGCCCTGCCCTGTGTCCTTGCAGATTCTCTGGGATTCTCTCCTCAGCAGAGAAAGGCTCTTGGCTCCCCTGCTTTCTAGAGCGGGGAACCGCAGCGCAGCCAGGAGCGGGCTCAAAGCCACACCGTGGCCCTCGTGCCGCGGGGTGCCTTGCTGTCCCCGGTGGCAGAGGCTCCTGTCCTAGATCCCCCGTCCCCAGGCCCCCCATCCCAGGGCCCCTCCTGTACCTGTTCTCTGCCTCCTCCCGGCCAGGCCTGTGAGAAGACCCAGCTGGACTTCATGTCTGAGCAGTGCTCCCGGACGGACAGGAAACCGCTGCACCTGTCCCCAGGCAACGCCTCCTTCTACCGCTGGGGCTCCGCTGAGCAGTACAGTCAAGGTGGGCTGGCCCCCATCACCCTGATGCTGTTGAGAGCAGGGTTCGGACTCAGGCTCTGTATCGCGTCCTGGCTCAGCCCCCTTGCTAAGGGGCCTGAGTCTCGGTGTTCCCATCTGTAAAATGGAAATAAGAGTAGGGTCTCCCTGCTCGGGTGTTGGAAGGATTCAGTGAGACACCGGGAAGCACCAAGGGGGCTCCTCGGCTCGATTCGGTAACAAGCGTTACGTCGTGATCGTGATCGCTGCCTCAGGAGGCGGGGCCCTGGCCCCAAACCCGGAGGATAAAGTGAAGTGGCCCTGACAAGGGCAGGCCCACCTGGGCTGTGCTGTGGAGGGTCACCGCCTTCCCAGCTCCCGGTCACCCTCGCGTCAGGGTTCTCTGTCTCTCCACCTTCCCAGGGGACGCTCTGTGCAGACACATGTGCCGAGCCATCGGCGAGACCTTCATTGTGAGGCGTGGGGACGGTTTCCTGGATGGGACCCGGTGTGTGCCAAGTGGTCGGCGGGAGGACGGGACCCTGAGCCTGTGCGTGTCGGGCAGCTGCAGGGTACGCGTGTGCGGGCAGCGGAGGTACCCTCCCACCCGCTGTGGCCCTGCGGCCAGTCACGTCGGAAGCCAGATCTAAGGGGCTCGGAGAGGGCCCGGTCTGCGGGCGCGGTCCTTGTGAAGCTGCCGCGGAGTCCGCATGGGGTGATGCTAGGGCACTGAACTGACCTTGGAGTCAGCAGGGGGTCGAGAGCTCCGCTGTGACCTTGGGGGAGTCACTTACGCCTGCTTCCTGCATGGAGGTCAGATGCTGCAAAACGCCTCGAGTTTGTCGTGTGAATCCCAGGGCCTCAGAGCAGTGGGGTCGGTGGGGACAGGCGTCACCTGCCACTGCTCTTTGCACAGACGTTCGGCTGTGACGGCAGGATGGACTCCCAGCAGGTGCGAGACGCGTGCCAGGTGTGTGGAGGGGACAACAGCACGTGCAGCCCCCGCAACGGCTCTTTCACGGCCGGAAGGGCCAGAGGTAGGGGCTTCCCTCGGGGTGGATGGCCGGGCCCCCGCCAGCCTCCGAGAGACACCTGCAGCTCAGAGCCTTGGCAGTGAGCCCCGGACCCTCCTCGTGGGCCTCGGCCTCTGCCCTCCACCTCGCCAGCCTCCCCACCCAGCTCGGAGTCTGATGAGGCTGCCGCCGCCGGGGGCAGTGGAGTTTTGGGAATGACTGCTCACGGTAGCTGTGATGCAGATAAAACCCGGATACTGGGCGGTCTGTGGGAGGCCGGCCTGGCCCTTCCTACCCAAGGAATCCCATCAGAAGGGATGTTATACTTGGGAACCCCTTGGCTGTGATCTGCTTATAAAGGAGGTCAAGTCATTTGCAAAGTGGGCGCTTAGAAGGTCAGCTGAGGAGTTGAGTCCCACCTCCCTGTGGCGGGTCACACGCTGAGGCCAGAACCTTGGATTCAGTCCCTCCTCCTGGCCGGGGCAGCACCCTGGAGGGTGGCCGCCCAGCCTGGCTTTGATTGGCCCCTGGTGACACGGGGCTCTCTACAGCCCGAGGGGTGACAGGGGGCTCTCTACTGTCCGAGGGGTGACGGGGGCCCCCTACTGCCCGAGGCAGCCCCATTGTATTGGTAGCTTTCGGGGCTGAGGCTCTTTTTCCTGTACACCTGAAATTTGCTCCCTTTGCGATGTAAGTGACCTGGGACCACCCACCCTCCCCTGCTTCCTTCTAGAGTATGTCACGTTCCTGACGGTTACCCGCAACCTGACCAGCATATACGTCGCCAACCGGAGACCTCTCTTCACACACTTGGGTGAGCTGGGCAGAGGGCACTCACCCAGAGTTAGCCAGACTGCGCACGGCGAGGCACAGACCCCAAGATGCCCTCACTTCGGATGCCAGCTACAAGTTCAGGGGGTTCCCTGACCACTGCCAGGGTGGATCCGTCACTAGAAGGATCCCCAGAAGTTGGAGAGCTTTTATACCCGCGGTTATGGCTTAGACAATAAAGCCAGAGCAAAAGACGCCTAGGGCAGAACCCGGGAGGGTCCCGTGTCCAGCACCGAAGCGTGACAACATGCACCGAGTAGTGCCAACCCAGGGAGCTCACCGGGGTTCAGCGTCCAGTTTGAATTAGGGCTTCATCATGTAGACGGGAGGCCTGACCGGCGGACCGGTTCCTCACGCGGATGGTCTCCATCTCTGGGCTCGCTGAGGCGGTTGACTCAGAGCTGCTGTCTAAATCGCGTCTTTGGTCTTGGCGGCTCGGCCAGCCCCCGCCTTAAACAAAGATACAGCTGTCAGGTGTGACGCAAGTTTCTGCCTGGAAGCCCAGGGCAAAGGCCACGTCTGTCTTTGGACCCGTTGCATTACTACCCGATGCCACGGTGGTTCTTGATTTCGAGGGCGCCTACACCCGTCCTTGGAATCCGGAGTGGGGGCGCTTGGGGGTCCTTGGGGCCCTGAAGCTGCCTGGAGAGCTCCACGTGAGTGCGCCTGGTGAGACGGCAGGTCCACAGTGCTCACCAGGTTCTGGGCAGAGGCGCAGAGCCACCGACACGGGGACGCTGTCAGCACAGAGCCTGACACAGGGCTCAAACTCACGAACCGTGAGATCACGACCCGAGCCGAAGCCAAGAGCTGGACACTCAACTAACGGAACCCCCCCCCCCCCCGCCGCCAGGTGCCCCGTGGGGACGCTCTCTGTGGTCAGATGCTTGTGCACACCTGGGAGGCTGTGCCTTGCTGGCTGCAGAGACCGCCTGACCCACCGAGGCGCCAGGCAGATGGGCTCCCCAGGGAGGGCTGGGACCCTGGGGGGGAGGCTACAGATGTGGCAGCAGAGATCACGTCCCGTGGTTGCCACCACCCCATTCCTTAAACCGGGACCTCTTCCGTGAGGGCTGGTGGCCACCTGCCGCAGGGCTGGGGTGGGGTGGCGCTCCCCCTGCTGACAGCCTGGATCTCCCACAGCGGTGCGGATCGGAGGGCGCTACGTCGTGGCCGGGAGCTCTAGCATCTCTCCCAGCACCACCTACCCCTCCCTCCTGGAGGACAGCCGTGTCGAGTACAGAGTGACCCTCACCGAGGACCGGCTGCCTCACCTGGAGGAGATCCGCATCCGGGGACCCACTCGGGAAGACGTGGAGATCCAGGTGACCAGGAGGGCCTGGGGGGGGGGGGTCGGTGGGGCCTCCTCCTGGTACCGCTCAGCAGCCAGCCCACGGGGTCCCTGGCGTTCTGAGAGTGGGCGTGCAGGGGTTGGGGGCTTCCCCAGGAGAGGGCTGTGCTGCTGAGGTCAGAGATGAGCTGGCCGGGCCAAGCAGGGAGTGACGAACGCGTCTTGAGGAACAGTGTGTGCCCAGGATGGGTAACTAGGAGGGATGAGGGAAGGGACAACCCCCCCCCCCCACCCCAGGCAAGGAGGCAGGACAGATCTGCAGGGGTCTTGCTGGCCACGGGAAGAGTGGGGGCTTCCCCCCGGGGACTTGGGGGTTGGGGAGGGAGGGTGCAGAGGGGGCTCTATGCAGGGCCATCAGGTGCAGTGGGGATCAGGCCTGTGTCGGACCTGGCCCGAGGAGGGCATGGGGAGCGAGACCGTCGGTGATGCCCTGATTAGAGACCCACTGTGGGGGCATCCCTCCTGGAGCCGCGTCAGCCCAGGAGCCGGATGCAGGGTGACCCAGAGGTGAAGGGTCCAGGCCCTGGGACTCCGACAGACTGGAGTGTGAATCCCGGCTCTCCAAGAGCTTGGGCAAGGGCACGAACTTTCCTAAGCCTAAATTTCCCCACCCGTGAAATGGGGCCAGGCATGCCTACGTTACGAAGTTTTGTCAAGATTCGTTTGTCAAAAACAAGGTGCATTAAGCGTGTGGCGGGGGGGCATGTCCTGAAAGGTGGCCGCTGCTAAAGGGCTTGCTGGCTTGGATCTTGAAGGTGCCAGAGGATGGGCACGCCCCACCCTAATCGAGGGAAAGTGAGACCCCCCGGGAGCCGTGGGACAGAGGGACGGGCACAGGGCCAGGCCTGCAAGCTGAATGTTCTCCCAAGCCACGCTGTCCTCCGCAGAGGCTGCTAGGTTCTCCCCCTGCCCTTGCCGCCTGTGTATGCCACCGCCCTGTGCCTCAGTGTTCTCCTGTAGAATGGGCAGCAGGCTGCCGTCCCGCCTCCCGGGGTTAGGGGACACACGCGCCCGGCAGCATGGGCAGCAGTCGCTGGCACCGAGTGGATGTGGGGTCTTTGTGCTGGGGACAGAGGCACACGGGAGCACGGGCTTCGGGCTCATCCTCCACGCACGAGCTCCTCTGCACGTGTCCCCACGTGTGCTTTGCCGAGGAAGGCGCCTGGAGGGGTGGATGCAAGTTAGCGTGTGTTGAAATAGCCCTGAGAACCCTCAGGGAGGGGTCCGAGGCTTGGCGGCCCTTGGCTTTGGTCTGGCAGCCCCACCTCTGCCCCCACCGCGGGGGGAGACAGCCGGGGGCTCCCCCAGAGTGCAAGCCAGGCTGGAAGGAGCCTCCTGGTAAGCCGTTCACTCCTTCCCTGCCTCCTCGTACAGCCCGGTTCGGCCCCCAGCTCCAACCCCCCCGGGAACACTGTTCCAGATGTGGCCGCCTGGCAGCTGTGTCTGCACCCTTTACTCTGTGGGTAAAAATACAGATTCCTGGGCCGCTCAAGAGAGAGAGAGAGAGAGAGAGAGAGAGAGACAGACAGAGAGAGAGAGAGAGAGCGAGAGAGCGCCGCTGAGGCAGGACCCGCCAGGCGGGTTTTAACAAACAACGCGGTGCCGGTGCTGAGTGGCCAAATGAGGCATCGTGGGGACAGGTGTTAGAACCTCGCGGGGGGGGGGCCAGCCCGGCCCCTGTCTGTCTCACGCAGGTTTACAGGCGCTATGGGGAGGAGTATGGTGACCTTGCGCGCCCAGACATCACCTTCACCTACTTCCAGCCGAAGCAGCCACAGGCCTGGGCGTGGGCCGCCGTGCGGGGGTCCTGCTCCGTGAGCTGTGGGGCAGGTGAGGCCCGGGGTGGGGCTGGCCTGGAGCACCATCCGCCCCCTGCGGCGAGGTGGCTCAGCCGCTCAGCCTCCCCCTTCTCCCCCCACCCCCCGACCCCAGGGCTGCGCTGGGTGACCTACAGCTGTCTGGACCGGGCCGGGAACGAGTGGGCGGAGGCTGCCCGGTGCGAAGGGAGCCAGCGGCCGGCAGCGTGGCCGGAGTCCTGCGCCCCCGGGCCCTGCCCCCCAGAGTGAGTGCTCTCTGCGCCCGGCAGTGGCCCCCGGGCTCTTGCTGGCCGCGGGGTCCACGTAGCTTGGGCTCAGTGAGGCCGCTTCCAGGCGTGTTCTCGTGCCGTCCCGGACACTGCCCTGGGAGGTGGGTTGTGTCAGTGCCCCCGTCCTGCAGGCGAGGACACCGAGATTTGGGCCCAGGCGGGTGCCAGGGTCAGCCTAGTGTGACCCATTCCCGCTGCACCTCGTCTAAGGGCAGCGTGCACCCGCTCTGAGCTCGCCGCAGGGTGGAGGTGGTCGCCTCCCCGGGAGGGAGGAGGTGAGGTTCAGAGAGGTGACGGCGGAAAGCAGCTGGCACGCACCGTTGGCAGGAGCGTACCGCGAGGGACCAGGCCGTCCCTGTCGGGTGCCGGGCTGGCACTTTTACCCAGCTGTCCCGAGGCTCAGGTGGCTGGACAGGTCCGCCTTGTCTCCCACCGCCTCTCCTGGGCCGGTCCTCCGGGAGCCGGAGCCCCCTCGGCTCTGTTCCTCCCCGCCTCAGCTGGGCCACTGGAGACTTGGGCGCATGTGGGAGAGGGCGGTGCGTTTCGTGGAGGCCCAGGGCAGCCTCCCGAGGACGCTGCCCCCTGCCCGGTGCCGAGCCTTGGCCCTGCAGCCGGCAGTGCCGGAAACCCGCAACCCCCCCAGCCTGGCCCCGGCAGGTGAGCGCGGGGAGGCGGGGGAGGCGGGGGCACCGTCTGCCTGGCAGAGCTTGTCCCTGCACCGAGCCCTACCCTTCCATAGTGCCCCGTCTTCCCCAGGACTCTGGCTGGGCCCCACCCTCCTGAGTGAGAGGCGGGGGCGGCCCGGAGTGGCCAGCTTCAGAATTGCCATCCAAGAGACCGTGGGCTGGCCATTTCCCTCTCTGAACCCCCGGGTCCCTGCTCATGGAGGGGCTGTGAGGACCAAGTGACGAAGCCACAGATGGAAAGCAATAAGGGTCCTTTGTCACTGCTATCATTGTCTGCACACGGCACCCCTTCCCCCCATCCCTTCAGCGTCCAAGCTGGCTTATTCTGATGTGCCATATACTGGGTGGGTGACCAGGGCAAGTCCCTTCCCTCTCGGGGCCCTGGTTTTGTTGCTTGTCCGGCGGCGAGGGGGTTGGCCTAGGTCACTGGTGGCCCACGCGTGGCTTGGGCTCCTTTTTCCCTCTCCCATCCGTGGCAGTCGTAGGAACCACCCCCCTGTCCCACCGAGGCCCACGCCTGCCTCCGAATCCTCAACACGGCGCCGCGGGCCTGACGCCACCTGTCAGGGTTCGCACGCACACGAGATGCAGCGGCCATCCCCGATCTGGGTGACCCGATTCTGTCACAGCAGTGATATTATAACGTGGACGGAGGCCCGCTGTCCTCTCTGGAAGGCAGGAGGGTGAAGGCCGTGTCACCGTGGATGCCGGCAGCCGCTCGTCCCGCGCTGCAGGGAGAGGCCTCCGGGTTTTGCTCCGTGGTGCCTCTCTGGGCTCTCGGATCCTGGGGCGCAGGCTCGCTGCCTCCTGCCCCAGGGGCTGGGCTGTACCTGTGGCCCAACGGCAGGGACAGGGCCTGATGTGAGTCCCGCATCCTCCTCAGGCGCCAGGAGTCGGACGCGTGCTCATCAGCCTGTGAGGCCCACCTGGCTTCGCACAACGGGACGTGTGTGCACGGGGCAGGTGGCCCGGACGCGCTGGCCACAGCTGGGCCCTGCTCCACGGACGAGAAGCTGCCCACCCTCGAGCCGTGTGTGGCCACGGCATGTCCTCCGGCACAGGGCCACGTGAGTGCCCTGGGCTATTGGGTGCTTCTCTGGCCAGAGAACGGGGAGCGCTGGTTACCATCCGCCTCCTGGCTAGAGCGCAGAGGTTGTCCCTCCGCAGTCCTGCTGTGCGCAGGATCCCCTCACCCCGGTCAGAGAGAAAACTTAGGGGAAAGGCTCGGGACCTACCGGAAAGCCCCGCTGCGGCCGGCAAGCCAGGCTGAAGCCCAGACCCTGTTAGAATGCTGCCAGTTCCCTGCAGCACAGACACTCCTGCCTGCGTCCTGGGGCCCTGGCTGACGGGCGTTGCTTTCAGACAAGACAAGCCTGTCCCCTCCAGACTGGTGGGGGCTGCGGGGTCAAGGGCGCCTGCAAATCTGGCTCCCGAGCCCCAGCCTCAGCCCTGCCCTACGGTGATACAGAGGCCAAGGTGGGTGTGGGCTGAGGGCTTCCTCTGGCAGCCAGAAGTACATCTCCCCAGAAAGGAGCGGCAGGGAGGGGCAGCCTTTGGGGGTGCTGCTGACCGCTTCTGCTTGCTCCTGAAGAGATTGGCATGGCTGGAGGCCAGGTGCCCAGGGATCGAGAGGGTGAAACCCAGACCCAGCAGCTCGTTCCCTGTTCCCTGCAGACAGACCCCCGGTCTCTAGAGGAGGAGGCCACATCCCCACCGGCCCCTGCCAGGCCGGGGGCCCGTGCCGCACACGTGTGGACCCCCCTGGCGGGGCCGTGCTCTGTCTCCTGCAGTCGAGGTAAGGCCCCCAGGGCTCATTAGCTAACTCTTACCTGTCTACATTTTGTGTAGTTATTTTTTTTTAATGTTTATTTATTTTTGAGAGAGAGAGAGAGAGACAGAGCCAGAGCGTGAACGGCAGAGGGGCAGAGAGAGAGGGAGACACAGAATCTGAAACAGGCTCCAGGCTCTGAGCGGTCAGCACAGAGCCCGACATGGGGCTCGAACTCACGAGCTGTGAGATCATGACCTGAGCCGAAGTCGGACGCTTCACCGACCGAGCCCCCCAGGCGCCCCGCATCTTACCTAGTTCTAGAAGCATTTGGGTGGGCTTACAGAGAATCCAGACTACACGAGAACGTAACATAATGCACAAGGGGACCGGGGCAAAGTGCAGACAGTCATGTAAATGTGTTCATTGATTGCCTGAAAGATAGGAAAAGATGATAAAACCCAGCAACACTGGCACCCAAATGTATTTCTTAAGGTGTGGAAAAGCAGTGAGAGGAGGGCCCCAAACTTAGCTCTGAGCTTCCTGGCAGCCACACCAGAAGAAAATTCTAAGATATGCCGCGTTCTTAAACCAAAACGCTAACCACTTGCTTCGTGAAACTTCAGCACGTGTACAACCAAGACCAGAGATTTCTTTTGAGGATGCTCCTAAAGGAGAGATTCAAGGAAACCAGCCCCGATAACATCGTCATCAGAAACGCATTAAGAGATTCTCATATAGCTATTCTGGACCTACTATGTGCCAGGCACTTTGTATCTGCGCTTTAAAAATCTTGGGGCGCCTGGGTGGCTCGGTCGGTGAAGCGTCCGACTTCGGCTCGGGTCACGATCTCGCGGTCCGTGGGTTCGAGCCCCGCGTCGGGCTCTGTGCTGACGACTCGGAGCCTGGAGCCTGTTTCCGATTCTGTGTCTCCCTCTCTCTGACCCTCCCCCGTTCATGCTCTGTCTCTGTCTGTCTCAAAAATAAATAAATGTTAAAAAAAAAAAAAATCTTTAGAGGGGCCTGGCTGGCACAGTCAGTTAAGCGTCCTACTTCGGCTCAGGGGATGATCTCCCAGTTCGTGAGTTCGAGCCCCGCGTCGGGCTCTGACAGCTCAGAGCCTGGAGCCTGCTTCGGATTCTGTGTCTCCCTCTCTCTCTGCCCCTCCCCCGCTTGCACTCTGTCGTCTCTCTCTCTCTCTCTGTCTCTCTCTCCTTCAAAAAGAAACATTAAGAAAAACTTTTAAGTCTTTATAAATATCCCTGCACGTTAGGCAGATGAACAACCCGAGGCTCAGAGAGGTTAAGTCACTCGAACACGTGACTTGGCCAGCTGGTAAGTGGCAGAGGCAGGGCTGGAGCCCACGTAGGCCTTATCTGCTAGAGTCTCCAGAGACCTGGGTACCTGTAGTTCTGGCTGAATCCTCCTCTTGGGGCTCGGGGCCTCTGCTCCCTCCCTGCAGGCCTGAAGGAGCTGCATTTCGTGTGCGTGGACTCTGTCCTGGGGACCCCTGTCCAGGAAGAGCTATGTGACCTGGGAAGCAAGCCTGGGAGCCGGCGGGAGGTCTGCCAGGCTGCCCCGTGCCCGGCTTGGTGAGTGGGGGTGGAGACCGTGCTGGGGGCGGCAGCCTGGGTCCCCCGGGGAGGAAGGCGTCTTACCCTGGTGTGTAGCCTCCTAGGGAACGCTGGCCTGTTACCGCAGGTGGGAGACCCGAGCCCTGGCGCCGTGCCCAGTGACCTGCGGAGGGGGGCGGGTGCCACTGGCTGTCCGCTGCGTGAGGCTGGACCGCGGCCGCCCCATCCCCCTGCCTCACTCCAAGTGCTGGCCGCTGCCCAGGCCCCGCCCCGTCCGGGACTGCAGTCCGGAGCCCTGCCCTGCCAGGTGGGCCCCTTCCCAAGGAGACGGGTGGTCCTAGGCGTCGCCTTCCAGGAAGCCCCTGACCCTCCGTGCCCTCGCCTGCGGGAGCAGGTCACATTGGTGTCCGGGAAGGCTGTGGGCTGGGGGGGGACGTTTAGAGCGTGTGAGTGTTGTCTCACGGGGTCTGGGATGCCGTGGGCCCATGTGGCTGACGGTGCGTTTATCGCTTGCTCTTTCCTGAGCACCTGCCACGCCCAGGTGCTGTTCTGGCAGCAGGGACCCAGCAGGGAGCCGGACAGACAAGCATCCCTGCCCTCGCGGAGCGGGCGCCAGGGGCGGGGGGAGATGGGAGACAGAGTCGGATGGGGGGATGTGGCAAACGTGGGGGGAAGGAAGATTAGGAGTGCCGGCCGGGCGCGGTGGGGGGCTGGGGTTCCTACTAGAGACAGATATCCTTGCAGGCTCCCTTGGGTCCCCTGCCTCTCCCCCAACTTCCCTTCGAACACGTCGGTTTGCCTTTAGCTTTGCGTTCTGCAGAATGGGCTCTCCCGCGTGTTTTCTGTCCGCTGGGCCCGGCCTCTCGGTGGGGATGTGAAGGTGACCCTCGGAGAAAGGCCCTGGCCAGGCCCTTCCCGGTCTGGGGAAATGGGACCTGCTTCTCCGGGCGCCGCCTGACTCCGGTTTGCCCCAGGTGGCAGTACAAGCTGGCAGCCTGCAGCGTGAGCTGTGGAGGAGGGGTCGCACGGAGGATCCTGTATTGCGCACGGGCCCACGGGGGGCCCGAGGGCGAGGAGATCCTGCCGGACAGCCAGTGCCTGGGGCTGCCTCGCCCGGAGCAGCAGGAGCTGTGCGGCCCGGAGCCCTGCCCACCCAGGTCAGCAGCCCCCAGGTGTGCAGCAAGCAGCCCGAGGTCCTGGAGTGTGTGTACGCCCGGCCGGTCACGGTGGGGCTTAAAGGGTGGCTCTGGCGGGAGACGGTGCTCGGGCAGCGGGACCACCTGGCAGGCTGCGCTAGGTGTCCGAGGTGACGTTCCAACAGAACGCGGGTGGCCTGCCCGTGGGGTGCGCGGGTGTGGGGAGGGCTGGGGGGCTTCAGCGGGAGGGGGCAGCATTGACGCGGGGTCCGCGGCTGGTCCCTGCCGGGCACAGGACAGAGTAGCTGCAGCCAACGAGGTCCAGGGGTGGGGTGGGAGCCTGACGGGGAAGAGCAGACAGTCACCTTGTTTGTCGGCCCTGCTTCCACGGCTGCTTCTTTGTAGCTCTGCGTTTTTTTTGGTTTTTTTTTTTAACGTTTATTTATTTTTGAGAGAGAGACGGAGTGAGAGAGAGAGACAGAGTGTGAGCGGGGGAGGGGCAGAGAGCAAGGGAGACACAGAATCCAAAGCAGGCTCTGAGCTGTAGGCACAGAGCCCGACGCGGGGCTCGAACCCACAAACCACGAGATCGTGACCCGAGCCGAAGTCGGACGCCTCGCCGACTGAGCCACCCAGGCACCCCGGGAGCTTCGCGTTTTTACCACCGAACTGCTTTTCTGAACCCAAACAAGGGAACAGACACCCGTGTCCCGCCAGCAGCCTTAATAGACGCACTGTATTGCCATGTTTCCTTCCTGTCGGTCTCCTTGGCCTCAGAGAAATACACCGTTACGGATAAGAATTCGTTCCAATTGAAACGCTTAGCTCACCCGTCATCTATCTGGGGTCTGTCGCAAAGTCGGGAGCACACTGTATTTCTCCACGTCAGTCACTGAATTTCCCCCGACGGCTCCTTTATCATGTCCTAGATCCTTGTGTACGTTGGGATCTGTGTCAGGGCTTTCTGTTGGCTTCCGTTGTTTGTAATTCCCCCACCCGTCCCCGTGTCAGAGTGTTTTAAATACCGTGGCTTTATGGTCCACTTACCACCCACAGCGGTGTCTCTTGGCTTGTGCTGAAGTCCCTTGGCCACGCAGCCCAGTCATTCGCATGGGAATTTATCTGGGATTTATAGGGCAGTTCCACACACCCCTGAGCTCTGGCTACTCCCCCGATGGCGCCTGCCTCAGGGCTTCTGTGGCTACCTTCCCGCTGCCAGAATGGGTCTTCTCTGGATAGCCTTTCGTCCGGGCTGTGCTCAAAGCACCGCAGCAGAGAGGTGGGGAGTCCTCCCTGAGCACCACTCCAGAATGGCACACTCAGCCCGCCCACCGCGTGACTCTCGGCTCTGCCCTCTTCTTCATAGCCTGTGCTACGTCCTGGCGTTTATTTCGCTGTTGATTTCGCTGTTGATTTCTCTGTCTGCAGAGCTTAGCGGTTTCCCAACCGGGGGCGATTTCGCCTCCCAATGTGGCATTGTCTAGACACATTTTTTCCTTTAAGTTTTTCTTTATTTATTTTGACAGAGAGAGCACAGCAGGGGAGAGGCAGAGAGACAGAGGGAGAGAGAGAATGCTAAGGGGCTCGAACTCATGAGCCGTGAAAACACGACCTGAGCGGAAAGCAAGAGTCAGACGCTTAACCAACTGAGCCATCCAGGAGCCCAGCCTTGGTTCTCTTTTCTTTTCTTTTTTTTTTTTTTTTTTTTTTTTTTTTTTTTTCTTTTCTTTTCTTTTCTTTTCTTTTCTTTTCTTTTCTTTTCTTTTCTTTTCTTTTCTTTTCTCTTTTCTCTTTTCTCTTTTCTTTTTTCTTTTTTCTTTTTTCTTTTTTCTTTCCTTTCCTTTCCTTTCCTTTCCTTTCCTTTCCTTTCCTTTCCTTTCCTTCTAATCCTCAAGTTAGCTAACATGCAGTGTAGTCTTGGCTTCAGGAGTAGATTCCTGTGATTCACTTCTTACATATAACACCCAGTGCTCATCCCAGCAAATGCCCTCCTCAATGCCCATCACCCATTTTCCCCACCCCCCGCATCTCCCATCCCCATCCACCCTCAGTTTGTTCTCTGTATTTAAGAGTCTCTTGTGGTTTGCCTCCTTCTCTGTTTTTATCTTACTTTTGCTTCCCTTCCCCGATGTTCCTCTGTTAAGTTTCTCAAATTCCACAGATGAGCGAAGCCCTACGATATTTGTCTTTCTCTGACTTATTTCACTTGGCCTAATACCCTCCAGTTCCATCCACATTGTTGCAAATGGCAAGATTCCATTCTTTTTCATCGGCAAGTGTATATAAATCACATCTTTATCCATTCACCCGTCGGTGGACATTCGGGCTCTTTCCATCCTTTGGCTATTGTCGATAGCGCTGCTATAAACATGGGGTGCCCGTGCCCCTTCGAATCAGATGTGCAGACACACGTTAAGTGCCGTGACTAGGGAAGGGGGGTTGCCACTGGCATCTGGCGAGTGGGTGGAGTGAACCTCCTGCACCGCATCCGACGGAACCGTTGGCCCCAGATGTCAGTGGTGCCAAGGCGGTGCTGAGGCTAATCACAAATCGACACGGGCAGGACTGACCGACGTTGGGATGTGTTCTCCCTTATCCAAGGGCGTCTCTTCCCCCGTCCCTGTCACTTGCATAACAGGATCCGCGAGCCCTGGACGGGAAGGGCCCACCCTTCCTGGGCTCGGGGCTGCACCCTGGGGTCTTCTGTCTTCGCAGGTGGAAAATCGTGTCCCTTGGCCCATGCTCAGCCAGCTGTGGCCTTGGCACCGCCACGCGCTCCGTGGCCTGTGTGCAGTTCGATCAAGGCCAGGACGTCGAGGTGGACGGGGCGGCCTGTGTAGGTTTGGTACGGCCGCAGGCCAGCATCCCCTGCATCACCGCCGACTGCGCCTACCGGTGGCATGTCAGCACCTGGACACAGGTGAGCACGGCAGCTGGGCGTGTGTCGGCCGAGGGTCCTCATACGCAGGGACCTGGGGGCTTGGATTCATCGTGACCCCCTGAAAGGAAGGGGGAGACTGGGGCGGGAGGAAGTAGTCAGGGCATCTAGAGACAGAAGACACAGCGAGGCCTGGAGACCTGAGGGGCGGGTCTGGACCGAGGTCTGGAGACACCAGGACACGAAGGGGAAGGTGACTCAGGTCTCCGTTCTTGCCTTTCTGGTGCCGTCACCTCGCAAGGTAGTGGAAAGACAAAGGTAGATATGGTTAGGTCTCCTGCTGGAAGATCTCGCTCATGGTCGGGCGGGGGAGAGGAGGCAAAGCAGACAGCCGCAGCCTGCGTTGGGCACAAGGACTCTGGGCGTCGGGTCCTGGTGGAAACGAGAGCTCAGACGAGTGCAGTGCAGGGTAGGAGGGCAGGGGGGTTGCTGGTGCCGTGACCCGGCAAGGTAACCTCTCCGAGCCTCAGTCTCCTCACCTGTGGAATGGAGACGTGTGCTCGCCCCCCGGGCTGTGTACAAGTGAGATTGGATCATGCCTGGCCAGCGGTCACTGCTGTCCTTGACGCCCTCTGGCGAGGTCAGCCTCAGCTCCCTCTCTTGTCTCCTGGCAGTGCTCTGTCTCCTGCGGAGACGGCATCCAGCACCGGCACGACGCCTGCCTTGGGCCCGGGTCCCAGGCACCGGTGCCAGCCCACTTCTGCCAGCACTTGCCCAAGCCAGCCACGGTGCGGGGCTGCTGGGCTGGGCCCTGCGCTGGGCAGGGGACCCCCAGCCCGGCGCCCCCCAAGGAAGCCACTGCTGGCGCTTCTCCGGGGCGGCCCCGGCCCCAGGCCCACCTCCTCTCCCCAGCTCCCCGGCTTCAGGGGCTTCTGCCTGGGCCCCAGGAAAGCCCGGCTGAGTCCAGTTATGTCCTTCAACTTTCTGTCTGGGCACTGGCTGGCTGCGGGAGGGGTGGGCAAAGCCGTCCCCAGCTGGGAGAGCTGGGACAGCCTCCTTGTGGGGACCTCCTGGGGTCATCCTGCGAAGCAGCACTTGGGTGCGGCGGGGGCTGAAGGCGTGGCCTTGGGAGGTGGGGCTCCAGGCTGGCCCTCTCCTTCCACTTTGCTTCTGCTGGCCGAGTGCAAGCTCGCTTTCCTTACCCTCAGCCTGAGGTTTCACGGGATCCGACCCAGGTCTGTGGGACTCAAGGCCACGTGCTGCTGTCCACACTGCCTCCCTCTCACTGGAGCATCCGGAAGCGGCTCTGTGCCCTGCCTGCACCCATGCAGCCCCTCCCCTGACCTAAGAATGCTTTTCCAGCTGGGCCCAGGAGGCTGTCAGCCACCCTACCTCTCAGTCTCCTACCCAGCGTGGAAAACCCCGGGCCTCCCTTCGGGGAACGCCCCGCCCTGAAGCTCCGTTCTCCTGTGCTCCTGCCTCCTTTCCAGGCGTCTGTGGCCGGCAGCACCTTGAGCCGACAGGAACCATTGACATGCGAGGCCCAGGGCAGGCTGACTGTGTAGTGGCCATCGGGCGGCCCCTGGGTGAGGTGGTGACCGTTCAAGTCCTCGAGAGTTCCCTCAACTGCAGCACTGGTACGTCTGGGGCCGCACGCACCACCGGTCTTGGTGTGGGGCCTCGGGCACTGGTGAGCAGGACTCCAGCCTGCCCCGTTCCCAGCAGGATGCACCAAGTGCATTCTCCACCGCCCCCCGCCCCCCCAATAATCATCATGGCCATCTCGAACCTGTCGTGCGATTGTCCCCGTTCTGCAGATGAGGAAACTGAGGCTGTGTCCGATGACTTAGAGCCACAAAGGCAGGAAGTGGGAGGGTTGGGACCCGACCACAGCTCAGTCTACCCCAGGGCCGTCGTGCTGCCCGCCCAGAGCAGGGGGTGCTGGACCCTCACCACTCCGCCACTTCCTAGGGGACATGTTGCTGCTTTGGGGCAGGCTCACGTGGAGGAAGATGTGCGGGAAACTGGCGGACGTGACTTTCAGCTCCAAAGCCAACACGCTCCTGGTGAGGCAGCGCCGTGAGCGGCGGGAAGGCGGAGTTGTGCTGCGGTACCGGAGCCAGCCTGCCCCGGGAGCCTCCCACAGAGGTATGGGGGGCGGGGGGGGGGGGAGTAGAGCCTCCCCCACGTCCCTGCGGGTGCCGCCTACCGGCGGCTGACTGTCATGGAGGAGGACACCACCAGCTCCCTGTGCCAGGACGAGGTCCTGGTGTGTGTGCTGTGTGCCTCCCTCGCTAGGCCCCTGCAGCCACCTGGGTGGCTGCCCTGGCACTCATGTCCCTCAAGACCCTTCAAGGTCCTCTGTGAGCAGCTTTCCCCCAGCCCTGTTCCGGTGCAGTGTCCTCTCTGCTCAGCCCCCACAGAGCTGGTGTGTGCGTGCATGCTTGCACGTGTGAGTGAGCGCGCGTGCACACACACACACACACACACACACACACACACACACCCCTCAGGTAGAGGATGGCATCCCATGGCCCCACTGGTGTCTTCCAGTAGCCCTCTTGGAGGTCTCAGGGGACTTTCCCTCTCCCAACAGCCCAAGCTGGCTGAAGGTGGCTTCCCTAGCCAGCTCCAGAGGTTTCTGGCCCCCCCAGGCTTCACTTCTACAGAGATTTGCCTGCCCCCCCCCCCCCCCCCTCAGCGAGTAGCTTTTTGGTGCCTGAGCACAGGCATTGAGTGCTCAAGGGCGGGCCGCCCCTTCTCAGGCTCCTCTCTTCCTGGCCTCCCTCCCGCACATGGGCTCTTGCCTCACCAGGGGCACAGGCAGGAGGCGCAGCCAGGCGGAGCTCCCGTGGGCTCCTAATGTCAATGGCCTTTGTGACAGTCACCTTCACTTTACAGAGGAGGGAACTGAAGCTCAGAGCATTTAACGCCTTCGCCTAGGGTCTCACAGCAGAAAGTGGTACAGGTGGGGTTCGGCGAGGGCTTCTGTGGCGGAGACCCGATCTTGACCACAACGCCATATTGCCCCCCTTCACTGCCCCCTGGCTGTGAGCCGCCCTGGCCTCTGGCATTAGTGGTCTTTCCCGGGGCTGCTAGGTCCTGAAGTGGCCCACACCCAGTCCATCCACCTGCTCTCCTCTGCAGAGTGTGATATGCAGCTCTTTGGACCCTGGGGTAAAATCGTGAGCCCCTCGATGAGTCCACGTGGGAGGAACCTGGGGGGCTGCCGCATCTTCATCAATGTGGCTCCACGGGCCCGCATTGCCATCCATGCCCTGGCCACCAGCGTGGGCACGGGCACTGATGCCAGCCACATCTTGGTAAGGCTACCAGGATGGGGACAAGAATGGGCTGACTTTTGCTACGAGTCTAGACAGCCGTCCCTGGGGATGGGATGAGAACTGGGGGTGCTGTACCCACTTTGCCCCCAAACCTCAAAATCATTTGTGAAAGAATGAGAGAGAAGAGTTTCCTCCACTTACTCACCAACAGATGTTTACTGAGCGCCCCACAGGAGTGAAATAGACAAGACCTTTTCTGATGTAGAGAGTTAACCCAGAACTCAAGCATAATTTTAGATCCTGATATAACTTTCCCAGAAGAGTGGATCAAACCCTCCTCCCATGAGGTCTGTGTATTCCGGGAGAACTGCCCTCTGCAAAGTGTCAGCTCCCCTGCTGGAGGCAACCTGGCTTCTGGAATTAGACAGACCTGGGCTCAGAACCCATCTCTCACACCCTGGCTGTGTGTCCTTGGGGAAGTAATACAACTTCTCTGAACCTGTTTCCTGGGTAGAATAGGAGTGGCTTCCTGACAGGGCTGTTGTGTGAGGATTAAGTGTGTGGCCCTGAGTGTATGATCCCTTGTATATTAAAGGCACCATAAATGCTAGCTACCGTTTTTGGCCGGCCCTCTGGGGCTGCCCCTTTCCCCTCAGATCCGGGACAACCACAGCCTGAAGACGATGACATTCCGTGGGCAGCAGGCACTCTACTGGGAGTCCGAGGGAAGCCAGGCTGAGATGGAGTTTAGCCAGGGCTTCATGGAGGCGGGCGCTAGCCTGTGGGGCCTGTACTGGACCCTCGGATCTCGAGTGCAGGAACCTGGCTGGGCCGTACCCTAGCTTCCTCTCCAAGCACAAACCTCCAGTGCCCTGCGTGCACAGTAGGATGCCTCCTCCAGGTTCTGGAAAGGAAAGAAACGAACTTGACATTTATGAGCACCTGTTAGGTGCCTGGCAAGCCCCAGAGGGTTGACTCCGGTCTCTGAGTGCTTTCCAATTTGAATTCCGTCCAATCTTAAGTATCTCCTTTAGGGCCTCCTCCAACATGCAAAAGGCTAGGCGGCGGGAGGCAAGGTCTGGACTCTGTCTGGAAAGGCAGTCACCAGTCCCTCTGTACCAATAAACGGAATGTGCAGTCTGAGTAGCGTTTTTCTTCACATAACCTGTCCAATCTGCCTTGAAAACCCACCCCAGGGCATTGCCGGAATTCCCTGGCAGCGGCAGGGCTCTAGACCCAATACTGAGCTGAGCAAGCCCCAGGCCACCCGTGGCGGTCTTCTTTTTCTCTACCCAAGAAGGAGGGACGAGGGAGCGTGGGGTCGAGAATGAGCCCCCACGCTGGCACACTCGTTAATTCTCTGAGAGGCCCCGCCCCTGTGCTGGTCCGGCTGGGAGGACCTGACCACCCGGGAGGGCGGGTGCCGCCAGGCCCCGCCCCCTATGCCGATCAGCGCGAGACCCTCGGGCGCACCCGCCACCGCCCTGCGAGCCCCGCCCCTTATGCTAATGAGCGGCCGCCTCTCCCACAAGGCAGCGCGCCGGGCCAACGCGGCCGGCTCCGGAGCCCTTTGTGAGGGTGGCGGGCTGCGCCAGACAGCGGCACCATGAGCGGCTCGGGCGGGGCGTCGACAGCGTCCGTCAGCTCCGCGCCGCCCGCGCAGGAGGAGGGCATGACGTGGTGGTACCGCTGGCTGTGTCGCCTGTCGGGGGTGCTGGGGGCCGTCTGTGAGTACCCGGCCCGGGGGAGGGGTCGGCCTCGCCGCCCACCGCGCATGCGTGTTCGGCCCCGCCCCTCCGGCGCGCCCCCGCGGGGAGGGCTGGTGGGGCGGGGGGCGGTCTGCGGTGGGTGGGCGCGCGCGGAGCGGACGCCCCGGCTGTTGCCATGGTCCCGGCCCCGCGGCCCGGGCTCCCGCGGGGCCCGCGGCTGGGCTGGCGGCGCTGGGGACATTCCAGGAGGGAACGCGAACTACCGTGGCCGAGTTACTGCCCCCCGCGCCGCATCTGAGCGCCGGGACGGTGCGTGCGGCCTCTGCCCCGGGGGCTTTCCGAGACCTCCCGTCTGTTGCTGGGAGAGCGCAGCACTGCCTGGCCCGGAGGCAGCCTCACCTGTTGGCGCGGGCGGAGGCCACCTTAACCTTTGGGCCAAGGCTGTTTAAACATGGGCGGGTGGTGCCCGGGCACGAGTAGTCCTCGAGGGAGGGCCGGGCAGTGAGCATCTGGGTCCTCACTGTCCACTCCGAGGCCAGTGCATTCCCTCTGCTGTCGACTCTGCGTCGGCCACCGCTCCTCTCCCCTCCTCATATCCCCGCAGCGCCATCCCGACGCACATCTTGACCTCAAGTTGCACGGAAGCCAGGCTCTTTTGGCACCCCTTCCCACCCCCCCCCCCCCAAAAGAACACCGCTAGGAAGGCCGACCTGCTGCAGGGGTAAAATGAAGCTCATGTGGCCAATACGTGTCTGGTCTGTTCGAATGGTCTGTCCTGTCCTGCGGCCCTCACCTTTGGGAGTCACTGGAGTGGGTTTGAACAGTGCCCGCTTGGCACAGAGGGCTGGAGCAGGGCAGATCCTGATCAAGTCGGCCGGAGGGAACACCGCTCAGGGTCCCCTGCCTGTCCCACAGTCGTCCCAGGTGGCTGGGTGCTGGAAGGAAGTTCAGGGGTGCAGGGTTAGGCGTGTGCTGTGCAGAAGGGCACACCCTTATCCAGAGGTGATCATGGGACAGGCCCTTCTGCAGATCCCAAAAAGGCCCCTGAGTCCCTGTCACTGCTGTCAGAGCAAGCATCTTTTTGACTTTGTAGGAGAGACTGGCGGCTCAGGATCAGGCTTTAGACAGGATCCTCTCAAGTGTGGCCAGTTGTCTTCCTTGCAGACTAGAGTGGGGGTCCTGTAGGGAGTGAGAGGGGCCAGTGGTGGAGAAAGGAAAGGTTCTGCCTGTGGCCTCTGGGCCCTCACCCTCCCTCTGCCTTGGATTCAGCAGCCCTGCTGGCTCCCGGGTTAACCCTGGTCTCCCATCCCGTTCTGTGCTTCTTAAAGTGAGGTACCTGGGCCGCCCCAGGAGTTCGTGGTGTTGGGGCTACTCCAGAAGCATCAGGAGAAACTTGTGTCGGTGTCACCTGAGTATTTGGGGGGAGGTGATTGTTACGCAAATACCAAATAGGAGATCGCAGGGTGGGGGGCAAGGCAAGAGTTTTAGGGATGCGATGCGGGGCGCCCCGCTGGCTGAGTCAGTAGAGCGTGAGACTCTTGATCTTGGAGCTGTGAGTCCAAGCTCCACATTGGGTGTAGAGATTACTTAAAAATAAAGTCTTAAAAAAGTTTGAGTGATGAAACAGGAATTCAGATAAGGGCTGTGCTTCCAGCTGGTCACTTTAGGCAGAACGTCCGGATCTCCAAGGGGTGAGACACCCTCCGGGCTGGATTGTTAAAGGACTCCTTGCTGCAGCCTTCTTTCTGCGTTGAAACCTAGTCCTCCCCTAAGGTGGGCTGTTGGTAGGACAGTGGGGGCAGGGTCAGAGCTGGAGGAGAAGTACTGACTCAGTAGGGGCATTGTCTTGTGGGCACTCAGGTCTGTGTTCTGTGTCTCCGGGGAACCTTGCTGCCTGGAGGCTGATGGGACGTGTCCAGGCAGAGTGCCGCTAGCAGGCAGAAAGTACCTCGGTCCCTCTAGGAGACCTTGGGACCACGCGAGGGCAGGCCCCCTGCAGTCTGGGTTCACTTGGTCTGGTTTCATCCTCCACCTGCAGCCTGCATAGGGTTACCTGGGAGAACAGCAGGAGAATTCCAGGCCCAGGCAGGGATCAGGTGCCAGGCGAGCTGCTGCAAGTTTAATGAACTGGCTGCTGATCGCTGCCTCGGGGCCCAGCTTCCAGTCCCACCCCAGCTATGGCCCTGGGCAGGGCTTTGCTTCCAGCTGGGAGCCTGTGCCTGGGAACCGGCAGTTCTTGGTGAAGCTGGGCTGCTGGCTGTAGGGAGAAGCGAGGGGAGTGTGGCACACCCACCCCTTGGGGTGCGGTTGGGAGCACTGGGCGAGGCTCCACACGTGGGACCCCGGAGAAGCCTCTTTCAGGGCCTGGTGTTTCAGGGGTGGCTGGGCCGGGCTGTGGCACTTGCCCGCACTCGGGGGACAAAACAGGCCTCAAAAAGTGACGAGGACGTCCCCAAGGTTCTTCAGCTGGTGTGCAAGTCACAGCTGGGATTGTGACCTGGTCCCAACTTTTGTTCCCAGAGGGGCAGCGGGCCTCGTCCCAGCAAAATCCAAGCCTCATTCTTGGCGCCAGAGGCTTCTTGTGTGGCCAGCCCTGTGAATGGTGGCACCTGCCTGAGCCTGAGGCCTGAGATCCTCTTCTCTTGTCATGTTCCATGCCTTGCGGCGGGTATTGGTACAGCTGGGGTGCGGAGGCCGGCCCTCCAAGCCCTGGACTGGAGACAGGGTGAGATGCCCGTGCAGCCGGCCGCACCCTTGCCGCGGGGTCTGGGCCGAGCTGCCTCGCCAGGGACCTCGCTTGTCTCAGATGGCGGAGTGCAGTGCTGGGTGTCGGAAGGGGTCTGCCAGGGGTCTTCCCTGGCAGGCTCTGTCCCTTCCTGCCTGCTAATTCCGGCTCCTGTCTGCTTTCAAGCCTGCGCCATCTCGGGCCTCTTCAACTGCGTCACCATCCACCCTCTGAACATCGCGGCCGGCGTGTGGATGATGTGAGTAGCCCCGTGACTGTCCTGCCCCATGGGGCTGGGGGCACGTGGATTTCTGGTCGCCTTGCGGGGGTCTTCACCTCCTTTCCACCCTGCCGTGTTCACTTGTCCCGATTCTCATTAGGGCCAGGCCAGGGGGGACACTCACCCAGGCCTTCACTGGGTTTAGGGCCGGGGTCACAAATGCCTCCCGAGTGTCCACGGAGCGAGACTCTGCAGGCACTGTGTCTGCTACCAGGGGCCTGGCCTGTGGGAGCTCGGGGGCCGTCAGGGCTGCTGGAGGAGGCTTGGTGGAGGCTTGGTGTCTGGCGGGATTGGAGTCAGGTGCTGGGAGCTCCAGGTCGGAGGTGGGCAAGCCAGACGGCGCAGGTTAGAGCTGGTGTGGGACCAGGGGCTAGAAGGCCCCAGGTGAGTTCCCTGCCCCCCTCCTGCCTGGGTAGCCCGATCCCGTTGGAAGGGAAGGCGGAGGGGGTGGGGTGAGAATCAGCCAGTGAAACTCTGGCCGTGCCTGAGCCACCTGCGCGTGAGAAGCGGCTGTGCACCAAGCATCGTCGGTGCCCACGTGGGGCTTGGCCTGGGAGGGACACAGAGGCGGACAGGGTGGGACCCTGCCCTCAGGGAACTCAGGCCAGCGGTGAGGCCTGTGGGAGCGGGGCCCGGAGGCCTGTGCTGGCCAGAGGCAGTCCGGAGACCGGCCGGCCTGGATGTGGGGGGGAGGGGGGGGGGTTTGGGAGGACTGGCCTGTAGCAGGGGGCGTGTGAGTTGTGCAGAGTCCCTGCTCTGGGCTCAGGTGGGCTCCCGGGGCACCTCAGCTTGGGTTCTGTCCCTGGTAGGTAATGAGGGCACTTTCCTCCGAGGCTTGGGGTGGACGCAGGCTTGCTGTGGCATTCTTTGAGGGCCCGGCGTCTGTGAGCGTGACCCAGCCGTGGAGAACAAAGACTGGAGCAGACCCCCTCGGTCTGTCTCCGTGGCTTCGCTGCCCCCAGCCGGAACACAGGAAGGAGGGGCAGGGTACGGGGCTTGCTAGGTGCCCTCCTCCCCGTGTGGGCTTCCCAGGGGTCCGCCCCCAGTGGCTGTTGTGGGCTGATGACCTCCTCCTGGCCGTCCTGATGGGTGAGCCGCTGCCGGGGACAGCTTTCCCCGCGCAGACGACGATGTCGGTGACAGTGGCAGTAACGGGGTGGCCGAGGGGCGGCCAGCTCTCTGCAAAGCGCCCTGAGTGGAGGAACCCCTCCGCGTGCTCACGGCAGAGCTGAGGGGCACCTTCCGAGACAGAAGGGGTGAAGGGAGGGCTCTGGTCCTCGGGGCGGGGGGGGGGAGCGGCTCCGCAGAGGCGCTGAGGGGGAGGTGGGGGAGGGGGAGCGGCACTCTGGTGGGCATTGGGGCCCCCCTCCCCGACCCTGTCAGCCCACCAGCCTCTCTCCCCGCCCTCCAGCATGAACGCCTTCATCCTGCTGCTCTGCGAGGCGCCCTTCTGCTGCCAGTTCGTCGAGTTTGCCAACACGGTGGCCGAGAAGGTGGACCGGCTTCGCTCCTGGCAGAAGGCCGTCTTCTACTGCGGGTGCGGGGCCCTCGGGTGGGGCTGGACGGTGCGGGGACTTAACCCTCCGGGGCCCCCGACCCGGGTTCCCAGAGCTCAGGGACCTGAAGGGCAGGCGATGGCTAGCGGGCCGGGCTGGGGGGGACCTCTCGGGGAGGGCGAGGCTGCGATGGCTTCGTGCAGAGTCCTCCTCCGACGGTGGGCGTGGCGTGTGACCTTGCGTCTGGGGGGTGAGCCCACAGCCGTGGCCGCCCGCACTTCCGCAGGGAGAATGTGTGCCCTGCAGCCTGTACGGGCTAGAGAGAAGTGAGCGGGGCCCGGACCTCTGGCCCGGGGTTTGAGAGTTGTTAAATCGACCCTGGTAGGCCCAGCGATGTGCTTCTGTGCAGCCTTGCACGAGGGGTCCATCCCGACGCCCCGGCACGAAGGCAGGTCGCAGAACAGAAAATATTACCTGCCTGTGGGCTTCCCTTGATTTTCCTGGTTCTAACCACAGATTCGCTGTGGGGCATTGTCCACCTGAGTCATGAGGTTGAACGAATTTCAGGGTGCGTCCCATGCACGGAAGCTTCTAGAACAGTGCTGGTGCACAGGAGGCCCTTCGCGGCTTCTGACAGCAATGGCAATGGTTACCATGATTTAGGTTATGTTTAGCAATAAATGCGGTGATCTTGGGGCACCTGGGGGGCTCAGTCAGTTAAGCGTCCTACTCTTGATTTCCACTCAGGTCATGATCTCATGGTTTTGTGAGTTCAAGCCCCACATCGGGTTCTGTGCTGACAGCTCAGAGCCTGCTTGGGGTTCTCTCTCTGTCTCTCTGTCTCTCTCTCTCTCTCTCTGCCCCTCCCCTCCTCTCAAAATAAGTAAACTTAAAAAAAAAAAAATAATAAATGTGGAGTTCTTTGTTCCAGGGTTTTTTCCCTTTGTGGAGGCCAGTTGCTTTGACAGCAGGAGATGTGCGTTCCATTCTAGAGCCGCTTCCTACTGGGTCTAAACCACAGAGGAATAGAGGTTCACAAGAAACTATCTGCCATCATGCCCCTTGCCTTGATCTGTATTTTATTTTATTTTTTTTCAACGTTTTTTAAAATTTATTTTTGGGACAGAGAGAGACAGAGCATAAACGGGGGAGGGGCAGAGAGAGAGGGAGACACAGAATCGGAAACAGGCTCCAGGCTCCGAGCGGTCGGCACAGAGCCCGACGCGGGGCTCGAACTCACGGACCGCGAGATCGTGACCTGGCTGAAGCCGGACTCTTAACCGACTCCGCCACCCAGGCGCCCCGTGTATTTTAAAAATACTAACAGTAATATACATTTACTAAAAATAACTTGGAAAATATTAAAGCTTTACTGCTTGGAACATTTTGGTATGTTTCTGTCCATTAAAAAACTTTGTTTTTAATAGTTTTTTTTTTTAAGTTATTTATTTTGAGAGAGAGAGAGAGGGAGAGAGAGAATCCCAAGCAGGTTCTACACTGTCAGTGCAGAGGCCAGTGTGGGGCTCGATGCCACAGACCGTGAGATCATGACCTGGACTGAAATCGAGAGTCAGATGCTCAACTGACTGAGCCACCCAGGCACCCCTGCAGGTTTTGTAAACTTGTTTCTTACACAGTATGACCGTTAGAAGTAAATTTGTGTCCTGCTCGTTTTCACTTAATACCGTGACGTAAACGTTTTCAGGATCACCGGTACAGACTTCATAAGATTACTTTTACTGACAGGAATATTTATTCCACTGCCTGTGTCTTGCTTTCTTCCTCTGTAAACAGTGGTGCAGATTAAATCAAACCACAGCAAACAGCGATGAGCAAAACTTTTCCTGTGGTGCTTTCCCTAGGATATATCTCTCCTTGGGCATGGAATCGTTAGGCTGTAGGTTAGTCACTGGAAAGATTTCAATATGTGACTGACTTGCTTTCCCAAGAGGCGATCAGGGTTTCTGCCTCCTCTCCACCCCGCTGGTGCTGCCCGTCTCGTGTCTGACAAGAATTGAGCTGTTTTTCTGAACGTTTTTACTAATTGCATTTTCTCTCCTGAAAATGTTCTCGTTTACTTCTTACCTACTGGCGTCTCAATGTTTCACTTAGCAAGTTATGTGTTTCCTATAGTGAGGGTTTCTTAACCCTTTGTTCTACTTCTCAGACATCTTTCCAGCCGTTTCCCTTTAATTTTGTTGACAGAAGGTTTCCCCCTTGGTCTTTTTTTTTCTTTCTAATTCCCATTATTCTTTTACTACTGAAAGATTTTATTAGCACAGCAAAACCTCACGATCGCACGTCCCGCCTGAGCAGAGAGGCAGGCGGACTTGCGGCGGCCCATCTGGCGGCCCAGTGTTCACCTTAGCGTGCGGGGTGTGCGTGGGCAGGTGCGGCTGCTGGGCCAGACGGCTTCGCCCAGGGAAGCGACGGGACGGAGCGCCGGTCCTCCAGCTGCGGTATCTCCCTGGCCTGGTTAACCCACTGCCACCGGGGTCTGGAAATCCCAGCCGGCATGGAGAGTCAGCCCATGGACACTCGAGCCAGAGGGGACACCTGCCGCCAGGGGGCGCCCAACCGTGGCGGGGACCAGAGGGAAGCCCCTTGCCCTGTGCGGTTCACGCTCTGGGATCTCTCTTGTTGAGATAAGGCTGCTTTCACTGCACCACGAAGAGCTGACCTTTACCTGGTGCTGATGCTGTTCCGGGCACTGTGTGTGGAGTTCATACGGGAGGAGTTCAGGAACTTGGCCCGTCACAAAGCCGCTAGGGAGGAACTGACAGGAGATTTTCGGGCGGCCTGTTCCCTGAAGGGGTGGGTGGATGACCCCAGCGCTGTTTTCCTCTGTGTACCACAGACCCTTCCAGAGGTCTGATGAAGGCTTGGGTCCTCGCCTCAGAAAGCACACGGAACTTCGCAGACAAGTGCACGGGTGTCTAAGGACTTTTTGAAGCCTGGCCGTGACCCTGTGTCTGGACTGGTTTCTGGGGACCCTTCCTGCACCTGGCTCTCTGGGAGGGGGGGCCTGGGTTAGTCTGGGGAGCCTGGAAGTCATATGGCAGCCGCAGGGCAGGGGTACCGCCTTGACCTGGGCTTCTCTCCTAGGATGGCCGTCGTCCCCATCGTCATCAGCCTGACCCTGACCACGCTGCTGGGGAACGCCATCGCCTTCGCCACTGGGGTGCTGTACGGACTCTCGGCTCTGGGCAAAAAGTGCGTCTGCCTCTCCCAGCCCCTGGGAGGGATCTTCACATCCTACCTCCTGTAGTCTTCTCAGTGCGGAGGGTCCAGGAGGGGCCCCTGGTGTCTGTTTGTGGGAACGGGCGCGGCAGTTGTCAGTGACTCTCATCAGTGTCCCCAGGGTGTTTGCCGCTCACGGGAATGAGAGCAGGAGGGTTCGTGGCCTTCCTGGTGGCCTGGCTGTGCCTCGCCCCAGCCGACAGTGGGGATGGCAGGTCTGTGGTTCGGCAGAGCCTCTTCCCGTCCAGCGCCCACGCCTGGCGTCCCAGTCGGTTGCCGCCCTCTGCTTCAGAGCCCGGGCTGCAACTCTGAATCCCAGATCCCGGGCAGCCTGTGCCTCTCTTAGAGACGGCCATCCTAGCAGCAGGGTCTCTGGCGACACCTGCTGTCCCTGCAGCTGAAGCCTCGGTCACAGGCCGGGAATCTGCTGGTGGGTGGGAGGACTGGGCGTCCTGTGACACTGACTCGCTGTCTCCCCAGGGGCGACGCGATCTCCTATGCCAGGATCCAGCAGCAGAAGCAGCAGGCTGATGAGGAGAAGCTCACGGACACCCTGGAGGGAGAGCTGTGAGGCAGGTCAGGTGACCCGCTCCTTCCTGCTCGCCCCTGGGACTCTGTGTGAGCACGGCCTGCAGGGATGAGGCCTGGAGCGTTGACCCTGGAGAACAGCCTGGAAGAGGAGCCTTTGCCTCGCTCCTGTCAGCCCCCTTACACCTGTCCCTACACCTGGAGTCCTCTTGTGTCTTCCCTCTCTCCAGATCTGTGTCTCCTGCCCCGGGCCTTGGCCAGCAGCAAGGAGACTGGCGGTGGCAGCAGGCGGGCCGCGTGGGCCTCGGGGTGACCCAGGCCGCAGGACTGGAGGCAGAGCGGAGCCCGCAGTGGCTGCGCACGGGCGGCCCGCCTGGCCCCGCCCCTCGCAGCTGGCCCGGCTCCGCTGGAAGCAGGCTGCCGGGTGGGTGTCCGGACTCACACCGCTCGCAGGGCCGCAGGGCCGGGAGGAGCCTCCTGGGGGATGCCGGTCCGGGCCTGAGCTGGGAGGCACGGCAACCTGGGCAGGGGTGGGGTGAGCCTCCCGTGGCTCTCCCTCGGGGCAGGGCAGCGTGCTGCTGCCCCCGGCCTCGTCCCGCTGCCCGGGCCCCTCCCCGCCGCTCTGCCCTCCGCGGGAGCCCACGGCAGTCCCGGGATGCTCCTCGAGTGCCCAGAGCAGCGGCTGGCTGGCTGGCTGGCTAGGGAGCGCCCCTTCCCCAGTTCCCGGGAACCTCGGACGGGCCACTCCGGGACACTTGTTATGGGTCCTCCCCACGGCTCCCAAGGGCCCGGTGCCAAGGAAGCGCGGAGGGCAGGCTCTCCCCTGCCCCGTGGGGCTGCTCGTCCACCTGTCTGTGTGCCCCTGCCGTGTCGGCCGTGGCCAGAGCCCAGGCAGCGGGGCCGAGCTCCGCCCACCTCCGTATTCCTGCTGGCCTGCCCCCTACTCTGGTCTCTGGGGAGCAGGGCAGGGGCCAGAGCCGCCTCCACCACCGCGAGCTGTGCGCACCGGGTGCCTGGCCCGTGCGGGGGGCCTGAGGAAGCCGCCCTGGCGGGGATGCGCACTGTCACCCCGGCCTCCCTCCATCCACTGTTCCTGGTGTCCGTCCCCTGTGTGTTTCTCCCTCGGCCCGCTGCCTGCCCCGCCAGCCCGACCGGCGCCCAGCTGCCAGGCGTGTCTGGTGGGGCCTGGCTGAGCCTGGGCGGTGCCGGGAGGAATGGGCTGGTGTGGAAAAGGCTCGGTCTGGGGCCCAGCTCCCACTCGTCCTTCTCCCAGGGCGCCCGGCTGGGCCCGGCTCAGAACCCTGAGCTCGGGCCCAGCCCCCCTTTGTTGAAACCACCCGTAGAGCTGTGTCCAGATCCTTGCTTCCCAGAGGGAGCCCTCCTCCCTGGGGCTCGTTAGCGTTCCCCGCAGGAGCAGCACTCACTGTCCCGGGGGACGCGCACAGGGATCCTGGTCTGCGGCAGCCCCCGGCAGCCTTCCAGCGAGCCCGTCCAGGCCGAGCCCCAGGGGGGCGCGGGCCCTGCGGTGTGGCCAGCGGGTGGGACACGTGCCTTCAGGGGTCCTCTGGGACCACCTTTCTCAAGCCAGCGCAGGGTTCAAAGGGCTGTGGGCTCCGGGCCTCTCCAGGCGGGCGGGAGTGTGTGTGTGTGTGTGTGTGTGTGTCTGCTGTGTGTGCCGTGGACAAGACCGTCTACCTCCCAGGAGGGGCAAGGGCCCTGCCCGCCCCTCTTGGCTCATTCTTATCTGGGAAGTGGGACGCGGGGGTCACTTCTGCCCAGCCCTCCTGCCCCTGCTGCAGGGGCCTCGCTGGCGGGGGTCTCCCTGCTACAGGAGGGGAAGGGCTGGCTGTGTGTCCCGGAAGGTTGCACCTCCATTCTGTCAGCAGGTCTGCTGGGGGGGGAGGGGGTGGGCCCTGGAGGCAGGTGCAGAGGTGGGAGGGCCCTCTGACCCCTAGTCACAGGCAAGAATGGACATGCTACGTGCCCGAGGTTCCCAGTGAGTGCAGCCGAGCAGTCCCGCAGCCGGGGATCCTGTCCCCTGCCCGTGTGGGCTGCCGCCCGCAGGGAACATCTGTCTGTCTGGGTGGCAGAAGGGGCTGGGCTGCCAGGGCCCACTCCTGCCTCAGTGGGTCTGGACTCTGCCTTCTCGGGGTCCTCGTTCACCCTCCATGTTTAACTTGTTTGAGCAATAAAGCCTGGCCGTGGTCTGAATGCTCGCTCGCGCACTCTGCCTGCTCCTTTCTCCCTCTGATACCGTAAGTACGGGGGCCGGGATCGCTGGTCCTGGGACTAACTGCCATTTTATCGAGGACCTTCTGTACTGCTGGCCCTGTCCCAGGTCTGCTGGCAGCATCTCAGACAGGCAAGTGGCTTGTTGAGGTCACGCAGCCGGGAAGGGCCGGAGCCTGTGGGATGGGGCCGTCGCGTGGCCAGGCTGTCCCTCCCAGGCTGCCTTGCCCTTTCTCTCTGCCTCCCTGTGACCCCACAAAGCGGGCTTTGCCTGGGGCATTAGGCCATGGTAGCCTTGGCTGAGAGTTTGGGTCTGGCCGAGCCTGGCTGCTGCGTGGGCTCCCCCACCTACAACAGACCCCTTTCCCTTCCACGCCAGGGCCCAGAGCCTGATTTATTTTTACAAACGGGGTGAACATGGTTTACAGACAGGGGCACTTAAGAGCCCTGTTCCCAGAGACCGGGTGGGTATAGGAGGAAGGTCTGTATTGGGCTTTGTGCCCTGGCCTGGGAGTCCAGAATGTTCTCTGTGGCATCCACAGCTTTCAGAAGTGCAGATCTGTCTTCCTCCCTGTGGTTAGGACGCTCAAGTGATCAGAACAAAATGGCACGACGACGTCCTTGTGTGGACCCGTCCACTGCCCCTTGCTCTGCCTGGCTCTGTCCTCATTGCAGCCCTGTGTGGGGGCATCCTCTGAGCCTGAGTAAGCGCCAAGGCCCTGGGGTCACCCAGCAGGGCCTTGTCCTGGACCTTGGGCTGTGTACTCCCCTGCTCAGCCCCGGCTTCATCCTGGACCCCGGGCCATGTACTCCCCTGCGGCCCATGGCTGTCTCCTCTGCCAGCAGGTCTTGGCCGACGAGCGTGCGACACGGCTGAGCTGGGGCCCAGGCTGGGGCCCGGCCTGCCCAGAGCCAGAAGCGCACTCGGGGGGATCCTGTCGTGCTTCTGTCTGGTCCTGGGCTCTGTCTGATGGCATGTTGCTGTCGCCCCCTGGGCTTGGGGTTCAGGCTTGTGGCCAGCACAGAGGCCCGGCGTCCAGTGCTTGGCCCCTCCCAGGTGGGGACCCTGACCTAGTGCAGGAAGGACCTCCTCCCAGTGCGGAAGAAGGACTCGATCTGCTCCAACGACCGGCCCTTGGTCTCAGGCACGCAGCAGCCGGTGAACAGCAGGTTGACCAAGCAGATGGCAGCAAAGAAGAAGAAAGGCACCTGGAGGCCAAAGGCATTCTGGGGACATGGAGGGAATGCCTGGTCACACGGGGGCTCCCAGCACGCTCCTGCTTATCCCAGCAGGCCTCTCTGGGCTCCACAGCCTCCCGCAGGAACTGCAAATGCTTTAGCCATTCCCCCCAAGTCCCGTCCCCCAGGCCCTCAGGTCTGGGGCGGCCTCCCCGTGGTGCCGGGCCCCGAGGACTTCCTCCACTCGAGGGCAGCAGCCTGCCCAGGCCTGGACCTGGGGCCCGGACCTCTGGTCTCAGCCTCGGCTCAGACCCCTCCCCCCCCACCTCTCTCCCTCGCTGCCCAGTGCTGCCACCACAGCCTGGCTGGGAGCGCACTCCACACGCCCCCCTGCCTTGCCCCGAGCTCGTCCGTGCCTCTCTGCTGGGGCTGTGCTCGCTCTGGGTTCCCCCGACCCTGCCCTGACCCACTGGCTCCACCAGGGTAGGCACCGGCCGAGCTGCCCGGGGAGGGGCTTGAACCAAGTGTGTGTGTGTGTGTGTGTGTGTGTGTGTGTGTGGCATGGGGGAAGCGGGCACCGAGCCGGATGTGGGCTGACCAGCAGAGATCCATGCTGAGAGACCCAAACTGCCATGTGGACAAGTGCGGCCTTCTGGGCTTGGTCGCCCCGGCCCGGGAGGACGTGTGTGGCACTTAGAGGCCGTGCCGTTGAAGCCCTGAGCTCAGCCCCCGGCACTCACCACCACCAGCAGGAAGGACTTGGTGAGGGCGAAGGCGGTGAGCCAGCTGACCAGCACGCAGAGCCCCGAGGCCACCCCGCGGGCTTGCAGGGGCAGGATCTCAGACATTAGGAGCCAGGTGATGGGCCCCCAGCCCATGGCGTAGCCTGCCGACACAGGGGACATGGGGCCTCTTCTGCCTCCACTGAGCTGCCGAGACCCCTCCCCAACCACCCCGACAGACCAGGACAGCGGTGCCCTGCCCGTGCCCTAGCACGTCCCCCACACCTAAGCCCCAGACGGCCCCTCTCTAGCTGGCCTTCGGCCCTCCCGGCCCCCGCCCCCCCCCGCCCATCCTGGTGGGGTCACTGCCACACCTACCCATGATGAAGAGCATGGTGGCCACCAGGGGCACCAGGGTAAGGTAGCTGGTGGGTGCGGCCAGGGGCTGCTCCGTGCCCCCCAAGGGCACACTCTCGAGCTCCACGGTGCTGTTGGGAGTCGGAGGCTTTGGACCGAGGTGGACATAGAGCCCCAGCGTCAGGTTGGCAGCAAACATGATGGTGGCTGTGGACAGACCGGTGGCCCTCGGAGGGGCCGGGACCGTCTGAGCCCGGTGCTTCCTCAGCACCCTGCACCCCGTGCGGCCCATTTCTCATCCAGGCCGCCGTCGTGGCCCGTCTGCGACCGGACACTTCCTGCAGAGCTCTGACCCTGCCCGCGTGTGAGCTGCTGTCACACCCACCGTGTGGCTCACGACTGGCTCGTTTGCTCACCCAAGCCCCAGCAGGTCTTTCTGGAGCAGCTCGTGGCTGCCAGGCCCTGTGCTGGGCGCTGGTGGGGGCAGGGCCAGCAGGGCAGGTCTGACCCAGCCATCCCCCCCCCCCCTCGCCCCGGGGCTCCCAGTCACGGGGGCCGGCACACGATCGGCCGCTGCGGGAGGAGTGGGCCAGTGCAGGGGCCAGGCCGGTGCTCACCTGAGACAAAGAGCAGGACCTTGCGGCCAGCCAGGTCCATGGTGAGGGCAGCAATCAGCACGGAGAAGAGCCTCACGGCCCCCACAATGGCTGCATCATCCTTCGGGGGCTGCAGGGAGGGAGCCACGGGGGGCTGAGGGACCCTGGCCTGCTGCTCCTGTCCCACCCGTCCCGCACACGGCGCTGCAGGGCGCTCAGACGCCAAGCCGTGGCCACGGCTCCTTCGGAGGGTTGGGCCGCCCGGCACGTACCATGTGCCGGGCACTTCCTCTGCTCACCCGGCCGGGCCCCCTCAGCCGGGGCGCACGCAACTGCCGCCCCCGCCCCCGAGCCCGAGGCCAGCAGAGAGTCCGGGCATCACGGTGACTCGTGGGACTGCACTGTCACTAATCTCTAAATCTCATCTCCCTTTGAGCCCAGGACGGGCCGACGGAAGCCCCCTCTCTGCTATCTCCATTCTACAGAGGCGGAAGCTGAGGTCTGCAGGGGCGTGGCAGATGCTCTGAACCTGGGGGTCCATGGGCACCCCCCCCAGGGCTCTCTCTGCGTTTCTATACAGTGGGTTCCTCTGCGATCCGGTCTGGCTTCAGACACGTGAGGTCACTCGCAAACGTTCTTCCGAGAACAGGTGCAGGGCACAACAACAGCGGAGAGACCCCGGCGGGCTCCACACGGCGCATGCGCCCCCGACCCGAGGTGCGGAGCAGGTGCTCGGTAAGGGACGGCCCCCGGGGACACGGGGGGCAGAACTGGGGCGGTGTGGGGCCCGGGTCTCACCAGCAGGACGGCGGTGCTTTCGAAGATGGGCTGCAGGTAGACAAGGATGGGCGTGATGCCCGTCAGCTGCTGCAGGAAGCGCATCAGCAAGGCGATGACGATGGGCCGGTACACGTGGGGGCTCCGGGCCTCGGCCCACGACACGCGGGTGCTCTGCCAACGTGAAGCTGCTCCTGAGGCGGCTGCGCCCGCCCCTCCGGCAGGCCCCACCCTGCCCTGGACTCCCTTCTCCCTTCCTCCAGGAAAAGACCCTGGGCACTGAGGCCACAGACCCCCGCCCGCCCGCCTCCCCCCAACCCCAGGCTCTTGGGGGAGCGGGTGGGACAAGGCACACGTTCGCTGGTCAGGATCTCTGGGTGCCCAGGCATCGGCAGCACGGAGCACGTGCTCTGGGTCGTGGCAACGCCTCCCCTTCCCCTCGTTCTTGGAGGTGGGATCCGCCGTCTCCCCCCCCGCCCCCCGCCCCGGACGAGCCGCCAAGTCTCGGGCCCAGTGGCCGGCTGCACCACCCAGGGCCTCGCACCCACCCTCCCGCACCTGTCTCTGGACGTTGTCCTGGATCTGCGAGAACTCCCAGCGGATGTCGGTGTCGGCCCCGCGCAGCCAGGCCAGCGCCCGCAGTGCCTCCGAGTCCCTGCCCCGCGACAGCAGGAAGCGGGGGGAGTTGGGCATGAAGCTGAGCAACAGGGTCATGACGAGCACAGGCCCTTCCCCGGCCACAGCCAGCCAGCGCCACGGCAGCAGGAGGCCTGGAGGTGACGACGGGGTGAGCGGCCGGCGTCCAGGCTACGCGTCCAGTCCCCTCCTATCGATGCCTCTGAGCGACCTGCTCTGTCCTCAAGCGCTAGTCCCAGGGCCGTCTCCTACAGGAAGCCTGCCCTGCTTGCCTCAGGCCTCCGCGGTCTAAACCAGGAGGGGCTACAGGGATGGCTTGGCCTGAAGGAGGTTCTCGGAGTGTCTCAAGGGCCACGGCGGGGTGACGGCGGGGGTAGACGGAGCAGGCAAGGCCCCGGGCTACTATCTCCGAACCCCCACCCCACCTCAACCGGATGTACCCTGCTCTCCTTTCCGTATGGGCTTCCCATGTGACCAGAGAGAGGCAGAGCGTTGCCTAGAGGTACACAGCCCAGTGCCGGCTGAGCAAGTATCTTGTCCCCCAGCTCGGGGTTTGCTCTGGGGCACATTCGCTGCCTTTCCACCCACGGCTGCTCAGCAGCGGCGCCCTGTTACCCGCCCGCCTGCACACGGGAGGTGCTCATCGCTCATCTGGACAATACTTGCCAAGGGCGTAGAGGGACAGTGACCCGAATACTGCCATGAGCTGGGGCGTGGCCCCCAGGGCCCCACGAACACCCGGGGGAGCAATCTCAGACACGTACACCTGCAAGACACATCGGGCCGCACGGCCTCTGGTGAGAGTTTGGGCTCCGGGGCCCGGCCCGAGACGGCAGAGGTGGCCCTGTGAACCTCGGGAGCTGAGAAGCGGGGGCTTCAGGTGGGGTTCTTATCCTGATCGGGACTCAGTCCGTTTCCCCGTCTAGTGCGCAGAGGCACTGGGCTCTGAAAATGGGTGGCCTGAGGTTGGGAACTGGAGCAGACTCTGGTTCCACCCCCGCCCCCGGGCACCTCCGCCCCCTTCTGGGCTCGCCTGGGCCCGTCGTGGCGCTGGGGAGCTGTGGGAGGAGTCCGAGGGACGGCTCGGGGCAGACACTTCCCCTTCCCCCCTTGCTTCGTGCAGATTTTCTCCAATTGAGCAATGTGCCTGATTGTCAGGAAATGGGGTAGGAACTATGGGGAGTCCAGAGTGAGGTCAGCCGGGGCCAGATTTCCCTGAAATGGGTTGCCCTGGTGGAGGTAAGCTGAGGCTCCCTGGCAAACATCACCCCCACTGACCAGATGGCTCGAGGGTCAGGAGGCTTTAGCTACACGGGGGCCAACTGGGTGCCGAGGCAGTGAGGGGCGGTCCTGGCCTTACCGGGATGCAGGCAGCTGTGAGCCCCCCGGCGAAGCCTGTCATTGTCCTCCCCAGCAGCAGCATCCAGAAGCCGTGGGCGCCTGCCATGAGTGCGTAGCCAGCTGCCGAGGGTACGGCTGAGAACATGATGCTGAGCTTCCGGCCCAGGAGGTCATTGAGGACCATGGCACTGAGGCCCCCAGCCGCCGCGCCCAAGGTGAAAACGGACTGCAGGAAAGGAGTGCACGGCAGACGTGTGTGGGCGCCCCGCACTCCCGCCCCACCCCCCATCAGAGCCTAGAGGCAGCTGCTTTTCCAGGCTGACCGTGGGATCCTGGGGTGCAGGACTCAGGCCCTGAATGGTAGTGAGCCTCCCGTCTCCAGGCGTGTACAAGCGGCATGTGCATAGCCATTTCTTAAGAGGTGCCACCGTAGGGAGGCCTGCTCTGCAGAGGATGTGGGGCCGTGTGTCCATGGTGGTTCTGCTCAGCTGAACGCTTAAAAGTCTGATACTAGAGTATAGCAGACGGGAGTATTCTATGACCTAAAGCCCCTGGCATTTTTAGACTTGGGGATTCTTGGATTCCCTGTGGAGTGGAGTGAGTAGGATCCGGTCAGTGACTTGGGCACATTGCTTGGTCTATCTGAGCCTCAGTTTCGTTAGCTGTTTTATGGGGGGGGGGGGGGGGCAGGAGTACCCACTCTTAGGGTTGGCCCCGGGAGTTAACCAGCTCTCACGTAAAGTATCCAGCACACCCCTGGCGCATACTAAGTGCTCGGCACACAATGGGTATTATCTTAGCTACTATGTTGTCATTGTACATGTGAGGCTGCCAAGATTGTGATTCTGGAATTCTGGGACCCTTGGGGCCTCTGCTCTTCCCTTCCACTCGCCCACACTCTGTCCTGGGACCCCCCTCGCCCCAGCTGGCACCTCTTTCCATCGGCATCTGATGCCCTGTCCCCCATCATCCAGAGAGGTGTCTGCTCCGCTATGACAGCCCGGCTGTGGGTGGCGGGGGCAGTCTGGGGAGCCCTCGACCCCCCAGGGGTGAGACCTGGAGGGGCACCTCCCTACTTGTTCCTTCCCACACCTTCTCCTTCAGCTCTCACTTCCTCCTTCTATTTCAGAGCCATCATCTGGCCTCACTCACCCACTGCCCCTCCTGCGGCCCAGTGTGGTTGGGGTGGATGGGGGAGGGGGAAGACCAGGGCCCTAGAGGGGGCCCCACGCCTGAGATTCTGGGCGTCCCTGGCTTCGTGGGTCCCTGCTCACTCTGCCCTGCCCATCTCCAGCTCAGAGCATGGCTCTTACCCCAAACCAGGATGCCTGGGTTTTGGTCAGCCTCAGGTCTGGGTCCAAGGACAGCTCCAGAGCAGGGATGACAGGGGACGTGTAGACCAGGGCGTACCCAAAGCTGAAATTGCCCAGCACGGCGGCAAAGGTAGCCAGGAACACCCTCTTGTTCTGTGGGGCCCTGGTGGGGGGGGGGGTGGGCAGAACGATGAGGTCTTTGAGTTCCTCCTCCCCCAACTGCTGAACAATGGCTGCCCGCTCGGGCTGTGAGGGCAGCGCTTGGCGAGGGCTGGCTCCAGGGCCAGACTGCCAGCTCCCGGAGCCTGAGTGTCATCTCGTTTCGAGAATTCCCCAGGACGGTCCCCAAAGCCCATCCCCGTGGCTGAGACACGGGTGAAGGAGCACTCTTCTCTAGAAGAGGAGGCTTGGTTTCTGCCTCCAGCTTTGCCACTGAAGCTTGCCGTGTGACCTTAGGCAAGCCCCTCGCCCTCTCTGGCTTTCACTCACCCTATCTGAGGCAGTTGGGGGCTGGGCCCAGTCCGGGGGGGGTGGGGGGGGGGGCAGCTCCTTAAATAAAACGAGGGTGTCTGGGGGCAGGAGGGGGCCAGATGGCCCCTTGGTGGACACTCATGGAAGGTCAGAGAAGGCCCAAGGCGGAAGCCAGCCCCCGCCCGCAGCCCCCGTGCCCAGCGACTCTCACCCGACTCGCGTCCTCTCCCCCGGCGACGGGGACGACTTCTCAGGGAAGGTGTCATAGTCCGGGCCCTCGGCCCCCAGCAGCGGCTCCTGCATGGCCGGCCCCTCCTGGCAGTGTCCGTGCCGCCGCCGAGTGGCCGGGTGCTGGGGGACAGCTCCGGCCGGGAGGCGCGTCGGGCCGCAGCGGAGCCGAGCATCCGGCCCGGGCCGCAGCCCCGCCCCTCGGCCGCCATTGGCTGCCAGGCGGCCCTGCGGAGCGGGCGCGGGCCAATGGGGCAGCCGCGAGCGGTGCGGATGCTCGGGTGCCGGGGCTGGGCGCGGGCGCGGTGCGGGGCCCGGCCGGGCTTTCCCGGGGCGCGGACCCGGGGACGGGGCGGGGTGCGGGGCCCGGCCGGGCTTTACCGGGGCCGGAGCCCGGGGGCGGGGCGGGTGCCGGGGGCAGGGCTCCGTTGGGGCTTTCCGGCGGCGCGGCTCTGGGGGCGGGGCGCGGACTGGGGCGCGGAGCTCTGGCCGGGGGCGTGGGGGCGTGGCTGGGCTTCACATGGGCGTCAACCGTGCCTCGTGAGCCCCCGAGGACCCCCTGGGCTGGCCCTGAGGATGGGCACCCCGCGCCCAAGGAGGAGACTCGACAGCCTTGCGGGGCCTGGAGGCAGAGCCCCTGCGGATTCGTCCGTGTGCACATGTGGGGGGACTGCGGGCCACCCTCGGGTCCGGCTCCCGTGGCTCCTACAGGCCGGAGGAACCGAGCCCCGAGGGGCGCAGCGACTCGCCAAGGTCACAGGGAGAACCCTGGTCTCCAGCGAAGGCAGGACTCTGGCCCTGCTACCTCGCGTCCTGAGTCACCGCTGGCCCTGCTTCCTCCCCTCCAGGGACGAGGTGCATTCGGGCTGAACCGCATCCCCGACAGCCAGTGTGTGTGTGTGTGTGTGTGTGTGTGTGTGTGTGTGTGACCCAGAGAAGAGAGGGTGGTGGCTCCGGCGGCAGAGACTTGCATTTTCCCCGTTTCTGGTCTTTTTTGATTGCAGGAATAAACGGCTTGTTGAGAATCATCCAGGTAATAAAATAAAATTACAAGATAAGAAAAGCAGAAACTGAATATCCCAGGAAGCTCACCCTCCAACAACAGCACAGTCACTGGGGCCCCGCTGCTCCCTGTGGGCTTTTTCCGGGAGGGGCTGGATCCCACCCCCTTCTGCTGCCCGGCCGACCCCGTGTTATGTTTGAACCGATCCTTTGTTGTTGAACATTTAGGTTATTTCCAAGTTCTAGCCATTATAACAGTGAGTTGTTTGAAAAAGGTGTTATATAGGGGTGCCTGGGCTGCTCAGTCAGTTAAGGGTAGGACTCGACTGCGGCTCAGGTCTCCATCTCGCATTCGGGTTGTGGCATCGAGCTGTGTCTGCTTGAGATTCTCTCCGCCTCTCTTGTGCTCGCGCACAAATGCTTGCTCTCTCTCAAAAATAAACAGATAAACGTTAAAAGAAAAAAAGGTACAATTCCCTTTTACTATGGAAATCCAACTAGTAGACCCACAGGAAAAACAGGCTCCGGAAAGCCCCATCCATCACCCTGCTGGCATTTCCGTGTCTTTCCCCACCTGCGTCTAATCTTCATATTTTCCCATTATTTTCGTTGTGTGTCTATACAACTGTGTGACCACTTTATGTATTTTAAGCCTTTTATTGCCGTAAAGGACATAGGCTTTGGATCCAGCACCCAATAAATGGTGACTCATCGCTGGTGTTGCACAAGCCTTGTAACCATATTTTAACAATTGAGATATAACCCGAGTTTGTTCAGGAATCTTCTGTCATGGGCATTAAGGCTATTTCAAACATGTTTGCTTTTAAAATTAGTGATTCAATGACCATCTTTATCTTTAAAGGATGATTTCCTCCACCAAGGATGTTTCTCTGGTCCTCGGACCTCTTTTAACTACCATCTCCCTCACTGGGTCACTTGGGCCTTCTCTCTTGCCACCTGGGCCTGCCCTAGATGGGCTGCTTGGGGACCTGGCCTCTGGGATGGGGTGGGGCTCTCCTCCTCCCCCCCTGCCCCCCTTCCCGTGCCTGGCACGGCGCAGGCACATAGGGGTGCCAAGAGGTCCCTGAGCCCCTTCCAGCCCCCTCTGGGAGTTGTCCGCTCAGAAGAAGCAGAGAGCACTTGTCTGGGGGTGGGAGCACCCATTCTGCTTCCCCTCTGTGGCCCGGACACACCCACAGCAGGGGCCGGTCCCTCATTTCCCCGCCCCCCATCTCCAACCCCTCCCCGAGGGAGGCCCCAAGGAGGGTGGGTTCTTTCGAAGAAGGTTCCCTAGTTGATCCAATCAAGCTGCCACTGGTCGCTGCCTGCACTGGGGAACGTGGCCGGTCCCGGGCGTGGGAGCCGCCTCCCGCCCTGGCCAGAAGGTAAACGTCCTGCAGAGCTGCCTGGGGTGGGGAGGGGCTGGGTGGAGACCACCTCCGACTCCTGGGCTGTCTCCATCCCTGGCCGATCCTGGGTGCTGGAGCTTAGCAAACCAGTTCATGCACAGTCTGCCCCTGTGCAGACGAGGAGCCTGAGGTCCAAGAGGACCCAGGATGCTGTGACCGCCTCTGCCAACCTCTGGGGCTTCTCGGGAGCCCTGCTCCAGGGAGATGCTTCCTTCTCTGAACCTGGGTTTTCTCAACTGTAAAACGGATGTAATCTGGTGCCCACCGCCCCAGCCACTGTGTGGGCAGAGGGCGGCTGGCAGGCCTTGATGGGGCTTCTCCTGCAGTTTGACAAAGTTCCCCCCAGATGAGTCCTAGGCTTCTAAGTGCCCAAGAAACCAGCAGAGCTGCATTCCAGATCCCCTGGCACAAGGGCAAAGGTCTCGGGGGCTGTGGTGCCGAACCTGACTTTCCAGCCCCAGTCGTCTCAAGAGAGAAGGTAAGGGGGGGGGGGCGGGGAGGAGATGCCAATAACCCAGGCGCTACTGTCTCATCTGGTCCCTGTCCTCCCTGGTGGCCTTTGGCATCCCGGTTTTACAGCGGAGAAAACTGAGGCTCAGGGAGTCACTGCCCAGGGTCACCTCGGGGACCTCTGGTCACCTGCTATGTCTGGAGGGCCTCCCAGAGGAGAGGGATGGGACGGCCAGGCAGAGAGTGGGACGCTTCCCAGAGGAATTCCTGTCCCTCAGGTCCCCCTTCCCACAGATGGGCCGGCCAGGGCCCCCCGGAGAGAAGGTCGCTGACACCCAGCTGTCTGGTGCCCCTGCCGCCCTCCACCATGCCCTTGGAGATGCCATCCTCGGTCCCGAGGACTCAGACCTGGTGCCCTCTGTGACCCTGGCCGCAGCCCTGGTCCTGGTGTTCCTCCTGCTCTTGGCCTGGCTGGTGTAACACAGGCCCCTCTGAGTCTGCTGCTGCTGTGGCCTCCGAGGCAGAGGGTGGGGTATCTGTTGGCCGGGCTGGGCAGGAGTCAGGAGTGGAGCTCCAGGAGCAGATCCAGGGATGGGGCTGGAGGGTGGGGGTCTGCAGAGGTGGGGAGTTGAGGGTAAGAGTGGGGGGAAAACTTGTGGCCTCTGTCTATGGCAGCCCCCGTGGGACCCCAGGAGGACCCCAAGGCCCCCCCACTGGAGAGCGGGAACCCAGGGGAGCCCTAGTCTCTGCTTTCCAACGTCACTGCTGGAGGCTCACCCCTCCAGATGGCCGCAGATGGTGGGCTAAGAGCCTGGGGCCCCAGAAAGTGCTGCAGCAGATGGGGCTCAAATCCACCTCATCCAGGTTTGCCGCAGGGCTGGAGTCCCCATCTTTGCACGACCATCCGGGTGCTGCAAATAAAGCCAGGTGATCCCTGGGAATTTGTGGAACGAAATCAAAGGGAGTCCAGAAATGAGCGTTCCAGCCCGGGCTCTGTCCACGAAGGGTTGTGCCGGTCCATGTGGTCTTGGCCCGCCACCTGCTGGCTGAAGTGAGAATTGCACCATCTGCTGTGCGATCCCTTTGGGGGTTCCTCAGGGCAGAGGAGGTGAGGGTGTTTTATTCTTCAAACTGGAAAAAAATTTGAGATTATGGATTAAGCACAAGTCCTGTTACTTAGAGAGAGCTTCTCTTACCATTTGCTATTTATCTTCGTTCCTTTCATTTCTGTATCTATGATTTTACCCCAAAAATATCCTCAGGAAGGGGGAGGAGGGGGTGGGAGAGAATTGTGTACATCGGGGGGGCAGTGGTGATGGGTCACACTGCCCAAGGTCACTGGAGTCTTGCTGCGCCATGGTGGCCCCGTCCTGGACCTTGACAAAGGAAGGCACGCGTTGCTGAGGATGGGAGGGGCGTGGGACCTTCAGGTTAGGACCGGGAGGCACCAGGACCCCTCTGTCCTCATTGAACAAATACTTATCAAGACACCATGTGCCAGACACGGGAAGGTGGACGGGGCGGGGGCGCCCAGAGAGCTCGGGGCTGGCCCTCCCCGGGGAAGGGAAGGCCTCTGGGGCGAGCCCCAACCACAGACTTCCCCCCCGGGGGTGACGTTTCTTTTCCCTGCTCCTCTGGCTTCTCAGAGTCAAAGCACGCACCTGTGTGTCCAGGCTGGTGTGCCGGGAGCGGCAGATGCCCTCTGTCCCCCACCGCTGCGTGGATTCAGCCCAGTGGAGAGGGCAGGTGGGGAGTGAGTGGGGGCTCTGGGGGCCTCAGAGACTTCCCGGGTGGAGGGGTGTGGAGGTGGATCCTGGAGGTCTGGAGGGGCCTCTTGAAAAAGTGGGGGTGGGCACTTCAGCTGGGGGTGAGGGAGCCGAGGCCTGGGGGCTGGACAGCGGCCTTCCTGACCTGTCAGCAGCACCTCGGGGCGGCTCTCGGGAGCTCTGCTTGTCAGCTGACCCCCCACCTGCTACCGGGGTCGGGAGGCCTGACCGCCGGCACAGTGACTTTGAGACTGCCCTCCTTTGTCCCACTTCACTTCCTGTCCTGCAGGCCCAGCGTGTGGCAGGGGCAGGGCTCTGCTGGGGCCACAAACTCTGGGAACTGCACCTGCGAGGAGGATCCCGTTCAGGGACCGGTTTTATAAACGCCGTGGGTTCCACTTGGGGTTTTTCCTGCCCCGGCTCCTGCCTCCCGCCCACCCCCCCCCCCACCCCACCGATTTCCAGGGATACCGGGGCAGCCAGATGCCTGAGGTGAAGAAAGTATATGCTTCGGGTGGGTTGCCCATCGCCAAGGGTGACACGATGGGCCTGGGGCCTGGGGTGGGGCTGGCCGACCGCTCCTGAGCAGGCTGTCAGCGTCGCTGGGGGCGGGCAGCCTACCTGTGTAGGTGTGCACCTGTGTGCTTAGTCCCCGTGGCCTCCCTGCAGGAGCGTGTGCAGTAGCGAGGTGGGCGTCCTTCCGCCCAGCCTGGTGGAGGGCCGCTGGGGGTCTGCAGGGCGAGGGAGGGGGTGAGTGGCCCGTCGAGGCTCCAGGTGGGGGTCTCCCCTGCTGCTGCTGGAGAAAGCGTGTGGGAGACGGGCCGCTCTCCGCTCTCCGGCCGGGCGTCCTTGGGGGGGGTCACGCAGCCCGCGAGGGCCGGGGGGCCGGGGGGGGGGGCGACGCCGCTGTCTCTGTTCTTTTCTGCCCCTTCCTAAAAGGTCCTCCAGCTGTCCTCGCAGTTAGGTGACCGAGTGAATCAGTTCTGGCCCGGAGGGGTAGGTGAGAGTGTCCAGGGAGGGTCACGTTTCCTGAGTAGAGAGGTTTGGGGGCCTGGCCGGGCCCCCTGTGAGAGGTGGAGGCTCTGGGTCACAGGGAACCGGGCAGCGGCCGGGGACCCAGCGCGGCCATGGGGCCTGGGCCCCCGGCCACTGCCCTCCTGCCTCGGGTCCTCCGTGAGGTGGGGAGGGGAGCCGGGACAGAGGGGCACGCAGACGGCAGGTGAGCAGATGGGCCTCCTTCTTCATAACTCCGGCAGCCAGTCCTGGGGGCCAGGCCCCAGAGAGCCACGCCGAAGACCTGGCCGGACCCTCCTGGTGGATATTCTTGGGGACCCTCTCGGGGTGCCGGCCAACCCGCACTATCAGGTACGTCCTGCTCCGGGCTTGATAGGGGACAGGAAAAGGCCAGGGCGAGGCCCTCCCCGCCCCGCTGGCTAACCCCCTGCTCAGGGCACTGCTGTGACCCCCACCCACCCCGGCCTCGGGGGCCTGGCAGGGTGTCCAGACGGCCTGGGGCTGAGTCCTTGCTGGGCAGATCTGGTGAACCACTCCCCTCCGTGAGCCTCTATTTCTCGTGTGTACATGGGGACAGCGGGGAGGTCCGCACGGGCAGGTGCAGGCGGAGCCCCAAGCTGGACGCCCGGGGTCCTGGATGGGCGCTCGTCACCTGGCCCGTCTGTTGTCAGCCCTCATGTGGCAGGCGGGGACCCGAGGCCTGCGGGAGAGAAGGCCGCTGCCTGGGAGATGGACACGGTCTGATCTGAGCAGGTGAGGTGAGCTCCCTCCCTGTCTGCTGCCAGGAAGGGTCAGCGCAGGTCCCCCACCCCGGCCAGACGCCCTGGGGTTCATGTCCCCTGCCGGCCTCAGCCAGCGCCGTCTCTGGGGACGCAGCCGGCCAGCACACGGCCGCCTTGCTTGCTCAAGCGTGACGTTACATTTGGTCGCACGGTGGGACTCTTCCTGGCTCGCCGTGTGTAGGCGACAGTCTGGCTCTGTCCTTCCTGGCCGTCCCCGTGTCTCTCTAGTTTATCTTCGGCCCCTGTGCTGCCGCGTGGACGTCCCGCCAAAAGCAACGACTGAATTCTGAGTCGTGTTTTGCTGATGGTTTTGAATACGTAGAATATGTTCGATCGGGAGACCCGAGGGCATCCCAGGGGTGGGCAGTGGGGGCCTGGGAGCTGAGCTGCGGCCAGGCCCCCCGGGGGTGGACGTTTGGGGGTGCCTGGCGAGCTGGGGGAGGGCTGGGGTGAGTGAGACTTTATTTACAGCTGTCACTTTTGGTGCTTTTGGAACGCCATCCTGTGCAAGTTCAGCGGTGGGGGTTGGGGGGGGGGCTTCTTTTCCTGTTTCGCAGGAGAGGAAAAGCCTTTTTACAAAGTGACCCTACTTCCTGCTTGACAGGCTGGCTTGGTCCCGGCCCACTCATACCCCAAAGCTTCTCGAATACGAGGCGGGCAGTGGGATCTAGATCCGCCCTGCCCTGAGGGAGCTCCTGGTCCACTCGGGGAGTGAAAGTCCACCAAACTGCGGGGTGGACAGGGGCAGGACAGACGGACGGATGGACGGAAGTGCACCTGGGCTACGCGGCACACGGGGGCAGGCTCAGGTCCCCAGCTTGGGGACCAGGCATGCCTCCTGGCCATGAGGGGATACCCGAGCTCAGTGCTTAGAAACACGTGGGGCCAGCCAGATGGGGAGGCCGTGGGGAGGGAGGTCCTTCTGAGGGCCCCAGGGTGGGAAGTGACTTGGTCCCGGGTTGGAGGAGGCTGTGACCGGCAGGTGTGGCTACAGCATGAGCCCGAGCGGGGTGCCAAGGGACAGCAGTCAGGCTTGGAGGGTGGGGGTCCGGCCTCGGACGCTCAGACCTGGCCTGTGCGCAGTGATGCTCGTAGATGCCGCATGTGTGCCCGTGTGAGGATCTTATGTCCCTGTGGCTACACGGCCACAGCTCGTCCTGTCGCCCTGGACGGCCACATGTATTTGGACCTACGGCTGCAATTTCAGGGGAAGAAGCAGCTAGGGTGCCCGCCCTCACCCACCCCTGACCTTTGAAGGCTTCGTCTCGGGTGTACCCAGAATGTCTGTGTATTTGCAGAGCTTGGCTCGCAGCAACTCTGTGACCCAGGAGACCAACAGAGGCCTGGGGTCTCACGGGCTTTCCTCTGTGGGAGACGACAGATTAGCTGCCCAAGCAAGTGGCTCTTCTGCGAAGCCGGGCTCCTTCTTGCCGGTAACGATGGGATCTGCTTTTGCAGGCCTGGAGGATGAATATCCAGTTCCCGCTGCCCCTAAAGGGACTGGCTGGTGGGCTTGGACAAAATGGGGGATTCGGACCTTCTGGGGCACGGTGGCGAGGGAAGGGACTACCGGTTGTGGGGGTCAGGGCCCCCCCCCCCCCCCCCGCCATCCAGAACGTTCACATCGTCCCCAGGAGCAGCCGGGCTGCAGGTGGGGCTGAGAGTGGGCAGGGGGCTCAGGGATCCTGCCCCCTGGCTGGGACGTGGAACCCGGCTTCCGTGTGTCCAGGGGGCGGGGAGCCGCGTTGCACATGAGTGTTCCAGTGTGGGGGTGGGGGGGCAAGGATGCCCGCTCCTGCCTCGCCGTCTTCCATTTCACAGACTCGTATTTGTCAGGATAAAGGTTGAGTGCCCTCCGGACCCCTGTTTCTGAGAAACTGCCCGCTCCCGCCTTGGCCATGTCTCTTCCTTCTTTTCAAAGCTCAGACATAAGGCCTCGGGGCCAAGAGCTCCGAGCATGCGGGCTGGCCCCTGAAAGGCAGGCGGGTGGCCCCCAAACCTGGGTGGAGCCAGCCCCGCGCCTCTCTCCGGGCAGCTCCCAGATGCTGGCAGACGGAGTCCCTGGGCGGCTCGGAGGCCACGCCCCCACCCACGACAGCCCTGGTAGAAGTGAGGAGGCTGGCTGACGGCTGAGCATCCCCAGGAGGACCCGGCACTTTCTCTGATGCACCCCGAAGACCTCGTGCTCCCCCCTCGGGGAGGGCAGGCCGGGTTTGGCCCGGTTAGAACTGCCCGCAGCTTCTGCGACAGGTTGAGGGCAGCGGCCTCGCTGTGCGTGGCCTCCTGATGCTCGGCCCTCCCCCCACCCCAGGTCGGCCAGCCTGATCTGTAAACTTGAGGACCCGGAACACACCCCCCCCTTCCCGCCTCTGGGAAGCTGAGCTGGCCTTTCCTCGGGTGGGAGGGCGCTGCAATCCTGGTGGCCACTGGGGGAGCAGCGGCCTGGCCTGGGGGAAGGGCTCCCGGGCCGGCCACAGACTGGGGGCGCAGTCCTGCCACACTGGGCCCCCTCCTCGAGCTCCTGTCCACCCCGTCTCGGCCGGGGCTGACCTGCCCGTGCGGGACGTGACGGCTCGGGAAAGAACACTGGGCCCCAGAGCTCGGAAGGTGCTAGAGAGAGAGACAGCGAGGCGGTCGGGGGAGGGTCTGGTCCTGCCGAGATGGACGTGGGTGCCCACACGGAACCACGGTGGCCAGACTGTGGGCTCTGCAGGTTTCGGTCCTGCCCTGTCACTTTCCAGCTGGCCCTGACCGTGGGCAGGCGCGCCTGCTTCCCCCCACACGTCTGGTGCCTCAGCTGGGGTGGTACTCTCACCCCCCACTCGGGGGGCGTCGGAGAGGATCGAATGAGTTCACACAGGGAGCGCGAACCTTGAGCCACAGCCCCGTGGAGGTGTCTGCAGGGGAGGGTGTCTCAGATTCCAGGGGAGTCAGATGGCCTTTTTACTCATCTGCACGTGTGAATTTGTCTACAACACACGCGAATGGCGGGGGCCATTTTCGAAAAGGTTAAACGGTTGCTTTGCACAAACTAGAATCGTCACCCGTGTGTTGCCTACGTGGTAAAAAATGACGAAAAGTTAATAAAACAGAAAACTCTGCATCCGTCGTCCCTGATGGGAGGCCAGCTGGCTGCAGGGCTGGGGATGGAACGGGCCCAGGGGGGGGGCGGGGCGTGGCAGGGGCTCCGCCGGTCGCGGCTCTGCACGTGCGGACGCATCTGTGGGTGCACGACGCCTCTCAGCAGGGCGCGATGAGCGGAGGAAGGGGTTCATGGAAGGGCCGGGTCTTGGAGGGTGTGCAGGATTTTACCAGTCGGGGAGCAGAGATGTGCACGAAGGGAACAGCCTGTGTGTGTGCACGCACGGGTCCCTACACACACACACGGTCCCTCCGTATATGCTGGGGGTGGGGTTGCCACCTGACAGGAGGGGAAACTGGAGAGCAGGTGAGGCCAGTCCGCTGGCAGGCGTGCAGACTGGACGAGGCCCGCAGCGTGATGCAGTGTGGACTTTGGAAGCAGGAACCTGAGCCGAGAAGGGTGACTCGGTCCCAGCATCTCGCTGGGCAGGGGCCATCGGAGGGACGGTTCACCAAGAGAGGTCTCAGTGCACAGTGGGCGGTGGGCGGGACGCTGGGGACAGGCTTCACCAAGTCCTCAGGTCTCAGTGGCGGCTCCTGAGTAGGTCGGGGGTTCCAGAAGCTTACAAACCCCTCTCAGGCTTCTTCTCAGACACTGTGGGACGCCGGCACATGGCCCTACCCCACAGAAGTCACCCAGCTTGGGAAAGCCTCCAGACAAGAAGCTCGCACATTCCTCTGGTTTGGGGCTAGAGATATCCTCCCACCCACAGGGCTGGAGGGGGGCGGGGGACTGCTTTGTCAGGCTGGGATGGGGGCCAGCCGAGCCCCGGGACACGCCGTCCCCTGGCCTGGCCTGGCCTGGCCTCCTGGAGCAGGGCCCGTGCTGGCAATGGCATCTGAGCCTGTGTTCCAGGCGAGGCTGGGACAGTGTCCTCAGGACACAGCTGTGCCCAGCTGTTTCCCGAATGACATCGTCCAGAAAGTCCAGCCTCTCCCCGGCAGCTCTGCTGACCAAGGGACACAGGTGTCGGGGCCCTTTTGGGGACCTATGACCTTTGGGGTAACAGGACAGAGGCCAAGACCTGCCTGGCTCGCAGAGTTTCGGGAAAACTGTTGACTCCCTGAGGGCTCCCAGGTACGCTCGGGGGCTCGGAAGTATTGTCCACGGCCCAGCCCAGGGGATGCCCTTTGCTCAGGCTTGTAAAGTTAGGGGAGGAGGCCCTGTCTTCCGATGGAAGAGCTCATAACTCCCTCGTCATGGCCACCTGGGTCCCCCACAGAGAAATGCCAGCAGCCTTAGAAGAGTGGTCCCAACCTTGAGGTCCAGCCGGAATGGCCAACGTGGGCACTGGTCCCTCCTGGAATGCAGAACGTCTGACCGCCGCCGTTGGCCTCTGCAGAGGAGGGATCTGCAGACGTCCTGCACTCACCGCTGCACCCACTCGCACTGGAATATAAGCTTCGGAGGGCAGTGATGTCACCCGTCTCCTTCCCTGCCGTATGTCTGGTGCCCCAGCAGTGCCTGGCGTCTCGAGGAGGCTCAATGAATATCTGGCGAATGAATACATTCACCAATTACTAACTCATTTGTTGACGATGGCAGAGTTTAAGTGCACGGACCCTGGAGCCAGAGGGTCCTGGCTCCGAGGTTTGAGTCTGTGATTGACCGGCCCTTTATTGAACGTCCCTGTGCCTCAGTTTTCGCTCACGTATAAAATAAAGGCAAAAGATTTCCGTTCTTCTTAGTATGAAAAGCCGCTACAAATTCGGGATAGACTAAAAGATGTCCGTCTTGGATGCTATCTTCCGTTGGCTAGGGGGCGCAGAATCTTCGGGCCAGGATGGGAAAAGGGGGCGCCCCAGGGAGGAACGTGGCGCACTGAAGCTGGTTGTGCTCTGAGATGTAGGGGGATGAGGCCACCAAGCCACCTCTGGAACAAAAGCCTGGATGCATTGTTTGTGAAACCAGGGAGCACCGCAACTGGGAGGCACAGACCTCCCGAGCAAAGCAAACTGCTGGCCCGGAGCAGAGTTTTATCAAGGGTGGCATCGCAGCGGGGAGTTTGGGGGCTGGATGGTCTTGAAAAGAGGAAGCGTAGTCCCAGGAGTCTGGCTGCCGCTGATTGGCTGACCGCAGCAAGTTGTCTGCCGCTGATTGGCTGACCTCAGCAAGTTGTCTGCCGCTGATTGGCTGACCGCAGCCAAGTTGTCACCAGTAGGTTGGGGTGGATTTGAAGCTGGTTCTGGTGTTAACTGGTTTTGATGGCCAAAGAGCAACGTGTCCTCTCTTTTTGAATTTTTTAAATGTTTACTTATTTTTGAGAGAGAGAGAGAGAGAGAGAGAGAGAGAGAGTGTGTGTGTGTGTATATATATATATATATATATATATATATATATATATATATATATGAGTGGGGGAGGGGCAGAGAGAGAGGGAGACACAGAATCCGAAGGAGCTCCAGGCTCCGAGCTGTCAGCGCAGAGCCCCATGGGGGCTCGAACTCATCAGCCGTGAGATCACGACCTGAGTTGACGTCAGATACTTAATTGACTGAGCCACCCAGACACACCTGTCCTCTCTTTTTGAATACGGGGACTTGAAACTTTTCTGTTCTCATAGGTGGATTGGAGCATCGTATTTTGGCTCCCTTTGGGGCTAGGGACAGAAGACAAAGCGCCGAGCCTGGCCATGCTGGGGGTGAAACAGAAGACCACCTCCATGAATAGGGGACTCCCAAGTCCCCCCTCGCTGTAAGGGAAACTAGAAAAATCCATCTGTTCTTTAGGTGTCGCATCAACAGTGCTTATCTCAAGCCCTGGTGCCGAGGCCGAGGAGGAAAAATGCTCTGGGAACCCATAATTACAAGCTGGCCCCATGTGTGTGCAACCTGAATTCACATCCCCTCAAGTATCCCCCCAACCTCAAACAAGGGATTTGCGGTTAAAGGGCTCTGAGGCTGGGAGAGCCCTAGGTGTGCAGGAGAAGCAAAGGCAGGCACTTTCCAAAGGAAGCTGCTTTTCTGCCAGGCCTCTGGGAATTTCCACAAAGTTCCATAGCAAATGAGCAGTTCAGAGTCAACATTCACTAAAAAATGAATGGTGCCCATTCATGGTGCCCGAGGAAACAAGGCACCATGAGCAAAAGCTGGCAGAAACAATGGGCGGTAGAATCAGATCAGAAAAAAAAAAATCAGATATTAGGAATAGCAGACCTAAAACACAAAACGAACATGTTTTATAGAAGAAATGAAGGGGGGGCTTGAATACATTAATAAAGAACAAGCATTCTCCTAAAAGTAAAACAAAGAACAAAACAGAACAAAACATGGTACTTGAATTTAAAAACCAGAGGATGGTTTGAACATAATCAAAGAGGGAATTACTGGACTGGAAGATAAGGCAAAGGAGGTTAGGAAAACTGTACTCCTGAGAAAGTAAAGACCTGGGGAAACGTGAAACAGCGTGGAAAATAAAGTGAGCAGGTACATGGGTCACCAAGTGGGGTTTTGACCATTGAGGAGAGATAGAATAGGGACAGGGCTACATTTGAAGAGAATTAAGGCGGGAACTGTTTCAGATCTAATGAAAGACAGCCACCTACAAATATAAGAAGCCCAATGTATTGCAAGCAAGATGAGTAGAAAAGGGGTCCACACCTCATCACTTCAGAGGAAAATGATGAACACCCAAGAGCAGAGAAGGCTTGAGAATGAGTTGGAGAGAAAGTATAGATTACCTTTTCAGGAGCTCACCCTTCAGCAGCAACAGGGAGCTCTAAAAAAAAAAAAATTATAATGTCAAAACACAGACAGCAAATGACTGTCAAGCTAGAAGTCAATGTTAGGGAAAAGGGGCCAAAATCAAGGCAAAGAAACATCAAGAAACTGTCCCATGGATGACGTGTACTTGAGGAAGTTCTAAAGGACATATCTGAGGCGGAAAAACAATGAACCGAGGCTGGGGGGAGGGGGGGGAGCATCAGAAGGGAAGAGAGTCAAAGGGAAGGCTGTGTAGGTGGGCAGATTGGAACACATAAAGATGATAGCAATGTTGTGTGGGCTTTGAATGAAGACAGGGCAGAAATACAAGGTAATATGGCCTTTAAGTCAGGAGGGGAGAAACTGGAGAGAAGAGGTTCTAAGTCCTGTAAGGCTCAAGAGGAAGATAAAAGGATTCGGTTCGGCTAGAAATGAAAAGTTTGTGCAAATACTGGGCCAGGGAAAGTTGGAAAAGACTCTATTTGTACCAGAAAAAAAAAATACTTTGTCAAAAAGAACCACCAGACCCAGTCCATTACTTAACGATTTTTTAAAAAGCTTGATTTATTGGAAGACATAACTGTTCTTACCTTGAATGCCCCTACTAACAAAGACCTCAAGATATAGAAAGCAAAATTGGGCAGAGCTACAAAAAATAACCAACTCACTGTTTGAGTGGGAGATTTGTTTTTGTTTTTGTTTTCTAAAGTTTATTTTTGAGAGGGGGGAGGGGCAGAGAGAGAGGGAGACACAGAATCCGAAGCAGGCTCCAGGCTCCGAGCTGTCCGACGCGGGGCTCCAACTCACGAACGGTGAGATCATGACCTGAGCCGAAATCAAGAGTCGGATGCTTAACCGATTGGGCCACCCAAGTGCCATGTCTTTTTAATTTTCTTAACGATGGCTTCTCGGGAACCAAAGTTTTAAATTTTGATAAAATCTAGCTTACTAATTTTTGTCTTTGATGGCTCACTCTTGTGCTGTCCTTCCGAAGGACGTTTGCCTACCCGAAGGTCACGAGGATTTTCTCTTGTGCTTTCCGCTGGAAGCTTTCGGGGTTTTTTTGAGTGAATTTGGGGGTGTGGTGCAAGGAACGGGTTGAGGTTCGTCTCGTTGGTGCCAGCACCCATTGTTTTAAAGGCTGTTTGTTCCTGGGGCGCCTGGGGGGCTCAGTCGGTTAAGCATCTGACTTCGGCTCAGGTCATGATCCCACAGTTCGTGAGTTCGAGCCCCGCATCGGGCTCTGTGCTGACAGCTCAGAGCCTCCCGGGGATTGTCTCTCTTTCCCTCTCTCTCTGCCCTCCCCCACTTACTCTCTCTCTCTCTCCCTCTCTCTAAAAAATAAATAAACGTTTTTTAAAAAAAGCTGTTTTTTCCTGAGTGGGAGGTCTTATCACCTCCCTCTCCGTGATGACGGCATCTACTTCGTAAGCCAACGAGCTCAACTTGCTGGACCTCCTACAGGAAGCGGACGGTAAACACGTTGGGCCAGTTACAAAAACCCACCAGCCACATGCCCGGGCATAAAGCCAGTCTTTGCCCATTTTTTACACACTGGTGTCTCACAGAGTGACCTCAGGACCAGGGGTCAGTAATAGCTTGAAAATTAGGAAAGAAGGCGTCGTCAGGAGTCCAAAACGAGGACAGTCATGGTGCCTGTCTCAGAGGGCGGTGGAGAGGCCCGAGTCAGGACATACAAAGCAGGGCACCCAAGTGTCCGGAAGGCGCCGTGCACGCCGGCGGCTGGCCCTTTTTTCCTACTTAAAAAATGTTTAAGGTTTATTTATTTATTTTTGAGAGAGAGAGAGAGAGAGAGAGAGAGAGAGAGAGAGAGAGGCAGGGAGGGGCAGAGAGGGAGGGAGGACCCCAACCAAACAGGCTCTGAGCACAGAGCCCGATGCAGGACTCAGACTCACGGACCACAAGACCACGACCTGAGCCAAAATCAAGAGTCGGACGCTTAATCAACCGAGCCCCCCAGGCGCCCCGGGCGGTTGGCCTTTTATTCCCTCTGCCCCCTGCCCGTCAGGCTCCGTTGCTGACTCACGAACCGGTTTACGTCCTGGTGCTGCCTGCATGGCCGGTCATGCACCAGGCTTGGTGGGGGGGCTCCCTGAGTTCCCGGTCAGCAAGGACGACACCAATGCCTCGCCGGTCACGTCTCCTGCGTGCTCACAGAAGGACGCGGTGCCCAGTGGCTTGGGTGGTCCACAGCGCAGTGCCACATTGTGCCATCGCACAGCAGGACGAGGGGGGCCGCGAGGGGCAGCGGAAAGGACACAGAGCTAGGAAGCCCCACCGCAAACAGGGTCGAGTCCCAGCTCGGTCGGTGTGAGATGTCAGGTACCCTGACGCTTCACTGATCCCCAGTTTTCCAACCTGTGCAATGGGGACAGCCGTGGTGGCCGGGATGGATGAGGATGAGGAAGCGATCCCAGGTTCGAGAGCCCCTTCTCGGCTCTAAAGTCCGTCATGGGGGCCGATCACACGATTCGTAGGACGTGGGCGTCGTGGGGCCCCATACGGAAGGGCGAGCGTTGGCAGGAAGCAGGATCAGCTGGCCTCTGAGGTTGTCTCTTGAGTTGACATCTTGGGTTCTGCCATTCTGGGATTTCTGGAGCCCGCTGGAGGCCCCAGGCCAGGGACCGCCCCGCCGCCCGGCCCCTCCCCTTCCAGTCCCAGAAGTCAGGGCTGTTGGTCTGAGGCAGGCGGCTTCCCGGAAGGAGCCCAAGCTGATAAGGCCTGCTGCTCCGAGGCCCGCTACCTCGGGCAGGGGGCCGGGGTCTCTGCAAACATCTTCCAGATGTGGCCGCAGCTACTCGACAGCCTGGCTCTGGCTGGGGCCCGCAGCCAGCAGACTCCTGTCAGCCGAGCTATTAGGAAAACAAACCCCAACGAAGGCACCAGGGGCCCAGCTTCTCGGAAGGGAGAGAGGGCGACCGGGCTGGTCATGTAGCTCTAGGCGCTTGCTGGCCCCTTCCTTCTCTGCGGCCTCCAGGCCGGACAGCCCAGCCTGCCCAGCCGGCCCTGAACTTGGGGTGGTCACGGCCGTCGCTGGCTGCCTCCTGGGTGGGGAGTCTCAGTGACCCCTGCCCAGGGCTCCCCGGATCCTCCTCCGAAGCGCCCGCGGGTCGTGATGCGGACCTCGTGACCCCGCTCACCCCAGCCCGGATGGCGGCTTGACCCCATGGTGCCGGCTTGCCATCAGAGTGAGGGTCCGTGCGCCTCTGCCAGCCTTCCCGAGCAGGACAGGTTTTCGGCAGCCTGGGGGAGGGGGTGGTGGCTGTGGGGGAGGTGCCAACACGGCCACTGTGTCACTGGACGGCCCCAGCAGGATAAGCAAGGGTCTCTGCTTCTGGAGACGTTGGGGGCCGAGGGTCGTCCAGGGACCCACGGCCCACGGCTCCAGAGCCGTTTCCCACACTTGGCCCCGCCATCCTGGTCCTGGAGTGCGGGTCAGCAAGGGGTCAAGGCCGAGGCTTCTCAGGCTACCGACTAGCCCTTTATCAAGTGTGGGCTCTCCAAGGGGCCAGGAGTCTGCCCTCACCAAGACATGGAAAAGCCCGCCCATTTGTTGGCAAATATTGGTTAAGTGTGCGTGGAGAGTCACCCACGTCCACCTACGTTCCGCTATGGCAGCAACAGCCTCCCGGCCCCCGGGCACCCGGCCCGCGCCCCGTCCGCCCGGCCCCCGCCGCTAGCTCTCGCGGCCACAACGGCCCCCGCGGTGCCCAGACAGACCCCGCTGACCTTCCGCCCTCTCCCTGGACCACCGCTCCCTTCTCCTTAGGTCTGCGAACGGCACACGTTCTGCGGGGTCTTTCCCGACCCCCACCCCCTCGCTCACCTCTGTCTCTGCTTGTGCGAGCCGGGGAGGCAGAGCCCGGGCGTGGCTGGCTCCCCGCGAAGCCCCGAGGTTGGGAAAGCTGCTTGGCAAATGTGACCGGCCGGGAAGGGGGTGATGGTAAAGTGAGGCATCGGGGCGAGACAGAAACCCCAGAGCAGCACTGGCGACGAGGCACAGAGGCGTGGGCCATCCAGCAGCCCTTTCTCGAGCAAGGCCGCACCCCGAGGCCAGCACACGCCTGCCTCTGAAGTCCTGTTCATGTGCTGGGTTGACCGCAGCCCCTCCCCCGCCCACCCCAGCTCCCAGCGAGGGCAGGAGAGCCCAGGGCGGCCTCCTCCTCCCTCCACCTTTGGACCTCGAGCACGCCAGGCCAGGCCCATCTATGTCCCTCTTATCCTGGATCACATGCCGGCGACAGAAGCCGGGACGGTCGAGCCGGGCAGATCCTTCTCTCCAGCCGGGCAGCAGCGGTTCTCTGGGAAGGATGCAGGGGGTCCGGGGAGGCCCAGGGCCTAGAGGACGGTCAGACTCAGAACCGTGGACCGGTGAAGCCGTCACAGACGAGTCTCAAGAGCCAGGCATCTGCAGGCTCACACGGTTCAGTCCACTTTGCTTTTCTAGCTTCCGTCTCAAGCCCGCCTCTTCCAGGCAGCCTTCCTCGCTTACTTCCTTGATCCATAATTCTTAGTCCATAATAAACATTTGGTTTGAAGCATTTCATTTTCTTGCCATTTGGTGCCATATCTGGGGTGCGTGTCCCCTGACTGTAAGGGTCCCTCTACTTGATTGCCTGCTACCCTCCGGCTCGCCCAAGACTACTGATCACGAAAACAAGGCCAGTTATTTAAAGGCCACTTAAACAATACCGTGCTAAGCGCTTTGTTTTCAATCACCTCATTTAACCTTGGCAACGCCCAGGTGAGGCAGGCGCCTTACGAAGGAGGAAACTGAGGCCTAGAGGACCAGCAGGGTGCAGGGGGCTTGCCCGAGGTCCCAGAGGGAGATGGAGCCCACGCCTGTTTCCTCACCTCCACACCGGACCTCCCGACCCACACTCCTGCTTCCTCTTTCTGCCTTGTTTTCTTTCCCAAGACCAGGGCAGCCAGCATCTGACTCAGTTCACCCCCTCCGGCCTGAGTGCAGCAGCGGGCGAGGCTGCTGTCCCCGGCCAGAGGTGAGGAAACCTGCTGCAGAGGTGGGACCACACAGGCCCCGGGGCGCCGAGCCGTGAGGGATCCCCGGGGGGCGCCCAGCGAGCTCTGGCCACCGGCTAACCGGCTAACCGGCCAGCCGGGTCCCCCCGCCCCCGCCCCCACGGCCTTCCTGCCGACTCTGCAGAATTGGCCTTGCCCACATACCTGGCCCTCCTCCCTGCGGGTCCTCGGCCAAGACCCTGCGGCTGAGCCCAGGGCGAATTCCTGCGGCAGCTGCCGCTGCTTTCCCGCTTTCCCTAACTACAATCGCAGCCCGCCAGCCGGCAGGGATGAGGCAGACGGGGAGCTGTAAAGCCTTTTTAAAAGGGGCAATAAAAGTTTTGGGTTTCAGATGGTCTTACTGAAGAAGAGAATAACAGAGACAGGAAATGTCGGTAGCAGGCAAAGGCCACGGGCACACAGACTGCCCTCAGACCAAAACACCTCCTTCTGAGCAAACAGAGGCCGCTGGCTCCCCGGGCGGACCCCGCCCCAGCTCCAGGGAGGCGGAGGGGCCCCTACGATAGACTGTTTTGTCTGCGTGGTTGTAAGTGTTTATAATACTTCTGCGTTTGCCTTTTGCCGCTGGGGGTGTGTGGCTCCCCCTGCAGCTGAGCTCTGTGTGTGTGCACGTATGTGCACACGGGCGTGCGCGTGTGTGCCTGGGTCGGGGGCACCGGTGCTCAAGCGGGGGCACTGCTCCGTGCCCCTTGCTCGCGGGGTCTGGAGGCCGCGTCCAGGTGCAGGGAGGCCTTTGCGCACCCCCAGCCCCCAGGGTGCAGGGAGGATGCGGCGAGCGGAGAGGGCGCGTCCTGGGCGCTGCAGCCCCTCGGCCCGCGGCCCATGCTCTCACTCAGGACCCCCCAGCCTGCACGTCCAGGGAGCTGTCCCGTTCCTTCGGTTTCTGGCAGACGCGCCGTCCCGTGCGGTAGGCGCCGGCCGCGGCCGCGGGGATAGGACAGGGCGCCGCATCGGATTTGAATCTCAGATGAGCGGCGACGCTTGTCTTCCTGTAAGTGCGTCTCACGTGAATAGGTCCCAAATACCGCGTGAGACACACGTAGGCGAGATCATCGTTTTTTGTCTGAAATTCATGCGTAACCAGGTGCCCTGCATTTTATCTGCAACCCTCCACACGTGGCTTCTTACATTTTAGATTAATGCCCTGTGGCCATGTGTGTGGCGGGCAGTTGGCGTGGGAATGGTCTCATCACTTCCATCATTTAAAGTTTTTTTTTTTAATGTTTACTTGGTTTTGAGAGAGAGAGAGAGAGAGAGCATGAGCGGTGGCGGGGGGGGGGGGGTGTTAGAGAGAGAGGGAGACCTAGCATCCGAAGCAGGCTCCAGGCTCCGAGCTGTCAGCACCGAACCCGACGCGGGGCTCGAACCCACAAACCGCGAGATCATGACCTGACCCGAGGTCGGACGCTAGTGGACTGAGCCCCCCCGGGCGCCCCCGCCTCGCCTCCATCATGAAAGCAAGTTCTACTGCACAGGCTGCTCTGGGGCTGCCATCATCTCGGGCTCGGCTTCCAGGCACACGCTGGAGTCGGGACTCAGGCTTCCCTCATCAGGGCTGGCTGGAGGTGAGTCCCGTCCAGAGCCCCAGGGGGCCTGGGGGGGGGGGCCCTCGGAGGTCCCTCCTGGCACCAAGTGCCATGACCGCTGGATTCTAGGGCACGAAGGCCCCGGGCTCGAGGACACTGGGACTCAGAGGTGTTTGGTCTGAAGGCCATGAGACTTCTTTTCTTCCTTGTTAGTCTCGAGGTGTAGGGCTGGCGGGTCCAAGTGGCCTCTTCTCTTTCTGTCCCCCTCCCGGGCACTTCCCCCCCACCCCCGGCCCTTGGCTGGAGCCCCCAAGATGTCAAAGTGGGCCTTGGAAGCAGAGGAAGAGGCCGCTAGGGTTAGGAGTAAGACCCTGGGCACAGCCACCGCTCAGCACCCAGTGTCCAAGTCACCGGGGCCGGCCGCCGGCCTCCGGCCCTCAGGGTCCCTATCTGCACCGTGGGGTCTCCACGGTGCGGACCCTGCTGAGGAGGGGCGCGGTGGGCCTAGAGCCCCAGAGGCGGACGGGGCTGAGGGCTGGAGCGAGCCTCCTAATTGTCCATGACTTACAGACTTGGCTGGGCTCCCAGACGGCCTCATAAATCAGCGTGGCCGCAGTGAGTAGCCTGTTAGTATGGTCCTTAACGCTCTTGGCCGGCCCCTCACCTCCTCCCTGCTCAGGAGCATCCCGCGGCCTCCAACTTTCCATCTGCTGCCGCGGAGCTGGGAGCTGGGGTGTGCTCGCCGGGTGTGTGTGGGGGGACACGGGGGAGGGGATGGGAGGGAGGTGACGGGGAGGGAGGCGACTGGCAGAGGCCTGTTTCCAGAGTGATGCCGCAGGCCCCCCGCGTGGCCCCCACAGCCTTCCCTTTCCTTCCTGCCCGGTGTCTCCCCTCGCGGAGCTGGGAGACAGGCCGGACAGGACGATGCTGTTTCCAGGGGGCCCTATCTCTTCGCGGTGTGAGCGGGCATGTGTGTGTGCCCACCCCTCAACCGGACCAGAAGCCAACGGAAGCGGCTTCTGCCCGTCCCTGCGCCGGGCGGGGGATGCGGGGACATGTCCGTCTGGGAGGACGGCCCCGAAGCTGTGGGCTCAACTTCCTCAACTGGGAAGCAGAGCGAGGCTGAGGCCTGCTCCCCGGGGCCCGGCCAGGACTCCGAGCCCGTGTGAACTGCCCAGAGGCTGCTCTGTCATCCAGTCTGTAGGCTCAGGAAGGGGCTGAGCCAGAGTGAGACTGTGGGCGTCCGGGCCCCACACGTGGGACCTCTGGACAGTCAGGGAGGCCGACAGACCGGGGGTGCCTCGCCGAGGGGCCAGCCTTGTCCCCGGCTCTCTCCCGGCCCCCTGAGGGGAGCAAGAGGTGACTTCAGGACAAATAAGGGGCCGCCCCGTGCGGTGGGGGTGGGTGTGCACCATCTGGAAACACAAAACAGGCCCCAGACAGGTGTAGGTAACTTCCTGCCTGACAGATGTGCCCACATCATTCGGGAAGCTGGGGTGGGCTGGGGCTGCCGGGGAGGCTCAGGTTTGTGAGGTGATGTCTGGGAGGCCGGCTCCCGCCCTCGCGGGGCCCAGCGCAGACGGGCTGTAGGCGGGAGCCGGCCGCCCTCCCTCAGCACTGCCGCAAGCCTGCCCCGTGTGCCCGGCTCTGGGCCCGCCGGCCTCCGCTCGGGTGTCCCTGGGCCCAGACCCCCTTCCCGCGCTGGCCGTTAGCCCCGGGTGGAGCTGTTCGAAGGGCCAACACAGGTGCTCGCGCCCAGCGAGGGGGCGGGCTTGGTGGCGGCGGGCCTGGCCCGGGTCTGCGCTCGCCTGCTCGAGGCCTCGGACACACCCTGGACCCTGCGCCTCGGGCTTCTGTCTGTAGAACGGAGTGATCATCCTTTAACGCAGACTTGTCTTACGAATTAGATTAAGCGATGATCATAAGCTTCTGGCACACAGGAAGGTCAAGGGTTGAGGAGCTTCCTGTGGGCTGCCGTGACTGACACGGCTTGATTCAGGGACCCGGCCGGAGGGACGGCCAGCAGGCCTGGACGGAGCTGGCCCCCACTGGCCTTGGCTTCCTACACGGGTCTGCTCAGAGCCCGAGGGCACAGGACAGAAGTGGTGACAACCAGGGTCCAGGAGGAGACAGGTGTTGTGAGGGGGACATGGGCAGAGTCCCTTTGTGGCTGGGTGAGGAGGAAAGGGGGACGGGGCGGGGAGACACATGTTGGCTGTGGGGTCCTGCGGACGCAGACTGGCCATGACTGTGGGGGAGCAGGAGCGGGGCAGGAAGTCCTTTTCTCTCCAGCACGGTGGCTCGTACTCCGTAGAAACCTAGTAAGTGGGCTCCCAGCAGCACTCAGCGGGATGCTCCCCAAATCCCTCTGAGGGGAGACATTTCTCCCGGATGCTCAGAGCTGGGGGGGCCATGGGGGTCTCTCCGCAGGCGGGAGATGCGGCAGGGCAGGGGCTGGCAGGGGGCAGGGGGCGGGCGCGGTGCGCAGTCAGATACAAGCACAGCAAAGGGTGGGGCAGTTCAGCTTGGCGGGGGGCCCCGAGCTTCCGGCCTTCTTGTTGACCTTGGGCAGCAGGAGGACGAAGGACATGGCCAGCGCGCAGTGGTAGAAACTGTGCACATAGGTGTAATCCCAATCCTGCAGGGGTGGGGGGGGGGGGAGTCGGTCTGGGGCCCCAGGCCCCCCTCCCCGACGCTCTGGGCCCCTGCTTGCACGCTGGCCTGCCTGGCTCCCCAGGGCATCTGCCGGTCACCTCCCCGCCCCCACTCAGGAATGTGGCCAAGTGGCCTCCTCCAAGGAGCCTCCCCTCAGTGTCCGGCCCAGGCCATCTTTCCTGACATCAAACCCCACTCGCTAGGCCTTTGACAAGGAGTCTGGGGCTCCTCCCTGCCCCCCTCCCTCCTCCCTCCTCCCTGCAGGTGCTGGCCCCCGCCCCAGGCCCCATCTGGGCTGTGCGCCTCGCCTCAGGTGCGAGCAGGCAGCGATCGCCCCGGTGCTGGGGACGAAGCAGGCTGTGGCGGGAGGGAGGGAGGCTCCCCTCCACCCACCCCGAGGGACAGAAAAGCAGGAACGTGAGGCCACCCCGAGGAGGCTCAGGCCTTGTACCTCAAAGAAGAATCGTAACATGAGGGCCAGCGCCCCGAAACAGAGGCCGGGGCCTATCTGCTGGGTGTAGACGCTCTTGTCGGGGTACAGACCCTTCTTCTCCTTCATGAGCTGCAGCTGCGGGGAGAGTGGCCGGTGATGCGGGGGACGCCGCCCCGGGCTGCCCGGAGAGCTCGCCCTGGGCATGCGCACCTTGGCTACACTCGGGCAGGGGCTGGGGCGCAGGGAGATGCCCCACATGCCCAGCCTCGCGGCTGCGGGACCCAAGGGAGCCCCCAGCCTGGACGGCCGAGCTGGGAACCGCGGGCCCAGTACCCCCACCATGGGGACCCCACCCCTGCTTGCCTCTTCAGGATGTAACAAGGCCACCCTTTTACATGCACCTCCCCCAGCCGGAGGGGACCCCCCCAGGGCGCCAGTCACAGCAAGGGGGTGTTGGAGCACTGGCCCTGCCCGCCAGTATGGCCGGTGGGGGCGCCCGTGTGGTGCTCCGAAAGTCCCTTTGGTTGCTTTCACCGATGTCCCATCACAGTATTTATGAGACAGTCTGACCCGCACGTTACATCTGTGGTTTCGCAGGCCCTGATGTTAGCGGAAGGCTCAAGCGGGCATTTGAATTCGGGTTCACATGCACTGAAATCATGCAGTAAATGCAGGTCCACACCCTGGAATCTCGAACCCTTGGGCGTTCCGAAGTGTTTCAGAGAGCGGGGTGTTTAGGCCTGTGGCAAGCCTACACATGCACACTGCGAATGGTGGAGGCCCCCCGGGGGCTGGGAAAGCGCCCCCCTCCCCTCCACCAGCCCACCAGGTGGAGTGCACAGAGACCCCGAGTAGCCTTGGGCTGGGGCAGGGCAACTTTGGCGGCCAAAGCCCGGTTTTCAGGTTTCTGTAATTTACCATCGCTGATAAGGAATCAGGCGGCACAGATAGGGCTTGGGTGCGGCTGGGGGCGTCCTGGGTGTGGGTGGCCACGGCCGTGGCTGCCCCAGGTCGTGCCCTAGCCTGGCCTGACCAGCCCTGCACCCCCCCCCCCCCGCCCCCCCGCACCCGGCTCGGCTTCCTCTCCCCGAGGGTTGCTGTTCCCAACTCTGGCTCGAGAAGGGACGAGCCTCCGGGAGAAAAATCCACCCTCATTCCAGGAAACAACTGCCCTTGAAAATCCAAAATAAATTCCACGCTAAATGGTCTGCAAAACACAATTGGAGCCCCAGATGCAGGGAGCCGGGCAGACCTCTTGGTTCCTGTGGCTGGACCCACAGCCCCCAAGGCCGTGGAAGTCCCCGTGAGGATTCTCAGGGACACTAGGGAGTGACTTCTATTCTGGCGGATTACAATGCAGCCCAGATTCAGACCTGCCAAGATCTGCGAGAGGGGGGGTGGGTGGGGGAGGCGGGGAACGACAGCCCTCCAGGGCAGACCAAGGAGACTATCCTACTTCCTGCCAGGAGTGAGCGCATTATCGAGGGCTCTGTGTTTATGCATTCCAGCCTGTTCATTAATGTGGTCCTTCCCTGGGTCCAGACACGGTCCCCTCCTCCGAGGCAGCTCCGAGGGGCCTCCTGGGTCAGGCCCAGGCCAGCAGTGCGTCCCTGAGCCCCAGTGAGAAAGAGGCTCCCTCCCTTCCCTTGCTTGAAAAGTCGAGGCCCGGGTGCTGCTGTGACTTCTTGCTGGTTGCTGACCTCTCTGAGCCCTACTTCCTTCATTAACCGCCTGGCCAAACAAACCCTCTGCTCCCTGGCTGTGGGAGGAGCCCGGGGCGCGAGGGGAAGGATCGCCACCAGAACTTTATGTTCTCTCCCGCAGCTGTAAAATGGGTTGGTGGGCGCTCTCTGCAACCAGTTGTCCAGCCGGACCCCTCTTCCCAGGGAGCTGCCTTCCTGCTTGCTCCCCAGGTGGCCCGGCAGACCATCCTCTGAGGTCCTGCCATCTTGGCTTAATTTTAGGGCCTTGAGTGGGTGTGTGGCCTGGGCTGGGTCGGACCGGACCTTCCGCCAGCACTTGGAGCTGGGACCCCGAGATTCCAGGAGGAGCTCCAGAGGGGCTAAAGTGGGGCAGAGGGACGTCCCCCTGGGGCCTGAGCTGCCGCACGGCTGGAGAGTGAGCCCGGCCTCAGGCCTGCGGCAGTCCAGACCTGTGTTCTGGCCCGGCAAGGTTCAGCTCCTTCCCTTCTGGGGCCCCAGGCAATGGCCCTGGGCCCATCCTGCCGAAGGTTTCTCGAAGGTTTCTCGACAGCCTGGGGAGTGTGAGTTTCAGATCTCACCGCCGGGGAGGGGGGGGGGGGCTTGGTACAACAGAGGATTAGGGGAGGCCTGGGAGCCGTGTGTAAGGGCCTACTGGGTGCCATACCCCCCAGGGGTGGGCAGCAGAGGGCTCTCAGCGTCAGAAACTCCAGCTCGAGCTTCCTCAACGCTTACGGGCAGATCCCTCTTCCTGTCCACTGCATACCGCAGCCTCCTTCCTCACTAGAACCAAACTCTAGGCTCACCCCCTCCAGGAAGTCTTCCCAGATCAACCCAGGCCATTTCCGATGGGTTTTGCATCTTTAAAGGAGTCACTGTCTGCAATACTATGAACAGCAATACCCCTAACGACTCCTATTTGTTGAACACCCAGGTTCCATGCTAGTACTTTTAAATGCATTATCTCAGTTCATCTCGGAACCAAGCCCACGAGGTAAGGAAGAGACTGTTCCCGTAATGATCGCTTCGCAGACCTGGAAGCTGGGGCAGGGGAGTGACGTCACTTGGGTTTTAGGCCCAGAGCCGGTGAGTGCCGGTGACAGAAACCACGCCGGTGGGGCAGGGGCGCCTGGTGCTCACCGTCTCTGTGCTTTAGGTGAGACGGGCGGTCATCGGAGAGCCCGGGGCGGAGGGGTGAGGGGGGCCGGGGACAGGCCCAGGCGGTACGCACCCACTTGGTGGCGATGATGAGGACAGCCACGCCGATGGGGCCTGAGTACACGCCGTAGCCCCAGCGGTCGTGGTAGATCCGGACCGCGATGGTCAGGACGCCAAACATCACAAAGGTCGACCTCTTGGGTTCGTCGAAGTCGGCCAGCGCTGGAGGGCGGGGAGAGGAACCGGCAGAGGTGAGCGGCCCCCTGACCCCACCCCACCCCCCACCCCGGCCGCTGCTCCCCCAGAGGCATCCCTCAGGGCTCCCAGTGCTGGGCGTCCTCTGCCAGAGACAGCCCATGGCCCAGCCCGGTCACTCCGAGGTCTGAGTTGTTCCAGCGGGTTTGAAGGGAGAGACGTGGACGGAGCAGCCCGGGCGGCACGCGCCCGCCCCTGGGGACCCCTGGGGACCCCTGGGGACCCCTGGGACGGAGACAAAGACACCCAGCTAAGAGACAGGAAAGATCTGGGTCCTTCACGGGCGCGTAGCAGGGAGCCCCGAGCGACGGGGTCCACGTGCCCTGACTCACATTGCCGCGAGACGGCGCTAAGTGAGAACAAAGTCGCAGGGCAACTTGCGTCCAGGGATTCCATCCTCGTACCGACCCGAGCTGACAGCGACGTGCGTCAAGGCTTGCGCGAGCCTCAAGAAACGTCTCGGGGACAAACCCTGCCCTGGGGACAGCGGTCTCCCGGGGCAGAGAGCGGAAGCCCTTCCGCCGGCCCTCGGCACGGCTCTCCCATGCGCGTGTCGGAACAAGCCTTCACCGAGAGTGTACGTTAGAGGTTTCGAGAATGGGAATCCGGGCCTGTAAGGGCTGCGCGTCCCTAGACCAGACTGTGCTTGGGCCCCGGGAGCGGGGGAGGAGACGCTCCAGATGAGGACTGGGCAGCAGGATCGCTGGGGTCGGGTTTCCCGGGGGGGGGGGGGGGGGGGGGGGGGGGGGGGGGGGGGGCCCGGCCCGCAGACGGCGGGGAAACTGGGCTTCGAGGTGCGGCCACTCACCCATCAGTGAGACCCACATGCTCAGCGCTGTCCCGTAGACGCTGAAGTACTCCAGGACGTCGTGGCGCATGAAGCAGACGACCGACAGGCCGGGCCCGTTGCAGGCGTGGTAGAACTGTGGGAACACGCAGGGCAGTTGGGGGCTGGGAGGCACAGCGCACGGGTGGGGGAGGGCGGGAGGGGAGGGGGGTGGGGGGACCGGGGCCGGGGCTGGGCCCCAGCCACACCCCCACTCCGAGCTGAGCCAGACCACTCACCAGCTCTGGCAAGTCCTTTCACGGCCCCGTGCCTCAGTTTCCCCACCTGAAAAATGGGGGTGCTGCCGACTGCTCCCCTCATGGGGTCTCGTGGGGATTCGAGGAAACAATCCGTGTCGGGGTCCGGAGCCTGGGACGCGCTGAGGGCTCAGACGCGTCTCTTACTTTCTGTGACGCGAGTAGACAGAGGCCAGGCGACGCTCTGCCAAGGCTCAAAGACGCGCCCTGCACGTTCCTTCAACAGCCGGGGTTACCGCCAGTGGGTGCCGGTGCACGTTCCCCGCGGCCGTGGACGTGAGGCCAGGGCCTACGCTTTGGATGCCAGGCGGCTCCTGGGGGGCCTGAGGGGCCTCCTGCTGTACGGTTGACCCCTGTCGTGACTGGGCTACCCCGCAGAGGAAGCCCTCAGCCCCGAGTGGGCACCAGAACCCCCCGGGGGGGGCTTGTGAATCCTCGGATCGCTGAGCCCACCCTGAGTCGTTAACTCGGCAGGTCTGGCCGGAGGTCGGAGATGTGCATTTTTAAGAGTTTTTCAGGCTGAAGCCAGCCACCAGGGGGAACACGCTTCGAGAACCACCACAGGGACCCCGGTGCTGCAGACGGCACGGTCGTTTTGCCCGGCCGCTCCCACACTCGTACGGTCGTCTCCTCGACACCTTATTTAATAGCAATTTTTTCTAACCTATTATTTTTTTATTACTTTTTTTTAAGGTTTATTTTTTGAGAGAGAGAGAGAGAGAGAGAGAGAGAGAGAGAGACAGAGCACAAGCAAGGGAGGGGCAGAGAGAGAGAGAGAGGGAGACACACAGAATCCAAAACAGACTTCAGGCTCCGAGCTGACAGCACAGAGCCCGACGCGGGGCTCGATGTCACCGACCGCGAGATCGTGACCTGAGCGGAAATCGGACGCTTAACCGACGGAGCCCCCCAGACACCCCTACCGGCAATTTTTAAAGCCAAATGCCTCTATGGGGTATCCTCAAAGCTGTCAACTGACTTCTTACCAAAAACAACTCTTTCCTTTTGCATATATGCATTTCATCATTTTAAGGAATATTAAATTATGTGACGTAATTATTTTGACAAGTTCCACGGGCATAGACGAGCCCGGAGACCGGCACAATCGTCTCTTGGTGAGCCCAGCTCAGCGGGCGGGAGGAGGTGTGCAGGACAGCAGCCCACGTCCGGAGGCCCCAGGGATGTTACAGGGGGAGCAGGAGCCCAGGGTCACCCGGTGAGTCAAGCAAGTTGGGGTGGATTTAGAGCTCACATTGGTTACAATTACGGGTGTCTTAAAGCTAAGGTGCCCCGGGAGGTGTTAATAGAGGTATAGTGCCCAGAACAAGGGAGGTGACAGAGTCCTGCTTCTCTCTGTCCGGGTCAGACCCACCTAGAAGACTGTGTTGAACTTTGGAGTCTGCACCCTTTGAAGTGACACAGGCAGAGAGGATAGAGAAGAACAACTAGGGAGTGGACATAACTGTTTGGGGAAAGGGAAGCTTCAGGTGAGGCCTGATCAAGGTGCTCAGAACTCTGTGGGATAGAGTGGGGAGAAGGACACTTGCTCCACGTGGCTCTGGCAGGCAGAGCGAGGCCTTACAAGTGACATGGATATTCTCCTGCTACTTCTAGAACTCCATCCCTCCCCCCGCCCCCCAGCCCCATCATCTGCTGTCTCTGCACCCACACCTCTCCTTCGCAGCACAGATCGCCGTGTAGAATTACGGACTTAATTGCTAAGAGATTCTTGGAGTGTCTGTGCCCTGTCCCCATCAAGAGCAGGAATACTGTCTCATCCCGGCCGTGTGAATGCAGGGTTTAGAGCGGTTTGAAGGAGAGCTGACCCGAGATGGGGGGGCGGGGGGCTCTCCCACCAGGCCCTTGGTTCATTTCTGTTGGGCAGGTGGGGACGGTGAGATTCCGAGCAGTGCTACCCGCCAAGGAGGCAGGGCAGAGCGGGGACAGGCGCCTGTGAGGCCTGCCTCCGTCTTCCAATGCAGGGGCAGATTGGGGGCCCGGAGGGTGCTGGTGGGGGTGGGGTACAGCTGGGGACCTGGTGGGAGACCGCACCGCCTCCAGAGGCCGACCTCACGGAGCCTTGTTTTGTGAGCCCGGCCACTGGCTGCCTGCTTGGGGCCCCCTCTGTCGGTCCGCGGGGTGGGCCAGGCCACCCCCTGTGACAACTGGCCAAGGAGGGTCCTGGGTGGAACGCAGAAGAAGCCACATGGGAGGCAGGGGCTGCACTGGTGTTGCCTGGGGCTCTGGGAGAAAGGGGTTGAGTGTGGCTTTGAGGTTGGAGGACATTTGTCGCAGGAGGCAGCTGCCTCTGCCATTCTGGGCGGGCCAGGGCGGGCCGCTGAGGTCAGCCCGGAGGCAGCTGGGGGCCAGCCCAGCCCCGGCAGGGAGGGGTGGCCTGGCCGTGTCTGTGGGTTCCTGGGTGGGGTCTGACCTGGGCCTGGGGACAAGACCCCTGGCCCCCCTCCCCGGCCCTAAGCCCCCTGTACCCGCAGAGAAGTCCCGCGTCCGCCCCGTGCCTGGGCTTCCCACCTGCCAGACCGACTTCCTGGAGCCCTCCCAAGCAGGGGTCCCTTGTGGGGCCAATGAAATGGCATCGGACAAAATGCCTTGACTGAGCCAGGAGCTCCAAGGTACATCTGGTGCTCACAGTGACACGGGACTCAGCCTCTGTCGGACTCGGTTTCTCCATCCGTCAAATGGGCCCGTCACAATCCCAGGCTCACGGGGAGCCGAGAAGACCACAGAAGACACTGTGTGCAGAGCCCCCGGCACGCCCCCCAGCCTGGATGCTGGCTCCCGGCGGGGGTCTCTCCCACCCAGGGGTGGAGACAAGCCCCAGGCAGCCCCTGGCCCCAGGTCCCTGCTGCCTAAGGGGGCGCCCGCCCAAGTGCACACACACGTGCAGGCACGTCTGCGGACACAGGCGTGTGCTCACACACCTACTGCCCACGGCTGCCCCCGGGACCCCGAGGCCCTGCTGCTGGGGAGCCGGGCCGGCGGCAAAAGGCATCGTGCGATTTGTCACGTCCGGGGGGACGCTCGCCCCCGCGGTGCGTGCTTCTGGAGGGGAGCTGGGCTTCAGTGAAGGGTGAGTCTGAGGGGAGCCGAGGAGGAGGACTGTCAGAGCCAGGGAGGGGGGCCAGCCGTGATCGTGGGGGGCTCAGAGGGACATGGCGGCAGGGAGATAGAATGGCACTGAGACACCGACGGGGGCGGGCAGGTGGATGGAAGGATCATCGACTGGGTAGGTCGGGGGCAATGATTGATCAGATAGAGATGTACACGGGCAGGAGTATAGGCGGACAGACAGACAGAAACTAGAGGGACAGATCGAGCCAAAGAGACACGTGGAGGGGCAGGGGGGCAAAGCCGGACAGGGAGAGACAAGGAGGTTTGGGAAGAGGGCAAGTTCATGGAGACAGAGCTCCAGAAATCAAGAGAGACCCAGACGCAGACAGAGTGAAAGAAAAAAAGGCAGATGTGGAGAAAAGCAACAGGAGAAAGGCAGAGGGAAAGAGCCCCATGGGGAGGGGAGGGGGGGAGAGACAGTGCTAAAGGGCAGCTGTCCAGGCTTATAAATGGAGAAAGAAGGACTCAGAGAGAGACGGACGTAGGCCCCAAGAAGGAGAGACAAGCAGACGTGAGCAGGCCCTCCTGAACAGGGGCCAGCTACGGAATTCCAGAATCCTGGAATCAGACTCACCCAGGCCCTACACGTTCCCTAAACCCCACTACCCCCCTCCCGGGGCCCGGTGCGGCCCCTCCGCCCCGGCTCAGCTGCCCCGCGCTCGTAGGTGGGACAAGGGCGGGGGCCTGGGGTGGCCTGCCAGCGGTGAGAGAAGGGGCACCCGGAGGGGCTCGTCCTGGACCCACCGAATCTCGCCCATTTTACGCACACCAAGCCCAGAGTGACTTCCCGGCACAGGCGGGGAACCTGAGGTCCAGAGAGGAGGAGGGGGGCCCCCCACCCCTTTCTCCTGGTCTTCGGGCTCTTTCTTTCACCTCCAAATCACTTCTCCTCATCACCGATACAGGCACGTGGTGGAAAGATGGCCCCCCTCCTCCGCCGTTGGGGGGGTGCCCCGCGTGGGTCCTCCCGCGGGGCCCGGACTTACCGCCACGAAGAACATGGTGAACAGGTAGACCATGGCCTCCATGTGGAAGTGCCGCTTGGCAGCGATGCTGACTGTGGGGAGGAAAGCCAGGCTGCTGAGGGTGGGGAGGAGCAGCTTTGCCACGAGCGTCCCCATGGGCCGGGAGGAGGGCGCCGGCTGGGGAGGAGGGGAGGGTGCGGGCCGCCCGGGTCCCCAGGGCAGAGAACTCAGAAGGGACGAGGCCCGCTCCCTTCAGTGGGGGCTCCGATGGCAGCTGTGGTTCGAATGCCCCGAAGGGGGGCAGGGACTTGAGTGCACGTGTTGAGGGCACACGGACAGAGGCCAACAGCTGACGTACCACGTGATCAACACTTGTCTCGGAGTTTTTTTTTTTTTTTTTAATTTGGGAGACCAGAGTTATTGATTCAAGGAGACCATCCTTCTTTCCTTCGAGGCGACAAAGTCCCCATGAGTACCAGCCTCAACTTGCAGCCTCTTTCCGTCCTGGCCCTCTCCCCAGGGCACTCGGGAGCCCCGGACGAGGGCACCAATGTCCGCTGGCGGCTAGAGGTGAGAGAACCCAAGGTTTAGTCAATTCTAATCACCGAAGGACCCTGTAGACAAGTGTCATATTTTACCAGCCCATAGGCAGGGTCCCGCTCACTCGCCTGCTTTCCGCCCCCCTCTCCCCCCCGCCACACACAGATTCCCCCAAAACAGAACCAATGAAACGGTTTTTTTCTGTTTGTTTATGTCGTCTCGCATCTGTAACAGACACCAGGATGGTCTCCAATGCGATCCAGGGTAAGGCTGACAATCCAGGATAAGGCTGACGATCCAGGGTAAGGCTGACGATCCAGGATAAGGCTGATGATCCAGGATAAGGCTGACGACCCAGGACAAGGCTGACGCTCGCCTTCTCCGCACCCCTTGGCTGGCCTTTGGGAAGTGACTTTCCCTTGTTTTCAGAGGTCTGAGGGGAGCCGTCTGGCGGGGTGCCCCCTTATCCTCCGGCCCAAGAACGATGGGAGTGGTGAGCTCCACAGACAGACTTTCTCCCTGGTCTGATTGCTTGCTAGTTTCCTGATGGATGGATTCCTTGTCAGCAGAAGAACATTCTTTCCCTTCTGCTCTATTTTTTTCATCCTGATAAAATTCACATATGAAAAATGCACATTTAAAAATTTTTTTTAATGTTTTATTTATTTTTGAGAGAGAGAGAGAGAGAGAGAGAGAGAGACAGAGCGTGAGTGGGGGAGGGGCAGAGAGAGGGGGAGACCCAGAATCCGAAGCAGGCTCCAGGCTCCGAGCCGTCAGCACAGAGCCCGACGCGGGGCTCGAACTCACAGACCGTGAGATCATGACCTGAGCCGAAGCCAGACGCTTCACCGACGGAGCCACCCAGGTGCCCCCCAAATGTACAGATTTTAAGTACAGGTTTGATGCATTTTGATGAGTGCATACACCTCCGTGACCCATGCCGTGTCCCCGTCACCCCAGGATGTGCCCGCGTGCCCTTTGCCAGCACAGGCAGGCGCTAGCCTGATTTCTGCCTGATTTTGCCTGTTCTGGAAACCCACACACATGGAGCTGTGCAGCACGCGTTCTCGTGGGTCTGACTGGCATTCGCCCCACCGACAGAACGTCCCCGAGGTTCACCCACGTCGTGGCAAGTGGTTCCTTTGGTCGCTGGGCGCGTAGCGTTCTACTGTTCGGATACGCCACGCTTTGGTTCTCGTGGGAGCCGGGCCGCGGAGTGTGACCATTCCAGGGACGGGGGGGCGCCGGGGGAGGGTCTGCCAATGCATCTCAGTGTCTCAGAGAGGGGCCTGGCTACTCCACTTTTCCTTCTGTAGAAGAGCAACCAAAAAACCCTTTCCATAAATCTCATTTCTGACCTGAGCTGGCCGGAGCCCGCTTCTGCTGTTTGCAATGATGCATTTGGTCGTGTCATTTTTCCGCGTAAGCGCCTGCCAAGTTTCCAAGGCATCTACCGCCGTTGGGGTGAAGTCCAAGTGTCAGGGAGACCACGGGGCCATCCCCGCCCCCGGTGCCCCCACCGCACACCCCGCTCTCCACCGTGCTCTCAGACCCCGGAAGAACATGCTTCCCCCTCCCCTGTTCTGGTCCCTCTGGTCGCTGTCCGGGCCGTGCCATCCGTGGGGAAGCTGCCCCCTGCGCTGGCCCCCAGGCAAGCTGATGGCGCTCCTGTGCTGAGCCCCAGCCTGGCACACGGTCGGAGTTCAACAAACACCGGCTGAATGAATGACTTTGTTAAAAGAATGAATGAAAGTCCAAGGAGGCCAGGCGGCTGCACATTTCAGTCTGGCACTTAGCGGCCAGTTCCCTGCCCCAAATGGGAAAACCAGATCCTGCTGCGTGCAGCTCCGGGCAGGAGGCAGGCGACCCCATGCGGGCCCACCCCTCCACCCCTCAGCTCCTGCTCGGACCCGGCCCCAGTCCCAGCCCCCAGCCCCAGCTTCCAGGAGTGGAAATACGAGTAGATGTCAGGTGTCCGAGAACTCTCTGGAGCCATAAACCCTGCTCAGAAGCAGGAAAACATTCCACAGTTGGTTTTGTGCAGGAGTGTGTGTGTGTGTGTGTGTGTGTGTGTGTGTGTGTGTTTTCTTTGCAGCTGTAAACTCCAGGGCCAGGGCTGTGAGCTTGGGGAAGGGAAAAAGAGAAGGGGGAGGTGGTGGAAGCAAGGGTGAGGCCGCTTGTACATGTGTTGCAGTGATTAAGGCAGAAGGGGGCCGAGGGGGGCCGCCCCCAGAGCAGGGGGACAGGTGACCAGTCCGGGGGCAGCCCGAGGAAGTGCAGGGACAGCGTGGAGGTGGGGGGGGCCTGCGTGCGGCTCCCCTCTGAGACCTGGCCGCCTGGAGACCGACCAGCTGGCTCGGGGGAAGGCGTCCAGCTCCGAACAGGACTGAAATGACCCTCGGCTCTCCCTGCAGCAGGCGAAGCGATGGGCCTGGGGGCTGGGGGAGGGGGAGGCAGAGTGGAAGGCGGGCTGCTGCTTCCAGGGTCGAGCTGCCTTCGGAGGTGCAGGGGCAGGGGGGGACGGGGCCACTCAACCAGCGGCCTGAGCAGCAGATGTGCAACCCCCCCCCCCCCCCGCGTTCGGTGACCTCCGCCTGCCAGCCTGCCGTGGACACCCTCCCCCACCGGCCCCCACCTGCCCACGTTCCAGCGCACACCCTCCTTCGGCCTGGCCGCTCTTGCCACTCTTGCCTTCCCCTGTGGCCCTCAGCCTCTCCTGACGCCCGGCGGGGTGTGGGCTCCCCTTGCAACCCACCCCCCTCCACATACACACTGTGTGTGTCTTGAAAACCACTGGCAGGCGCAGACATTTATTCAGCGCCGGCCATGTGCAGGGCCCTGTGCCAAGCACTCTTCCTACTTTGTCCTGTCGGGTCCTGGCAGCTGCTAGAGGGTGGGGCGGGGGGGGGGTTGGGGAGAGCTGCCTCTGCCGTGCCCATTTTACAGGGGAGGAGACTGAGGCCCGGAGAGGAGCAGAGACTGCTCGGGGTCTCCCTGCGCGGCCCCAGGCGCCATCCCCGCTCCGCCCAGCAGGTGGCGCTGGCCCGGGGTTGCTGGGGGAGAGGAGGGGGGAGGCCCCCAGGGAGCCCGCCCGCCCGCCCCCCCGTCCCTCACCCCCTCGCCTCGGAGCAGGCGGGTTTTATAGAGGTGCCGAAACGCCTGGAATGGCACGGAGCCCCCGCCTCCCGGACAGCTGTCTGCCCTGCCCGCCCGGAGAGCGGAGCCAGCGGCTGCGCCTGCGTCCTTCCAGCTTTGAACACCCGGCCCGGAGCTCCGGGGCGGCCCCTGCGCCTGGGCTCCCTGCGTAGGGGTGCACCGAGGCGGGCCCACACCTGCGGGGCGGGGCCGGGCTCTGATGTTTCCCAGCTCGTTCCTTGGGGTCCGCAGCCTGGACCGCTGTCCGGGACCTCTGCGCCGTGCACGTGTCGCGTGTGTCCGCGCTGTGTGTCTGCGACGGAGCTTGTGAGAGCAATCATGTGTCGTCCTCAGCCGCAGGCTGAGAATTAGCAACCCGAGCCACCCCCAGCTTCTGAACGCCTGCCACGTGAGCCAGCCGGAGCACGCCGCCCCTGCCTGGCTCTGGGGCTCTGGTGTGCCCCTCGCCCAGCGAGCCTCAGTCTCCTCATCTGCAAAATGGAGCCCGCACTGCCCCTGCCTCCCAGCGTCGTGGTGTGGAGCTCTGAGCAGCAGCCCGACCGCCTGTCTTGCCTCGGGGCTTCGTCTCCCTGGGGGTTGCCGAGGCAACAGGGGCCTGTCATGCACCCGCCACTCCCCGCCCCCTTCCTGTTCCATATCCGGGTGGAAGGGAGCCTCTTGTGGAATCTGAGAACCAGAGAGGTCTACCCATTTCCTGGGTCCCCCCGCTTGAACTTCGAGCCTTGGCTTGACAGAAGAAAGGCCGAGAAAGTTGGACAGGGAAACAAAGAAGTCCGTTTGGTGGTCCAGCCTCCCACCTGCTGACCCCCGTGGTCTGCAGGGGGAAGTTCTTCCCGAATGTCCAGCCCCTGGGCCCGGGGCAGAGAAAGTTGTCATCTGCCCTGGGCTGGGCAGGGAGCTCACGGGGTCCCCAGAGCTCACGGAGCTCCGGACTGACGGTGCTGGGGCTGCCCTCGGGGGCCTGGTCCTCTTCTGGTGTCTGGCCGGTCACCTCCAAGCTGGCCCCTCGATGGCCCAGGGCCTGTTGGGTGGGAAAGCTCTGCTGTCAGAAGGCACCCAGGACGCCTCTGGGGGGACAGAGAGAGGAGGAGGAGGGCAGGCAGGCCGCTGGCGGCCGGGGCAGGGGGACCCGCCTCACACACGCTCTGTCTGTGGTCCCCATGCTTCTGGGCTCCACTCTGGACACTTTGCCGTGCAGCACAGGGCCTGGCTCCGCGTGTGACTGTTCAGCCACCAGCACCCCCAGCCCGTCACCCCATGGCACCCCGCGCCCCTCCCGTGCCCTGGATCTCTTCTCCTCCCTGAGCCTGCCCCACGGTCTGCCTCCTGTTTTCCCACACCCCTGCTTGGCATCGTTAGAAATGTGCCTGCTTTCCCACTTCCAAGCTCCTCCTCGGACATCCAGAAGGCTCCAGTGCCAAGACAGTCTCCTAAAACACAGCCGGGACCCACAGGTGGTGGCGGGTGGGGTCTCCATGCGGCAAAGGCCCTGGGGGACGTCAGCAGGCCAGCAGGGAGCTCTGCCTCCGGAGAGCGGAGAACCTCAGAGGACAGGGGGCCCTGGCGTCAGGAGCCGCCACACACACCCGCCCCTTTGTTAACCGAGCACCTACTACGAGCCGGCCCCACAAAGATGCCCTGTGACCTGGGAGCGGCCCCCACTCTGTGGGGTCTCAGCTGCCGGTCAGGGAAGAGCATTCTGGCCCGACATGAGAAGCCTCAACGAAGTCCCAAGGGCTTCCTGGAGGAGGTGGCCCTAGAAGATCAGCTGGGGGTGCTGAGCATGTCCAGATGGGTGCAAAAGAAGGGTTCCACAAAGTGGGGAACAGGACCTGAGACAGGGGCTCAAAATACTCACAGTGACTCCAGGGAGCCCAGACGCAGTTTGAACCATAGGAGGGACCCAGCCAGGAGGCAGTGACCCCGCTGGGTAATTTGTGGGGCTCAGTGCAAAATGCGGGGGGGGGTCTTTGTTCAAAAAGCAGGACAGAGCTTCTTTCCTCCCCGATTCTCTGGACGGACCGTGTTAGTTTTTATCCGAGGCTTAACGCCGTGTTCCTTTGGGCACGAGGATACTCCCGGGATGAGCGTTCACCCTCACGGGTACCCGGGATCCCGCCCAGTGCGGAGGGCAGAGGCAGTTGCGGTGGCTGGGTCAGGGCTGGCGGGGGGTCGGGTGGTCAAGAACCGGGGAGGCGGAGGGAGGTGGACCGTGCGTGAGCCAAGGCTCCAAGCCCCAGTGCGTGCTCCCTCGTCCCTTAGGATGTCACTTCCAGAATACAGATCCAAGCGAAACATTATTAAGACTTTCAGTACACTGACGGCCGCAAGCGTGGGTCCCTTCTAAGCACAGCGGCCCCGAGGCTCCTCGGGAGGGCGCTCTGGGTTCCTGCCCCGAGAGCCTGGCTGGGACCCTGTGAAGTGAGTCCCCAGGGCACCTGTGGCCTGTGGCCCAGGAGGCCCACCCTCACCAACTCCCCCCGGGGCCAACAGCTCTCCACACTCGGGGCACAGTCCTGCCTGTGCTTTATTCTTCACCCCAAATTCCTAGGGTCTTGGGGGGCCTCCCAGAAGCCTTCCCTGGCTCCTGAGTTCTCTCCTGACATTCCCAGGCCACCAGCAGATAAAGCAGCAGGTGCAGCTCCCTGCGGGTCTGGAGTTTGGGGGCTCACCGGTGTCCCTTGGGGGAGAGCCTTGGCGGGTTCCTCCAGGTGGAGGCTGGGGTGGGGCGGGAGCGTGGCAGGCACCTGGGACGGTCACACACCTGCAGGAGGTCACGAAGCCAGGGGGGTGGCAGGCCTGTCTCCCGGGCACTGCCCCGCCGGGCTCAGAGAAGGTGCTGGGGGTGTTTGTGTCGGTTGGCCGTGGGGTCCCTCCCAAGGGAAACCATTAGTCACCCTGGCGCTGGCTGGCTGTGGAGCCAGAAACGCTGGGAGTTTCGGGACCGTGCCAGGGGGTGCCGGGCCCTGGCGCTCGGCTGGAGGGGAGGGGATGGCGGCTGTGTCTGTGAGGGCCGGGGGGGGGGGGGGGGGGGTCTGCGCGTGGGTGCGGGTGCTACAGACAGTGCCCGGGGACAGGCTCCGTCCTGTCTGCACTTCAGCACACCGGCCGCAGGGGGCAGTGTGGAGCCGGGTTCAAGTCTTGGTCACGGTGACTATCCCAGCGGCCCCAAGGGGAAAACGAGATGGACAAGACCCCCCCTCCCCCATGTTCCGGGGAGGACAGATATCACGGGAGAACCCTGCAGACGGAGAGGACACGATCAGCAAGAGTGCTGGGGTCCCCGATGGGCCCCTTACCGGATGTGGGACTTGAAGCCTCGGTCTGTCCATCTGCAAAATGGGCATAGCGAAGATGCTGGCCTCATAGCTCCCGGTGCACGGGAAGGGCCCCACGCACGGGAGCGGGCGGTGCTGTTTTACTCTTACTCCTTCTCCAGTGTTCCTGTTCCGTGGCCAGACAGGCCACGGGGACGGGATAACTCTCAGCCACCCAAGGTGGCCGCCGAAGGAGCTCACCGTAGCTCCTCTGGCAGGGAGGATGGAGGGGAGGAGGGGGATTCCCCAGGTGCCCGTGTGGGCCTATGACCCCTGCGCAGCAGAGGCAGGGGGGCGGCTGAGATGGCTCAGAAGACCTTCCATGGTGGGCTCCAGGAGGGCGGGCTCCAGGGAGGAGGCGGGTGTGTAAGCGGCGGGTGCCAGGCCCTGCTTCGGGGACCGCTCGCAGAGTCCGGGGTTCTCCCGGGTGCCCAGGGGCTGGAGCGTGTGCTGCCTGCTCCGTCCTCCGCTCCACACTCTGACTCAGCAGGAACACAGGTCTGGCCTGCCAGGGGCTGCCCGACTGGCCTGGGCCCAGCCAGGCTGGTTCCCCCGCCCCCCACCGGCCCTGGCCATGTCGGCCGTCCGGTCAGCACCCGGGCACTTCCGTCCCTTCCCCGGAACCCTTGGCTGAGCCGCCACTGGGTCTCCCTTAGTCCCTCCGCTCGCATAGGCGTCCGCTCCTCAAGGAGGACCTTTCCAGGGCCGGCTGGGTGGCCCGGACCTCACCTTTCCCATCCGTAAAATGGAGCCGTCAGACGGGCTGTCTCCTGCATCCCCGGACCCCGTTCTGGGGAGCGCCGGAGGACCGGATCCCCTCCCGAGGCAGCAGCCGGACCGGGCCGAGGCCGGGGCTGGGCTCTGCCACCTCCAACCTCCCCCGTGACCCCGGGCCCGCGGCTGCTCCGCCTGGACGCCCCAACGCGTGTTCCCCGTCCCGGACCCGGGAAGGCGGCCTCCCCGCTCGCGGCTCGCTGCTCTGGGCCGCCGCCGAGGCCGCAGTCGGCAGGCAGCTGGGCCGGCCTGGCCAGGCTCCAGAGGCGCGGAGTGGGTTAAAGTGTGCGCCAGGCCAGCCGGCGGCGGGCGGGGGAGCAGCCTGGTGGGAAGTGTGAGTTCCTCCCTGTCTGCCTGACAGCTATAAAGGCGGCCGCGCCACAGAGCCGCCACTGGGCTGCGCGCCTCCCCGGGAACCCCCTCTCGTGGGTGCTCTTTGAAGTGGAGGACGGAGGCGGCCAGGGGGAGGAGGAGGGCGGGCGAGGGGCAGAGCCCGCGGCCCTCTGCACTCTGAGCCTCCCCCTGCTCCCGGCACCTGGCGCCTCCCTCGCACAGCGGCTCTGCCCCCTTCCCCGGGAGGACGACCTGCTGACCCGGGGGCCAGGTAGGCCACCTCCGCCTTCCCGCGTTGCCCCCCCGCGGCACGGATGGAGCTCTGAGGGGGCCGGGGGGCCGGGGCATCTCCTGGTCCCCCCCCCCCCCCGGGGAGCCGTTATGTAACAGGAGGAGGGCTCACGGGGAGGGGTCCGGACCCTCAGCGCGTGGCGACGGTGGCCCCTCAGCTCCCAGCCTCGGGCGCCTGAAGCCGGTCTTTGCACGGCGAGCCTCTCCTGCCGGCCGGTGGCTGTTTTTGGACCCCAGGGAGGGATGGATCCCGCGTGAGCCGGACCTGGCCTGTGGCCAGCGGTGTCTGGGAGCCTTAATGAAAACCAAGTGTGGGGCCGGCTCAGCACCTGTCTTCGGCTCAGCAGGCAGGAGCTGGGGCACCGACTGGCCAATGGGGCTGCCGAGGGGGGTGCTCTGTGCTTGTGTGAGGCTGGGGGGGGCAGGGGGGGCTGTAGGTGGAGGCCTGCGGGGGAGGGGGGCAGATTTGGAGTTGGCTTCGGGGCTGGCGGGGCGGGGGGGCGACTTTCACACCTTCTTCCTTGAAAGTAGCCGGGGGCAGGGGACGAGTCCCCGAGTCTACTCTGGTCTGGGTGGGGGGGCGGCGGGTATCTGGCCACCTTGCTGTGTGGCTTTGGGCGACTTGGCTCCCCTCCGTCGCTTCCAGGCTGTAGGGGGACAGGCTTGGCGGCTTCTGAAACCCCTTCTCTGACCTGCTGGCAAGTGACACTCAGGACCTGAGATAGACCCTGGACAGAGGCCGCCGAAGGCCCCCGTGCCTCCCTTCTAGGAGGTAGGCGTCCACACAGCGGAGGCAGATAGGGGAGGCTAAGGGCTCCCCTTGGTTTGACCCCTGGCAGGGAGGTCGAGGGGTGTTTGGGGCTGACAGTGCTAACTTGTTGGGGAAGAGACAGCCCCGTAGCTCTGGTCTGCCCTGACTCCACACCCCGGGGGACAAGGGAGGGACACAGGCGCCTGGACTCTGTGCGGCCTGAGATCCCTGAGGGTCCCGGGCCCGGCCCCCTCCAGGGCAGGGGTAGCAGGGGCCAGAGAGAGGAAGGGGCTGGCGGAGCGGGTAGCATCCAGGGGCCCCTCCGGCAGCCCCGTGTGGCTGGCAGGGAGACCACTGTCCCAGGTGGGCAGCTAGCACTGAGCAGGTGAAAATCCCCAGGGGCTCTTGTTCAGGCCAGTTCCCCCAGTGGAGATGGCGGCCTGAGTTCTGGGGCTTGGCTCCCTCGTCCAACGGGTGCGGCCTGGGCCTGCAGCCTCCTCAGCTGTCCCTGCTTTTCTCTGCAGGCCCTCTCTAGGGAGCTCAGGTGGTCAGAGGCAAAGCACACATCCCTGCGCACCCTTAGATGGGAGGTGGGGCAGGCTTTGCAAGCTCACCGCCGCCTGTGGGTCTCGTGCCTGTGGCAGGCATCGTTAATCACCCACCCGCCTCTCCCAACGGGGCCACCAGGCAGCCACTACCAATCAATCCCAGAGAGCCTCTGGGCCTCGGTGCTGGGCGGGCCCCCAGGGCTCTTCCCTTAAGTGGACCCTCCTCAGCTGTCAGAGGAGCTGGGTCTGGCCTGGCAGTGACCGTGGCCTTGCTTCCTAGGATGGGTGGCAGACGGCAGCCTTCACGCTGGGTCTGGTCCCTGCTGGCTGTGGCACTTCTGGCTGGGCGTGTGGCATCTACTGGGGCCACGGTGAGTGGGGAGCAGGGTCCCTCACCCAGATGGGCTGAGGTGGGAGGGGCTGCGCGGCAGGTGTAGGGCACGTGTCCAGCGAGCCCTGCGTGCACTCCCAGATCCCCACACAGCCCCGGAATATGTCTTACAAGCTGATCAGACCAACCCCTATCAGACCAGCCCCTACGGGGACTCTGGCCACTCTGGAGCCTGGCTGATTTGGGCAGGATGGGGTTGGAGGGGGCTGAGTGCTTCCTTCCGAGCAAAGTCCTGGAAGGAGGCGTGTAGACGGGGCGGGCTTGTGTCCCGCAGAACCCAGGCCGGGGCCCAGGCTGCTCGGGAGAAGATAAACAAGGACGGTGTGGCCTCAGGCTCCCGCCAAGCCCCCAAGATGTTCCAGATCTCGAGATTGGGAGGGCTTAAGGCCCACGACTTCCGGGGAGTTCCCTCCAAGACCGCCCTGGACACCTGGGCGGGGGTGCCGAGGGACCCAGCCGGGCTGTGTGCTGCTGACCACAGCAAGGGATGGCGGGCCAGTCCCGTTCCAGCGTCTTCTAACCTTCCGTGGGGACTCTCGCCCAGGACCACAGCCCGACGTCCAACAGCCTGGAGGGGGGCTCGGACGCCACCGCCTACTGGTGGGGAGAGTGGACCAAGTGGACGGCATGCTCCCGCAGCTGTGGGGCCGGCGTGACGTCCCAGGAGCGGCACTGTCTGCAGCAGAGGTGTGGGACTAGCACGGGGGTGGGCAGCGGGTGACAGGTGGGTGGGGGCTCAGGCTGGGAGGGGTCTTCAGGCGGAGGCGGCACAGGCCGGGTGAGTGAGCCTTTTTGCTGGCCTGTCAGGGCCGAGGCTCCTGACGGGTCCTGGGCGACCGTGTCCTGGGGTTCACCCTGTCCCGGGACTCTGGGGACAGACAGCCCTTTCGTGAGAAGGCATGGTCTGTTTCTTGGGATTTTTTTCAACGAGGGGCGAGGTCTTTCCTGGTCCTTCTTTTCTGAAAACCCGAGTCGAATTCACACAGGAAAAAACATAGGATAAAGTGGTTACCATCGGGCGGGCCCGGGTTCAAATCTTGCTTCTGCTACGTCCTTGCTGTGTGACCTTGGGCAAGTCGCTTCATCTCTCTGAACATCAGTTTCCTCACGTATGGAGTGGTACGGAGTAAACGTTCTTGGTATTATTATCAGTTCTGTGTACAACCCTGGGCTCTATGCCGGGGGTGCAGAGGTGAAGTGGTATCTTCCCTGGGCTGCGGTGGAGTCGTGGGGGGCCAGAGGAATTAGGGGGGGCTTCCGGGGCCCAGCCCAGAGGCCGTCTGGAGCAGGGGCACGGTCGGTGCCCACAGCCCGCGGCCCCCAGCCCCCAGCTCAGAGCCCAGGTCTTCCCTCCAGGAGGACGTCGGTCACGGGCTCGGGGAACAGGACCTGCACGGGCACGTCCAAGAGGTACCAGCTGTGCAGACTGCAGGTGAGGCCCCGCCCGGGCGGGACCGCAGCCCTACCCCCAAGCTCCTTAGGCCGGTCTCAGGTGGCCCCCAGACCCTCCAGGCACTCTGCGCCGGGTCTGCCCTTACTTCCGGTTGAAGAGAAGGAGGGTGAGGGGTCCTGGGCTCAGAGCCCCCTTCACGCCTCGGGTCACATCTGTGCTGTGCACGCGCAGGGGTGAGGACTGGCTTCTGCTGGGGGCGGGGGCTCACGTGCGGCCTCTAACGTGCAGATCTCAGGCTGCTCACAAGTCCTGTGCCAGGTGCTTGCTGGGAGACCGACAGTCACCAGGTGTCCCGTCCCCAGCCGTGAGAAGTCTCACTGCAGCTCCCCAGGGGGGACAGGAGATGCTGACTCTGGCTCAGCCTCTGGGTGCCCTTCAGTGGGGCCAAACCAGTCTGGACCTGAACTCCCCCCCCACCCCCCACCACCCAGAACAGGTGTGGGATAGAAAGACAGCAAGCCATAGGGGTCTTTGCGTCCCCGTGAGCGTCTCGGGGTATGTGCACGCCCGAGGAGTTAGGGCCTAAAGGGAGGCGGGTGGCCACAGCTCCTGTGTTGGCATCGCTGGTCTGCTCCCCTGCTGGACGCTTGTGAGCTCCTCCGAAGGGAGACCCACCTACCCCCCCGGCGTGACCGGCTGCCCCCCACCCCCAGGCCTCCCCCCTCTGCCCTGGGCCGCAGGCGAGTGGGGGGCAGCGCCTGCACAGCCGAGGCCGGGGGCCCCTTCCGCGCCCCAGTGCCTCTGGGGAGGAGGCTGGGGTGGCGGGGACGTGGAAGGACCCTGCCCGGAGCACCAGGAGGGCCAGCGCATGTAGGCGTTTGAGGGACGGCAGCAGCCCTTTCGGTTGCCCCCTGCTCCTTCCAGAAAGCGAGTGGGACTGAGGGAGAACGAGAGGCCACCCCAGCCCGGCCGCAGCCACTTCCTGCTCAGCCGGGACAAAAATGCCTTTGTCGGGCCGAGTTCCTCCTGGAGCCTCCTCTCTCTCTCTCTCTTGCTCTCTCGCTCGCTCCGCAGGAGTGTCCGCCGGACGGGAGGAGCTTCCGGGAGGAGCAATGCATCTCCTTCAACTCCCGCGTGTACGACGGGCGGACGCACCAGTGGAAACCCCTGTACCCCGGTACCAGGCCCTGGGCTGCCCAGGGGGGAGCAGAGTGCGAGGGCGGCCCCTCCACACCCGACGGCTCCCTTCTGGGGACGGTGGGGAGGGGACACCCTGGCCCGGGGTGGGCAGGTGGACGGTGAGGCCCGGCGGGAGGGGTCAGGTCACAGGCCACCGTGAAGAGGAGCCGGCCTCTCACTCACGGAGCAGGTGCCGGGCCGCCCGGGACCGCCGTCCGTCCGGGGATCCGTCCCTTCCGCTCTCCCGGCCTCAGTTCTTCCGTTCGCGCAATGGGTGGGAGGAGCTAAGGCGGGTCTCGGCGGGAGGGACAGGAAGTTCCTGAATCCCCCCCCCCCCCCCCCCCCACCCTGAGACCCTCCGTCTCCCCGTCAGACGACTACGTCCACATCTCCAGCAAGCCGTGCGACCTGCACTGCACCACCGTGGACGGTCAGCGGCAGCTCATGGTCCCGGCCCGCGACGGCACGTCCTGCAAGCTCACCGACCTGCGAGGGGTTTGCGTGTCTGGAAAATGTGAGGTTGTTAAACATTGTAGCAAAAGTACCACTGGTCTCACTGCGCTGACCGCCCCGCCTGTCCTCCTGTGGCAGTGGCGGCCCCGGGGGCCCGGGTCGCAGCGCCCTCCCAGCGGCCCTCTCCGCCTCCCTTCCTGCAGCCCATCGGCTGTGACGGGGTGCTCTTCTCCACCCACACGCTGGACAAGTGCGGCGTCTGCCAGGGGGACGGTAGCAGCTGCACCCACGTGACAGGCAACTACCGCAAAGGGAACGCCCACCTCGGTAAGAGCCGCGGCGCCTCCCCCCCTCCTTCCCCCCCGCGCCTCCCCCCTCCCTGTCCGGTCCCGCTGCGCGCTGTCTCCGGCCTTGGGTGCCTCCTCGTGAGCTCCTCTCCCTCGCTCTCGGCCACCTGAACGTCCCTGCTGTGCCCAGGCGGGCCGGCCAGGTGCTCGGAAGGCCCCCTCTGGCTGGGGATACTGAGCCGCTCTTTGTTGACTGCCTACTGAATACCGGGTGCCTGAGTGCACCCTCGCCTGGGGGATTGTGTTTGGCCTCTGCGGCAGCACCCAAAGGGGGGAAACCGAGGCACGAGTCCCATCCTCGTGTGAGGCTGATACGAGATTTGAGTCCGCGGCCTAAGCCCTCCAACCCGTTTCGCAGAGTCCGCCCCTCCCTTCCCTTGGGCAGTGGCTGGTCGGTCACCCAGCGTGCCCGTTTAGGCCTGGCTCCCCAGGGGCTGGTGGGGGTGGAGGACAGGTGGGGATTTGGGGGTCTCTGCCTGTGACAGGACTTTGTACTTTGCAACGGTGTCACTTTAGCACTCAGTACCACGCTGACTGCATTTCTGGGTCTCTCCAAATGCTTGTGGGGTCAACCCGGGTTATCACAGCCTTCAGACTGGGAAAAGCAGGGCGCTGGAAACCCACTTAGCAGATGGGGAATCCGAGGCCTGCACAGGATTGCCTGCTCAAGGTTCCCGAGCGAGGGTGGGCAGGTCCGGACTAGTTGGAGCCACCGTGGACCCGGCTGCCGGGGACCCTGACCGTGTCCACCCCACACAGGAGGGATAATTTCAGAGCTAACGTTAGGGCTTAGACGAGGGGCCCGGGGATGGGCCTGCTGGGCTGAGGAGGGACTGGATGAAGACCGCAGGGAGGGTCTGAAATGGAGGGCCCAGGGCAGAGCAGCCGGACAGGTGTCTGAAGGACCCACAGCCAGCGTGACAGGCAGAGGCTGCTCCTTGCCGGATGCCGGGACGTGTCTCTGAGCACCTGAGGGCCGTGTCCCGTGGACTCCCGGCGTGGGGGGCCTGGGGCTGACGCTTCCAACCCCGCGACATCCACCTAGTCCTTCCTGTGCCGGGGCCGAGGCGTTCGTGCCTCGCACATTACGAGGCAGGTCCTGGACGGGTGCCACAGACGCGGGAACAGGCAGAGAGGGGTGAAGACACCAGTCTGAGGTCACACAGCCGGGAGTGGCAGAGCGGGGTCTGAACCCAGACAGCCTGGCTCCTGGGCCTGTGGTCCTAAGCGCTGACCCACCGTCTCCCCTGATAAATGCGTGCGCCCTAACCACGCCGGCGGCCCTGGGCCGTGCAAGAGCCGTTATTAGATGCGCAGGAATCTTGTGAGCCGGTTGCTAATTTAAAAATGAACGTATTTAAACCCACATTTGAATAAATGGCAATTAAGCCAAATCATCATTTCCTGTTCATTTCACCGCTGTGTGTATTATGGGCGTGTAGGGGAGACGCTGTCGAGGGAGGCGAGGCGGGCTAGTGTGTGCCTCTTCCCTGCTCTGCCTGCACCCGGCCCAGCCCTCGGGGAGCCTGAGACGGGCTGGGGCGGGGGTGGGGGTGGGGCGCGGTTTACACTGCAGACCAGAGCTTCCCGCTCTGCCCCCCAAGGAGCCACTCAGCGCACTCTGGCTCAGGGCCTTTGGGCGCCTGCAAAGGGGGGCGAGGGGGGTACAGGTGGACGCCCCTCGCTGCCACTGTTCCCTCCTGGGAGACTTTTCTATCTTAGGGCTTTCGGAATCTCTCCTCTGGGGTCTCCTCCCCAGACCACCCTCTAGGCCGTGCTGGCAGCACCCGTCCCTTCCTCAGACCCCGGCCCCCCTAGACCCTCAGTCCCTCCGTTGGGCGTCTCTGTGGGGGTCCCCACGGCTGCCTCCCCACCTTCTACGGCCCTCAGCTGTGTTTGCCCACCTGCGTCTCTGAGCGTTAGCAAGTCTGTAAAATCAACATGGTGCTGGGCCAACACGGGCCTTTAAAATAGTAAGAGTGACTGTGCCCTTGGGGCCAGGCCCTGTGCTGTGCAGAGATCTTCCCACATGACGCAGAGTGGGAGCCATCATCCCTGTGTGCAGATGAGGAAACTGAGGCCCAAGAGCTCCAATGACTTTTTTCAGAATCATCTTGGTGACATGTGGCAGAGTAGGACCCAAGTCAGTTTGACCCCAGGCAGATTTAAGGTCCCTGTGGCCCACGGTGTCCCTCCAGAGGGGCTGGGGCAGGGCCTTCGTAGGAGAGGGTCATGGAACCTGGGTGAACCCGAGCCCGTCCCCGGGTGGCACAGTGCGTGTCTGCAGGGCCTTGGACGCGTGTCTGGGCCCGGGTGCAGCTGTTGAGGGTGGGGCTGCCCTTAGACAGCACCCCTCCCCCACCAAGAGCACAGGAGGGTGGTGACTTTCCAACAGAGCGGGGCCGGCCCGCGGCTCACTGTCATCTGATGTCCCCCAGGTTACTCTCTGGTGACCCACATCCCGGCCGGTGCCCGAGACATTCAGATTGTGGAGCGGAAGAAATCTGCCGATGTCCTAGGTACGCGTGGGGGGCCTGGGTGCTGCCTCATGTGGACTTGTGGGTGTGTGTGGGGCCACACGTATGGGTGGATTCTTGACCCTGGATCCGTCCTGCAGGAGAGAGTCAGGCCCCAGAAGCCAGAACTTGACCTGGCTGTGTGTAGACGTGTGTGTCGGAGAGGGGGCTCGTAGGGAAGCTGACCCCACCCCCACACGTGACAACACGTAGTGACTTCCTGTCCCTGGAGAGCCTGGCCCAGGCCAAAGCTGGAGGTGCTGGAGGTGGGGTCTCTGACCGCCCCTCCCCCAGGGCACAAGGATGAGACTCAGGAGGCGAGTAGGTTGAGGCAGATCCAGAGCCCGGAGGTGGCCCGGCTGGAGGCCTTCAGCCGCACAAAGCAGAAGTGAGACTCAGACTCGGGCCTGGCGGCTCCCTGGTGGAGGTTCTCGCCCCTGGATGGTCTCTGCGGGGCAGCTGGACCTTGGTAGGTCGGGGGCCTTCGACGTGAGGATTCTGGGCTTATTCGCATAAGTGAGGCCCCGAGCTGATGGCAGTTTCTGGAAAGGCTGCCTGTGTAGTTGGAGCGTTGTCCTGACAGCCTGCCCTGTCTGTGCCCCCCGGGGCGCAGCCCGAGGCCCTTCTGGCTCAGGTGGGTGGGTGCTGACACCACTTAGCTGCTCTGCACGTGGCCTTGCCCTGGGTGGGGGCGGGCGGGGGGCCCCGGGCAGGGAAGCTGGTCCCGACGCCTGGCTCACTCGCCTGTGTCTCAGGGCAGCGTGGGAGAGCCGGGACGGCTGGGTGAAACCCGCCCTTCTCGGGGGACGCCGCGGGTGGGGGACTCTGCTAAAGGTCCCCGCGGTGGAACCTGGGCTCTCGTCCCCCACACCAGCAGTTCTGCACACTCCAGGCCCCCGGCCCCACCACCCGAGTTCGGGAGCCAGGCCTCTGCCAGGCCGGTGGCTCTGTCCCCCGCTGGGAGGGTGGCGAGGCCAGGAAACACGGTGTTCTCAGAGCTGGCTGCAGAGAAATGGCTCTTGAAACAGCCGCGTGGAAACAGCAAGGGCAGCCTCGGAGCAGAGGCAGAGCCGCAGGAAGGAAGGTCATTACTGTCAGGAAACAGGCTTTGGATGCCGGCCGGGATTTAACCCTATGCACATACCTGGAGGCCGGGCAGGCACGCGCCCCAGGAGGCACAGCTCGGACCCTCACTCACGGTATTTTCTGACGTCGCTGCGTCGAGGGTATTTTTCCAGCAGACGAGTCTCGCTTGCTGCGTCTGCCTGATAATAAACGGATGCCCCCCCCCACCCCCCCCACCCCCCCCTCCCCTGCTCGGATTGCATCAGGAGCTCTGGAAACTGAACTCTTCCCCTCCCTCCGGCCAGCTTCCGGAACTGGCTCAGAGGACACCCTCTGAAAGACACGCTGTCCCCCACCGTGTGGAGCCTGCCTCCTCGCTCCCATCCCCTGGGCCCAAGGCCCCGAGCACCCTGCGAGCCCTCCGCAGCCCCAGGGAAGGGCCAGCTGCCCTGAAAAATCACCCCAGCTCTGGAGAGTTGTCCCGGCCTCCGGGGTTGGCAGGAGACGGGCTGCTGAGGGCTGCACGCACGTTCCTGCTGTCTGGGCGTCATCAGGCTTGGGTCAGGCCAGGGAGTGGCTGTCCTTCTGAGGTCCCCTGTTCCAAGTATCCACCCACACCCCGTCTCAACGAGAGGGCGACTGAGAATGTGCCCGGCGCTGCCGTCAGGCACGCCTGGGAGAATGGACTGATGGGGTAAAAGGTCAGCCTGGTCACGGCAGCACGGGCCACAGAATGTCACGGCTCCCGGTGTCGGCGTGGCGCTGGCCAGCTTGGGGTGGGCTGCAAGGGCCTGCCGGCGCTGGTGGGACAGCGTTCTGGGCCAGGCAGGCCAGGGCTGCAGTGTCGCTCAGTGTGGACCCTGGAGGGGCATGGAGGTCCCCTCCCCGTGTGTGGTCCCCTCCCTTCCCAAGGTGGGAAGCTGGGCAGGGATTACTCACCCAGGGTCACGAAGTGAGTTCTCAGCAGGGCCGGGCTGATGGCCCTGCCCTGAGCCGGCCAGTGCCTGCTGTCCAGAGCACGCCTTCCCCGGGCACTGACCTCCTGGTCCACTTGGCCGCTTAGCCTATGCTACTCATCACCTCGCAGACTCTGGCCTCTTTAGAGGTGACCAGAGACACCAAATGGGCCCCGGGCCAGCCACCTCCACCTCCTGATGGGAAAGTGCACTGACCTCTCCTTAGCATTCGCTGGCCGGGGCCACATGCTGGACATGGTCGGAGCTTCCGACTCCCCCACGAGAGGAGGTGTCCTGTCTTCGGGGTATTCGGGGAGGGTCGCGGGGGTGAGCTGGCCACAGGTGCCTGAGTGAGTGATACTGGCCACTCCCTGTCCGCCCCCCCCCCCCGCCCGCCGCCCCGTCCTCCCTGTGGCTCGTCCAGCTCATGTGACCAGGTGGCTCTGCCCTGTGCTCCTTTAGCTCTCGCGGACGAAGCCGGCTTCTACTTCTTCAACGGCAACTTCAAAGTGGACAGCCCCAAGAACTTCAACATCGCGGGCACTGTGGTCAAATACCGGCGGCCCATGGACGTCTACGAGACCGGCATCGAGTACATAGTGGCCCAGGGGCCAACCAACCAGGGCCTGAACGTCATGGTGCGTGAGCCGCGGGCTTCGGGCCGCCAACGCCGTGCCGTGGCCCCAGGGTGTGTGTGCACGAGGCAGCGTCTCCGCCCGGCGTGGCGAGGGTCGTGCTCGGTCACTCCTTGCGCACCCATCCGCTCGGGGTTTGATTCCTGTACTTAGCCTCTATCAGCTCATTAACGAGTTGCTTCATTTGCCCGTCCCCTCGCTCACCCAGCCACCCACTGTCTCAGCCCTCACCCAAGTAACCATTCATTCATTCACTTGCCACAGCCGTTAGCGCCCCTGGTGGACTGCAGTCATCAGGACCTGCGGGGTTGCTAAGGACAGGAAGTAGACGGGGACTCAGGCCCCCTCCCCCACTCCATAGTTGGGGGTTTGTACCCCCCGCGTACTTCCCTGCCCCGGCCGCATCGGCACTGTGGCCTCTCTGCCAGGTCCTCAGTGCTGGGGGGCCCAGGCAGTGCCTGTGGCCCCCCCCCCGCTACCCCCCCGGATGTTCACGGTTTCTGGGGGCACAGCACAGGGGCGAGGAGAGGGCGGGAGAGTTTGGACCTGCTCTGCTCAGCTCCCTGGGAGCGTTCCCATGGCTAGCGTCTAGAAACAAGTGTCGTTGCTTTGTGGCCCGGCGTCGAGGAAATGTACAAGGACTCGTCCCTGGAAACAGGTGACGCCCAGATGGGCAGTTCTGGTGTTTTTCAAGGTCTGCGGGTGTTCGTGGAAGCTGAGGGGTACAGTGGGGCCAGAGCCTACCCGCCCGACCTGGCATGATTTCTGGATCCCACCGTGGTGGGCGTTTAGATCCTCACTTTGTAGACAAGAAACCTGGGCACACAGAGATTACGGACTTGCCCATCACGGACCTGTCGGCGGTGCGGCCGGGCTTGGGGCCCGGGTCAGCCTGGTGCTGGAGCCGGTTGTGTGTCTAAGTGCCCTGCCAGAGGGGTCTCCAATTGCGGTGCCCTCCCCCCGCCACCTCCCCACACTGCTTCCTGGCTGCAGAGCGTCCCTGGATGGCCCCAGAATCTAATGGGGGCCACGTATCTCCTCGCCTGCCCCTGGAGCTGCCCCTGAGGCAGGCCGGCCGGCTGCCTGGCTTCCCTGCCTGCCCGCAGGAGCTGTGTTGCAGGTCAGGATCCCAGGAAGGGTCTGTGAGCAGCGGGGTTTAGGGCGTGGTGACAGGAGCAGTGGCCGTGAGGGGGTGAGGGGGACAGGCCTGGACAGAGGGAGATGTTGAGCCGTGCTGCCGGTGTGGTCAGAGCCTCAGCTGATCCCAGCGGGGGCTCTGGGGTCGCAGTGGCCCCTCGAGTCCCCTGGACTTGAGGCGGAGAGGCGTGGCCCGGTTGCTGGAAGCCACAGAGATGGGCGTGGCCTCGGGAGAGGCGGCTCTCTTCGGCTGGCCGAGGGACGTTCCTGGGGCAGGGCTCGCTATGAACTGTCCCCAGCACACTCCAGGCAGCTCACTGAAGGGTGGGGCCCGGGGGCTCGCCGCCGTGCCCGCTGGTACCCATTTGCCTGGTGGAATGCTTGGCAGGAAGGACTCCTCTAGAATTCTGGCTGGCTTCCCCCCCCCGGGAAGGCTGGCGAGGTGACCGGCAGCTAGCCTGGGGCTGCCAGCCAATCACATCACTTGCCTCCTGCGCTACCCACTGCGCTACTCCTCTGCTAGTCTAGGTGGCTCACCTGGCCAGGTGTCCCTGTCCCTCCTACCCGAGGGGTCTGGGCTCCTGGTTTCGGGGCCCTTTTCCATCCCTGTCCTTGTCCCGTGGCCACGGGCAGGGCGATACCAGGAGGAGCCCCCGTGGGGCAGCAGGGAACCAGATATATTCTCTGCCCCTAGGGTTGAAGCATCCCGACACGGCCTTGGTGGTCAGGGTCAATCCCCCTGCTGGGGCGGCCACTCCTCTCCGGCTGCTCTCTGCGCACAGGGTGCCAGATGGCCCAGGTGGCGGTCACAGCTTCCCGTTTGTGGAAGTGTTTCCCTGCATCAGGACCTGTACACCTGCAGACCCTAAGCCGCAGGGACTAGAAACCCCAAATGCCCACGGGGTCACTGGGAACGATTGCGGAGGCGACTTCCATTTTGTGCTTCCCGGGCCCACGCTGTCTGCCCGGTGGGGACGCAGCACCGACTGTGTCGGGGCGATTCCTTGTATATTGCGTCGTGGAGGGCACCCCGGCCCTCATCCTCGCAGGGTCCTGCCGTCTCTACGTGGCACCGTGGCCTCAGCGTGCGCGGTCGCATCAGGCCGCAGCGTCTGAGTGACGCAGCCTGTGCATCTGACGGTCACGTGCCTGCTGAGGCACCTCCTTTGCTGTGACGTGGGTCCCTTTGTCCGATGCAGTGTCACGTGCCATCCTGTCTCAGCGGATCAAATGCTCTGGGAGCCCTTGGGCTTGGGGGCCGCAGGCGCTGTGGTCAGGGAAGGCAACCTCGCGGTCACTTCCCTGCTAGGACAGAAGGGCGTCTAACGTAGCCCGCTGGCCGTCAAAGGGCTGACGGCCTCTCGAGGCACAGTGCTGCATGTCAGTCTCTGTCGGTGCTGGAGGGCTTGGTGAGTGACCGCCCTTGCCCTCGGGGCCACGCGTGGTGGCCCATCCTTGCCACCATGGCTATCCCCTTCATGCACCTGTTGTGCCATCAGAGGGGGGACTGATGGCAGAGGCTGGCCTGTGTCACCTGGCAAGGCCATTTCACCTATAACCTGGTGTCCGGTGTCCCTCCCATGGGGGGATGCTCCCAGGGGCGCGTTAACAAGGGACACGGCGGCTCCCATCTTCCGCCTATGGCGTGGACCCATCCCCACGTGTCTCCTCCAGACCTCCTCACCCCCTCTCAAAGCCCTTTCCACCCAGGATCCTGAGCCACCACCCAAACCGTGTGCACCGCCCACGAGGCAGTGTGTATTCTCACCTCGGGCTGCTGTGCGTTTCCTACAGATTAGATGATCCCACACGCGCCCCGCAGAGCCCCCCAGGAGGAGTTTCCCTCAGTGCAGTTTTTTTGAAGCCGCCCCTGAATGGGGCTCCAGTGAAACAGATCCCATTTTCAGCTCATACCGCCCTGCCCCGCCCCGTACCAAGCCGACCCGTCTCTGAATCAAGTTTGGCCCTTTCTCTCCTCTCAGACTTCACCCTAACGGCACCCCGTGCACCTGACGTTGTGAGCTGACAGATGTCAGGGCAGGGGCCTCGGGTGATGAGAGTCTCGGTCACCTGCTGAGCCGGCGGTCCTGTCCTCTGCTCTGATTGTGCCTAACCCCGGATGTGACATTTCCATCTTACGACGGGTGGCTGCGTGACTCCCGGCTGTGTCACTCGATGTCCCGTGGTCACAGGGTTCCATCTCTATAGGGCCTGGTAGCATGTCACAAGCTCTTTTCGAAATGATGTGATATTTGTCGTGGGCGGCATGGCTTCGCTCCGGAGCGCTGGAGGACTACGCGATCCTCTTCCTATCAAGGCCTGCCAGAAAGCCCGTGTGACGTCTTTCCCCGCCGCTATAGAACCAGCTGGGTGTTATGGCCCAAGTGGCAGGCTGTTTATCCCGCAGCCTGGACCGACTGTAGAGCCCCTTCTCCTCAGGACCCCCACTGAAAGCTGGCAGCTTTTACCCAGTATGTGGATTGGATCCACATTTCTGGATATGTGCCACGCTGTGTCCAGAATTCTTCTTCATAAGGGAGGGAATGCAATGCAATCCTCTGCCCTCTGCTTTCAAGGGTATGTCCTGGCATGCCCTAGGCCACTGACCCTGAAGCGTTCGCCGATGGGGGTGGGGCACTGGATCCCCACAGGGTTCAGTGTCAGGTCTTCTGGAATCCGTAGGCTTTCCAAGGCCTCCCGCATCACTTCCTGTTCAGCTGGCCTGGTAGACATGATGTCACCAACGTAGAGGACCCGTGTGATGTTCTGTAGAATGGTCCAGACCCCCCTGTACTGTATTACGTCGAGGAATGGGGCAGTTAGCACGGCCCCGGGTACAAACCCGCACGTGTATACTCTTGTCCGTTCCAGGTGAACGAACACCACTTCCTCCTCCCCACGGGGGTGGAAAAGAAGGCGTTTGCCACGTCGGCGGCCACAGGTGATCGACCTGAGGTCGTGTTAATCTGCTCCGGGAGCTGCATCTGAGGCTCCCGCTTGGCGGGGTTTGGAAGGGCTCCCCGTCATCCTCCCGGGTCTGTCTTGCTTTCATGGGCGCCAAACCGCTGAGTGAAGCGGGGCATATGGGGACCACCGCCTCGCGTCCTCCGGCAACCTCAGGAGTGGCTCTGATCTCTGTAGTTTCCCCGGGATGCAATTCTGTTTTGGATTTACTCCCTGGGATGGGCACGGGGGTCAGGGGCTGGGGTCACGGGCTTCCGCTGAGCTTTCCCTGCGATGGTAGCGCATACCCTACAGGCTGAGGAGCCGACTGCCAGCAGTGGACTTGGGAACCGGGTAAGCCTTGGACCCAGGGTGAGCCACACTGGGCGCACCGTGAGCCAGACCTGGGCCACACTTGTTTGTCACCCACAAGCTCTCGCGCTAACAGGGGGCGATGATGATGCTTTGGGTCCCTGATAAACAATGACAGCTTGGACCCTGGTTCCCAAATGTCTGTCCATTTCTCCAGCAAACAGTTAATCAAGTCGACGGCTGTAGGCTCTTTGGGGGAAGAACTGGGAGAATCATTACCATATACACTTGTGGTGGGTCCTTTGTCCTGGGGACCTGGCCGTTCCATCATTCCGTGGATCCTGGGTCCAAACGCTGGCCCAGGAAATGGGATAGGGCTGTGACTTTTCTGGGGCAGCTGTCCTCCGCCCCCTGAATATCCACCCTTGATACGTTTTGATCTTACATACTGAGAAGCCCCTCTTCTGGTCCCGTTTATTTGTCCGGGAGTCCTTTGTCCTATCCGCCGCGTGCAGACGTCTCTGTGGGTCAGGGCTCCCGGCCACCACGTCGGCCTCCCTTATTCTGATGATCGAGGGGAGTCTGGTTCTATCACAGCGTCTCCTGGCATCCGCCCTGGGCTGCGGTCACTCAACGGTGTCCCTCGAAGTGAAGTCAGTGCCTTCTCGCTGGCCAATTTCTTTTCACGCCGGTGAGCAGGATGTCCTGCAGGGGGCTCCTGCAGGAAACGGTCACCTGGCCAATTTTCCAGCCTTTCCCTCCGCTCCCACGCTCCCACTACCTGCTAGGCCTTTATTCTCCACTTAGTGCTGGCCTCACTTTCTCCAAGCTTCCAGGAACCACCCTGGGGGGTGCACTGGCACTTTCTCTCAGAGCTCCACCCGGGGTGGGAATAAAGTGCAGATGGGGTTTTAGTCGGCTTTATTACTTAGAGCATCCTGTGTGCTCGGGGCACCCTTCCCGGCCTGCGCCTCGAGTGGACAGCTCCCTCTGCCCCGCCCTGGGCGTGCGCCCCTGTTCGCGGGGCTCTGGAGGCCGGCTGCCCTTGGGGAGCAGCACAGCGCGGGCAGGGCCACCGTCCTTCAGTCGAGGGCGCGTCCCTGGGAAGGGCTGGGCTGTGGGCCGCAGCCGGGGCTGCTTCTGGCGGGCCGGGACCGGAGTGCAGCTCTCCTCTGGGGGCTCGTGGCCCACGAGCCCCGAGCCGCTCCCGGCTTGTGCAGAAGGGGTGAGGTCCCGCTTCTCCTCCTCCCCAGGTGTGGAACCAGAACGGCAGGAGCCCCTCCATCACCTTCGAGTACACGCTGCTGCAGCCGCCGCATGCCCACCGCACGCAGCCCGTCTACTACAGCTTTTCGGAGCCCGCCGCGGAGAGCGCGGAGAGCCAGGAGCTGGACGGGGCCGCGCTCCTGGGCTTCCTGCGGCACAACAGCTCTTTCTACGGCCAGGCCTCCTCGGAGCGGCTGGGCCTGGACAACCGGCTGTTCGGCCACCTGGGCCCGGGGATCGAGCTGGGTCTGAGCAAGGGCCGGGAGACCAACGAGGTGTGCGAGCAGGCCAGCGGCAGGGCCTGCGAGGGACCCCCCAGAGGCAAGGGCTTCCGAGGTAACCAGGAGGGCCGGGATCAGGTGGGGGCTTCCCAGGGAGGGGGCCTTGGGCAGAGGGTCTTTGGGCCCCCGCGGCCGGCAGACGAGGCCCGTGAGAGGCTCCTACTCGCGGCTCTCCTGGGACAGGCACGGCACGGGCCCCTTCGCACATGCCCCGCTTTCCATCCGTTCTTCCAGGGGGATACAGGTGTCCCCACTTGACAGATGTGGCGGGGGGCGCTGAGGCTTAGGTGGGGGCTGGGCTTTCCCACATCCACAGTTGAGCTGCGGGTCAGACCCGGGCAGTCTGTCCTCAGAGTCCGTGTGCTTGCTCATTCGGTAGAGGCAGACAGACAGCACGCCACAGGGTGGCAAGAGCTCTGGAAGGGGACATCCGGCCAGCGAGGGGGCGCGGGCGGACCCTGAGTTCTCAGAGAGTGTGGCCCCTGACCTGAAGGTTTGGGAACCAGTGAGGAGTAGCTGGGTGAGGCTGTGGGAGAGGGTGGGGTGAGAGAGAGCCGCTCAGGGCTGACAGCCTGGCACACAGATTTCAGGGAGGCAGCAGGAGGTGTGGCCGGAGATGTAGGGATTCGTGAGGGTCCCCGAGTTGCAGGGGTGCGTGAGGGTCCCCAGAGACGCAGGGGTGCGTGAGGGTCCCCAGAGACGCAGGTGTGCGTGAGGGTCCCCAGAGACGCAGGGGTGCGTGAGGGTCCCCAAGATGCAGGGGTGTGTCAGGGTCCCCGAGATGCAGGGGTGCGTGAGGGTCCCCAGAGACGCAGGGGTGCGTGAGGGTCCCCAGAGATGCAGGGGTGCGTGAGGGTCCCCAGAGACGCAGGGGTGCATGAGGGTCCCTGAGATGCAGGGGTGCGTGAGGGTCCCCAGAGATGCAGGGGTGCGTGAGGGTCCCCAGAGATACAGGGGTGTGTGAGGGTCCCCGAGATGCAGGGGTGTGTCAGGGTCTCCAGAGACGCAGGGGTGCGTGAGGGTCCCCGAGATGCAGGGGTGCGTGAGGGTCCCCAGAGATGCAGGGGTGCGTGAGGGTCCCCGAGGTGCAGGGGTGTGTGAGGGTCCCCGAGATGCAGGGGTGCGTGAGGGTCCCCAGAGATGCAGGGGTGCGTGAGGGTCCCCGAGGTGCAGGGGTGCATGAGGGTCCCCAAGATGCAGGGATGCGTGAGAGTCCCCAGAGATGCAGGGGTGCGTGAGGGTCCCCAGAGATGCAGGGGTGCGTCAGCATCCCCGAGATGCAGGGGTGCGTCAGCGTCCCCGAGATGCAGGGGTGCGTCAGGGTCCCCGAGATGCAGGGGTGCGTCAGGGTCCCCGAGATGCAGGGGTGCGTCAGCGTCCCCGAGATGCAGGGGTGCGTCAGGGTCCCCGAGATGCAGGGGTGCGTCAGCGTCCCCGAGATGCAGGGGTGCGTCAGGGTCCCCGAGATGCAGGGGTGCGTCAGGGTCCCCGAGATGCAGGGGTGCGCCAGGGTCCCCGAGATGCAGGGGTGCGCCAGGGTCCCCGAGATGCAGGGGTGCGTCAGGGTCCCCGAGATGCAGGGGTGCGTCAGCGTCCCCGAGATGCAGGGGTGCGTCAGGGTCCCCGAGATGCAGGGGTGCGTCAGCGTCCCCGAGATGCAGGGGTGCGTCGGGGTCCCCGAGATCCATACCTGCAATTTGGACGTGTTCCTGAGGGCCATGCACCGGTCACCAGGACTGCCTGGGCCGACACTCCAGTTTTTGAGACCCTGAGAACCTTCTAGTAGAAGACATTTTTGAGGTTGTATTAATCCCCCAGGACAGCTGTAACAAATCACCCCAAACCGGGGGGCTCACGACAAATAGAAATTCATTCTCTCCCAGTTCTGGAGGCCAGAAGTCCAAAACCAAGGCGTCAGCAGGTCTGACACTCGCTCTGGAGGCTCCAGGAGGTGGGGGCGGTCCTTCTCGCCTCTCCCGGTTTCTGCAGGCCTCAGGCGCTCCTGCGCTCAGGGCCGTGTCCCTCCGGCCTCTGCCTCCGTGGTCACACGCCTTCTCTGTGCGTGTGTGTCTTCTCTTCTTCTAAGGACAGCAGCCATTGGAAACAGGGCCCACCCTAGATCCATGATGACCCGTCCCTCCATCCTTAGCCACTTTTGTGAGGGTCCCGTTTCAAATAAGCTCACGTTCTGAGGTTCAGGGCAGGTGCGAATTTTGAGGAGGACCCAATTTATTTATATATTTTGGGGGGGGGGAGGATACAGAGCGAGCAGGGGAGGGGCAGAGAGAGAGGGAGAGAGAATCCCAAGCAGGCTCCACGCCGTCGGCACAGAGCCCGACACGGGGCTCAAGCTCACAAACCGTGAGCTCATGACCTGAGCCGAAAGCAAGAGTCGACGCTTAACCGCCAGAGCCCCCCGGGGGGCCCCGAGGGGGACCCTGCTTCATCCCCTGCAGGTTCCCCTACAAGAGGCTGTGCAGGCCGGCTCGCACACCTCCGCTTGGTGATCTGTGTGCTCTCACTGCCTCCGGGAGCCTCTCGGTTCAGGTGTTCGCTGCGAGCCCCACCGGCCCCCCCACCCCGCCCCCACGGGCGGCCCTTGCGCCCACACAAGGGAGCACTGGAGAGTGAGCCACCTGTCTCCCTCGTAGACGGCAATGCCACCGGGACGGCTCTCGCGGGGGACAAGGATGACCCAGAGGTGGACGCGCGTCTCCCCTCTCAGCAGCTCCTCTCTGCCAATGCCATCTCCGACCGGCTCCTGGGCACCGGCTCCGACTCCAGGGAGCTCCCCTTCAATGACACTGGCAACAGCATCTTTGTGCAGGGCGCCCCGAGGAGCTCCCCGGCTGACAGCCTCTACGAGGACAACGAGGGAGCCGGCACTTACCTGCTCAATGGGTCCTACCTGGAGCTGAGCAGTGACAGAGTGACTAACACCTCCTCCGAGGCCCCGTTCCCCAACGCCAGTGCCAGCCTCCCCGCCGTGGCCGGGAACAGGACTCACAAGGCCAGGTAGGTCCTTGCTCCGCTGTCGGGGGAGCCGGGGCGGGTCCTGGCAGGTGAGGCCAGACCCCGGGGGCAAACGGGAGACAGTCACTCGTGGCCGGGCTCCCCGACCCCTGCATCCGAGCAGGGCAGAGGCCTGGGTCGTAGCGAGTCTTTCCCGCAAGTTTGGCCCACGGGTTACAGCGGTGCTGAGTGCCCACGTGCGGCCGTGACGCCGCTTCTGGGGGAGGGGGAGGCCGACAATTGTGAGTGCTCACTGTGGGCCAAGCTCGGGCTGGGCACCCGTAAGCACGGGAACACCCGTCACAACCGCCCTTAGCGTCAGGGCAGTTACGGGGACTCAGAGAGGGTCACGGAGCCCGAAGGCCTGGCTTCTCCGTCCGGACGGTCGTCGCACACGTGGCCGTCGGGCAGCTCCCTGGATGTGGAGTGGCTCAGCACCAACCTTCACTGCAGCCCGGGAGGAGATGGGGAAGGGTCCCGTGGGGTCCTCAGCCGGGGGCCAGACCCCGGAGCCAGGCACTGGGAATGAGGCCTTCTGCTTCGGGGGCTGGTGCTGCCTCTAGGACCGGTCCAGTGAGAGTCTGTCTACCTGGGCCAGGCCCCCAGAGCCTGGGATGCACCTGGGGATGCCTGGACAGTCACACCTGGGGACACCTTGTCAGCCACACCTGGACAATGATAGCTGGGGACGCGTGGACAGTTACAGCCAGGGATGCCTGGGCAGCTACACCTGGGACACCTGGACAATGATAGCTGGGGGTGCCTGGACAGTTACACCCGGGGTCAGCTGGACAATAACAGTTGGGGACGCCTAGGCAGTTCCCTGGGGACATCTGGACGGTCATGTCTGACCCTGGGTTAGCGGCTGGGAGCAGGGTGGCCCTAGTCCTGCCACCACCCCTACCAGGAGACAGTCCCTGGTGACAGGTCCCTTAGGCTGATCATGGCCGCCCTGGAGTGTCCCTGCACCGTTCCCCAGAGGCTCAGGGGGCAGTGAGGCTGCTTCAAGTAGAGCGAGCCGGGCTCAGCAGCCACCCGAGGTGGGTGGGGGCCGGAGGAGGGAAGGACTCAGTGGGTTTGCTTTTGTTTTCTGAAGACCAACCCAAACCCCTTGGCTTTAGACACCAACACGAATGGAGCCCTGGCCAGGGCTGAGGATGCAGAGGTGGGTCTCCTTGGGACCCTGGGGGTCCACTCATAAGGTGATGCGGTCCGGGTGACCCTCTCACCCTCGCCCAGGGGACGAGAGCTGCGAGGCGGGCCTCCCACAGCCCATGAAAGTGCCCGCCCCTTTTCTCAGGCTCTTTTCTGAGGCCCCCTCCCCCCCCAGCTGCAGGGACCGCCGGGCATCGGGCTCACGGGGCACATCTGGTTACCTTTGACAGGCTCTGGGTGGAATTCTTGTTTGCAAATTTGGACGGAATAAAGCTCTGGGAGCTTCTGTGGCCGCTCTTCTCCCCCCAGGGCGGTCTGCTCACCTGACCAGGGGCCCAAAAGTCTGCAGGGTGTGGGTCTGGGGGGCATGTGGGACCCAGCGGCTGAGAGGGGTGACAGGCTTCGCTACCAGGCGCAGGTCTGAGTCCGAGAGCGGGGTTCGTGGTTGCCGGTGACTGAGGCTCCCAGCCCAGTTCCCGCGTCTAACCAACCTGGGCTGCTTTCAGCTCCTGGGCTGTGCCCAGAGGGTTGCAGTCTATCCCACGCAGAGGCACCGGGGAGGACGCGACAATGGAAACCCCAGTCGTGCAGTGAGCCTCCAGGGCGGGGCCGGGCCTCCCAGGGGCTGAAGAAAGTCGGCTGGCAGGTCTGACACTCAGCGTCCCCCTCTCAAGGGGTCTGTGGGGGTGACACAGGGGCCCTGCTGCTCTAATGCAGCCTGCGGCCTGGAGAGAGCTCTGGAGACCCGGGGCGCCGTCCCGACTGTGCCCTGCACTTCCCCGGTGACTCAGACACGTCTCTGACTCCCCGTCCGCGTCCCTGAGTGAGGGCCCGCCAGCCGGGCAGCCGAGGACCCCCGGGGCCAGATCGGGCACGACCTTTGGGTCCTCAGGCCCCAGTTCCAAGAGTCTCTCCTGCCCCACCCCGGCTGAATCGTAGCCCACTCCTCAGCCCCGCTGGGGCCCACTGCAGAAATCGATACGCTGGGTCGTCCGCACTCGGAAAGTCCCGACGCGGTGACGGGGCGGCGCCTCCAGCCGGCTGCCATCAAAGGATGCTGGAGAGCTGAGACCAAAGATGGTCTTTTGAGATAAAGGGCTGAGGGAGGCCGCGGGGAAACCACCAGGCCAAAATAGCCACCGCGCACGGCGCGTTGTCCAAACACAGGAAGTCGCGTCTGCTCGACAGAGGCCGAAATCAAAGGGGCAGCTCAGAAAGGAAAGGTTATTTTCATCTCAGAACAGCCTCAAACAATCAAGGGAGGCCCCCCGGTCACCAGAAGCAGACGTTGGGAGCCAGCGTGCGAGACACAGAGACGCAGGGTCTCTCTCCGGGGCCCTCGGAGCCGTCCTGGCAGGGACTCTCCGGCCCGCGTTGTCTGGGCCCGGAGCCCTGAGTGTGGCGCACAGGGGCACTCTCTTCCTTCCACAAGGAGGCGGGCGAGGGGCTGGTGGTTCGGGCGACTCTGTGGGTGTTTCTCTCCTGGGGCGCTGGCCACTTGCAAGCACAGAACGGTTAGGCGTTCCGTTGTTGTGCAAACACGAGCAGGGTTTTTCAGGAGGGGCTTTGCTGGGCCTGACGTGTGCCCGTGTAAGAGTGATGTGTGGGCAGCCCCTCCAGAAATACCTTTTGTGCTTAAAACCCGGAGGGTTATTTTGAACCAGGCCGCTCTCTCCCGAGTCCAGGATGAGTCACGAGGCCTGCTGGCTGAGGAGCATGTAATTACCGCAGTTCCCCCGTGGGTGGGGCGGTGGGGCCTGGCTGGGACCTTCTCATCTCTGTTCTTGGGGAGAATTGACAGTCGTCGTCGTCGTCGTCGTCGTCGTCGGAAGGACGGCGGGGGTAGGGGACCCAACCAGCAAGAGTCGTGTTTCCTGAATCAGGCTTCTGGGAGGGCTTGCTCAGGGGAGCTGGGTGCTCCCTGGGGGTTTCTACGGGGCCTTTGCTCCGAGATGACAAGGTCTTGAGTGGGTGGGGAAACCGCATTTAAGATTTTTTTTCTCCTTCTTCAGGAGGTGGGAGGGGGACCTTCCCCTCCCCCCAGAAATCTGTGAAAGGGAAGGGCTGTCTCCTGGTTGAGAAGACAGCAGGTGAGGGGCTCAGCAGCTGTGAGTGGCCCTGAAACCGGCCACCAGCTCATGGCCTGCTCCCTCCGCCCCCTGCTTTCTCCTCCTCCGCCCCTCCCAGCCCTCCGGCTTCCTGGGTTGTGTAGCCCCATCAGTAGACTCGGTACCTAAGGCTGTGGGCGGAGCATCTCCTGGTTTAGAGCAAGTTGCACCTTCGGGGCAACAAACGTTCCTACAGAAGTAAACCTCCGAGCGCGTCCACTTGTGAAGCCCAGACGCGGAGCGAGCTCCCAGTGGGATCCAAACCAATGTCTGGATCGTAGAATGGACTGGAAGGCCCTTCGGAATGGATGCCCTGCAGCATTCATTAAGCCCGACCACCGAGGTGGCACAAGGTCCCCGGGGAGGGACCCGTGCGCACGAGCCCACAGGGAAGCCTTGTGAAAGGGCGTCAGCTCCGGTGGTCTCCAGCCGGCCCCTCGCCGGGCACTGGGGCGGCGCCCGGTGCAAGAGGGATGCCGGGGCCTCGAATGGTGTCCCGTCAGCCGGGCCATCGCCCCACGTCCCCGTCTGCAGGTCGCAGGGCTTCGGGTTGTGGGGGGAGGGGCTGCATCTCAGAGCAGAGGCTGGGGATCTGGGAGGACCCCTTCCCTCCTCCCCTGCTGAGTCCAAACCCAGCCTTCATGTTGGATACTGAGGCTGGGCCCCAGCACACCAACTGGTTCAAAGAAGCAAACGGTCCTAACAATAGTTGGCTTCAGCCGCCCGCGCTCCGGCCAAGAATCATAGCTGGTTGCTGGCGCGGGCCCAGCTCGCCTTCCTCGCACCGGCAGCCATCACAGACCTGGGCAGAGGCGTCTGGAGGGGACCGGCCACTCCCCTGTCTGCCGCTGAGCTTTTCTGTTTTGACACTTGGAGGCTGAATGGCCAGTGTCCCCGTTCAAGCAGAGTCGGGCTGAGGGAGGCCTCAAGGGGAGTCCTGGCAGGTTCTCGGCATAGAAGGTGGCGTCTGCGGTCCCTCCTGGGGGAGCGGAGAGAAGGAGTCGCCTGCCCGCGCTAGCAGGCGGCGTGCGTGCGTGCAGGGCGCAGAGGCAATGCTGGGGGGCCCCGAGCTCACCCCCCACCCGGAAGGACCTTCAGCAGCTCCCGTGTCTGCCTCAGACTCTCGCCTGTCCAGGCTGGAGAAAGGCGAACGTCCGTTCTGTCCCAAAGCGTGCCTCCCCGCGATGCCCCCTCCCGTCCTCTGCTCTAGACAGTGGGTGGGCTGACCCTGATGGTGGGGACTCCCCCCGGGGCCGGGGCAGGCGCGCTGCTCCCCAAGAGCCCGTGCCCGCAGCCCTCGGTGAGCGCCCGTGCCCTTCTCCGCTTCTCCCTTCCAGGACCAGGCCCAAGGCGCGCAAGCAAGGCGTGAGCCCAGCGGACATGTACCGGTGGAAGCTCTCGTCCCACGAGCCCTGCAGTGCCACCTGCACCACAGGTACCAGTCTCGGCTGCTGGCCGGAGCCACCTGCTCAGCGTCCCCTCCCAGCGGGCCTGGCTCTGCGGGGCCCGCGCACTCACCAGGGGCCCCGAACTGCCCACAGGGAGCTTGTCTAGTAGTTTCCTGATCCGGGAGGTGGCATGAGGTCACAGGGGTTGGTGTCCTCATGCTCACGGCGTGTGGGACCGTGGGAAGGACCCCGGGGGGTGGGGTGCGGGTGCTGCCACCCCCCCCCCATTCACTGTTGTTTGTATGGTATCTTGTGAGAGCGAACGTCCCTTTGGTTAAAACTACGACGTCTCAAGTGGGGAGGATTTTGCTTTTGTTTACAGCAACCTAGGAAGGGAAACAGACCCACAAAGGACTGGAACAGATGCTAGGACCTTGTCTAGGACCTGGGCAGGTAGAGGGGAACAGAGACCCCCCTCCCCCGGTGGTGCCCAGACAGAGAGACAGACACACGTGGTTAGTGGTCAGTAGGTGCCGAGCTGGGATTGGAACCCACGTCTGTCCGCCCACGGGGCTGGCCACCCGCACCTTTGGATGCTGGCCGCAGCCGCTGGGGACCTGGGTTCCCTCCGCTGGGGCCGGCTGCAAGCTCAGATGTCAGACCCAGGACCAGCCCCTGTGGCAAAGGTTGTGGGGAGACCCCGAGTGCCACCTTGCCTGTGCCTGGAGCAGCTTGTTTGGGTTTGGTCAGCACCTGGGGCTGCCCCTGAAACTGCATGATGCCCCCTACCCTCCCCCTGCCCCCCACCCCCAAACTGGCCCCTGGCGTCTCTGGCCAGTGAGCAGGATGAGGCGAACCCCTGGCGGACCCTGGGCAGCCGGGAGTCTGGGCTTGATCGCGCCTCCTGCGGTCCTGCTCGGCACCTGAGGAGATGCCCGAGGGAGCGGCTGGGGAGCCCGCCCTGCAGGGCTCAGAACGGACCCCGGGTCCTTACGTCCTGCTCACCTCGGAACTCGCTGTCGGTTAGGGAGCCGGGGCCCCCCCTGCTATTGAAGACCCTCCCGAGCAGGGTTCGGGGCACGCAGCGTTTGGAGGGCACGAGGCCGGCTTTGCTGGCCGTGCGGTGAGCGCGGGAGTGGCACCACCTGGCCCACCGTGCCACGTGCGCTCGGCAGGTTGCTTGGTCTGTCTGAGCCTCACTTTCCTACCCGTAAGATGGCACGGGCCCCTCCGCCACGGCGGTCGTGAGGATAGGAGGGAGAGGAGAAGTGAGCTGTCGCGGCCAAAGCGCAGGTGCCAGGCCGCTGGTCTTGAGAGTGAGCCGCGGGGGCCCCTCCCAGGGCTGGGCACGGTGGGGCGCTGGGGGGAGTCTGCCTTGCCGGAGGCTGTCAGCAGCGCACGGACCGGTTCTGACTGAGAGCCGCACAGCCTCCGGGGACGCAGCGAGAGCTGGAATTGTCACGGAGCACAGCCTCGGAGCATCTCCGTTCCCTCCCGGACATAGGGCTGCCTGGGGAGGTGACATCGCCTGAGGTGGTGGCGAGGGGCTGATGCCTGGCCCCGGGGTGGGTGGGGGGGGGGGGAGACAGTCCCCAGGGAGGACACGGCACCCCTCCTTGTCACCTACAGAGTGACCAGGCGGGGGGTGGGGGGACAGGCTGAATTTGTCTCACGTGGCCCAAGGGGCACAGTAGGGTGAAAGAAGGAAGGAAGTGGGAAAGACAGATTTGGGCTCTGCTATGGAAAAAGCTCTGCTTTAGAGGAGGCTGTCCAGGAGTGGAGTGAACGGCCCCGATAGAGGGTGAGCTCCCCATCGCCGCCAAGGCACCGAGCCGGGTCCGGTGGCACCCGGCCAAAAAGGCGGAGTCGGGGCCCTGCCGAATGGCCCCCCGCCACCACTTCCCGTAGGCTCTGTCGGAGTCAAAGCTCGTGACTGTGGCAACTACTCTCAAAATCCCATTTGGCAGAGGAGTGCCGAGGCCAGACGGGGTGGTGGTGAGGTTACAAACCCGCTGGGGCTCGTGGTGTCTGTGCTGACGTCCTTGAGTGTCCTCTGCGCACAGCAGGGGTCCCTGGGCACCCTGTGCTTGGCTGCGAAGGGCCGTCACAGCAGATCTCCTGCCTCCCGAGCTAGCTCCGTTACAGAGTCCCTTTCTTTCAAAATGCTCTTTGGGGCAGCAGAAATACAGGGAATGTGGACTCTTAGCCTGAGCTTGAGCCCAGCTGTGGTTTCAGACCGTCCCTTGGCACTTCTGGGGGGTGGGCTGGGGGGGGCGGGGCCGGCAGACCCTGAGCCTCGTCCTCTGCTGGTGCAACACGCGATCTGTGTTTTGTGCCCTGGGGTGCCCTGCTTGTTGTTGTTGTTGTTGTTTTTTAAATTAATGTTTATTTCTATTTGAGAGAGAGACAGAGACAGAGTGTGAGCAGGGGAGAGGCAGACACAGAATTGGAAGCAGGCCCCAGGCTCGGAGCTGATAGCACAGAGCCCGACGCGGGGCTTGAACTCATAAGCTATGAGATCGTGACCTGAGTCAGAGTCGGACGCTTGACCGACTGAGCCCCCCCTCCCCCGCCAGGCGCCCCCTTGCTCGCTTTTGCTTAAAGGGAAGGCCTCGTGTATGAGGTTTCAAAAGCACTGTGTCCGAGACTGATGTCACGAAGAAGATTGCTACCTTGACTCTCCCGGCATCTCGGGGAGGTTCCCAACTTGAGGATGACCAAGCCGAGGCCTGGAGACTCTGACAGTGTTCACGTGACCCCGCCTTGACGAGGGAGAGACTGAGCTGGGTCTTGAACCCCAGTCTCTTTTGATCAGGACCTGCCGTGTTTCCGCTCAACGGTGAGGACTGAACGGACAGTCGGGCATTTGGCGAGGGTCTGTGAGTCCCCAGCCCTGGACCTCCCTGGGCCCCAGAGCTGGTGTCTCTGGAGGCCTGGAACATTCCAAGCAGACCTGGCCAGGAAGGCAGCCTCCCCTCAGAGAAGGCTAAAGACGACACAGCCCAGTGCTGGCACGGAGGAGTCCTTTATGGAAAGAAGAAAAAAATCCCCACGTAGGGCTGCTTCCCGGGCGGTTCTGTTCCATCCCGGCTGGGGCTTGGGGAGGTGGGAGCTTACAGACACACGCCGCCAGAAAGGGAGAGTGAGGTGGCTGGGGCTCTCCGTCAATGGGGAAATTGATTTCCTCCTGGGGCACTGGCAGCCCCGTTGAAGAGGGTTCCATTATCTCCATCATTCAGGGAGGCTGGGTACCTCCCCCCCTCACACACACACGTGCGCGCACACACACACACACACACATCAGCAACAACAAACCCTAACCCTTCACGTGGGCCTTCACTGATGCTAACAATTCTCCCTGAGTCATCCTGCCTCCTTGGCAGGGACCCACCCACTGTTCAGTGGAATTGGCCATGTGCCAACACACTGCCAGATGCAGGGGTGCAGGGGTGCAGGGACATGCGTAGAAAGACCAGAGGGGTAGAAGATGGGAGTGGGGTCAGGGAATTAACAACATTGGGTGAGGGCTGGCCCTTTACACATCATCCCCCTGATGGGATTTATAGAGTACCGGGGAGGCAAGGAAGATAAACACACAGAGTGGGGATTAAAGAAAGTTGGAGAGAGTTGGATAAGGACTGAGGCATGCCACAGGAGAGCAGGGAGGGTCTGAAGATCTAATATAACATCTGGGGGTGCTGGCAAGGGCTCGAATGGTTCGTTTTCAAACATATCCATCCATCTACCCACCCACCCACCCATCTATCCATGTTTCCATCTACCCACCAAACTCTCCATCCATCCATCCGTCCGTCCGTCTATCCATCCATCCAACCATCCAGCCAGCCATCCAGCCATCCACCCATAACCTGCCCACCCATCTATCCATCCATCCATCTAACCATCCACCCACCCACCCACCTACCCACCCTCCTATTTACCCATAGGGGTGGGTGTGGAGGTGGGGGTGCAGAGAGAAGTCAGACCCTGAGACGTGTGGGCAGGGAGAGACTTCAGATCCACAAAACTGTCCTCACTGGGCTCTGCCACTGTTCGGTAAGCTGGTTACTGTCGTTATCCTCAGTTTAAACCAGGAAGCTCCGAGAGGTAGCTGCCTTGCCCGTGGTCACATGGCCCATCTGCTGGTCCCCAAGGGGTTCGCTTGTGACTCACAGGCTCTCCCCTTGTCCTGAACCAGGAGTCATGTCGACCTACGCCATGTGCGTTCGCTATGATGGCATCGAGGTGGATGACAGCTACTGTGACGCTCTGACCCGTCCTGAGCCCGTCCAGGAGTTCTGCGCGGGGAGGGAGTGCCAGCCCAGGTACCTGCCACCCAGCGCCCCGGGCACTGCGGGGGGCAGCCGGGGCTCTGCTTCGACTCTGCCCAGGGGAGCGACGGGAGCTGGCTAGCATCCTGCTCCTTCCGTGGGCGCTGTGGTGGGCAGGGCCTCAGGACCTGTGGGGTGGGGGTGCCTGCCAGGCTCTCTGCCACGGGCCACACGTGGCTGCCGAATTTCAGCCAACGTCTCCCACTGCAGATCCTGGAGCCACCCTGTGCATCACTCATCATTGGCCCCCACCCCCAGGCACACAGGAGTTTTATAAACCAAAATGGTTATTCCCGAAATTCCAAGCCGCCTGGCTGTCCCTGGGATGTGGGGGGAGGCCCTGTCTTTCTGGTCCCCACCCAGGCCTCCTGTCCCGCTTCGCAAACAGTCAGAAACTGACAGAAACTGAGCCCTAAGCGTGTCCTTTTCCAAGTCATGACCACGGCGGGAGCTGACGCAGGGTCCCCGGACTGGGGGGGCGGGTGGGGAGGAGGAGGAGGCTACACAGTTCTACTCTTCTGGCTCCCTGCACATTTGCTCCCTTCTGAGAAGCTGGTTGTGTGGTTCTTGGGGCCTGTCCTTCCCCTGGGAGCCCCCTTTGTGTGTGTGTGGGGGGGGTACTGCACAGGCTCTGGGACGCTGAGGCATGATCCCAAAGTAGGAGAAGGAAGGAGGGGGGCACTTTGGGAGGAAGGAACAGCGTGGGCAAGGGAGCAAGGCCAGGACGTGGCTCTTGAAGTGACTGGAAAGCCAGGTGTCCCGCCTGGAGGTGGGAGCAGGTGGAGGCCACACGGGTTCCTAGGCAGGCGGGCCAAGCACACACCCGGGGCACCAGCAGGGCATCGGCGCCCCTCCTCGGGTGTCTCCCGGTGAGGGGGGGGGGGGCGCTCAGGGTCACCTAGACAGCAGCTTCCCCCCCCAGGGGGCCTCACCAGCTCCCTGGCTGGCTTGGCCCCGCGTGATTTTGGACCTGGGTGAAGACGTGCATTCTCGGGGTCGGGCGTGGGGTTGCATGGGGTCCCGGAAGGAAGGTGGGGGGGTCTCTGAAAGCCGGCCCCTCCCGAGGCAGGTGGGAGACCAGCAGCTGGAGCGAGTGCTCCCGCACCTGCGGCGAGGGCTACCAGTTCCGCATCGTGCGCTGCTGGAAGATGCTGTCCCCCGGCTTCGACAGCTCCGTGTACAGCGACCTGTGCGAGGCGGCCGAGGCCGTGCGGCCCGAGGAGCGCAAGACGTGCCGCAACCCGGCCTGCGGGCCCCAGTGGGAGATGTCCGAGTGGTCGGAGGTGAGCGCATGCGCGGCCGGGCGCTCGGGCCCGTGCGCGCGGGCCCGTGCGCGCGGGCTGTGCAGTCCTGACCCCGCCCTCGCCCACCCGCTCACAGTGCACGGCCAAGTGCGGGGAGCGCAGCGTGGTGACCAGGGACATCCGCTGCTCGGAAGACGAGAAGCTGTGTGACCCCAACACCAGGCCCGTGGGGGAGAAGGACTGCACAGGCCCCCCCTGCGACCGCCAGTGGACTGTCTCCGACTGGGGCCCGGTGAGGGGAGGGCCGTGGGGGGGGGGGGCACGCGGAGGGGTGGCCGGTGCCCAGTGGCCGCGGGGCCGCCTCACGCCCCCGCCGTTCTAGAGGGAGGGATGTAGGGTTAGATCGGCGAACCAGCCGTTCTCCCGGTCACGTGAGGAGTCATAGCCTGTATCCAAAACCGAGTGGCGACTTCGGGGTCCCTTTTTATGACCTCCCCGTGTGTCTGTCTGTGTGTCCGTCTGTCTCTCAGCTGTGCTCACCAGCGCTCCCCCCCCCCCCCCCCCCCCCCCCCGCCCCGGTGCTGGGCGCACAGATGACCTTTTTAGGTATTTTAGGTGTGCTTTTGTGTGTCTGTTTTCCACCGAGCGCGTAATATTTCTGTAATTAGAACAGAAAATGTTATTTAAAAAGTGGTTGCCATGGCAGCCGCTCCCTCCCCCACACCGCCTGGGGAGCCGGTCCTCTCTGGGAGTGACAGCAGGGGAGGGGGGTGCACTGGGAGAGGGTTTCCGCCCCTAACCCCCCCTCCCCGCCCCCCCCTTCCCCCCTGCAGTGCAGCGGGAGCTGCGGGCAGGGCCGAATGATCCGACACGTGTACTGCAAGACCAGTGACGGCCGGGTGGTGCCCGAGTCTCAGTGCCAGATGGAGAGCAAGCCGCTGGCCATCCATCCCTGTGGGGACAAGAACTGCCCCGCCCACTGGCTGGCCCAGGACTGGGAGCGGGTGAGTGCCCCCAGCCGCAGCAGGGCTCCCCTCTGGAGGGCTCTGGGCTGAGAGCCAAGTGGCCAGGTTGGCGGATTGGCCAAACGAGGAATTAATTGCAAGATATGATGGCACAATTCACTGAAACTTAATTTGAAATGGAAAAAGCCAAAAAGGTAAGAAAACCCCTTAACACCTGCCAGATCTAAATAGGCAAGTACCTGATGATGCAGAATTGGTCTTGTGTCCTCGGCCCTCTCCCAGCCCCCACTTTATGGAAAACGGGGGCCGGGGGCACTCGGGCCTCACAGACTCTTGGCCCCTGGGTCTTGGGCAGACGTTCGTTCTCATGACCACCTCGTCTGCCCTCCCCACCCCCGCCGGTCACAGTCACCAACTTGCCTTTTCAGACGGGTCGTTCTCAGCCAGTTGCTTCAGGTAGATCACCATTAGCCGAGCCGTCTTGGGACAAGTTGTCACGAACCGTTGTGTTTCCAAACAGATGGTTTTCCGTGAAACGGCTTTTGATCAAATGTGTTTGGGGCCAAAGGGTTATCGACCAAAGAGTTCTCAGCCAATCTGCCATTGACCTAAACGTTTTCACCCCATCGTTACTGACCGAGCCATATCCCCGGAGTCGTGGAGTCACGTGCACGGTGTCCTGGTCCTCCTGGCCTCTGGCCTCTGACCCGGCCCCGTCTGTCCCCCGGTCTCAGTGTAACACCACCTGCGGCCGAGGTGTGAAGAAGAGGCTGGTGTTGTGCATGGAGCTGGCCAACGGGAGGCCACAGACGCGCAGTGGCCCCGAGTGCGGGCTGGCCAAGAAGCCCCCTGAGGAGAGCACGTGCTTCGAGAGACCCTGCTTCAAGTGGTACACCAGCCCCTGGTCGGAGGTGAGCGCCCGGCTGGCCCCTCGGGGCCACGTGAGGCCGGAACCTGAGTCCTGGTCCCGCCTCGGTACCTCGAGCCCTGCCCCAGACGCGCCCCACCCCCGCCTCTGTTGTCTCCTCCGTGTGTCCTTAGTACCCGTGCCCCCACCCCCGTGCCCCTCGTGCCCTCTCCACCTGGTGATGCCATCAGTTTTCAAGAGGTGGCGGAGGGGGAGGCCCAGAGTGGTCTTTGAGCGTCACTGAGCGGGGAGGGGGTAGAGAACAGGAGCCCCGGGGCCTCTGTCGCCGTGGCCAGGCTGTGTGCTCCGGGGTCTCCGGTGCCTGTGGCCTCGGTGTCCTCATGGGCCAGCTCTGAGCACTGAGGGGGATGACGCAGGGGTGTCACAGGCGGTGGGGAGCCCTGTACGTTGCACCGTGGTGGTGTCTCAGACACACGCACGCGAGGCTTCCATGGTCTTGGATGGTGGAAGGCACATCCCCAAACCTTAGAGTTCAAGGTGAAGATTCTTAGAGTCGGTAAGACAGGGGTGAGTCTGGGGATTCCGTGAGTGTTGCCCCGACTCAGAGGGTGATGGGCCGGGACCTCTGCACCCCCCGCCCCCATCCGGGCTCAGGGATCTCAGCAGAGAGACTCAAGGTGGTATCTGGATGCAAACCTCGTCCTAGATGGGGCCTACTGGCACCCAGGCTCGTTCGAGAGCGAAAACACACATTTCCCCATTCTGTGTCATCCACAAAAGGACCCACCGGGGAGAAGGAGGGAGACTGGGGGCGGGGCGGGGGCTTCCAGACGAGGCGTGGGCAGAGCCAGCGCCTGAAGGATAAAGAATAGGTTTCTGGAGGGGCCAGGAGGGTCTAGTGGCTACGGGGAGCAGAGTGAGTCATGTCTGGGGGCAGAGCCCGGCAGGGAGTGGGGGAGGACGTCAGGTGGGGCCGAGAGGCCGGTGAAGTTCGCCTGGGGCTCCAGGCCCCCAGGAGCCACGCCAGCACGGCGCTTTGGAAGGTACTTCCTGCTTCAGAAGATGGGGGCCAGGAGCTACCGGGTGCAGGTGCTGGGCTGGGTGCTGGGTGCCGAGCCCTGAAGGGGGGAGAGCCACAGAGAGGGAGCAGACCCTGCCCCCCAAACAGCCTGAGGGCATTGGGATAGGGACACCCGTATTGCGCTGATGACGGAGGGTGGGCGGGGGTGGGGGGGGTGACCGGCACAGGTGGACCACGGTGGGTGTGTGGAGCTCTGGCGTTCTGTCCCTGTGGCTGCCCCTCCCTGGGATACGGGCTCAGTAAGAGCTCATTCCTCCCCGCTGTTCTACCCCCTCCCCAGGGCCGGAGGGTCCCCTCCGGGGGCACGCGGAGGCTCCTCGGAGCGGCCGCCCGCGGTCGATGGTCCTGTGTGCTCCGTGCCAAGCTGGCCGCCTCTTGCCTCCAGACTGGGCCAGCCCCCCATGCTGGGAGCGGGTGGGTGGTCCCCCGTTAAGTCTTACTCAGTTAAATGGGAGGGTGGGTCCAGGGCCGGGGCCTCCCACCCCTACCCCGCCTCAGGGACCCAGGGCTCAGGTCCCAGAGGCGCCTGGGTGACGTGGGGTCACCCACGTTGGAGGGGGGTGGCAAGAGGGAGCCACCGCCTGCAGGATCTTGGCAAGAAGACGACGGGGCAGCCGGGGTCAGCAGATGTCCCTGGTGCTTGGGTAGCTCAGCGGGGTTTTCCAAGGGGAACATCTGGACGAGGGAGCCTCAGGCGGGAGTGTGGCTTTGGAAGATAGGTTTAATTGGCCGGCAACACAGTTTTTCACTGGAGAGGGAAACCAGCGCTCTCCCTCTGCCACGGCCCCGTGTGTCCTGAGGGTCCGTCTCACAGGCCCCGGGGAGGCTGAAAGCGAAGGACGCACCCGGGGACAGTGGGGAGGGGAGGGGCCGCCCCTTCCCTGGGCACCTGCTGGAGCTCCCCCTGGGTGGGGATGGGACCCGGCCGCCTGGTGGGAGGGGTGCGGTCGCCCCTCCTTGGGGCCGGAACCCTCCGCGGCCAGGTGGGGGCTCCGGCCATGCTGTCTCTCCCATCAGTGCACCAAGACCTGCGGGGTGGGCGTGCGGATGCGGGACGTCAAGTGCTACCAGGGGACTGACATCGTCCGTGGCTGCGACCCGCTGGTGAAGCCTGTCGGCAGGCAGGCCTGTGACCTGCTGCCCTGCCCCACGGAGCCCCCAGGTGAGGAGGCGGGGGGCCGACAAGGCGGGCAGAGCCAGGGGCCAAGGGGACCAGGAAGACCGAGCGGCTACGGACACCGAGGCCTGGCGGGGGGCGGAGGCTCCTCCTGGGATGGTGGAACCCGGCTGGGAGGTGAGGGTGGGGAGGGCGGCAGGTGAGGCCTGACTGGGGCCGGGGGTCCCCAGGAGCCACACCAACACCTGTATCTGGCTTCAGATGGTGGGGCCGACCGGGCGGGGACCGGGAGTCCGGGGTGACTCAGCCTGAGCCGGGCACATGGGAGGCGGGGGTGGCCGGGCCTGACGTGGGGCCTCGGCGCCTGGAGGAGGGGCGGGGGTGCTAGAGTTCTGTAGAGGGGACCCTTGTGGGCCTCCTGGGAAGGTTCGGGCCTCCAGGGGTGAGGTCAAGGACTCCTCCAAACCCTGGCCCTGGGCATCACCCTTGCTGTGCGCAGATCAGACCCCTCGGGGGGATAGCGTGGCGTCCTGGGGAGGGCTGGGGGCAGGGGTGGCAGAGTAGCAGGGCTGGAGGGCCCGACGCGGGTGGGAGGCCCATTGCCCCTGGAAACGGGCACGTAGGGGCCACCTATCCACGGGTGCTGCCAGCGGGGGCCACCCCCGAGGTGGTGGGGCCGGGGGGTCCTGTCGAGTTTCCACCCCTTGGCCACCGGTGATGCCCTCCTCCCCCCCCCCCCCCCCCCCCCCCCGCCGTGTCCCTTCCCCAGATGACAGCTGCCAGGACCAGCCAGGCACCAACTGTGCCCTGGCCATCAAGGTGAACCTCTGTGGCCACTGGTACTACAGCAAGGCGTGCTGCCGCTCCTGCAGACCTCCTCACTCCTAGCCACCGCCGCCGCCCCCCAGAGACCCGAGCGCTCGGCCCTGGGGGCCCCCCAGCCACTGGGGCCCCTCTGCGGACACCCTTCCCGCAGGGTACCCGGGCTGTGAAGACGTGACACTGAGCCTCTGCTCTCCCCTGGGGAAGGAGAGCCCCCCCGCCCCCACGAGCGCGCCCCGGGCCCCTGCCCCTGCCCGGGAAGGTGTCTTAGGGCTGCAAGGACGGTCGTGTTTGTGGGTCCCACCGGCCAGCCCCCAGCTCCACCCAAGGGGCCTGGGAATGTCCTCTCTCCCTCCAGGGCCGTGGGGTCGAGGACCGGGGCTGGGGCGGCGGGGAGATCCGGGTGCCGCCTCGGACCCGGATCCTGTTCGGGTGTGCCCCTTCCAGAGGAATTGTATCTCGCAAGTAGCATCCACTTGCCTCGTTCTATGAAGCTCTCACGCACGGAGGGACCCGCTGCACTTTACGCCCCGGGAGGAGGCACTCTTTCTCACGGCACACTAGGATATGGTCGTCAGCCAGTGCTCCTGTATGTTAATAAAGTGGTCGTATTTATGGCGGCATCGTGGGCTCCCAGTGGCTCTGGCGGGAGGTGTGTGGTGGCCGTCGGGCTCCGGGAGCCAGGCTGTCCCGCCCTCGAGTCCGGGAAGACCGGCTGAGGCCTGGGTCCGGGACCGAGCTCGGGGCCTAGGACCGAGCAGCGGTGCCTCCCTGAGGAGGGGACGGTCGGGGAAGCAGAGGTGGGGCGCCTGCAGGGGTGACGGGGGTCAGGAGGCATCGGGACCTGGATGTGTTCTCAGAACCGAGCCGGTCTCCCGCCTACTGACCGAAGTGGAACCTAGGGAGGGGGCTGGGGGGCTGGAGGAATTGTACCACCTGAGCCTTGGGAGAAAAGGCTGGCCTTGAGATGTCTAGGGGAAAAACAGGAAATGAGGCAGGGGCGGGGGTGGGCCCCAGATTGGGAGCTCAGGAAATATCATCCATCGTTACTGTTCCTGAACCTCCTAGAAGGGCTAGTTAATCTGGACTTGGGTGGGGGGTGTGCGGGGCCACTGGAGGGCTTCCTGGGGGAGGTGGTGTTTAGGCTGGTCCAGCAGCAGGAGTGGTTCTCCAGCATGAAAGAAGGGGAAGCAGCCAGCACGGAGTCTCCAGGGAGAGGGCGGGGATGGGGAAGATGCTGAAAACCTGCTCTGGCCTCAGCTGGGGGCGGGGGGAGGAGGACCAGGGTGTCCGCCCAGCTCGGGAAGCAAGACTGCCATGGGCTGAGGGTGCCACGGGGATCGTCTTCTTCGGGGACACGTAGCAGGGCGGCAGGCGGCTGCCAGAGCAGGGCCCGGCACCCAGCGCTCAGGGCAGCATTGAGGGTGCTGCTCAGTGATGAAGGTCACTGAGGCCCTGGGATGGGCTTGCGTGAGGTCCCCAGCCCCAGGAGAGGGGAGTCACAGTAATCCAGGGGTCTGGGCCCTCCCCGATGCACCCTGCTGCTGTGCCCTGTGGTCACCCTTGCCCCCGGTCCTCCTTTCGGACCACACTCGGCACTTCCTGTGTGCCAGGCTCTGCCTCCAGTGCTCTATCAGCCCTGCTTCACGAACCTCCCAAGAGCCCCTGAAGCGGGTGTCGTTATCACCCCCCCGTGCTGATGGCCAACACGGGCCCAGAGGCCATCAGACACTGGTCCCAGGTGACTCAGCCAGTCACCCCCACCCCGCTCTCCAGGAGCTCAGAGTTTAGGCCAGCGGCTCCCGGACTTGGCAGACAGACACGGCACCCTAGACGTGGCGTGCCTAGACCCAGGCCCCCAGATGGGAGAGGAAAGGCAGACCCTGCCTGGCACTGGGCAGGACGGGGTCCCCTCCCGGAAAGTCCCGGGCAGAGGTTGGGCTGGCTTGGAATTGCAGGCAGACCGAAGGCGGTGGCGGTGGTGCTGGAGAGGAGTTTTATTGGCTTTCTCTTTCCTCGGGGAGCACGCAGCCCCCCGCGGGTCCCCACAGTGCAGCTGCACGAACTCACAGGGATGGGTGTTCACCTCATTTTAAGTGGATCTATGAATCGATACAGAGGACAGAGACCAGGGAAGGAAACAGGAAACCGGAACAGAACAGCCACAGGAAGTGCCGCCTCCTGGTGCTCGCCCCCCACCCCAGCCCACCCCCCAAGCAGATGCGCAAAACAAACTCATGGGGTTCCACAAAGGAGGAGAGCTTGGGCTGCAGGGAAGCTGGGGGTGGATTCCATTAGCGTGTCCCAAACTGAGGCTGGAGGTGAACGGAAGGAGAAAGTAAGAGAGAAAGCTGAAAACAGTAAGCCCTCCCTAACGCTGCTCACGTCCGGACGACTCGGGGGCATTCAGCAAGAGGCAGGTGCTCGGGCTGTCCTCGGCTCAGGGGCCCTCAGAGGCTGCTTTGTCTTTTAGGAAGGTGGCTTCGCCGAGGAGCCTGGCAGACAGCAGCTACCCTGCCTCTGGGGCCCTGCTGTGCAGGAGGAGATCTCGCCCCTGGCCGGTGGGGGAGCTGCGTTCCCCGTGCCCCTGGTCACTTCCCTGGGGTGACCACTGAGCATCACTTCCCCAGCAGAGGGAGGGCGCTAGAGAGGGGCTCCCAGGGAGACCTCGGCCCTGCTGGGAGCTTGGCGGAGAGTGGGCTCAGTTGAGGTCGGACGTGGAGCGAGAGCGGGATCCGGGGCCCTGCTCCCCGATCCTCCTGAGAAACGGGGAGGCTGGCAGAGTTCGGGTCGGTCTCCCCTGGGACCAGAGCTCGAAGGGCTCTGGATGCTGAGGCCCAGCGGGTGGGAGGGCCTGTCGCAGGCCTCATGGGGAGCAAGTGGGTCTGTTAGGTCCTGCTCCCCGCCCTGTGCACCCCACCACACCTGGACTTCGGAACGGGGTGCCTGTTTCAGTGCGGGTGCTCCCACAGCAGGTGGTTGGCCCGTGGCCTCCTCTACCCTCTGTGCCTCCCTCTTTCACCAAAAAGCCAGTTGGGGCTGTGAATCCCGAGGGCCTGGTTGCCCCTGAAACTTCCGGGACATCTGCAGGAAGGCCAGCCCAAAGAGCGTCTCCGCCGCTTGGCACCGGAAGCCAAGGATGTGCGTGTGAGCGGGAGGGCGCGGGGGGCGGGGTGTGCTCCCCACCCCCCGCGCCGTTCTGGGACTTAATACGTGGTCTGCAATAGCCAAGGAGGGCTTGTGCTACCGGGCCAGTGGCATCGCGGCTGAGGCTCGGGGCGGCGGGCTGGGGTTGGTGGGGGGTGGGGGGTGCCGGGGGGTGGGGTCAGGCCCGGCCTCACAGCCAGCGACGGCCAAGTTGCTGGGGCTGAGGTGGAGGCCACTTTCCCCCTGCAGCTCTGCTGGACGGCAGCTTCAGCGTCCGGAGCCTGGCGTCGAGGCCCCAGAGCCCTGCCTTGCCCTGCGGACTGACACCTGGGAGCTCACCTGTGCCCGCCCGCCTGGGAGCCCCAGGCCCCGCACCCCCTACCCCCGGCGGCCACCTCGTGCTCACCGGGCCCTATCCCTGCAGCGAGCCGCGGAGCTCCCCGACCGGCCCCCGTGGGGACAGGGAGGCGCGGAGGGCTGGGCGGGGCCCCGGTCCCGGCCCGGGGCCAGGCTGACGCGCCCCGGGGACCCCACCATGGTCTGGGGGCCCGTCGGGCGGGCGGGGCTGCTCAGACGTCGGTGCTGATGCTGCGGCTCCGGGAGAAGGCCTCCCGCATGGCCGAGAGGCGGTTGGGGTTGAGCGCCTGCAGGCCCCCGAAGGCCCCCGGCGGCGGCTCGGCGTCCTCCTGGCTGACGCTCTGGTAGGCCACGCGCTCGCCGCCGTTGCGCACGTCCTCGTCCTCGGGCTCCTGCAGGAAGAAGGCGGGCGGCTCGTAGTGGGAGCAGCTGCGGCAGAGGGTGCGGGCCTGCGGGCTCTTCTGGCTGAAGGAGGTGGAGGCGGCCGGGTAGAGCGCCGGCCCGTTGGTGAGCACCAGGCTGCGGCCGCAGGGCAGCGGAGGCGGGTTCGCGTGCACGGCGAAGTCAGGCTCCTCCTCGTCCTCCTCCGACTCTTCCTTGCAGCAGTAGTACTGCGGGCAGAGGGCTGGTGACCCGCGGCCCGCCCGCCCTCGCGTGCGCGCGCACGCATGCACGCACGCATGCGGCCAGACGCCCCGCCGGTCCCCACGGCAAGCTGTGCGGGCGGGGAAACCGAGGCCCAGGAGGGCCAGGCAGCCTGAAGATGGGCGCTGTGCTGTGCATCTGGGCCTGCTCTCGGGGTTGGGGGGCACTCGGAGGGCCGTCCGGTGTGGGTAGGGAAGGGAGAGTGCAGGGGGCCAGAAGCGAGGCCCAGACGCTCACTCCTGCTGCTCTCCCGCATGGCAGCTGCGTGCGCCGTCGGCCAAGTCCCTTCCCCTCCCTGAGCCTCCTCGGCCTCGCCCTGCGGGGGGGGGGGGGGGGGGGGGGGGGTTTGGGAAGCCCTGGGAGGGGTGAACCCTGGCAGGTGGGACCCAGGCCGGGGCGGTCTGCTGGGCACTTTCTCCAGCAGGACCTGCCCCTTCCCCTCTGGCGGGGCCCCAGCCCTCCTCGCGCCTCCCTCAGCGCCCCCGGGGGTACCTGGAGCCGGCAGTAGCACAGAACAGCGATGATACAGAGCAGAATCACAGTCGCCAAGATGCCCCCAGTGATGACCACTGTCCCGGCTGTCATCCGCCCCCTTCTCCATCAACAGCCTGCAACACACATCACCAGGTTTCCCCGCATCACTGCTTCCTCCTTGCAAGAGCCACCCCTTCTGGTTTAGAAAGTCGAGGAGACTGGCCCAGAGGGGAAAACAGAATCCCCCGGGGCATGTGCGCAGGAGGCAGGGGCCGGGGCCGGGGCTGGGCCGCGGTGCAGGGCAGGCCGGCCCTGCCCCTCCGTCTCCGGGCCCTGCGTCCCACGTCTGGAGAGGGCGATGCTAACAGGACGCCCCAGCCCGGCTCGCGGGGCTCCCGTGAAGATTTCGGCACTGAGCGTAGCACGCTTTCAGGGAATGGCGCCCTTCCAGGCTGGCTCTCCCAAGCTCACGCATTTCTAAATTCACCCAAACACAGTCAAGCTGAACATATGGTTTTGTAACCGAACAAGATCGTCCTTATTTTTCCAGATCATTAAATTTCCTTCCGCGACATCGCTTCTAGTCACGTCCCGTCGTCTGACACAACCCGTCCGGTTGTGGTAAAACACACATAACGTGAAGTTCACCACCACGACCGTTTTTAAGTGTGCGGGTTCGGTGGCGGTAAATACTTAACACCGCTGTGCAACCCGTCTCCGGAACTTTTGTCGTCTTTCATGACTGAAAACCAACCCTTTTTTTTTTTTTTTTTTTTTTGATATTTAGGTTGTTTACATTAAAAAGAAAATACTTTAAGTGGATGTTTTAGTAAGTGTTTTTGCAGCTAAGTGACGGGAGCCATTTCAGCTACACGGCCGGCTGCTATTACTTGTTCAGGAGAAGTTCCTAGAAGGGGGATTTCTAGGCCGAGGGACAGGCCCTTTGTAAACTCTTCATCCTGGAAAATGTCACACAAAGGCAGAGAGAACGAGCACGTGTCACCAGCCGTGTTTCTGTTAGCTTTTCCCTCCGTCCGGGTGCTGAGAAACCGGTTCCAGAAAAAAAGCATCCTGCCTCGTAGGCTCTTGCGATGTCCGTCCTCGAGACGGCCTGTTTCAGGGGTTTAACACCTGGCTTGCAAAGTTCCCGCGTGCCTGACGATCACCTCCCACAGGCCAGTAGTCGCTGGCTCGGGCACCCCTGCCTCGACTGGCCATCCCTCATTTTCTTTTGCAGGGGGGGCAGTGTGTGTGTGTGTGTGGGGGGGCGATTGAGCGTATTAAAGGAAATCCCGGAGCGTGTCAGTTTACTCATAAATCCTTCAGTGCAAAAGCTGACAGATGAAGACTGAAAAAAACAAAAATCAAAACCATAAACGCCCTGTGTGTGTTCAGCTTCCTTCACTCAGCTCGAAAATGTCTTTTTACAGTTGCTTTGTTCAAATCAGGACCCAGTTACATTTGGCTCTTTTGACTCTAGAACAGTTCTGTTCCCTCCTCTCTCGCCCTACGCACCCCGCCGCTGTTGTTTATAGAAGAAACTGGGTCGTTTATCTTCACAGAATTTTCCATGTACTAGAGCTGGCTGGGTTTCCTCGAGTGGCTTCGAACACTCTGGCGCTGTTTTGTCTTCTAAACTGGCTTCCTACCCAGTCACCGTTGGGGGCTGTGACTCTGTTCTGCCTGCCACCACGTTGAGATCAACGGCTGGTGGGTCCAGCTGCCGTCCGTTCCCCCGCTGGCCCTCCACCCGATCGACTTACCAGCCCTTGGGGATTGTGTCCTAGATCCATTATTTAATTAGGGGGCCGCAAAGAGTGGCTTTGCGAGCAGTACGGTCTCTCCTGCATTGACTAGCCCTGGTCCTTCTCTGAAGAACTCTCCCTAGTACCTACGTAGTTATCCTGAAAATACAGCGTGCAGAGGAAAGGCACAGGTGCTCAGCTCTGTATCAATTTTCAGAAGAGGGGGGTACCCCCAAGAGGTTTGCGGTGGTTTTCTAGTATCACTGTGATCTCACTGACTTTTATATATTTAATGTAGTTCAGTCCACATTTTAATGTTCAAATGATCCCATTGGGACTGTGGGGTTGGAGGTCCCTCCACAATGGCTCCTGTGTTATTTTGATGGGACCCCCACTAATCCTTGATGGCATTTTGCTTTACATTTTTTTTTTAATGTTTATTTATGTTTGAAAGCGAGAGAGAGACAGAGCACACGTTGGGGAGGGGCAGACAGAGAGGGAGACACAGAATCCGAAGCAGGCTCCAGGCTCTGAGCTGTCAGCACGGAGCCCGACGCGGGGCTCGAACCCACGAACCGTGAGATCATGACCTGAACCAAAGCCGGTCGCTTAACTGGCTGAGCCACCCAGGTGCCCCGATATTTTGCTTTTAGGTACAAGGTGTCCCAACTAGGGAATACTTTTTTTTTTTTTTTTTAGGAAGAGAAAAATAAAACGTAAGTTTCTATTGACTTTATTCCTTATTAGTTTTTCCCTGTTATATATAATAACTTAAAAATAACAGTACCAGGGGCACCTGGGTGGCTCAGTCGGTTAAGCGGCCGACTAACATGTCCACTGAACATGTCCACTGAACAGAACATATTTATTTGTTCTCTTTTTGTTCTCACCCCCTCAGGAGTGGATAGTAACAAGACTATTTCAAAGTCACTTGAAATAATTCTTAGTATGGTTTTTCTATCCACTCGATACTCAGGTTCATTCATTCCAGTTAGTTCTTCCCTTTTTAAAAAATTGGTTTAATTTTGCATTTTAATTGTAGAAAACATTCGGTTCCAAAGTCAAAAGCATAAAACCAGGTACATTCAGGGGTCTCACTTCCTGTCACTCCCCGGCTCTGCCCCAGAGGGAACCATTTTACTTGGTTCTGGATTTATCTCCCCATTGCCTCTTTTTCTTCCTTCCTTCCTTCCATGTTTATCTTTGAGAGAGAAAGAGTGTGTGTGAGCGGGAGGGGGTGGGGCAGAGAGAGAGGGAGACCCAGAATCCGAAGCAGGCTCCAGGCCCCCAGCCGTCAGCACAGAGCCCGACACGGGGCTTGAACGCATGAGCCATGAGATCATGACCTGAGCCAGCTGGACCTCAACCGACGGAGCCACCCAGGCGCTCCCCACTGCCTCTTTCCAAAAATATAAGGAAATAGACCCTTCCTCCCTTCTCTGAAGCTAAAACGGCACTCTGTATAGACTTTCTGTACCTTCCCCTGCTTCACCTAGCGGTCTGTCACTGCGTGTACCACACGCTCCCCGGTCACTCCGAACGTCCCCAGGGACCCCTCCCGAACCTGGCTCCTTTTCGTAGCCGCACCGCACTCCGCAGTGTGGGGGAAGCCCCGCTTGCACAGCACATTCCATGGGTGGGCATTTGCACTATTTCCTACTTCTTGAGACGACAGGAATGTGCAAGGAAGGGTTTCACGGTGTGCACGTTTCTCAAGTTTTTGATAACCCTTGCCAAAGACTTGCTGGAATCTGGGCCCGTTTTTTCCCCTCCAGGAACGTGTGAGAATTGACACGGGATTTTCAGACTCAAGATCTGAGCAGTTGGTACGTGGGGAGCGAGGGGCTGCACCCCTGTACGTGCACGCGGCTGGTGGCGCCTGACCTCAGTCCACAGTTAACTCCGAGGAGCCCCTAAGAGTGACCTCCTTCGGCCCCGCCACCCCTCTGCCCTGGCTGTGCTCACCCCCAGGGCAGCAGTGTGGGCAGGGGCAAAGCTGGGATGGGAACCCAGACTCCGGACGGATAGGCAGACAGAAAGGCAGATCTGTACACACCCAAAGTGATGAGCCGATGAGACATAGACTCACAGACGGCTCCGAATTCAGACAGAGGTGCAGACAGGCAGATGCAGACGGGGCCCGAGTCAGGAAGACACAGCACAGGCCACACAGACAGACAAAGCAGGAGCCCCAGGGACCCCCACATTCCTGGGCGCCCTGCCAGGCGGCTCCCACCCACCTTGGCCCCCAGGGCGGCTGAGGCCAGCTGGCCTGCCGGCCCCACCAAGGGTGCAGGCCGACCTGGGGCCGGATCCAGGGAGCAGGGTGTGCTGGCGGTGGGGGGCGGGGCTGGGCAGGGGCCAGGCCCGCCGTCCAGATGCGTTTCACGCTTTTCACTGAGGTGAGGCAAAGCAAAGCAAAGCAAAGCAAAACAAAGCAGGCAGATGTTGGCCTCACTCCCCCGTGCCCTTCCCTCCTGTGGGGCTCACGGGATACCACAGCTCACCCCAGCCTTCACCTGACGCGGCCAGAAGGCGGCAGCGGGATGGACCCTAGGCAGCCAGGTGGACCCCAGGCAGCCGGGTGGACCCCAGGCAGCGGGATGGACCCCAAGCAGCCGGGTGGACCCCAGGCAGCCGGGTGGACCCCAGGCAGCGGGATGGACCCCAAGCAGCCGGGTGGACCCCAGGCAGCCGGGTGGACCCCAGGCAGCCGGGTGGACCCCAGGCAGCGGGATGGACCCCAAGCAGCCGGGTGGACCCCAGGCAGTCGGGTGGACCCCAGGCAGCGGGATGGACCCCAGGCAGCCGGGTGGACCCCAGGCAGCCGGGTGGACCCCAGGCAGCGGATGGACCCCAGGCAGCCGGGTGGACCCCAGGCAGCCGGGTGGACCCCAGGCAGCGGGATGGACCCCAGGCAGCCGGGTGGACCCCAGGCAGCCGGGTGGACCCCAGGCAGCGGGATGGACCCCAAGCAGCCGGGTGGACCCCAGGCAGCCGGGTGGACCCCAGGCAGCGGGATGGACCCCAGGCAGCCGGGTGGACCCCAGGCAGCCGGGTGGACCCCAGGCAGCCGGGTGGACCCCAGGCAGCGGGATGGACCCGAGGCAGCCGGGTGGACCCCAGGCAGCCGGGTGGACCCCAGGCAGCGGGATGGACCCCAGGCAGCCGGGTGGACCCCAGGCAGCCGGGTGGACCCCAGGCAGCCGGGTGGACCCCAGGCAGCGGGATGGACCCGAGGCAGCCGGGTGGACCCCAGGCAGTCGGGTGGACCCCAGGCAGCGGGATGGACCCCAGGCAGCCGGGTGGACCCCAGGCAGCGGGATGGACCCCAGGCAGCCGGGTGGACCCCAGGCAGCCGGGTGGACCCCAGGCAGCGGGATGGACCCCAGGCAGCCGGGTGGACCCCAGGCAGCGGGATGGACCCCAAGCAGCCAGGTGGACCCCAGGCAGCCGGGTGGACCCCAGGCAGCCGGGTGGACCCCAGGCAGCGGGATGGACCCCAGGCAGCCGGGTGGACCCCAGGCAGCGGGATGGACCCCAGGCAGCCGGGTGGACCCCAGGCAGCCGGGTGGACCCCAGGCAGCGGGATGGACCCCAGGCAGCCGGGTGGACCCCAGGCAGCGGGGTGGACCCCAGGCAGCGGGATGGACCCCAGGCAGCCGGGTGGACCCCAGGCAGCCGGGTGGACCCCAGGCAGCGGGATGGACCCCAGGCAGCGGGATGGACCCCAGGCAGCGGGATGGACCCCAGGCAGCGGGATGGACCCCAAGCAGCCAGGTGGACCCCAGGCAGCCAGGTGGACCCCAGGCAGCCGGGTGGACCCCAGGCAGCCGGGTGGACCCCAGGCAGCCGGGTGGACCCCAGGCAGTCGGGTGGACCCCAGGCAGCCGGGTGGACCCCAGGCAGCGGGATGGACCCGAGGCAGCCGGGTGGACCCCAGGCAGTCGGGTGGACCCCAGGCAGTCGGGTGGACCCCAGGCAGCCGGGTGGACCCCAGGCAGCGGGATGGACCCCAGGCAGCCGGGTGGACCCCAGGCAGCCGGGTGGACCCCAGGCAGCCGGGTGGACCCCAGGCAGCGGGATGGACCCGAGGCAGCCGGGTGGACCCCAGGCAGCCGGGTGGACCCCAGGCAGCGGGATGGACCCCAGGCAGCGGGATGGACCCCAGGCAGCCAGGTGGACCCCAGGCAGCCGGGTGGACCCCAGGCAGTCGGGTGGACCCCAGGCAGCGGGATGGACCCCAGGCAGCCGGGTGGACCCCAGGCAGCGGGATGGACCCCAGGCAGCGGGATGGACCCCAGGCAGCAGGATGGACCCCAGGCAGCGGGATGGACCCTAAGCAGCCAGGTGGACCCCAGGCAGCCGGGTGGACCCCAGGCAGCGGGATGGACCCCAGGCAGCCGGGTGGACCCCAGGCAGTCGGGTGGACCCCAGGCAGCGGGATGGACCCCAGGCAGCCGGGTGGACCCCAGGCAGCGGGATGGACCCGAGGCAGCCGGGTGGACCCCAGGCAGTCGGGTGGACCCCAGGCAGCGGGATGGACCCCAGGCAGCCGGGTGGACCCCAGGCAGCGGGATGGACCCCAGGCAGCCGGGTGGACCCCAGGCAGCCGGGTGGACCCCAGGCAGCCGGGTGGACCCCAGGCAGCGGGATGGACCCCAGGCAGCCGGGTGGACCCCAGGCAGCCGGGTGGACCCCAGGCAGCCGGGTGGACCCCAGGCAGCGGGATGGACCCGAGGCAGCCGGGTGGACCCCAGGCAGTCGGGTGGACCCCAGGCAGCGGGATGGACCCCAGGCAGCCGGGTGGACCCCAGGCAGCGGGATGGACCCCAGGCAGCCGGGTGGACCCCAGGCAGCCGGGTGGACCCCAGGCAGCGGGATGGACCCCAGGCAGCCGGGTGGACCCCAGGCAGCGGGATGGACCCCAAGCAGCCAGGTGGACCCCAGGCAGCCGGGTGGACCCCAGGCAGCCGGGTGGACCCCAGGCAGCGGGATGGACCCCAGGCAGCCGGGTGGACCCCAGGCAGCGGGATGGACCCCAGGCAGCCGGGTGGACCCCAGGCAGCCGGGTGGACCCCAGGCAGCGGGATGGACCCCAGGCAGCCGGGTGGACCCCAGGCAGCGGGGTGGACCCCAGGCAGCGGGATGGACCCCAGGCAGCCAGGTGGACCCCAGGCAGCCGGGTGGACCCCAGGCAGCGGGATGGACCCCAGGCAGCCGGGTGGACCCCAGGCAGCGGGGTGGACCCCAGGCAGCGGGATGGACCCCAGGCAGCCGGGTGGACCCCAGGCAGCCGGGTGGACCCCAGGCAGCGGGATGGACCCCAGGCAGCGGGATGGACCCCAGGCAGCGGGATGGACCCCAGGCAGCGGGATGGACCCCAAGCAGCCAGGTGGACCCCAGGCAGCCAGGTGGACCCCAGGCAGCCGGGTGGACCCCAGGCAGCCGGGTGGACCCCAGGCAGCCGGGTGGACCCCAGGCAGTCGGGTGGACCCCAGGCAGCCGGGTGGACCCCAGGCAGCGGGATGGACCCGAGGCAGCCGGGTGGACCCCAGGCAGTCGGGTGGACCCCAGGCAGTCGGGTGGACCCCAGGCAGCCGGGTGGACCCCAGGCAGCGGGATGGACCCCAGGCAGCCGGGTGGACCCCAGGCAGCCGGGTGGACCCCAGGCAGCCGGGTGGACCCCAGGCAGCGGGATGGACCCGAGGCAGCCGGGTGGACCCCAGGCAGCCGGGTGGACCCCAGGCAGCGGGATGGACCCCAGGCAGCGGGATGGACCCCAGGCAGCCAGGTGGACCCCAGGCAGCCGGGTGGACCCCAGGCAGTCGGGTGGACCCCAGGCAGCGGGATGGACCCCAGGCAGCCGGGTGGACCCCAGGCAGCGGGATGGACCCCAGGCAGCGGGATGGACCCCAGGCAGCAGGATGGACCCCAGGCAGCGGGATGGACCCTAAGCAGCCAGGTGGACCCCAGGCAGCCGGGTGGACCCCAGGCAGCGGGATGGACCCCAGGCAGCCGGGTGGACCCCAGGCAGTCGGGTGGACCCCAGGCAGCGGGATGGACCCCAGGCAGCCGGGTGGACCCCAGGCAGCGGGATGGACCCGAGGCAGCCGGGTGGACCCCAGGCAGTCGGGTGGACCCCAGGCAGCGGGATGGACCCCAGGCAGCCGGGTGGACCCCAGGCAGCGGGATGGACCCCAGGCAGCCGGGTGGACCCGAGGCAGCCGGGTGGACCCCAGGCAGCCGGGTGGACCCCAGGCAGCGGGATGGACCCCAGGCAGCCGGGTGGACCCCAGGCAGCCGGGTGGACCCCAGGCAGCCGGGTGGACCCCAGGCAGCGGGATGGACCCGAGGCAGCCGGGTGGACCCCAGGCAGTCGGGTGGACCCCAGGCAGCGGGATGGACCCCAGGCAGCCGGGTGGACCCCAGGCAGCGGGATGGACCCCAGGCAGCCGGGTGGACCCCAGGCAGCCGGGTGGACCCCAGGCAGCGGGATGGACCCCAGGCAGCCGGGTGGACCCCAGGCAGCGGGATGGACCCCAAGCAGCCAGGTGGACCCCAGGCAGCCGGGTGGACCCCAGGCAGCCGGGTGGACCCCAGGCAGCGGGATGGACCCCAGGCAGCCGGGTGGACCCCAGGCAGCGGGATGGACCCCAGGCAGCCGGGTGGACCCCAGGCAGCCGGGTGGACCCCAGGCAGCGGGATGGACCCCAGGCAGCCGGGTGGACCCCAGGCAGCGGGGTGGACCCCAGGCAGCGGGATGGACCCCAGGCAGCCAGGTGGACCCCAGGCAGCCGGGTGGACCCCAGGCAGCGGGATGGACCCCAGGCAGCGGGATGGACCCCAGGCAGCGGGATGGACCCCAGGCAGCGGGATGGACCCCAAGCAGCCAGGTGGACCCCAGGCAGCCAGGTGGACCCCAGGCAGCCGGGTGGACCCCAGGCAGCCGGGTGGACCCCAGGCAGCCGGGTGGACCCCAGGCAGTCGGGTGGACCCCAGGCAGCCGGGTGGACCCCAGGCAGCGGGATGGACCCGAGGCAGCCGGGTGGACCCCAGGCAGTCGGGTGGACCCCAGGCAGTCGGGTGGACCCCAGGCAGCCGGGTGGACCCCAGGCAGCGGGATGGACCCCAGGCAGCCGGGTGGACCCCAGGCAGCCGGGTGGACCCCAGGCAGCCGGGTGGACCCCAGGCAGCGGGATGGACCCGAGGCAGCCGGGTGGACCCCAGGCAGCCGGGTGGACCCCAGGCAGCGGGATGGACCCCAGGCAGCGGGATGGACCCCAGGCAGCCAGGTGGACCCCAGGCAGCCGGGTGGACCCCAGGCAGTCGGGTGGACCCCAGGCAGCGGGATGGACCCCAGGCAGCCGGGTGGACCCCAGGCAGCGGGATGGACCCCAGGCAGCGGGATGGACCCCAGGCAGCAGGATGGACCCCAGGCAGCGGGATGGACCCTAAGCAGCCAGGTGGACCCCAGGCAGCCGGGTGGACCCCAGGCAGCGGGATGGACCCCAGGCAGCCGGGTGGACCCCAGGCAGTCGGGTGGACCCCAGGCAGCGGGATGGACCCCAGGCAGCCGGGTGGACCCCAGGCAGCGGGATGGACCCGAGGCAGCCGGGTGGACCCCAGGCAGTCGGGTGGACCCCAGGCAGCGGGATGGACCCCAGGCAGCCGGGTGGACCCCAGGCAGCGGGATGGACCCCAGGCAGCCGGGTGGACCCCAGGCAGCCGGGTGGACCCCAGGCAGCCGGGTGGACCCCAGGCAGCGGGATGGACCCCAGGCAGCCGGGTGGACCCCTAACGTGTGTGGCGCCGCGGGAGGGCAGAGAGGGCACTGGGACTCTGTAGACGAGGAGGCGGGTTGGGGCGGGCGGGTCCACGCACACCCTTCTAACAGACGGGTTCCCCTGCAGCCGGAAGCCATAACTGCCCCACTGCCAGCCACCTGGGATCCGGGGCCTCCCAGGCCCAGGGGGTACCAGCGTCGCCGCTGTCCTGACTGGCGGGATTACATCTCCCCGCCCCCCCCCCCCCCCGCATCTGCAGAGCCACTCATTCTGTGACTATGTCACCTTTGCTGGGGTTTCGGCTCTTTGTACCCCAGACGGTAACTGTGTTCCTACTTCATCAGTGGGAGAACTTAGCTCGAGAGAGAGCGTGCAGGGATTAGACTCTGCTGGGCCGTTCGGCGCCCCCAACACCCCAGCACCCAGCAGACCCCCTGGGGCCAGCCTGGCTCTGCCCTCAGTTAGCACGGGGCTTCAAACGCCTCCACGTGTCCGTGCCTCAGTCTTCCCCTCTGCACGGCCAAGAGAGGAGCACCAAGTGTCCCCCCCCCGGGCCGGCCGGCCGGGGTGCCGTGCTCCGGCTGTTACTGTCAGTATTTGGGTCCCTGTCCGGCTCGGGCTCCCCCGGCAGGTCCCGGAGGGTGCTGGGGAGTGGCCGTGGCGGCCGTGGGGCCTCTCTCCCAGGTCTGAGATACGGAAGGCCCCTTGCTCGGCCCGGCTGTCGGGGGCCCTCCGGCGGCAGTCAGCCTGGTGGCGTGGTGGGACGGGTGCCGGTGCAGGCCAGGCGCCCGGGGCTGTCAGCAGCCCCAGCTCCGACACCCGGGCCACGTCCAGCTGGAGTGTCTCAGCCTCGCTCTGCAGATACGCGCCTGCCGAGGGGCAGCGACACCTGCGACGGGGCGCCAGACCCGGGGCCAGGCCCGGCCAGCAGGCGCGCACGCGGCCGGCGGCTCTTCTGGGGCCCCGGCCTGACATCGGTCCATAGTTAACTCCGAACAGCCCCTAAGAGCGACATGGCCTCCTTCGGCCCCACCCTCCTGCCACCCCTCTGGCGTGGCTGTGCTCACCCCCAGGATGCCCTTCCCTCTGCCTCTGCAGAGCCTACCCTGCCAGCCGGGCCCAGAGCGTGTCTCCTCCTCCTCCTCCTCCTCCTCCTCCAGGAAGCCTTCCTGCACTTCTCTAACCTTGAAATGCCAGTGCTGGGATGTCCCATTCCTCTATTTAGTACAGTTGGGTGGGAACGGAGAGGCCGAGGACAGTGCGGGGCCAGGCGGGACCCGTCCATGACCTCACACAGTGAGTCAGCAGAACGGCAGCCAGAGGCCGGTTTCTCCGATTCTCACACCGGCCGTCCTAGCCGGACCGTCACCTTTCAGACCTCCTTCCTGTGCCTGGGGACTCTGCCCCACCGGACACCATGGTGATGAGCCTGAGGGGCCCTCGTCCTGCCCGAGATTGGGGGTGGGGGGGGGGCAAGCGAGGAAAGTCCTGCCGTACACTTGCTGGTCACCCTGGGTCAGAGGCCTCTCTCGGGCCTCAGTTTCCTTGTCATTGTATTATGGGCGTGACGTCACTGCCCAGGGTGGGAGAGGTGAGAGCCGCACACACGTGGACGCATGCTTTCCTGGGGGCCCGGAGGACGCCGGGCCGGCCCAGTGGCCACTCCCTGGACACTTGCATCCTGAGCAGGGTCGTGCTGAGTGCCCAAGAGACCAACGGGGGGTTCCAGTGGGGGGCAGGGCTCCACACAGGTGGCACCACACCCAGACGCCCACCGGGGGCTTCCTGGAAGGATGGACTGGCCGGGCTGGCAAGAGGAGGGGGCGGCTGTGGGAGGAGGGACAGCAAAGCAAAGGCTGGAGGCAGAGAGGCGCCGGCAGGCCCAGGGACAGGCTGGAGGAGGCCTCTGACACGCGGTCCCCCCTCGGCTCTCCCTGAAGTCTTCGCCGCCCTGCCAGCCAAGACGGTTTGGCCAGGATCGCGCTGAATTGTTAATCTGCCCCCTGGGACCATAAACGGTTTTAAAGCTTTATAAACGGCTTTACTTCCCTGTCCCCACCCTGGAGTTTTCCAGGGACAGGCTGAGGGACGGCCCGTCTGTGCACCCCCACCTCCACTCCCAGAGTCTGCGGAGGGCGCCACCCCCCTCCGGCGGGCACGGCAGGCGGGCGTGGGGAGCCGGCTGCTTTACGAGCCCCGGGCGTCTCCTGCCGGGGGTGGTGGCGGGGGCGGGGCGCAGGAAACACCTGGCCTCAGAGCCAGACGCCAGCCCTCCACCTGCCTCCCCCCCACGGAGCCCCCTCCCCGGCACAAGACCCCGCGCGCCTGCCATCTGGACGGCACGTCCTGCGCTTGGCTGCAGACGCTTCTACTTCCCTGCTCCCCTCGAGCCCCGCGCGGCACAGGGCACCGGGCTGTGCCAAAGGAAGGCCTCTGTCCGCCGCGTTCACCTGAGGTGCCCGGTGCTCCTTGGGGCGCCAAGGAGAAGCCAAGCCCTGCGTCCTTGCACGCCGGCCGGGCCTCTGGCTCGTCTCGACCAGTGACTTCCAAACCCGCCGGGCACCAGATGCAGGGGCGCCTGGCAAGCACGGCCTCGCGGATCGGCACGGGGGCCCTGGAATCCGCTCATTTAGTAAAGCAGCCCTCGCGACCGAGCGTTGATGGTGCCGCTCACTTCCGGATGGGGAGACCGAGGCTGGGGGAGCCAGGCTTAGGCTCCTGCCGCCCCGCAGGCCTTTCCCCATCCCGCCGTCTCGGCAAGGGCTTACGGAGAGCCGGCACGCCTTTTCCTCCACAAACACATCTGTCTGGTTACAAAAGCGCTCCTGCTACCTGGAAGCCCGAGGGCCCCGTGGTCCGCGAGCGAGAGCGTCCGCGCAGTTCCTGTCTAGACCTCCTCCACATTTGTTCCTAATTTCACGCTCCGCGGGCTCCCAGATTCCTGTGTTTGGTAATAAATAGGCGGGGAAGTGCTCGGCAGCACTGTGGCTGGTCTCAGAGATATTCTCCAGAGCCCGGCTGGGCTGGGCTGGGCTGGGCTGGGCTCGGCTGGCGGCCTGGACGGGCGGTTCCCAGCGGCGCCTGGAGATCTCCTCTCCAAGCTCCTCAGAAATGCAGGCCCACCTGGTGCGGGCCCCCCCCCCCCCCCCGCGAGCCAGACCCGCGCCCACCGGCAGGGCAGGCCGGGGCCGGAGCGCGCCCGGGGCAGGGGGTGCTGGTGTTCAGGAAGCCGGGGATGCCCTGGGCTGGCCTGCTTCGCGGCCTGGGCTCCGTGAGGGACCGCGGGGACGAGCACAAGGCCCGCGCTATTTTGCTGGCTCTCTCGGGGGCTCATAGACTTGTAGCAGTTCTCCCCAGACCCCCGCTGAAGACCCCCCACCCCGTCCCCGCCGCCTGGGGCCAGCGCTGTGAGAGCAGGTGGTTCCCCGCTCCGTTCCCACCGCCCAGCCCAGCCCGGGGCGCACAACAGACACTCGACGCTCACAGGGACGGTGAGCTCTTGAAGAATGAATCGAAATTTCCAGGACGGACCCAGCAGAGCCAGGAGCGCCCGTGAGAAGTGAGAAGGGGGGCGGTGTGTCCCTCTCATTTCGCCCCACGGCTCCCCCCGGGTGGCTGCCCCACCCGCACTCCCCAGGCCGTGGGGGATGCAGGGAGCAGATGCATTTCTTTGCAAGATCCCCCCACCCACAGCCTAGGGGCAAACCGAGGCCGGAAGAGAAAAAACAACGCACCGAGCCAGCAGAAAAGCCCATCAGATGGACACCTTGTCTTTGTGCCCCCTCCCGGCTGCAGAGCCGAGGCCGTGGACTACAGGGAGAGGATTCAGGGCAGACTCTGGGCCCTGGAGGGCTGGGGGGCCTGGGCCACGGCCAGGAAACTGGAAGGAGCTGCCTCCCCCGACCTGGACTGGCCAGGGGGCTCGGCATCCCCACTGCCTGGGGAAAGAGGGCGCCCCCAGCTGGGTGGCCTTCCTGCCCCCTCGGGCACGGTCCCCAGGCACTTGCTGTCCTCTGCCTCAGGCACCTCTGGGAAGGCAGAGAGCCACGAGAGGTAGCCCTTCCTTCCCTCTGCCACAGAGCCATGCCAGGGTCACCTGGGGTCCCCCCCGGCCCTTCGGGGGCAGTGGGCAGCACATCGGGCCAGTGGGAGCTACCGGGCCAGGCTAGGGGACACCTACGAGGCAGGCCACCACACTGTCCCTCTTGCAGTTGGTCCTGGAGGCCCCGCCTCAGCACACCGTCCTGCTTCCAGAGGAGTGGCCAGTCGGGGTGCGCTGAGGCACGCGGTCAAATGAGGCCGGATCCCCCGGCTCCATGGGGACCAGGCTTGGTGGTGTGGAGGGCTGGGAGCATGTGGCCGTGCCCTGTCTGTGCAGATGGGTGGCTGTGCCCCCCAGACAAGGAGACCTACCCAGGGTGACCCTGGATGCCTGCCACAGAATGAGGGCTGAGCACAGGCCAGCGACCCTGACCTGCCCCCTCGGGCCCCAAGGTGGTGGGGGCGGTGGGGGATGGGAGGAGGCAAGGCACCCCGTGTCTGATGTTGTTGAGCTCAGCAGTGTCTGGCCCTGGGGCCCCAGCAGCCCCCAGACCTCTCCTGTCTGACGTCCTGTGATCTGTCTGAAAGATGTACGTGTGTCTGTGAGGACAGTTCACACCCGTGCGACTCCAACGCGGCAGAGAAATCCGCCCTTTAGCAAAGAGGCTGCCCAGAGGTTCCTACCCTGCCCTCCCGCCCATGCCGCCCCACTGGGGCTCCTGAACCTAAGTCTGGACAGGTCACTGCCTCCCTCAAACACCCTGGGTGGCTCCCCGGTACCTCACATTAGCAATAAGCACACTGTCCTGTCCTGAGCACCCCCTGTGCCTGGCAGGGAGTGACAGTCTCCACCAACATCTCTAATCCCTAGGAGAGTCTGAGCAGGTATCATCACCCCATTTTACAGACAAGGAAACGGAGCCAGAGAGCTGCACAGGAGGTCACATGGTCCGGGGTGAGGGAGCTGGGGGTGAACTTGGGTGTGCCACCCCAAAGCTGGTGTCTTGTCTTTCCCCCCTTCTCCTGGCTCCCCCCTACACGGCTTGCCTAAAGAAGGGGGGCAGGGACAGGGGCGCTCTCTCCTCCTTGCCCACTGGACTGACGGACGATAAGCCCCATGAAGGCAGGAACCTGGTTCACCACGTTTTGTGGCCCTCCTGTCGCTAGGGGTCAGCATAGTGCAAGGACACAGAAGGAGTTCTCAAACGGGGGGGGGGGGGGGGGGATTTCTGAAATGAACTGGGGTCTAATTGGCGAGCCCCCACTGAACAGGCCCAGAGCTTGGGAAGGGAAGGGACGGGGCTTTGCCACTGTGGCTCTCACCTCCCGCGCCTGCCTGCCCCCCAGGGTGTCCTGGGCAAGTGGGGGAGGGTGCGGCAGGCACAGAGTCTCGGGCCAGGCCCGTGCGGGGTCCCCGTCGGGAGAAAGGCAGGCGAGGTGCGCCTTCAAGAGCTCTGTGAGGCTGGGGTGTCCCAATCCGTGTCAGGAAATGGGGGGGGGGCAGCTCAACCGTAGTCCGCACCGGCCTCTTCTCTCCCTTAAAAGTAACAATGTGTAGATGTTGGGTCTGCAAAACCCTTTCTGTTGCTTGACTTAAATTTTTTATTTTTATTTTCAGCTTCCTCTTCCAAGAACTGAGTGCAGCTGGCACCACGGGAGTTTCCGTTTATTAAACACTGACTGCGCCCCGGCGCTGAGCCGAAGGCTGTGCCCTTGACATTTCACTTAACCTCATGGCTACACTCAGCCCAGGCCCCGTGAGTGTCTTCACGCAGAGACAGGGGAACTGAGGCCCGGAGAAGGTGCTGCGTCCAGGCCTGGACGCGAGGAGGAAGCACAGTCAAGATCTGACGCCAGGCCTCTGCCCGTCGCCCTGGCTCAGCACCTCGAGCTTGATGAAGCCCTAAAGACATTCAGTAGACCCCTCGTGGTCTCAGCCCGGCAGAGCGGAGCAAACAGGGCTCAGGGATGCTCAGCAGGGATCCCCCGTCCCAGGGGATTCAGGGTTCCCCAGGGGGGTCTCCCTGCTCTCCTTCTCCCCGCCCCCCCCGCCCCCCCCATCGCTCCACAAAGCTTTGCATCCGATTAGCACGGGGTTCCCAGTGTGCACCACTCCACCTTGGCACTGTCCGCCTGTGTGTTCAGGGACAGCGACCCCGTGCGTTGTGCGCCCCACACCTCGGCCTGGGCCAGGCCGGCTCCCCACCAAGTGCCAGTCCTCACCTGGGCTGCGTCAGCGTTCCCGGGGGGGCTCTGGACCACTGGGCTCCCCCCGGGAGTTTCTGGGGTACACTGATGCTCCTGGGACAGGGGCCACATCTGGGGAACGACTGTCCTGAATGATGCCCCCCTGCCCCGCCGCCTCCAGGGCAAGTCTGGACCACACGCCTCCCAGGTCCTCTGAATAGAGTCCACACTCCACCGGGCTAGCACCGACCACCCACGTCTGCTGCGGGATGGGTACTGAGCCGTGATGCGGACGCCGGTCTCAGGTCTGTCCTTGTCCCGCGGTCCCTAGACTCAGGATGCCCCTGGGACCACTGCCCGCTGCCTCTCAGGTGGCTAAGTCCTCCTGGTCCTTTGGGACGGGTCTCAGGTCCTGCCCCCTGCAGGGAGCCTTTGCTCCCTCTTCCGTGGGCCTGGCCCGTGTCCTCCATACCCCGCAGCGTCACTGCGTGCTGCCTTCTCGCCGGCCTTCCCAGTCGACTGCGAGCCCCACGAGGGCTACAGCAGAGCCTCCCCTTGATGCACGGGCCCTGGAAAACAGCAAGAGCTCTATATGTGCCTGTGGATCAAATCACGTGCCAAGGCAGAGCCCTTGGGAGCTGAACACGTGGGGAGGGAAGGGAGAGGGGAGACTTTGGGGCTGTAGATGAGTTTGGGGGAAGAAGACCAAGCCAGCTGTGGAGGGGCTCGCTGGAAAGGGCAAGGGAAGGAGGGAGACTGAGGAGACCCTGACCGCGTTTGCTCTGCTCCTTCTTGCTCCGGTGGTGTGCCACGGGGAAAGCCCACCGCTCCTGGAGAGCCTCGGTTTACGCATCTGTGGAAGCGGGGCGGTGGTGATGCCCGCATTCGTGGTGCTTGGGGAGAATGCACGCACCACCCCGTTTAAGCCTGATCATCATCCTCGAGGTTGGAATTATTAACCCGTTTCACAGATGAGAAAACCGGGGCTGGCGGAGGTGATGTGACCTGCCCCAGGGCACACGGCCAGTGAGGGGCAGAACCGGGGGCCCGATGAGGGGTTGGGGGGCTTTTACAGAAATGCTGGCTGCCTCTGGCATCTCACAGGATTGGACAGGCACCCAGCCCATCACTGACAGCCCGTTGTGTGCTAGATCCCGCCCCCAGGGCCTGGGGAGGGGTTGGGGGGCGGTACTCAGCCATCCGAGCCATGCTCGGATGCCCCCACTGGTCCAGGACCCCCAGGTGGGTGTCTCCACATGGCAGGGATGCAACTTGCCCAAGTGCAGAGAGCAGGGGCAGATACCCCACGGCGGCGAGGCCCCGCTCCGCCGTCCAGACGAGGCGCCCACGTCAGCTGTTTCCCTCCTTGCAGCCGATGTCCCCCCGGTCCTGCCCGTTAGCTCCCGAGGAGCTCAGCGGCCTCGAATCGGCCGCCTCCGTCACATCACTGGAGCCACCGTGGCTGATGACATCTGTTCTCCCATGGAACCCTCACCGCAGCCCCTGACAGATTCCCGCCGCCCGAGGCCCGGCTCGGATGCCTCCTCCTCCAGGAAGCCTGGGCTCATGCCGGTCGGCGCTGGTCTTTCCCTCCCGGCCCTGCTCAGCCTAGGAGTCAGGAAGACTTGGGTGTGAATCCAAACTCTCCTCCCTACTGTCAGGGTGGCCACGGGCCCCGGTCCCCTCACCTTTAAAACAAGATGTTAACGCCTGTCTCCAGCTCCCCTCCCTCCTCCTTCCTCTCCCCCTCCCTCCTTCCTTCCCTCCCTCTCTCCTCCTTGCCATAAGCACCATGAGCGCGGGCAGCCTGCCAAACACTGTGCTGTACCGAGGACACAGAAGTGAGTGGGGGTCGCCCTCCCTGCCTCCTCCTGGACCTCAGGAAGCTGGACTGTCGGGCAGGCCAGACGTGCACCCTTGACCCAGAGCCTTAAATGCTGCCCGTGGTCTGGAGTTGCTGGTGGCCTCCACGGAGCCCTCACTGACCTCCTCTCCTTTGTATTTCTGTCCAGAAGCCCGTGACTTCTCTCCTCTTGGGCTGTGAGCTCTGGGGCCCGGCCCATCTCGGCTCCCAGCCCAGGGTGCTCAGTGACAGCTTCCGAAGAGATAAGTGGGGGCCTCGGGGGCGAGGTGGGGGCCGGGGGGCATTTCTAAGAGTATGCCAACAGGTGTCGTTTTGATTGTTTTTTGACAACGCGAGCCCCTGCACGGACACTGCCCCGTGTTGGCTTTCCTACCCGTGTCTCATGTCTGCACGTTCGGAGCCACGGTTCGCCTTTGCAGACGCCCCCTCCCCCCCTCCCCCACTACAGCCAAGAATCCCCCTGGAACTCAGGCCTGAGCGTGACTCTCCTGGTCTAGGCCCCAAACACCTGCGTGTCCCTGGCCCTCCGAGCTGGTCTCTGGTTTTCTTCCTCAGCTCTGCATTTTCTATTGCCGCCATGCTTCTTAAGCCAGTCTGGCTGAGAGGTTTGTTCCCTGGGCCTCCCGACCACAAAATGCACGGTCTTGCCTCTGAGCCTTTGCTGGTGCCATTCCACGCGCCTTGAACTCCCTTCCAGTTCTGCTTATTGAAACCCCTGGCTATTGGTCAGCAGGCTCCTTGAGTAAGCCCTTCCTGCCATGGACACAGCTCCCCCTTCTGGGATCTAGTGGCCCTCCCTGCCCCTACTCTGTGCTTGGCGTCGATCATTTATCAACAATTCAGCTGCAAATATTTATTAAGCTCCTACTGCATCCTGGTTTCTGCTCTGGGTCTCCGCCTTTGAAACAGCAAGTGCAAAGGCCCGGGGGCAGGCAGAGCAAGCTGGGCTCCAGGAGCCGGAGCACAGGAGCGGCAGGAGGAAGCGGCACAGGGTCGGCAGAGACCAGGCTGCACAGCAGGGTCCGTCTGCTCCCGAACAGCCTCCACGGAGCATTACTGCCTGTCTTCTCACGGCTTCAATTTCATGCCCCCTCCCTCCTGAAATGCCCTCTAGATTTGTCATCCCTCACCTCTGGATGTGTGTCCAGTCTACCTGAGGTTGAGAGAGAACCATCGGAAAGGATTCTAGAGAACGCGGCTCGGCGTTCCCGCGGGTCCAGGGGGAGGTCCTGCTCCCACCTGTCGTAGCTCCCGGAGCACTGGCCACAGAGCCCAGAAAAGGGCTGGGACTGGGTGCTGCTCCGGTCCTGCCCGACAAGCCCAAAAGCTCGAGCCGAATGAATCGAAGCGTTTCCAAGTAACAGCCACAGCCCGGAACAAAGCTCACGAGTCCGCACAGGGGTGTGGCTCCCAATCAGCTGGGAAGTTACCTGGCCTGCCAAGAAGCCAACGATACGATCCATAACGGGGAGAGAAGTCAGGCCGTCGAAACTAACCCAGAAACGGCACAGATGACAGAATTAGGAGGCGAGGACATGGAAAGCGTTACGACAGCTGTCGCCCCCGTGGTCAGAACGCGGGAGGAGAAACTGGGCACGTGAAGCAGAAACACAGACGACGTTAGAGAGAACCGAACCGAATTTCTAGAGATTAGCGATTTCTCAGGTGAGAAATACACCACGTGGGAGTAACTTCAGAGTCGATGCTGCAGGAGAAGGGGGCTTGGGGGCCCAGGTAGAAACAGCCAATGAAACAGCAAAGGGACAAACCCCCGACCGAGGAAGCGGGGCTCCGGGGAGAGGACCGGAGCCCCCAGAGGAAAGCGGGCGCAGAGAGGTGACTCATGAGAAGAAATGTTGGTGGAAACTGGGATCCCAGACCCTCCACAAACCGGAAACCCAAGAAACACGAGGGAAGCCGCGGCGAGGAACGTTCTAATAAAATCGTCCCAAACCAGCGATACGGTGAACATCGAAGACAGAGGAAAAGGCACGTGAGGCGCAACGGAGGCACGCACAGACTGCGGTGGGAACGGTGAACGCCAGGAGACAGCTGGCAGCAAGTTTACAGTAGGGGGAACACCAACGTAGAATTTTCTATCCAGCAAAACTCTTCCCGAAATTAACACGAGAGTGGCATTAGTATCGTCTCCTCTTCTCGACGACAGAGTCCTGGAGGGCAGGATCACAGCTTGGCTCCTCGCCAGGGCACGCTGCTTGGCTCTATTGCTGGAAGATTCTTCTCACTGGGTTTGGGTCTCCAGCGGCCCCATCTGTGCACGTGTTGGGGAATCGTGTGGGAAGGACTCCGTTCTATGGGAGTTGGGTGGAATCTGGCTCGTTTTGGGGGAGGCCCAGTGGAGGGAGCAGCGGCCCTTCGGGGGCTCTCCCCACGGGGGACCCCCAACTTCCCGGACCCGAGCCCTGCAGAGTGAGCTCAGGGGGTGGGAGGTGCGGGGCGCCTTCTGTTATGACCGCCTTGCGCCTTGTATTGACCTCGCCCGTGCCCACAGGAGTGTAAAAAGCAGAAAAGAAATCTGCTTGATGTTTTAAAAAAACAACAAACCAAATATATACATATGTTTTAGCTGTTCACAAGGTTACAGCAGTTTCCATGGCTACAGCTGTAAGCTGCGTGCGGGGAGGTAAGGAGGTGGGCTCTCCTTAACCCAACAGATTGGGGCACTTGGACAGTTTCTGCCGGGGACCCAGGCGCCTGGCCGCCGGACTGGAGGGAGGGACGGAGGGAGGGAGGGAGGAAGTGCGCAAGAAACGTCAGCTGTCTGCCTGCGCCCCCGGGACCCGTTTCAGTGGCGACTCAGGACAGACCACTTGTGTCCTGACGGCTCCCTGCAGTCTGAGTTTTCAGGTACAGACGGCGTCTCCCCAGAGAGCGGCCCCGTGAGTGAGGAAGACAAGAGTCACACTCATTCACAGGTGGGCACCGAGGTCACCCAGGAAAGCAGGTCGGAGAAGCGACCCGCTGGGCTGCTGCCTGACCTGTCCAACCCAGGACTCCTTCCCGTGTCACGGCCTCGGGCTACCTGCACGCGCCGGTGGCCTGCAATTCCCCCCTGGCCAGGATGGCCCAGAGCAGCCGGTGGGGCTGGCGCCAGCCGTGCCCTAACGAATCCAGGCAGTACCTCCTCACCCCAGAGCTGTGTGTGTGCATGTGCGTGCACGACATGTTTATGCGTACGCGCGTGCACGTGCGCGCGCCCGTGTTTGTGCATACAGGCGTGCATGTGTGCGCCCTTGTGTCTGTGCGTACGCGCGTGCATGTGCGCGTGCCCATGTGTTTGTGTGTACATGCGCGCGTGTGTCCATGTGTGTGTGCATACGCGCGTGCATGTGTGCGCCCATGTGTTTGTGCGTACACGTGTGCATGTGCGTGCGCCCATGTTTGTGCGCACGTGCGTGCATGTGCGTGTCCAGGTGTGTGTGCGCACGCACACGTGTACGCCCATGTGTGTGCGCGTATGCACGTGCACGTACACGCCCATGTGTGTGCGCGTACGTGCGTGCATGTACACGCCCATGTGTCTGCGTACGCGCGTGCATGTGCGCGTGCCCATGTGTTTGTGTGTACACGCGTGCGTGTGTGTCCATGTGTGTGCGCGTACGTGCGTGCATGTACACGCCCATGTGTCTGTGCGTACGTGCGTGCATGTGAGCGCCCATGTGTTTGTGTGTACACGCGTGCGTGTGTGTCCATGTGTGTGTGCGTACGCGCGTGCATGTGTGCGCCCATATGTTTGTGCGCACGTGCGTGCATGTGCGTGTCCAGGTGTGTGTGCGCACGCACACGTGTACGCCCATGTGTGTGCGCATATGCGCGTGCACGTACACGCCCATGTGTGTGCGCGTACGTGCGTGCATGTACACGCCCATGTGTCTGTGCGTACATGCGTGCATGTGAGCGCCCATGTGTTTGTGTGTACACGCGTGCGTGTGTGTCCATGTGTGTGTGCATACGCGTGTGCATGTGTGCGCCCATATGTTTATGCGTACACGTGTGTATGTGCATGCGCCCATGTTTGTGCGCACGTGCGTGCATGTGCATGTCCAGGTGTGTGTGCGCACGCACACGTGCACGCCCATGTGTGTGCGCGGACGCGCGTGCATGTACACGCCCATGTGTTTGTGTGTATGCATGTGCATGTGTTTGTGTAGGCATGCGTGTGTCTATGCATAGGTGTGCATGTCTGTGCGTATATGTGTGTGTGTTGTACGTGTGTGTGTGTGTGTGTGCGCGCGTGTGTTGTTAACCTTAAAAATACAATAGCCAGTTATTTCACCAGCAAAGTGGGTTTATTTGGGAACAGCAAAGAATTGAATTAGGGAAACTTAGGGCTTTTCCGGAGCTCGCGTGTCCTAAACTGCAGTTCTCGGCTAGTTCTTTTTTTAAAAAAAATTTTTAACGTTTATTCATTTTTGAGACAGAGCATGAACAGGTGAGGGTCAGAGAGACGGAGACACAGAATCTGAAACAGGCTCCAGGCTCCGAGCGGTCGGCACAGAGCCCGACGCGGGGCTCGAACTCACGGACCGCGAGATCATGACCTGAGCCGAGGCCGGACGCTCGACCGACTGAGCCACCCAGGCGCCCCTCTGCTATTTCTTTATAACCTTGTGTGTGTGCATCTACATGCATGTATATGTGTGTGTACACACCATGTGCATGTATATGTACACATATATGTATGTATAAGTGTATGCAGCATGCATATTTATATCCACATGTGTGCCTGTATGCGCGTGTATGCATGTATATGGCATGTGCATTTATATCTGCATGTGTGCCTGTGTGCGTGTGTATGTGGTGCTGATGGTGAAGGAACAGCAGGTGAGTCCAGGCAAAGGTGAGTTGAGCAACCCGGAGGTTCCAGAGGGACTGGCTGGACGGTCCAGCAGCCGGTGGGCGGGGGGGGGGGGGGGGGGGGGGGGGTTGGGCTGTGAGCTGCCACCATCCGTCCGGGCACTCCCCTTGGAGTTCAGATGCCCCCAGGGGACTTGGCACCTACCAGGGAGCCCCCCTGGATCCCTGCCTTGGTCTAAGGTCAGTGCAGCTCATTTAAGACAGGCCCACCTTCTGCGCTGGGGCTCCAGGCAGGGTCTGGAGCTGGGTGGGGAACCAGAGGGCAGGAGGACGGGGCGGACGGCCAGGGCACTACTGGAGCCTGGGAGGAGGGTCCGGACAAGCTGGTAGAATGCTGGACTCCCAGGGACTTAGAGCCACGCGGCTCAGAGTCTCAGAGAATCAGAATATCTGACCAAGAGTCCCCCGCTTTCCCCCGCACACCGGGAAGGGACTTCGGACGTTACCCGGTCTAATCACCGGCTCAAGGAACAAAGGGACTTTCCCTCTTGAAATCACAGTTCATCCAAGACAGCCTGAGCGGTGGGATACACACCCTTAGGGGATGGGGGACGGTGGGACCCCCTCGGCTCCGGGCCACATTCCAGGGTTCGCTTCTCCCCAGGGGTCACCCCAAGTTCTCTCCAAGTACAGGCCTCGGGGAGCCCGAGGCGGCCCCACCTGCCTGGGCGCACGGACGGATCCTGGGGGCAGAGGCCTCACCAAACGGCGGCCGTCAACCTGGCCGGCCCCACCCCCACCCCCACCCCCACCCCCACCCATTTCTTGGTTCCTCTGACATAGTTTCACGGGCTCAAGTGCCCCGGGGCACGGGCACAAGCTCGCCCTGGTCCCGTCTGGCACCTCTGCTCTCCGCAAGGCTCTGCCAGCTCGGCGGCCACCGTGACGCCGTTGTCAACTTCTGGGGGCAACTCTGCCGCCCTGAGCAGTCCTTGGTGGCCCAGGCTTCAGCAAAGACCCTGCCCGAAGCGGTTTGTTTCACATCAACTTTCCTTTTTAAGAAAATTGGGCTCAGCCATTTTTAAGTGAGTGTAGGCGTGTTGTTGAAAGGGCCCGTCTTGCAGATTGAATGATTTTTAAAAACCCGGAGGCCTGGCCGGGAGCTGAGGCCTGGCCTGGGTGACCCACCAGCCCTGGAACCACCTCGCCCGACGCTGAAATTCCTGCAGCTGGAAAACGGCAGGTGCCGCGCGGAGCAGACCCTGTTCACCTCCCAAACTGCTTCGCAACTGGCTGCACTCTTGCCACGCTGGCTTACTTCCCGTTTCTGGAACGTTCTGAGTCTTCCTCCCGGAGGAGGTTCTGAGTGTTTGGAGGGGAGACCCTGATGGGGAAATAGATGTCATCTGTGGCTCTAAACATGGGGTGTCTCAGTCCGGGGAGAGGTCGGGGAGAGGCCACGGCGGCCCCTGGCAGACAAGGTGGGGGCGTCAGAATGGCACAGAAGCTCCCGGCCGTCCGGTAAATGTCTACCAAGTGCTCCCATCCACGTGCCCGGCACTGCGCCTGGTTCTGGGCGCACTGGCGGACAGCATCCACAGGTGCGCTCCTCAAGGGGGCCCCCCAGCCTGTGTGCTGACGGAGACCAGTCAGGAAGACCCAAAGGGCCAGTGTCACGGTGGGCCCGAGGGCGTGTCATGGGGCTGAACCTCCCGGGAGGTGACGTGGGGTCAGGGACACGTTCCTGAAGCACACCGTGGCCAATGAGATCTGCTCTTCAGGCAGAGAGGGGAGTAGGCGGGACTGCCCCCCCTTCCCCCCCAGAAGGAAGGTTCTGGGCATGTTCCAGAACGGGAAGTAAGCCACCATGCGGGAGCCCAGTGGGGGCGGACAGGCCAGTGAGGAGGTCGGGGGCTTCGCAGGGTCTGTGGCAGGCAGGGCCTTCTAGGCTGCAGCCGGGGTCCGCGCTCTGTCTTCAGCTGGGACGGGATCGAAGCAGGGTTCCGACCCCCAGCTGCACAGATGACCGGGAACCCAAGTTCCATCACAGGTGCTACTCAACAGGCCCTCAGAGACCCCAGAATCTAGCACCAGGCCCCCTCTGTCGTGCTCCTACCGGGCATCCGGGGTCTTACACGGGGGTGAAGAACCCTCACCACCACCCTGCGAGAGGGGCACAGCTATCTGATTTCTGTGGACCGGGAACGTAGGGCACAGAGAGGGCTCACCAGCCCAGAGGAGCCTGCGCTGGCGGCTGGGCAGAGTCGCGGGGTCCTAACCCTTGTGCCTATTCAGAGCATCCCACAGATTCTGCAGCCTTGCTGGACCCCTACCCGTTCGCTCCCACGCCTCCCTCTTGCCCTCGGGTCTCACGTTCAACACTGGGGATGATCCCAGAGAGAAAAGGTTGGACGCGGAAAAACAAGACAGCCCGGCGGCAATAAAACCTACCACAAAAGTGATCATTCAGGACGCTGCATCGCAAAACAAAAATTGTCCTTTTGAAACAGAAATCTGTTTAGTAATTAGAGGGAACTCTCGTGTGGGAAGTTCCACGAAGGTAAAATTAAAGTTGCCTATATTTTTAATTTTGTAAATGGGTTCGCACTGAGCCAGGAGCCTTCTGTATAATGAGTGTTTTAACCAAACAAAAACTCCAAGCACAGGTAAATACCACAAGTTCGCAATTTGACGATGTTACAAAGAAGTTGCTGTTTTTTTCTGAGAAATATTCGACTTTTTTTTCCCCCCGTCCTCCTTTGAACCAAAATTTGGATCATCATATCCTGGAATCAGCCCTCTCAAAAGCCATTGCTGGTTTCGCAATGTTTCGAGGGGAGACCCTGCCAGCAAAAGACATGTGGGTCCTTCCCTAAGCCAGCTGGGTCTGCCGGCTTCTGGGAGCAGCGGGGGGCAGACGCCCTGCAGAGAGAAAGGACTTCTGGACTAGGCGCTTGCCTTGGAATCTGAAAAATGAGCATCTTTGCTGTAGGAAGGTTCCCGAAGGTATCGAGTCAGTGCATTTGCCAACAGCAAGTGAAAGAACTGGGAAAACGGGGAGTAAATGTGACATTCCAACACCGCGAGGCAAGGCCTCTGACAAGTGTCAGGGACACATTAATGATGCGTCCCAGCCTCCTCCTACGCCCTGGGACACACGCTCCTGTGCTCCGAGCAGCCTGGCCAAAATAACCTGAGCCAGCGCTAGGGGGATGTGCTGGCGGGAAGCACAAAGCCAGAGCCGGCTGGCGCCCTGGAGTTGAGGCAGGGCCGTGGGGCCGTGGCGGGGGCTCGGCCGCGGGTCCCTCGCGTGTGTTACTGGGGCGGCGGGGAGCCTTTTTGAGCCTGGCAGAGAGACCAGAGCATGAATGCCGACCTCAATCACAACAGATTTGAGGCTCCAAGCCAATGGGACCACCAGAAAGTGGCCAGCTGGATGCCCCCACCCTTACAGGGCACGGACTACTGGACACGGTCAGGGTATCTTCTGTGAGTCACTGATTACCAAAGTCAACAGAGAGGCGTCTTGCGTCCCAGGGATGGCAGAAATGCCCCGTCTCCCCCGGCACGCTTGCTCCTCCCCACTCCATACTCCTTCCGGGCTTAGCTCAAGTTCCACCTCCAGGAAGCCCTCCCAGACTGCTCTGACCCATGGGGTATCTTCCTCTGAATCTGGGATGCCTGCTGCCTCACACCTGTGTCACAATCCATCGGGAGGTGCTTTGCCCAGCTCTCTCATTCTAGTCACAAGTGTGCACTCCCCCCCTGGAGTCCCCCCCCCCCCCCCACCGAGATCCTTCCCTGCTGGGATCACACCAGTGAATGAATCAATAAAACTATGCGGCACAACCCAAAACCCAGGATGACCCACACGCCTGCTCACTAACACGGGGCCAGGAAACACCAGAAGACGGGTGCTGATGCGGGGAGAGGGTCCAGATCTGCCGACAAAAGAACAGGGAGGAACACAGGCCGAGGAGCCCCTGGGTGATGGATCCCCGGGGGCCCGGCCTGGGGGTGGGTCGAAGCGGGGAAGCCCCCCCGGGCTTATAGTTTGTGAAAAACAAACAAACAAACAAACAAAGGGATGGCTTGACTTGTCTTTTACAGCCAGCACCAATTTATTTCATTTCAAAATCCCTTTAACGTATTAAAATTTAACATATCTCAGCTAAATGTGTAAGCCTGGAGGAGACAGTCACCTGCGATGGCTTTCCTCCGCTGTTTTTGTGTACAGAATGTCTTCTGGAACAGCGTGTCTCCAACTTCACGGAGCACAGGGATCGCCCGGGGAGCCTGTTAAACCAGGAGGTCTGGAGGGGGTCTGAGGATCTGTGCTCCCAGCAAGTCCCCAGGGACGCGAGGCTGCTGGCACCCACCCTGGGCAGTACCGTTCCACGTGCCAGTTCGGACGGGGTGCACGGCCAAGTACAGCAGATGACGATAAGTAATAAGAAATGATAATAATACTAATAAAGGAGGGAGGACTGTTCCCCAGGGATCCCGGCCGCCAGAGGGCCCCACTGGCCAGGGCAGCCCGGGAGTGCCCCAAGGGTCACCTCTGCCACTGCTGTGGCATGCGGAAACTGTGGACCAGGTCGGGAAGAACCCAGATGCAGGCGACGGTCAGGGAGCCGGGGTGGCCCCCAGGCCAGTCTGCCCTGAGCCCACTCTGTGGCTGAGCCAGGAAACGAGCACCCACGGGGGCTGCCCCCGGGGGTGGACCTGCCCTGGAAGAGAGGTTTCTGTGAGCGCTGAACAGTGCCCGCAGCCCCCTCCCCGGTCAGCCAGCTGAGACGCAACCTAGCACATCCTTCGAGGTGGATGTTAACATCGTCACCGAGCAACCCAAGGCCCAGAGAGGCCAAGTCACCTCACTAGGGACACTCAGCATGGACAGAAACACGGCTCTGGTCAGCCCCAACGGCCACGCTCTCCCCCACTCGACCACACCACCGGGGAATGGGGCGAACGAGGCGGCAGCCCCCGCAGCCTGGCTTGCTGTAGGGCCACCACCCAGGCCCCTGGCCAGCCTCCACGTGGGCCTCTCGGCTGGCCCAGGCTTCTCCCGCCTCTGCCACCTGGGAAACCCGAGCACGGGGGTACAGGTGGCTGGCTAGACAAGGGCGGGGCCCAGTCCCGTGGGAACCCCTCGAGGTGGGCGGGGACCGTGTGCAGGCGACAGGCGGTAACACGGAGCCAGGCTGTGACGCCAGGCTGCTGCTGGAACAGAAAAGTCTTCCTCGAGGCCCCCGGGGCGGCCTCCTCACCACTTGGGCGCGGCCCATCCTGCCTGTCCGGCCACGCCCGGGTCTCCGGCCCGGTCCCGTGTAGAGCAGAGCCCTGTGACAGGTAGGTGTTCCGTCCCGGGCCTCTCCCACCACCCAGCACGCTGTCTCCTCGCCCCTCCCTCCGAGGGATGGTCGCTTCCGCCCACTTCTCAGTCCCCTGGTCCAGGCCTCCATGGTTTCCCTTCTGGCTGGACGCAGTGGCCTCCTCCAGAGCCTTCCTGCCTCCAGCCTCACCCTCTCCACGTAGCCCGTTGTGCCGCAGCCCGAGAACATTCCCTAAAGGCTACGTCTGGCCGTGTCCCTCCCAGGCTCCCGACGTCTGTGGTTTCTGGGGATCTCTGGAGAAACCCACCCCCGGAAGCAGGGCTTACAAGCCTCGCCTGATGGGCCGCAGCCCAGAAGATCCCACAGCCAGGAACCAGCAGGCTTGACTCAGACCCGGGGCAAGGAGGTCAGTCCCCCTAGAATTCTTCCTGTAGCGCCTTCCACCCTCAGAGGGCCCCCAGCCGGGGGTGGGGCTGGGCCAAGCCTGGGGGAGGGCTCGCCAGCTCGAGCCTGCTTGGGGAGGGGACCTAATTCCAAAGGGAACAAAGAGCTTTGCAAAGAGAAACAAGGTGCCCGCACCAGGAGCCTCTCCGCGCGGCAATGGGAGGACAGGAGCTGGCAGACGCCGAAGATGCCGGGCTTGTCAAACCCCCTTTGGAGCAAATCCGAAGGGACCGAGACACCGCAAGGAAAACCAGCACCAGGGGGAGAGCAAAGGCAGGCTGAGAAGCCCCCGGTCGCGCTGGTCTCAGTGGAGCAGACCCCGGGCTGAGCCTGGGGCTGTCCCCTGCCTCGGGGCGGGGGGGGGGGGGGGGCAGATTCACAGCTGCCGCCCTGTGCTGGCGGGGAAGGCAGGAGCGCCCTCAGTTTTGCACACGAGGAGGCTGACCGCTTTGCCCACGGTCGCCCAGGATCCGCGCTCTCTGCCACACAAACTGCCTCTTACTGACGTACAGACGCAGACTGGCTACTTTGCAGAGAGTGGCCGGGCCAGGGGCTGCCGGGAGGACGGGAGCGGGGCTCTTTTGCCACCGTGCCTTGCCTCCTGCCCGAACTCAGATGCAATTTACAGAGATGCAACGACTCTCCCCCCGCAGCCCTGCCTGCTCCCTCACCCCTTCTGAGTGCTGCAATTATTCCTGGCTGGGTGTCGAGACCATCGCTCTGTGGAGCGGATCCGTGGAGCCCAGGGGCCTCTCTGCGGGACTGGGTCCCTGCCGTGTAGCCTCCGGGCCGGCCGGGCCATATGGCTCACCCAGAACCAGCACCAGGAGTCAGCGATTTAGAGCCGGCCCCCAAACATGCAAGGCTGGGACGATCACTTGAGTGGGGGGCTTGGGTTCAGATTTGCCCCGAGATTTCAAAATCCCTCTGTGCTCCCTCAATACTGCACGCTCACTCTGGGGCCTCGATGAGCAGAGTGGTCATGGCCCATCAGGGGCATGGCATGAGCCACCCCATCATCTCACAGATGAGAGACTGAGGTCTGGAGAGGGAAGGTGACTTGCCCAAGGTCACCCCGAAAGGTGGACACAACTGGGCAGATGAGTCTTGGCTCCACGAGCTGTGCCCACCTTTCCCCGAGCGCCCTTCCTCCTGTTTGACGATTGTGCCGGTGCAAGCAATGCGCGTCTGGGAGCTCGAGGCCTCGGAGGCTGGGAAGGGCTCGGTGGTGGACGCCCTCCCCTCTTCCCCTGGAGAGGCTAGGGTGGAAAAGCTGGAACATTTCCATAGCCAGCGCTCTCAGCAGAGAGTGCCAGAGAGCTCCAGAAAGACCAGCCGATGGTCCCCAGAGCTCCCCACGTCCGTCCCCATGCACCCCGAAGGCACCGAGGCCGGGAGAGCCTGTGGGTGGGTCCTTCCCAGACACCCCCAAACACTTCAGGAGACCAGTTCCAAGGGAACCCATTTCCGAGGGAATCGGGACCAGTCAGCCCCTCTGGAAGTTCAGGTGGCAGGGAGACCAGAAGTCAGGAGGATGCAGGGCACAAGGCTCACCCTGGGTTTTTTTCACCCCGTCACGCAGGTGCCCCACAGCCGCGCCAGACGGAAACAGGAACAAAACCCCAGCTTGCCTGAGCCCCAGCCTCAGGAGCGAGATGGACTTGTCCCGAGTTCCCAGCACCCCAGCTCTTCCGAAAGCTTACGGTCAGTGCACAAAGAATTAAAGTCGGTCCCTCCCTCGGCCCAGGAAGCACCGGTGCCACCTGCTTAGGTAAGAAGAGGTCTCTGGTCGTTTGGGCTCCATTGTCAGTGCCACTGGCAGAGGCGGCTGGATGCTGTCCTAGCGAGCGCAAACCTTCGGGGGTTGGAAGTCCTCACCGCTCCTGGAAGCCCCCCACCCCCACCCCGCCCTTCCCGCCCCAGGAGCCTGGCCTGGCCCGAGCAGAGGGGAGGGCCAGGGAAAGGCTGGCAGGTCGTCCCCTCTGGCTCTCCTGAGCTCCAGCTTCCCGAGGAACGTGAAAGGAGGGCAGGCTGGGGCTAAGGCCCCTGGGACACCCTCTTATTTTCAAGAAGGGTCAATGAACTTGACCCTTGAGACTGTCGTCACAGAGCGGTGGGGCTGAGATGCACACTGGCAGGGCTCTTAGTGCCCACATGGCCCTCGGCCTTGGGAGCACAGGACACTGGGTGGGATGACGTGGCAGAGCTGGGAGGGTGGGCAGGCAGTCTCTCCTGGAGTTTTGGTGTTTGGAGTCTTTTTATTCCTGGCTGGGGAAACCCAAAGGCCAGCCCCGTGCTCCTCCCCCCCGTTTAAGCTGAGATTTCAAACAGACAAAGGTGGGTGGGCGTGCGGCCGGTGGCCGTGACTGAGGCCGGTGGCCGTGACCGAGGTCAGCACCACCACTTACTGGCTGTGTGACCTTGGACAAGCGACCAAACCTCCCTGAGCCTCAGTTTCCTCCCCTGTCAAATAGAGCCAGTGCCCCTCTCTGATGGGTGTTGGGTGAATTGGATGAATGATTACACAGGTCAGGTGCCGAGCACGGTGTCTGGTCCAAGGCAAGTCTCACTGAAAGGTCTCGGCTCCTGGCACCACAGAGAACAGAGGCCAGGCTCCTCTCGGAAACTTTCTCTCCCCGATTTCCTTCATGCCCAGGCCAGGAGAGAGACCAGGCGTCCCTTGGCACCGTGGGTCCCCACCTCCCTCCCTGCCTCGCTGCCCGCCTGGGTCTCCGTTCACAGTCCACGGCCTCCTCCCCAGGGGCGCACGTCCAGGGCAGATGGAGATGGGACGGGTGGTGTGGCCCGGCAGCTGCGTGGGGCAGGGACCCGGCTCCACACTGCCCGGCAGGCTGCAGCGGGCGCCCCAGCCTTCGTGGGCACTGAGCCGGGGCTTCCCTGCCTGCGTCCCCGGCGGCCTCGGCCCCCTCGCCCCGCGACCGCTCGGCCCGCACTCGGCCCTTACCTTGAACCATGGGAACGGCGCTGCCCCCGGCCGGCCGAGGACTTGGGCGCACGTGACGGGGCGGTCCGGCGTCCGTCCCGGGCAGGGCGCAGCTAGCGGCGGCCGCTCCTGCCCAGGCCACGGCTGCGGCGCCTGCTGGGGCCGGGCGGGCGAGGCGGGCGCTGGGGAGGCCCGGAGGCCCGCGGGAGGCGACTGCGTGCCCGGGCGGGAGCCCCCTGCCAGCTCCGGCTGCGGCCACGGCTCCGGACGCGCAGGCTGGCTCCCAGCGAGCGGCACGCGCGGTTCCAGCCCAGTCCCGGGCGCGGGGCGCGCGCTGGCGGGAGGGCGCGCGCACGAGCCGGCGGGGAGCGCGCCGCCGGCCCCGCGCGCGCCGCCGTCGGGGGCTGCGGGGAGCCGTTCGGGAGCTGTCCCTGGTGCTGACCGCTCGTCCGCTGCGGGGCCCAGGCCGCGGGACCTCCCGCCCCCGCCCGGCGCCCCGCGGGGCTCCCGTGGCTCTGCGCCCGCTTTCTGGGATTGGGAGTCGGGCTGAAGCTGCTGCTGCTTGTCAACAGTGCGACCTTGGGGCAAGTTCCTGACTCGGGGAGTCTCTCTGGCTCTCACCTGTGAAAGGCGCCATAGCGGTGCCTGCAAGGTTGGTCTGAGAACGCAGTTCAACCAGGTCCAGGGGCCTGGCACACAGTGGGGGCTCAGTAAACTCTGGCCTTTTTCATGGCTTGTTTGCATTCTCATGGTGGGCAACCGCCAAGCTAGGGAGAAAGGGCGGTGCCTGTCCTGCTCTGGGGCCTGGTGGCTGCCCTTGGATCTCTCAGGGCATCCACAGAGGAAGGGAGCAGACTCCTGCTTTGGGACCACAAAGCACAGATTTGGGACCAATGGCTTCACGCTGAAGCAGGACAGACTGGGCTGCTTCCTTCCTGGCATGAGGTCCTTCCACCTGAAGGGAGTGCTCCAAGAGGCAGCGAGTGACCTCTGTCCCTGTAGATAGACACTCAAGAGGAGGCTGAAGCCGCGGGGACCCCGAGCCGAGAGAGAGGTCTGAAACTAAATATTACTAAAGAATATGTAAGGCACTAAGAACCGTGCCTGGCTCATTGAAAACGTAATACGACCGTTTGCTTCTCCAACTCTTAAGTTCTTTAGAAGACTCTGTATCTTGGTAGGAAAAACCTGTTACTTCGCTCCTGTCCTAGAGACGGGAATCCTGGGGACACATAGAGGGGGTGGAGGGACCTGCTTGGAGTCCACTCCCACCTTACAGATGGGCTGAGGAGAGAGAGATAAGCACCGGGCTCAGAGCCACCCCACAGGACCGAGAGGGTGAGTATGTACGAGCCAGATAGACAGGCTCCAGATGTCCAGCCTCCTGCCTCGCCCTGTCAGGTTCCCTAGGAAGGGTCACTGCCCAATTTCCCCAAACTGTTCAAGCCACTTTGACCCTGGAGAGTTTCCTTACCTCATTCCTCTTAACTAATGGAAAGGGCTGGTGCCTGCCCCGTGAATGTCGAATATCTCCGTCCCTTCCGAGCAGGATAATTGAACATCACCCGCCTCGCTTCCTAAGGGATCGGGGCGGTGCTTGATTCATTAATTAACTGTGCACAGTACCTGCTTCCACCAGGCACTGACTTCATGATAAACATCACTCATTATGTGCTCAGTACATCCCCGACACAAGGCTACACACGTGGCCCGCACTGTCTCGTTGAAATCTTCTCAACAATCCTGTGAGATGACTTTGCAGGTGAAGATTGGGGACTTAAGAGCAGCAGACCGGAGCTGGCTTAGACTGAATCCTAAACACATGCTCCTCATACCCTTCTCCCAGATTTTCGATGTGCTCCCAACCTAGGAAAAAATATGGAAACATTAATAGAAATTCCATATGGGGGGGGGGGGAGAGACAGAGAGAGATGTATACCGGCCAGCCAATCAGTGCCTGAGGAGTCAGCCTAGGAATCCTTTAAATCGACATTTTCCGTCAAAATCCCCATTAGACAACTGAGCCACCTCTTTTTTCTTTTTCTTTTTTTTTTTAATTTCAGGATTGCTTAGATCTCGGCAAACATGTGCCAAGAATTTTAAAAGGAGCATCACTGCCAAAGTCTCTTCACCAGCCGGCTCCGATGCCCTGCCACTCCTGCCCCCGCCTTCTCTTCATTCACACTCGGCAGAAGTTCCCAGCTGTGGGTCCAGAGCTGCTGACCTCGTGAAGCAGGGGTTTCCTTCCCAAGCTCTGCAGAGGTGGGCTCCCGGGGCCTGTGATGGTGCGCTCCGAGCCCGTTTTGCTTCATCCACGACTGAATGCTCCCCACAACGCATAAAGTAGACACACTTCTTACTCACGCGTTGTCGGTGGTGGGAGAGGCGCGAAGCGACTTACCGACGGTCGCACGGGCCGCGAGAAGGTGGCTGCGGTGAGCGGATTTCACTTGGATGTTGATGCTCGATGGTGCCCACCAAACTCGCTCTTAAAACCACGTCCAACCCTTTTTCCAAGAATAAAAATGGGGGGGGGAGCGAGGAGCCACTGGTCTGACTTTATAGAAACAACCCACCATCAGGTTCGCTTAAATGGCAAATTCTCCTGACGCGTGCCTGCAGGCAAAAAAAAAAAAAAACCATTTGAGCTACACGTGGTTCTGTCAGGCTGGCCAGAAGCGGTCCTGGGGGCGGGAGGCACGGCTCAGTGCCACCTCGCTGGCGCTCCTTCCTCTTCCATATGCTTTCGGTTGCACGGCAACTTCAGTTTATGGCGGCTACTGTGTCCCCATCACTGGCATCTCTCTCCCGGCACAGAGCTTCGTGGCTCTAACTCAGATCCAACAGATGGCCGAGTTGGTTGCAAAAGCCCCAACACATTGGAACATAGGTGGCGGTTGATGAGGGTTCATTTCCCACTGAGGGCAAATGGAGCTTTTGTCGGATCAGCCCCATGCTGTCAAGACGTGACCTTCCTACCCATGTGTTTCTCGGGGGGCAGGGCGGATAGCTTGCAGGGGAGGGGCCGTGATGACCACTGCCCGTTTCTCTCTACGCGGTCACTGACTTGACGCATAGGAACTAATTACGCGGGTGACTGCAGGGGCCTCGACCCTCTGACCACAGCCCCGCACCCAAGACGGTCACATAACCATCCGGATGGAGTGCATTACGTCCTGGGAGGCAGAGGATATGCGCCCAGCCGCGGCTTCTCACCTGAGTCTCATCCAGCTGAGAGGGAGGGGAGCCAGGCGCTCCAGGAGTGAGGATTCGGCCAATTCCCTTTCTGGGAACCCTCAGGAGGGAGTGAGCTCCCCGTCTCCAGACGGTGTCCAAGCAGCAGCTGGCCGTTCACTAACTGCGGAGTCGAGCTGGCCGAGCTGGCCCTCGGCGGTGGGGGGGACCCCTCCAGCCTCGGAAGTCTGTGGAGTCTTAGAAGGGGGGGCCGATGGCAGCTTGGGGTGGGCACCCCACTGCCCGGCCCCCATTTCAGCTGCCCGGTGGACCTCGGGCCACCAAAGGGGGCCCCATGTTGAGCCTTCCAAGTTCTTTCCCCAAATGGGCACTGGGGCAAATGACCGAAAGCGGCCGCTGTTTCCTCCGGCGGGTACTTATGGAAATTGCCGGGGGCTTCGGGCAATTACTAAATTAACCTTAGTTTGGTCTTTGGAGTGTTTTCTTTTCCCGGCCTGCGCTCCCGAGGGGTTCTTCCACTGACTGAATGGGCTCCGCGGCAGGTCCACTTATGTCACTGAACCTGTGTCTACCCAATTCCAAAATATCCGTCCAGGTCAAGCCCATTTAGAGAATAGGATTGTTTTTTTTTGTTTTTTGTTTTTTTTTTTGAGAGATGATCTGGGCCATGACATTGCCATTATTTTGTGATGTTGGCTGGGCAGAATACACTCGCGTTCCAGATCAAGGGCTCTGGGTTGGGTGTCTTTGGGACGTGACCAGGAGCAGGACAAGGCATCAGAGCGTGCGGGGGAGAGCAGGAGTGAGAGGATGAGACAACCGCCTGTGCAGAGGGCCGGGCGCGGGCGGGGCGGGGGTGCCGGGGGGTGCTTGGGCGCACACGGCGGTGTTTCCATGGCCCCGGTTTGAAAAGGCAGCCTTGTCTGTTTGAGCAGAAATTGCCGGTGCTTTTCAGTCACCGCAACATCCTACAACGTTGTGACAGCAAGCTTGATGTGCTCGTTCTTCAGCAACCTTCGAGGATGATGGGTGCGGACGAGCTGATGCCGAGCGAGGTGCTGGGGAGCACTCAAGGGTCCCTGGGGGCTCCCCCGGTGAATCACAGTTCATCCCGACGGGCTCTCATGACCTCACCGCCTCTTTCCCGGCCAGCTTGGGCTGCGCGTGCCTGCACTCATTCTTCCACTCACGTGCCGCGCACTGTGGGTGCAGAGAGGCCCCGCTGTCGGGGAGCTCGGACTGGGTGAGGGTTCAAAGCCGGAGGAGACAGGGCTCCCTGGGCCGGGTGGGGCTGGATCCAGGACTGCACTCCCCGTGGCCGACATCCGTGGCGTGCTGATTGTCACGCCCTGGGAGACGAGGACCGTTCTCTCATTTTACCCGTGTGGCCTGAGAAGGACCGGAGCGCTTTGGCCACTGCCGTCCTATCAGATGCATCCCTACCACCAGCCCCTGACGCCCTGGCTGACGGTGGCAGGTTTGGATTGGGGGCCAGGAGGAGGGAGGGTGTGGGAGGAGGGGAAGGACGGGAACGGTAGGGTCAAGTGCGGGGAGGCAGGATGAGCGGGGCAGACCAAGGACGGGAACAGTGCCCCAAGGTCGAAGGGCGCAGGGGTGAGGTGTGGGATGCCGAGGCCTTGCTGCTGCACCCCTCCACACGCACACGTCTGGCGGCCTGAGGTGGCTCAAGAGCCTCGGCTGGGGTCTGTGCTCCAGCTGCTGCCCCTGCGGTAACACGACCCGGAGACGCCATGGCACTTTCGTAGCCCCCTGAAGAAGCACGGAGGACGACCTTCAGCCTCGGGCTCCCCCGCGCTGTCCCTCTCTTCCTAGCACCTGTGCACGGTCTCCACGGTCCTGAGTCTCGGGCACCGTCTCCCCTGTTGGCTCCCACATCCTCTGCGTCTCTGCTCTGGGATAGAAGAGCCGTGCGGGCAGACATTTGTCCCTTCCGCTCTCCACTGTCCCCCGGCACCAGCCTCAGTGGGAAGGCATTAGCCCGAGGCTCTGTGCTGGTCCTGGATTTCTCGCCCCCTCTCCCCCGGATGAGGGGCGGCCAGAGGCCCGGCCTCCCTCTGCTCCTCGTGCCCCACTGGACACCACTGGCCACGCGATTTCTCCTGTGGGACCGACAAGGAAACTGAGGCAATGAAGTGCAAGTGACCGGCCTGGCTGCAGAGTTAATGAGCGACTCGGGGGTGACTCGTGCCCAGAGCCGGTCCCCACAGGGCCTGCCGGGAAGAAAGGGCAGAGCCTGTCTGAGCCCGTCAGCCCTGGGGACGCGTGGACCACCACAGGACCCCTGAGCCCACCCCACACTCGCCCGGAGCCCCTCCGCTGCAGGAGCGGCCAGACTGTCCCCTGGATGGGGTGCAAGCTTGGCCACCAGAGCCAGCCCGGCCCGCCCTCCCTCCGCAGGCTGTCAGCCTAGCCAGCTCTGGCACTGTCTGCGCCCAAGCTCTCATCCTCCCGGCCTTTGCACACGCTGGTCTCTGCCCGAGACGCCCCTTCTGCCCGTCACCATCTGGCGAACTCCTATGCACCCCGCAAGGCCCAGGCTCAAGTGGGGCAGCCTCCAGGACCCCAGGGGGGTCAGAGCCCTTATGTCTCCTGTGCTCCCACGACTCTCCGGTCAAAAGTCTAACCTCGCCTTCTCTGTAATCGCTTAACTCCATGTGAGCATGAGCACCTCATGCCTGGGGGCCGAGTGAGTTGGCCTCATTTATTGAGCGCCTACTGTATGCAGTAGCGGTGGGTGCTGGGACGCAGGCGTGCGTAGGACAGGCCCAGCCTTTCTCTCTCAGGACCGATGTCCTAATGGGTCTGCTGTTGTCTCCTCCACGTGCCCGGGGTTCGGCCTGCAGTTGGGGCTGGTCCAGAGTTTGGACCTGGGGATGTGGATCTGGTGCGGGCAGAGCAGTGGAGAGAAGAGGGCTTGGAGGTGGGCAGAACTGGGCTCGATCCTGGCCCTGCTCACTGGGTGGGCGAATACGGCTGAGCCTCAGTTTCCCCACGTGTGGTTCCGAGCCACCCAGATCTGCTTATCCCCCAGGACGAGGGTGGGATGACCCTCGGCTTGCCTGGGCGAGGCTGGCAGCAAGGGCCGAACCTTCTGGCCTGGGGCCTGGGTGCTGGCCTTGGGAGCCCCAGTCCCACTGGCTTCCCCCCATCCTGGGCGGCTGGGGCCTTGGTGAGACAGGCTCCCTACCTCCGATGGAGTCTGGAGCGGGGCTGGCATTTACCAGTGGCCCCTGCCTGTGGCAGCTGCCCACTGACCGCCCCGTGGACCCCACAGCCCTGCCCGGGAGGCCTTCCCTCCTCCCCTGGGCTTTGGAGAGGACTTTGCATTCTCTGCCTTTCCCTTGGCAGCAGTCTGGCTCGCGAGGCTGTGGGGAGCACTTCGGGGTGAGCGTTTGCACGCGCCCCCAAACCAGGGCCCATGGACGCGTGCTCCCAGCCCAGGCCTGCCGCTCTGCCACTCGTCTCCTCTGCTGTAGGACACGCGGCAAGGAGGGGAGGACCAGCCACTAACCCGCCCTCCACGTGACCCCCACCCCCACCCCTGGTCCTGTCGCTGGCCCCCGTCACTCCGAAACAGGATCGGCCTTGTCTGGAGGTATGAGCCCTCGGTGTTGGTGGTCCCCCACCCCCCCGCCCACCCGTACCCCCTTCCCCACAGCCCAGGGTGCTTGGTGGCTCCTGTATGGGGAGCCACTGTCCCTGCTGTAAACCCATAATCCCGCACAAGGGGTCTTGCCCTTCCCAGCGCTGGCCTGGCCTCTCCCACTGCACCATTTTCCTTTGCTTTTGCTCTGTTTCGTCTTGATGAGAAGCTTGGGGGTAGTCACGTCACCGCGGGACAAACAGAACAGTGGCTTGCTTCCCCATAGGGGACTTTTTGAGACTCCCGTGTTTGTGAGCCGTCCCTCCACTGGGAGCCTTGTCCAGACTTGCTGGGACTGACTGTGGTTTCCTCCCCCTGAAACCCGGGTCTGAGGACCCCGCCACACAGGTGGCAGCGTGTGGCTCTCGAGAGGGGTGACAAGGCCGTGTGTAAGACGTGGGTGGACGTCTGCCTCGGGCCTCTGTGCCCTCCAGCTTCCCAACAGGCATGGCCCGGAGGGGGAGTGGGGGTCTCCGTATCCCTGGCTCCCCCGCTTTAGGGCCACGTCAGGCGGGGTTGGGTCTCCCCGTGCCACGTACCCTCTCCTCTGACCCCCTTCTCCTGGGGCCTCGCCCCCTCAGGCCAGGGCGAGGGAACGGCACCTGCTCACTGCCCCTCACCTTGTGGCTTCCTTTCCTCACTTGCCCACTTCTCCATCAAAGCCCCTTTACTAAAAGCCTCCTTGAGCATCATCGGGTGAGTGACCCTGCCTGAGGTGCCCTCCTCCCCGCCGTGGGGACAGGTTCTGTCTCCCTGCAGCCTCACGGCACGGGGGTCCGTCATCTGGTCCATTTCCCCCTACTTGTATCTCATTGGGTGGCTGTGTTTTCCCAGCTGCCGGGGAGGTTGAGAGCCCCCTCATACGCCCGCTCCCATCACCTGCCTGTTCCCCCATTTCCGAGTCTTCGTGTCTTGACACGGATGTGCAGACACTCTTTATGTGCTCATCTGTTTCGTGGGGTGCAAAGCCTTTCTTCCAGGCTGGTGTCTGTCTTCACCTTGGCTTAGGTAGGGTCCGTCATCGAGCTGGGGCCGCTGGCTTTTAGGGGCCAGACCTGCCAGGCTTTCGTGGCAGGGCTCCAGAGAGGCTCAAACAAGTAGGCGAGGGGCGCCTGGGTGGCTCATTCCGTTGAGCGTCCAACTTCGGCTCAGATCGTGATCTCACGGCTCGTGGGTTGGAGCCCCGCGTCGGGCTCTGCGCTGACAGCTCGGAGCCTGGAGCCCGCTTCGGATTCTGCGTCTCCCTCTCTCTCTGCCCCTCCCCTGCTCGCTCTCTGTCTCTGTCTCTTAAAAATAAACATTAAAAAATCAAAAGAAAAAAGTAGACGAGATTTTTCCATGCCACTTGTGCCATTTTCATTTTGTGTTGAATTTCTAACCCATCTAGGATTTTTGTGGACATGAGCCACAGGCTGACCTGTTTGTGTTTTAATGTTGTCTTGACACTCGCATGACCAGTGGTCACTGGCTCCCTATCCAAGTGAAAATTGCATCGTTCCAGATATGCAGGGTCTGTTCCCGGAGCTCCTGCTGCGCTATGATCCACAGGCCTATCAGGTCACCAACGTGGGACAGAGGCAGCTTGGACAGCTCAGGGGAACCACGCTACGTCTCCGTGTCCTTTCGTCTGGCTGCCAACATTTCCTTGAGCGTTCTCCTCTTCTGAATGATCTGTATTATCGACCTGTGAGATCGGGAATCGTTTGGGGGCCCTAACGAAGACTGGGTTGAACTGTAGATGGACTGGAAGAAGCCCAACCCCTGGACCAGTAGACCAGAGCAGCAGAGACGCTGGGACCAAACAGCCGGGGTTCAAATCCTAGCTCTGCCACTCCCTGGCTGTGTGCCCTTGGACAAGTTGCTTGACTTCTCTGGGCCTCAGCTGCTTCACCTAGAAAACGAGGTAACAGGAACACCAATACCGCTCCAAGATTTGGTCCAAAAAAACAAATGAGCTAAGATCATGAAAAAAGCATACATGAAATCAGACATCATCTTTTTTAAGGTAAATCCTTATTGTGTTGACTACCAGGAGGGGGTGGAGGGATGCTGCCATTGAAGCTCTGATACGCCCTTGATTGTTTCAGGGACGTTTGAAGATGGGAGACGTGTTTATTAGAATCAATATGGTAGACTGCTGTCTTTACAACATTCTAACGTCTCCCAGCAAGGGGGCTGGTTTGTATCTTCATTGATTTAGATTTTCCTTTTTTTTCTCTTGCGGTAAAACTTTATAATATTCTTCATATAGGCTCTTCAGGGCCTTCAGTACATTTGGGGGGGAGGGGGGTAAAGGGATCTTGAGGCCACAAAGTTTGAGAACCAGAGCTCTGCATTCTTAGAGAGGCAGGGAAAGCTTGGGGTAGTCAGAACGGATGCTGGAAAAGCAGCTGATTGGAGTCAGCAGCACTTGCTGATTGAAAAGAAATGGGGAGAATCTTGCTAACCCATCAGAGGGCATTTAACACCCGTCTTCGGCCGGCGCCCTGCTCATTGGCAAGCACAGGAAGCGCTCCCGGGGACAAGCTGAGCGTCCCTGTGCGGCTGCCTCCCCCGTGGCCAGCTGGCCTGGCGAGTCCGCTGGACAGAAACGGAAATAAAAGACGCAGATATCGAACCAGAAGAGGCTGAGCGGGTGACTGCTCCCTGACACTTGGAAAATTCCACTCGGTAAATCCAAGTGAACCCGGGGAAGATTGATTAAGACAATTAGGCGTTTGACAAAGTGGCCAGTGACAAAATAAACATTGTGGGTGGGGGAAAAAAATCAATGTTTTTGTACCCGTTACCATAACCCAATTATACGTGTGATGAGAATCTGTGTTCACTGGAGGAGAGGCCGGGGGGCTTCCCCGAACCTGTGATATCTCTTTATTTTGCGAAAGCACAGCAAATACGGCAGAACAGACACAGATCTGAGCGGTGAGCACATGGGCATTTATAACGTCATTCTCTGTGCCTTTCTCGTGTTTGAACCTGTCCCAACGCAAAGACGATAATCGATCCCGTTCCTCGTGACAACGAAACCGCCCAGGCTTCATTCCGCGTCCCATCGGATTTTATGTCCCCATCTTTTCTGCCGGCCCGTCTTTCTCTTCCTCGGGTTGAGATTTTTGTTTGCTCTGGTTGAGTAACTTGAGTTAAGGCTCTCAGAAAGGGGAGTGGTGGTGAAATCCCCGAGTCCCTGAACATCTGAAGGGTTTTCTTTGCTCTCAAACCAGGATGCCCGGTTCGGGATGGTAGACTGAGTAACGCCTTCTCTCTGAACTTGGAAGGAGAGTCCCGCGTCTCGTGCGGGCTCACGCCGCTATTAGGAGAAGGCACGGGGACCTGGCTCGCACCCCTCCACTGGGGGTGGGGGTGTCCCTCCCATTCTCACCGTTGCTCCTGGCACCTGCGCTCTGTTCTCTCCGGGAGCATCGGAACCTTCGCTCTGCTTCTGCTGACCTGGAAATGGGCCATCGCGCGACTGGAACAGGCCTGGGTTCATTTGCTCTGCTCGGCACCTGGCGAGTTCTTAGAGCCAACGACCGGTGTCCTTCTGTGGCCCTGGGTCTTTCTCTGGACACTCTCTTCCCTCCATCCCCACTGTGCCGCTTGAGGGAACATCCATCAGGTGGCCGAGGGGCGTCTGGAGCTGTCCCCAGGTCCCCAACTTCTGCCTCGTGTTTTCCGTGACTTTGCCCTTTAGGACGAATCCCTTGCACGGCCCCTGGCCTCATCTTCCAGTGTGCTGATTTGCTCTTCAGATGTCTCCTCTCCGCTTCCAGCCCATCTATTTTAAATTTCCGAGATCTCTAATTAGTTCTTTTATATAAAAGCCCATTCTTGCTTCACGGATCCGATAACCCCTCTTATCTCTCTAAAGGTAGTAATTATACGTCTTTTAAAGGCTCCTCTGTTGACTCGATCGCGGCGCTCCCCGGTGTCAGGGCTCCTGTTTCTGAGATGACGGCTCTCTTTTCTGGGGTTGCTTTGTCTCACATGCCTGGTCATGTGGGCAGCGTGCCTATTTCTGCACTAAAGTCCCCGTTTGTCTGTCCGCCGCGGCCGTGTCTGTTTCTGAGGCTCTGACGGAGATGGGGAGGTCCGCGCACCCAGGCGCGGTGGGCAGAGAAGTGCTCCCGCGGGCTGGGGGCCTCTAGCTTCACTGAGCTCTGTGGTATCCTGGTCTCCGTCCTGCTGTGGTGACCACCCTCCGTTTGGACCTGGGGACTCAGGGACTCTCTGCCGTCCACGGCGGCAGGAGGCGAGTACCCTGACCACTGCCCCGCCCCACCGCTGTGCCCTACCTCCCTGGCTCGGGATGGAGGGGGGTGGCCTCCAGCCACGTCTGCAGCCACCCAAGCTGCGCATCTTGGGGGACGCGGTTCCCCCCGATTTGGTTTCCTTGAGTCTTTTTCTGTGATTCCTACAGAATTCTGATGCTCTGAAAAGACTCCTTATTTACAGCCAATTTTATTATGCTTTTTTTTTTTTGCTTTTAAAAACATTCTTCTGACACCTGGTAGGATTTGGGGGATGGCATATTTAGTTACCCATTTGGCTGAGGGCCCCGGTATGTTATAAAACACCCTTGAAGCGCGTGTCCGCCCCGGATGCCCAGCAGACCCCTCTCCAGGGCGGTGGAGGCCCCCCCGGACAGTCCAGCACGAGTACCAGCTACCTACACACACACGGCGTTTCTTTCCTGCGGATGAGCCTTTCAGACCGAGACTAAAATTTGCGTCCGCCCAGCATTCTGGGGTTGCACAACAGAAAATAACCAAAACGCTCAAGCCGCAGGGCCTTCCTCTGGGCGAAGGATGCTGATCTCCCGCCTGACGGAGGCTCTGGCCCCGCTGGACCTCCTTTGCCCCTTAAGGTCCGTTGGTCTTGGTTCCCAAAGACTGGCCTCCATGCAGAGCTGTGGTCAGTGCCAGCCAAGGGGGCGACCACATCAGCCCCCGGGGGAGACTGACACCGGGGACTCCGCAGGCCCCTGGAACGGACCTAGCGCCCTGAGCGGTGACCATACCGTGACATCAGCCGTCCCAGTGCCGTGGGACTTCGGACGCAGACCTGTTGTCCAGGAACGACGCAGGCCTTTGGTAGTGACACCCTGCACAAAGCCAGCCCTTCCGCTGCAGATATTGACCAAGTGCCACCGAAAGATGTCCCCCCCGCGCCCTCCAGCTCACGCGGCCCCCTTGTCTCCCACTCACGTCAGATCTATGTCCTGGTGGTTTTAATTCGCCTTCCCCCGCCCAGTGCGTTACAGGGTGAGTCTCTCCCTAACTCGATCAGCTGCGGGAAAATTGGATCAGAGTGGGCAGGTCGCTGTCCCCTTCTGGCCACGTGAATGTCAGACGCCCCCAGGCACGGAGACCTGCTCATTTCGGTAGCTTCCTCTTTGAAAAGCAGATGGCGAGCCTTGGGCTTTATTGAATTTGTGTTTATGTATGTGATGCATTTGATTGTAGCCTGCGGGCGGCTGCCTAGTCCCAGCGCAAATCTGGCCCATCAACCAGGTCGAAACCTACTTACCTGTAAGAAACCATTTGTTCTCGGGGAGGCGGTTTTGTCTTCGGTGCCTGGCAGAGCGGCCGGTGGCTGGACGACTTCCTTGATCAAGACCTTTTGAGCCTTGGGAATGACTTCAGTTAGGGAGCCCAGCTGCCTTCGGCCTCCCAGGCTCCCACCTGCAGGGATCTATACTGAAAAATCTCAGGCCCGAGTTCAAAGGACAGGCGTGCACGAGCTGCCTCTACCGGTTTAATTAAAAAGCCAACAACCCCAATCTTTACCAACAGGGAGCCGGTCACATGGATCGGAGCACAGATACAATGGAAAACTCGAGAGCTAGCCAGAGGCTCGAGGTGGGCCAGGTGTGCTGACGGTGGGTGTGTGTCCAACACGGAAATGGGGGGGCCCGGGGCGAGGGCGTGGGGACCCGCGTGAAAACCAGCGCTTCCTCGCGGACACAGGATTACCGTGTGATCGAGCAATTCCACGTCTGGCGTGAGCCGCAAAGAACGGAAAGCGGGGACTTGAGCAGGTGTTCACCACAGCCAAGTGTCCATCAGCAGACGATGGGTAAACAAAACAGGGTCCGTCCACACCACGGAATGTCATTCAGACAATCCCGATACGTGCTGCAACGTGGATGAACCTTCTCGAGGACATGATGCTGAGGGGGATGGGCATGAAAGGGCCACGAAAGGGCAAACACCGTATGACTCCACTTACCTGGGGGCCCTAGAGGGGCCGAAGCCACTGAGACGGAGACAGAAAGTAGACAGTGGGGGCCGGGGGCTGGAGGAAGGGAGAAGAGTCAGTGTTTACTTGGGTGGGGGGGGGGGTCAGAGTTCCAGTTTGGGAGGGTGGAAATTTCCGGAGACGGCTGCACAACAGTGTGAATGTTTAATGCCCCTGAACTGTGACCTTAAAAATGGTTAAGGCGGTAAATTTTGCGATGTAATGAACGTAACAAACACACAAAAAATAATGAAAGAAAGTTAAAAATACATTTAAATAGTGAAAGGAATTCTGAAATACGACGCACTGAGCTATTAACAGTGGTTAATTTTTGAGGGTGGGATTCTGGGGGCTTTGACTTGCCCTGTCGCGGATTGCGGGCACATTCGTGCTTGAACGACAGCCCGCAACTGAGGGGCCCGGAGCCCAGAGACCAGAGCCAGGGTCAGGGGGCCGTCCCAGCAGCCACGCCCCTCCTGTGAGGGTGGCTCACCACCCCCCAACCCCCCACCCCCGTGAGATGAGCGAACACTCCTGTGGCTCTCCACCTCTATCACTCTCACGGGGGCAAGAGCCCCTTCCTGCCAGTGACGCTGATCTAAATGTCAAGGGACAGCACTCCCCTGGCCGTGCCCCTAATGCCTCGGATGCAGACACAGCTGCTGTCGGTCACCTTGGCTCTGGGCAGGACCTCAGATGTGGTTCGCACTACACCTGCGAGGTGCTGCGTCTCTGGTCTGATTTCCAAATTCACCTGCCCCCCAAGCAGGCATGGGGGGCAGGGGGCTGCGGGGCGGGGCCCCTCTGACCCTGGGGCCCGAGTCGTGTTTTCTTGTCTGTGGTTTAAGGAGCTGGGGCAAGTCAGAGGGGGCAAATCCCCCCGGATTTCTGCAGCGGCTGGTGATGGTTGACACAGGGTGTGGCGGCCCCAAGCTGCTTAGGACCAGGGAGGGGTGTGGTGGCCCCCTGGACGTGGGCCTGGTCTGTGTGCAGCCCCCGGCTGCCCTTCACAGCCCCGTGTCCTGCTTCCCTCAGCTAGATTACTGGATTTTCCTGGCGCCAAGAGCTCCCACGCAAGGGGCAGAGCCTGCAGCCGCTGGGGAGCGGCTCGGTCGGGCCTGTGTGTCTTAAGGCCACCCACCGGGCTCGGGTGCCCCCCACTTGCTACGATCTGGGCGCTGGGGAGCCAGCCAGAGCCGGCCTCACGTGGCACAGGCAATGGGGGATTACACGCGAAGATGACAGTTCAGACGGATGCGGAAAGCCAAAGGGCTTATTAAGACGCCGAAATTGGTTCCAAATGAGGTCAGCCGTCGGAGCGCCTTGGAGGAGAGCCAGGCGCTGAGCAGCGAGCGGTGTTTATTTCCTGACAGGGTGGTGGTGACGCTCTGGGCGACACCCCCAACCCACCCTGCCTTCGGAGGGCAGACCGCACCTCAACACCAGAGCACAGCCAGGCGGGGCTGGGAGCAGGGGTCAGAGGGCACGCAGGCGGGGGCTGCCCGGCTCAGCACTTGAGGGCACCTGGGGCGGGCAGGTGTCTCACCCGGTGCTGAGCGTCGCTTCCTCATGCCGGGTCGAATTGCACGTTTGTAACAATCCATTAATGCAAGGGACGCACATCGCGGCAGGGGCCGTGTGATTGGCCAGGTCCCTCCCGCCCCCCCCCCCCCCCCCCCCCCCCCCGCGGGGCCCAGCGCTTTCCTCCCTGGATGCATTTCTCCTCTGCGTGTCCCTTCCTCCTGACTCCAGTGGAATGGCCCTGACCTTGGCGGCCTCCCCGGTGCAGTGCTTGCTAGAAGCACACTTCGGGGTCCTTGACCTAGCGTGTGGCCTGGCCTGGCCTGGCCCCAAGGGCAGGTTGCTCAACCTCTCTGCGGCCTCGTCTCCCAGCTCCTGGCATCCGAGGACAGTCGCAGCCCTGGCCCCGAGGCTGGCCAGGGTGACAGGGAACGAAGCTGGTGGCCGGCTGGGCGAGGACCCGCTTTCCAGCTCCTGTTGATTCCTAGTACTTGGTAATTATCTTTTCTGAGATCGGCTGCATCGGCTGTGCCGGATGCAAGGGGACCGCGGGCACTGCCTCCCGGTTCCAAGCTGGAGGAAGAGAGCGCCGTTTAAATCCTGTTAAAAATAAACGTGTGTCTGTAGCACTCTGCTGTTTACTAAGAGGCACACAGGCCTCCCCTCCTTTGGAGCAGCTCTGAGCAACTGTTGATCTCCCCGTATCCAGGGAGGAATGGGGGCGTGCTCAGCTGCCCAAGGGCCTGCCCGGGGCTGGCACTGTGTCCCTGGGCTCCTGGCCCCGGGCCTCTCTGCCTCTGCCTGCCCAGACCGCTGGGTTGAAGGCAGCCAGAGGATACATTACTGTCGTGTCCGACCCCTCTGGCGATCTGGGTGGGGAAGGGGGCTTCCCCAAGGAGGCCCAGCTGGGAGCCGGCCGCATTCGAACCCAGGGCTCTGAGCCCCCGGGAGATGCGGCGTGAGGGCCCCGGGGTTTCGCTGCCCCGGAGTTAGTTACCGCGGTTTGTGGCTCAGCCCATCTTCCGACCGGAGCCACCTGGATGGTTGTCACCAAGGCCACCAGGAGGCTGGCCCAGAGCCGGGCACGCCCTGATCCCGGGACTGTCCAGGCTGTGTCCTGATCTCAAACGCCAGCACCTGCTTCCACAACAATTTGGAGAATGAGGGCCGTTCCCTCTCAGGTGAGGCCTTCGGAGCCTGGTCTCTACCCCCAGCCCCCCGACCCCGGCCTGGGCCCGCCTGTCTTCTGTGCCGGGCTGCTTTGCCCAGAGCCTCTGGGACTAGCCCGTAGCTAGCCACACACCCCCCGGTGCCCCCGACCCCCGGAACACGGTCCTTCCAGGTCCTACTGGAGACCCTCCCCAGCCTCCGGGAAGCTTGCCGGCCGCCCCAGGCCGAGGGGCCTCCCTGGACTCCGACTTCTCCCTCGTGCTCCGTGTCTGTGACCTCTCTGGGCTTTCCCCAAGCCCTGGAGGGAGGGCCTGTGCCATCACCCCCACTCGTGTCTCATTCGCTCAGCAACCCTTTATCTTTCACTCTGCCTCCTGCGCCTGGGCCCCGTGGGGGACACAGAGGACAGCAGCGTGTCAGACGGCCGCTGTATTGTGGCAAACGTGGCATTCTGTTTGCCAGCAATTTCCTTGTAGCGTGCCTCATCGATGTTTCTCGGCGTCACCCGATTCTAAAAAACGTTCCTTTTTTTGTGAACTCGCCCATTCAGGCACCTCATGGTTATTTCCTCGTAACGCTCCCTCCTGCCTTTTTGCTTCTTGATTAATTTCTTCATTACTGCTTTCGTTATGTGTCTACGTTTGTCTATGAGGCATTTGCTTCGCTATTTTCCTGAAAGGTCATCTAGCTCTCAACACCTCAAGTGGAACATTTACAGCGACATGACTTCTTAATTGTTCCCTTGAACCATTTGCTGTGTAAGGAACAGAAGTATTCGCTTTGGTCTGGGGTGCCGGGAGGGAGCCCAGAGGGCCCTGGGAACCCACACCTTATGCGCTCCCAGAGAGACAATGTATACCTGGGAACTAATGAACCGTTCTGTACCTTAACCCCCCAGGTCCAATCATCATCTGCAATGCCTCCTGGGGGCCAAGTGGGCCCAGGGGTCGGAGTCACTTGTATCCATAGATACATTCCTTTGTTGCCAGAGCGGGGATTTCGAACCCATCTGTCCCCCTCCCTGGCTGGGAAATATGTGGGGCTACCTTTCCTTTAGGCAGAGGAGTCTTTATGGGGGGTGGCGAGGGCTGGATGTAGGGCTGCATAATTTCCCTGCGGACTCTTCTTTCTTTCCCCAGTGGTTCTTTTCCCGGGGGGGCCCGTCGTGGGCAATTCCCCCACCGACAAATCCCCAGGTACTTTCATTGGTGGGGGGGCTGCCCCGACCGACGCTAAGGCCAAATTACATAGAATCGGGAATGCAAGAAGCTTCGCTTTCCGTGAGCCGCCATGCAGTCCCCATCCGTCCAGCGCCCGGGCCCTGCCATCGGGCCGGCTGGACAGCTTGGCTTCCGGCAGTCTTTCCCCTGTCTGGTTTGGCTGCCCGGGGCACAAAGCACCACCGCCAGGGTCCCGTGAGGGCTGGAATGTTCCCTCGGTCCCATCTTCAGGCAGACACAGTCATTCCTTCCGAAGGAGCAGTGTTCACAACGAGACCTAGCCTGGCGCCGCCTGTGCAAGGCCAGCCTCTGCAGACACCTGAGGACTAAAAGCTGGGTGCCAGCTGGTGACGCCCCGGTGTTCCTACGGTTGGGCTCTCGGTGTCTCCGGAAAGGGGAGGAAGAGGAGGAGGGGGACGAAGGAATGGAGGGAGGCAGAGTGAGAGCGAGTCATGTGCCCGGGGGGAGAGGGACCGAATTCAGGGCAGTCAGGGAGAACTTTCTGGAGGTGGCAGCCCGACTAGAGTCAACGCAGTCTGCACAGAGAAGGATGGGGGTGACTTGGGGGGCAGCACCAGGGCTGTGAGCCCCAATGGATCTGTGCAAAGGCCCTGTGGTAGGTGTGGGAGAAACGGTGCTATAGGCCAGCAGGTGCGGGAGGGTTCAAGTTCAGGCAGGGTCCACTCAAAGCTAAGGGACGTCATAGCGCTGGGAACTTGGGTGGCAGGGAGGCAGGCCCGTCATGTGCACCTTTTTCTGCAAAGTCTGTCCCCCAGCGATGCACCCCGTGCCATCTGGCCCCACCCCCCCAGCAGTACACCCACTCCTGCTGGAGCAGCCGTGGCACCAGCTGGAGCCTGTGAGGAAATAGACAGGAGACAAAAGTGGGAACAGCAGGCCATGGAGAGAGTGTCTAAACACAGGGACTATGTGGGGACCGTCTTTTATTTTTAGGTTGCAGTTGGTCCACCCTCCAGCATCGTGGAAATGGCTCACCGGGCCCGGGCCCCAGCGGCAGTCTTACCTACTCACTGGTCACCCTGGAAATAAGCCCTCGGGGCCTCAGTCTGCCCATCCATGGATGGGGCGGCCTGGGGCCCATCCTGCGTGTGGCTCGGGGACAGGACCAGACAGCCCGCCCGGTGGCCGGCCCGGTGCCGGGCTGACGGCGTCTGGAAGGCCTGCTGGCTGCAGGGAGGGGCCGCCCTCCAGACAGCTCCGCAGAGACGATACAGACAGAACGAAAGCAGCCAGTCGGCTTCAATTCCCGCTGATGATGTCCATGTGTCATTAGTGCCGATTAGGAGAGCGAGGGACGCAAGGGTGTGCCCCGGGGCACAGGCTGGTGGGAGGGTCACCGGGACAATTGAATTCCCTACCAGACAAATGCGATTACCGGGGCAGCTTGGGCCCACCCCCTGGAGGGTCGGGACATAAAAGTCCCAGTGGGGCGGCCGAGCTCGCCCGGCCATGCAGGTCCCCAGCCCCAACACGAGAGAGGCAGCGTCCATGTATGGCACGGTGGTGGCCATCTTCCTGGTCATCTTGGTGGCCACACTGCAGAGCTCGGCCCCCCCCGAGGATCCCTTCCCCTACCGAATACCCTTGGATCCCGAGGGGTCCCTGGAGCTTTCCTGGAATGTTAGCTACGCGCAGAAGACCGTCCACTTCCAACTCCTGGTGCAGGAGCTCAAGGCCGGTGTCCTGTTTGGGATGTCGGACCGCGGCGAGTTGGAAAATGCTGACCTGGTGGTGCTCTGGACCGACGGACACGGCACCTACTTTGGGGTGAGTCGTGCCGAACCCCAGCGCTCCTGACCTTGTCCTCACCCAGCCCCCGCCCGGCCTTCACCCTGCACTCACCCCCTCTCTTAACCCAGCAAAGGAAGCTCTCCCTCCTCTGCCTTCCTGTTTACTCTGACCTTAGCCAAGTCCACGCCCCAAGCTCGGGCATCTCGGGGATTCCGATCTGAGGACAAAACGGATGCCCTCCGCGGTCCCTGAGCACACATCCCCAAGCAGGACGCGGCGTGCCAGCGCGCCTGTGCCCCGGCCACTCGCGTGCCAAGCAGATGAAGGCATCCGCTGCCCCCCACCGATGAGGGTGGAGCCTGCGTCCCCCACCGGCACCAGCCCCCCCCCCCCAGCACACCCCGTGGGCCTGGTGGCTGCACGTGGCCAAGCACAGCAGCAAGCACCCACAGACCTAGCTTGCACATGAGGGTGCAGTGAGCAGGTGTGCACCCCCGCCCCCCCCCGCCCAGGTGTGGCACAAACCCACCGAGCTGACCCAAAATAGGAGGTGCTCTTGACTCCGCGCCTCCAAAATTCACCCGTATTTTTTACCGTAAACTGTAGGGGAAGGAGGAAGTTTCCCTTCGAACCAGAGATGGAGGGACTGTGGGGCCCTCAACAAGCTCCAGGGAGGTGCAGGTGCGCGGAGGCAGCCCCTGGCCTGAGCCACCGCTCCCACCCTCGGCCCCAGATGGGCCTCTCTGGGGATGAAACCCACCTCTCTCCACAAAAACAGACACAGGAGGGTCTAACTTCTTTGTTTTCATTTTTTTTTTTAATGTTTATTTGTTTTTGAGAGAGAGAGAGAGAGACAGACAGAGACAGAGCACGAATAGGGGAGGAGCAGAGATAGAGACAGAGCGTGAGCAGGGTGGAGTCAGAGAGAGAGGGAGACACAGAATCGGAAGCGGGCTCCAGGCTCCGAGCCGTCAGCACAGAGCCCGACGCGGGGCTCGAACCCACGGACCGCGAGATCGTGACCGGAGCCGAAGTCAGACGCTCAAGCGACTGAGCCACCCAGGTGCCCCCTCCCCAACTTTTTTTTAAGGTCTTTATCTGTGAGCAGAGGGTTTTTCTTAATCCGTTTAAGTGGGGGAACCTGCAGGGGCCCCCCCAGGCAGAATGGGGTGCAGTTGCCCAGATCTGGTTTGCTGGGCTGCACTGTCTGCTCACCGTAAGGATGCTCGGTGGCCCCGGGGAGGGGTCACGGCCAAGAAATACCTGGGGCAGCCCCAGCTCTGAACGGGAGTAGCCGGGCCCCCGGATCAGGAGCGCGAGAGCTCCTTGAGGGGCAGCGATGCCTGCTGCCAAGAGAGCCTGGGTGCCCCCCCACCCCCCGCACACTGCAAGATTAATTTGCACAACAAACTCCTGTGCAAACAAATGCCAGACTTGTTTTTCCTCCGTTAGCCGTATGTTCAACAAATACATTCTAGATTTCCAGCTGAACTCTCATACACTAACTTTCTGCCTCTGCTTTTTAAATTAGGCCTGCAAATTAGTAGTGTCTCTTAGCAGGAACTTCACTGTGGGGCTTTTCTCTAGGGGAAGTGTTGCAAAATTCTCTGTAGGTTTCTTTTTCTTCTCAAGGAAATGGAGCAAACATGTTTGGGGACACAGGATTAAAAACAAAATCCCAAGGCCAAGGGCTCGTGGTGATCCCCAATGGGAACAGAGGCCTTTGGCCGGTGGGGCGGGCTCTTCCCTCCCTCCAAGCATCCTCTGTAGGTGACTGCTTTCCCGGCACTGGCCTGCAAGACTAGGCCTGAGAGTCAGGTCCACAGGAAGCAGGTGCGGGGAAGGGAGGGCAGGGCTCGGTCAGATCAGCCACCCACTAACCCCCGGGGCAAAATGCCGCAGGCCTGTTTCCTCCCTGGGCCTCAGTTTACTCTCTCCAGGCAAGGTCAGGGCTGGGCGAGGGGAGTGAGAAGCCTGGGGCACCGTGAGTGAAGGGGTGCTCGCTCTCAGGGGTGCGTGAGGTCAGGGAGGGCACGGGAGGAGAGAGCCACCTGAACCCCCGCAGCGGATTTCTTCCTCGCCTCCCCCATCTGACCCAGTCTCCACGTGCTGTCGTGCCCCTCCCTCTGCAGACGGGTAGGGGGGAGCGGTATGTGTCCCAGACATGCATCGCCAATCACGGTGCCTTCTTAGCAATAGATTCCTGGGTGTACCCAGAGGTTTGAGACTCCCGCTTGGGATGGCTTCTGCGGGCACACCGTCACGTTGCACCGGGGTGTCCGAGGCCCGAGTCTTCATCCCCGCTCCCCCCGTCCCCTGGGGTCTCGGAGGTCCGCGGGGAGACCTCCCTGTCCCTAACCAGCCGCCCCGAGTCCCGGCTGGATTTGAGAGCCCTGCTTCAAGGCGCAGAGGAAGTGAGTGGGATTGGAGTATGACTCTGCTATCTCTAGGCAGACGCACAAAGTGGGAGTCACCCCCCCCCCCCGCCAGACCCAGGAGGACCCCCGGGATCCACGCTGTGGGCAGCCAACCTTGAGCTCTGGCCTCCCGCTCAGCCCCTTGTGTTCAGGGTCGGTCCTTGTCTCTGCAGGACGCCTGGAGTGACCAGAGGGGACAGATCCACCTGGATTCCCGGCAGGATTACCAGCTGCTGAGGGCGCGGAGAACCCCGGAAGGCCTGAGCCTGATCTTCAAGAGGCCCTTTGACACCTGTGACCCCAAGGATTACCTCATTGAGGTAGGTGGTGGCCCCACGTGCTCAGGAGATCGTGGAGCGTTCCCGCATCCTGGGGCAGCGTGCAGAGAGAAAGCCGGGGAAGGATCCCCGAGGTGGCTGGGAGGGGACAAGAGACCAGCTCTGTTATCAGCCTCTGACCCCTTCAGGAAGTATTCCTGGCTGACACCCAGCCAACAGGGTTGTAGATGCGGGTCCTGCCCCCAAGCCTCTCAAAGTGGGACCAGAACGATCTTGCTCCTGCCTCTTTCCTCCTGGCCCATCACCTTCAGGTGGAATTCTGGAAAGAGCCCGGGAGACCTGGTTTCCCAACCTGCCCTGTTGCCAACTGGCTGTGAGGCTTGGGGCCGGTCCCTCCCCCCACCCCCCAGACGTCCTCGGTTTACCTGCCTGTGAAGTGTGGGGGAGGGGAGAGAGCAGGTTGGCCTCTAAGACCCCACCAGCTCTGCCCAGGAGCTCAGGGCCACGGTGGATCCAGAAACACCACAGGCTTCTCATGCGGCTCCAACCCACCCGCTGCAGAAAAGCAACCCCGCTTGGCCTTGAAGACAAAATTCTTTGAATTTTCAAGGGCCCTTGGACCTCGGTCACCTTGTGTAAACTTTACGGTACGGCAGTGACCGGCTGTCTGTGTGCCAGACAAGGAAACTGAGGCCAGGCAGGGGAAGGAGTTGCCCAGGGCCCCACGGCATGGTGGGACAGAGCTGGGCCCTCCGTGTCCTTCCAGCAGGTCACGGGGTCCTCACGCTCCTGACCCGCCTTCCCCACGGACGACACAAGGACAGGCGGACCCTGTCCAAGCACTTTGCAGGGTGTCATCTGATGTGCGGGTGCACTCGGCTCAGAGCTTCGGGGCTGGGTGTCGGGGGGCCTCCCGCCCGGAGCTCTGATACGCTCTTTGGCGAGAGCAGCTCACGGGGGCCCCAGGTTTCGGTGGCCGCAAACTCAGAGAGCAGACGGGCCACCCGTCGGGAATACAAACCCACCGGCGCCCGGAAGACCACGGAAGGCCACGTGTGGCGACAGGCTTGCGTTGGTGGCAGCTGGTGGGAGGAGGTCAAGCCCAGACCCCTGCCCCCTGGGGTCTGTCTGTGACCTCTGGCACGGTGCTGCCTGGAGCTTCCCGTGTCTGCGCTGTCCGGGACCAGCGGGACGGCACGGCTCTCCAAGTCCGATGTTTCTGTCGCAAAGCCTCGAGCTGGTCTGTTTCTCTTCGTGGGGGCGCTGACTCCTCACGCTGAGCTGTTCACGGGACCGGAGGTGATGACCCACAGCTTGTCCCCGGTGACCCTGGGGGCGGTGGAGGGGACAGATGTGTGAGGTGGGCCGGCTGGTCCGGCCCAGCAGTGGCTAGCTGAACCGAAGCCTAGAGGACGAGGCCAGAACGTATTTGGAAAGGAGAAGCGTGACGCCTGGTGCAAGCTGCGGGCTGTGGGGTGACTAGCCTGGCCCGGCCGGGTCCTTGGGGAGCCTCAAAGACACCCCTGCCTCACAGAGACACGGACCGGGCATGTCACCGCCCAGGTGAGGCGGGCAGGGGCCAGGCCGGGCCCGGGTGCCAAGGAGCCCAGCTCTGGGGCGTCTGGGGGTGTCTTGGCTGCAGGATGGCACCGTCCACCTGGTTTACGGGGTCCTGGAGGAGGCGTTCCGGACGCTGGAGGCCGTCAACACCTCGGGGCTGCAGACGGGGCTGCAGAGGGTACAGCTGTTAAAGCCCAGTATCCCCATCCCGGCCTTGCCCGCGGACACGCACACCATGGAGATCCGCACCCCGGACATCCTGATCCCCGACCAGCCGACCACATACTGGTGCCACATCACTGAGCTTCCGGACGGCTTCTCCCGGCACCACATCGTCATGGTACCTGGGGGTGGGGGTGGGGGGCGCAGGGCACATGGCGGGCGGCCTCGGAGGGGCGTGCAGAGCCGTCCGCGGCTCAGCTTGAACCAGATGTGCTCTTCCCGCCTGAACCTGGGGCACAGTCTGAACTTCCTGCGGCCGCGAGCATGCTCTGACCCCCTGTCACCCTGTCATCCTGTCACCTTGCTCACAGCCCACCCTCCCCGGGCCCCTGTGGCCCGACTTCCTAAGACGGGACCAAAGGACACTGATTCTGTCTGTCTGTCTATCTGGTCACATCCCCCTCACAAAAAAGCAGCTCAGTTCAGACCTCAGTTGCTCTAAACACCCACCCAGAGATATACCGTGAGGATAGCAGCTGTTAGTGGCTGACTGTCACCTATTTTCCTGGCCCTGCGGGGGGGGGGGGGGGGGGGCTCGCTCCTCTCCCCAGTAGTATTGTCACCACTGTCTCCAACAGAGAAAGCACAGCCCAGAGAGGTTGTGTGAGTGTGCAAAGACCCACAGGGGTGGCCGGCCGGGTCGCCTGGGCTCAGGCTTAGCCCTCAGGGCAGTCTCTGTGCCCTTGCCCAGGACAGCTGCCTTCCTGTCCCCACCTTATCAGGAAATGGTTGGCCAGGGTCCTTATTGCCTTCACTCTGGAGGTCTTTGTGGGCTTCTGGAAGATTCTGACTGGCTTCGGCTCGGTGGCTCCACCTTCAAAACCCTGGGCCCCAGAAGCTCCTCCCTTAGCCCTCCCATTTTACAGATGGGCAAGCAGGGGCCATGGGGGGAGCTGAGCCCCCACCAGGGGGTGAGCAGGCAGGCATCTGCCGCCCCTTGCTCAGTGTCCTCCCGCCCCCCCCCCCCCGCCCCGCCCCAGTACGAGCCCATCGTCACCAAGGGCAACGAGGCCCTGGTGCACCACATGGAGGTCTTCCAGTGCGCCCCCCAGTTTGAGACCTTCCCCCAGTTCAGCGGGCCCTGCGATTCCAAGATGAAGCCCGGACGCCTTGATTACTGCCGCCACGTGCTGGCCGCCTGGGCCCTGGGTGCCAAGGTGCGTGCCCCCCCCCCCCTCTCCCGGCCTCCTCTGCGCTCCTTGGGGTCCCGCCCCTTCCGCACCTGTGTCCCCCGGCCTCTCGGTCTGAGAGGCTCCAGAGGGTGCTGGCGAGGCCACCAGAGAGGCCCCCGCCCCGTCAGGTCAGCCCCAGGCCCGGCGGTGCCCCCGCTGCTCTCGGGCCCGGAAGGCTCTTCTACAAAAGTGCACAACGTGAGCGTGGGCACTTTGTGGGTATCGATCTCATTTCCCCGCTGGATGTGGGGTTGCGCACAGGGCGGTCCTGGCTGGCGGCCTCCACGGGCTGCACCGAGGGGCTTCCGCCTGCCGCTCCCGCCGCCGATGCAGGGGGCGCGGCAGGGCCGAGCGCAGGGCCCGGGGGTGGGGGTAGGCTCGCCGTGGGGCGCCGGCTCCCTCTACTCCTGACCCCGAGTTGACTAGGGACATCCGGGCGGGCCGGTAATGAGCTGCCCGTCAGCGGGAGAGCCTCGTTCTGGTCCTGCCTCACCGACACCCCACGCCGCAGCTCAGGCCCCAACGGGTGGGTGGGTTTGCCCCGACCCGCGTCTGGGAGCCCCTCGTGAGACGCCGGTCTGCCTGTCTGGGCTGCGGTGCCCAAACCGCCTGGCACACCTCCTTCCCCCACCCTGCAGGCCTTTTACTACCCGGAGGAAGCAGGCCTTGCCTTTGGGGGCGCCGAGTCCTCCAGATTTCTCCGTCTGGAAGTTCACTACCACAACCCGCTGAAGATCCAAGGTAGGGATCTCTGAGCGTGCATTCCTACCCCTGTGCTCCCTGGACTCGGGGAGTCCCTGTGCCGGGACTCAGCCAGCTGCAGTCTGGGAGGGGCTTGGGGTGACCCCACTCTCCGAGGTCCAGCCTCCTCGGACGCCCCATCGAGGCATGACAGCCTCTCACGCCTTTCCCTCTGCTCCTCTCCCGTGACGGCAGAGCGCTCCCCGGGACGGGGCCCCGGCTGGCTGGCTCATCGCTGCACCCCACGCAGTGGGAGCTCGGCACCCCCATCTTTCTCGAACGCACCCACTGCCAGAACCACCCTCTGGGAAAGGCAGGCGGAGGTTTCTTGCCCATTTGCGGATGAGGAAATTAAGGCCCAGGGGTGAAGGGTGAAGGGTGAAGGGACCCCCACCAGGGCCTCGAAGTGGGCAAGAGGGGCCAGGAGGTCTGGGTCTGGACCGTGGGCAGCCTCAGCCACGTATCCTCCAGTGGCTGGACCCACACCTGAACTGCCAAGATGGGGCGGACTCCAGACCTGTAAGGAATCACTTAGGTACTGGTTCGGTCCAGCGGCCCGCCCTCCCCCCCACACCCCGTCCTCGCTCTGTAGTGGGGCCGATAGGCTCAAGCTCAGTGAGGAGAGGTCCCGGGCCAGAGCACTGTCCCCGGTTTCCCTGGAAGTCCCACTTCTCTGAGGCTGTCAGACCAGTAGCTGCCTCTTGTCCCCAACTGTCCCCCCCCCCAACGGGGTGGCCGCCAGCATCCAGGCCCGATGCCTCTGCCCTCCCCACAACTGGCTGGGCCGGAACAGGGCCACCCGGCAGGACGGCAGGCCACTCCGGGGCCAGCGTGGCCCCTGCCCAGCACCCACCCTGCGACGGCTGGCCCGCTGAAGGCACTGCCCCCCGGACTATCTTCAGGTCAAGGGAAGAGTGCCTGGCTTGGGGGAGGGGGCGGCATTTCTGGCCGTGAGCTTCCCCACTGCTCCTTGAAGCCCAACACAGCACGCCTGTGGGACTTTCTATCCACATGGTTCTGTGACGGGGGCGCCTCTAACTGACCCTCAGCAGAGGCACGGGGCTCCTGTTGGAAGGGCACCCGAGGCTGGCCGGGGCCGCAGCAGGGCCGTGCTGTCGCTTTTCAGTGATGTCTGCCCTGGGCAGCCCTGGCTGCTGGATCACCCCGTGCCTGCAGGCGGACGACCAGGGTGGATGTTTAGGATGGCGAGGCCAGTTGACGCCTCGTCAGAAATAGAAATGTTTCCATCTCTCTGCTGCCCCGGCACCTTCTGCCCCATACGGCCACATAGCCCTGTCCTTCTAGCTCTCTGTCTTTTTTTTGGTTTTGTTTTAAGGGATGCTTGTTTTCATTTGTGTGCATGAGGAACAGAATAGTCTGAGAGATGAGAGCAGGAAGTTCAGGCTGGGCCCCAGCCCGGGCCTCTCTAGCTGCATGACCCTGGCGGGGGACCCCTTCCCCCATCATGCAGCTGTCCTGAGGCTGGCAGAGCTCTGGCCTGCGGCCCCCGCTGGCCGTGGGCACCGGGGTGTGCTCCATCAGCGATAACTAACTCTTTCTGCCACCCCCGGAATTATCTATAGTGTGCACAGAGCAGGGCATAAGTCAGCTCGGGCTTTAGCATGATATGGGATTTATTGCTCATTTAAAACCTGAAAGCAAATGGATTTTTGAAAACTCCTTAAGCGTCAGGGAGGTCTGTCTCTTCCTGATTATCTGGTTATATTTATGGATCCTTTGCCAAATATAAGGACGCTCAGTCACTTCACAAATCTGGAGATGGGCCGCTTTTCTATAAATATCAAAATGCCACAATTATTTCATTATTTAATCCCCATCTGAATTTTAACCAATGGCATCTCCCTTGTTATTATTATCCTCTGATGTAACCAGCCCAGAGATACAGACGCTGAGTTTGGACATTGCATGGGGCGGGGGGGCCGGGAGTAGGGCAGGGGGAGGCAGAGGCAAGAGGGGGCGATCTTGGCCCCACCTCGGGGTGAATGAGCAGTGAGTCCGCGGCCCCTGGCAATGCTCCGGGCTCAGATCCCGCTCCGACACTCTCCCGACCTGCGATCTTGGGCAAGGTCTCCAGCTCGGGCTGTGAGCCTCAGTTTCCTCATCTATAAATCGGGGCGGATGATTCTTCAGTGACATGGGCTCCTCTGCCCATGTCCCAGCTCTGCAGTACGTTCTGAGGGGTGGAGCCACGTCCGGCCCCCTTATTTCCCCCCACCCGCCGACCCCCGTGGGACTGGCCCAGGGCTCTGCCCTGACACACGTGGGGCCTCGGCTGACCGATTCCGGGCAGGGGTAGAGCAGGGGCTCCTGGAGGCCACGTGGTTGTGTGGCTGTGCCTGTGGCTGCCAGCATCCCTGACCTCTGACCATCAGTTTCATGTGACCGCTGGGAGGCCTGCCCGGGGAGCCTCACGGACTGTGCAATTAGCAAACCGTAAGAGGAACCGGCCGGAGTGGCTGGACAGTGATGGGCAGAAGCCCTGAGTTCTCCTTTGGAGGAGGCTCTTGAATTTGAGCCCAGAGAGGCCCAGAGAAGGACGGCGACTTGTCTGAGACAACAGCACACTGTCGTCCAAGGGGAGTCCGGGATCGTGCGTGAGCCCAACGCCCGCCCTGCTCCAGGGCCCCACCCTCCCGCTCTCGTTGTTTTGCGATGCCCTCAGCGCACGCCCTGGGTCTGCCTTGACCTTGCAGGGCGGTAACCAAAGGAGTAAAGTGGGAGGCTGCTTCTTGTCGACTAGAACACGCGGATGTCCTCGCTCGCCCACGTTTGCCAGGGGGTGGAGGCTCCTGGGGGGGGGGGGCTGGGGTGGACGCCGTTCCCCACCCTCCTATTTGCACAGATTCCAGTGCAGACGCCTCTGAACGTGGGGGGGGGGGGGGAGTGGGGGGGGGGAGAACATCAGAGCATTTGCAAAGCCGCCTGAGGCGTTGCGAGCTTTCTAGATATCTCGCGGGCGCCTCACCCCCCACTGACGCATCGCTCGGTTTTCGTTACCCGCCTTTGTCAAGTCTTTCCAAAGCATCGACTTAGTTTTCATAGAAACAACAGCTCTTTCTCTCCACGTGGGTGTCGTACCGAGCGCGTCAACGCCTGGCATAAACAGGTGTGGGAGCAGGTGCAGGGCGCGGCCGAGGGCGGCTGGGGGGGGCTGCCGGAGCCGGAGCACGGGGCCGACCGGCAGGGGCAGCCGCGAGTCCTTCCGCTCCCCTGCGCCCCTCTTTCTGCCAGGCCGTCGCGACTCCTCGGGCATCCGCCTGCACTACACGGCCAGGCTACGTCCCTTCGACGCGGGCATCATGGAGCTGGGGCTTGTGTACTCGCCCGTGATGGCCATCCCCCCGCGGGAGACGGCCTTCGTCCTCACCGGCTACTGCACGGACAAGTGCACCCAGCTGGTAAGCGGGGCTGGGCCGGGCACCTCACCCTCCCTCGCCCTGGTTCCCCCGGCTGGGGTCCTACGGGCGGTTCCCACCCGGTCCACAGCACGTGCCGGCCAGCGCCTCCTCGCGCCGCCCTGAAAACCAGGCTTTCATTCCGAGAATAAGAGAGACGTGCGTTCACCGCCAAACCACGGGTACTGCAGCTGCTGATAAAGCCCCCCCCCAGACACCCCGTTTTCGGCTCCTTTGTGTCCTTCCAGACTACAAATGGCGACGTGCCCTTATATGTGCTGTCTAAAAGCAAAGAGACCGAATAGGAGACATGTGTCCTGCCACTTACTTGCCTTTTGGCGGCCACATGCCCTCGCCCAGCGTGGTTCCACTGTGGACCTCAGCAGGGCCAGACCGCCGAGGCCAGGGGGCACCGATCTCGGGGCCGTGCGAGGGCGGGTGGGGCGCAGGTCGGCACGTAGAGCCGGAGCGGGCGGTGGGGACCTCGCTTCCAAAGGAGCGGCAGCCTTCCCAGGCTCTGCGCCCTCGGCGCTCCCCTGCCTCGCCCGGCTCCGCCTGTGTCCACCTGCCCCCTAGCCGCCCGTGTGCAGACCCCTGCCGACTTCTCACCGACGACGAGAAGAAGGCTACTGGGATGTCCTTGCACACCAGGAAGACGTTTTCTCAGGTAGAGTCCAGAAGATGCCGTGCACAGAGGCCGTGAGCTTGAATTTGAATAAATCTCACAAAGTGCCCTCCAGAAAGCGTACCTGTTCCCCCCACCCCCGCCACGTTATCGATATTTTCAATATTTCCCCAGTCACTTGGAAGAACGCTTCACTGTCGAGCGTGAATTTCCCCGACTCTTTGTAGAGCTTGACAGTGAGGGTCTTTTCATCCGTCTCATCGGCCGTGTTCTTTCCCGTGAACATCTGCTCACAACTTTGTTTTCCTAGCGGGGTGTTGGCTCGTCTTAGATTTGTTGCCGGGGGTTCTTTTCTGTTTTCTGTCTGTGGCGAATGCCGCCACACCGTTGGCTTCCCACAGCGCCCCGCTGGGTAAGCGCTGACCGCCAGGCCCTGCAGCCGAGGAGCCGGGGGCCGGGGCCACAGTCCCAGCAGGTGCAGGGCGCGGAGGCGCGCGTGGGTCTGACCTGCAGAGCTGTGGCCACCGCAGCGGGCTGCTTTGCGACGTGGCATCGGGCGCGCGTGTCTCCCCAGCGAGCTGGCTCTCCACGTGGACTTGTGCTCCGCGTGGGCTCCCCGAGCCGAAGAGAGATCGAGCCATCAGACTCGATCGGTTCCTTCTTTTCTGAGACCAGCATCTGGCGCTCTTGCCCGCATCCCCAGAGCTCCCGTCAGTGATTCCTCCTGCCGCTGGAGAGGCTCTGTGGCCCCAGGCGTGGGCCTGGGGCGTGACCCACTGAGGACGCACCAGGGCAAGTGGCCCCGTGGCACTCTGACCTCTGGAGAACGCCTCTAGCCCGCGTTTTGGGAAATGTTCTGTCGAAACCAAGTCTGCGTGACGTTAGGGAGAGCGTCCTTCCTGGGAATGTAGACCAGCCTCCCGATACTTTACCACCAGGAGAGAAAAACTCAGTTTGCCCCTCCTCCCCTTCAAATAGTACATATTTTTCTGAAAATCGCATGATGTGGAAAACCTGTTGAAGGGTCTCCACGGAGTCTGGCCCTGTCTCTCCTTTAGCACATCACCGAGGGGCATAAATTCGGCAGCTAAAAGGCCGGTGTGGTCGACATATCCTCGTCCAGATGGACAAGCCAAGAAAAAGTATAGCGTTCGAGACCACAGGCCCCCGGGCGAGCGACGAGGCTCTGGGGCCGCGGGGAGAGAAACCCAGGGTCCCGCAAGCAAGCGGAGGCTCCCAGTCGTCACAGGCGTGGCCGTAAGCCTTCCCAGCCCCAAATCATTGAGCGGGGGCCGGAAGTTTCCAAGATGCCAAGGGCAGGACAGCAGCAGGTGGAGGGCAAGAGGGAAAGCACGAGGTGAAATCAGCCGACGGGCAGAAATCTCCGCAGCCTGGGGTCGCTCGGCGACAGAGCCACGGCCGCAGGAGCCCCCGGGCCGCCAACAGTGTGGACGGAGCAGAGCGGAGCACGGTGGGGTGCCGCCGGGGAGACGGCGGGTGGGGAAAACGCTTCACACGTGTAACCGTTTGAGGAAACGTTCTGTCGAAGCCAAGTCCACGAGACGTCAGGGAGAGCGTCCTTCCTCTGGGAAGTCCCCTCACGCCTCAACGGGGAGGGCAGGCGTCTCGACGTGAGGGCTGGAGGCCCCTTCCGAGTGCCAGCCGACGGCTTCCGCGCTCGGTGCCACGGCGGTCAGTGCCACGGCCGGAAGACAGCGTGACCGTGAAGCAGGGGAAGGTCTCCCGTGGGTCGTGCCACAGGGCAGCTGCTGACGCTGGTGCCCGGCGGGCGCTGGACGGGACCGCCTGGCACCGGACCCGAGCCCGCCGAGCCGGGGGGGGGTCCCACTGTGCTCCCTCCCTACGGAGTTTCCCGATGGGGACTCAACCGTCCAGGGAGAGAGACGAGGCTGGGCAGGGCAGACGTTCTGGGGACGCGGGCTCGGTGGTGTCGCTGTCCCGCGGCCCGCGATCCGGGCCGGCGGTCAGCACGAGGGCAGGCGGCGGGGTCCCCCGCGTGCCGGGCTCTGACCCCGCCCCGCCCTGCAGGCCCTGCCTCCCTCAGGGATTCACATCTTCGCCTCCCAGCTCCACACACACCTGACGGGGAGGAAGGTGGTCACTGTGCTGGTCCGGGACGGCCGAGAGAGGGAGATTGTGAACAGGGACGACCACTACAGCACTCACTTCCAGGTAGGGGCCGCCCGCCCCGCGGGGCCCGTTCGGTGCCCGGGCTGGGGGCCTGTTTCACCTACTGTCTCCCACGGCCACAGGAGCGTGCCCATGCCGGGTTCCTCGTCCTGGGCCGGGCCAGACACCTGAGAGCTCACAGCGGCCAGCCCCTCCCCTTTGGGGGTGCAATCCAAGGGAGGGACTCTGGTGGCAGATTCTGGCATGTGGCTTTACAGATGGTAAAGTCCGTCCCGGAATACCACCTTCTGGGGCTAATCCCTTCCTGGCTGGAGGCCACACTTGACCGGTCCTGGCTTCCCCCCCCCCCGCCCCGAGGGGCTGGGAGCACGGCCCCAGAGGGCTGCAGAGGAGAGGTGGCTGGGAGCTGGTCTGCAGCCCTCTGAACTCTCCCCTCCGCCCACCCAGGAGATCCGCATGTTGAAGAAGATGGTGTCCGTGCGCCCGGTGAGTGCCCAGTCAGGAGCGGGGAGGCGGGGAGGGCTGGGGGCGCCCCCACAGGAGGAGAGAAAGGCACGAAGGACGGCACGGGCCGTGTGAGGACTTCTAGAAGCACGTCCACGCGAGGCGGGGGCTGGGGCCATCCCACGGTGAGGTCCACCAGGACGTGACCGAGGCCTCAGAGGGCCCGGCGCAGGCAGCCCCGGGGGGCCTGGTGCACAGGCAACATGCCTGATCAGCCAGCAACAAGCCCTGAGCTTTAGGGAAAGACAAAGGCGTGGGGGTCGCTGGTGGGGCCCCTGATCATGCAGAAGGGGAGCCGGGGCTCAGGCCGGGGCTTGGCCCAGTTCACCCATGGGCTGTGACGTGAGCAACCGGTCCGCACAACAGTCCTGCCTGCCTGTGACCTGGGTACTGAGGGGCGCAGAAGCCAGTGCCAATGGGCAGTCAGTCCCTGGGAACACCCAGATTTTGACCCTCACGTGTGGGGGGCCCAGAGGCCACCCTGAGGTTCCTCAGTAATTGATGGATGACTGCGGACCGTGGCACGTGCCTTCGTGCCTTTCTCTCCTCCTGTGGGGGCTCGGTCAAACGTGGGAGCAGCCCGGTGCACCTGTTACCCCCAAGTGCACAGGTGCTGATGAGCGTCTCTTGGCTCGGCTCCCCAGGGGGACGTGCTCGTCACTTCCTGTACGTACAACACAGAAGACAGGGAGCTGGCCACCGTGGTAAGTCGCGCTGACTTTTCCCTGGTGCCTGCTCACGGAACGTGTGAGGCCGGGGCGGGGCGGGGCCGGGGGGGGGGGAGGCGGTCCCTTTTGGGGCTTTCTACCCTTTCGGGAGGACAAGTCTTAACTCATTACCTAGAGCGTAGGTTGCCGGAGGGCAGGGGGTGCCGTCCCTCGTTCATTCGGTAAACTGGAGGTTCTCGGGGTAGGGGTCCCTCGGCCAGGCCCCCCTGGGAACTTGGGAGAAGCAAAAACTCACAGGCTCCACTCCAGACCTTGAGTCGGAATTTGGGTGGTGACACGTGGCCATCCCGGTTTAAGAAGTACCCCCAAGTCACTCTGACGCCTGCCTGAGTCTGAGAGCCTCTGCAGTAGACACATCAGCACCTGTGTGCGGACGCTGGGGAGACGGGCGTGCGGCTGATCCCTGTCTGTGCGGAGCTCCCTCACCCAGGGGGACAGGCAGAGTTGGAATAAACACTAAAAACCAGAACAGGGAGGGCCCAGAACAGGGGGGCCTCGTCGAGTAGGGAAGGGGGGGAAGTGGGGGCGGGGGACGGTGACCGAGTGCCCGGGCAGAGGGAGGCTGGGGAAGGCCCCCGAGGACTGAGAACACCCCCGGACCTTAGGTGACGAGCCTGCAGACTGTTGAGGGCAAAAATAAACGGGCCGCAGAAAGACTGATTTTCACGCCATTGCCGTTGGGGCCTTTTGGCAAAGACAAGTCCGTGCAGGTGTGCGGTTGGCTGTGCCGGGCAAGGGTGTGGATGGATGCACTTGGGCTGCACCGTGGGTGGCCCGGGAGGAGACACCGTCTTCAGGGCTGGCTGTGTGGTGGGTGGCCATACGCAGGTCCCCGACACCGTCACCCGGCCGGCGCCCTCTGTGGAGTGGCAGCCAGTGCTATTAATAGTCACGCGTGCTCGGCAGGCATCGACCAGGGCTGTCCTGGCAAACTGACCGCCGGCCAACACGGCTTTGCTAATTGTCTTCTTGGTCACCGTGGTCCCCCCCCCCCCCGTTAGCATCCCGAGAACCTCGAGGCTCCTGGAGGAACAGACCTGGGGCTACAGCCCCCCAACCCAGGGCACCCCACTCGCGGCTTTATCGAGACGTATTTCACATGCCAGACGATTCGCCCATTTAAAGCGTGCCGTCCAGTGACTTTTTAGACTCGGCACAGCTGTGTGCAACCACCCGCACCATCGAGGTCAGAGCGTGTCCTCTTTGCAAAAAGAAGCCTGCCCCCTTAGCCGCCAGCCCCGCCAGCCCCCGTCCTGCCTCCCGCCTCTGTGGGTTTGCCCACCCCGGGGCCTTCAGGTAACTGCACTCATGTCATCCGCACTCTTTCCTGACGGGCGTCTTGCCCCCAGCGTCACGTCCTCGGGGTTCTTCTGAGATGTACCCAGTGGTAGCACGTCACTGCTTTTCCCACCGGTCGTCAAGGGAGGGGGCTCTGTGTTCTCACAGGTGAGAGCTGGGACTCAGAGAGGGAAGACGCTTGCCGGAGGTCACACAGCTGATAACCGGCCGTGCGCCCGCAATGCGCTTGAGGCACGATTCCTCCCTCCCTCCCTCTCTCCCTCCCTCCCTCTGGATTTGGGGTGACAGCTTCTCCGGGTCCATGGTCATAAACTCGGGGAGTAGGAGACCTTGGCAGGCACACAGCCCTGGCCTGAACCCCACAGCCACTGCTTCTGTCTCGAGGAGGGGCTCAGTACATAGAGCAACAGTTGCTAACAGGGACTGCTTTCTCCACATGGCGGGCTGGGTCCCACGGCTCACCCTGTCCGAGCTCAGGGACCCTCTAAGCCTCCCCAGGACCCTGTGAGGAGGTTCCAGGGGGAGACAGTGCTGGGGGAGCAGCCAAGGGCCCTCGGCCCCCCAGGCAGCAGGGCTGGTCCGGCCGCCGAGCTCACAGGGGCCGCCTCTCCCTACAGAGCTCTGAGCTCTTGTACGATGAGCCAGGCCCCTGGCAGGACCGCAGTATCTCCCCATTCCGCAGGTGGGCCTGCCGGGGCCGCGGGCCAGGGCGGGGCAGTGAAGGGGACGCCCCAGGCCCACCCCCACCCAGTGTTACTTCTGCGAGGGCCATGGTCACTGCCCCACCCACCTCCTCGAGGTCAACTGGCATCCGGGCCCAGGATGTTCAGGCCAGGCGCACCCCTGATGTCTCAGACGCCAAGTTCTTCGAGCCGAGGCCCCGGGTGCCCCACTCCCTCCTCTCAACTGCCACTGTCATCACCCCAGAGGGACCGAGGAGCAGGGCAGCTGACGGCTCCCAGCAGGCACTCACAATCTGGCCTGCACCGGAGAGACAGGGGCTTTGGGATGTGATTTCCATCCCGAGGCGAAGGTGAAGGGAGGGCTCGCACGACCAGAGCCTTCCGGGGTCAGGACTCTCCTTGGACGTCCTGGGGCGCGGCGTGCGAGGGGGCTCTGGAACCGGACGAGAGAGGTGACCCTCCCCATCTGCGGCCAGGCCAGGCGATAAACTCAGGGCCCCCGGGGCCCTGGGGAACCAGAGAACAACACAGGTAACACTGTCCGGTGGGGGCCGCCCGGGAGCCAGGCAGATCAGCTCACGGGAAATTTCCTGTGTAAACGCGCTGACCTCCTCGAGAGCGGCGTCCACACCGGGACGGGGCTGAGACGGGCCTTCGGCTGGGCTCTGTGCAGACTTCGTTTCTACCGCCAAGGAGCAGTGCCCCTGTTTCCCCAAACGCCCCTGCCCGCCACACGCTGCACCCACCGCCAGGCCCGCATCAACATGCACAAGGGGCCGGGAGCCCAGGACACGGCACAGGTGGCCAGGGCGGCCCGCGGGGGTCTGGGCTGGCCGTTCTCTTGTGGGGCCGCTGCCACACGGAGCCTCTCCTCCAGTCCCGCTCCCCACGGCCGCCTGCTTCCTGTTCCACCGGGGTCTGGGTTGTAAGAACAGGGACCGGGCCAGGGGCCTGAAGCCCGAGACGGCCGGAAGAACCCACTCTGCCCCCTCCCACACGACAAAGCCACAGGGTGGCCCTGGGAGGCCGCCATCCCCCGCCTCAGAGTCGAGTTCTGGAAACGACCGGTAGACGGTGCGGGTTCCACGGTGCGAGGGGAGTTCTTCCCCGCTGTCCTCTGTCCCCAGGCTCCCGCTGGCAAGGGGGCCCCTCCTCAGCCAAGGTTGGGAGGTCGTGTCCACTCAGACCTTGCCCCTTTCCTTCCCCGGGACTCAGTTTCCATATCCATAAAATGGGCGCGCCGACACCCCCGTGTCCTCACCCCGTGGTCTTTTTCTTCCTGACACTCGTGGCCACCTGAGACGCGGTCACCGGCGGGCTTGCTTGTCTGTCTGTCCCGTCAAGGGAGACAGGGAATCCCCAGAAGGCAGGGACTTTGCTCATTCGGAACACCACCCGTGCTGTGCCCCAGCGAGTGAAGGCGGTGAACAGGCCCGGAAGCCGGCGGTGGTGGCGCCCCACGAGGCACCGGTCCTGACGGGCGTCCTCCCCGTCTCGCAGGGGGGCTTCGGTATCCTGGAGGAGATGTGCGTCAACTACATCCACTACTACCCCCAGACGCAGCTGGAGCTCTGCAAGAGCACCGTGGACCCGGGTTTCCTGCGGGAGTATTTCCACCTGGTGAACAGGTGACAGTTCCACGGGAGTGTGCCTGCCTGGGGTCTCCGTCCCCGGGCGCGGCGGAGGACCCCCCCCCCCCCCCCCACCGTCAGGCAGCTGGGGAAGCGTGAGCCATCCAGGCCGAGTTCTGGGAGCACGTGCTGCCCTGGGAGGGGCCCGTGGCAGGCATCACTGATAGATCCCCGTCCTCTTGTCCTGCTGAGCCTGGAATTGGCCCGAGGAACCCTCCGGGCCCAACCCTGGAGCGGCCGTTCCCGGCCCCCGCTTGGCGTGGAGGCGGCGGGGTCGGGGAGGAGGCGGCCTGAGTCCACCTGTCGGGGGCGGGGGTCACCCACCGCCACCCCATCGGCCCCACCGCACTCCTCCCCCCTCCCCCCACCAGGTTCAATGGTGAGGAAGTGTGCACCTGCCCCCAGGCCTCTGTCCCTGAGCAGTTTGCCGCGGTTCCCTGGAACTCCTTCAACCGAGACGTGCTCAGGGCCCTGTACGGCTTCGCCCCCATCTCCATGCACTGCAACAAGTCCTCGGCCGTCAGCTTCCAGGTGCGTGCGTGGGGGGCGGGGTAGCCGCAGGCAGCAGGCCACCCGCCCGAGGCGACACCCTCACACCTTCCGACCCCCGCCCGGCGGCAGGTCCCCGGGTACTGCCCCTGGGCGCCCCAGGCCCCGCCGAGGACCCCGGGGGGGGGGGGGGGAGCGATGGGGCTGCGCCCCAAGGAGCTGGCAAAAAGCGCTCCCTCCGAACAGCTGGAGAAACCCGGTGGTGCAGACGGGCCCAGACAGACAGAGGGCCTGCAGCGGGGAGGCTGATCGGCCTGATGGCCCTCTCCCAGGCGACATCACGCCCAGGGGCTTGTCTTGGTGGTGTGAGTGGGGCACCAGCAATGCCCCCAGAGCCCAGAAATGAGGGGCAGGGGGGAGGGGCAGGCGAGAAGCCGAACAGTCTGAAGCTGGAGGGGCCTCCTCGTGTGGGGCCTGCTGGGGTCCAAGGGCATCTCACTTATTCCCGAGAGCAGAGAGCGAGCCCGTGGAGGCCGGGCTGGTGCGGGGTGGGGTGTGGAAAGGTCTGCGAGCCTGCAAGTCTGGGAGGCAGATCTCCTGCCCTTCGGAGCCAGATTAATTGCCGAATCAAACATTCCCGGCACCGAGGGCGGGGTTGACGCTGGCTTGGGAGAGAGACGCGGTGTGGACATCTCATGTGGTTGAAAACGCGGCATCTGGTGCGGCCTTGTTGGAGAGGAGGGGCTAAAAACTCAGCCTACACCCAGGGCCTCTGATTTTGCTTCATCTGGGTGACACTTGAAGTGAGGGACAGGCGGTCGGGGGGGTGGGGTGGGGACGGGGGTGACTCCAACCGGAGGGAAGGAAGGTGAGTTGGGTTGGGATAAGGTGAATTTGAGGGCAAGAGCCCAAGAGGTCACGGGGAAAAGTGGCTGGGAAGGTGGTGCCCCATCTCACCCCTCCAGCCTCAGTTTACCTCCTGGTCCCTTCCTTGCAGGGTGAATGGAATCGGCAGCCTCTGCCTGAGATCATCTCCAAGCTAGAAGAGCCCACCTCTCACTGCCCAGCCAGCCAGGATCAGAGCCCCTCCAGCCACACTGTGGTCAACATTGGTGGGGGCAAAGGTTGAGTGGGGGACTATCTCTCCCCACTCCATGCTACGGCTGTGGGATCACACCAGCTCTGTGCACCCCCACTCTGTGAAGACCCCTGTGTGCCCAGGATGAATGGGCAGGGCCCAGCCCCCCCCCCCCCCCCCCCCCCCGCCTAATACCATGGTCCATTCTAGCGTTTGCCCCTCAAGGATCCCCTGCATGCGGAGAGGGTCCCGTGAGAGTCCCCTGTTGACCCACCTGGGACTGGGGGCGACCAAGGCCTTCTCCACACCCCCCTCGGTGGCCTAGAGTCCAGTGCCCCCAAAGCCCCGCCTACCTCGCCGAGAGGGGCTGGTCCTGGCTGCGGGGCGGACCCCCTGACACGGCCCCCGCGTCCCCAGCCCCCGTGGATGGCGATCTGTGTTGGTGCGCTCTGGGTACACGTGCTACTTAAACGTTTCCCTGCAGAGTGGCTCCTTTGTCACAGTGGGCGTCTTCCCTGCCACGGAGGCAGGACAGCCACTTAGCTAGTTAGACATTTGCCTGGGGAGACTGCTCTCTCCCAGGGTAAACAGATATTTTCGCCCACCTAAAGGGAAATGCTAACAAGTCTCACCAGCACTGAGAGATGAGTCGGCAGAGACCCAGACGGGGATCTGGGTGCCAGCTCCTCGGGGAGGTGGAGTTATCAGCCCCGGCTGCTTTCCTCGGCGGCCGTGGGACACGTGCCTAAAGAGCAGGCTGTGGAGTCAGGCCTGCGGTGGAGGTGGGACTCGGGTGGGTCACTCCCCCTCCCTGAGCCTCAGTCTCCTCATCTAGCAAATGGGGCCCATGCTGTTGGGTGAACGAGACCATGAAACTCACACGCGGGCCGGCCCCTAGGGGCACCGCCCCCACGGGAGGGGGCCTCGTCTGAGCCTCCTTTCCACGGCGGGCGCTCCGCCCCTGGAGGAGCCGGTACGCGCCCCACGCGTCCTGGGCCAGTCTCCAGCTTCGTCCCCTCTGCGCTGCCTCCCATTTGAGGCCGCGTTTGGCTCCCTGATGGTTTCTGCAGGGACTAACGGATTTGGCTCTGTTCAGCCAGTTCAGCAAAATGCTGCACGGCCTCTAGGGGAGCAAGAGGGTGATGGATGGGCCTCCCGGTCCTCCCCGCTCAGAACCCGTCGGCCTCTCCTCCTGAGAGCCATTTCATTATAGACGCGAACAAACGGGCCCAGACACTGCAGTGCGTCGTATAAATCATGGCTCCCCGCGCCGTAAGTCACAGGGCATGATCTCCCGACGGAGGCTGGAGGGCCGGCCGGCCCTCTGTCACCTTTACAGTCTGGGATGACAGGTGGAGGGGAGGCCCCTCCCTGCAAGGGCGGGCCTCGGGAAGGTGGCCTGGAGCACACCCAGGCCCAGGAAGACCCCTTCCCTCTGAGCACGATGACTGCCAGCGGGGACAAGGGTCCTGGCCAGCCCGGGGCTGTGGGAGAGGGTGCCAGGAGGACCCGCAGACCACGGCGAGCCAGCCTCACCCCCACTGGGCCCTTCCTGGCCACCATCACTTTCTTCCTGAGCCCCCAGCCCCCAACACAGCGCTTGCAGCCTCCCAATCTCCCCAGAGGAGAAACGCCTCACCCAGGGTCCCCGGCGGACTAGTGGCCATAGGGAAATCGCACCCGTCCAGAACCTTCTGCCACCCGGATGCCAGCCCCTCCCCCCACCACGTCACTCACTCTCACCCTCTCAGGCTCGTCTGCCTCGTGCCCCCGGGACAGCCTGTTGTGCGCTTCCCGCAGGGACCCCTGCGTGCACCCTGCCCCGCCCCCGCCCCTCCATCCAGCCCCGCCTGGATTGTTGCACCCCCGTTCTTGCTAAGAGCCGCCACCGTGTGCACACTGGCTCTGTGCCAGCCCGCCTGGCAACCCCACGGCATAGCTGTATCTGCTCCCGTGGGCAGGAAGGGAAACTGAGGCATAGAGCCCGACACTTTGGCGCTGTGGTCGCCCAGAGGGAGCCGTGCCGCCCAGCAGCCAGCCCGGATGCATCACCTGCAAGTCTGGCCTCTCCACCTCCATTTCCCTGGGCAACAGGCACCATCCCTGTGCCCCGCGAGGACTCGGCAAGGGCATCTGGGAGAAATGGTTTATTACCTAAAAGCAGCCCGTCAGGGCGAGGGTGCTACTTTGGTCCAAGTCCCTCGAATGACCCTCGGGGCTCTTCTGAGCAGTCCGGTGGAGGAAGAGTGAGGGTCTAGCAGCCTGGGTTCCCATTCCTCTCTCTGCTGTGTGGCCCTGGGCCAGCCGCTTTCCTTCTCTGGGCCCGTCTCCCTTGCTGCCCGTTGAGGGGCAGGGGCTGCGAGGGTGGCATGACCGGGCAGCTGTGAAGTGCCCTGAGTCCCAGGCCGAGGTGTGCTCACGCAGGATTGATGCTGAGAGGGTCTGCAGGGGGGCGGCGTGGGGGGCGGGCGTTCTCAGTCTGCAGGCTCCAGCCAGAGCGGGTGTATCTGCCTGAGCCGGCCCCAGGACGCTCCAGGGCTGTGCTGCCCGGTGGCCAGGGGCCTCATGTGGCTATTCAAGCATAATTTTCAATGAATCAAAATGATATACAAGGGAACATTTGGGTTCTCAGTTACACCTGCCACATTTCAGCTACATGTGGCCGTGGCTGCGATACTGCACGGATAGAGAGCACTGGCTCATCGCAGCAGGTTCCCCCGGGCTGCGCTGCCCCCCGGGGCTGCGGTCCCAGACAGCACCAGCCTCACTGAGCGGTTGGGGGTGGGGGACACACACCCGATGGGCCGCAGCGGGCCCGGCCCCGGCTGGCTCTGCAAAGAGCAGCCGGATCGTCCCTCACGCTGCAGAAGGATTGGCCTCCTGGGCCCCCACCCCCACCCCGTGCAAAGCCTCAGCAGCGCCCCCCGTCGTGACCAGCAGAATGTTCCCACAGGTCCCCAAATGCCCCGCAGGGACAGGCTCCCCCGGCTGCCAATGGCTCTCCTGGTCCCCGGCCCCCGCCCCCCCCCGCCCCCCCATCCTGTCGTGCGGACAGAGAAACTGAGTCCCAAGGATCGCTGGTGCCCCCACCTTCTCTCCGCTCCGCTGCAGCGAAAGACAAAGCTTCTGATCACAAAGCACCCCCGTTTAGTCCCCCTCTAGCCCTTGCGACACGCACTGAAAACCACCAACAGTCTCCCTGGGACACGCACCGTTCTATTTTCTCCACGCACACCCACCAGCCTCACGCACACACTCCACGTTCCCCTGATTTTTTGGGAGGTTCTGGGATGGAAGGCAGCCCGCTGTGTCCCGGGAGTCCCAGGCCAGAAACTTCGGTTTTTGTGGAAGATTCCTAACAGGGACTTGGGGAGCCTTCAAGGGAAGATTCTAGACTAGAATCCAGGAAGCTCTCTCCCTCTGATATTCGGAACTTCGGGGGGGGGCCGTGGTGGCCCCCTTGAAAACCTGACTTGAATGGGGTGAGGAAGCCGCCCTCGGCACATTTGCTCATAAACAGAGGAGGTCTGGACCCAGAACGGACTCAGAGCATCACAGTTGCCCCCGAGGTGGCCCCTCTGTCCCCCAGTCCCCGTGGTCCTGGGTCTCACCACCCCCCCAACCTCCCCTCTCCTGCCTCTGGTCTGAGCTACTCATCCAGTCCTAGCTGTGGGGCAGGCCCTGGGGCTGGACCCTCAACAGAGCGTGGGGCCCTCCCGGCTTTCATGGGTGGGGGGAGGGTACAGACGGTCAACAGACAATAAGGAAGCGAACAATATGCAGATAGCAGTGAGCATCGAGTAGAGCGGGACATGTGGGTGGCCATTAGGGACAGGCTTGTTGGGAAAGGAGAAAGTGACGCTAAAGTCCTGAAGGAGGTGAGGAGGGGAGTCCGAGAGAATACAGGCCCCGAGGTGCAGTGCGGTGGGGAACAGGGGGGAGGCGGGCAAGGCTGAGCGGGGGTGGGGGGGGCAACGGGAAGTCGAGAGGCCAGGGAGGCTGCAGGGGGGAGGCAGTGGCCGGTGGAGGCCGGCGCAGTAACCAGGAGCCAGGTGGTAGCCGTGGGGGCGGGAGACGGGGTCAGGCTCCAGATGTGCCCAGAGGGGAGAGCCGAGGAGATTCACCAGCAAATGCTAGAAACTGAGTGAGACAGTGAGGGACACCAGGACTCGTTCAGAAGAACCAGGCCGGCAGCCCAGAGGCCTGATGCTGTGGCACACGCTATCTTCCCACCCCTTGTCCTGTGCCCAGGTGCCCCTGGCCTCTTGCACATCCTCTCATGGTGGGTGTGGGGATGAGATGAGCACTCAGGCCCCATCCGGACTAGACGGTGCTCCCACCGGAGCAGGGAGGGTCCTCGGCAGGCAGGAGCCCCACCGGGGGTGTCCCCAAGCTGGGGCAGGGTGGGGAACATAAGGACCTTGCCCCCCCACCTCCCCCAAATGGCATGGCTGAGGCCCAGATGAGGCATGATCCCAGCCCTGGTCACACGGCAGGTCAGACCCACCCCAGGACCTTAGCACATGATGGGCTGCTTGTCCACAGTCACTCGGGGTGTGACTCTAGCGCCTCTCTTTCCCCAGCACGTCCGTTGTCCCTTATATCTGCCGTGCTAGAGGGAGGAGGGCACATGCCAGCTCCGGGCATGTGAGGCATCTGGGAATGGAGTGAGCTGGGAGTCACCCGGGCATTCTACTGCCAGGGCCATCGGTCCCCTCTGGGGAGGCGGGCACCTCCTCCCTGCCAGCTGGGCTCCTCCCCACTCACCCCTGGAAGACCAGAGGTGGAGGGCCAGCCGCCTGATGCACGTGCCGCTGCGGACCCGAGCCGTCTCTGGCAGCCCAGCCCAGCCCAGCAAGACCTGCACATAAGCAGGGGCCTGCCCACCTGCCCTCCCGGGGGGACACTGCGCGCCCCCCCCCCGGGGCCCCCTGAGCTCCAGGGACGGCTGGGGCCAGCACACAGGTTGAGTCTGAGGGCCCCTCTCCTCTCGACTCCCAGCCAAGCTCAGCCCAGAGTTCCTGAAAGGCGGTGCTCAGCCACCCTGAGGGCCATGGTGTCGTCGTCCAGTAAAACCTTCAAAAACAGGGCCACAGGTGTCTAGACCGGGGGTGAGAGAGGACTGATCCGGGGACACGCGTGGGAACACACGCACCCTGCCCTAAGCTACCGAGGCGGCACGCCCGGGGCTGTGGCCCCGCCTGGACCTTCCTGCGGCTGGCAGGAGAGCCTGGGAGGTGGCTCCCTGGCCTCTCCCACATGGTGGCCCGATGCCCTCCCCGGAGGGGCCGGGTTATTTCCCCGCGGCAGAGACGCAAACGTACCAACAGCGAAGGCTCGAGTCAAAGCTCCTGTCTCTGAGCTCAGCCCCCGAGGCAGCGGTCAGATGGGAACCTGGATCGCCCCCCGCCCCTCACACTTAGCCTCCCCCTACCCAGGACAGGCTGTGGGGGGAACACGTATCCCGGCCCAATCCAGGGCTCTGGGGCCAAACCGCGGAGCCCGGGGAAGCAGGCCAGGCCTTCTGGGAAGCCGTCTCCCCTCCTCTCCACTTCTGGCCCCTCGGGGTCCACTGGGCTTCCCCCAGACTCTCTCACGCGGGAGCCAGGCCTGCGTGAGCCGGGAGGCTACAGGTCTCCGGGTCTCCTCTGCCGGAGGCGCGCAAAGCCCCAGAGGCCCAAGCTCCGCAGCCTGTGGTCTGGCGAGGGGGCCGAAGAGCTTTCCAAAGGCCATGTGAAACCCAAACATCTTCCCACGACTTCGACTTTATTAGCCTGACCTGTTCCAGCGCGGTCCACGGTGGGGCTGTGTACTACGTGAGCATCTGAAAGCAGCCAGGGCTCGCCAGGGACTGCCCCCTGCCCCAGTGACCGTGCGGCTTCCTGCGAGCGTCTGCGGGGACCCTGTCCTCCTTGTCCCCCGCACACCCGCCACCTTCTGCTCCCCAGAGAGTCAGGCACGCCGGGCAAGGCCGCATGGGCGGCCCCCGGGCTGCCCGGTGGGCGCCGAGATCCTGCTGGGGTGAGCCGGAGAGGTGACAGGGGAGGGACCGGGGACAGGGGCACGGGGCGGGACACACGCTTATCCTGGCCAGGAAGGCAGGGAGGAGGATCACACAGGCAGATGTTAGAGAGCTCTGAAGGCCCAGAGAAGGGGTGCGGGGGAGTCACCCCCTTTTAAGACCCTGTGCGAGGCCCTTCCCCGGGGCCACAAGTGGAGAGAGCGGGGAGGCGGGAGCCACATCGCAGTCACAAAGCAAGGACAGAGGCCACAAGGCAGGCGGGGTCTGTCGGATTCTCACCCGGCAACACGCCGCTCCTTCACGAACCTAGTGAACGACGTGCTCTTGGGGAAACTGGGGCAGGAGGTGGGGCTTCTGCATGGGCGAGGGAGGGCGCCGATGTGAGACCCACCCCTCCCACCCCCTGCTTCTGCTCACCTATTTCACCAGCTGGTGGTGCTCAGAACGCTTTCCCGTGTGAGAAACAGGTCAAGGCAGGAAGAATTTGCTTCCTGGATCCCCTCCTCTGCCAGCCTCTGGGGAACCGACCATCGTGCCCAACGGCCTGGCCGCAGGGATCCAGCCAAGCTGGCACCCCTGCTCTCTGCCTCTAAACTGCGCCCGAGGCAGACAGTACTAAACAATCCTCTGTCCCTAATTCCAGGTGGACCTGGAAACTCTCCAGCGGTGCTCTGCTCTGGACAGTCTGCTCTTCAGGCAGGCCCGGGGTACCAGGCAGATCCCTTTGCTTCCCTGCTTTTATACTGGGCTTACTAGGGGTTAACTACGCACCTTCTCAGAAGCTTCTAGAGGGCCACGTGGCACGCTCCCTGAGCCCAAGACCTTGCAGCTTTGTTTTGGGGGGTAGGGGTGGACTAGAGGCCAGCCTCTGGTCAGTGACCATAGGACAGGCCCTCTGGGTCTCCTGTCCGCTCGGGTGGTATCTGTTTGGGGGGCGAGCAGCTCTGCACTAGGAGGGCGGGGAGGCCCCTGCTCTGGCCGGGTCCGGTCCTGGGCCAGGGCGGCGGGCCCCGTGGGGAGGGTCAGCGAGGGACGGAGCAGGTCTCAGCCTCCTGATGCACCGAGGCTCCGCCCCGCGGGGCCGTCAGTAGATTCCCTTCACCCTCTTGTTGTCAGGGTCGAAGGGAGACTTCAGGTGAGCCCGGGCAGGGTGGGCCACCCCCATCCGCTCCACAGCATAGTCACCACTCTTCACGAAGTCCAGCGAGACCTGTTGCAGAACACGAGGGGGTGTGGGTCACCCGTTACCTGGCGGGTGCTGGGCTCCTATCTACCTGCTTCCCGGAGGGCGGGCTCGGCCTCACCTGTTCCCTCTGGGTGAACCCATCTCTGCGCCACGGGCCCTCCTGTGAACCCAACAACCGCCCTGAGCCCGTAGGAGCCCTGACTTGGACTTGACCGCCTGGGGCCCCAGCAGAGCCGCGGGCTGGCAGCCAGCCCGTGGGGACACCTCCAGCTGCAGAAAGTGTGGATCCCTGCGAAACCGGGGAACGGGAAAAGGACCGTGTGCCTAGACCCTGGGCACACTGGCTCCGCACGGGGATCCTGCCCTCTCAGTACAGGGGCCGCACCCAGGGCCGGCCGTGGGCAAGGCACCGTGGGCCCTGCTCCTAGAGATCTCTTCTCTCCCAGCGATGCAGGACAGACAGCCCGGGTCCCAGGACCCCCAGAGGCCCAGGGTGGGAGCCCCCTGCCCAGGCCTACATGCCAGGCCCGGCACGTCCCTGGCACCCCTGCCTGGGCTGGTCTGACTCACACCCGCCTCCTCCCTGCTCATTCTTCCAAGTGGATCTCCCTCTGGGGCCTCTGCTGGCCGCACGTGGGGGGAGCTGCAGCCTGGGGTCCTCCGAGTGTCTAAGGCTGAGGCTGGAAAGCTCAGCCCCGGCTGGGTGAGCATCTCGGCCCCCACGGCCAGAGCCTTTCAGCGCCTCAGTTTCCCGGCTGCCACGGGGCTGGTGCAGACCTCCAGGGAGCAAGGCAAGCGGGCCCGGCCACAAAGGTGCTACGGCGGTGAGCTCCTCCCCCTCCTCGCTCGCGTCACGGCGTCCAGCCCAAGCCACTGACACCCTCGTGAGCAGCCAGCCAGTCTGGCAAGTGCTTCGAGCCCCCTCCCCGGGCTCTGACCCCTGCAGGCCCTCAACGGGCCCTTTCTCTGCCTCCGCGCCCCCTGCCGATGTGCAGGGAGGAGCTGGGCTCAGTGCGGGTCACTGGGGTTTACAAATGGTCACGTGGCAAAACGTGTCTATGGCTGCACGTGTCCGTACGCGCGTACACGTGTGCGTACATGCGTGTGCAGGCACACGTGGGACGAGGAAAGAGAGGAGAGGAATGCGCTCTTGGGAGGATGAGGTCCAGGCCTCTGCTCTCCCTGGCGCCCACCCCAGCCTCGAGGTTTGGGTCTCTGGCTCCAGGAGCAGAGGGCGTTAGCCCTGGCCCAGAGCCTCTTTCTGACCAAGAGAAGCCTGGAGCTCCCAAAGTCGGATTTTTTCAGAGAGAAAATACAGAAATAGCCACTGACCCCGCCAGAGACGCGGCCCCATCAACCGTGACCTCGCCGCGCCCGGTCGCCCAGGTCCAGCATGGCGCAGGGGTGCAGGCGGCACGGGGCGCTGACAGGGAGCCGGACGGGGAGCCGAGCTTCCCTGGGCAGAGCCAGGGTGGGGGGTGGGGCGGACTCACCGACTGGCCGCTGGGGTCCCGGATGTAGCCGTAGGCGAGAGTCTTGTCAACGGCAAACCCGAAGTCAGCCCTCCGGACGTGGCCTACCACCTGGCCGTTTCTCCAGATGGCCTCCAGGCCAAACATGGGCACTTTTCTGGAAGAAGCAAGAGAGAGCTGGGGCCCCGGAGCCCCCAGTGGGGAGACCCGCGCCCTGGGGCCCGGAGCCATCCCAGTGCCTGGCCCCCAGGTCGCCAGGCACAGCGTCCAAGCGGATGCCCGAACGAGAACAGACGACTGCCGGGCCCTGACTTCTGCGTCTGCAGGGACAGACCCCAGGTATTTGGGAAAGGCCCGCCTTTTAACTTGCTTTTCCTTGACTTCTGAATAATTGAAAGCCTTATGCCCCCGAGGCTTGTTTTACTGTGGTTCTTTCTCCACAGAACGCTGCGTTATCTATCAAAAGGACTTTTCTTTAGTATGAATGCAGACTATAACATTTCTGAAAATTCAGAAGAGAAAACGCAGAGATTAGACTACAATCACAGATGCTCCAGCGCCCGGAAGTGCCTGGCATATTTAGTGCAAATCTCTGCAGACTCGTGCCTCTGGGTGTTGGGTCTGTGTCTGTGGAGAGCCTGACGGGTGCCCGGGGCCGGCCGCCCCCCAGGAGAGGGTGGCGCAGCAGTGCGGATCCTGCCCTGGGCAAAGGCGCGGGGACGAGGCGCGGGGGCCTCTGGCTCTGGGCCCCGAGTGAATGAGGGAAGAGGGTGGGACAGACGGCGTTTCCGCGACAAATCCCTGCCCTTTCGTCCCACCCTGTCCTGTGGGGCACATGCTGTTTGCACGTGAGGCAACAGGCCGGGGTAGGGGGCATCCTGGCCGTGCCCTTCCTCAGGACCGGAACCGCCCTGGCTGCCTTGGTGGCCCTGCAGAGAACACCCGAGCGGGGCCGGAGGGCTGTGGCGGGTGCATCGGAGGCTCCCGGAGGCAGACAGACATCAGGCCGCAGGTGCTTCCCGGGGGGCCAGGTGGCACAGGGGCTCCGCAGGGCTCTGCTCCGTCTATACCCCCAAACTGGAGCCTGGGCTGCTCCCCAGCAGGTGGACAAGCGGCGTGCGGGGGGGCCGGTCTGACCGGAGCCCGGGGAGAAGCAGCAGGGCGATGACAAGCCACAGCTCGGCTCCCCCTCTGCCCCCCCTCGTGTCTCCTGACACTTCTGTTGACGGCTCCAGAAATCCGGGAGAAAGGCCGCGTTCGTGGGAGCCTGTCAGCCGCAAATCAGCAAAGTCGAGCCGCCGTCCTGGAGACCGTGGCTACCCAGGTTCCCGTGAAGACACCAGCCTGGGACTGTCATTTCAGAGTCACTCCGCCCAGGTGGAATCCTGGGACAGCACGGGCCAGATCCCGAGGACATAACTGAGCCACCTGCTCAAAGCCCCCTCCCCACTTCGGGGGCAAGTGAAGGGGTCGGGTCCCCGGAACGGGCTCTCCTTCTTGCGGCTGGGTTACCCTGTCCCTTGGCACCCCAGGTCTCCAGGCCGTGGCCTGGCCTTCCCTCCACCATCTGTCGTGGGAGGGATTTAACCGGAACATGGTGAGAAGTCACCACACGGTGACTGGGAAGCTGGGCCCTCAGCCCGGGGTCACCCACGGGAGGTGGCCTGGTGGCACCTTTGTCTTTCAAAAGCTGTGTGTGAGCAGGGTGTGTCCCATCCCCCCCGGGTCCCCTCGGGCCCTGCTGACCCCGTCCTACTGGACGGACAGACGGACGGACGCAGGACCACGGGCCACTCACTCGTCCACCGTGAAGCACACCAGACGTCGGCGGAGGCCCTCGGCCCGCTGCTTCTCCAGGGCCTCCCGCCCCAGGAAGGGGACCGCTGACTTGAGCTTACAGGTGAAGGCCAAGCCCGCCTCCAGGGGGCTGTCGTCGGGGCGCAGGTCGGCGTGCCAGTGCCGGTAGCCTGCGGGGAGGACACCCTGGGGTCGGTGCCCAGCAGACGTGGGGGGCCGGCTCCTCCTGCACCTGCAGAAGGTCCCCTGGGCGAGGCCCCGGGAGCAGATGCCCCTTCTAGCCTCTGCCCTGCCGGTGAGCTGTCAGGGAGGGACCCGAGCAGCCCTGCCCTCACATCCTTCCAACCCCCTGGGGAAACCCAGGCACCCAGTCCAAATCCAGCTCCGGTCCCGCCCCCCCAAGGCTGGGCAAGCACCCCTCCCCCTCGCCCTCCAAGTGCTGCTGTCAGGGACCCCAGCCCCGGCCCCAGGCCTGCGTGGAAGCCACGGTCTGTGGGCAGTGCAGGGGTTGGTGGGGGGAAGGCTGGGGAGGCCGACAGAAAGGGGCAGGCGGGAAGGGGAGTGGGGCAGGGAAGAAGCACAGGGGCCGACACCCCCCCCCCCCCCCCCCCCCCCCGCCTGCAGCGTGGCTCCGGGCAGCCCCGGGGCGCCCTGTGGGCCCCACACACACCTTTCTCGATGCTCAGGGAGTCGATGGCCCGGTACCCGGCGTTGACGAGGCCGTGCTTGGTGCCTGCGGCCATCACAGCCCGGTACACGGGCACACAGGCTGGCTTGGGCACATGAAGCTCCCAGCCCAGCTCCCCCACGAAGGAGAGCCTCATGGCCCGCACCTGGGGGCACAGGGCACGACTCAGACCCAGGCTAGGGTCAGGCGACCCAGGTCGAGGGCCTACTGTCACCATTCTCACTGGCTGGCCCCGGCCCTGGCCGCCCAGCACCCAGGGATGGGGTCTCCAAGGACAGAGCTCCAGACTGCTCTGGAAATCTCTAGGGGGAAAGAGGGGTGTCAGCGCTGGGAGCAGGAGAAAGCGGACACACGGTTCCCAGGCCTCACTCTTCTAAGTCACTGTGCACGTGTCCCGGGGCAGCCGTACCGAATGGCCACAGACCGGGGACTTAGAGGAGCAGAAGTGTGTTCTCTCCCCGTTCTGGAGGCTTGAGGCCCCAAATCAAGGTGGCAGCACTCTGTGCTCCCCCCAGAAGCTCTGGGGGAGGGTCCTTCCTGCCTCCTCCAGCCACAGGTGCTTCCTGGGCTTGTGGTCACATCCCTCCAGTCTCTGTGTCACACGGCTTCTCCTCTGTGTCTTCTCTACTTTGGTCTCTTATCAGGACACTTGTCACTGGAACCAAGATCCACCCTGGTCCTGGACGATCCTGTCTTAAGATTCTTACCTGAGTCACAACGTCAAAGACACTACGTCTCACTGAGGCCACACTCGGGTTCTGGGCGAGGGGCTAGGACACAGCCACCTATTTGGAGGCCACCATTCAGTCACCACGGCGACCTTTGGCCTCCCTCTGGCCTCAATTTCGCCATCTGTAAATGGGATCAGGAGCCCGGCTCTGTCTGTTTTAAGAAGCTCTGAGGTCTGGGGCGCCTGGGGGGCTCCGTCGGTTAAGCACCCGACTTCGGCTCGGGTCATGATCTCACGGTTTGTGAGTTCGAGCCCCGCGTCGGGCTCTGTGCTGACCGCTCGGAGCCTGGAGCCTGATTCGGATTCTGTGTCTCCCTCTTTTCTGTGTCCCTCCCCAGCTTGCACTCTGTCTCTCTCTGTCTCTCTCTCTCTCTCTCTCTCTCTCTCTTTCAAAAATAAACACCAATCAATCAATCAATCACTTAAAAATAAAAAAGAAGCTCTGAGGTCTGTCTGTGAGGGGGAGTTGCTGGGAGGTCGGTGGCCCAGCTCAGGGGTCACCGTGGCTGCACCCGATGGGTTCTGACACATCAAGAGGGGAAGCAGACCGGTGCTGAGTCGGCACTGTGATTGCTCCCCGGCCTGGTCAGCCTTGGCCAGATGCTGGGCTCTGAAGACACACACAGCCTCTGCCCGCCCCCCCCCACCCCCGCCCCGGCCTGGAGTCTTAGAAGGCCAGAGCCAGAAGCACAAGCCAGTTCTCTGGCAACCACGTTCAGGGTGGGCAAGTGTTGGGCAGGAAGGTGCCTGCCTGGGAGGGCCCGGCCCGGCTGGCAGGTGACAGAGCTTCCCGCTGCGGACGGGCCTTCCCGGAGAGCAGGGGCCAGGACACCGAGCTGCAGCAGGTGCGCAGGGGAGGACAGAGAGAGAGGGGCATACAGTGGGGTCGAAAGGACCTTTGTGAGGACCACTTCAGTGACAGCTGGGCCCCAGGGGCCAGCAAGGGACTGTGCGTCCCCAACGCCCCGGAGAGGACAGTGCTGTTGACACAGTGTTCCCTGGGCTACGTTCTGCACACACATCCCGTCACTGGAGCACTTCTCCCACATGGTGGCAGACACCCATGTAAATAACATCCAGGGGATGATGCAAAAACGGAGGCCCAGAGGCGCCACGCATCTCTGATGGGGCAGCTGGCCTCTGGGTACCAGGCTGGCGGCTGTGTGGGGGCCACAGCCAGCAGCGGGCAGCACCCTGCCCGCTGGCGTGTGACCTGTCCTGTATGGTTGGTTTGCTTACTGGTCATTTACCACCCAGCCACAGTGCCTGCTTCCTGGCCTTCGGGCAAATCCTCGAGTCCACGGTGTCCCCGGGGGTAAGGCCTGAGCCCGCAGCTCCAGGACCGTCCTTGTCACAAGAGGGACATGGAAAGTACAGCAAAGTGCAGAGCTCACGGGGAGGAAGGAGCCTACCCCATCGCTGCCGCGAGCCTGTGCGGCTCCGACTGGATTACTGTCTACACAGGAGGGGGCGGAGGCCACTCTCCCGAGCACAGACCCAGCTCCTTACAAACCTGACACTTCAATCACATTGCTGCCGAGGGGTTGGGTTCTGAAAGCTCTGGAAACAGTGAACATTTGCTCTGAGTTGCCATTTGCCCAGGCCTCTCAAAAAACTCAAAATCGACACAGAAAATGTACTGTTGACATTTCCCTGCTTCCCTAGTGCAAGCCGTGGGCCCCTGACAAAGATTGCCTGTCAACGGGGTTCTAATTTTAGACAGCCCACGGAGGAGCTTGGGGCTCAAAGCCAATCTCATTTTGAAATAGGAAAAATCATTTTTAAAGCTCCCCCATTAATGGCCCAGGTTCGTGTCAGACACACACGGTCCCAGTTAAGTGAGAGGGTCAGGCCCTGGGGCTCCGTGATTTCATCGGTGGAAAGCCTCTTCCCAGCCTCTTCCACGGCTCCCAGGAACCCCACCCCCACCCCCCGCCCCACTCCCCGGGCCAGGGGTCGGCTGCCTGGCTCTCTACTGCACCCCTGTGCTCAGGTTCAGCACACAGTAGGTGCTAAATAAATACTTCCCAAACGATGGAGTAAAACAGGGGCAGATGGACCTCTGCTTCTGGCAAATTGAGGGAGTTTGGGGAAGCCCAGGTGCATTTATTTCTAAGTTCACAGAATTGCTGGTTTTCAAGACATCTTCATTTGTTTCCACTGAAGCCGTGGATTTGGGGGGGTGGGTGCTCATTTCTTCTGAGCAGGGACACACAATAAAGAGGAAAAGCTAAAAATGAGGATATCTGGATCATGGGCTCTGGTCAGCCTCTCCTCCCTGCCTCAGTGCCCCCATCTGATAGATGGGAGAGGACAGTGCTTCTGATCATCAAGTTCAGGGGAAGCATGGTGCCTGGGACACAGTCATCTGCCAGCAAAGACTGGGTTGGACTGACTTCAAAAGCAAGCCCCAAACCGAGGCAAACTCCCTTGCAAAACAGAGCCCCACTCTCTTACAGGAGCCACAGGCCCTGGATGAAGTCACAAAATCATGGAAGGTCATCAGGAAGGACCTTAAATCAGGACCCTTCTCTCACCCTAAAGGCCCCCCAAGATACTGTTGGAATTAATAAACACAGGCTCAAAACCAACACACAAAAATCAATGGGGTTTTTATACCTCAGCAATGAACAATCCAAAAAGGAAATTTTTAAAAAACCCCATTTATAATAGTATCAAAAAGAACAACATACTTAAAAAGAAACCTAACTATGGAGGTAAAAGACATCTACACTGAAGTCTACCAAACTTTGTCGAAAGAAATGAAAAAAGGTATGAATAAATGGGAAGACATCCCATGTTCATGGATTGGAACACAATATCATTATGATATCAATACTGCCCAACGCGATGTGCAGATTCAGTGTTTTCCTGTCAAAATCCCAGTGAGGCTTTTTGCAGAAATAGAAAAATCCATCCTAGCATTCATACGGAATCTCAAGGGACCTCAAACAGCCAAAGCAATCTTGAAAATGAGTAAGGCCGCAAAACTTGCAGTTCCTGATCCCAAAACTAACTACAAAGCTCCCATAATCGAAAAGCGTGTGGTACTGGCATAAAATCAGACAAACCAACCGATGGCATAGAAAAGTGGGCCCAGAAATAAACCTTCACGTGTGTGGCCAAACGATCTCCAGCAAGGCTGCCAAGACCACTCAACGGGGAAGGGACAGTCTCTTCAACAAACGTGTTGGGAAAACTGGACCTTCACATGCAGAAGAATGAAGCCGCATCTGCGCCATATACAAACATTAACTCAAAATGGATTAAAGACCTCACTGTACGTCTTAGGACTGTAAAACTCCCAGGAGAAACGGGGGAAAGTTTCATGACATTGGACTTGGCAATGCTTTCTTCCACACGACACCAAAGGCACAGGTAACAAAAAGCAAAATTAGGCAAATGGGGCTACGTCAAACACGAAAACTTCTGTGCATCGAAGGAAACAGCCAACAGTGAAAAGGCAACCTATAGAGTGGGAGGAAATATTTACAAACCATGTATCTAATAAGGGGTTGATATCAAGAATACATAAAGAACCCCTACAACTCAACACCAACAAAACAACCCGACTGAGAAATGAGGAAAGGATAAACAGAACTGGGGTCTATCCACACAATGGAATATTATCATCCAATAAAAGGAAGGAGATTTTGACACCTGCTACAACACGGATGAACCTTGAGGCCATCGTGCTAAGTGAGATAAGCCAGACACAAAAAGGCAAGTCCTATATGATTCCACTTCCATGGAATTAAACTAGTCACACTCATAGAGACGGGAGGTAGCTGGTGGTTACCAGCAGCTGGGGACAGGGCAAATGGGGGTTGTTGTTTAATTGATATGGAGTTTCAGTTTTGCCAGATGAAAAAGTCCTGGAAATCTGTTGCCCAACAATGTGAATGCAGTTAATACTACCGAACTACATGCTTTAAAAAGGTTCAAGTGGTAAGAACAGAACAAACACCCTTTTCTCCATGGACGGGCGCCTAACGCCCAGGGAGACTGGGTGACTACTTTCTTAACGTTTTGGGTGCCAGGAGCAAGGGAAGGGCAGCAGACGCTCGTGCTGACAGCGGTCCATGACGGGCCAGCCACCCACAGAAGCGGCGGGCACCACGGTGGCCGAGAGCGCGAGCTCGGGTTTAAATCCGAGTCCCCAGGGGCGCCTGGGCGGCTCGGTCAGTCGAACGTCCGACTCTTGATTTCCGCTCAGGCCGTGATCTCACAGTTCGTGGGATTGAGCCCTGCGTTGGGCAAAGCATGGAGGTTGGCTTAAGATTCTTTCCCTCGTCCTCTCTCTCTCTCTCTCCCCCCCCCTGCTCCTCCCCCCTCAAAAAAAATAAACTTTTAAAAATAAAAATAAAAAAAATAAATAAGTAAATAAAAAGTCCCCTGGTGACCGATGTCCCTCTGAGTCTCTTCTGCAAGCCCAGGATGATGACAGTATGTCCTTCATTGGGGCACCTGGGAGGAGGGCTCAGTGGGTTAAGGGTTCAACTTTGGCTCAGGTCACCATCTGTCGGTTCGTGGGTTCGAGCCCCGCGACGGGCCCTGTGCTGACACCTCAGAGCCTGGAACCTGCTTTGGATTCTGTGGCTCCCCCTCTCCCTCTCCCTCTCTCTCTCTCTCAAAAATAAATAAACATTAAAAAATTAAAAAAAATAAAAACCCGTCCTTCATAGGCTCACGGGAGCGCTCAACAGAATCATCCCCATAAAGCCCCAGGCAGGGTGCTCACCACGGGGGAAGTGGTGTTACCGGCCCAAATAAGGAAGCGGGGACTCAGGGGGAGTTTGGTCGCTCGCCCCAGGCCCGCTGATGTCCCGGGAAATGTTTGATAATCATCTCCCGGGGTGGGGTCGGGGGGTGTTCTGCAGCACTGACCACTTTCCGTGGTGTAAGTACTCCTCCCGCTGCTGGTGATTTCACTGTGGCTCACTAGTCTTCCTACAGATTTCACCGCGGCTCTCCCGCTGGCACCAGCCCGCCCAGTACTCGGGGGAGGCCTCGCAACTGGGAAGCGGGCAGCACGGGGGGGGGGGGGGGGCCCGCCAGGGTTTCCAAGTGGAGAGCCCGTGCGGGTACCGTGAGATCCACACTCCCTGCCCTGACGGACTCACTCGAAGATTGTTGGGTGCTTGGGTTCTAGCAAGACGTGATCCAGGAGCTTGCCTCCATATTGGTGCCTCAGGGCGCTCCTGCCGGCTTTCCGTGGACGGGACGGGAGTCCGGGGAGGTGCCGGGCCGCCGCCTCGGCTCAGATCAAAGGCCACGCAGGGGCCCCCCGGGCAGGGGAGGCCACGTGGCTCCCGTGGGATGCCCTGGGCACGTGCGTCACCAGAACAAGCCCGGAGTGTGCCTTTCCGGGTAAATATCGCAGGAGGGCTCCGGCAGCTGGGCCCCCGGACTCAGGCCAGCACGTCCAACCTTTTCAGATCACATTAGCTCATGGCAGTCTTCCAAGTTTCCAGGCGTTTGGTTGTGTAACAGCACCCCCAACACACCACGCACATCCATCCTCCCAACTCAGCCATCTCTTACATAAATGAGGATTCCCAGGGACCCTGGAGGCAGGGGGTGGGCAGAGATCAGAGCACGGGCGGCCCTCTGCAGGGGCCTGGCGTCCTGAACCCACAGGAAAAGGGGAGAAAATGTTGGCGATAGGTTCAAGGATCTTCATTTTTCAACCTCCCTGGAGGCTCCCAAGACATCCTCGATTCTAATAATGATCTGCAGGGGGGATGTGCAATTTCCCCCAGTGGTCTGGTCCAGAAGGCTGGGTGTGCAGTGGCTATGGTGGCTCTGGGGAAGGTGATTATGGTAACAAAGATAGTGGTGATGGCAGGAGTTGGGCATGGTGAAGGGGGTGGGGGTGAGGGGGTGGGAGAGGATGTTTGCAAACCAATTGCCAAGAATAAGAATAAATAAAAGGTACGATGCTCAAATCACACGTCAAAAACTTGACCTTCGGGGCGCCCGGGTGGCTCAGTTAAGCGTCCGACTCTTCATTTCGGCTCAGGTCACGATCTCACGGTTTGTGAGTTCGAGCCCCACATCGGGCTCCGCACTGACAGTGTGGAGCCTGCTTGGGATTCTCTCTCTCCCTCTCTCTCTGCCCGCCTCCCCCCCCCACCCCCCCATGTGCACGCTCTCTCTCAAAATCGATCAGTCAACGACAACAACAAAGTCAACCACAAGTCAACAACAAGTTGACCCTTTCTGAGGATCTGAAAACTTGACCCTTTCTGAGGATCTGAAAAGCTCCACAGAAGCTGTCCGACCCTCGGGGTCCTTCTTCCAGGCCCCCGGAAGGCCGGATGCGCCACCGACCCTACCCCCTGCGCTCCTTAGCGGAAAGCACACCTCGCCAGCCAGCCGCCCCTGGAACCGCAGATTTCAAGTCACCCTGGATAGTCCCTGAGCTGTCTACACCACAGAGCACAGTAGAGCGAGAACACCACTCACTGCCTGTAGAGAAAGGACGGAGCCCTACCCCAGGGGAGCTTCCAGAACCTCTGAAGCTCACGCCCCGGACGCCATCCAGACGCGTCTTCACCTCACGCTTTCACGGCAAGAAGACACCCGGTCCCCCAGGGGGTGCCTTGAACAGTGGCTGTGGCCACACGGCGGCTTTCTCCACCACACCCACGGGACCCGCCCCCCGCCCCCTGGCTTCCCAGAGCCACGGACGAATCTGGGCATGTTGTGCGAGGCGACTTCTTAGGCAGCCGCTAAAACCCCACTGTCAAATGAATACAGGCTCTGTGAAGCTACGGGCAGCTCTGTATGAAGGCCCGAGCCCCCGACTGTCCGCGTAACGCGTGCAGGTGGGAGAACATTCCGTCCCGAGCTAATCGGATCCCAACACTGCCACGGCGAGCCCTTCACACCGTCGGGAGGAGAAATCCAATTTCCTTTGGACCTGAAATTAATTTTCAGAAGACAATCACTTTATCGCTGGGCCTCGTGACGGGCCTCGTGATGAGCTTCCCGAGGGGGCCCCCCGTCCTCGGCCGAGGCGCCAGGAACACCACGTCTCCCCCGGTAACCACGCTGGGAGAGTGCTTCCCACTGGGACCCTCGCTGGCCTCGAGGCCAACATGTGAAGGCAAGGACATCTGGTCAGTTTCCTGCCAAGGAGACGCTTCCCTCCTCCCTGCCCTTCCTCTAGGAATGCGAGGCTCAGGGAAGCTGGGGGCCCGAGTTCTTGGGGAGTTGTTGCAAAACCAGGACGCGGCTCAGCCGGGGTCGTCGACCCGTCTGTCGGCCGTGAGTGTGGGTCACGGCGGGCGGTGGCAGGGTCCCGCTCACCGCCCTGGGCCCCGGCTGCGGTCGGGGCTCCGGCCCCCAACATTCCGCACATTGTGACCAGGAGGCCTTGCCGGCTACACATTCCTCTTCTGCATCTGGTTGGCTGGAACCCAATTACCTCCCGTACAACTTGGCCCGGCCCACGCTCTGGCCCAGCACCTCTTCACGCGGAGGGATATGGCGTCAGTACGTGCTGAAGCCAGGGCAAGATATTATTTGGGAGAATATGAAATCCCCCTGGATTCAGACAGAGTTCAGGCTGTCTGGACAGACTTGCAGGGCAGCCCAGAAAGGATTTTAGACACCGTCCAGGCTTCGTGCTACAGGTGGGGAAACCGAGGCCAGGAGAGGTGGTCCCAGAAGGCCGGGGCAAGACTAGAGGCTCCTAGCTCTGTTGAGCACTGGGGTGACTTTGTTCCCGAACCCTCGGGTTCTGTGCTGACCCAGCTCCCGCCCCTCCCCCCCCCCCCCCCCCCCCGCCTGTGAGACCACCATGGGGCCGAGGGCAGCTCAGGTCCCGCAGCCTGAGGCCCGGCCAGCGGTTGACTTCCCCACTCCCCTTCCTGGACAGTGAATGGGGAGGCCATTGCACCCTAGGCTTGGACCATCCTGGAACAGAGGGCCTGGGCCATTCTGAGGTCAGCAAACCCCGTCACATCACCACTAAGGAAGCTCAGCCTTTGCTCCGTGTGGCCTCCATCGCCCCAGGGAGGGGATACCCGGAGGTGGGATTTCGGCACGTCTGGGGCCCCAGCTGGGCACCAACCTACCCCACCCTCGTCACACCCGTCGAATGTTCTTGCCCCGTTTCTGTCATGTCTAGGAGCGGGCCCACCAGGCCCCCTGGGGGACTCCCAGCCCCTAGGGCAGGATGGGGTCCTCCCAGTAGGCCACAGGGCAGGCTGCAGTGACCTCACCTCCAGGCTGTTTGACGTGACCTCCAGAGCAGCAGGGAGGAGGAGGGACCAGAAGAGGGCTGTGTGACACAGCCAGGCGCCAGGCAGACTCTGGGCTCTGCACTCGCCCAACTGCCCAGCCCCCTAAAGGCCCCGAGCATCCAAGGACACACACACACACACACACATACACACACACACGAGTGACCCCGCAGGACATTAAATCCGTGTGTTTGGAGATTGGCCACTCTTCCTAAGGAGTGAGGCAGCGTCCCCCCGCCCTGGGCGCTGGCTGTCACGTCCCCTGTAGGAGCTGCCATGCGCTTCTAGCCAGGCAGTGGACAGAAAGAAGCCTGTGCTGGTCACCCCCAGGGTGTGGGCTCCTTTCGTCCTGCCAAGGGGGGCAGGGGGCCGTGGGATGAGGGACCCCTGTCCCGGGGCCGGGCCCCTCCCCAGCTGAGAGGCCCGAGTCCCCTTGTCTTCCCTCGCTTGCCCTGCCACAACTCCATTCTCCCTCCTGGGAACCTGCTCCTGGGACCTTCCTCGCTGCCCGGGGAGTGACCAGGCCCTGTCTCCAATGCAGGCGGGGCTGTGCTGCCGAGTCCTTTCTGCCCCCACCCCCTCCCCAGCTAGGCTGCGAGCCAGGCTGTGGAGGAGGGAGGGGCGCATCCCAGGGCCTCCGGGTCCGGCTTACGGCCCGGCACCAGTGAGGGGGTTGCTCCCAGCCAACAAGTCCGGAATTAATTCTAGAGCCAGGTGGGGGCGCAGGGGCTGGGTGGTAGAGGGCAGAGGTGCGGGGAGCAAGGTCAGCATCGGGACTAGATGCTGCGGTTTGGTCAGGACTCAGAGGAGAACCCGAATTGGCCAGTGTCTCTCGCAGGCGGGACCCGGCCTGGCAAGCTCTGAACTTTTGCGCCCCTCCCACCAGAGGCCTAGGACAGCGCGGGGCACGGGGAGGAGACAGAAGCTACCAAAGGAGCCCACCACGGAATGACCCAGCGGGCCCGGACTGTGTACCTGGGACGCCTCTGGGTCTGGGTCTGGTTCCGGTTCTGAGGGACCTGCCTTAAGTCAACGATCAGAGTCCTAAAAGGGCCACCGTCAAGGGGAGCTCATCCCCAGGCTGTTCCCAAGCACGACGCTGCTCAAGGAGCCGAGAGACGACCACAGGGGTTTTCAAAGCGGCTCCTGGAGAATGTTTAAAGGAACCGGAAAACTGTCACCACTGTCATCAGAGAAGAAAGCTGCACGTGCACGCTGTCTTCTGTTTTAAACCTTACAGACGCGGGTCAGGGAAAGCAGACGCGATGTCAACCTGTTGACCTCGGCTCTGCCGGGGGCAGAGTCACAGGGACCTCCGTGTCCTTGCTCTCGGTTTACAAACGTCCCCAGTATTTACAGTGAGACGCGGTGCCCACCATCCCCTCAGCCGGACTCCGGCAGGCGGGCTCTGGGCTGGCACCTCGTGCGAGGCCCCTGCTCACGCACCAGCCACCCCCGGGCCAAGGGCGGAGGGAAGACACTCAGACAGGTCCAAGGTCACACTCAAAGGGGTCACGCTAGAAGGGAGCTCTGCCTCCAGGCCCCTCCTTCTTAACCACCACACCAAACATTCATTCATAAAGTAATAAAACACTTTTTGACAAAACCAGGAGGTCAGTTCCAGAGGAGACAGTGAGAAGCCGCCCCATCGGTGTCCTGTGCCTGGACCCGGGCATCCCATGACATCCTCACCTTGGGTCTGGCCTCTGTGACCCTAGGGAGGGGTGTCATCCCGGAGTCTGGCCCGAGACCTGACCCAGCCCGGCTCCCCGGCCCTGCCGGCCAAAGTGCAGCCACACGGCCACGGGCCAGACCTAGGGAGGCAGCCAGGGCTGAGAAGGGCCGGCCCCCGGGGCGGGAGACGGCTGAAGTACACTGGCCAAGAACAAGCCCCAGGTGCCTCGTTGGAGCGGCCCGGGCTGGGAAGGGAAGTGCTCCCACCTGGTGCTCTCCCCCACTCCCCCACCCCAGCCACACGCGGGCCGAGCGGACACCAAGCCTCTCAACTCCCCTTCACACCTCCACGAGCCAGAACCCAATCCCAGATGGGGCTGGACGCTGCATGGACCCCATGGGGGCCCACAGCCCAGCTGCCATTGAGGCCCGCTGGACGCCTGCCGGGGCCTGGGTCGAGCTGTGCCGCTTTCTCAAAGCACCCACCCTCTCTGGTCCTGGCAAGCAGCTCTGCACAAAGGAGGCAGGAAGCAAGCCAGACAGAGTAGACAGAGACCCCTCCCCCCCAGCTTCCTGTCCCTCACCTCCGCCTCCGGGGAGTGAAGGTCGGTGCTCCCCTGCTCTGCACACCCGCCTTTGTCCCCATCCTCTCTCTGGCGGCCTCCTCAGGACCCAGTGCTAACAGGACCCAGCTTGGGCCCCGAACTCCAGCCCCTCTGCAGGCCAGGATCCCACTCTTCCACGACCCGGACGAACATGGAGGCAGAGGGAAGGGAGAGGTGCACCCCCCGCCCGGCTGTCCATCCACCCCCACCCCACCCCCCAGCCCCCGCCTGACGGCCCTGTCCGTTTCGTGGACGCGCATCTGTGTGCTTTAATGCTTCACCAGCTGAGGGCCGGGGGCGCTCTGCCCAACCTCTCTGAGCTCAGTTCCCTACATCATGAGCTGCCGTAGGGCCTGGGCCAGCGCACCTGGCCGTGACCCTGACCGCCACGCGGGATAATCCCAGACTAGCTGTTCTCCCTGGGCGATTCTGCCCCGCTGGGGACACTGGGTCGCGTCGGGACACATTTGTGGTGGTCACTGCTGGGGCGCTCCTGGCATCGAGTGGGTGGAGGCCAGGGGTGCCCCTCGGGCCAGCCTCCGGTCTCCCGAACGTCCACAGTGCTGAGGCTGAGGACCCTCGTAATGGAACCTTTGGGTACTCGTGAACATTAAGTGGGACACGCGCACGCCATGTGCTCAGAACGGGGCCTGGTGCCCAGCAAGCCCCCGGCAAGTAGTGGCCGAGGCTCCCTTTACCGTCTGCTCCTTCCCTCGGCCTCGGGGAGTCAGAACGGAGACCAGGATGCTTCATTTCCAACAAGGACGCTGAGGCACCGGGAAGGGACGTGCTGGCCCAGAGCTGGACCCGGCCCTGGTCCCCCCTGCCCACCGCCCCCACCCCCCGTGGTCTCCGAAGAAACCTCCTGCCAGAGCCGGGTCCCATAGAGCCCCGACACCGGCCGCAGTGCCGGAAGCCTCGGGTCCCGGGACTTGCACTTTCTGGAACGGGGAGCAGCTCGAGAGGAGCACCCACACACATCCACAACGCTACGTGGGCGCGGGGTGGGGGGTGGAGAACGCCAGGGAAGGCCAAGTGCCTCCCCAAAGGCCACGGAGCCCAGCCACGGTAGCAAACCGCTCTGCTGTCCCCAGTCCTGTCGTCTGCAACGCGGTGGAGGAAGTACGTGCCACCCTGACCCGAGAGGACATGATGCCCCGTGCCTCTGACGAGGGGACGCTGAGGGCGGCTGTGTGGGTGTCGAGGCTGTCTTTCCTGGTGGAAGCTTGGGGGTGAGCCCCCCAGCATGTGCGGGGCACTGGGCAGAGCACCGGTGAGGCCTGACTTGGACCCATCACCCCTCTGGAGTCCGAACAGCCCGTGGGCAGGACCATCTAAGCCCCCACGGCGAAGTGGGGCACAGAGGCTCCCAAGCCCGAGCCCCAGGCACCCTGCCGCCACCCACAACCCAGGAGAGGCCGCCCGTTGGTACCCACCAGGTGCCCGGCGGCTCTCACCAGCCTGTGGGTGGAGAAAGGAAAAGCCTCGTTGCTCAGGTCTGCGTCCAGCACCTCCTGGAGGATGGCCCGGCTGTGGGCAAGAACAAAGTCGGCTGGTCAGTCAACAAACTCTTGCTGAGCACTCGTGGGTGCGGGCTCTGGGCCAGGAAGACACTGGGGACAGAGCAGTGAGCAGGACGAGTCCCCGTCGCCGTGACTCAGACGGACAACGGACAGGTATTAGTAACAGCACACCAAGAGAAGCGCCTGCCAAAAATCCAGTCCGCAAGAAAGCCCGTTCAGCGGGAATGATGATGGGCGGTGAGCCCAGCCCGGGTAGAGACCAGACTCACCCGAGCTCCTGGGGCAGTGGCCTGACCATCTAATGCCCCCAAGTGCCCCCCAAGTCCTGGGGCAGGAGCCTAGTTTGCGAGTTCCCTGAGGGCAGGGGCTGCCCGCCTCACCTCCCGCACCCCAGCACCGGCACCCGGGAGTCCGGCTCTCGTGCTTGATGGGTTACCTGAGAGCTCGCTGGGCCCAAAGCTCTCACTACCCATGGAAACCTTCACTTCTTGGGCCCCTTGCCCCCTTGTCTCCCTCCAGGACTCTGTTCACTCCTTCCTGCGCTCCTCGGCATTGCCACCCGGGTGCCCTGCCCCTGGTTAAGCCTTTGTCATCCTCCAGGTCTTGGCTTGGCTGCCACCTCCTCCAGGAAGCCCTCCTCGACTCCCTGAATCTGAGGCTCTGATACATCTGACAGGGCGCCTCTCACATGGCTTGTCCTTGCTCCTGTCCCAACGTGCCCGGCACAGAGGGCACACGGTAAACGGAATTGAGTGACCACGGCCTGGCTCTGCACCCCAGGGTGGGCTCCCCGTTGGCAGGAGACGGCTCCCCGTGGGGGTACCAGCGGGTGCTGGGGCTGCTGGGTACCACTGCTCAGAATGCTTGCGGCCCACCCTAATTCCCGCCCCCACGGTGCCGGAGCTGCCCACCCACACCGGCCCGAGATGCCTAGCACGCTGCAGGCTGCGAGTGCCTTATGTAACACACACCCCCGGCCCCCACGTGCTGCCAGCCCCCAGAGAGCCCACCTCCGGTCCTCGAGGAGCACGGCCCCTCCGTAGCTCTGGGGGGTGGCCGGCGTCTTCCCTGCCTGCTTCCCGGCAGGGGCGGGAGCCTGGAGCTGCCGCCTGGGCCGGGCCGAGGGTCTGTAGGGGGTCAGCAGGCACCAATCTACCTAACGTGGGCGGGGGCGCAGGAGGCTGTCCCTCCACGAGAGGGACAGCAGGTGGCGCTGGAGGGCACGGGCCAGAGACGTAGGTTCAAGTCCCGGCTCCCCTGCTCACCCCTGGCCTCCCCCCCGCCTCCCCATCCTCTGCGGGGGGCGGGAGGGGCAGTGATGCCACCTCCCAGGACCCCGGCGGGGAATCGGCGAGAAAGCACCTGCCGCGCATCTGGGCGTTGATGACTGTGACAGCGAGCACCCACTAGCCGCCTGTGGCCGCTTGGGTTTCAGTTCATTACGATGAAATATTCGGTCTCTCCAGACAGCTTTCGAGGGCTCAGTGGCCACCTACAGCTTAGCGGCTGCTGTCCCGGGCCCACCCAATTGCGGAACGCTTCCAGAGAGTTCTACCGGACAGCTGGAAACTTAGCACCGCCCACGGTCCGGGTGCCGGGCTAAATTGCTTCCCACCTGACAATTCAGAGGGTCCAGCCCCCCACCCCCCCGCCCCCGGTGGTGCCAGTGAGGCTGTTACTCTACAGGAATGTGGGGCTATTCTTGAAGGAGAAGACACACAGCAGCAGTAAGTAAAGAAATTTCCGGGGGGCGGGGGTGAGGTGGCCGTCACCACCACCCTCCTGGAGCGGCTTCTAATGAGGCAGAGGAGGCTGGCCTGTCCCCTGGGGGCGCTGCCTTGATCCGAGTGCCCGCACCCTCCCTCCCCTGCCCACCAGCCTCCCCCCGCAGTAGAAAAAGCTCACGCCCCCCCGTGGGTGCTGTGGCAAGGGGGCAGAGGCTGCCGAGGGCCAGCCAGGACCCCCGGCCCCGTTGGGCCCACAGACGGGGAGCTGGCTGGCCCTGGGGAGACATGGAAACCACCCCACGGTATCTGCTGGGCGAGCCGGGGCCCTGGGTGATCCCTCTGGGCCCCACGTCCCTCCCCGTAGCCGTGGCCACCAACCTCTGCTCCGCTCCGCGTTCCTCTCCTCCCTTCCTGGATCCACGTGCTTCTGCCCAGCGGTCCCGCAAACCACCCTCGAGTCCACCGGAAGCCCCAAACATAATGCTCCGCTTTGGATCTTCATCCCACTTGGCCCCACTGGCCACCTGGACACGGCTCGTCGCTCCCTCCTGGAAATCCCGGCTTCTCCGTCCCCCGAGGCTCCTCACACACCTGCTGGCCTCCTAGCCCGGCCCAGCATCAGAGACCCTGTGAAAGCCCAAGTCTGACCATGTCTCTGCTCTGCTCAGTCCCCCTCACTCACAGCCCCCTGGACCCGCAGGCTCTCGCCTCCTCTGCTCCCCGAGCACATCTCCAGCTGCCCTGCTCCAGCCGGCCTCCCTGTTTTCCTTCAGCCACACAGGCACATCCCAGCCGCCGGGCCTTTGCACCTGCTGTGTCCTCTGCCTGGAACACCATCCCTCCAGAGAGCTCCAAAGCTCAATCTCTCATTTCTTCCAGGGCTTTGCCCAAACGTCCCCTTAGTGGATGTTGGTTTTCATGGGCAGCCTGAGGGCAAACACTTGACAGATGCCGATCCACGTTAACGTATACGATGTTCTCAGGTTCCATTCATTCGTTCAGCAAGCACGTTCCTGCCGTGTGCCCCTGAGCAACGCCCACACAGAACCAGCTACAACACAGCCTGGGAGGGAGGCCGGCCAGTCTAGGACCCAGCCGGGGAGCCTCAGGCTCGATCAGCTCCAAGGCCCCAGGGAAAATGACCCCGCGGCCGGTCTGAGCACGCCAGCCAGCCGGGGATCCCGGAGGGACTCCTGGCTGACAGGGACGTCACCTGGACACAGCGTGCTTTGTCAGAGCACGCAGCCTGGGGATATCTGGCTGCAGGCACATCCCCCTCCCCTCCCCCTCCCTCCCTCTGCCTCCAGCTCTTCCCGTCATTTTCCAGGAACACATCCTTCCTTGAACACGGGGCCCCCAGAAGCAGGGGCCCTCACCCGCGAGGAGCCTCCCCACCACTGACGCGTGCCTGGGCTCCGGGGTCAGCGACGGAGCACCCACAGCAGGTGCGTCGCCACAAAGAGGGCGTGTAACTCCCCGGGAAGGGCAGTTGCGGGCGCGCGGCTGTCTGAGAGCTCGGGGGGAGTCTGTGCCCACCCGCCCTGGCACTGGTGAGCTGCGCCACCCTGGGCAAACGTCTCCCCCTCTGTGTGCCTCTGTCTCCTCCCCCTCAAGGAATAAGAACAATTAGGACCGCCTCGAAGGGCTATTATCAGGATTTTCGGGAGACGCTGGCACAGGGTTTGGCAAATCACAGGTGCCCAGCTGGTGGCTGGTACCACGATTATCCTTCCCCACTGGTCCCCCGCCCCCGAGTCCCTTCCCGGAGCCCTGCTCGAGAGACCTTTCCAAAGCACGCAACTGCCCAGGTGCCCCTTTGCCTAGCCCCCGCCCCCCCCCCCCCCCCCCCCCCCCCCCCCCCACCGTGGCTCCCTGCACAGGCCAGCGTCTGAGGGTTTGCAGGCTCTGACTCCTCATGGGCGGGAGTGTAGCTCAGCAAATATTTACGGAACGGACGCATGACCGACTCATCCACCCGGAGGTGTTCGGGGCGGGGGGCACGGGCCTCTCGGTGTTCGGTATTATTCTCAGCCCAGGTGTCAGGTAGAACCCCGGCCCGGCTGGGCCCACTTGGACGTGGCATCAGCAACTGCTAGACCGTCGGTGACCCGGAGACACCCCCCCCCCCCCCCCCCCCGCCGACACACACAGGCCCTTCTGTGACCCCTGTGAACCCTCAGGCGCAGACTCCTGTCCGGCTGGGTCTGGCGCTCCCACTGAGGGCTCGTCTGTACTCTGGGGCTTTGAAGGTGAGTTATCTGGCGTGGCGTCTCTGGGTTCACGAGAGCCTTTAGCTACCCGGAACGTCCCATTCTGGACCAGCAGGACCAGCGGCTGCCTCTGCCCACGGGTGCCAGCTGGAGGGACCCAGGTGTGGGTCCCAGGGGCTGGGCACCCGGCTGCTTGGCTCCCGGTCCCGTCCTCACCTGGCCGGGCCCTGGATGCTGATCAGACCCAGGTCCTCGGAGCTGTCGATGAGCTGGCACCGGAACTTCTGATCCTGCAGCACCGTGCTGATGTGAGACCAGTTGTGCTGGGCCACGGCCCCGCCCACGGCCAGGTAGTAGCCGTCCCCTGGAAGAGAGGCGGCGAGGACTAGCCGGAGGCCTCTGGGTCGAGGAAGCACCTGCTCTTTCCCGGAAAGTGAAAAACACAAGCCAGAGGGCAGTGACCCTCCCCAGGGGCACCGGCTGCTGTCCGGGGGCAGGGAGTGGGGGCCGGGGTGGGGGACCCCTGGGGCTGCACACGCCAAGGGAGCACTGTTCTGGGAGAGTCTGAGGCTTTCACCCACTTCTCAAAGGGCTCCTGACCAGGAGAGGGGGACAGCTCCCACCCGGTCGAGGCCCGAGGCTCCGTGTGTCATCAGTGCTGGGCAGCCTTGGACAGATCTCTTCCTCTCTGGCTCTGCTCTCACTCCGTATGCCCCTGGCCCCCCGGTCTCTGGATCCCCCTTTGGCCATATCAGGACTTGCTGGGGCCAGGTACCGGGCCGGGCTTTGCCAGTAATACCCCCTTGATTCCCGCCCCCCCCCCCCCACACACACACAGGAGGCTGATTCTCATCACCACCCCAGGGTTTCAGAAAAGGAGACCGAGGTTCAGAAGGTCATGTGGTAGAAAATCAGACTCTGTCCAGCTCTGAGTCATGGCCTGGGCCACACTGCCACCCAGGCTTGGGTGAACGGAGGGCAGCCCGCCTCGGCCCAGCGTCCGGGGAGATTCACTGCCCTGGGGAGCTGGGACAGCTGTGTGGCCTTGGACCATCACACAGCCTCCCTGAGCCCCTGTGCTCTCATCTCTCATGGAGAGTCTATGTAGCTCCTCTGCAGGGGTACCGTGAGATCCAGCCACTGCCTGTGCCTGCGGTGGGCGGGCTCCCACCGGTCATTTGCCCATGATCTCTGGAGGAACTGGAGGGGGTGGGGGTGGGGGGTGGGGAGGGAGGCGGGAGGCCTCCTTCTTCTCAGCTTTCCCTGGACCTCCCCTCGCACCCCCCCCCTCTCCTTCCTTATTAATTCTCACAGGGCTCCCCCACCCCAGAGCAGACGTCCCCAGGCCATCCCTGACCCCTCAGCCGCTTCTCCGTCTGTACGGTGGGAATATGGGACTGGAAATGCCCTCACAGGCCAGGTTCGCACAGCTGCTGTGGGTGGGGCCCCAGGGAGGGGCGCAGAAGGGTCTAGAAGGCCTCCTCCCGTCGGGGTCCCCTGGCAGCCGCCTCTGTCAGCCTGGGCATCACTGCCGCGGGCTGGGCATAGCGTGTGGGCACGGGTGGAGATGGGCAGGGGGCTCCCTGCTGGAGAACCCTCCTGGGTGCCTCCCGCTGGTGTGTCCCAGCCCCGCCCCCCCCCACACCCCCCACCCTGCAGCTGTGGTAATAGACGCAGCCGCCCACCGTCATCAAAAAGCAGTCCCTCCTCACTCTACCCTTCCCTGGCAGAGGAGGGCCCGGCTGGTGGCAGAGGGCTCAGGGTAAAGGGCACCAGGCTCTCTCCGTCTCCAGGAGCAGCTGCTGGCTAGGCTCTCGTGGGGGGGGGGGTCCCGGGCGGGGTGGGGCTGGGCTGGGACCACCAGCTGGAAGCTTGGAGCTGGGGCCCGCCTCCCCCCCCAATCCCGCCTGGGAAGGAGCGGAAGCAGGGGCTGTGGTCCTCAGCTGCCTCCTCCCACCCGTGTCCAGGTGACCCCTGGGACGTTCCCCACCTTGTCACCCCACATGCTGTGTGCTCCCCTAGGTCCCACGCAGAGGCCTTAGCCTCCGGGAAGCCCTTCCTGAATATACCAGGGCAAGTGGCCAGCGGCCCCGCCGTCTCCTCCACCCCCACATCCCGAAGCAGCCTCCAAGACCCTCCTCTCAGCGCCCGGGGCAGCAGCACCTCTGGGCTGGATGGCCGGACCTGTCCCCTCCTGGCCCCAGCCTCCAATCCCGCCCCCAGTCCTGCTCACCACATCTCGATCGCCCTTGCTCCCACGGCCCTCAGGAGGGTCCGAAAGCACTCCCCGCCCCGACCGTCAGAGCCTGCCGCCCACAAGGCACGTGGCTCTGATGCACTTGGCTCTGCTCTTGGGCGGGGGTCCGTCCTCACCCAGGCCCTCCACTCACCGGTGCCTCGCCGGGCCTGAGCCCCTCCTCCTCACCTTCCGGGACCCAGCTCAAACATCCCCTCCTCCGGGAAGCCCGCTCACCCACTCCACCCTGCAGAGCACCGACACGACCTCACCGCAGTGGCCTGCCCCCTTGCCCGTGCCCGGGGACCGCGGCCGTCCCACGTCCGTCCTGCGTCCACAATCTCCCTACAGCCAGGACCGTACCCTGCACCCACCTTTGGATCCTTTGGGCCGTGGGGCTGGGGAAAACAGGCTACCCCCCAAATCCCTGTGGGGATACTCTGCAGGGATACTACCCCTCCCCACCCCGGAGGACACCGTCTGGGAATCACATAGGCCTTGGCATCAGACCGGCCTGGCCAAGAGGTGGCTCTGTGGCTCGACGCCCTCACTTCTTACTTCTCTGGGCCTCCGTTTTCTCATCTATAAGATGGGCTGAACCACACCTGCCCCCATAGGACCGTTAAATAGCATCCACTGGGTTAAAACGTCTACCAGAGCACTGGTCAGGTATGATCAAGTCTCCTCTCTTCCTCCTTCGTCTTAAACCGATGAGCACAAAGGGAGACAGAAGCCAAAAAGACAAGTCGGCCCCCAAAAGGGCCCCCCCGGCCCCTGGGCCTTTTACAGGCCACGTCCTCCGCGTAGCCCCAGGGGTCCGAAGCCACCCAAGGCCCCTCCTCAAGGGACGGGGGTTACCGGGGCCGCCTGGTGCCAGGGCAGCTGCCGGGCCCGGCGTTCTCTGGACAGCTGTCCTCATCAAAGACCCAAAGTGCCGGGTCCTGAGGCCACAGCTCTGGGCCCAGCCTGCAAGTGGCCGTGGCAGAGAGGGCGGTCAGTGGGCAGAGTCCAGGGGCTCAGGCTCCAGCCGGGGAGCTGGGGGCTGCGGGGTTGACCTTGCGCCTTCCTGTATCATCAGCACGTCTCTCTCCTACAAGCACGTCTTCCTTTTGGGAGGCGAACGATGGTTCAAGATCACGTTTGGCATCGACAGCTGCTTTGCACACAGCCTCGCTCGCGTGCACATCACCACATCCTCTTGACGTCGTGGTGACCTGACGCAGCGGGTATAATTAACCCGCGTCTAAAACATGCATATTTAACAGGCATGCATATTCATGGCAGGAACAGTACAGTTTTTAAGGCCGAAAATAAAACACCGTCCACATGCCGCCGGTCTTCTCGTGTTTGGCCGTGTCCCCGGGCCCGGCAGCACGTTCCAGCGCCTCCCGGGATGTGACTCAAGCGTCACGGCGCCTCCCTCACGACGCGCCACGCGCACTTCCGCTGGCAGGCCGAGCAAGAGCCCGTCCCCCGCGCCCAGGCGGCCATGTGGTTGGGCCGGGAGGCGCCAGAATCTGGGAAGAACGCCTCCCGAATCATTAGCATCTTTCCCTTGCCTCTGCTCCATGGCCTGTTCTGGCCCCCGCCCTGGCAAGGCGGGCGCTCCTCGAACCGTCAGGGCCAGGAATCCCCCGGCACCTTCCGGAAGGTCCCCGTTCTCCAGATGGGGAAAGTGAGGCTCAGGGCTGTGGGCCGCACAGCCAGGCAGTGGCAGGACCTGGCCCAGGATTTAGATGACCTGTGCCCTCACCGGGGTCCCTCTGTCCCTCCTCCCCAGCTACACCAGCCCTTGTCCAAATGGCCCCTGCTCCTCTCCAGCCAGCTCCTTACAGGCACCTTTCCAGCCGGCAGCTCCTATTCATCCACCGGGGCTCAGGCCAGAACATCACCTCCTCCAGGAAGCCTTCCTCACCCTGGCTCAGCTACTTCCATAGCCTCCATAGTCCTGCTCTTTTCCATCCCCTTGCTTTTCCACTCGGTGTTCTAATGGTCTCTTCCCGGCCCTGTCTGTCCCTACCGTGAGATCTTGGAGGCCCGCCCAGCCCCCTTCACCTCCTGTGACCGCTGGCTGCCCGCATCTGTCTTACCGTAAAGGCTCTTTGTGAGCGCTGGGAGAAGGAAGGGGCGGACAAGTTCATTCACAAAGCACAGGCGCTCTGGTTAAGTCCACTGCTTTCCCGGCTTCTGCACCACCAGTGGCAGGAGGGAAGGGCCCCCTAAGCCCCAGCTGCCGCCAGTAAGACCGCTCACCCGTGCCCACAGCCTCCAGTCGGCCGGTTTTCAGCAGTCAGTCAGAGACTCAGGAATCCCACCCACCCTCGGCCCCCAAATCCACCCCAAAGGAGTCTGTGGCCGGCAAAGCAACCTTGTCCCATCGCCCCTGCACCCCCCACCCAGAGATATAAACTCCACGGGCCAGAACCTCCTGGGTGCCTCAAACAGCCTGGGATGCGACAAGTGCTCAGCAGGTACTGAGTGCACCTGCCTGGCTAATGCGCCCTCCTTCTCGCTCGCCTCCCCCTCCCCCAGTGCCCTGGGAGCTCGCCCGCCAACCCCTGGGGACCCTCACCGAGTCTGGGCAGCATGGAGCCAGGCCCCTGGAGGCGGGGGCTGCCAGCTTCTCTGAATGGGCTGAGTTCTTGTGCTGACGGACCCTCCCCCTGGAGGGGCTCTCAGAGAGATACCCTCTCCTCTGCACATCCAATCTCTCAGAGCGGCACCGGGGCCTCCCTGGAGAAGGAGGGTGCTTCCCACTCTGCGGATCTCAGCCGTCTCTCTTCTCCCTAGCAGGGACGGCTACGGGACTAGAGATGACCTTGCTCTGTGTGAACCAAGGGGTAGGGTCGGGGAGGTGAAGGGACAGGCAGCATATCTGGCTCAACGTGGCCATCAGGGCTGTGCAAACAAGCATTACAGGTAGTGAGCTACCTGTCACTGGAGGCATGCAAGCAAAGGCGAAGGGGCTGCAGAGGGCAACCCAGGAACAGCTTGAGCACTGAACTGCACACCTTCTAAGGACCTGCCCCGCCTGAGACGGGATTCAGCAGAGATCAAAGTCGGTTCCGCATAGATGTCGGTGGCAGAAAGGAGCTGGTACGTCCAAGTGGGAAGCACGGCCTCCTCCGTGGCTCCCTCTGTTCTGGGCAGGCACGCTGAGTATGCCCACGCCCTCGCTGTTCTGAAACACCGCGGTACGGACAGGTTCAAAGACGGAATCACGGAGTACTCAGAGCGCGCATCACTGCCTGAACAAAGCCGACCTCCAGCCTGAAGCGACACCTCTAATCTCCCAAGCCCTGACCGCTGCGGGCACCACAGGTAATTACAGAGCGGCCCCCGGCAGCCCGTCCCCGGCCACCGCCGGTCACCGGAACAAGGGCTGCAGTGACAACATCGCTCAGCCCGTGGGGCATCTCCTACCTTCAAAGGCGGGGGTCAGGGCGGAGGCCTGGGGGCCGGGGGCCAGGCGGCTGACAGTCAGGTCGCTTTCGGTGCCGCCCCTGTGGTTCAGCATGCAGGTATACACGGTCGAGCCTGGGGGCAAGAGAAAGACCCGGAGTGTGGGAGCCGCTCGGCACAGCCCGGCATGCACAAGTCTGGGTAACCGCTCGACGGGATGCCCTAGCGCAGGTGACCTCAAAAGGCGACGTCACCACGACCGGGCGGCCCAGAGCGGGAGGGGCAGGTCACCCAGCACTGCTGTTCCCGGAGGAGGAAGGGTCAAGAGTGGGGCTTCGGGGCGTCTGGGTGGCTCAGTCGGTCGAGCATCCGACTTCGGCTCAGGTCATGATCTTGTGGTTCGAGAGTTCGAGCCCCGCGTCGGGCTCTGTGCTGTCAGCTCAGAGCCTGGAGCTCCTTCGGATTCTGTGTCTCCCTCTCTCTGCCCCTCCCACACTCATGCTCTGTCTCTCTCGAAAATGAATAAAAATATTAAAAAAAAAAAAAAAAAAAGAGTGGGGCTTCTTTCTTCTTGAAACACCTTGGCCCGGGACGTGGATGCCCCCCATCCCAGCCTCCCATCCACCCACCCCCCACATGCCAGAAAGTTCTTAGGAGCAGGGTTCCTGTCTCGCTCACTCTGGTGCGCCCTTGCCTGCTGAGAAGAGGCTCCTGAGGTCTGTCCGCATAAACGACTATGTGGATGGATGGATGAAAGGGGGTGAACGGGAAGGTGGATGGAGGGGTGCTGGGGCGGGGTTGGGGGGAAGGGGGGTGTGGGGAAGGGGGAGGTTTAAGAGGAGCAGGTGGGGTGACTGCCGGAAAAATGGTGTCACGGGTTGAACTGTGTCCCTGAAATGACATGTTGACATCCCAACCCCGAGTTCCTGTGAACGTGAGCTTATTTGGAAACAGGGCTTTGCTATGTGATCATGTTAGGATGGCCATTACGGCGGGCTCCAATCCGGGATGCTGGTGTCCTTATGAGGAGAAGCAAACGCAGGGATGTGTGATGTCAAGGCAGGGGCGAGCTTAGTGCCCGCCCCCACCCCCTGGAGCCAGAGAGGCAGGAAGTGTCCCACCTCCGGTCTCAGAGACAGCACAGCCTTGCTACCACCTTGAGTCTGTGCTTGTAGCCTCTGGAATGATCAGACAACACGTTTCCATTGTTTAGGACCAGCCCGTTTACGGTGTTTTGTTACAGCAGCCCCAGGGAGCTAATACAGACGGGTGGGGGGCGGTGGGTAACGTAAAAGGAGATGAACATCCCAAATATTACATGGGACACACTTAGTAGGAAAACATCGTCCATTTTTGAGACTCAAATCTATCTGATCTTCCTGTATTTTTATTTAATTCTGGAAACCCTCTTTGGGGAGAGTGTTCCTGTGGGGAGTGCCCAAAGGGGCTCCACATTTACAGAGAGCCTCCTGCCTTGTATCCTTTCTGGAACAAAGTAAATGGAGAAGGGAGGGAGGGAGGAGGGAAAGAAAGGGCAGGGGGAGGGACAGTGGAAGGTGCTGGGGGCCTAGGGCCTGAGGTGTGGCAATGAGGGCAGAGAGATCTAGACGCAGGGGCCCAGGGCCAGCCAGGGGGCAGAGCCCTGAGCTGGAGAAGCCTAGAGGGGATAGAGCCAGCTTGCCGCCTGGTCTCAGCACCCAGGGCTGTGCCCAGGGAGTTCTTCCTGGCACCAAAGTGGGAGAGGGGCATGGCCCTCTGGAGGTCGTACCTGGGGGTCGGCTGACATCAGCAGAGAAGAGCCAGTCGGCAGCCTTCCTCGCATCCAAACCCACCAGGTAGAACTTTCCGAAGTAGGACATGTTGAACACAGCAGCGGCCCCTCTGCAGGCCAGACATTCCTTCTTGATCTGAAAAGTTCCAGGGAGGAAGGACGCCATGAGGGCTCTGAGCTATGCCTCCGCAGAGCACAGCGCGCTGGGCTCTCCCTGGCACACCTGCTCTGAGACTCCCTCCCCACTCCCAGCTGGGAACACAACTAAGACCACTCTTCAGAAGCACAGGGAATTATACCCCACAAAAGAAGACAACAGATTCAACAACATGTTCTTGGATGACAATGGAATTACATTAGAATCACAGCAGGAGGAAACTTGGGGAGTTTGCATATAAGTGACATTGAACAACACATCCCTGAATAACCAAAGAACCAAAGAAAACACTTGTGGGGGGAGGGTTGGGAAATACTTTGAGAAGGAGGGAAGGAAGGCAGGACCTTGCTCACAGAGACCTTACACCTGCAAATGCCTCCAAAGTTCTCAATCGATGCCTCAGCTTCCCACTTGGAGAAATTGGAAAAGAAGGGTGAATTAAACCAGAAGCAAGCAGAAGGAAAGACTTAATAAAGACTAGAATAGGATATAGAGGAAATGGAGAATAGAGAAATGGAGAAAATTGGCAAAAACAAAGCTGGTTCTTTGGAATGATCAACAAAAGTAGCAGACCGCCAGCTAGACTCACAGAGAAAATAAGACAGGAGACTCAAAGTACTAAAATCAGGAAGGAAAGAGGGGACATCACTACCAACCTTACGGCAGTAAAAGGATTGTAAGGGAAAACCATGCATAACCGCATGCCAGGGTGTGACATATGAAACGACACATTCCTAGAAAGACACAAGTTATTAAAACTGACTGAAGAAGAAGGGTTCCCCGGGTGGCTTGGGTGGTTGAGTGTACGACTTTGGCTCAGGTCATGATCTCACGGTCTGTGAGTTCGAGCCCCGTGTCGGGCTCTGTGCTGACAGCTCGGAGCCTGGAGCCTCCTTTGGATTCTGTCTCCCTCTCTCTCTGCCCCTCCCCTGCTCCTGCTTTGTCTTTCTCTGTCTCTCAAAAAAAAAAACAGTTAAAAAATAAAGAAAAGAAAATAATTCCACCTACATCATCAAAAAGAATTTAAAAATACCCACAAATTCAACAAAAGAAGTGTAAAACTTGTACTCTGAAAACTCAGCAATATTTTTGAAAGAAATTAAAGAAGGCCTGAACGAGTGGAAAGACATCCCATGTTTACAAAACGAAGACTTGATATTGCGAAGATGATGTGCTCTCCAAACGGATCCAGATTCAACACGATCGCCGTTAAAATCGCAGCGGGCTTCTTGGCAGAAATTGACAAACTGATCCTAAAATTCATATGGAAATGCAAGGGACCCAGAATAGTTAAAACCATCTTGAAAAAGAAAGACCAAGCCGGGAGACTCACGCTTCCTGATTTCAAAACTCACTACAAAACCATTGTAATCAAGACACTAACACAAGGATATGCATATAGATCACTGGAATGGGGTTGAGAGTCCAGAAATAAACCCGCACGTTTATGGTCACTGCTTTTCCACAAGGATGCCAAGGCCAGGCGAGGGGAAGCCACGGTCGTCAACACGTGGTGCCCGTGCAGCTGGACACACGCAGAGAAGGAGGCTGGGCCCCTACCTCACACCATACACGAACCATAGTCAAAGTGGGTCCCAGACCTAAGAGTAAGAGCTAAACTATACGATTCTTAGAAGAAAACATGGGAGTAAGTCTTTGTGGTCTTGGGTTAGGAAATGCCTTCTGAAATATGACCCCAGAAACACAAGCAACAAAAGAAACAATCCGTAAGTTGGATTTCACCAAAATCAAGCCCTTTTGTGCCGCCAACAACACCATCAAGAAAGGGAAAAGACAACCCACAGAATGGAAGGAAGTATCTGGAAGGCATAAATCTGATAAGAGACTTGTACCCAGCATATAACAGGAACTCTTATAACTCAGTACAAAGACCAGTAACCCAATTTAAATGAGCAAGGTGTCTGAATAGACATTTCTCCAAAGAAGATGCACGAATGGCCAGTAAGCACAAGGGAAGACGCTCACCATCATTAGCCAGTAGGGAAATGCAGCTCGAAACCCCAGTGAGATCCCACCTCACACCCACTAGGCTGGCTGGGATCAAAGAGACAGAATCACCAGTGGTGGCGAGGACTTGGGGAAGTCACAACCCTCACCCACTGTGCGTGGGAACGTAAAACAGTGCAGCCACTTTGGAAAACAGTCAGCAGATCCTCAAAACGTTAAGCATCGAGGTCCCACATGACCTAGCAACGCACCTGCTAGACATCTACCCAAGAGAAATGAAGACCTACGTGCACACAGAAACCCGTCGGGGCATGATCGCAGCGACGTTATTCCTAACAGGCAAAAAGCGGGGCCAGCTCGAATGTCCGGACACACTGCAGAGCATCCACGTGACTGAAAACTGCTCAGAAAAAGAAGTGATGAAGCACGGACACGCCCAAAAACGTGGATGGACCTTGAAACTACGGTGCCGAGCAAAGAAGCCAGTCACGGAAGACCGCACGTTGTAGGACTCCATTGATAGAAACGTCCCAGCAGGTAAAGCTCCAGGGACAGAAGGAGCTTTAGTGGCTGCCTGAGGGGAGGATGGGGTGGGAGAGGGTGGGGGATGGGGGTGACAGCTGGCAGGTCAGGGTTTCTCCTGGGGGTGGACAAAACGTTCTAACATCACATCGTGGTGACGGCTGCACGGGCCCAGGGGGACACTAAAAAACACCGCCGAATTGTGGCTCAGTCCATCAAGTGCCCGACTTCCGCTCAGGTTGCGATCTCACAGCTCGTGAGTTCGAGCCCCACATCGGGCTCTGTGCTGACAGCTCTGAGCCCAGATCCTACTTCTGATTCTCTCTCTCTCTCTCTCTCTCTCTCAAAAATAAACATTAAAAAAAATTTTAAAAAGCACCCAATTATACACTTTAAGTGGATGCATTGTGTGGTACGTGAATTCTATCTCAGTAAAGCCGTATTTTTTTTTTTTTTTTTTTTTTTACACACAAAGAACACAGCATGCCTGCTGGCCGGTAAACAGATGCCCCCGCCAGGCCCTCCAGGTCCCAAATTATCCATCCGTTTTTCTCCTCCGTCTTCTGTCCCGGAGCCACTGCATCTTTGTTTTACACACATCACCCAGCCACTGAGGGGAGGCCCCACCTTTGCTGCTCACTGAAGGAAAAATTGTGGCAGCAAAGCTACCCCTCGCCGAGCACTGGCTGTGCGTCGGGGACCTGTGTCACCTCCTCCACCCCGAGGTTCCAACACCACTTCCCACGAGGACGCTGCCCTCTGGGGCCCGGGGAGGGGACGCGCGGTCTGTTGTGGGCCAAGCGGCCAGAAGATCGCGGAGCCGTGCATCCGGCCCGTGCTGTCGCGGTGCCCCAACCCCCCCACCCCCAGCTCCGCGTGGGTGTATCGGTGTGAGCGGTGAGAGCATTTACACCGGGGAAACCGGCCAAGGCCCCAGTCGGGCTTTCCCGGGGGAGCTGGCACCCCGCCGGAGCCCCAGATGCCGCGACCCCACCGCTCTGCAGACACCGCTGTCCTCTGTGGGGCTCCCGCGACCCGTCAGGCGCTGCAGGACCTTCCCCGACACTGGGGCCGCAGAGCAAAACCCGACACGGTCTCCGGGCTGACTCTCGTCTCCCCGTCTCCCCGGGCTGGGGAGGCTGCCAATGCTGAGAACAAGTGTGTGTTTCATGCTTTGGGACTGTTCAGGCGCGTTTGCGGAGGCTGGATGAAGCCACCAAGCCAAGTTGGCATCCCCTCCGGGCTCCCACGTCCCCGAGGGCCAGACGTCCTGCAGGCCCTGGGAGCCGCGGGAGCCGAGGTGCCAGACTCGAGGCGGTGCCAGGGACCCCGGAGCTTGGGGACGCACGTGCCTCCTGCTTCCGCCGCCCAAGCCCCTCCCCCAGTGCCTTTACCACCAGAGCCAGCTTTGGGGGAAAGCACAGGAGGGAATGTTTCTTTCCCTTGGGGACCGGCTGCAGAATTTGTGAGGCCTGATGCAAAATGAAACCACGGGCCCCGGTTCCTAAAGTCTTAAGAGTTTCAAGGTGGCGACAGCGGAGCGTTAAGCCCCACTCAGGGCCCTTCTGAGCCAGGCCCTGGGTGACCTCACAGGCCGCACACCCAGGAAGCTGGCCGGCTGCCTTTTCCCCCGAGACAGTGCTTCCCAGGTGGCCCCGGGCTGGGCACCCACATCAGGGGGCAGCTGAGGCCTCTCTCGCTCTCTTGGGGCAGCCACGAGGCCACGGCTCAGCCCCGTTCTGCTGGGTGACCCCTTTGCAAAACGGCGGGGCCGCTCAGCGTGGAGGCTGGCATCGCTCTTTCTGCCGAAGCTGCCCTCAAGGGCACCTCTGCCCGGGGCAGACTGCGGGGGGCAGCCCGGCCCCAGGCCTCGTCACCCCCACCCCGGCGGGAGTCGGGCCCAGGCAGCCCGGCCGGGGCTCTGACCAGCCTCATCTGCCCACTTCTGGAGCCAGAGGGGCAGCGAGCAGACCCCAGACCACAGACCTCCTGCTCGTCCTCTGGAGGGACCCGTCTTGGGTCTGTGTGTCCTGAATCTACTCTGCGAGAGAGCCACCGACAGCAGCCCTAAGGAAGAGCTCGTCACTCACGCCTGTCACAGGAGCCTCAGAACAGATCCAGGGCAGGAGGGAAGGAGGCCCAGAGAGGGGCGGCCCCTGGCCTGCGGCCACACAGCCAGCCCCAGCCCCCACCGCCCGTGGCGAGGCCTCGGCACAGAGCGGGGCAGAGAGGAAGACATCACCGGCTTGCTCCTCAAAACTGAGTCAGCCCGAAACGGGGGGTGAACTGGATGCAGTCCACAGAGCCTCTGGCAGGACTCTCGGAGGGCCCCCGGGGGTCAGCCCTACCGGGAGCCCGACTTTCTCCTCCATGAGGGATGGGGGGTGGGGGGACTCAGCCACTGACCACGTCGTGGTGGGGCGGGAAGTCGAACGTGTACTCGTCCCCCAGCAGCCGGCCGTAGGCGTGGTCCTCGTGCATCCGGTTCCCGTAGGCCCCATAGTAGTCGTACCGCAGGACCTGGGAGGAGACACGCTCGTCACTGTGCCCCTTCCTCCCTCCTCCTGGTCCTTCCTTCCCTCCGCCCCCGCCCTACGCTCGCACGCGCACACACGTTCACAAGGGCGCACACGCGCACGCACACGGCTTGGCGGGCAGGGAGCCGGGTGGAGCAGATCTGGCCTCACCCGGCCGCCCTCGGGAGGGCTGTGCTGGGGGCACGGCCTGGGGGGGCGGTGAAGGGGTTCAGGCAGCCCACAAACCCTTGCGCAAATAACACCCTAACCGCCGTGGTGGTGGTGCGGCTGAGGGCCGGTGGGGAGGCTGGGCTGCGTCCGTTGGGGCCCAGAAGGATGGAGAAAAAGTGGGGTGTACTCGGGCTGGGGAGAGACGGGCGGGTCACCTGGGACCCCTGGGCCACCGTCAGGGCTTTCAACTCAAGGCCGAGGCAGCGGGATGAGACCCCGGAACCAGCTCTCTGAGGAAGAGGGTGACGGAGCTGGGGGCCGGATGGCACTGTCATGGCAGTCAGGACCGAGCCCTGCTCCGGGTGCCTCAAGCTTCTAGGCAGGGAGATCCTTTCTACAGACGAGAAACTGAGGCAGAGAGATGAAAACTCGCCTGATGTCACAGGCCTGGCACAGGCCTTGCGGCACGTGGGCCCCAGAGGCTGGCTCCTCGACCGCCACTGGCCGTGGCCTGTCCTGCCCTCTGTCAGCGGCTCTGAGATGCCCACATGCCACTGGGCCCTTCCCCAGCCCTGCCCCTACTGAGGGAGCCAGTCAACTGTCCCTCCCCAGCACGGCCAGACTTGCCCAGCCTCTTTTCACAGGTGAGAGGGCACAGAGCCTGCCCATCTCCGGACCAAGGGAATGTTCCCGATCCCTGATCCAGGGTCCTCTCCTCGCCCAGGGGCCAGGGGCTTCCTGGGAGAGGCCAGCTGGGACACGGAGGGCTTTGCAGGGGGCCGTTCGAGCCCCACCCTGTCCTGGTGGCTCCAGCCTCTCAGCCTCCTGGGGACAGGCTGCTCCCCCTGGTGGTCTTAGAGAGCCCACTCTTGCCTAACGATGCCCTGGGACCCGCCTTGGGCCCCGAGTTGCTATGGAGATGGGAGGTGGTTGCCCTGGAAGGGGACTGGTAAATTACAGCAGCAGAAGAGGGGTTTTAATTTGCATAAATCCGGATCAAATTCTGTCCCCGCCCGCTCAGGGGACCCCAGCCCACGAGTTTCACAAGCAGGCTGGTTGGGTTCTTCTCTGACAACCTGGGCCCGTGGGAGGCACTGGGGGAGTTGGGGAGCCCCCAGGAGGGCACCCAGAGGCCGGGAGGCTGTGAAATCCCAAGTTACAAACCAACACGGAATGCATAATTTTGTGCTAAATGCTCCTACGAACATAAAATAACGGTGGCATTTGCCAAAAATATATGAGCAAAATTATGGGAAGATGTGCTAATTTCTCTGGCACGGCGGGGGAGTCTTGCGCGCGGCCCCCTCACTGTGGAACACCAGCTTTCCCGGGGGCCCCGGGCTTATCTGGGCCTTGGAAGGCCTGGCTGCTGTGGGTGGTGAGTGACGGCCCTGGGGACATCTGCAGAGGACGGGCCCCGTGCTCACGGGCACATCTACAGGGGGCTCAGCCTTCCCGCCCGCAAGGTGACTCACCCACCCCGCGGGCCCCACCTCGGGTGGTGTGGACGGGAGTGGGGGTGGGCTAGGCCCGGGTGGCCACTCACCGGAGCTGTGCCTTTCGGGGTGAACCATCCCGGCCGCTCCCAGCCCTGTCGCTCCTGGAAGAAGCAGCCTCGGGCCAGTAGTTCCTGGGTAGGGGTGGGGAACCAGCACCCTTCAGGCCCGGCCAGACACCCCCCCGCCTCCCGCCATGCAGGGTAGTGAGTGACCGGATTCCCCCCAAGGGGATACACCCCAAGGAGCAGAGGGCAAAGAGGTCCTGAGGCTCGGAGCCAGGACCCAAGCCCAGGCTGCAACTCCTACCCCAGAGCCCCACCCCCAGCCCCAAATTCCTGCTTGAAGCCCTAACGCCCCCAGTGTGACCGAATATGGAGGCGAGGCCTTCAAAGAGGCGATTAGGGAGGAATGAGGTCATGGGGTGGGGCCCTGATCCCAGGACAGGGGGACCCAGGGGACCCAGGGAGAAGGCAGGCTTCCAGACAGCTAGGGAGGGGGCCCCAGCTGGAGCCGCTCAGCGTCCAGACCTGGGAGCAAGGAATTTCTTATGGCTTCTCCCCCCCCCCCCCCCCCCCCCCCCCCCCCGCACCCCCGGTCTGTGCTATTGTTCCAGCGGGAGCAGGCTGACCCCGCGCGAGACCCGGCGATCCCCCTCCCAGGTGCACCCCTGAGAGAACAGGGAGGAAGCAGGTCTCTGCACACCCAAGTTCACAGCCGCCAGCAGCTGGAAACAACGGTGCCCACCGACCGATGAAAACAGACGAACACGCCTGGTGGACCCACACGGTGCAGCGAGACTGGGCCTTAAAACGCAACCGAGCTCCGACCTGTGCCGCACCACAGACCAGCCTCAAACACAACACACCTGTGACCTTCTCTCGTGACCCTTCACGACCCACTTACATCAAGCGCCCAGAGGAGGCGAATCCCCGGACGGGAAACAGATCAGTGGCCTTTCTAGGCTGGGGAGAATGAGGGATCACTGCTTCGTGGGCACAGGGTTTCCTTTCGGGGTGATGAAAACGTTCTGGCACCAGAGAGTGGTGAGGGACGCACAGGACCGTGAATGTACTTCATCTCCCCGAGTCGTAGGCTTTAAGAACGGCTAAAATGGCAAGTTTTATGTGCTGTGTGCTTCAGCGCAATACGAAAACGTAACGGACTGAGTTCGCTTCCTGGGCCCGGTCTGCACGTGCCCGCGTGTGGGGACCTGCCACACAGCAGCAAGCAATCCTCCGACCCCGGCAGGATGTCCCAGAAGCCAACGCAACTCTGACACTGTCTCCCCGAGGACGGCATCAGATGCCCCAGGCTGGGGACTCAGTCCCACGAGGCTGCCCCCATCTCCTACTCGAGTCCCTCCAGGTTACCTAGACTGGTGACCGACCGGCTATAGAGCAGGCCCCCTCCTCGGGCTGGATGCATTTGTCCGAGCCGCTCACAAGGCTCAGAGAAACGTTTTACCCACTGCGTGGCTGGTGTTTCTGGAAGGTTATAGCTCAGGGACAGCCGGATGCAAGAGGAAAGTAGCCCCAGGTGTGGGGAAAGGGCGTGTGGCTTCCGTGCCACTCTGCACAAACCCCCCTGTGCTCACCAGCCTGGAAGCTCTCTGGGCCCCTCCTTTTGGGTTTTTATGGAGGCTCCGTGATACGGGCACAGTTGATTGCCTCGGTGGCCGCTGGTGACTGAGGCCACCTCCGGCCCCTCCGTCTTTGTGGCCCTCGCCATTTAGGAAATTCCAAGGGTTGGGGGAACTCTGCGCCAGAAACGGACTGGACGAAGACTGAATTCCTATTTCTTATCATAAGTCACAGTAGCACACGGACACAATTAAGCGACATCAGGGCAGGTTTCTTTGACTGTGAGTTCGGGTTGGGGAAAAACGATCATCTCCGCCCTCCAGTTTGGAAGGGCCCCGTGGCCACGGGCAGCCTTGTCGGACTGGCAGGAGGGCCCAGAGCCCCGGGCCGAGCAGCCTCGGAAGCTGGGTCTGGCAGAGGCAGGCAAGTGCGCAGGCGCCCGCGCGGCCCCCCGACGGGCTGTATCCCGCTGCCCCCCGAGGACCCACCCACACCCTGAGCGGGCAGAGCAGTGGCCAAGAGGACACTGCCAACGGTGGCACCAAGAAATGTCCTCCTCGGACACCCCAGGGCGCAGCACAGGGGCAGTTCTCAACACAAGAAAATCCCCCGGCATGAGTGATGGGGTCCCGTGGATCGAGGAGGAGGTCACCTTCCCAGGGAGGGAAAATAGGGGCGTAGCCGCCTCTAATAAAACCGGCCGTGGCTGGGGGGGGGGGGGTGTCACGAGCAGGGCTGACAGCGCAGACAAGAGGTGGGCGCTTCTGAGCCCATCTCCTTCCAGCGCAAGTCAGGCAGCCCCTGTGTTTGTCGGGGAAGCTCTGGGGCTGTCGGGACGGGGTGACCCGGGACGGCAGAGGGGGGCTGGGGGTCACCGTGGCCCGAGATCCCAGCTGGCCCACTAGGCTCAGCTGAGGGGCAGGGCAATGGACGCCGGGCCCCTCTGGGGTCCAGGTGCTGGAGTCCCAGACGAAGGAGGTTCCTTTATTCAGCCTCAGAGCTGCCTGCTCCATGAGCCTGCCTGCCTCCATTCAACAAACACCCCGAACACGTATTAAAAGTCAGGCTCCGTGCTCAGTGCTCAGAACCGGAGAGACTAGGGCAGAGCTCCTGTTGCCGGGGCCCTAGATGAGCACAACTTGCAGCACAAGATGGGGGTGGGAGAGGGGACACGGAGGTGGGTTGGGAGCACGAGGAAGGGGACCGTCAGGGGCTTGGGAGAGTGCCAAGGCTGGGCTCCGGGGAGGGCACCTGACAGTGGGTTTCGTCATACGAGTAGGAGCTTGCCGGGGAGGAAAGATCTCAAGCAGGCCCCACGCGCAGGACGCATGTCTCTGGGGCTATGCTGCTCTCTGTCAGCGCCCGTCCCCGATGGGTGACCGCACACACCGGCCGGTGCCCCCCCCCCCCACGACCGCCGTCGGCGGTTAGGGAAGATGCCGGGGTGTGCGCTCCGAGCACGCTCCGTCGGTGAGAGCTGGGAATGGCCGAGCCACCGCGTCACCTCACCCGGCCCAGAGCACGCCTTTCCGTCGCCCCAGTGCCCCGGACTCCCCGAGAGTGGCCGCTCGTCGGGGTGTGGTACCTCGTGCAGGGGGTCTGTCCTCATGTTGCGCCCCGCCAGGGGCTCGTCGTGGGGGAACACAACAGAGTAGTTCTTGGCGTAGGACTCGTGGCTGCGCTCGCGGATCCAGCGGCGGTGGTCGGTGAGCAGGTGATGGAAACGCCTGTGGCGGGCGGAGGGGCCGGTCACTGCCTCGGGGGCTGTGAGGGAAGGGCCGGCCAAGGACCCGGGGCCAAACCGGACCCGCATCCCTCCACCAGAGTCCTCCCTGGGGCATGGGTTCGGGAGGGGGTCCGGGCTCTAGTCTCCCGCCCTGGAGCCTTGGGCAGCTAGGCCTCCTCGCTGCGACCCCCCCCCCCCCACAGGGTCACCTGGCCTCTCCTCCAGCCAGCAGCTCGAGACACCCAACGGCTTGTCCTCCGACGGCCCCGGCTGCCCGAGCCGACCGCGTAGCTGCTGGCCCACCTGGGTCACAGACCCCCGGCCCCTCCCACACACAAACCCACCTCTCAGACCCCCAGACCAGCCTCCCCATCCGTCCCTTCCCTCACTGTCCACCCGCTGGCATCTCACGCGCCCTCCCGGCCCTCCTCCCCATCCACGTTCCATCCTCCGTGACGCCTGTCGGAGCCTCACCGGGGCTAATTGACTCTCAGTTTGCGCACAGTTCTAGCGAGCACGATGTTCTGATGGGGGCAGGGGGCGGGGCTACAGACGTGAGCTTATCGTTATGGATATTATCGCGAGTCGCGGCGATCGTCCAAGGGGCCCCTTCCTGCTGTCGGCCCAGGGACGAGTGCTGTGTGCGAGAACCTGCCTCCATCTTCAGCGCGGCCTCACGCCGCCCCTGGTTTGACTCATTGGCACACGAGGCGCGATCCAGCCTGCACTGAGCCAGGAGCTTCTGGGACGAGCTGCAGGGCAGGGGAGGGAGCCACGGAGCCAGGCCAAGGGGTCTAGGGAGTTCCTGAAGGAGAAGCGTGCTGGGGTGCGGGGTTTGGAAATGCCTGGCCGGCTTTGGAGGGGCTGAGGCGGCGAGGAAGGGGGCTCGGAGGCTGATGGCCACTCTGGTCAGATTCAGCCCCGGTCACCAGGAGCTGGCATGGTTCTCCCAGGACCGGACTGGTGACCTTCCCCGCTGCTTTGAGAGTCCTGGCTGGGGGTGGGGAGCGGGAAGTGGGGAGAGGGAGTCCTGCATTTCCTTCCTCACGCCCCCAGGACAAAAGAGGAAGCTGGATCTGGGGCGGGGCCGGGTGATCCCTGCACGCACAGACGCGGCCCCTCCACGGCCCCTCCGGCAGGTTCCCCGTCGCCCGGGACTGCCGCCTCGGCTCACGTCTGTGCACACGTGTGCATGGCAGGGGCGTGGGCTCGAGCTCAGCCAGAGCACGACCAGGGATCGGCAGGGGAATGGGCCCCTCCCTGTGGCCACGAGGGCTGCCTCCAGCACTCCTCCTGTGAGCAGGGGGCCCAAGCCGGGGCTAGGGTCCGGCCACCCTCAGCGCTCAAACGATGACGCCCCCTCCCGGTTACTCGGACCCAAGGGCTTTCACTACCAGTCCCGGCCTACACCCCAGACCCTGCCCGTGCCAGGCACCGTGACGCGTACAAGCGAGTCCCAGATGCGCTGCACCGAGAGGTGAGTCATCACCCCCATTTCACAGATGGGGAAACCCTCTGCCTGAGCCACAAGGGTGAGTGGGCTAGTTCACTGCCCCCCCCACCCCCCCCCCCCAGGCGCCAGCTCGTAGGGGCTCCCCGCCCCCCCCTCCCCCCACCATACCATCTGCCTCCCAGCCTGAGACGCCCAGGCCCAGCCTCCCCGCCACGAACCAGCCCACAAAACACTCCTGCCAGGCAAGGCAGCTGACGACGGGAGGCCCAGACCCGTTCCTAACCGGGCAGGGGTTTCACAGGCAGCCTCGGGGCTTCCTGCTGAACCCGGGACTGTGCACCCCCTCCCCGCCAGGCCTCCCCCAGCCCAGGAGGGGGGCAGGCATGCCAGCCGCATTCTGCAGCCGTGGACACTGCGGCACCGGGAGGCCACCCGCCGAGGCCTGGGGTGAGCCCTGACGCGGCGGTCTGTTCCTGTGCCGGAGCCCTCGCCCCCGAGGGAGGCGAGGCGCTGCGTCCCTGCCCGCTCTGGCACCCGCACTGGGCGACTTCAGACAAGCGGCCTCCCGCATCGGTGCCTCTTCTCGCCGTTTGTAGCAGGAGGGGCTTGGACCGGCCCATCCCCGAGGCCCCTTGAAGCTATCATTTCTGGAACATTCCTCTCTTGGGAGCGCGTGGGCGCAGCCCCAGACGGGCTCGGAGGCAGCCACAGAGCAGAGCTGTGCCAGGCGCCGTGGAGGGGGTGGCCGTGGGGGAATCTCAGTGTCTGTCTGTCTGCCTCTGTGGGGGCCAGACATCCCCCCGCTCTCCCCAGCGGGTGTAATGTCTTCATCAGGCCAGGAAGGGGTGAGGTTAGCAGAGGAGCAGGGGGCATGTTGAGCGGAACCAGCACCCCAGCACCCCCCCCCCCACCCCGGGCAGCTGGGGTCTCCCCAGGGAGGCTGTCTGCCAGGAGCAGTAACGGAACGGGCTGCATGCCCACAGGGGCGCCCCTCCAAGCCGTCGCCTCGACTGCCCCCTGCACGACACCCCGGCCCCACCAACACCCACCCTCCGGACCCTGCCTGGGAGTGAGTGCCTTCGCCCTGCCTGCAGAGGGTGATGGAGGCCAGGACCCCCTCCCCCTGCTCTGACGACAGCGCCCCCCGCCCCCAACCCTGGCTCAGGCTTGACTAGCGTTTCCTTGCAGACGTGACGCAGAGAGTTGTGCCTACACAGACGCCCTGGCTGCCCCCGACATTAGCAGCACGCGCGTCATTACCCGGGGCTACGGTGAGGAGAGCGCTGGGCACTGGGTCTGATGTATCCCCGCCACCTTGGACGTGAACGTTCAGCTGGCATCTGGGCTCGGGGCCATCTGACTCCCAGCTGCTGCGCACCCACTGATCATAACCACCCAACTCAGCCTCACTCCCTGGGCAACGCGCGGGGTCCCTCCTGCTCCCCAGGCCTCAGTCTCCCCATCTGCCAAATGGGATGAGGCGATCCCGCTGCTGATCCTGGAGCCATCCGGCGGGTCGAGGAGGACACTGGGACAAGAAATCCCGGAAACTGTCAAGGGCGGTGAATCTGCCAAACCCTGGGCGCCTGCAGAACCCCCCCTGCTGGCAGCCTTCTCCCCTTCTTCCCTTACTGGCGCCTCTTCCAAGAAGCCCTCTGGATTTCAGAGAAGGCTCCTTTCTAAATAGCGCTCGCTATATACCCGCCTCTACCTAATCCCAGGGCACCGGCAAGCAGCCGCCCCACCCACGGTCTCCGGTGCACACTCGCCTGATGTCATAGCTGTACATGTCCTTCTCTGGGCGCCCGTGGACGATCCAGTGGGCCAGCTCCTGCCCACAGCCGCCGCCCAGCATCATTCCTAGAAGGAGTAGGGCCAGAGGTCTGCCGTCCGCCCCGGAGCCCCCACCCCAATATCATGCCCCTTCCGTGTCCACAGCCAGCATCACCCCCCGAACCCCTGGATCTCACACCTGGGGTGCTGTACTGCTGCTAACAGGACCTCGCCCCTCCCTGCGGCCCTCCTCTGCCCTCACCCCTGCCAGGGGCCGCTGTGCTCCTGAGCCCCCCACACTCTGCCTGGGGAACCTTTTTTTTTTTTTTTTTTGCCTGGGGGACCTTTAAGATCAGGGTGGTGGGTGTCAAGGAGGGGCCTCTCACACGCACCTGCACTGTTGAAACCGCAGCCCAGGAAGAACCCTCGGAGTTCTGGTGCCTCCCCCATCAGGGGCTTGTGGTCAGGTGTGAAGGACTCTGAAAGGGAGGGGGGCCTGAAGCTCTCCCCGGGCCATATGCACCCGGGGCGGGGTCTCCCGAGAGGGCAGTGATTGGAGCGGCGTCTGCCGCTGCCCCTTCACCCAGACTTTCCCCACTTCCTCCAGGGGGCCTCCCTGACTGCTCCTGCCACGCTCCCGAGCTCCTCAGCATTTACTGCCAGAACCACCCTGCCAGGACCGAGTTCTGCTTTGCAGCATCCAGGTTTGCCTCCTGCTGAGGAGGGGCCTTTCCCTCAAGCCCCCGTCACAGGGCACCACCTTCCTGCCACGTCACTGCTGGTCATTCTTGCCCACTGGACCATGAGTGCATGAGGGCAGGGACGGGGCTCCACTCAGTACTGTGTCCCAAGGCCTAGCATGGGGCCCAGCAAACAGCAGGTGTTCGATAAATGTCCCTGAATGAAAGGCTGACCCCAAGTTCTCCGGGAGAGGGACGGGGGCTTCTGCTCTGTTGGCCGAAGGTGTGTCACAGGCGGAACCCGGAGCACGGAGGGCAAGGGACCCTTGGGAAATCATTATAAAGGGCTGAGCTTTGTAGCCACAATCCTGGGCTTGAACCCTGCTTTACCTTTTCGTAGCCCTGTGACCCTGGCTGAGTCACTTCACCTCCCTGAGCCTCAGTGTCCTCATCTGTAAAACGGGGACCATGGCACTGACTTCACAGGGCTGTGAGTTAGTCCATCTACAAATACTTGCCGCCCCCCTGAATGTGCCCAGCGCTCGGCTCTGACCATGACTGCTCCCACCCCTCAGGCAGCTGACAAGAGGGGACGGTAAATATGCAAATAAGCAAAACAGAATGTCTGGGAAGAAATGACGACGGGAGGAGGGGCGGTGTGAGTGACCCTTCTGGTAGGCACCATGGTCACTAACTATGGAACAGATGTGGAAACTGGGTCACCCTGCCAGTGAAGCAGGGAGCCAGGAGCCGGCTCAGGGCTGCCTGACCCCCAGCCGGAGTTCTCAACCTCTGCGCGGGTCTGTCCCGTGCGGGATGGGGACGGACGCGACCCCGTGTGAGGAAGGTCGGGAGCTTCCCGGGCCCTGGGGGAGGGGGGGGGGTGTCTGGTGGTGGCAGGGGGCACAGGGGCAGCCAGGGCGAGGGTGACAGTGGTGTGGCTGGGTCACCCACCCAGGGAGCGCTTCGGGAGGGCTGGGGATGTTTCCAGGCGGACAGGAAGGTGAGGACAACCTCACGGGGCATCTGAGGAGAGAGCTTCATGGGGGGGGACGAGAGTCTCTTGAACGTTCAGCCAATGACTCACGACCGAGCAGCTTGGGGATGCATGCAGAATGATGGGATGTTTGGGCAGCACAGACAGGGGCCCCCACCTTGGCCGGGACCCCTGAGACCCGGAATGGGAGCTCTGCCCGCCCCCGGATGCCCCGGAGTCAAGGGGGCCTGGGACTTCCCAGTTCTGTTCTGGAAGCCAAAGGCCACTGACCGCTCTCGTCCTCCCTGGCAAGGGGAAGCGCTCTGTTCCCCACGAACCCTCCCCCACAGGCCGGAAGCCAGACACAAGATGTCTTCACACACACATCCCCCCCAGATAGGGCTCCCTGGGAGCAATGACTCCCCAGTCCAATTAAACAGAGGATGTTCCCGGGTGACTCGGGCCCCTGGGATCGTTTCAGGCCCGTGCTTCTCATTGCCAGCCCCACGCAAGCCCGGGGAAGCTGCGGGGGGAAGGGCAGAGAGCCTTCGGCCCCCCACCCACGCCCTGCACCCCGAGTCCAGCGCTCAGGGGCACGTCCATCCTGCCCACCGCGGCTGGGCCGCCTCACGAGCCGAACAGATTCAAGCGGCTCCAGGGGCACCGGGTGGAGAGGGCTGGCCCCCCCCGCAGGCCACAGGCCCCTGGGCATCAGAACCTTCCCCTCTCCTGTCCTGGCCGGCCCCTCACCCCCTACATAGCTGTGGATGACCTGTTACTCTCCGGCCTCCAGCTAACCCCTTCCCCTCAGGGCTGACGGCAGTCTGCTGGTCTGGGCCATGCCCCACACCTCACATGTGGCTTCTCCTCCTTGCTCTACTCCTGCTGAGTAGGTACGCTGTCACCCATTTCACAGACGAGGACACTGAGGCACCCAGAGCCTCAGACACAAAGTTTCCTCTTTCGACAACACTGTGTGTTTCCGAACCTATCTCCCCAGGCCTGATAGGGGGCAAGGCCAGCCCTACCCGTGTTTTTGCCTTGACTGAGGATTAAAGGGACCCTGTGTGTGCCAGGAAGAAAGAGGGGGTGGGGGAGACACCCAGTGGGAGTCCCAGTGCTTCTGCTGGGACGGCAACGGGGGTGTCGTGTCTCTGTCCTGCTCGCGGCAGGGACGGCCCAGGTCCGTGCCCGACACAGGCCAGCCTCGGTCTCGGGCAGAAGGACCCAGCATGCCTGCCCTTGCTTCCAGCCTCCTCACTCACCCGGGCCACAGACTGTGGACTTGACCCCCGTCTTCTCCAGCACTGGGACGCGGTTGATGGCACCTTCGATGTGCTGGGTGAACACGTCCCAGTCCAGGTCAAAGAGGCCAAAGGCAAACTTGTCTGACACCTGGGGAGGCGGGTGGGGGGGAGCCGCCCAGTGGGAGCCGAGCCCGGCCAGTCTCCCCTGGGTTGGGGGGGTGACAGGGCTGGGCCCCTCAGGTCTCCTGCACCAACCCATCAGTGGGGCCCATCCCCTCCCTTCCCCCGTGCTGACCCAGGCCCCCCAGCTCTGCGCTGGACTCTTGCAATGGCCTCCACCTGGTCACCCTGCCTTCCTACCCTCCTTCGACCTTCTCCTAAGTCAGACCATGCCCTCTCTTGCTCTCCAGCAGCCCTGTGGCTCCCCGTGACTCTGTGGCCCACCGAGGCCTACAAGGGCAGGCCCTGCCCCCGTCCACCACTGGCCCACGGCCACGCTGACCTTCCTTCAGTTCAAGGACAAGCTTGGCCAGACCTCGGGGCCTTCACCCCCGGTCTGAGGCAGCTCCTCACCGACCGTGCTCTCTCCAGGGGGGCTCTGCTCTGACGTCACCTCCTCGGGGGGCCCCGTCCGACCACGGCGCGAAGGACAGGCCTCCACTCTTACGAGGCTTGTTCCCAACCTGCTGGCTTCCTTCAGCACAGGTCACCACTGCTTGTCTGTTTACTGTGGGTCTCCCCGCCCAAACACAGGCACCCCGGGACAGGGGCTTTCGTGCTGCTCTCCCTCTGTCCCCAGGAAGTAAAACGGAATCTGACCCAAGGTTGTCACTTAATCATTCGATGTCTGCATGAACCCAGGAGCGAGGGCGGCCCAGGCGTGCTCGAGGGGGCCGAGGGGGCCGCCCGACTTCCATGCAGCCCCAGAAGCTGCCGGGAGAGCCGCGGGGCCCGGACAGACGCCACTGCCGTGGGTCCGGGCTCAGGGTTGTTTGCTGTGGACACAGGGTTTTAACGTTTTTGTCGTCTTCCAAAGCTGTGATTTGACATCTCCACAGCCTGTAACTACTCTGCTGTTTGAGGCCAGCGCTCTCCCTGCCCCAGGTCTGGGTCTACCTGTGTGCCACGTTCAGAGAAAACCGAGTTGACCCTTCTGGGGCCAAGGGACCTGCCATTTCTCAGGTGTGCACCCGAGGAGCTTCAGGAAGGTGGGCTTCCTGGAGGAAGGCTTCTCCACACTGAGACGCAGCCCTGAACCACCCCCCTCCCCGATCCCTCTGTGTCTTACCTCCTCCCAGAAGATGGGGTTGGTCTCATAGCCACCCACAGACAAGGCATCTCCTTGGAGGCGGAGGTAGACAGAGGCATCGTGGTCGCGGACGTTCGGCATGTTCTGGAAGGCAGAGCAGAGAGGCCTCAGGGTCAGCCAGGGCTGGGCCGTGGGTCCAGTACCTCCGCCAGGGGGCACAGGCCCACGGTGGACTATGGTGCCTCCTTTTTGTAGGAGGGCAGAGTGGACCCGGGGTCTCAGGCTACACTGTGGACAAACCACCCCCGCTCAAGTCTCCCCTTCCCCAAACCCCATAAAACAGCAGCCGTAAGGAGAGCGGGCGGGAGGGATGAGGTGTAGCCCACAACGCTAGGAGAGCCGCGGGGGGACAAGCGCATGCAGGAGAAAGGAACCAACGCTGGAGGGTGCGGAGCGGAGGCCACGCCCCAGCTCGGGTTCAGGGCGGGGAGACTGCACAAGTCGAGCCAGTGCCACCCTCCATCCCCTCCAGTCAGTAGAGACCCAGCTTGTGGCAACCCAGCTCCCTCTGCAGGGGCCGACGGGCAGACTGCCTGGTGTGTGTGCACACACGTGTGAATGTGAGAATGTGTGTATGCGTGTGCACATGTGTGAGCGGGAGACAAAGAGAATGTGTGTGAACGGGAAGACAGGCCAGGGTCTCTTCAAAGCAGTGGGCCCAGATCCCCTCCGTCCTCCCCAGCTAAGGCCCGTCCAGATGCTGACACCAGGGCCGCTCGCCAAAAAGGATGGCTCACCCTCACCCCCTGTGAGATGCCCTCCCTCTCCAAGCTTCCAGTCGGCCTGTGGACTTAAAAGTGAAACCGGGGACTTCGGAGCTGTGACAAGACTGGGCCCGTGAAATAAGGTGCCATGGAAAAGGAACAATCCCAGATCAAGAAAGAGGTCTCGAAACAGGAGATGATCATCAAAATGAAAAACGCAACAGGCGGGTTGGATAAGACCATCTTCCATATAGGAAGCTAAACAAGATGAAGAAATGGAAATCAGGAAAGGAAAAAATAAGGAAATCACAAGGTCAACCCTAAAGGTCCAACATCCACCTTATCGGGGTTCCAGAGAGACAAACAGAGGAAATGGAGTAGAGGAACATCAGAGCAATGGGCCTGGACAACTTCTCAGATTGAAAGTCATGAATCTCCATATTAAAGGAGTCCTATCACGCCCCATGAACGGACAGGCCGGCACCGAGGCATGCTGGGGTGAAACATGGGAATAGCATCCTGGAGACTGAACGACCTGGAGCACAGTCTCCAAAATTCCACAGACAATTTTATTTTATTTATTTATTTTTTTTAATTTTTTTTAACGTTTATTTATTTTTGAGACAGAGAGAGACAGAGCATGAACGGGGGAGGGGCAGAGAGAGAGGGAGACACAGAATCCAAAGCAGGCTCCGGGCTCCGAGCTGTCAGCACAGAGCCCGACGCGGGGCTCGAACTCACAAACTGTGAGATCACGACCTGAGCTGAAGTCTGGTGCTTAACCGACTGAGCCACCCAGGCGCCCCATCCACAGACAATTTTAGATGGAGAATTCTAGACCCTGTCAATCCCTCAATCAAGTGTCCAGAAAGAATAAGGATTACTTCAGACATGGATGAACACAAAAACATTTTACTTCCCATGTGCCCCTTCTCAGTAAGCAACCAGAGCGCATGCACATCAAGGATCCAAACGGAAGAGGCGTGAAGACGGCCCCAGGGTCAGAGCCGAGCAGAGGCCAAGAGGCAGGCAGCCCAGAAAAGAGCCACTCAGAAGAGCAGAAGGTTTCCTCCGGGGCGGGGAGAATGGGACATAGAGACCATATGTGATTTCTCTGGTGTGCACGAGTTGTGCAGAACATACTATTGAGAACTAGTTGACAGACATGTTGAAATGTTGGGGGGGGGGGTGTGGAAATGTGACAGTTACGAACATACATGCAAATAACCTCAACAAAATACCAGCCAACTGAACCCAGCAGCATACGAGAAGAGTGTATGCCATGACCTAATGGGGGTTATCCCAGGAATGCAAGGTTGGCTTGACATCTGAAAATAAATCCTTGTGATACACCATAGCAACAGACTAAAGGATGAAAACCAATCATTTCAATAGATGCAGAAAAAGGATTTCCAACACCCTTCATGACAAAAACACTCAGCAATCTAGAAATAGGAGGGAACTTCCTGACAAAGGGTATCTAAGACACACCCACAGCTAAAACATACTTATTCTCAGCTCTTCCTTTAAGGCTAGCCCAACGATAGGATGTCTACCTCACCACTTCTACTCAGCATCATATCGGAGGTTCTGAGGCAGCAATTAGACAAGAAAAAATAATGAGAGGCATTAACATTGGAAGAAGGAGTAAAACTTGCTTGCTGCAGATGACGTGATCTTACATATAGAAACCCCTAAGAAACCCACTAAAAAACTGTTACAACTAACAAAATAGTTCAATAAGGTGGCAGGATACAAGATCAATGCGTAACAGACAAAAATTATTGTATTTCTTCATTCACTTCACTAATGATGAGCCAAAAAAAAAAAAAATGAAATTAAGAAAATAATTCCACCTACGTCATCAAAAAGAATTTAAAAATACCCACAAATTCAACAAAAGAAGTGTAAAACTTGTACTCTGAAAACTCAGCAATATTTTTGAAAGAAATTAAAGAAGGCCTGAACGAGTGGAAAGACATCCCATGATTACAAAACGAAGACTTGATATTGCGAAGATGATGTGCTTTCCAAACGGATCCAGATTCAACACGATCGCCGTTAAAATCGCAGCGGGCTTCTTGGCAGAAATCGACAAACTGATCCTAAAATTCATATGGAAATGCAAGGGACCCAGAATAGTTAAAACCATCTTGAAAAAGAAGGACCAAGCTGGGAGACTCACGCTTCCTGATTTCAAAACTCACTACAAAACCATTGTAATCAAGACACTAACACAAGGATACGCATATAGATCACTGGAATGGGGATGAGAGTCCAGAAATAAACCCGCACGTTTATGGTCACTGCTTTTCCACAAGGATGCCAAGGCCGGGCGAGGAGGAAGCCACGGTCGTCAACACGTGGTGCCCGTGCAGCTGGACAGCCACACGCAGAGAAGGAGGCTGGGCCCCTACCTCACACCATACACGAACCATAGTCAAAGTGGGTCCCAGACCTAAGAGTAAGAGCTAAACTATACGATTCTTAGAAGAAAACATGGGAGTAAGTCTTTGTGGTCTTGGGTTAGGAAATGCCTTCTGAAATATGACCCCAGAAGCACAAGCAACAAAAGAAACAATCCGTAAGTTGGATTTCACCAAAATCAAGCCCTTTTGTGCCGCCAACAACACCATCAAGAAAGGGAAAAGACAACCCACAGAATGGGAGGAAGTATCTGGAAGGCATAAATCTGATAAGAGACTTGTACCCAGCATATAACAGGAACTCTTATAACTCAGTACAAAGACCAGTAACCCAATTTAAATGAGCAAGGTGTCTGAATAGACATTTCTCCAAAGAAGATGCACGAATGGCCAGTAAGCACAAGGGAAGACGCTCACCATCATTAGCCAGTAGGGAAATGCAGCTCGAAACCCCAGTGAGATCCCACCTCACACCCACTAGGCTGGCTGGGATCAAAGAGACAGAATCACCAGTGGTGGCGAGGACTTGGGGAAGTCACAACCCTCACCCACTGTGCGTGGGAACGTAAAACAGTGCATGTGCTTTGAAAACAATCTGACAGTTCCTCAAACAGTTAAACATAGAGTTACTATGTGGCTCAGCAATTCCACTCCATGATATCTACTCAAGAGAAATGAACACGTATGTCAACACAAAAACATTTACATGAATGTTCATAGCAGCATTATTCATAACAGCCAAAAAGTGGAAACAACTCAAATGTCCGTCAACAGATGACTGGACAAATAAAAGGTGGTCTAGGATAGACTATTAGTTAGCCATTGAAAGGAATGAAATTCTGATATATGCACCACATGATGAACTTTGAAAATGTCATACTGAGTGAAAGAAGTCAGACGCAAAAGGTCATATATGGTATGATTTCATTTTATTAAATGTCCAGAATAGGAAAATCCATAGAGATAGAAATCAGATTAGTGATTATCTAAGACTGAGGGTTGGGTGGGAAATGGGGAGTGACCGAAAATGGGTATGGGGTTTGGGGGGATGAAGGTAATGTTGATAGACAGATAGATAGATAGATAGATAGATAGATAGAATTAGTGACAGTTACGTAGAAAACTGAGCAACTGGAAAACAATAACTCCAGGAAACACAAAAGTCAGACACTATTTTGCTCAGGAGTTAACAATATTTACATTGTCATTATATTGCAAACACTGCCTACTGATTTCACCAAAAACAAACCAAAATCACTTTAGAAAGTGACCAAGAGTCAGGAGACGCCACGTCCCCTGCTGCTCTTTGGCTCTGGAGGAGCTGCCTTCCCTCATGGGCCACTTACCCTGGAGACGGGCACATGATGTGGGACTCCTCTGCCCCGTCTCCACGCAGAGACCAAAAGGGAAAACCTGGTGGATGCCCCTCCCTCCCACTCCAGTCTCCTAGCTGGCTGGACAACTAGGAGGACTGTTGTCGAAGACAACAGTCGAAGGACTGTTGTCAAGAACGTGTAAGAAGTTCTCCGTAACGGAGCACTTCGGAAACAGTAATCATCATATCATTACTTCCATTGTCACTACAACTCTACAAACGAAACAGAAACTCTGGAGCTCCATAGAGCAGGACAGTGGGGACACCTGGTGGCCAGGGAAGTCCCAGACTTTTGCTCCAGCAGGATCAGTGTCTCCAGCTCCTGGCCCCAGCACACTGAGCTGCCTTGAGTGCCCAGCACATGCTCAGTTCAGCCCCAAGGCGTCCTCTGGGCACTGTCACTGCCATCTCCACGCAGAAGCCCCCCCCCCCCCCCCCCCCCCCCCACGGGTATGACCCCGTCCCACTGATGTCTCTGCCTCCGGACCTCAGCCCACTCCCTTGCATTATTTCTCCTGCTCCCCATCCATCCAAAACCTGTTGGCCACTTCCTCTGGGAAGCCTTCCGGATTGTTCCAGCTTTCCCTAATCTCTTCCTCTGAAGCACCAGCTGGCCAGACCCCTCTGTGCCCCCTTGGTCCTGGTCATCGTCATCTTCACCATCGGCTACAGGCCAAGCACCGTGTTTGGCCCTTCACCTCGTGCAGCCCTGTGCAGTCCATATGGTTATCACTTGTTTTGCAGAAAAGGAAACTGAGGCCCACCCAGCACTATGACTTTCCTGGCTGCGTTATTGGGGGCTGAAATGCAGCCCCCGAGCCTGGGCTTTCCCATCGCTCGGTGCCCAAGCAGAATAGCTTCTGCAGAAGCGGGCAGAGGTTGGTGGGAAAGCCAGACCAGCAGAGAGCACTGGACACTCTGTTTGTCAGCCACAGACACTAGGCCCAGAGAGGGAAGGCACCAGGTCATAGAGGAGCTGGGGGCAGTGCTTGGCCTGGACTCAGGCCTGGGTCAGACCCTCAGGGGTGCCCAGGGTAGCACAGCCCTGTGGCCACCCAAGGAGAGTGATCCCTCCCGGGGACACAGCCCCTGTCCTGCCCACAGGCTGTCCCCAGCTTTCCCCAGCTGTAGTCTGAGCCCACGGCGGCCTGAGGGCGACCCCTGGCGGCCACCCGGGGAGCCCTCCCCACAGAATCAGGGAGCACGTGGCACAGAGCAGCCCTTTGGAGGCCTCGGCGGGATCACATTAAACTCATCCACGAACAGGGGCAGGGGCAGGAGTGGTGGGGAGGCCACCTAGCAGCCAGCCACTGACGAGGGAAGCCAGGCTCTTCCAGGGCAGGGAGGAGGCTCCCAAGACCCTCTTTGCCGGGTCCCACCTCCCACTCTCCCACCACCACCGTCAGGCCCCTCTCTGAACTGCCTGTGGGTCCCGCACCGCCCTCCTCCTGCCCTCTTCCTGCACTCCCTCCCTGGGCTGGGAGTCCCGGAAGAAGCCCTGTGCCGGCCTCCTCAGAGCCCTGCCCCACCACTGCCATTGCGCCCCCATCAGCCTGCTCCGGATTTGCTCCTTTGCCTGTCCGTACCTCCCCCCAGCTTCACCCAGACAAGAACTGGGTCCTTCTCTCCGTCACGTCACAGCCCCGGTTTCTAGGATAAGGCCTGAGACGCAGCAATGTTTGCGGGGTGTGAGCAGGGTGAAGGAGGGAGGGTTACATGGAATGGGAGGTAAATGGGTTAATAAACAGATGGATGATGAGGGAGGGAGGGAGAGATGAAGGGGTAGAAGGATGGAGGGCTGGAGGGCGGGAGTGAGGGAGGGGTGAAAGGAGGGAGGGGCGAAGGGAAGGGGAGGAGTGGAGGGGTGGAGGAAGGGAGGGGCGGAGGGAGGGGGAGGGGGAGGGGTGGAGGGAGAGAGGGGCGAAGGGAGGGGGGCGGGGTGGAGGGGTAGGATGGAGGGCTGGAGGGTGGAGGGTTGGAGGTTGGAGGGCTGGAGGGAGGGGTGGAGGGGTGGAGGGAGGGAGGGAGGGGTGGAGGGAGGGAGGGGTGGAGGGAGGGAGGGAGGGAGCAGAGAAAGGGAGGGGGGAGGGATGAAGGTGTAGAAGGATTGAGGGCTGGAGGGTGGAGGGCTGGAGGGCTGGAGGGAGGGGTGGAAGGAGGGGTGAAGGGGTGGAGGGAGGGAGAGGCGAAGGAGGGGGGAGGGATGAAGGGGTAGAAGGACGGAGGGCTGGAGGGGTGGAGGGGTCTCCCTTGGGGAGGACCTGAGGGTGGGGAATCCGGGCCAGGACTGGCACCCGGGGCATATCTGGGGGACGCAGACGCACGGGGGTCCCCCGAAGAGGTACCTGGGGCACAGAACATGGCAAAGCACTGACTGACTGCACCAGGCAGGACAACCTTGGGCGTCAGTGCGGGGCTGTGCCCCGAGGGTCAAGGGGGTCAGCACCAGCAGGGTCACACCTGTGTTACTTCATTTAACCGTCACCCCACCCCAAGCACCCGGGGTTATGATGCCCATTTCACAGATGAGGTGGCTGAGGCTCAGGGTGGCGAGCCACCTGCCAAGTGCTAGGACTCAGAGCCAGGTCCCTGCGCCTCCCACAGTCTATGTACCTGGATCCCCTCAATGCGCTCGGTGACGACGTAGGCATGGTGCATGGCCACCAGCGGGACCTTGACTCCGGCCATCCGGCCCACGGCGCTGGCCCACACTCCTGCGGGCAGAGCAGGGAAAGGTCAGCACTGCTGTGCCTGGAGGGGCGGCGGTGGTGCCAGGTGGGGTGGGGCGCCTGTGCAGGCACCTCTGTCCCGGGGCAATTCCTCTACGTCATACCCAGGCCCCTCCCCGCCCCCCCCCCCCAGAGAAAGGCCCGGCTGCTCCCTCAGCCAGCGTGGCCACCCGAGAGCCAGGGGACAGTCCTGCTCACCTGCACAATTGACCACGCAGGGCGTCTGGATGGAGCCGTGCTCTGTCTCCACGGCTGCGACCCGCCGCACCCCGAAGTCGTCGGTCCGCACACGGATGCCGGTCACGGGGCAGTTCTCGATGACCTGGGGGCGAGAGGGGCTGCTTCCAGAGCCATGCAGGGCTCCCCGAGGGTGCTGACCACCCCTGATGTCCCCCCGCCTCGCCTGGACGGGACCTGGGGCACCGTCGGGGAAGTGGGGAGACCATGGCGCTGGAAACTAGCCCCAGGAGCTCCTTGACTTGGGGAACTTGATCCCAGACCCGGGGCTCTTTCTCACAAAGTGGCTTTTAAAAAGCAAGGCTCGAGTCGCTAACGGGTGTCTGTGGTCTAGTCCTTCGGTAAAAAGGTCACCACCGATCAGTGTGGCTTCCTTCCACGTTGTATACAAGTGTATCTTCCTAAACACGTATTTGGGGTCAAACTAAAATCTCAACATTTTTCCCCTCTGGGTGATTTTCATTTCTTCTCTTTTGCTTTTCTGTCCTTTCCAATAAGTTCTACGACTCTGGGTTTATCTCGGATAAAAGACGAAACTCAAGAAGACATCCGGAGAGGACTCCCTTGTCTAGCACGGCCAGAGCCCCGGGGAAGGAAGGAGGGCCGACATCCCCCGAGGCACCACCCACCTTTGCAGGGGCAGATCAAAAGGCTCAGAGAGGCTGTCCCCGGCCCAAGGTCACACAGCAGGGAGAATGGCACCTGTTTCCTTTCCTTGGGCTCTTGGGGTTCTTGGGCCAGGAGCGGGGGGCACAGGGCCAGGCGGCCTTTGGTACCTGGGCTCCCCGGGCAGCAGCAGCCCTGGTGAGGGCGGTACACGTGCCGGCCGGGTCCATCGTACCGTCGTGCGGCACATACAGGGTCCCGTACAGGTCGTCCACGTTCATCAGCGGGTACAGTGCCTTCGTCTCGGCCGGGCTCAGCACGTGGGACTCCACGCCATACGCCTTGCCCAACTAGAGGGACCCAAAGGCAAGTAAGTCAGCCCTCGGGGAGCAGATATCCTCTGGCCGCTCTCCTCCCGGTCTGGGCCTCCGGGCCTCCGGGCTGCAGCTCCAAACTTGCCTCCTCCAGGAAGTTCCCCTGGGGGCATGGGGTGATAATGGCTTATGTGGTTGACACCCCTAACGGGCTCAGACCAGTCTCTGGTGAGGAAGGGGCTTCTTCCAGAAACAAACATTTTGGGCTTGAGGACCAGATTCCCCAGTCGGACCCGCTCCCAGGAGGCCAACCCGATCCTGGGTCCCAGGCCCCTGGCTTAGCAGGACTGGCCACACCGGCACATTTGATTGGCCCACGGGCAGCCAATCAAGTGTCCCCAGGTATCCCAAGGGGACACGCCCCACCCAACTAGAAAGAGGCTCAGCCAATCGGATTCTCTGTCTCAGAATGAAAGTGGCTGAGGCTTCAGGGAGCTGCTGGGAACTTGGGCTGGAAGGTTGGGGCTGGGGCTTTCTTTGGAGGCCTCGGTCCCAGCTGACGAGCGAGCCCAGGGGCAGGATGAGGCCGGATGGGGCCAGCGCCTCTGCCCAGGAACCCACACCTGCCCTGGTGAAGCCAGCTGCCCCTGCCTGCAGCCTGGGGTCCCAGGGGACTCGGCATCCCTGTGACAATGAGCCCCTGCTGGCCACACTGCTCACTGCGCCCTGAGCGGGCATTCAGTCGGTGCTCTATAAGGGGACAGATGGCTGGAGACGCCGGCCTCACCCATGTCCCCACCTCAATACAAGGCTCTTCAGCAGCATAAAGCTTTCTCCTTGTCGGGGACGCCTCCTGGTGAATGCGACCTCCTACTGATCCTGCCTCCCCTGAGCACAGCCCGGTGACGGTAACAGCTCCACCGTGGGGCCTCCCCCGTGTCCGGGGCTCGGCGACCGTGCTCCACAACACGGTCCCATTTTGAAGGCGAGCATGCCAAGGCTCGCCTGTCCCAGGTGGCCCGCCAGCAAGGGCTCCTTCCCTGAGCCGTGCTGCCCCGTCCCCACCCCGCCGGTGCCAGGCCCGAGCTCCCACCCACCGACATGAGCCTCTTGTACTCATCCAGACGCTGCCGGTTGGATGCTATGAACAGGCCCCCATTCTGGATCCAGCCCGTGTGCAGCCCCGTCTCCTCCTCCAGGTCGTGGCTCACCACACGCCGGGTGTGGGCCAGAAGCTCCACCTCCACGTCGCTGGGCCGAAGCTGCCACAGCAGGCCTGGCCGGGAAGGGGCAGGGCACCATCAGTTCCCGGCGAGGCGGCGGGGCACCCCTTCCTCCCTCCCGGCAGGCCCCGGGCTCCCAAAGAACAGGCGGCGGGCCTGGGTCTTTCTCTGAAGGCCCTGGGGGACTTGGAGAGGCAGATGAGCAAGAACTCACAGCACCGGGCGCCTGGGGGGCTCGGTCGGTTAAGCATCCGACTGGGGCTCAGGTCACGGTCTCGTGGTTCGTGAGGTCGAGCCCCACCCTGAGCCCCACGTCGGGCTCTGTGCTGACAGCGAGAGGCCTTCCTGGGATTCTCTCTCTTTCTTTCCGCCCCCACCCCACCACCACTGTGCACGCTCCCTCTCTCTCTAAGAATAAATAAAATTTAAAAACAAATCACAGGGTCCAAGATGATTTGGGGACGGGGCTCCTGGCCCCTGGGCACCTCAGATTGTGGCACTATCGAAGGTCCTGTTTATGAACACTTTCTGCGTGCCAGGGCTCAGCCTGTCACAGCCTGACAGAGCAGCCCCCTGGGGTCAGCATGATTAGTTTACGGTGACATTAAATGGCACCAAACAGTTCCACTCTCGGGAGAGCAGAGCAGGTGACGATGGGGCCAGGACCCCGACCCAGGACCGACAAGCCCAGGTGCAGGCTGTCGAGCAGCAAAGCCGCTCCATTCAGAGCAGAGTGTGGGGCGTGGGTGGCCAGGGCTGAGGCCGGTCTCACAGCGACGGGACGGTGGGAAGGCAGAGGCAGCGGTGTGCAGGCCTGAGCGCGAGGCCCGGACTGCTTCCCGACTCCACGTCCAGTGGCCTCACGCCGGCAGCATGACGTTAGCCAAGGTGGGGGTGTTTACCCCCCAGAAACTGGCAAACCTAACCCAGGACCCGGGATTAAGGCAGAAGGTCGGCTGCGTGCATACCGTAGGTGCCTCGTGCGTGCCCACTGGTTAGCTAGCAGGTTGAGACTCACAGACGCACCTGGTGCCCATGGAGGACACTGCTCTGCATCGTCCCGATGGCTCCTTCCCCGTCTGTGCTCCAGACCCGCCGGAGGACCCCCCTCATCCACAGTGGCTCTGTCTGGGGAGGGGTGTCTGCTCCCGGAACAGACAGCTGTCTGGGCCCCCAGCTCCGGTGACGGCCCCGCTCCCTCCTCCCCACCTCTGCTCTTCAGAGACGTGGGGGGCCAGGAGGACCCCCCACCTTCGGATGAACCCGCGTCTTCTGTGCCCCTCCTCCTCCAGCGCGGCTGCCTCAGGTTGCCAACCCGGAATCAGCCCCTTCCAGCACCCCCCTGCCCCGGCCCCTACCTGCCGTGTGCCAGGTGGTCCCGGAGGTCAGCCGCTCCCGCTCCAGCAGCACTGCCCCGCTCACGCCCAGCTTGGCCAGGTGGTACAGGGTCTGGCAGCCCAAGCTGCCCCCGCCGATGACCACCACGTGGGCTGTGCTGGGCAGGGGCTGGCTTGGGCCCCGGGCCACCGTCGAGGGGCCCTGGGGGTCCTTCAGGGTCCGCCGGTATGGCACGCTCTTCTCGGCGGCGGGGCCGGCCTGGCCGGTCAGGGCGCGCAGCCCCAGGCCCCGCGTCCGGCTCCGGCGAGGGCATGTGGCGGCCACACGCAGGGCTCTGCTCAGCGAGGCCATGGGGACTCCAGACTCAGCACCGCAGGGAGCTGGGGAGAGAGCCAGGGCTGGCTGCGGCGTGGAGGGGTGGGGGCTGCACCAGGTGATACCGGGGGGGGGGGGGGACAGCCTCCCATACCCTCCAGGCCCTCCTTCCTCCGCCTCCCCGGGGACCCGAGTGCACCTGCAGCCCAGTGCTCAGGGACTGAGGGCCTGTGGGCCTTGGCGAGCCCAGGGCGACCGTGGTGGGAGGCAGGAGGTCCCTGCCAGCCCAGGGGCGGGCTGCTGGAGTAGGTCATCGAGGGGACATGATTGCAGGTTGACCCACGAGCTGGACCCAGGCAGTCAGAGGCCCCTCACCCCCTCCCCCATCCCGGGAACGTACATTCTGCCCCCGTTCCCACAATGGGAGCCGTTTTCAGGAACGAAGGCTTGAGGGAGCAAAGCGTCGCTGAGACCCTCTGGACAGTTCGAGTGACTGAGCCCCGTAAGGCCGCTGCAGAAACTAAGATCTGGCAGGTGGGTGCAGAGACCCACTGTCTCCCGGCCCCGAGACGGGCCTCGTTGCGAGGCCCCTTGCTTGCTAACCCTGCCACCTGCCACCGACAGTGGCCTGCTTCTGTCCGTCTCTCCTTGCCCTCCGTGGACGGACATGGACAGTGAACCGGGCTGTGACAGAGCACTGGCCCTGGGCTGGGGGGGTGGGGGTGTCAGGGGCACAGGGGAGGTGGGGAGCAGGGGGCCGATAGGAGACCTGGGGAAGTAGGGTCACCGGTGAGGGAGGGCAGGGAGGGGGGAGGGGACCTGAGCGCTGAGGACAAGCAGGAGCTCAGGTGTCAGGGGGATCCAGGACCCAGAGAGATGACTTCCAGAGGGGGAGAGGCAGGCTGCAGGGGGAGGGGGCTCAGGACACTGGGCAGGGTATCTCCCTGAGCACCGCGCCCCGCGTCCCACAGGTCTGCAGGAAGAGCCCCCGGCACCGCGGTGTGGTGATGGGACAGGTTTGGCAGTGGGGGGGAGACCGAGGGAGGTGTCAGTCCCCAGAGGGCCTGGGGCAGGGGTCATGGTGAAGGAGTCACCTGGGCACACAGACGGGAGCGTGGGGGTGGGGGGTGGGGGGAGGGGAAGCCCCCTCCCTGCCCCTCTGCCTCCTCCTCAGTGTCCCCCAGGGGCCTTCAGGGCTCACCTCAAATCCCTCCTCCTTCAGGAAGCCCTCCCAACCAGAAAAGTCACATAATTACAAGAACACGACAGGAGGCCCACCTCCTAAGGAGCAAAGGGGCCAAGACGCGTCTCCCTGGGGATGTATCCTGCCCGCCATGGGGAGGGGCCTCCCGGGCCCCCTTCTGGGGTCAGCAGGACAAGCAAGAGGCATTTAGTGGCGAATGTGAGGTGCACGGGTGCCACCTACAGTCATAGTCATGACTGATATTTATGACCTCGTTAATTTAATTTAAAAAGTCGACCTCTGGGGCGCCTGGGTGGCTCAGTCGGTTGAGCGCCCGGCTTCAACTCAGGTCACGATCTTGTGGTTTGCGAGTTCGAGCCCCGTGTCGGGCTCTGTGCTGACAGCTCGGAGCCTGGAGCCTGCTTTGGATTCTGTGTCTCCTCCTCTCTCTGCCCCTCCCATCCTTATGCTCTGTCTCTCTCTGTCTCCCAATAATAAATAAACATTAAAATTTAAAAATAAATAAATAACAAATAAATAAAATAAAAAGTAGACCTGTTTCCAAGAGTGTGCCAGGTGCCAAACTTCCTCCTTCAGCAACCGAGAAATGCTCTCGGGTCAGTATGACTGCTGTCCCCATTTTACAGGGGAGGAGAGCAAGGTGCCGGAAGGCTAAGGTGGCCAAGGTCACAGGGCGGCCGAGTGGCCGAGCACAGCCCAGGCCTGCAGGCTCTCCCGGGACCTGGTCTGGGGGAGAGGAGCCTCGCGGCCACACCTGTTCCACCTCAACAGTGGGGACGTGGGTGGGGGGCCCAGCTCTCCGGCTGCTCAGGGCTGCCCCGGCGCCCATCCCCCCCCCAGCGGGGTGGGGGCGACAAGGCATCTCGGTCCCTCTGCCCCCCTTTGCCCCCCAGTCTAAAGGCCCACCTGCCTCCTGCCCACAGAGGGGCTCCCCGGCCACGTATCTGAACTTACCTTCTGTCTCCAAAGTGCCCTAATCTTCCAGGAACCCCCAACAGCGAGTGGCACCCTGCCAGTGGAAAGTCGGCGTCACGTGGCTGTGGGGCACGTTCAAGGCTGGGCATCCGCCCCCGCGCCCGCCCGCGCTGCCCCGTCCCCGCTCCCGTCCGGCCAGCTCAAGTGCCTCCCGCCCCAGGGGCCGCCACGTGCCCCCTCCCCACCCTCCGGTGGCCCGCGGAGTCTCCCAGGGGGCGGGGACAGGGCCTGGGGCTCTCCCAGGGCCGCGGGGGGGCCGCCGGTGCTCCCCCCACCCGAAGCAGCTGCTTCGACGTGAACTCGCTCTCCGGCCCCGCTGACCCTCTCCCGCCCGGTCAGCAGCGTGGCCCGTGCGTTCCCCGGGGTGAGGGCGCAGGGCAGCCCAGGGCGCGGGGGCATTAGGACGGGGTGGGGACTTGAGCGACGCTGTCACCTGAGCTGTGAAGCCGGAGCCAGAGGAGCGCTCCTCAGAGGCTGTGGGGTGAAGGAGGTTGACGGAGCCTCCGCCTGGTGAAGGAGGGCTCGCGCCCTCGCAGCCCGAAGGTTCCTGCAGCCAGAGGCGGAGAGAAGTCTTGATCTGTCCCAACCCCGCCCGCCCAGGGGAGGGCCCGGGCCCTGCCCCTCCCGGGGGGGGGGGGGGGGGGACCTCCAGCCGGCCACTGCTCCGCTTGGCGCCCCCTGCCAGTGCCTGGCCCGGGGGCTGCAGGGTGCCGTCCCTTCCTTCCTCCTCAGCAGCTTCCCAGCCGGAACCGGGCTGCCCGCCCCCAGCCCGCCCCGCCAGCCCCTGTCGCCGCCCACCATCCCGCCGGGAGGGACCGCCCACCGCCTCTGGCTTCTTGGCTGCCAGGGCCGCAAGCATGTGGGCGGCAGAGCAGTCCCGTGGACCCTGAGGCCCCATTAACCCTGGGTGTTGGGGCGGGTGACCTCACCTCATCTCTAAAACAGGGGTTACAGGTATGCTCCGGTGCCCCCGTGCACCCCTGCCTGCCCGTGCCTGTCTGTGCTCTCCAATGCCCCCAAATGAGGTGACGTGGGCAAAAAGTGCTGGGTAAGCAACAGGGTTGTGCCAGGCCCCTTGGCTCGTGAGGGCCCCTGGGGAGGGGATCCAGGGCCTTCGCAAGCACCTGCCTGTCCAGCTCCGGCTTGCTTGCTTCCCCCCGGGGGAGGGGTGCCCACCGCCTTCAGAGGCAAGCCAGAAAGTCTGGCTGTCTGCATCCTGCCCTCCAGAACTCCTGGATCCCTCCGTCGCTTTGAGAGATGTCCCTGAGCCTCTGGCTTGCCAGCTGCACAGTGCCCAGCTCCCCTGGGCAGGAATGCCTGCCTCCATGTGACTGCTGGGGACCTTGGGACCCAGAGAGGAGGGGCGTCAGCCTGCCTTGGGCCACACAGAAGCCTTCGCTCTGACTCTGGACCTAGGCCGTTCAGTCTCTGCCCAGAGGAGAGACCACTCACTCCCCTGCTCGTCCTTCTCTCCCCCCGCCCGCCCCCCACCAAGGAAGGTCGCCCCACAGGTGCAAGGCTTCGCTGGATGGTGCTCGGGCCAAGGGCAGGGGGCCCAGCCTGCTCACTCAGCTCACGGTGGGCCAGGCCAGCAGCCTGGGGCCAGGCTGCACTCACTCTGAGGCGAAGGACAGGTCAGACAGAGTGAAGACGGAGCGTGGCCACAGCGTCCTCAGACCACTAGACATGAGGGGCACCGGGGACACAGCGGTTGCTGTGGCCCCAAGGCAGCGGCCGAGGCAGCCCGGGCCTCTCCTGGCCCTGCACTCAGAGACAAGCAGCGGTTGCAAAATTGTCCCAAGCGAAGCGAGCCACAGAGTTGCCCTGGACTTTGGACAAGGGGTGGTGGCTGGCGGGCCAGGCCTGGCCGTGGGTCAGCGTTGTAGGATAGGTGATTGGTCAGGCCCGGCTCGGGTCCGGGACAGGTGGATGGGCCACCTCGTCTCCCCAGGCTGCTGGACGGCACAGCTCCAGAGGTGGGCAGGCTCCAGCCAGGGACGCTGAGGCAGGGCTGTCTCCTCTGGCCGAGCCTCAGTTTCCCCATCTGGGGCACAAGGACTATAACCCCTGTCGTGTCAGTTTTAGGGAAGTTTTGTAAATTTCCCTGCCTATGTTACCTTCTACTTCCAGTGCACTTTGAAGAGAGCCGTGGTGCAACGCGGAGTGACAGTTGACCCTTGAGGGTGAGGGGTCACCCCCAGTGCCAGCCCTCCCCCTGTCCCTGGACCGACACCCTGGCGGGCTGCCCCCTGCCCGCATGGCCTGCATGCACCTGGGCGAGCACCCTCCTTGCCCGGGCGGCCCTCCCCACAGGCCCTGGCTGGCCCTCCGCCCCCACCCGCTGGCCAGGCCTCCAGGACAGAGGGAGGCGCCTGCAGGCCGCCCTCTGACTGGGCAGAAGTCCAAGGTGGAGCAGGGGGATGGGCGGGGGGAGGAGCCTCCTCCAGAGAGCTCCCTGCGTGGCCCTGCAAAAGAGGGACACTGAATGACAACAGGGCAGCACTGGCTGCCATCCAACGAGGAAGGTGGCACCCAGCCTGGCCCCAGTGGCCTCTGCGAGGTGCTCCGGGGGCCTACTGGGGGACAAGCCACGAGCGCTCTACACGTGTCACCTCAGAGAAAAGAAAAGACCGGTGCCGTTGACTGAGGCACAACACAGCCAAGGGGTGTCAGGCAGGGCAATCCAGGGAGCAGGGAAGTTTCCAGAAAGACTTTGAGGGCTGGAATTAGAATGCTTCCAAGATTTTCTTTTTTCCAAGAGAGACCCTACAAAAACATCAACTCCCCCCATGGCTTCATGACGACAGGGTGTTTCTTCATCCGGGGCTAAGGGGTGGTCCTCCCCCAGAGGCAGGCGGCCCCCTCCCCGCCTCGCACACTCAGGGCTGCGGCCACTTGGGCACAGCTGTTCCTACCAGTGGGAGGCTGAAGAGTCCCTCCACACCCCTGGGACCCACACAGCAGGTGTGGGCGGCTCCGTGCAGGGCCCCAAGGCTCCCGCTTCACTCTGATTTGTTCCGCAAAGTATTTGTGAGCGAAATAGTGTGTGTGTATTGGGGGGGGGGGGGCGGGGAACTGGTTGCTCCTTCTGCGGGGCCAGGCCGACTGAGGGTTTCACGGGTCACCTGGGGCTGCCACACTGAGCTTCAGGCACCACACTGCCCAGGGGAGGGGGACAGAACGGAGCTTCGGAGGGAGACCCTGCAGAGGCTGTTGGAAGCGGGAGATGGAAAAGCAGTGACCACGGACAGAAGACCCCCACCTCCACACACACACACACACACACACACACACACACACACCAGCCAGGCCCCCTGCCAGGTCAGCCAAACCCTCTAGGCTCTCACATCAACAACCCCCGGGGTCAGGAGGCCTCCCCACCCCCCACCCGCCCACGAGATTCAGGCTGTGCTTACAGCTTTGTATGTGTTACCCTGGAGATTTCCAAGCTCCTCTTGAAAAGTTGAGAGGCTGGGCCACACGGGCCACCCCCCCTCCCCCCCAGCCAGATGCACTTAGATGGGCCTGTTCCGTCCAGTTGGCCACTGTCCCCACCCTGCCAGTTTGCCCTTTCACATTTCCTGCTGGCCTCGGGGAACTTTGCTTCCCCCCCCCCCCAAGACTGGGAGCCCCCAGGTATTGCCCGAGGCAAAGACAATCTTCCTCTCTCCAGCTCAGGGGGCCAGAGCTCCCGGAAACAGGAACCCACTCAGGGAAACAGGGGTCTTGCAGTGAGCAGAGGGTGAGGGGGCTGTGCGGTGCTGTCTTCAGCCCTGGGATCTGAAAGGCCTCTGGGCGCTTAGGCGAGGGCAGCAGCTCCCGGGGGATGGGGGGCTTGGCCCCCGCCCCCGCCCCCGCCTCAGGAGGCTGAATCTTTACAGAAACACCGCCCCCTGGTGTCCATATGTGAGTATGACACCCTGGGAGAGCTGGACCCCAGACCAGGACCCGGCCCCAGGATGGGCACTATTGCCCCAAGAGGGAACCCACAGGCAGACTGGAAGGCGGATCCCCCCACTGGGACTGGCATCCTGGGCTCCTTCGGGCTCTCACGCTGTCCTCACGGAACACGCCCCTGGCAGGGAGCTTCCTTCCTGATTGCTCTCGGCTTTGTCTCAGTTTCCGAGATCAGCTTAGACGCGCCCTCTCCTCGTGGGATGTGTCCATTTCTCCCCATAATTCGGCCAGCTTTCCTCTTATCGATTTTCAGGCTCTGTTGTGAAGTGTATTAAGCTCCAGGATTGTTCTAGCTTATCATTTCATTGGCCCTTTTTATCATGAAATAATGAACCTCTTTATCTGGGGGGGGGGGGTGCTGTTAAATATTTAACATTTGGCGCGAGGTGGGGAGCGTTGGCTGATCCCTTTGGTGTAAATACTCCCGCCAGCACCAAGTTCAAGCTGCCAGCGGGGAGTCGCTGAACCCAGAGCCGGAAAGAGGCCCACAGGACCTAGCACGAGCCACTTGTGACCACCACTGTTTTTACATGTTAAGAACGCTTTTTGCCCCAAAGCAAATATTGGTCTGATACCAATATTGTTCTCTGCGCTCTGACACCTGCCTGGTGCATCTCTTCCCATCGTCTGCTTTCAGTATTTCTGTGCATGATGTCTCAGTGGTGCCCAGCACATTCCTACTTTAGAGTGTGACACAAAGACAATTTAGAGTGTGACCTCCCACCACTGGGGACAGCGGCTTCTCCCGGGAGCCGACAGAGCAGAGCGCGGGGCCCACAGACAAGAGGCTCTCACCCGGCCCGGCTGCCGGTCTCCACCCTGGGAACACACTTTGTCCCTTTTCTGCTGAACTCGCTGAGCCCCCCAATCGGGGAGAGAAATACAAGCATGCGTTTGGCACGTTGGTTAGGGTTTGGGGTTTAGAGGGGGTGTCAGAAGACAGTTCTAAGAAACAAAATACATCAGACCAGGGGCGACTGGACGGCTCAGTCGGTTGAGCGTCCGACTTCAGCTCAGGTCATGGTCTCGCGGTTTGCGAGTTCGAGCCCCGCGTCGGGCTCTGTGCTGACAGCTTGGAGCCTGGAACCTGCTTTGGGTTCTGTGTCTCCCTCTCTCTCCGTCCCTCCCCTGCTCTCTCTCTCTCCCTCTCTCTCTCACACACACAAGTAAACATTAAAAAAGGTTTTTAAAAAACATGTCAGACCAAAAAGCCATTGGGGCAGTTGAAATAGAAACTTACGTTCTCTCCCAAGTGTGTGTGTTTTACTGTGTAGCTCACTTGTGTGAATTGAGCTATTCAGGGTGTTGTTCATATCCGAGTGGGAAAGGACTGTGGAGCGTCTGAGGAAGTTCAGCATTCTGTGCATTTTCCCCATGAATCAAGATTATCCATCCGCCACCAAGACATGCCTCGAGGGGGCCTGACAGCCTGTGTTTGCCCCACGGACCCCTCATGGCCGCTGGTCTCTGTCTCCGTTGGCAGAGGCTGCTATCACCTCCTGCTTCCCCCCATTCTCTTATCTTTCTCTGGTAATCAGACCAGAATAAAGACTGCATTTCCCAGCCCCCTAGGCAGCCAGGTGTGGCCATCTGGCCAAGTTATGGCCAGAAGAAAGTTATGGCTTTAAAGAAAGATGGTCATGCCCCTTCCCTGCTCCTTCTCCTTCCTATTGGCTGGAAGGTAGATTCCAAGGCTGGAGCTAAAGTCCCATCTGGGAGCATGTGAAGTCACACCCAGGAGACCAAAAAGAAAACTCGGAAAGACCTAGGTCCCTGACACTGTGAGCCTGGGTCGCTACCCAGACTATTAGGTGAGCAAGAAATGGCTGTTTCCATCTCTTGTCTTATAGGCTGCCCATCATCCGTGGCCAGATTGTAACCCTAACAGCCCAAGGCTTGCATTGGGGTACGACTTCAGAGAACTGCGGGTGGGGGTCTCGCTTCAGCCATCTCGTCACAGCCCCAAGGGCACATAGGTGTCAAGATGTGGAATGATTATCCAGAGAGAATCCAGGGGAACAAAACTCCCATGCAGATCCTATATGCACGTGTAGGCTTTCTTTTTCTAGGGAAATTAAAGGATCAACACTAAATTGTTAAGAAAAGAAATACAGCAATCACGACTAAAGAACAGGAGTCTAACTCACAAATGTAAAATCTTATGGGAACTCCCCCCCCCGCCGCTACCCCCTCCTCCAGCGGTGGGGCCAGCCAGTCCCCATGGCCAGTCGGAGCCGTCCAAACGAGAGCTGCAATTATAAAACCTTGTGATTTGTGCACATTTAATACATTTGTAATTTTCTACTTGGAAAAGTCCCATTTTAAATAGATAATTTGAATGGAGACCTAAAGCTTTTGTTCAAGGAAGTCATGTTTTGTTTCAGCCCGGAAGAGGGAAAGCCTACCTCCAGTCCTCGGCTTTTGCAATACGAGCTATCAAGGTCACCAGTTTCCGGTCAAGTCCCGTTTCAGTAGTATATTCCAAGTTGTGCTATCAAATATTTCTATCCTTTAAGAATAAATTTGAAATATTTTATAATTTCCTTTTTGATTTTTATTTAGAACTACGTTTCTTAATTTGCAAACATATGTAAGTTTCTTGTGTATTATTACTGATTTCTACCCTCGCTCATTGTGGCGAGAGAAACTAGTCTGTAAGGTGACTTGAAATCCTTTGAGATCTGCATTATGGGCCGGTACGAGGTAAATCTTCGTGGAGATGATGTGTACTCTCCAAGCGGTCACAACATTCTGCATATGCAATAGCTAATGGTTATTTTACTCTTACCGTTTTTGTTTCAATGTCTGCTTCACTTTTCAGTTACAGAGACAGAAAGAGAAAGTTGTATTAGAGCTTCCCATGCATGATGATGGGTTTGTCTCATTCTTTCTGTTCTTCTGTGAATTTTGCTTTATGAATTTTGAGGTTATGTTATAAGGAGCATACTACTTTAAAACTGTCATGTTTTTCTAATAAATGAGAATTTTAACTCATTAGGTAACAAGCCTTTTAAAACAATTTTAATTCATTAGGTAACAAGCCTTTTCAAACTCTGGTGATGCCTTTTTTTGTTTGGTTTGCTTTAAAATCTGTTTGGTATGACATTGACTTTTAACTTGACTACACTGTGAATTTTTCTTTTTTTTTTTTTTAAACATTTATTCATTATCGAAAGATAGAGACAGAGCATGAGCAGGGGAGGGGCAGAGACAGAGGGAGACACGGAATCCAAAGCAGGCTTCAGGCTCCGAGCTGTCAGCACAGAGCCCGACGCGGGGCTTGAACTCACAAACCGTGAGATATGTCCTGAGCCGAAGTCGGATGCCCAACCGACAGCCACCCAGGCACCCCTACGCTGTGAATTTCTATTTTTTATTTTTGAAGTCCAGGGTTAACTACACTGTGTTAATTTGTCCTGGGGCAAACCAATGCCTTTACATTGTTTTACTTCTGGAAAGTTAACAAACTGATTGAAACCTTTGTCCTATTTGGTGTGTTAATTTCCTTTTCACGATGGGGGTGCTCCTTGAGATGCCCAGCTTTACGCAGGAGGCCAGTTCCGGCTCCTGGCCTCCGAGGTCCTGGGGCCAGTGTCTTGAGTGTTGGAATCCCTGGTCTCCACCCCAGAGGGCTTGAGATCCTAGAAGCTGCCCTGGCATAGGCTCCCGTATCTGCTCTGGTTTTGTGTCTCTCCTTTCTGGGACAGGCCACCTTGTTCCAAGCTCCGTCTTGCATTCTCTTGTGTTTTATATGGCGTTCCTGTTTGTGGTGCAGTGGTGGGAGAGGCGTCCTCCTGACCTCAGAAAGCGGGTGGTTCCCATCTCGTCCAGGGAGCTTTCCTAGAGCTCCACGGGGCGGCCTCTGCGGCTGCCCCACCCAGGAGTGCCCACACCGTCAGATGAAGGGACATGGCGCCCTGGCACCCCGAGAGCCCTGCGGGCAGCAAGCCCTCTGACCAGGGGTGCGTGGCTCCCATCAGCTTTCCTACATCCCGGGGTGACCTCAGGCGGCAGCCTCCTCCTCCCTCCAGGCCTCCACCCTGGTCCACGCGCGGGCCCTCGAGCAGGCCTGGGGCTTCCCACTCTTCCTGGGTCTGGGCTCCGCAGCAGGTGCTCCGAGGCCCTCCCTCGAAGCTTCCCTGCCCCTAGCACCCCCAATTCCACCTGCACTTCCCCTCACGCCACCGTGGCTCTCTGCAGCTCGCTCGGCCCTGCTCGGGGCAGCCGGGGACCGCTGACCCCGGGGCTGCTGAGGGAGCGTCTGTGCCTGCCCATCCCCCACGTGGGCGTGAGAGTTCAGAGCTGCAGCCGGCTCTCTCGGGAGGTGGGGTTGGGACAACCAGGCCTCTCGGGGCCTCGGGCCTGAGAAACTCATCGAGGGAGGGCTGGTCCAGAAAAGGCGGGCCTCCCATCGGGTTCTCAGGGACATCACAGCGAGCCAGACTCCGGGGCTGTGGGGCCTGGAGACCAGGGCTGGGTGAGCTCCCACACTCTATCTGTGTCACCTCAAACATCGGCACTGGCCTCCTGGTTTGCAACAAAATCCCAGGCTTCAAGTCTCACTTGATCCTCGCCACCTTGAGGTGGGTCCCGGGGCGGGTCACCCACCCCGTCGGCTATGCCCCTGTCTCCTCAGTAACAGGACCCCAACACTCTCCAGGGAGGCCGTGTGTCCCGCTCAAGTCCCGCGGTCAGTATTAGCCTCCACTGCAGGCAGCAGTGGCCACGTGCCTCGGCTCTGGGTAAGGAGGGGAAAGGGAAGCACTGTGCCAACCTCTGCCTCTGCCTCTGCCCATGGCCTCGATGGCAGGAGCTCCAGCAGCCACCTTGGACCATGAGGCCACAGCGAGGATGGACGCACAATGCTGAGGAGGGGAGGGGCCTGGGTTTGGGGATGGGGCACCAAACCGTCCCCGGAACCTTGTCTGGACTACGTCTCCATGAGGGAGAAATGAATCTCTCCCTTACTGTTCTGATTTTCTGTCGAAGGCCATAGACCCACTCTCTGGAGAGATTATTTTTTATCTCCAACATATACCTACAAAAGAAACTGGCTGGCCTGAAGGGACATACCCGAGAGGCGGCAGGGCTAGGGCTGAATCCCACCCAAATGGGAAGACTGTCTCTGATGGCCGCGGGAGGATTCTGTGGGACACGGCGTGGGAAGCCCATGGCACGGGGCCAGCCGGGAGGAGGCGCCCGGGCAGTGGCCCCGGCATCATGATCTATTCCAGACCCACAGCCTCCTGCCTCCCCAAGGCCTCTATCTGACCCAGGCCACGGCATCCTGGGCTCACAGGGTCGGGGTGGGCAGATTCTGCTGGACACTGACAGAAGAATCCAGCCACTCCCTCCTCCCTGGCATGAAAGGCCAGCCACTCCTGCAGAAAAGAACTTAGGTTTATTTGCAGTAAAAACCGTGGTCTGAAAAAACCTATTGGCAACTGTACAGTTTGCGTCCCACTGGGGGGTCGTCACCAGCTGTGGGACCCCCAGACTCCTGACCCGCATGCACCGGGCTCCTAAGTGTTCACAGCTAATGTCAGGCCCCGGGTCCAAAGCCCCTCCAGAGCCCGTCCTGTCTCCTGCCGAAACCCCCCACCCCCGCTTCCCAGCCTGCCCCCGGCCTGCCTCCCCTCCGGGTTCATGCAGTGCAAACACGTTTCAAAACAAACGAAAAACAAAAACAAAACATTCACAAAAACCAGCGTTCTAAATTGTGTTTTCTCAGTATCCTGCGTTGTCGTGACGCCTCGTTTCACGATAACCTCAAATATACATCATTTTCTTGCTCTTATAAAATATCTTCCTTCTTATTCACAGATATATAACGGGAGCTTTGGAGGAAATAATTACAAACTGTTTTTTCCCTTAAAGAACAAACAGGCCAAACCGGAAACAGAACAATCGAAACAAGAGAAACAAAACCCTTTTGACAACAGTAAACACGAAAGGGGCCGGCTGGGTCCCCCCCACCCCCCCACACCCCCCAGGCTCGTGGCTGGGCCATCGGCAGAGTGTGCAAAGTGCTGAATGTGCCCTGATGATGGGGACTCGGGGCTGCTCTCTCCGAGGCCAACTCTCGGCTTCCCTCCCCTTGTCCCTCTGCCCCCCAACGCGATCCTGTTCACCCTCCCGCCTCAAGCCTCTGCGGACCACCTTCCCTCTTCCCCTGGCTGCTGACCGTCCCTGACCCCTCCCTGCCTCCTCCCCGGGCCGGGACACTGCGCGTGTGAGCTGAGCCTGGAGGCCACACGGCTGACTTCAGAGGAACCCCGGGGTGCAGCGGGGCAACAGCAGCCACCGCAGCAGGGGCTGGCCTTCCCCACGCCCGGCCTTGCCCGGTCCCCGCGCCCTGCAGAGGGCAGGGCGGCTGGCCGAGGGGCAGGGGACACACAGCCCAGCTTTCACCAGCAGCTCTGGCACGGAGCTCGCAGGGAGGTGGCACCGCTAGGTCTCGTGCAACATCCGGGCCGAGGGAGGGAGCGGGTCTCGACGAGAGAGCCAGAGGTCAAAGGCCAGGGGGAGTCAGGAGGGGGAGGTGGGGGCAGGGGGGCCACCCCCAAGAGCACTTATTTCGAGCTGGCCACAGGCCCGGTTCGGGCCGGCAGGAGGAAGTCTCGCAAGGGCCGGTACCGGCACCGGTGGGGAGGCTGGGAGGCCCCTCAGGAACCACCCCGCACGACACAGGAGACTCCGGGGTGGGGGGGACTGGGGCGGGGGGGGGGGGGCTCCTTCTGGAGAGGAATGTGAACAGCAGGGACCGAGCGGGGGGAAAACTCTTGTTTTCTTCTCACCCACATCAGGGTTTACAAAAGGTGTATCCACCTGACAGCAGGACAGGACAGACGCATTCCTGGGGTTCAGGGCAGGAACAGTACCATTGACTGGGGAGGAGGGCCGGCCCCTCCATCGTTCGCTCGGGCCCCCTCCCGAGAGAGGGCCCCCCTCCCCGGGCGGAGCCTGCACACCCCTCACGCGGAGGGCCACGAGGAGTCAAGGGGGCCCGCGCGGACCCCCTAGCGATGCTCTCTTCTCCCACGCCTGAGCACAGCTGGGGCTGAGCACGGGCTGCGGCAAACGGCCTGGCTCCGGTCCCTTCTGACTCTCTGGGCCCGGGGCTGCCCCCCGGGAGCGGCAGGAAGCAGGCAGGCTGAGCGTCCGGGGCTGAGCAGAAGGGGCTGGGGGAAGGCCCCCTCTGCCGTCCCGGTCGTCCCCGGGAGCACCTGCTGTTCAGACCTCGGCTCCCGAATGCCGTCTCGACAGGACAGGGGCCAGGTGAGCTCTGGCCTCAGCTGTCACCCAGAGCCTGGCTCAGGACGCCCCAGGCGCTCCCTCCCCTCGGCGCTCTGGCGGTGGCCGTCACGACAGGGCTGGCCCGGCTCTCCTCTATGTACAAGTAGCGTACCCAGGACAGGCCACCGAGGGCAGACTGAAGGTGGGCCGGTTTGCATGTAGGATTTTGAACACCCTCCCCATCCCCACGGGCTGCTGAAGACTGGAAGGTTGGCGGGCATGTCCCCTCTGAGTCACAGAGCTAGAGACAGACTTCAGAGCTGGACTCTTGGAAGAAAAGCCATGAGCCCCGTCCGTGCTGTTGTCGTCACTGGATGCCCTCCTCTTCTACATACGTTGAAGGAAACCAGCCGATCTGAAAAAGATGACGGGGTCACATGAGAGAGCGTGTGCGCACGGGTCTGCGTGTGTCTGCACAGGTATGCGCACGTGTCGGGGTGAGGGTCAGCAGAGGCTCCTGGAAATGGGGGATCCTTCAAAAGACTGGAGTTCGAAGCCAGGCTTACCCCAAGCGGGGGGTCCTGGCAAAGACTGGGAGCCTGGGGGAGCTGCGGCCCCGGGGTAGGAATGACCCTCAAATGCGCCCGCCCCCGGCAGCTCAAGATGACATACTCTCCCTCTACCTGCCGGCCAGAAAAAAATTAAATCCTCCCTGGAGGAAAATAACATCATGCCAAGCCTCTGTTCTATACCCAGGCTCCTTATTCAATCAGGACCTGGTGACAGAAAGTAGGAGAAAATGCAGGTAACGGAAAGCAATCCGCAGGTATGAGAGTCATCAGGGAATGTAAGTGACTCGGACGTATACGTTTGAGAAAAATGATGACAGAGAATAAAACTTTACCAGTGAACTGAAATCAGAAATCAAAGAGAAATCAAAGAACTGGGAAAGAGGACTGAAATTAAGAATCCGGGCATATTAGAGTAAAACTGATGAAAACCAGACTTTATTTATTTTTTACATGTAACCCCCTGGGGAGTAAAGGACACATTCCCTGCAAAAGAGCCACACTAAGAAGCTGGCTGCTTCTTTACGGAAACGATGGAACCAGGGCCAATGGAATGACATCACCGAAGTGCCAACGGAAGACACCTGGTAGCCTCAAATTTATCCCCTGGACAACACTATCCCAAAATGAACTCGACACAATTCCTCACAAAAAGGAAGCAGGTCTCGCTGGAGGTACGACTGATCCCTCGGGGGATGACCAGGAGAGGGGAAAACTGTCTCTTAGCATAGAACGTCCCTCGATAAGTGTTCAAGAAACAACGGCCAGAAAATCACTGTTTTTCAACCATGATAGAAAGAATTGACCAGACAAAATTCATCAGTAAGTGATAGAACCAGTAGATGAAAGTTTGATGGGGAACAGGATGTTTACCTGATTTCAAAGTGTTACCCTGCAAGGTACTCATGAGTAACAGTAACTTCATGGTGGAGAAACTCAGCAGATAATCGCTTTCACCAAGTCATCAAAATTAACGTCACAACAGCAGGACACACTGACCTCATATACCTCTGGATGGGACAGTACGGTACTGAAAGGGATACAACACCCACGTTATGTTCCCACCAAAGATATACGACCTCAACCTCATCATGAAGAAAATATCAAACAAACCTAAATTGAGGGATAGCCTACAGAAACAACTGGCCTGTACTCCTCAAAAAGGTCAAAGTCATATAAGACTGAGAAAGGCTGAGGAATCGTTCCAGAAGAAAGAGAGTTAAGGGCCATGGCAAGTGAATGCAATTCCTTTGGGGAGACGAGACATGGGATAATCGGTGACATCTGAATATGGACTGTGGGTTAGAGACTCATATTCTATTAAAGGGGAATGTCCTTGATTGTAGGACACTGAAGTACTTAGGGCTTTAGTGAGGGAAAGGATAGGACTTCTATAATTGACTATCGAATGGTTAAGAGAAAAACAAGCAGAGAGCAAAGGAGAACGAAAGTGATAAATGCACAAAGGACTCTTAATTGGTAACTCTGGGCACAAAGAGCTACAGCAACTTTTCTTTAAGCTTGAAACTGTATCCAAACAAATTAGAGGGGCGCTTGGGTGGCTCAGTCGGTTATGTGTCTGACTTCAGCTCAGGTCATGATCTCACGGTTCATGAGTTCAAGCCCCACGTCGGGCTCTGCGCTGATAGCTCGGAGCCCGCTTGGGATTCTCTCTTTCTTTCTTTCTCCCTCTCCCTGTGTCTCTCACCCACCTAAAATAAACAAACTTAAAAAAAAATTGTAAACGTTTCCTAATAAGAACACTGAAAAACAGGAAGTAAAACAAAGAGGTTTCAGATTCCACAAAAACTGAGAATTTATTAGTAGCAGACTCACCCTAGAAAACATACTTAGAAGAAGGAATTTCAGGCAGCAGGAACATGCTTTTGGGTGGAAATACAACAAAGCAGGAAAGAATGGGGAGCCTGGGGCAAGGTAAACAGGTGGGAACTCTAAACGAAACTAACTGCTTAAAACAAAAATAATGTCTAATGGGACTGAAAAAATATGTAGAATTAAGATACACGACAACACCTGTACCAAATTTGGGAGGGGATGAGTACAGTCAGAAGCTGTAAGGTCCCTGCATTATCTGGGAAGCAGTAAAAGTACTAATTTAAAATAGTCTCTCAGAAGTCAGAGTGCACGCTGTAATCCCTAAGTAACCATTCAAGTAATAGGAAAAGAATGTGTAACTCACCAGCCAAGGAGGCAGGAAGTGGAATAGGAAAAAAAAAATACTGACAATTCAAAAGTAGGCAAAAAGAAGGAGAAGGAGGAGGAGGCAGAAGAAGAAAAAAAAAGAAGAAAAAGAAGAAGAAATGGATGTGACAAATAGAAAATAAACAGAAAGATGATGGATTTAAATCTTCGCTCAGTAATTACATTAAACGTAAATGGGCTAATGCTCTTATTAAAAGGCAGAGATGGTCGGATCAGACTGGCTTTAAAATGTGTATAACATAACATCTTATCTTATCTCTACCTTGAATTTAAGAATACAGAAAAGTTGAAAGTAAAGCATGAGAGAGTGAAGTCTGCCACGCAAAACATTAACTCCTCCCAAACAAGCTGGGCTGTTCAAAGAGCAGACAAAGTAGACTTGGAAGCAAGAACTGCCAGAGACAAAAAGAATCATTTCGTAATGGGGCCAAAGCAACAGGAATATCTAGTCACACTCTAAACCAGGAGTTCTGAATCACCTGGGAAACTGCTTTACTCATGATCTGGGTGAGGAGGACCTAAGTATACAGCCCCAGGAGCCTCCAATGTTGGCGCCCCTAGGGCCATTTTGAAAACCAGTGGTTCGGCCCTCCAGGCCAGCACCTAGGACTCGGTGTCCTCATGCTTCTGAAGGGCTGTCGGGTGGAAAATGGATCTGACCCGAGGCCTCCGAGGGGTAGACAACACGCTAGGTGGAAGCAGACCAGCTCCACCACCTGACAATGGAATGATGAGCCATGGGAGCCAAGGCAGGCGAACTCTGCACAGCCCGGTGTGCCTGCCGAGGGCAGCTGCCCCACACGAGCTCCAGTACCCTGCTGGGTGAGTGCTGACAAACCCGGTCAAAGCCAGGGGGTCCAGAAGGGGTACAGGAATAAGGGGCCATGGAGTGCTGCAAGGTCATGGGGTAGACAGGGAAGGGCGTCCTCAGGCAGAGTGCGTGGGAACACAGTGTGCCCCTTCCCGTCTCCCCAGCGTGTAAGGGAGGCCAGTGAGGACACCTGAGCGCCCTGCTGTGGTCCTGTGGCCTCTCTGCCTGCAAAGAGGGCTTGAGTACGTGCAGGTAATGTGGAGCGTGTGTGTAAAACACGTCCCCCTGCAGTGGCCACAACCACAGAACGGGACCGAGCACAGATACGGGGCCAGACAGGCCTGGATCCGGCTCCAACCCGGGCAGCTCGGGTCTATGGCTCAGAGGGGGCGTCACGGTGATGGGGCAGGTACGCTGAGGTGCCAGCCTGCCCCAGCCTGGCCCGGGCTGAGCCGCTTACCCGTCCGTTGGCCTCGCCCTTCCACCAGCCCTGGTCCCCGCCAATGCGGCTATATATCTTCACCAGGTCGCCTTCCCGCAGCGAGAGCTCACGCATATCCCGGGCAGCAAAGTTGTACCTGGCCACGGCCGTGCCGACGACGCGGGGTGTGAACACTGTTGGGGGAGATGGGCCGCGTCACACAGCCGGTGGGGGAGGGGGGGCCAGCTTGGTCCCCCCCGGTGCCCGGCCCCGTGCCCAGAGAGGAGGGCTGTCCGGCAGAAAGGCTCTGAAGGGACAGGCTATTCTCCAATTCCACCCAGACCTGCAGGCCATGGCCCACGCGACCCTCCCGCGAAGGCACTCACACCGCGTCACGGCCAACAAATGTGATCGTGGGCTCAGAGCAGGTGCTGAGGTTCTGATCACTACGACTCGCGTGGGCCCCACCCCTGCATGCCCGGTGCACGAGTGTCACCTGCCCAGTGGTCACTCAGCTCACCCAGCCTGCGTGCTGACGCAGCACCTGGGGCCAGACCCCAGGGTGCCGGTGCCTGGCTTCCAGGTCCCCAAACCAAACTGGACACGGGGCTGGGCCAGCTCGGCCGGGGACCCAGGAGTCCTGGTGGGCAGGGGACAATGACCGTGGTGGAGGGGACAGACGCAGCGGCCAGGGAAGGGCTCTGACTCTGGCAGCGGAGGGCCAAGCAGTCGGGCCCAGCTGAGACCCAGTGCCCCTGTCTCCAGGGCCCGCCCGGGGGGGTGCGCCGGGGTGATCCCTCCGTCACCCTGGGGGCGGCCACCCGGCTCTCCGCCGCTCCCAGAGGCAAAGCCCTCAGCGAGCGAGGGGGTGGCTAGGGGGTGACAAGCTGGGGGGTGGCCGTCGGGGTGAGCGCGTGAGAGAGGTGACGGCGGTGAGGAGGGTGGCACCGAGCCTGACCGCGTCCTCCGCCCTGTCCCCGCCGGCCAGGCCGTCCCTTCCCTGTGCCTGTGCCCTCGGCCCTGTCCCGTGCCGGGCTACGGGCAGCTGCGGACGCCTTCCGGCGGGGGCTGCGGGCCGGCGGGCGGCAGGCCGGGCCCCCCCACGCCCCGGGCACCAGCGGTACCTGACCAGAAGGGAGCGGAGGAGCCCTGGGAGGCAAAGCTGAGGCCCTGAGGACTGAGAAAAGAAAAGTTGTAGGAGGCGCAGGAAGCTGCAAAGAGGCGAGAGAGAACGTGAAAGGGGCACGCAGGCAGAGCGCAGGGGTGCGGGGCCAGGCCTGCCGGGCGGGGCTGCCCCTCCCGCCACCTCTCCTCCGGCGTGTCTGAAGCCACCTGTCCAGCACTCACTAGGTGTGCACTCAAGGGCCCGTCGTGGGCGGGACTTCAAACACGCTGGGCCCACCCCGCCTCTAACTCCAGGTGGCCTCAAGCAAGTCGCTGCCCTGTCCCCGTGGAGTCCTGCCCGCAAACGAGGTGCGAGATCTGGCTCCCTCCCAGTGAGGACCCCGGGGGGGGCTGGGGGTCAGGGAGGGATCTGAGCGCAGGTGGGACCTGCCCCGTTCTCACCCCACGCCGACCCCCGGGCAAGGGCGCCAGGACAGGGAGCAGCAGTCCAGAGCTGGCACTCCCTACCCGTCACAGGGACGAGGACACCCTGGCTCGGGGGGGTGCTTGTGATGGCCTGGGGGGGGGGGGGCGCCTGGGCCAGTGGCTTGGGTCCCCCGGAAAAGCCTTCCTCGAGGGCAGGTGGGCAGCGAAAGCCAGGGCCGTGGGAAGCGGGCAGAACGGGCACCTCCGGGTGAGCACCGGTGTGCCGGGCGGGTGCGGGCGTTACCTGGGGACCGGCTGGAGGCCCTGGAGGCCGCGCGCTCCCGCGACTTGTAGGGGTACTTGAGCGTGGTATCCAGCTGCCTGAAGCTCTCCTTGAGCGAGTGGCACTGATAGTACTCCACCAGCTCCTACGGGACACATGTGCTCACTGCCGCTGTCACCGCCTCCAGGCAGTCCTCCCAGGCGCCCTGGCCTCCCTCTCCCACCTCGGTTTCACTTGGGGGACTTGTGTTCTGGGCCCCCGAGGGCTCCCCGCTCCTGCTCTCGGCCCAGCACGCCGCCCGCCCAGGGTGGGCGGTCAGAACCCGAGGGGCCCCCGAGCCAGTAGCTTCCCTCCAGCTGTTGCTACAGAAAAACCAGGGGCCGACGCGGAGGATGGCGCCGGGATGCCCCGACAGCAGGGAAGGGCTTCCAGAAAGAACAGCACGCGCCAGAGACCGAATGCCCTGCGATTTCCAGCGTGGGGAGGAGAGGGCTGTGCCAACGGGGAAGGCTACCTCGCGGAAAGTATGCGAACGTCATGGGCAACAGTTCTGTTTCAAAACCGTAGATACGAGCCACACCCCAGCCATTGTGACAGGTCGAGGGGCCCCGCCTGAATGCGAACACGGGGTTTTGGGCGGGGCAACTGGGGACATGTCTCTCTACTTTGTGCTTTTCTGGGGCCACAGCGGCCTCGTCTAAGAGCTCATGTCATTTAGGAAAGACACAATAGGCCTAATTTAAAAATCACGTTAAGAACTGTGCCTTGGGGCGCCTGGGGGCTGGGCTGCGGGGCTAGGCGCTGGCGGGGGGGTGGGGGGGGGTGGGGGGTGGGGGGGGTGGCTGCAGTGACGCACGGCAGGCCAGGCCAGGCCCTCCCCTCACTGTGCACCGCGGTGAACCCACCGGGCCCTCTGGGGGCAGAAGCCTCAACGCAGGGGCTGTGGCCTAACTGTCCCAAGGTGCCCTCCAAACCCACTTCCCTGGATCTTCCCTGGTGGCGGGAAAGTGCAGCCTACAGAGGCCATGGCGGCGGTGGGGCACCCGGGCCCTCCCACCACCTTGCAGGCCAGGCCGAGGGAGCCACGGGATCACCTACCAAGAGGCTTTCAAACTTCTTCGCTTCTGTAATGTGGATCCAGCTGTCTTTCTCCACCACCTTGATGTGCTTCACTTCATCATTGAACCTGGGCAAATGCGTGGGCCTTGGGGTCACCACTCGGGCCACGTGGCCCCCAGGGGTCCAGGCTTATTACCTGTCTGCCCTCGCCTTCTTACCCCCAGCCCTTCTGGCCCACCCCCTCCTGGGCCCCTCCAGGGTCAGCCAGCAGGGTCTCAGGCCCCATCCAGCCCACGGGGGCCTCCTGTCCTGGGATTCTGCTCATTCCCCTCTCTGCACGGGGGACGTCATCCTTCTCCCTGTTTCCCCGTCGCCTGGCGAGGCCTTCACAGCTTGGTTTATAAAGTCCAAGGTCTGACCATGGCCCCCTGAGGCCCCAGGGGAGCAGCCCGCCCAGCTCCGATGCCGCCTAACATTGTCCTCTGCACCCTCCACTCCAGCCGACGGGCACCCCCAGACAGGCCACACGCACGCCCGCCAGAGCTGCCCCTCTGCCGGAAGGCCCACCCTCCCGCCATCCTCCCCTCCTGAGCTCGAGTCCTCAGGTCTCAGTTCCAACGTGACCCTGTCGGAGAGCCTCCCTTCCCCCCCAAACACCACTCCAGACGAAGACATCACGGGAAAAGGAAACACACCAACACCTCTACAGATGCAAAAGTCCTCAGCACACTGAATCTCTCCCCACGCGTACGTCTATATAACCCGAACAGTTAAAAGGACCTCACACCACAGCCAAATGGGACACTCCAAGAACGCAAGGCCGGTTTCACAACCGGAAATCAGTTAATGGAATAAACAACCGGCAAATGATCAGGTGCCGGCTGGCCAGCATCCTCTCCCGAGGGGCCTCCGTCCACTGCCCACTGTTTCTCAAGGGTTCAAAGTCGGCCGTGCACGCTCACCGCACCCCAACTCCTTGGGCCGGTCTCAGCCCCAGGGGGAGCCCTGCAGGCCAGCCACACAGAAGGTGCCAGGTGAACTCCTATCACTCCTATCTGGCGAGTGATATCTCTGTCACCTCCACCACAGACCTGCCACACGGTCCACACCCCACTTCCTCCCAGGGCCCTGCTGAGGCCGTCACAGCCCCACCGCACGGTCACACCTCGCGAGGCCCCCCTTGGCCACCGCGGTGCACCGCAACCTCAGCTGGGGAGCAGGCCCTGCCTAGCGGGTGGCCTGGGCCGTGTCCGCCTGTTTCACCGGACGTCTGTCCCTCCCAACGCCCGTCTTCCTTGTTCTCTGTACTGCAGAACCAGCGTGCTGGTTTCCGGCTCCAAGCATTTGGGGAAAGGCTGGGGCAGATTCCGACCTCCAGCAATCCCACCTCTGGGGGCCTTCAGCGCCCGTCTGCACAGGGGGACCCCGGCCCTGGATGAGCACGGGTCCCCACCCACCGTCCTCTCTTGGATTTGGAACAGGGGAGGGGCATTCTCGCACACGCACATGCACACAGGCGCGGTGGCCGACCGCATGTGAGGGCTGTCCCCTCAGGCCGGGCTCTCGGCCCCCACTGGGTCCAGGTGCAGAGGAAGGGGCTTGCTAACGCTGGGGTGTGAGGCTGGGAGGGGCCTGCCCCTGGACACAGGCCACCCTGTGGGGCAGCACACAAAGCAGACTGGACCTTGGGGGTCACCACGGCAGACAGACCCCTCTATTTGCTGGGCTGTGGGCCGTCGGGGGCCTGACCCAAGATGCCCATCTCGTGGGCGTCCTAGGCCGAAGGTGGCCGCCCACCGGTCAGATTCCATCTGTTGAGGGGGCGGTGGCAGACGGTGCACGAGGGGGCGGCCGCTGGGCAGGAGGACACCCAGGCCAAAGGCTGAGGCCACAGGCCGCAGCGGTGTGACCTTCCCCTTCCCCCGAAGCCCACTGGTGCCGGGAAGTCCCCGACCTCGTATGGCATCCCTGCCCCGGCCCCGTCCCACTCTGCACCTGAGCCCGCGTGGTCCCCGCAACCCGAACAACGGGGGACTGAGCCCACGGGGTGGCTTTGGGCGGGACGTTTTCACCCACGTCCCGGGCCAGCCACGTGGTGCAGACCCACAGACACTCTCCCGTCTCTAAAGTGTCCTGCTTTGGGCAATACGGTCCATGGCCACTCCCAAACCCAAAGAGCACAGGACCTAGAGGGACGTGGGCTCCGTGGTCCAGAGTGGCCCCGGGGCGGGGGGTCTCCCTGAGTGGGGCCACCGCGTACTTGATGCTGATGGCAAAGCGCTCCGCCTCGGCCGGCCGCTCCCTGATCAGGTAGGTCCCGCTGGCGTGCGATTTCAGCAGGTTGTCTGTCTGCTGTCTCTCCATGTTGCCTGCGAACCTGGCGGGTGGGAGGAAGTGGACGGTTAACACCGGGACAGCCGAGGACGCCCAGGCCTCGGCGACAGCGCTGACCTGCATAAGGAGCCGTCCGGGGACGAGGCTGAGCCCCTGCAGGAGGGGCTGGCGAGGGGGGGATCTCCGGACCCCAGACCTCAGCCCGGCCCCGAGGGCTTTGCTGCAGAACCCGGCCTGCGAGAGGCGCCCAACGCAGCACGTGCATTGGAGCGCATTTCTGGGTTTTCGCCGTTGAAAACGCGGTAACACATAAAAGCTCACGTGTGGGGTGGACCCGCGGCATCTCTGACGTGGAGGGAGAGGCCAAGCCCACGTGCAGAGGCCGGGACACCACGCATGCAAACGTCACGCCGCTGGGCCCGTGGGGCGAGCCCCGAATGCAAATCCCAAGGCCAGATGCTCCCGGGGTAGGAGTTTGCCCGCCGCTCGGGGGCCACCACAGGGCGCAAAGCACAGGGACCTACTACCACCGAGGCCGCCCCGGAGCGCCCAGTGGGCAGAGCGATAAAAGCTGGACCCCGAGGCCGACCGGGGTCTGTGCCCCAACCCTAGAAAACCCGGCTTCGTGCTTTTGTTCGTCCAAACGGCCCCACTGTTCTCCCGGAGCGACAACATGGGTCAGCGTGCAATTGTCAACAGCCTTAAATACACCGCTTTCGTATAGTTTCTACGACGAAGCGCCATTAAACTCACGTTAAAAAAAAAAAAAAAAAAAAGCTTCGTTCTCTCCGTGACCTTTTAGCCGATAGGAACACCTGTCCTGGGGAACAGAACACCCCCCCCCCCCCCCCGCCAGGCTCCCAGAGACACACAGCGAGAGAGGGCTCAGCCACCCTGGGGCCCCGCGTCCCAGCCTGCTCGCGGGCAGGGGGGAGGGCACCGCGGCTGACCCACTCACCAGGGGTACTCCGTGTAGTCGATCTCCCGGGAGGGCGGTCGGCTGACGGGCGGCTGGCAGGAGAGAACACACACGTTAATGTCCCCCCAGGGGCTGCCCCGAGTGGGGCCAGAGGGCGCTTGTCATCAGTGACCCGACCCTCGAGCCCAGCACTGGCTACCAGGGCGTCTGTGGACTCAGCCCTGGAGCCACTGGATGGGGACGTCCCTAAGGGCAGCAGCCGGGACTCGCTGTCCCTGAGGAGACGCTCAGGGGGTTTGACTGACTGATGAGACTGAATGAACAGCAACCAACCGACAAGGCACTTATCCCCCAGGGAAGGGGTGACCAAAGACCGCAGGAATTTCAGAGCAGTGTCAGGGGGTACAGCCTACAGCTGAGTTCTCTGCCACAGATGGGTTCACAGCCCCAAAGGCATCCAGGCGGCAGGCCACACGCAGGCCGGGCAGCCCGAGACCCCACGCCTGGCCTCCCCTCACCGTGCCACAGGCTGGGCAAGGCCCTTCACCACGCAGATGGGGAAACTGAGGCCCCGGGCAGGGCCTGAAGGCTATAGCAGGGCTCCTGTGCTGTCTGGGACCCGCCTCCTGCTCCCTCTGGAGAAAGTTCCCTCTTGTACTTTTAAATGCCTTTGGCGGGGGGTGGGGGGTGCGTCTGGGGGGCTCAGTCAGTTCAGTGTCCGACTCTTGATTTCAGCTCAGGTCATGATCCCAGGGTTGTGGGATCGAGCCCCGTGTCCGGCTCCATGCTGAGCCTGGAACCTGCCTAAGATTCTCTGCCCCCTCCCCCACTTGCTCTCTCTCTCTCTAAAGATAAATAAAATGAATGAATGAATGAATGAATGAATGAATGAATGAATAAAATGCCCTCTTGGGGGGTGGGTGGAAGTAATTAAATTATTCAAGGCTGACTGCGTGATGTCTTCTGTAGCAGAGGAAGGCGTGGTCCACACTACTCGGCCGAAAGAAAGGCCATACTGCCTTTTTTCTAAACACCCTAAAGTCTGGCTCTGAATTCTGACGTCTGCGGGAGTCTTCTGCTCCCTGGGGGCTGTACAATGGTCCCATAAGACGTACAGAGTCCCCAAAATTTGGAGAAAGGCAACCTTCTTGGGTCTTTTGTCCATTACGACTGCTGCTGAAATGCCCGTTTCTGTGTTTCTAAAACTACGAGAAAAGCAGCACCCAGCCCCCTGCCCCTGGCCCCCCCCACCCATCCATCTGCTCTCCAGGCCCAGTCCTCAGCTCTGGGGCCAGCTCACAACAGCCACTTAGCAAGGGCGTCCTGAACGAGCCCAGACGCTCCGAGTGAGGAGACAGCCCGCAGAGGCCCCCAGTCTCCTGGCCACTGAGTTCCAGAAGCTTCTGTGCAAAGTGCTCACCCTTCCATCCACGGGGCAGGGCTTCACGGACGAGCTAGGAAAGTAGCCTGACTTTCTGGTCTGCACCAGCCGACCCTGGAAGGAGACAGATGATGGGGGCCGGGCCTGGCCAGCAGGAGTGCGTGGGGTGAGTGGCTTAGCCTAAGGACTGGGCGAGGACAGTTCCCAAGAAGACCGTGCGTTGGTACCACTTTCTGCCGTAGCCTCAGCTGACCTTATGACCGTCAGGCAGGAAGGCACGTGGTGTCCCCACTTCACAGATGGGAATGCTGAGGCCCGGGGTTGGGGCTAGAGCCCCGCCCCCAGCTCTCTGCTCTACAAGGGTATTTCTACACGGAAGGGGCGCGTGGACCGGTGGCAGGCAGACGCTGCCTGGGAGGGTCTGCAGGGGCCGGGGCTCGGCCTTTGTTCTCCCCTCTGCCCGGGACAGCCTCCCATGGTCCTCCAGGCAGCTCTGCCTCACCACCCCCCCCCGCCCCCATCACCTCAGCAAAGCCCGTCTGCAAGGCCACCCAGAACCGATGGCTCTGGTGACACACGGGGCAGGGAACCGGGCAGCTGGGGTCAGAGTGGGACAGAGACTTTATATCACAGACACCCTTCTGCACCTTCCGAATCTCCAGTTCTGTGAAGCCACGGTCTAGTACAACAAATTCATAAGTAAGTATGTAGTGACAAGGACCATCACAAAACAACGATAACAGCCGTGATAGTAACGGGAACCCTGACAAACGTTTGCTCTAAGCAGGTCTCGGCCACACCCCTGGTCGCCCAGGCTGGGCCGAGTGTCCCGGGCTCCCCTGAGCGCTGGGGCTTGGCAGGGTGCCCAGGGGCAGGCGGGCGAAGAAACGCTCCTCCTTTGCGGACCTTTTAACCAGAACAGTTCTGTGGCTCAGAACTGTGAATCATCACGGGACACTGTGTCCCCGTCTGTCTCTGCTCCACCAGGTGGCACTTCTGGGGGGAAAGTGGTGGGAGGGTCTCGGGCATGACGTCCCCCTAGGGCTGACCTCAATCGGTGCCTGGCTGCCTCATGATAATAGTGGGGGGCACAGCTGGGGCGGGGTGGGCAGGAGGGTGGGCGCAGCCTTGGGGAGGGTGTCCGGCACACGGGAGGGGACACAGCACTCCCTTCCTGCAAAAGCAAACGCCAGGAGGAACGCACGGCTGGGGACCCCCAGAATTCCCGCCTTGGAGGCAACCGCGGTCCTGCCAACAGCCTACTTCCCTCTCCCCGGGACGGTCCTTCACCCCCACACCTGCCCCTCCCCGGTGACAGGACTCTGCGCATCTGCCCCAAGGGGCTTCAACCCCCTCCGGGTCCCCAGGACCCACCTCCCACCATTGAGACTCGGGGTCGCCCCTCAGCAGCTCGATCACATCACCCGTCTGGAAGGTCAGCACTGGCTTCCCAGGGGGAGCAGGGTTGCCATGGTAATTCTGCACGGCCACCATCTTGGGACCTGCGGATACAGGGCAGGAGGGGGACCCTCGCTCAGCAACTTGGCCCATCACGGCTCCGGCTGCACCGCTCGCGAGGCCTCCCGCCCTCAACGGCTAAAAGCCACGTTCCTATCACGCGGCGCAAAGCAGGGGGGATGAGGACACGGGGCACATGGGGAACACGGCCAAGTGACAGAGGAGGTGCTCTGAGGCCCACCCTGCACAGGGAGGGGGAGGGGGTCTCCGGCTACAGCCCCTCCCTCCTGAAAGGACCCCAACCCTTCTCTGCAGCTCTGTGGCTCGTCGGAACCTGATCGGAGGGATATAGTTATATACGGAGACCGGGCGGTAGGGGGAGCACACTCCCTGGGAGCCTGGAGTCCGGAAGGCTGGGCCAGGCTGGGGGAGGCTGGCAGGTCACCGTGGTCAGGCCCGGCTCCCAGAGTGACCGCTGATAGAGGGCCCGGGTCCCACAGACTCACCCGGTCCTGCTCCAGAGGCGTCCTGTGAGGGCAAGGACAAACCACGGTGATCAGGGAGGGCGGCCAAGCGTCGCCACTCCCTGCCCCCCACACCCCCAGAGAGAAGGGTTGAGGCAGGAAGCGGGGGGGAGGTGAGGGACACATCCGGACACCCACAGGTAGATGTGACACTGGTTCACTAGGACACCCCCCCCCCCCCCCCATTCTCACTTACACCCTCCACCATTGTGCCCCTCCACAGCCCCGGGACATGCATCCCTTCCTCTCCCATCCCTTTGCATTAATTCCTACCTCCTCCAGGAAGCCTGCCCTGACCACGCCAGCCCTGGGACCTCCCTGCTCTGAGCCTGGAGCTTGTCATCTCTCTCTGGGACATGTCCTGCTGCGTGAGACTAAATGCTATGTCTTTCCTCCTCCATGAGGGTGTTTTTGTACTCCCCACAAGGCCTAGTAAGCACCCTCTAAGTGCTAGTTAATTTGACCAGATCCCACAACTGGGGCGAGACGTGATGTCCACACCCCATAAGTGAATTCAGGGACGTCATCCTTAAGTCAGCTGAACAGAGGGCTCTAAGCCAGGATGGGGGGCAGGTGGGCAGACGCATGTCACAAGCCACCAGGCAAGCAGAGTAGGGGGGGGCGCTGCCCGGCCAGGGCGATGGCTGTCAGGGGCCTCCAGCTGGCTGTGCCCGGGGACCCACGAAGGAAATCAAAGGCCCCCGGTGACCAACAGTGGCCTGTGTGCTAGCCAGTGTGGCCCCGGGGTGGGGGAGGGATGATATCAGGAACCGCAGGGTGTTTTGGGCTCAGGCACACGGGCCGTGTGGGGCACGGAGCAGCGGGAGGAGAACAGTCTTAGAAGACTCACCAGGTCCGCAGGAGAACCTGAAAAGGAAGCGGGAGACGCATTGGCAGGCAAGCCACCAGCCCTGGGGGCGCTCCCGCCCGCATAGCAGGAGCTGCCCGGGGTGCCTAGGTGTAAGCAAGGCAAAGGTCAAGGCCGCTGGTTGCAGACATGGGTCACAGGCACACACAGCAAGTGACTACAAAAGTCTCTCAATTCCTTCCGCTGGCGAATTCTGAGCTCTGGCTTTAGGGGCCCCGCGGGGGACCCCAGCCTGGCACACAGGTTTCCTGCGTGGGCCAGGTCTGCTCCGACGGCCGAAGCTGCCTGAACCACTGGGGCCCACGTGGGCTCAGAGGCAAAGTTCCCACCACCGATCAGTGATGCCCGCCACGGCCGCGTGACAAGAGATGTCAGGACACGTGCTACCTAGTGGCCGGTGTGCTCGCTCACGGGCATGTCAGATGGAAGGCAGGTGTTCCCAAGATCCTTTCTGCCTGCCTCGGGGTGACCCCAGGGGAGGAAGTAGTCCCAGGCTGGACCCCAGCCATCTGACAAGCTGGGCCACCAGTCCGCCACCGGACAAAGCAGGGACCACGATGCCTAAAGTGCGTGGCTATGGTGACCTCAACGCCACCCGACATGCACGTGGCCGACTGCTGTGGACAGTCGCCGACAGCCTCTGCAGAGCAGAGGCTACAGACCCCGTGGGCATCGGGCGGGGAGGAGCGGGTGATGCGTAGCTGGCACCCACACAGGAGGAGCCAGCAAGGCTTCCCACGGGAGAGGCCCTCTGGGAGTGGCCAGCACCGTTCTGGGACATCCTGGCCCCTGGGGCAACAAAGAGTTAATCTGCCTTTCCTCGGGTCAGGGGCCCAGCCCGGAGCCAGAGCTGACGAAGGCCAAAGAGTCCTGTCCAGAGCCCAGGCCCGGCACGAAAGGCCCGAGTACCAGCCCAGCTCGGAACTCTCCGGAATAAAACCAGGCACCCACCGCAGGCTTTTAATGACATGGGGTGGCTGGTCATGAGAACTTGGGCTTGCAAAAGATACGAAACTGCCCATCTGGTGACACCCCAACTATAGGCGTTATGAAAAACACACACACATAAGAAGAGACTGGGCAGGCGGGCGGCTGTGCGTCTGCAGAGGGAAAAGGGGTCCGTGAACGGTGGTGAGTCTGTCTGGTGGGGTCGTGAGGAGGTCATCTTCTGCTTTACACTTCTCTACTTTTCCCACGTTTTCTATGGGAAATGACTGTTTAATAACCAGGAGACTAAAAACCCAGAAAGATTCATTTTAAATCAGAAAAGTTAGAAGGAAATAATAGATCAAGATACCACCTTTGTTTTTTTCTTGATAAGTTCAGGGGCGATATTTACTTTCTTCTTTATTGTGTTTTTTTCTCCCCCCCCCCCCCCGCCCCAAATCTTTGGTAAGTAAATATGTTACTTTTAGGATCAGAAAAAAAAAAAAAAAAATGCCAGAACACATGAACTGTCCCGTCGACTAATGTGATGGGCACGCTGCCACCAGAGGGCGGTATCGAGAGGCAAAGCTAAAAAGCTGTAGTTTGCGCCTGTGGACTCTGGCCATAGCGGTCGCAGGCTGGGAACTCCCCAAAATTCACCCCCCGCAGGAGTCCGGCTGATATCTGGGCAGGTTCTGGTCCCTTCTCCTCCCTGAGCCTCAGGCTCCCCCCTGACTAACGGGCACGGAGAGAACGAGAGTGCTGTAGGTGCCGTGCCTGTGTGTGCACACGTGTGCACGTAAACCGTCTGCTGAGGGGGCTGTCGCTGTGGCTGCGGAATGCCAGTCCTCTCTGGGTGCAGGAGAACCGGGGACAAGGGACAGTCATGACCGATGTTTCCCTGTGGTAGGCAACTTGCACGCACCTGCCACGAATGTTCTGTGCCCGTTTGGGGTAGAGAGTCTCCAAGTTGTAAACGAGTGGGGCAGTGGGGTGGGGGAGGCAAAGAGGCGGAGAGAAATGCTGGAGCGCCCCAGGAGGGAAGGCCCCGGCAGGGGACAGCCCACCGGCTGGGCCTCTTCGTACTGTGTGACCCAGGGCAGGTGTCCTCTCCTCTCTGGGCCCCGGTTTTCTCATCTGGTCCCGGCCCCAGGGGGTCCCCGTGGTGGGAAAGGAGAGCGTGTGAAGGCAGCCGGGGCCCGGAGGGAGGTACCAGGGCAGCTGTGAGCCATGGGGCCCTTCGCTGGGAGCGGGCAGGGGGCCCCGAGGACCAGCCCCCGGGGCAGGGCAGCGGCCGCTACTCACTGATCTTGCAGGGAGGCGTCACTTCCAGACATTCCTTGTGTGCCCCGACACCACACTTGGTGCACAGGTACCCCTGGTAGAAGGTACCCCTGAGCAGGGGGAGGGTGGGGCGTGAGTCAGACACAGCGCCAAGGCCAAGGCCCGAAGTCCACCAGGCCTGCCCTGCCCGCCTTGCCATCTGCCCCTCGTACGACGCGTCGTCCCTCAAAACCCCAGGCCCCCAACACCCTGGTGCTGGCTCTCCGCCCAGAACGCTCCCGGTCCTGTTCCTGCCACGCCGCAGAGCAGGCCCTGGGCACCCACAGGGACAGCCACGTTCCCTCCCGGCTCGATCCGGAACACCCGACGGACGGATCTAGTGACACTGAAGGGACACTCCCCAGCCCCTCTGGGCCCAGCACGGCACTGGCCTGGTGGGTGGTAGGTGGTCGGGGTGACGGGACATTGGACAGACACAGCACAAGGCTCCCCTGAAGGCGGGCTGGGGTTGGGGGAGGGGGAGAGGGGCCGGGACAGGGGGGTGGTGGGGTGGGCTGGGGCTGGGCCAGGGGCCTCACCTGAGGAACATCCTGCAGGCTTTGCAGTTGGTGGTCTTGTCAAAAGTGTACATCTGGAAGCTGTGGTGGTTGGCATTGGCTTTGTCTGGCTTGATGTTTGACCTGACGGGAGGGAAAGAGGGCCGGGCTCCCTGAGCTCCACCGAGGCAGCAGTGCCTACCTGGGGACCAGCCAGGCTCAGGAGCGGGAGGCCAGGACTCACGGCCCGGACCGGCCCCGACACCCCGGGCAGAATGAGGATCTGAGTGGGGGCTTTAAAACGGGGCCGCGCTGGCACGAGAGCCTTCTGGGAGGATGGTAAGGGGCTGTGTCTAGGCGAGGGTTTGTAGGCAGGTGCGGGATTTGCCACAGCTCAGCCCGATGTATACTCAGAGGCCTCGCTGGACGCAGACCTAAAACTGAAGGTCTGAACGGTGTACTGACCTAAGTACAGACGGACGACGGGATGTGACACAGTAAGGCCAGGTGTTCGAGACGGAGCCCGAAGTTGTTTACAGGGAGGGGAGCGCACCTGCCCGGGGGCCCCCAGCCTGCCTGGCTGCAGGACCCACGTGCAGAAGGACCCTGCCACTCTGGCCTCCAGGTCTGCTGTGTCTGGGGACCCCCTGATCACCTCTCTCTGTTGGACGTATTGAGGCTCCTTCTAGATTTCATGGAGAAAGAGCCCCGTGCCTTCACAAAAAAGTGACCATCCACCAGCCTGTAAGGCCCTGAGGACCCGGGTTACCGGGAGTCCATTGGGCACGGAAGCCGTCCCTGGCCGCCCACTGCTCTGCTGGGCACCTGTGCCAGGCTGGGCCTCAGGGGCCTCAGGCTGTCCCAGAGGGAGGCTCTCCTGCCCCAGGCAGAGTTTAACGCAGCTGGGGTGCCACCGAGGTGCGCCTGGGGTCTTGGTGTGACAGAGCCTGCCCCAGTCTCTGGGTGTTTGCAATACCCCGGTCTGCGGGGGTCCTGGATAAAGCCCACCTGGGGCTCCGCCGCGGCCGCCCTTGAACTCACATGGCCATCTCAAACTGTTCCATCCATTTCCGCTTCATGTCCTCTGTCTTGCAGAAAAACTGGAAGCCCTGCTTTCCTTGGAGGTGGATTAGATAGAAGCCGTAGGACCACTGCGGGAGGAGACGGGGCACCAGCTCGCAACTGGCATGGGCTTGGGCACGAGGACACACACGCACGCGTGTCCAGGCTGCCCGTTCCCGCACCTGCGTGCACGTGTATGGTGCACCCATGCCTGTGTCTGCACGTGCACACGCATGTGCACACCCCTCTCACGAGATGTCCAGGACCCCTCTCCTACCCCCTCCGAGGTGTGCCCTCGACTGAACTCTCGGCGGGTTCAGCCAGGGCCGTCTCTAAGGCTGGAGCTAGGTCCCCAGGGAGCCTGTGCTCAGAACGGGCCTGCCCACTTTCAGTTCCTAAATGTGATGCTAAAAAACTCACTGCTCTGAAGTAAAAGAACAGAAACCAAACAAAACAGAAGGTTGGAGAAGGCCGTGGGCTGGCGGGGGAGGGCTGCAGCAGAGCCAGCCCACAGCTGCCCTGACCACCCACCAGGCCTGGCCATCTCTAGGGGCTTTCTAAGAGGCCCAGAAAGAGTGCGGAAAGTCTGAACCCATTTGTGTTAGAAAAAATGGAGGAAGAAAGAAATGAGGGAGGGAGGAGAGGGGAAGGAGAGAAGGAAGGAAGGGGGGAGGGGGGAAGGGAAGGAGGGAAGCAGGGAAGGGAGGAGGAGAGGGGAAGAAAATAGGACAGACACAGACTGAGAATACACAAAAGCCCCGCCCACTGAAAGACCACCTGTGGTCCTTCACCAGGAGGGACCTGGGGGGGGGGCGGGGCCAGGGCAGGCAGGTGGGCCTTCCTTCCTACCCTCTGTAATGGCATTCTTCATCATGAATGCACACCACCTTCCTGATGAAGACACCGAGGGCCTGACCAAGGAAGAAGAAAGCCAGGAGCCTGGCCCTGGCCCTGCTCAGGCCCACCTGGGGCCCCCACTCCCGCTCAGGCTCAGGAAGGAAGGGCCGGCTGGGCCCTGAGGGAAGGAAGGCAAAGGAAGAGGGCCCGGGTGCTTACCATTTTCCCATGAGACTAGGAAGCATGAGGAGGAAAAGGGGAGACAGATGGTTAAGAGATTCAGCCTGGACCTGTGCTGGGCACCGCAGCCCTGGGCCCACCACTGCCAAGGGCAAGGTCCTGCCTCCCAGAGCCAGGGGCTGGGCCCGGGGACTGTGCCTTCAGCCCCGAACCCTGGGGAACTGTTTCAGACTTCGGGTGGGGATGAGTGGTTTACCCCCAATAGCCCTTCCAGAAGGTATCTACATTCTGTACTGCAAGCTCTGAAGTCCAGAGTCTGGAATTTTCAGCACATTGGCTCCTGGTCCCCAGATCTAGCCTGGGATGCACACAGTAGGTGCTCAAACACTGAATGCAATAGCCTCCGAACCAGACTGAACCAGGGCGGGTGGCAGCCCCACCCCAGCAGTCACGGCCCCGCCCCCAGTAGTCATGGCCCCACCCTCTAGCAGCCATGCCCTCACCCCCAAAGGCCAAGCCCCACGCCCAGCAGTCACACCCCTGCCCCTAGCAGCAGTCATGGCCCCACTCAGCAGCCATGCCCCGCCCCCAGCGGCCCCGCCCTGCCCTAGCTGCCAAGGCCCCACCCCCAGCAGTCCCACCCCACCCCTAGCTGCCAAAGCCCCACCCCCCCGCAGTCCCACCCTGCCCCTAGCAGCAGTCATGGCACCCCTCAGCAGCCATGCCCCTGCCCCTAGCAGCAGTCGTGGCTCCCACATCAGCAGCCATGCCCCGCCCCCAGCGGCCCCGCCCTGCCCTAGCTGCCAAAGCTCCACCCCCAGCTGTCCCGCCCCGCCCCTAGCTGCCAAAGCCCCACCCCCAGCGGTCCCGCCCCGCCCCTAGCTACCAAAGCCCCACCCTCCAGCCCCGCCCTGCCCTAGCTGCCAAAGCCCCACCCCCAGCCCAGCCCTAGCTGCCAAAGCCCCACCCCCAGCAGTTCCGCCCCGCCCCTAGCTGCCAAAGCCCCACCCCCAGCAGCCACGACCCCACCCTCCAGAAGCCATATCCCCACCCCCTATAGCCACAGCCCCGCCTCAGCTACCACAGCCCCTGGCTCGTCTTCGTGTCTGAGGACCCACAGTGAGGCCCGCTCGGACCCCTCCTCCAAAGGGAAGGCCTGCTTACTGCAGGGGGAAGGTGGGCTGGAGTCAGATGGCCATGGTCTCAGCTTGGCTCTCTCCAGAGCCCCTCTGCATTCCCCTCACCCGGGAACCATGATCCCAGGGGCGTCCCCGCCCCGAGAAAACTCAAAGGGCCAGGGAGGTGCCGGACTTGGCACGGAGTGAGCGTGCTGTCCTCACAAGTCAGAGTGACCAGAGGGTGACAGAAGGGAAGCCCCTGTCCGCACTGCAGAGCCACCCAGTCGGCATCAGTGCTGACCTCCGCCCCGGCTCACGCCGTTCTCAAGGCCTCCCCACGACTCCTCCCTCAGCCCAGAAGGCTGCCGGCCACCGCCACCAGGCGGCCCAGGGCCCACCTTCTTGACGTCCTTGTTGTTCATGGGGTCGTCGGTCATCTTGTGGAAGAGCAGCTCGATGACCTCCTTCAGCTCATAGCTGTAGCCCCTCCTCTTGCAGACGATGACCACCTTGTCAAACAGGAACAAGTACCTGGCCCAGCAGTGCAGCCAGGGGGCCCATCAGTGCGGCCAGCGCCCCGTGCTCCGAGGCCCCCGACAGCCAGCGTGCGGCCGGGGTGGGCAGCAGGAGGGCTGATCCCTCACCGACCCGGAGCCCCACCCCTACGCCTGGCTCACCTGCCATCTCTGACCGCCCCCTGCCCCCCGCTCCCCCACTGGCAGGTCTCAGCTTCTCCATACAACTCCCCCAGGAAGCCCTCCTTGGCTACCTGCCCCCATGGCCCAAGGGTCATACGGGTCCTGAGGCCCCCACGCTCCATCCTCCACCAGACCGGAAGCCTTGTGGGGGCAGGATCCCTATCTACCGTGACCCCAGCCACAGCCCCAGGCCTCGCACAGAGTAGGTGGTGTGGAGGGCTCTGAACAAGCAGGGGCCGTGCGAAGCTAAGCCCTCCCCTGCAGTCACGCAGCAGGGAGCTCGCGCGCCAGGGCCTCTGGCTGCCCCCTAGCCTAGCCCAGCCCAGTGCCGGCCGCGGGCAGGGCGGCCACTGGCTGGTGTGGTGTGGACGGTCTCACGAGAAGGAAGGAAGCGACTGAGGCAGGACACAGGGCTGACCGGGCACGCGCTCCTTCCCCGGGAAAAGCCGCTTCCAGCCCGCTGGGGAGCGGGTGCCCGACCACCCCGGGCTGCCACCCTGCCTGCTCACCTATCTTGCTTCGTGTGGTTGACTATGGACCGGACCTTCAGTTCCCCGTCAATCTTCGGCCTCCCGAACTCCTCCAGTTTCACCTGCTGGAAAGAGAGGGCGAGGCTGTGAGCCCCAGCGCCGGAGCGGGGCGGGCGCCCAGGCGGGCCTGCCTCCCACGGACACGGGAGGCAGAACCGAGGGATGGGAGCCTGTGCCTCCCGGCTGGTGCGCAGGGCAGGGTGGGAGGGGATGGCGGGGGAGGACCGGGCCCTCCCCTGGCCCCGTGGAGCACTCCCTTCAGCACGGCGGGAACAAGGAGCCATTGACGGCGTGGGTCAGGGCAACGGGAACAGGCTGCTGTTGTGTGCGGCCCAGAGCAGGGCCCTGGGAGGGAGGGCCGGGGACACCGAGCTGAAGAGAACAAACGGCGCCTATCAGACGGGGGCCAGCGCCGCGTCCGCCACAGGAAGAGGCCTCGAGTGGAAGCCCTCTCCGCTCTGCCGAGATCTCATTTCGCTGGGCTTGTATCTCCACCCCGCTTTGATTCAGGGAGGGCGCGTCGTGACGCGTTCCCTGCGTGGCTCACAGAGGAAGGGTCTACCCACGCCGGAGAGGGGAGGAGGGAAGCGCTCCGGCCCGTTGGCGGGGCCGTGGCCCTGGCGCTACGACGGCCGGTTCTCTGTGAGATTCCTGAATTCTGCACGAGCTGCCGGGCCGAGGCGGAGAGCCCGGAGGGGGCGGGGGGGAGGGAGCACCCACGCGGCTGCCAGCCCCGGCCCGCGTCCCACCTCTGATGTGCCGAAGCCGACGGACCACATCCACCTGCCGGTGACGGGGTCCGCGGGAGAACCGCAGGGCCGGGCACGCGCCCGGCCCAGGGGATGCTCCAAGCTGCTCAGCACCTATGTTTCATTTTTGTTATTTAAGGAACACGATCAATCACATGTAAAACCTCTTTAAAAAACACCCCAAAACATCGGTGATCAGGTGATCCCAGGGGAGGACCCCGCTGGGCACTTAGCACCACTGCCAATGGGCTGGGGCATATCTACCCTTCACCTCCTCGGCCCTCGGCATTTTTCTCTTTCTGAAAAGACAGAAAGGTGGGGTTGCTCCATAACGCTGTTTGGCAACATCTGTTCTCAGCTGACCACACATCAGGAACGTGTCCCATGCCACACATGTGTACAGGTGGCCTGGTGGGTGACGGACGGGCCAAAGGCATCCAGGGGCTGCTCTTGCAAAAGTTTCTGTGTTGATTTGCCCCTGACGGACTCACCCGGACTGTGCCCAGTTCAGGAACCCGACAGTGAAAGTGGTTCTCGGCCAGAGTAACTCTGTACTCGGGGGACATCTGGCCACGTCTGGGCCCCCCAAGGGAGGGGTGCTACTGACACCCAGAGTGCCCAGACAAGGGGTGCTGCTCGAAATCCTACAACGCACGGAACAGACCCCAAAACAAAGAATGTTTCCAAATGTCAACAGTTGTCGGGGTGCAGAGAGCCTGGTTTAAACATTCAGCAGATCTCGGGGCACCTGGGTGGCTCAGTCGGTTAAGCGAGTGTCCGAGTTTGGCTCAGGTCACGATCTCCTGGTTTGTGAGTTCGAGCCCCGCGTTGGGCTCTAGGCTGGACCCCAGAGAGTCCTTGGTCCAGGCCGGGGGTGGGGTGGGTGGGAGGGGTCAATACCATTCCTCCCCAGACCCTGCCCCTCAGCGAGCGGGCCACCTTCGTGCCCCACAGAGCGTGTGGGGTGGGTGAAGTGTGCACGGACAGAGTGTGTTCACCCACCTGCATACTGAACATCAAGATCGTGAAAGTAATTTCTAAAATGCGTGTATACGGTCGTAATTAATCTCCACGCTTTGGAGAATCAGCTACACTTACCAAGTTTTCTATACAACTCTGAAATTCACTGATTTTCTTCAGGGTCTCCTTGTCCCGCTTAACTTCGTTTATGTACATCGCCAAGTCCTGAAAACAACGAGGCGGGGGAGGGGTTGGCGGGCTGCCAGCCACCGCAGCTGGAGGCCTTCGAGACCCCACGGGGGTGACACACGAGTAAACTAAGGCAGGAGAGGTAAAACTGACCCCAAACGGCACGTGTCCCTGGGCCAAGAACCCCAAGTCCCTGCCTCTTAGGACAGTGTCTCTCTGCCCTGTCACTCGACCCCCTTCTAGCTCGGACAAAAGGAAAACAGTCAGTGACCTAGACTTGACCAGCCCGCTTCTCAGCTCTTGGGAAGTGGCAAGGCCCCGAGAGGCCCCGAGCTCCCGCACAGCCTCACAGAACTGGGTGACCCCGAGGTCTAGCTCCGGCCGTCCATGTGCTGCTGTCCTCCCAATGGCCACCAGGGGGCGGTGCCCGCTGCAATCCAGGCAGCCGGCCCTGACTGGGGGCCAGAGACCCAAGCCCAGCAGGGGGACGGGCCGCCTTGGGTGGAATCCCTGAGCCAGGCCGAGGTGGGGAGCCGGATCCAGCCTCCAGCACCTCCTGCCTGCTCCTAGAAGGACCCCACTGGCGGGGCAGAATCTGAGACCCCGAGGCAGAAACGTTACAGGATAGGCCTGGCTCATCAGCGACACCCCCCAGCACAGACCACCCAAGGGCCAGGGGACGGGGTAGAAGCCACAGATGGAGACAGAAGGCAAAAGGAAGCCCAAAGCCCAGAGGAGACAGAGGTCAGGTGTGCACCCTGGGAGGTGCTGGGGGTACTGTCCCCCGACCCTGGCCAGCCGCAGTGCCGAGGGGACCCATCCCGTGCTGGGTATTGTGCCCGGCCTGGGGACCCAGGTGAGCGTGATCAGGGGGCAACGGGCACAAAAGGGGTGACAGCCGTCCCCAGGGGTCAGAACCGTGTGCGGGGGGGGGGGGGGGCAATCATCCCGGGAAATGTCACCTTGCAAAGACTAAAGATGTACAGGCCATAGCCAGGTGACAAGGAGAAGATCCAGCCTGAGCCAACAGAGATAGAAAATGATGGGAAACGTCATTTTGGCCTGGGAGTGGCCACACTCACCTGGAATTTCAGGCATTAGTGGCAAACACAGCCGCAAAGCTAGGCGTGCGTGTCTGTGGAGGCCCGTGTGCCCGGACGTGGAGCCTGAGCCCGACTCGGTGGGCACTGGGAGCCATAGAAGGCTTTTGAGCAAGGGGGTGGCATGAGCTGAGCTCTCCTTCCAGGGTGGCTGGGTGGAATGGGCGTTTCAGAAGCAAAAGCCACAGGACTGGGCAGTGGGCAGCCCAGGCCAGATGGCCCAGAGCGAGTCTAGAGCCTGGGAACTGGCAACAGCTCTGATGGACGGTCGGGAAGCAGGAGGAAGGCAGGCCCAGGGAAGGCACCGCGGGCCGGACAAGGTTAGGGATCTGGACGCTTGGGGCAAGTGCCTGAGGCTCCCTCTACCCACCCTCCCTGCCCATGGGTGCGTCCCACCCACCGCCCTGCCCCCGCTGTGCCTCTTGTCTTTCCAGGAAAAGCTACATCTCTGGTCCCAGAACAAGGCTTGTGAGTGAGCCCGACTCCAGTCAAAGGACACAGACCGGGTACCTGCAGCCCCGGGTTGGCCGGGCCCCTCCCTGCCTCAGTTTACCCACCCACCTGCATGGCTTCTAGTGCTTCTTTGAGCTGCTGCCTCTCGGGCCGATCCGCGGAGTGGCTCAGGAGTTCCTGGATGTGTGGGAGAGGAGTCACGGGTCACCGCTCGGGGGTGCCGGCCTCCGCCCCTGCTCCCACCGGGCACAGGGTGTGGGCACAGAGCAAGACCCTCGGGGCAGACTCCCTGCGCCACCCCCCCCTGGCCCCAGGCTCTGCTCTGGCTCGGCTGCCCAGCCCGGCAGACAGACAGCAAGGCCCCTCCCAGTTGACACACTGCCTCAGGGTGAGGGGTCCCCAAATCTTGTGCAGAATGGCAGGGACTTTAAGGCCGCAGGGTAACTGGCTGATTCACTGAAGAGCCTCACACGGCACAGAAACCAGTCTCTCTGGCGAGTCTGTGCACAAGGGCTTCCTATTTCCACTGCTCTCCTGCCTACCAGGAAGCTCAGAGTCTGGGTCAAGGCATCAAGGACAGGCCATCTCCTAGTCCTGGTCCGAGGACATTCTTTGGTTTCGGTTTCCCGGTTCTCTTACTGATTCCAATCCCAGTTTCCCTTCGCACGTTTACTGTGATGAACGTTCCTAATACAGCCGCACGGCTCGTCTGGACAGATTTGCCTGCTGGCTTCTCCATGACGCTGGCCCACCCGGGCCCCATTTACGCCCCTGCCGGCCACCGGGCCCCAATCCCGCTCCCCGGGGGCGGCCGCGGAGCTCGCACACCGTCTCACCTTCAGGAGCAGGTGATACTTGAGCACCCTCTGCATGGGGACCACGAGCAGGTCCTGAAGCTTAAACTTCCCGTCCTGGACCTTCAGAGTGCATTCCTGGGCAGCGGGGGGAGCAGCGAGGGGATGACCGACATCCTGGCCCGGACCGCGATCCCAACGCTCCCACCCCCAGCCGCGGTGGGGGGCAGACTAAGCCCTGAACTGGGGCCAAGTGTCTGGTCCTGGCCTGGCCGGGGTCCCCAGCCCGGCAGCGTCTCCCAAAGCCCCTTCCCAAGTCAAGTGTGTGCAGAAGAGGGGTGGGGCTCACAGCAGGCAGGCGGGGGGCCCAGCCCTCTCTGCAGCCTCAGGAATCTGCAGTGGCCACGCCAGGGCTCTGGGATTCTGAGCGACCCCAGCGCTGACCAGGTCTGCCAGAGACCCCCAGGGAAGCCAGCTCACACCATCGCGGGGCCACCCTCAGGAACCAGGGCCTCCCCACCGGTTTCCCGGACACACAGGGGCACCACGCGTCTCCAAGGGACGTCCTTCCCAGTGTCGCTACAGCAAAGGGACCCTGAGCCAGGATTCACTCTGGAAAGGGTTTGACTGGCCAAATACACCACGGGACCCCCAGCCTCGGGGAGCAGCTCAGGTGCCCCTGACAAGGGGGAGGGGGAGGGGGCCTGGAGAGGGGCTCACGTGGGAAAGTGGACAACTGCCAGAGACTGGCCCTGAGCCTGGGCGGGGAGTGGGGGCAGGTGACGAGACAGGGGGTCTCCTTGGCTTCCAGCAAACGTCTGTCACCCGGGGTCCCCGAGGGGTCTGCCTAGGCCAGCACAGGGGCTCAGTCACAGCCCCTCGCCGAGCCGGATCGGGCCCCAGGGGGTCTGCCTCTGCTGCACCTCCCCCTGCCCTCCCCACCCCAGCAGAATGCCGAGGAAAAACAACCACCATCCCGCCAGTGCCCTCACGTCCACCTTCCCGCAAAACGGGCAAGCGAGGGGCCGGTGAGCTGCAGCCTTGGAGACGCAGGGACAGCGGGGGGGCCAACCGCCAAGCCCCCATTACCTCGACCTTCTGTCGGAAGTCCTCCCGGCTGGCGAGGAGCTGGTTCAGCGTGTTCTGGGCGTGCTCCATGTGGCTGCAATATTCCCCGTAGATCAGGAGCCTGGGCAGTGAACACACACACGTGCACAGTCAGTGACACGCTACGGCTCCGGGGCCTGGGTTTAGATCCCCGTGGAAGGCACAGCAGGGGATCGGCAGACCCGTCCCCCCCCCCCCCCCCACGAGGCAGCTCCTCACTCGGTAACCTGCTTCGTGGTTCCGTTCTTCCCATGTGGCTGCCTCCCCCCCTCCCGAAATGCTGCCAGGCCAGGGGGCTGCCAAGACGCTGGGGACAGGGGGCTTCCCCACGCTCTCCGGACCCAAGGAAGCCCCCTTCTGTGGTTCTCACTGCCACCCCAATCCTGCCCCCGGAAAGGCCAAAGTCAGACAGGAGAGAAGCCCCCTGCCTCCCCCCCACCCAGGGCTGGGGGACCCCAGGAAGGCTCAGACTCCTCCTGCCTGTAGGTCTGAGCACGGAGGTCCATCCTGGCTCTGCACCTGCCCGGGGTGGTGGCCCCTGAGGTCAACCCTTGTTGCTTCCATGTGACGCCGACGCTCTCCGCCGGGGTCCTAGGCACCCCCTTTCTCAGGGCAGAGTGGCGTCAGCCCCAAACGCCCTGCTCCACACCTGGAAAATGGGCATGGCCGCCGGGCCTCGGGATGCTGGGAGGAGCCTCGGGCCCTCTCTCCTCCCCCCGAACACCCTCCAACACCACGACCGCCCCCCCCCCCCCCCTTCACAGACCGGAGCCCCCCGCACTCTCTGGGCCTTGGGCTACCGGCCTGAAACTTCATCTCTGAAAGCCTTGTCACCCGACTATGGGCTCGGCCCCGGCAGGACCACACAGGTGACGACGCTGGTTGTGACAAGCAATGACAGCCACTCCTGCCCGGTGCTACACGCACAACATCGGGACCCCTTCACCCACTTGTACAGGGAGGAGCAGTGAGCCCCACTCCTCAGGCAGGGAAACCGAGGCCTCAGTGAACGCGCTACAAGGTCACCAGCTGATAAGGGGTGACGGCCCCGCCCTCCAGTGACGCCCTGCCAGGTGCCAGAGATTCTGTGTCACAGCAAACGGCTGGAGGCCCCTCCTGGCCGGGCTCTGGAAGCTGGGGGCAGTCTCTGGGACACGTCAAGACACGCTGGGACACACGGGCCTGTCCACCGTGGACACTGCTCCACCGCGGGGCCCCTGGCCGGGCGCTCAGGGCCGGCAGCTGGGCCCGTTGCCGGCTGGTACTTGAGAAGAAGCATCCTGGTCTGGGGGGCTCCCCAGGCTCCCGCTGTGGGGCCGGAGGGGCCTGGGGACAGACAACCCCCACGTTCCTCCCAGCTCCGGAAGGGCAAAGCTGCATGCCCAGAGCACGTTTCCAACCCAGCGAACCGTGATCCCGGAGCGGCCCCGAGGTGGGCAGCGTCTCCCAGCCCCCGACAGGCGTCTGGGCTGTGCCGTGCCGGCCCGTGCTCGCAGGCTCCAGGGCGCAGACGCTCGGCCAAGCTGCAGCCACATTCTCAAGCCACCCTGAGAACTTTGGCCGGTGCCAGCCTGCAGGGAAGCTTCCGGCATCGACAGACTGAGATTCCGCGACTCTAGTGCGAGACCGATCCAGTCCTGGACCTCACGCGGGAGCTCACCTTCCCGGCCACTGTAAAGGAGAACGCCCCACGGCCGGGACCTGTGTCCGCAGCCCCACAGAGCACCCGGCCCTGGCTGTGCCCTGGGACATGCTGACCGGACATCGCTTGGCATGAGAACCTGAGCCCTGGTTTCCACTTAAATGAGCCGGTTATTGAATTGAGAATTCTAGTACAAAAGTTGATTAAAACGCATCATTTCTGGAAGCGGGGGGGTGGGGGGGTGGCTAGAGACTCCAAGGTTTCTGCCAGATTGTTTTAAATGAGCAGACCTGGCAACGGCCCAGCTGCCCCCGTGGAGGGAAGTCTGTGTGGGCAGTGAAGCCGCCTCTCCTAAGCACCGGGTGCTCACAGCTCTGGGCGGGCCAAGCCAGCCCTATGGGTTCCCCTCCTTAACTTCAGAACCCCCCGGGCTCATCCCGGCCCAAGGTCGTGGACAGAGCGGGTCCCAACCCTGCTTTCACGGCACGCCTCCCATCCCCAGACCACACACTGCACTTCCTCCGGCCTCCTCCAGCCAGTGAACTTCTACTCATCCCTCAAACCCCCGCCCCATCATTTCCAGCTCTGCGACCTCTCCCCTCCCAACCCTGCCCCCGGGTCCAGGGAGGTGAGACAGAAAAGTAAGGGGACAGGTGGGGAGCCTCTGGGTAGAGGCCTGTCCAAAGCCGAGTGAGAATCTACCCTCTGCACCGGCTCTGAGCTCCAGAGATGGGTCTCATTTGTCCCCACACCGCAGCATTGAGCCCGGGGGCCTGGCCCGCCCAGAGGCCTTACGCCTGGCTGCGAGGGGCCTGACCATCGGCAGTGCAGCAGCTGCAGCCGATTCCGGGGGGGCAGGGGAGCCACTGCAGGGAAGAGAGCAAAGCTTTAAGGACCTAAAGAGGCCGGGCCACGGGAGGCACTGACACCCGAGCTCAGCCTGTCCTCGTGAAACACCACTTGTAAGACAGCGGCCCTGAGGCTCTGAGAGGCGACGTGACTTCTCAAGGGGCCCAGCAAGACCCCAAAGTGCATCCATGAGGCCCCCATCCCGGAGTCCCAGGCTACCCCGGGGCTGTACCCTCGTTCACCTCCGCCGACCCGGTGGGCGGCCTGGGATGGGAAGGGAGCTGCAGGAGGGCCCGGCTGACCGACCAGAGATGGCCTGTCGGGCTGAAGAGTGACCCCGAAATGCAGGCGCCCTGGAGCCTCCGAAAGCGAGCGTATTTGGAAACCGGGTCTTTGCAGTTACGGCAAGGACGCAGAAGATAGCATCACCGAAGAGTGTCCTTGTCAGAGAGAAGAGAAGAGGCCTCATAGGCCAGAAGCCGCATGAGGACAGAGCAGAGACCGGAGGGGCAGGCCCCAAGCCAAGGGACACCCAGGGCCGCCAGCAGCTGGAAGGGGGGGAAGGCCCCGCCTCCCTCCCCCCCCCCCCCCCCCCCCCGAGCCTCCGGAGGGAGCGCCGCCCGCCCACATCTGGATTTGGGCCCCGTGAAACTGCGAGAATCCATTTCCGCCCCACACGCACTCAGATCTCTGGCCTGCGTCTATGCCCTGCCCCGTCCTGGGCGGCGTGGGCCGCGGACCTCACGCTCAGCCTACAGAAGGAAGTCACTTAAGGAAGTGAAAGCTGACAGGCCTTCCTTTTTACCACGAGCATCTCTCTGCTGCTGAGAAAAACCATCCGACGCTCGGAAGTCACGCAACACGCACACGGGGGTTTCGTTCACGGTTCAGGGGCTCCGTGGGGCCCCTGGAAACAGCAGCCGGCCTCGGCCACCGGGGCCCCGGGCCAGGCGGCGCCCCGTGGCCTGGTGGGAGACTGCCGGGGTGCAGACACTCGCCGCCCTGTCGGAGAGGACACCCCAACGGTGTGCGACTGGCGTCGCTGCCTCGGCGCTGCCCTCTTTCCCCGCTGACTCGGCGCACGGGCGCCTCACACGCCGGTCGGTAGGTATCTGACACGAGCTGGGGTCTCTCTGTTCGAGGGCTACGTCACGTAACTTCCTGAACGTGCAACTCGGACCCCGCTACGGAGGGGGAGTAGATGCATCTATCAGGGGGACCCTCACCTGCCCCCCGGGTGACCGCGTCACTCCGTCCCTTGTCACAGAACCCCAGGGACGCAGTGCCCAGGGACAAGGCCAGAGCAGGTCCCGGACACAGGTGGCACTCCCGGGCATACGCCGGAGACACAGGCACGAGTCGGGACCACGGCCAGGTGGTGGCCAATGCTCTCCCGCCCTCAACCTCCCCGCCTGGGAAAGGAGGATCAGGAGGCGGGCAAAGGCCTCTAGGGGTCGGAGGGTCCCAGGCAGCCCTGCCGCGGGGGCTCGAGGAGCTCGGCCCTGGGCGGGCTCCCCCCCTGCAAGCGCTGACAGACCGACAGGAGCCACCCAGCCTCCCGAGACCCAGACCTGCGGCGGGAACCACAACCAGAGAGCGGCGCGACCCGGCCCAACACCCTGAGCAGCCAGAAACCGCAGAGTGCAAAGCACCCGGCGCCCGCCTCCGGCCCAGCCTTTCTCTCGAAGCGCCCACGGGTCTGGGCGGGTGGAGACGCCGTCAGTCGTACTCTGACGGCTGCTCCTTCGAAAAGCACTTGTGCAAAAAGCTCCAGAGAGTTCCTCCTAAGAGCCAGACCCTCGCCTTCTCTCCGGGACACGAACTCGCTGTGGCTGGTTCCCTTTGTAGTCCTGCCCCACTGACCTGGCTTGGCCACCCCCAGCCACAGATAAACCACGTGGCTCTCTGTTCCATCCACATCTGCAAAATGCAAACCCTTCCCAAGGCCCAGGTCCCACTGTGTGAGACTTGTCCCCTCAGGTCCACAAGGCAAGGCTAAGAGGAACATCTGCTTTGTCTGAGGACTAAGGCTGTATGAACAGAAGTATTCACTCCAAAAAGAGGGAGGGGATTGTCCTCTGCCACTTTGGACGCTAGTCCCTCCTTTATCCGTGATGAGCTGCCAGGATCTTGCCACTAAAATTCCTCAGGGGCTTCTTCCTGCCCTTGTAAAAAATAAAAAAATAAATAAAATCTAAATCCCTATCTTGATCTTCTAGGCTCTTGCAGAAGCCACAAGTCACTCCTTGGACAGTCTCTGCTTTGTTCACTTCAGTCCTGCTCCTCCGGCCTCTGCCAGTTCCCAAACAGTCCCGCTCCTGCCTCTCCCGGGGCCTTCCCTGTCCCTTTGCCCCCACCCTGCCCCCACCTCAGGGGTGGTGGGCTCTCGCCAGGTCCTCAGCGCCCCCTCGTCTGCTACGAGCCCCTACTGCCCCCACCCTCTCCCTTTCCCCGTGCTCTCAAGTCCTTTGCCTGTGAACTTGCTTCCTGACCTCCCCGCCCAGTGAGAGCAGAGCCTGTCCCATCTGGTACACAGCAGGCACTCTATAAATGCTCGCCGAATCGCACGTCAGGACCTCAGGTGTTGACTCAGAGACGAGGAGGCGAAGGGGCAGAAAAGATCGACGCCGGGACAGATCACGAGGGCTGGAAAACGAGCTCTGATGAGACGCAGCCAGCCCCCTCCCCAAACTACCCAGACTCCAGGGCCTGGCCTCCAAAGCCTTGCTGGGCGGTGACAGAGAGCCCATCTGCCGAGCTCCCGGTGCCGGAACACGATCCAGTCCCTGCAGCCGCTCTGGCCGTAGAAACAACGGTCATCCCGGCAGAAACGAGGCCCGAGAGCCCTGTGAGGCCCAAAGCTGAGCACAGAGGACGGCAGCCTTGTAAAGGGCAAACACCGTGGGGCAGGCTCTTGGGCCGGAGGGGGTTCCTGGGGAAGGGCGGTCTGTCTCTTGGCTCCACAGGTCTCAGAGGCCTGGTCCAGCAGGTCCGTGGCCTCCCCCCCCACCCGTGAGGATGAGGGTCGGGTCTGAGTTGGCTTCCCTGGCACACAGGCTTGTAGCCAGGTGAGAAGAAAGCATTGCTGGGGGCAGGGGGCGGGTAAGGGAGCCGCCTGTCCCCCACCCCGGGGCCTGCCAGCATGCCCATGTCTGCCAGTGCCTGGAAAAAGCACATCCGCCCTCTGGCCACATCTGCCGCCTGTCCTCAGGCACTGCCTGCTCCCTCGTGCCTGCCTGGGGCCTCACCCATGGCCCCTAGAAAGGGGGCTCAGGGACCCCTGCCCGTGCGGAGGGGAGAGAGCTCCCTGCCCGGAGCCACAGAGCACGCAGGGGAAGCCGCTTCAGGGGCTCGTAGAGGCCTCGGAATCCAGCCTTGGGATGGGCCGCCTGGCCAGGAGGACACGTGAGCTGAGCTGACCGTCACCTGGCAGGTGCTGCAGGGGACCTCCCTGCAGATAAGGACGAGGTGGACCCAGGGTGCCCACCAGCCGCCCTGGGGCCTCCCCCTCAGACCCTGCAGAGCGGACCCCAGAATTGGTGTTCTTAACAAGCTCCCAGGTGGCTCGGACGACAGGCAGGCAGAGGAGCCGTGAGCACAGAAGCTGGGGCGCCTTCTCCAGAGTCTGAGGGGCAGGAGCCAGGGCACCGCCTCCCGATGGGCCTCCCGAGACTTCAGAGACTGGAACACAGTCCTCTGGGGCTCCCGCAGCCCCGGGCATCCGGCTGAGTCCTTGCATCATCTCGTTTCGTGCCCGGCTTTAAAGATGCCGCTGCCCGGGCTCCAGGAAGAAAGGCGGCCTCTGAGACCTTCGCTGGGACGGCAGAGCCACAGAAGCTTCCAGAATCCCAGTCCTCCCCTGCCGGGCTCAAGCAGGACATTCGGGGCATGGAAGGCATCTCCACACTCTTCCATCCACTGGGTTTTACAGGCAGAGAAGCTTAACAAAACAGGTTCGTGGAGGCCTCCCGACAGCCACATAATTCTTCGAGAAGGTTCCTGCGCTGGTTTCTAACAAGTTGCCAGTCTCCTGCCCCGATGATACCGGTTCCGGACGAGGGGCCCGGACGGTGGGAGGAGCCACATTCTGCATGTTTCTGGCAGTGGGGAGGCTGGCACCGTCTGTGCGTCTAGACTCAGCCTGACCCCGCGGGCGCCAAGGGGAGGAGAGATGCTGCCTCGGAGGCTGACGGGCAGAATCTTTGCCCCCTCGGGCTTCACGGGCACTTGCCCCAACGCCGCGGACACACGATCGGAGGACCCAGGCCTGCGCGTGCCTGTCCGGGGCCCTGTCTCCCCACGCTGGGGGCTGCGGCTGGCGGAGGCCAGGATGGCCGGGTGCCCGTGCCCACAGCTGCTGCTGCCTCCCCGCCATCCCGCCCGCCTGTCCGCCGGGTCCTGGCCACCGGAGCCCTTCAATGGCCACAGACAAGCCGCGTCGGCGATACGGGCCTGGCCTCAGTTTACCCTCGGGGCACCACGTGGCACAGACACCATCAGCGTCCCTCAGGGACAGATTAGGAAGTCCCGGCCCCGTGACACACACCGTCGAGGAAGCGGGGAACCGGCCTCACCCCTGGGCACCCAGAGCCCGGAAGCCCCTTCCTCGGACCTGCGGGGGCCGGTTCGGGTCCTGTCGTTCAGCTGCCACCCGCCACCCGTGCAGCTCGAGGGGCAGAGTCTCTCAGGTGCCAGGTTCCCGGGGGACCTGGCAGGCAGCAGGTGCACCGTGATGGTGAGAATGGCCTCCAGCCACCAAGACCCCCAGGCACAGAGGCAGAGGGAGCTGGTGGAGTCCTCGGGAGGCCCTGCTGGGGGAGGTCGCCCCTCCAGGCTGTGACGGCGGGAAGGGTGGGCAGCTCTCTCTGTGTCCCAGTGAGGACAGGGGCTCACAGGGGCACAGCCACCTGCCTCGAGGGCCTCGCCGTGAGATTCCCACCTGAGTACCGGCACCTGTGACCGTCCCCAGGCCGGAACTGGAGGCCCCGGACGCTCCCGAGGCCCCGCGGACAGCGAGGGGCGGGCCTGTCACTCACCTCTCCTTGAAGTCCAGGAAGACCTTGGCCAGAGTGCTGCCCCCTGCCATCATGGACACGTCAATGGCCCGCAGGAAGCTGTGATGCACTTTGATTAGGTCCTGGGGAGAGAAAGCCGTCGGTGCGTGAACGGGCACACCAGGCCGCCCTCTAGAACGGTTCCCATCTGCCGTGGTGGAGAACTTAGAGAGGCCCGGGCGCTGGGCGTGCACCCCACGCAAACACTAGAAGGTGCTGTGGTGCCAGACGTGTGAAGGGACCTCTCAGCCGGCTCAGACACAGGGTGGCCCACCGGGGACAAGCCCTGGTGCCAGAGAGACAGCGATGGCCCCCCCGGGGGGCTGTTCCCACTCAGCATCCTTGTACCGTCTTGCTGTGTGCAGGGACAGAGGGGCTCTCTGCCCTGATCTTAGGTTCTGCGGGATGGAGTCCCTCCATGGGGACAGGTGTTCCCCCACGTTTCAGAGCAGCTGGGCGACCGGCAGGCAACAGCTCAGGGCTCCCCACAGCCCCCGATCTAAGTTCCCGGCACCCCGGGGCTCTTCACGGCCCCCGATCTAGCCTCCTGGCCCCCTGGGGCTCCCCATGGCCCCTGATACAAGTTCCTTGCACCCCGGGGTTCCCCATGGCCCCCGATCCAGGTTCCCAGCACCCCGAGGCTCTCCACAGCCCCCGATCCAGGCTCCTGGCCTCCCAGGGCTGCCACAGCCCCCAATCCAAGTTCCCAGCACCCCAGGGCTCCCCACAGCCCCCGATCTAGGCTCCTGGCCCCGTGGGGCTCCCCATGGTCCCTGATACAAGTTCCTTGCACCCCAGGGTTCCCCATGGCCCCCGATCCAGGTTCCCGGCACCCCGAGGCTCTCCACAGCCCCCGACCCAGGCTCCTGGCCTCCCAGGGCTGCCACAGCCCCCGATCTAAGTTCCCGGCACCCCGGGGCTCCTCACGGCCCCCGATCTAGCCTCCTGGCCCCCTGGGGCTCCCCACGGCCCCCGATCTAGGCTCCTGGCCCCCTGGGGCTCCCCATGGCCCCTGATACAAGTTCCTTGCACCCCGGGGTTCCCCATGGCCCCCGATCCAGGTTCCCAGCACCCCGAGGTTCTCCACAGCCCCCAATCCAGGCTCCTGGCCTCCCAGGGCTGCCACAGCCCCCGATCCAAGTTCCCAGCACTCCGGGGCTCCCCACGGCCCCCGATCTAGGCTCCTGGCCCCCTGGGGCTCCCTACGTCCCTTGATCCAGGCTTCTGCCCCCCCAGGGCTCCCCATGGTCCCCAATCCAGGCTCCCATTCTGTCCACGGCCATTTGTGCTGGCCACCACCCAAGGCAGGATAGACTCTGAGTAGGGGGCACAGGGAGCTAGAGCCTCCCGAGTCTGGAGTCTGGCTCAGCCTCAACCAGGAGACCAGCACCCACCTCTTGAGGTGATAAGGGGCTGAGGGAGCCAGGCAGGAGCCGCTGCACCAGCTGGGGGCATGCTGCACCCACTGGGCATTCCTGGATGAAACCCACCCACGTGTAGCTTCTGGGGCCTCATGCCAACCCTCCCCACCCTGCTGACAGAGAGGTTTCTGCTGAAACCTTGTCCTCTGGTCTCCGAGCACCAAAGTTCCCGGAGGGCAGGGCGGCTACTCCCCTCCTACGCATCTGTCCTAAAAACACCCATAGTTCTGACCAGCCATGCAGCTGGCAGGGACGCAGCTCTCCAGGACCCATGGGGACAGTCGGGCTGGAGCCTGCCTGACATCCGAGCCGGTTGGAGACCTGGGCCTGCACACGGTGAGCCGCAGGCCCGGACCCTTACCTCCAGGTTGATGAAGATGGCCGTCATGTCTGCCGGGCTCAGCACCGGCCTCAGCGGGGCCATGTAGTTCTGGAACAGAGAAGCCCATCACCGTCGGCTCGCCTGGAGGGGGCCAGCCCCCTTTGAGACCAGAGCCACCGACGGGAGGGGCTCAGACCACCTCGCCAAGGTCCAGGGTCCAGGGTCCAGGGGATGGGGGTTCTCCGCGGGGTGGTTATGCAGGCCTGGCGCAGTGTTGCTGGAGAATGTGTGCATCCTAGGGCGGGTGTGCTCCATTGTGCAGGGTGGTGGCAGGACGGGAATGTGCAGGGGCGGGCGGGATTGGCCTAAGCACCCACGCCCCACCACACGGGCAAAGCTCCGAGGCGTCCAGCAGATTGGACTTGAACCCTGCTGCAACCCAGGGTGGGAGATGCTACCGCTGTTTGAGACATTTCCGGGAACGGAGGCCAGAGAGGTGAGGGCACATCACTCGTGGGTACACCTCTGGACAGTGACAGGGCCACACTTCCCACCTGAGCCTAGGTACGGCCCTAAACCTGCCATCAAAAGAGATACTCCCTGACCCGGAAGCCCCGCCGGGGCAGGGAGTGGTTCTCCAGAGTCCTCCGGGCCTGGCCTCCGAGGAGATGCGCACGGGGGAGACCGTCAGGTGGTGTCCCAGAGGCCCTGTGGCGCAGGACCTGCCACCTTTCTCCCCATGGGGTCCTGGCCCCTTGGGCTCCTCCTCGGCCGCCGTGCAGAGCAGGCGAGAACCATCCAAGTGCACAAGCCTCTTCCCTGTGCCGAGGACGGGCTAGCACTCGGTTTTCTCGCGTGGGACGTGGGGGTAGCAACAATGACCTCGATGGCTAGGGGAAGATTAAAATGTGACTGTCCCCCCAAGTGCTCAGTACACCGCGTGCCCTGGTCAAGCACACTCCCTGCTTAACCCGCTACGTGCATCAGGCCTGGGACCAGCAGCACCTGCCCTCGAAGGCTGGCCACGTCCCAGGGTGGAGACAGACGGCCGCAGCTTAGGACTTGGGCTGTGCGGAGGGACTGCAGAGGTCTGCAGGGCCCCGGAGCGAGCTGGCCTGGGAGCTGGGACTGGCGGGGGGAGTAGACTGCCCGGGGAGGGGCCGATGGAGAGTGGGGGCCAGGGCGTGCAGCAGGGATGGGGCTGGTGTGTTTGCGGCAAGGCCGGTGGCCAGTGGGGTGGGAGGGCGGGCACACAGGCCTGGCTGAGGCTGGAGGCGGGGGCCTGGGGCCAAGGGGCATCACAGGACTCCCGGCTGGAGGCCCCGCCATCATGGCCACACTTGCCCTACGCTGCAAGCAAAGAGCCACAGAGGACCCTTAAACAATGTTGGATGTTCACCCAGTAAGCACCAGCAGCTGGCAACAAGGACCTTCAAGCGACAGGGAAATGTCACTGAGCCAGCGTGCACGGGAGGCCAGAGCAGGGCGGGGGGAAGGAGGAGGCCCATCCGTGGTCCTCTGGGAGCTCAGGGGGCCAGCCGGGGAGAGACGACTGACCAGCCATTCAGGGGAGCACAGGGTGCACCATGGGGGCTCTGCAGGCTCCCATCAGTGGGCCTGACCATGCCCCAGGGGCAGGACACGCACAGCCATCTATGAGGTGGCCTTGCTGTGATCCCAGCTCACAGAGTGGGATCTCACAGAGAATGTCTTGGGTGAGAAGGAATACAGAAAGCACTTAACCTAGCGCTGAGTCTGCATGAAAGAGTACACAGAAGGAGGTTAGCCCAGTGCAATCGGGAACAGAAGCTGTAACGATACCCAGTTTAGGCCAGGAAGAGCAGCAGAGACCAGTTCGGGGTGGTCCAGGGCCGAGGGGTGGGAGGTGGGATCAGGGACAAGGGTGACAGCCGACGAGGACACTGGCCTGTGTGGGGAGCAGAGCCCAAGGGGTGCCTGACAGCAAAGCCGAGAGGGCCACGAAGCCTCTGAACCTGTCACTGCTGCCCTGTGTCCCTGCCTGGGGACAGCACCGCCCCAGGGGACCGGCGGTCCCAGGACGGCACCAAGGCCCATACCCACCTTCTCAATGTCCTCCAGGGTCCGGTAGTACTTGGCCTCGGTCTCCTGAATCTCCAGCAGGCAGCAGTTTCTCTTGTCGTCCTCGGACATGCCCATCTTCTAAAGGAAGGACACAAGACGTGAGCCGGGTTCCCGCCGGGCCCACTGCCTGCAGACCGCCGAGGCCTGGCCGCCAAGTGGGAAACGGAGGGGCCGGACAGGAGACAGAAGGGGGCCCGAGCCCTTCCCCTCCTGTTTGCAGATGGGGAAACTGAGGCACAGGGAAGGGATGGGCATGTGCCTGGGGGCTGGCGACAGCTCGGGGAAGGCACAGGGCCTTGTAGAGTCTGGGCTCCCGCTGCCCTCTGTGAATCCTAGCAGACCAAGCACGCTCCAGCCCCCCCAGCATATACAGCGGGAGTGGCATGGCTTAAAGCACCCACTCTGTGCACAGGGAAAGGCTCTGACCAGCTCCGAGGACCCATGCCCACCAGCTGAGCGACCTGCGAGGGCCTCTGACAAAGATGCCAATGCCCTGCAGGCCTGGGCCTTCCCAGTGTCCCCTGGGCTCCACTCGGGGTAGTGAGGGAACAGCTCATTGCAGGGGTCACTGGGACACGTTTCGGGGCAGAGCCTGCTCCCCAGCTCCTATGGGGGGGGATGTGGCCAGAGGCGGGATTGACCAGGAGACCGTGTGGCCACAGGGGGTAGAGCCCGCAGGCAGGGAAACTGTTCAGAGGCAGCCGTGGATTTCCAGACACCCCCCCCTTACGTTCTTTTAGGCTGAGAGGGCCAGATCTGTCCCTAAGTGAGGCTCTGGGGAAACGGTGCTGGGCCACGTGACATGCCATTTGGACTCATATCTGCCCTTACGCCATCGTCCTTCATCACCCAGGGGCTTCTTCCCGAGCCCACTGTCCCACCGGCCGGGGTGCTACACTGCTAATGTAGGGGCTTCAGGGGGATGTTGGGGGCCCACGATCCCCTAAAACTAGGTGCAAAAGTGTAGTGCCTGATAGCATCTCCCTGGGGACAGGGAGGCTTTTCCCAAGAGGTCTGAGACCTTCCCCGAAAGGTGGGGGAAGACGGTGCTGGCAGAACTTACCCCGGGTCCCCCTCCACCTGCCACTTACCTGCATGTATCTGATCTGAACGCATGGAGGAAACAAACCACAGACAGAACCAGTTAGCAGTGCTCGTTATCCGGGCCCTACTCGGGAGGTGGGGGCAAGCCAAGAGCCCCAGGGACACATCACAACCGCCCGCCCGCTCCAGCAGGAGCCTGGCCGGGTGGCGAGGGACAGCGCGGGGACCCAGCACGTCGCCAGGGTCTCCCTCACGTGTGGGGAGCGACACCTGCCATCCCTTGGCTTTATCTTCCTTTGGAAAGGTCTCCGTCTACCTTCCACTTAGACTGTTCGGACAGCTCCAGACATGACCGGGGAGGAAATAAAGCCAGCTGTTTTATCTCAGAGGACGGGCAGGAGGCCCGCCCTGCCAGATCGACAGGACAGCTCGAGGGCAGCAGCACGGAGCGCTGTTCGGACACTAAACGGAGTAGGGCAGGTGGGACGCCAGCTTGTCCCCTCACAGCCCCCCCGCGGGTCCTGCAAACAGCCAGGGTCCGGCCAAGTGTGCTTCAGGACCAGGGACAGCAGCAGGCTCTGGGGACTGCCCGCTCGGGGGCCTCTCAGGGGCGTCTCCGGCCCGAAGGCAGGGGATCCTCCAGCCAAGGGCAAGGGCCATTGCATTCACTGCTCCCGCGTTACCCACAGGACGCTGGACTTCTAAGGGCTTGGGAGTGAGCTGGCCCCAGACCCAGAATGCCGGCTCGGCTTCTAGGCAAGGCAGAGGACGTCCGTCAGCGGGGCAACGGCTTGGCCTTCCAGCCCCGTGACTGACCTCCCGGGAAGGCTCAGGGGCAGAGCCGCCCCACTGCAAGGCTGTAGGGGGGGGGGGGAGGGCAGAATTGGCCCTGGGCAGACCCGGGGTCACAGAGAGAGACCCCTGGTAAAGACGGGGACCCTTCAGACCCTCCAGGGACAGAATGAGAAACCCTTTCTGAAGAGCAGAGTTTGGGGGCTGTGAGGGCCGCAGCCACGCTTCTCTGCCTCTCCTGGCGTGAGGCCGGGGGAGGGCAGGCGCCCCCAGTGTGGGAAAGGCCTCTCTGAAAGGCCTTGGAGGGGAGCCGTCGCCCCCGCTTCGTGCCCCCGCCCCCCACCAACTGGTCACTCCCACACTGGAGGAAAACGCTGAAATCTGCCTTTTGAGAAATTCCTCCCACTTCTTTAGTGAAAGCATCAAAAAGCCTCCACAGTCGGCAACTGGCACCTCGACCAGCCCCCGGGAGTGCGGGGACGCAGGGGGTTGCGGCTGTCCCCTCCAGGGCCCCCCCACCCCATCCCTGCGGGACCCCACCCTCCACACAGCAGCTGCTGGCAATAAATCTGCCCTGCAGCACACTGGTGTCCGAGAAAGTGCTCGCCAGCGCCGGTCGGAAATAAATATCCTCCCACATAAAAGACGCACAGCTGGCTAATTGAGCCAGTGGCGGTCTCCTCGCTCTCCGCACAAAGGCGTAAAATGAGGCGCGCTGTGCACGTCTGAGCATCCAGTCGCCATGCTCAGACTCCCCAGGCAGGAAGGACTTGGAATCCTGCACATCTCTGGGAGAACTCCGCGACAGCGCCTCCGGGGGGTGGTGGGGGGGGCTCAGTGGCAGTGGGGGTCACACCCCGGTCTCCTAGAACGTTCCGGAGGCAGGACTGGGCCCAAGGAAGGGGAGGAACCCCGCGGGGGCCGAGAGGTCTCTGGGGCTCCCGCAGTGCCCCCGCCCGACCCCGGTAGCTGGGAGCGCTGAGAGAGGGGGCTGGGTTGCGGGCGACGGACGGCTTACCATGGGCTGCTGTACCTCCACCTTGATGATGTCCTCGTAGATGTCGTCGCCCTCATCTTCGCACGGGACACAGTCATAGATGTCTTCCCCCAGGTCATGCTCGCTGCGCGGGAGAGAAGCGGGTCAGGCGGGTGGAAGGCAGGTTCCGGGGACGCGGTGCAGGGGGCCTCCCTGGGGTTTCTCGGAGTTTGAACCAGGCAGCACAGAGTGCCTGCCGTTCTTCTAGAAGGACCTACCGTGATCACACCCCAACTCCTCCACCCTTTGGTCAGTGCTGGGGACTCTTGCCAGAGGCCCGGGGTGAGTCACTGCCTGAAGGGGAATTCTCGCGTGGCTCGTCACCCGCAGTGCCCTGCGCTGGGGCCTCTCCCCGGGTCAGCCCAGGTGTGGGGGTCAAGGAGCAGAGCTCGCACCTACCAGGGGGTGCGGAAGCAGAGCGAGTGGAGACAGACACGGAGTTTGGGGTGCAGCTTCCCGAACGAGTGCCAGGAAGCCACGACTCGCTTTATAATGCGACCGAACTTCGTTTCAGTGCACGACCATGCTCTGATTCCCCTCTAACAAGCTGTCCTCCCCCACCTCCCCCACCTCCCCGACTCAGGTCATGGGACACCTCCTCCAGGAGGCCTCCGGGGATTCCCAGCCCCGTCTGTGACCCAGGACCCACCCCCCACCCTCCTCTCATACGAGGTACATCCCTCCCGCTGCAGCTCCCGTTATCTTGTAAGTGCCTGAGGGTGAACCTATCTCTTCCCTGGACAAAACCCAACTGCTTAACCCCGTCGGGTCGCCTTTCCTAACAGGCGGTAGGTGTTCACGCATCGGCAAACGAGCCGGTCCAACCACGTGCGGCGGGTCACTCTGTCCCTGGCCCAGAGCTGACCGGCCCTTCCATCGGCTGCCGTGGGGCCCGTCCTCGGGGCAGGTCGTGTTCACAGGCCAGCTCGCCCTGGAAGCCCGACACCGGAGACTCAGAGCCTGGGCTCAGAGCGGCACCTGGCAAAGTTGGCTTCCGGAAGGCACAGAGACCCAGTAAAGCACCTCTCCTCCCCCACGGCACCGGGCGGCCAGAATTCAAGGCGACAGAGACAACGGCGGGGGACAGAGACAGCAGAAATGACACCCAGCGGCTCGCCAGGTCTCAAACCCGGCTTGTGAATATTAGCTGTCATCGGACAGGCTGGGAGTTAGGGAGGCAGCGCCTGTATTCAGGAAAGGCCTCTGGAGCCAAAGACCCGGGTACCTCCCCCTGAGACCGAGCACGACCAGGCCCACACGTCTGGGCTTCCCTCTGGGGGGCCCGGGGGGGCCGTGAATCAGCTCCGGACTAGACGAGGGTCCCGCGAGCAGCCCATACGCCGGGGAAGGAGCTGGCCGGGGACAGGTCACTTGGGGCTAGACCAGCTAACAGACTCGTTAACTACACCAACAGACACCTGCCCCCTGGTGAGCCCTGCGAGGCCCTTGAAAAGCATTTATGCTTTTTAACCTCACAAACCCTGGGAGACAGAGAACACCATGGCCATTTCACAGATGACAGACACACCCTGAGGCCCCGCAGCAGGATGGGAGGGGAGGGTTCGCCCAGGCGTAGCCTCCCTGCACCCGCGCCACCCCCTCCCCCGCCCCGCCGACCCCTGTGTGGGTCTGGATGGCTGTCCCGAGGCCTCACGCGGCAGCACGGTGCCCAGACGGTGACAGAGGCCCTGCTTGGAACCAGCAGGGAGCAAAGCCGGGAAGGGTGCTTGCGACTCACGGGTGAGAACCCACCGACTCCGAGGCCCGTTGCCCTGGGTGGGCCCGGGGAAGGGCCCCTCGCGGAGACACAAATCACCTCCCGTGCCTCTCCAGACTCTGTCCCCAAAGGAAACAGCTCGGGCAGCTGTGCCCGCCAGGTTACTGGGTGTCCAGGCAAGTGCCTGCCCGGGTTCTCTTTGGCGGGTGCCCACCACCCCAGATGTTTGTCGCACAGCAGAGCGAGGCTGGTGACAAAGCCACTGTCGGGAATTCTGACGGCGTGGAACAGAGCAGAGACAGGGAAGCTCGCGGGCTGCTAAATTAGACAAGTTCAAAGGCAGCTGAGGCCCTCCATGCCGTCTGGAGACAGACCTCGGCTCTGCTCTGATGGGCTGGGGGAAGGGGTGGGGGGACCGTGACAGTTAAATACGCTAAGCGCTGATGCAACGATAACAAAGACTGAAAACAGGCCTGGAGAGGGGCCTCGAGGTCACCTGGTTCAGGGACAGCCAGCTGTCAGCACAGGGCTCCCCCTCCTCGGCCCACGTTTGAGGGGGACATCCTAACGGACCCCTGGACTCTCTGTCCCAGCCGCTCAGAAGGGAAGACCTCGGCGCAGTCCCACCTCAGATCAGCCACAACCCGAGCTCCAGACGCAATTTCTTCGCTTTCGCCAACGAGCCCAGGGCTCTCTGTGGCAGAGACGAGTGAGCCAGGGTGCATGGCGCCGGGGACCTTGCCAAGACCTTCCGGATCTTCTGGAGGCCATCGTCGCGTTGTGCTGCCTCCCGGCCAGGTGGACCGGTCACCACACTTTCTTTCACCGAGTGACTGATGACATACCAAGCTCTGGAGTCGGCACTGAGGCGCATTCAGGGGAAAACGAGGGCGGACCTACGGATCTCAAAGTGAAGTAGGCGCCAGCCCCGTTATGAGCCCTAAGATGAGCGGTAGCGTTCTAAGGGGAAAAAGGATGGTGAGGGCTGGGGAAGCTTCCTGCACAGGCTGAACCTGAAGATGCTTTGCGCAGCTGGGTCCCGGAAAACGTGTTTCTCCGCCCCTCTCTCCCCTGGCACCTCCCGCAAGCCTGAGCTCACTCGCCCGCCCAGGCACACCCCACGTCCACAGAGCGCTGCCGTGTTTCAGGCATGGCCGCAACGCCCCACAACGGTTTTCCACCGGGTTTTTGCTATGGCTTCCACAGATCAAGATGCACGCTCACCACACCCTGTGACAAATGGATACCGCCGTGTAACTCACACCCGTCCCTTTATAGAACGTTCTCATCTGCCCCGGAAAGTTCCTCCTCTTCCTGATCAGTCCCCTCCTCTTTCCCCGTGACCACCCTTCAGACTACTCTTCCCCAAAGACTAGCCTTTCCTGTTCTCGAACTGGACATCCTTGGCATCCTGTGTCAGGATCACTTTTGTGTCTGGCTTCTTCGCCACCGTCGTCACGTCTGAGGATTCATCCATGGTGTTGCTCACACAGAGGCTCATTCCTGTTCATTGCTGAGTACCAGCCACTGTATGAACAACCTACAACTTGTCCTCCATCCACCTTTCGATGAACGCTTGGGTTGCCTCCAACTTTTAAAAAAAATTTTTTTAATGTTTATTTTTGAGAGAGAGAGAGAGAGACAGAGTGCAAGCCGGGGAGGGGCAGAGAGAGAGGGAGACACAGAACCTGAATCAGGCTCCAGGCTCTCAGCTGTCAGCACTGAGCCCGACGCGGGGCTCGAACTCATGAACCGTGAGATCATGACCTGAGCCGAAGTTGGGCGCTTCACTGACCGAGCCACCCAGGTGCTCCAAAATCTTTGTTTTCTAAGCTGCAAAGCTTATATTTTCTTCTAAGAGCTATATAATTTCAGTGCTTACGCTTACAGACCTCTGATCCGGCTCAGATTTTCATGTATGGCATGGGGTAGAAATTGAGGTCCATTTCTCTTCAGGGATACCCGGGAGTTTTCAGGACAATTTGTTGAAAACTTTCTTCTTCCCACTGGATTCCTTTGACCAAGGCCAACTGACCACATGAGTGTGGGTCTACTTTGGAATTTTATAATCTATCCCATCAACCTATTCACCTGTGCTTATGGCAATAGCACTCTGTTTTGATTACTTTTTTTTTTTTATAGAAAGTCTTGAAACCAGGTGGTTTAAGTTCCTAGCTTTGTTCTTTTATGAGATTGTTTAAGGCTATTCTAAGGTCCTCTGTATTTCTGTATAAACTTTACAATCATCTTGCCAAAAAAAAATTTAAAAACAAACAAAAACAAAAACACACACACACACACACACACAAAAAGCCCCCTGGGAAGACAAGCATCTTAACAACATACTCTTCCGATCCATGAACATGGTATATACACTGCCATTTCTTAGGTTTTGTCAACTTCTTTTCCTGCCTCATTCTCTTTCTCTTCTCCAGGACTCCAGTTACACCTGCGTTGGACCCTTCTTTTCTCTGTTGCTTAGAGTGTATTACTTCCACCGAACGATCTCGCAGTCGGTGACTCCCTCCTCTGCCATCTGCCATCTTCTGTTAAAGCAGATCCACGGATCGTTCATTTCAGCGATCATGCTTTTCAGTTTTAACGTTTCCACTTGGCCCTTTTCATAGGGCTGTCTATTTCTCTGCTGAGGCTCCCCATCTGTTCATTCATTTGGCACATATTTTCCTCGAAGTTCCTGACCATGTTTACAAAACTGCTAATGGTAACATCAGAGTCATCTCAACGTTGACTTTTTCTTCCTGAATATGACTCTTGTCTGTTTCTTCACAAGTCTGAGGACTTTTTATTGGACATCAGACCTGACCGGTGACCCATTACGGAGGTTCCATTGTTCCCACCAATCAATACATGTTCTAGCAGACAGTTAACCGGACTCACACTTCAAACTCTGTCTTCCCAAGCAGTAAGCAGTGAGCAGCCAGCCCAAATGGCTGCTGAATTCAGCTTCTGGCTGCTGCATTTTTCTTTCTTTCTTTCCTTCTTTTTTACTGGAAACCTCAGGGTCTTTCTTGTGTGATGAGATTTAATGGCCAGCTAAGGCTTTCGGCGGATTATTAGATTTGGCGGCTTGGGGCTCCTTTTCTCCTGGGTCCCTCCCTTCCAGCATTTTCCTCCTAATTTTCTGGCCACTCTACCAGCGTCCATGTCTTTCCTCTCACACCTTAAGCCGGCCTGACTGCAGCTTTCTACTTGGACCGGGAAGCACCCTTGGGCAAAGGCTACAGGCTCCCCGTTCCCTCCCACAGTGTGCGCGCCTTGAAGAACCTGGGGTTCCTCCAGGGGAGCGTGACGGGACACAGTTACTTCCCTGTATTCAGAAGGGACAAGATGGCACAGACTAGGGCCCTGGGAATACACCCAGGGCGGTCACCCCAACACGTGGCCACCACCAGGTTCTCAGCCTGTTTCCTTTCTCAAAATCAACCAAGACAAGGAGCATTCATTCATATGGGGACCCCTCTTTCCACACCCTTTCCCATTCACCTCTTCTGATTCACTCAGGGCCCTGCGGCTGAAAACAGGCCCCTGGAAACCCGAGACGAAGAGCTGTACACTTGTGTCTTAACTTGCGACAGAAAGATCTAAAAAATGCAGACACCGTCCCTTGTCTCCGCTGTGCAAAATGTCTGTTACCCAAAGCCTGCTGAAGACTGGGGAAGTGACTTGTCGGTCACCCGACTATACTGGCCTCCGTTTCCCCTCCTCAAAGGGTCCTCGTCCTACGGCCGTAGACCACTCACAACCCCACGCTTTCTACATTTACCTTCCTTTCACTTACGAAAACACTCTCCCAAACGCTGTTTAATGCAGGCCAATGAAGGTCCGTGCATATTATCTGAAACCACAAAATAGCGGCATTAGAATGACACTTCAAGCACGCTCCATGTTATGGGAGAAGGGAGGGGAATACACGAAACAGCAAAGCGGAGAGAGGGTTTCTTCTTAATACAAAGTGATGAGGGCACCCGGCTGGCTCAGTCGGCAGAGCACGTGGTTCTTGATCTCGGGGTCACGAGTTCGAGCCCCATGTTGGGTACAGAAATTACGTAAATAAACCTTAAACGATTATGAAAGTACAATGAAACATTCGTGTAACTCGGCAACTAAGAGAAAACACCTATCAGGTTCGATTGGTTAAATCAATACCTATCCTAAGACCGATTCTGTGCCAGCAACTCGACGAAGGCATCAACTCTACGCCGTGGATCTCACGGTCCAGGTGGGGAGACTGACAGGGCAGCAGTCATGTCTGACATACAGATGCTTCTAGAATACAGTAGGGGTGACAAGCTCTGGATCCCAACAGTTCAGTTCCTCTGGCCAACGCTGGCACGGACATCCCACCATCACCTTGGTTTTTAGCAAAGGCATCGTCTCCAAGAGTGAGCTTCCTGAACAGGGTAGGGGCCAGATTACGAGTCTCAGGCATCTGTTGAAACAGATTCGTTTATGTCATGACCAGCTGGGCCCAGTGCACCTGACGGCCGTGGCTGTCGGAGGGGAGGAAAAGGAAACGACAGATGGGGGGTTGGGGAATGGGGGGCGGAAGGTCCCCCGAGTGTCTGAGTGTCCGGCACGCAGAGCCACCCGTGGGAGGACCCTGGCCTCTGTTCTCTGGTGACACCGCTCCCTGAGTGTCTGGCTATGACCCAGGGCCTGCACACGGTCCCACGGGGGAGGGGACCTCCCACCTGGGCCCGGAGCACTTGACCCAGCCCCAGCCCAACCGCCCCCAGTCCTGCAAAACCCGGAAGCGTCTTGTGCCTCAGCAGAGGGCCATTCCACCGAGCTCTGATTGGCTTGGGTTCCGACTGTACCTTAATTCTCTGCGCATCAGCCCCTCGGGCCAACAGAGACGTACCTTGTGGAGGTTGTAAGTCACCAGAGGCTACACTTCATGGACAAACTCAGCGTCCCTGTCACGCCGGACCGTGTGGCTAACAGCACTCGATCAGCACTGGACAAGAGCCGACAGGTCCCCACCTCCTCAGGCCAGACAGATGCACACCAGGTCTCCCTACTCAAGTTGGGAACTTGACTCTCACTAGTCCCCCCTCCACACACCCCCTCCCCGACCCCGAGGTGAAGCAGTCAGGCGAGTCCCAGCTGGATGCTCAGCCCTGCCTGGCTCTGTCACTCTGGGCAGGAGAGCCTAAGCCTCAGTTTCCCCATCCGTGAAGTAGGAATAACCCCAACCCCTCGTTGGAAGGATCAACCACGATGCAAATGGCTAGCTGAGGCCTAGCATCCAGCCGGTGCTCGGTAAGCGGTGGCTGCGGCCTGCCTGCCTCTGCAGGAGGTGGGAGGGGAGGTTGGATGGGCCCATATTCGGCACAGGGGCCCGCACTCAACGAACAGACACCACGGGCATTAAATACGCCCAGGTTTTGAAACACAGAGGCGGGGGGGTCCAGACCCCAGGCATCAGTGCTGACCTGGGCCTCACGGGTTTCAGAGATGGCCCTTCTCTGTCCCCGCACCTACGAGCGAGCCCAAGGACGGTGTGAACGGGGCGGGTGGGGGGAGATCCTGGACCAAGTCGGAAAGGGCAGGTGAGCCTCGGGGCCCCACGCCCCAGAGAGACCTGCCCGGTTCCCCTCGGCCTCCCCGGCCCCCACCCCCCCGGGGCCAGTGACCTGCACCCCCCGCCCCCTCCCTGTCTCCCCTCTCCCCTCCCCCCATCTTTTTGCTCTGCAGTTTTCCAGCGGGCAGCTGCTCTGACAGATGCTAAATCCCGGCAATTATTTTCGTCCTCACAATGGCCCGCGCGGCCCCTCCCGCCTCAGACCCCGGGGTCTGGCCCCCAAAGCCCGGCCCGCCCGCCCCGATTTTGTTACAGAAAGTCAGCTGCTCCGAGAGGCCCCCGCCGCCCCCGCCGCCTGAGGAAAATCAAAGAACGGCGAACAAACTCTCCGCCATCCGCCCCGGGCGAGCCCGCATGTTTACGCGGACATAAAACACTGCTGACAGGCGCGGAGGTGCGCCAGCCCCGGACGGTCTGATGCTGGGAAGCAGGGATCCCGAGCCATCCTGAACTTGTTACTTGGAAATCGAATCGGACACTTCCTGACCCCGGTTTGCGCCGGGCAGCAGAGAGAGGGGGCCTCCGAGCTGTGGGCTGCACGGCTGCTTGTAGGGACAGACAGACAGACAGACAAGGGACCAGACGCTGCTCCCACGTGAGGAAGGCCGGCCTGCGCGCCTTCGGCAGACCCTCACCCCAACCTGCGTGGGAGACGCTGCCGTTCCCGCAGGTGGGGAAGCCAGGGCCCAGAGAGGGCGAGACAGTCCCCCAAGGTTGCCAAGCCACGTAGGAGCACACGAAGACGAGACCACGGCTCCCAGGCTCCCAGGGGAAGCCCAGTTCACCAGCACCGTGCTCTCGACCGAAGCTCTCTCTCTTTTCCAGGGATACAAAAGCATCCCCACCCCCTGAGCTGGGTCATAAGGGGAAGCCAGAGGAAGGTCCTGGGCCACAGCAGCACATGGCTCAGGGTTTCAATCCCCACTTTGCTCATGTCAAGTGTGCTGTGTGACCACAGCCAAGTCACCTACCCTCTCTGAGCCTTCATCTCTTCAACTGCAGAATGGGGGCAGGACCCCCCACTTTGCAGTGTTGTGAAAGACCAGGGCCTAGCACTTGGGGACTGCGCTCCGGTCCCCAGAGCGGAAAGAGCAAAGGCTCAGGACCACCCCCCCCCCCCACTACCACCCAGCACGTTCTCTGTGCCAGCGTGCAGGGCTCAGGTCAAGCTGCCCGCCCTTGAAGGGGAGCTCGCTTCCAGGGGTGGGGGACAAACACGGGGAGGCCACGACAACACGGTGGCAAAGAAATCCTGGTGTGGTTTTTAATCTTCTAGGGAAGAAGGACTTCATTCAGCCGAGTAAAGTCAGGGTGGCTTCTTGGAGGAGGTGACCTCTAGGCTGGGTTTTGCGGGATGCAGTTTTGTAATCGGGGACAGCAGGTACCTCCACACGACAGGACTTTTTATGATGCGATCCAGGATGTTAGGCCTATTCGTTGTGTCAGGCATGATTGAACACAAGAGACATAATGTCAAAGAGGCCTAGTCTTTAACACCCATGGCGTCCCAGAAGACACTATCAAGAAAGTGATTGAGAAAGGCCCTTGTTAGACAGAAGGTGAACCTCTCCTTCCGGCCAAGCCCAGCTGGTCCCTGCTTCCTTCTGGGACCAAGCTGAATATTCACATCTCGAAAGCTTTCCTTCTGCACTGGCCTCCCCACCTGCAGAGACTGTTAAATCAGGCCACGGAAGCGCTACGACCGCCTTGGTCCTGAAAAGACCGGGCCTAATGAGGTATTAAAAACAGAAATTCACAGAAGCCTGTGTTCTATCCGCTGGCCTGCATACATGAGTCTCTAGCAGGGCAGGGTGGCAATGGGGCAGCTGGGCGGCACTCACTGATAAGGGCCCCCCGGCCCGCTTCAGCGTAGAGCATGAGCAGACTTCTTTCCCTCAGTGCTGGGGTCGGGGAGCAGGGCTGCAAGGCCACCGAAGGCCCAGGCCAGCCAGGGCAGCTCAGGCCCGTGCACGGAGAGACCGAGGTGTTCCGGGGGCAGAGCAGGAAACCTCAGAGCTGCGGGGAGCACGGCGCTGGGCGGCCAGTCTCGCCAGCTGTGGCCAGTCGTCTCTGTCACCAGAATGACAGGAAGGGACTGGAGCCTGTTTACCGGGCAGGGCTCAGACGGACTGCCCTCTGCCCAGCTCTGGAAGGGCCGGGGCGGGGGGGGGGGCATCAGGCGGCTTGTCCAGACCACAGGGGCAGGAGAGAGAGGCCAGGGCCCCAGTGCTGCCTGTCCCACCACCGGGCCACACATTCAGACAGGGTGACTTTGGGGACAGGACTGCCAGCCCTCAATTCCTAAGTGACAGACGGACACGGCTGAGACCCAGATGCTCCCAGGACCCTGGCCCAACACGAGGCGGTAACCAGCCTGGTGGGGGTGGGGGAAGGTTTCCTAAATCACACGCCAGCAAATCCTATGCTCCCTCCCTCAAGGTGTACTTCCAGCAACACCTCCTCCAAGAAGCCCTCCCAGTGTCCCGGGCCCCGTGGACGGAACCTGGATAGCTCGGCGGGAGTCACAACAGCAGGTCCAAGGGGGGCTCTGTCAGACGGCCCTGGGGCAGGGAGGGCGGTGAGGCCCGTGGCCCTCGGGGTCGGACCTGGTTCAAGTCGAACCTCTGCCCTCTAGTCGCTGCATCCGGGCACCTTTGCCTCTCTTCTCTGCGTCCAGAGAGAAGGCTCCAGGACCCACCTGCGGGGCTGCGCGTGGGAACAGACCCGGCGTGTACCCCAGGGATGATGGCTTCGCACCCTCCACTTGGCCAGGCCTCACGGAGCTCACAGGAGCACGGGGAGACCCTCCGCAGGGTCTGAGGCGCCACGCGCTGCCCCGGAGACCCCGGCTGGGGCCGCACGTGCCCGGCACACAGTCGTGCAAAGGAAGCCCGAACGGCCAGGTGAGAGGAGGCTCGGCCAGCACGGAAGGCGGCCTTGTCGAAGGAGGGCTGTGCCCGGCTGTCACCGCCTCCCCAGCCCACAGCCAGGGCACTGAGTTCTGGAAGGTGCCCTGGGGCAGTGAGACACCTGCACAGACCCTCCCGCCCGCCCCCGCCCCCTCCAGCCGGCCTCCTGTTGTGAGCCTAAGGACAGCGGCCTCCCAGGATGACCCAGGAGGGCGTCCACCCACACGTCCACCCTGGGGGGGCTTTGCCTCGACCTCCTCCAGACTGTGGGGCTGTTCTTCCGGGTCCTCCACAGGGGACAGGGACTGGGGAGGGGCTGCCCCACAGGGCTGGGGGCTGCTATTTGTTTTTAACGGGACTGTTCCTACATAGTCTGTTTCCAAGCTTGTCCCCTCTGGAAAAGCCATCCTCTGGGGTGAACAGCAGACGTCCCCAAGCCCGCGCCCCCACCCCCGACACAAGGTGGGCGTCCCCACACGTGCAGGTCTGTCCACGAGACACGGAACTTTCACGCAGGTGGCTTGAACGTCCGTGAACTGGGGACAGGTTTCGAATAAGCTTTCTTTGTGGCTGGGAGAGGCAGACGGGCGAGGACGGAGGGTGGGGATGCACTGTCACTCGGGTGAAGGTCTCGGTCGGGCACAGCGACTATTCTCATCCCCTGCCCACAAGGGGCACCTGAGGGTGGGGCAGGAGAAGCACAGCGTCTGCCCCCCACCCCTGTGCGCCCCACCTTCCTCCCGAGGACGGGAAAGACCCTGCTGCAAAAGACATCCTCGTGTCATTGAAGGAGCATCAACTTGGGACACGCCTACATTTCACACATCTTAAAAAATTACCCCAGGGGCACCAGCGGGGCTCAGGCGGTTGAGCGTCCGACTGTTCATTTCGGCTCAGATCATGACTCATGGTTGATGAGTTTGAGCCCCGAGTCAGGCTCTGACTTGACAGCATGCAGCCTGCTCAGGATTCTCTCTCTCTCTCTCTCTCTCTCTCTCTCTCTCTCTCTGCCCCTCCCCTGCTTGCACTCTCTCTCTAAATAAATAAATAAACATTTAAAAAAATGATCCCCTGGGGCACCCAGGTGGCTCAGTCGGTTAAGCATCCAACTTTGGCTCAGGTCATGCCCTCATGGTTCGTGGGTTCGAGACCCATGCGTGTCAGGCTCTGTGCTGACAGCTCAGAGCCTGGAACCTGCTTCGGATTCTGTGTCTCCCTCTCTCTCTCTGCCTCTCCCCTGCTTGTACTCTCTCTCAAAAATAAATAAGTTAACATTAAAAAAAATTATCCCAATGATGCCAACGTGACACGTTGAAAGCCGCAAAGTGATTTTAGGATTCGGCAAAGCACGCAGCTATACGTTTTCGGGTAAATTCTGTCCCTACCACAGTTACGTTTGTTTACGTCTGGAAGTCACTACCACCCCCAGGGAAGCGACGAGGGGCTGAGCACGGGGGGTCCTCGGTCACAGAGCCGTGGCTCCTTCGGGCTCCAACGGACCCGCACACCAGCCGGCTGCTTTCATCTCGGAGGCGGGGAAACTGAGGCCCTGAGGAGGATTTAACGTGTCCCAAGTAAGACAGAACAGCGCCTTCGCTGCTCCTCTCGGGCTGGAACGAGCAGGGGCTCGCCAACACGGCGGGAGTCAACGGCACCAAATCACTGGGGCAACGGAGGCCCCTGGAAAGGACAGGGAAAGTCACCGAGCAAAGCCAGAGCCCGGTCCCGAGTCCCAGGGGACAGCAGAGAAGGAGCCCAAGGCCCCGCGCCGGTGATCTCTCCGAGCTCCTGTCCCAGGGGCTCAGGAGGCGGCCGGCGGGGGCAGGAGGACAGCCCTTCCAGCGGGAGCCCGCACATGTCAGGGCACCTCGGCCTCACCCTCCCGCACGTCTCCCGGGTGGCTGGCCCGCCATCTGTCACCGTGGGGCTTGACACGCCGTCCCTGCCTCCCACCCCCATTCCCTCAGGCAGGGCCGCTGAGCAGAGCCGGGGTGTCCCGTGGCTGTGACCCAGCCACCCCCCCCTCGCCTCCTTTGGGCCAAGGAAACCCTCCACGCGCTCCTAGTCCCAAAGCGCAGGGAACGTGCACTTCCAAATCCCGAAGCTGCCGTGTCCGAATGTGGGGCGGGGGACCCCGAGAGCACAGCCCCCGGCCCCGCGGTCAGTGATGGCGCCCCGGGAGCTGGAAACAGGCCATTCGAGTGGCAACATTTTGTGTTTATTTTTGCAACGAGCTGCTCTATCATTTGATTACACGTTATTCAGGGATCTCGAAAGTGAGCTCAGAGCGCTTGAGAGCACGACGACCGTCCGTGCAAACGTGGGGAGGGCTCCGCACCGGCTCCTGGAGCCACGTGCTGGGTCCGCGACCCATGCTGAGCTCACAGGGGCCACCGGCCACACGTGGCTGCGAGCTCACCGACGCGGCCCCGTAAACTGAGCTGTGCCGTCAGCGTCTAACACGCACCAGCCTGGACTTTGTGCGGCACGAGAGAAGGCAAGCTGCCTGACGATCGGTCTCGCTGACCACACACTTTGGGCCCGTGGGGTTAAAGACACGTTCTTGGAATTAATGCCGCCTTTTTCTGTTTTGATGCAGCTACTGGAAAATCTGCGGTCAGTCGTGCGTGTGGCTGTGTCCTCATTCTCCCGGACAGCACTGCCACAGCCATCTGGAAACTGGGGGGAAAAAGCCACAATCTTGGTGAAACAGGCAGACGGGGGGCGGGGGGGGGGCTCGCGGTGTGCCCCCGGGGCGCGGCGCCACCCGCAACATCACTGATGGTCTTCCCGAAGCAGATCCTGACACCGCGTCGTACACAGAGGGAAACCGAGGCACAGAGGCGGGTAACTTGGAAAGACCACGCAAGTAGGTGCCAGAGCCGAGGCTCCCAGGCCCGTCGGACGGACAGATTCTCCCACACAGTTGATGCACCTGTTCCAGGGGGCCCAGAAGGGGGCTCTCGCTGCGGAGAACCTCCTGGGGACACCGGGGACAGTGAAGGTTCTGGACGCCCCAGTGAGTATTCCCAAAGGCCGCACACGGGAGGCCCCCCTCTCTCCTCCAGCAATGCCAGGGGCAGGTTCGCCCCTCTTGCCACCCTCACCACGCTGACCCCAAAATGGCCCATTAGCTCGTAAGTGACGCCACCCTCTGCCGAACCCGGGGTCCCGGAGGCAGGAGCTGGGTCTCCCTCCCCTTTGTACTTCCAGCTCCTGGCCCCGAGCTGACACACAGGGAGCGCTTGTGTTCGGTGGACCACTGAACACGTACGTGGCTGACCGACGGAATGAAAGCCGTACACGGGGCCACGCACACTTGGCGGCCCCTCACCCGCGCCGCGAGAACCACGCCGGGTTCTCTGACGACCTCGAACAGGGGCCAAGCGTCTGCGGTCGGGCGGCCGGGAGGCCCTTCAGCAGCACAAGGGGATCATCGCTTCGGACACCTGGCCCAGAGCCCAAGGCAAGGAATTAGCCGGCTCCACTCCAAATGTCACCGCCTGCTCCCCACCACTGTCAGGACGGACCCGAGCCACTGCCCCGGCTCCAGCCCGGAGGACGCGTGGCCACCTGCCGTCCCCAGCAGGGCCAGGTAGGAAACGGCAGGTCGGCTTGGGTCTTGCCAACTGCCATAACGGATCCACATCGATCCCGAGCCCGCAGAGACGAGATGCGAGGAAAACGTGCTTCTCGGTGAAAGGAGAGGGGGGGGGGAAAGGAGCAAGAAAAATTGATTAAACTAGAAGCTGGGACCAAACCTCAAGTTAAAGACACAGGGTCAACCTGTCCCTGGGACCTACGACTTTCGTTGGCAGCAACTGCGTTCACGGGGAGCTCAGTGGACTGAGGAGGTCCGCTCTTAATGTCACAGAGCCACCCTGCTGAACTGCGCAAGGCCAGGCGTCCCCCGCACCGGCTTTTCTGTGGGACAGGGATCGCATCCCGTGTTTGGTTCTGGAGGTCGGGGGGCAGCGGGGCGGGGAAGGGCGGCCACGGGCACCCCAGGGCCGCCGCCGGACCTCGCGCACAGGAACCCTCGATACTGAACATGCAAAGCCAGCCATCAGAGATAGGCAGGAATCCTGGCGGGGGCGGGGCGGGGGACGCTGAGGGGAGGGTCCCGGGCTGGTCTGAGGACGTGTTTCCTGCCTGGCCTGGGCCGCACGCGGCCGGCTCCTGCTGGAGCCCTCAGTCTCTGCTGACCACGGGCGGGATGTTTCCGGAGGGCACAGACCCTCCGCCTCACATTGGTGACTTTGGAGAAGGGACAGATGAGGACCCCACCCCCTCGGCGCTGGACGGGGCTCTCAGGCTCCGGGCTTTACCTCCTTGTCTGTGACATGGGGAGCCCACAGCGCGGACCTCACAGAGACTTCCTAAGGAGGTGAAGCCCCAGCAGTGCCTGGCCCCGCAAAGGGGCACCCCCCGCCAGAAGTGTCGTTACCGCTCGGGACTTGCCGTCACACCGCGTGCGGGAGGCGTGTGCAGCTGGGGGCGGAAGGTGGGGGGCATGGAAGAGACACAGAGTCTGACCGCAGAACCTTCCAGTCTACGGAAGACGGACATTTCACCGTCCAACCGTGATGCACCCCACGGACGGCCCAAAGGCAAACAGGGCTGTGGGTGCCCCGTGGGGTCGGGGGGGTGGGTACGAGAGGCTTCCCCAAGTGGGGGACGCTTAGGCCCAGATGTGGCAGACGAGAAGGACCTCCAAGGCAGGAAAAGCCAGGAAGGGAGGGCGAGACGCAGTTGTAACCCTGAGTCGAGCAGCAAGGGGGCCTGCCATCAGCAGGTGGGAGACGGGGGATGGGCTGGGCCCTCACCCCCAGGGGGCCCTCCCTCCAGCCGTGCCTCTCTGAGGCTCGGTTTCCCCACCCTTTACAGGGTCGGGGGAGCAGCCTCTCACTCAAGCCGGCACCCCAAGAAGCCGGCGGGGTGCAGTCGACAGCCAAGTCCCTCTGCGATTCCTGAGACCGGTCAGGGTGACCAGTGGCATCCGGGGGAGGGGGGGTGGTCCAGGACCTGGATGTGACTCGTGTGGGCCCTGACCTCCGCTTGCCTCCTTCAGGGCACTCTCCAGACCTCTAACCCGAATGGGGCCAACCAGGCGCCCCCAGGAGCCCCACACTTCACTGCGGGGTCCCCCCAGGGCCCCGGGGACCAGCCCAGCTTCAGGAAGGCGGGCTGGGGGGGGGCGCTGCTCCCACAGGCCGGCGAGGTGTTTCCTTCACAGACTCCCATGAGGCTGGGCCACCAGCATGGTGCTGACACGCTGGTTTTTGGGTGACTCAGATCGCTTACATCCGTGGGAATCCTACAAAAACATGGGCCACACCCCTCACCCTAGAGGCAGCCCCACACGCGAGCGAGGGGGGCAAACACAGGGCCCCCACGCGGCAGGCGCACGACAGACCCCGGCTCTTGTGCTCACTGGATTTCGGGTTCAGTCTGTTGTAAGAGGAGGGGAGAGAGATGGGGAGTCCCCCGGACAAGGCGATGTCTGCTACCGAAGGGGAAAGAGGGGCGCAGTCAGCCGGCAGGAGCTGGGAAGGGCAGGGGGCCGGCCGGGGCAGAAGCCACCAGCCGCCACCCCAGGGACTGGGCGGGCCCATCGCTTGTCGGGCCTCCTCGCCCGCGGTCGGGGCACCCCAGCTCCCCCACCCCACGGCCCCTCCTCGGGGAAGCTGCCCGCCCCCTTCTCTGAGCAGCGGCCGCGTGACCCTCGGCCACAGCTGGCCCTGCGGGGCCGGACCACCTCCTCACAAAGAGCCACCGCCCCGGGGCTCCTAGCTGGTCCCTGGGGTCCCCGGGACAGGGGGGCCGGGCCGGAAGCAGACACAGAGCAATGCAAGGGCGGGGCCACGGAGCAGGGGGTGGACGCCCCCTGTGGCTTCAGGTGACCTGGTCTCAGCCCCTCGCCCACCCCCATCGGGCCGCGAGACAGCCCTGAGCCCACAAACCGCCTCTGCTTGTAGCCTGTGCTCCGGGGGCCCCGGCTTCTGGAAACACCAGCTCTCCCCACGGCCGGCGGGAGCCGGGAGGCCTCCAGAACCCGGAGGGGGGCATGAAGTGAAGACGTGCTCGTCCGTCTGAGCTCTCACGGAGGCCTGGGGGAGCCCGAGCAGAGAGGCCCTGGGCAGGGCAGCCGGGCGAGACTTCCCTGGCCCCCCCCGCCCCTCCCTGCCGGTTCCTTACTCCGCCAGCTCCTCCAGGCTGCGATAGACATCGTCGTCGTTTTCCGCGGTCTCCTCCGAGGGAAAGGGCCTGTGGAGAGACGAGAGAGGGGTGAGCAGGTCTGTACGGCCCGCCGGGCGCCCAGCCTCAAATCCCCCACGGGTCTGCAACGCCGGGCTTCCGTCTGCTCTCGTGGAAGAAGCAGGGTCCGCACGACGGTGGCACGTGCATCGGGACCAGCCAGGTGGAGGCGTCAGGGGTGAGCACGGCCGTGCCCAGCTTGGCCCTGGGACACTGGTGGTCGGTCACTCTCCATGGGCCCCCGCGGCCCTGTTGGCAAACGAGGGAACAGCGTCAGGGACGGCAGGGAGCCTTCACCGGGGTGACAGCGCTGGGGCTCTCCGGGCGCCCTCGTGGTTAGCACCGGCCGGAAGGACTGTCAGCGTCATCCTCCCGGAGGACAGGACGAAGGACGGGATTCTGGTGGGGACGGGGGAGCTTCTGGAACAGGGACGGGGGCGAGGACCAGCGTGCCGTGTGGGAGGCTGCCCATCACGCTGGGCACGCGCCGTGGCCTGTAAGAAGGCTGGTGCTCGCCCGCGCCCCGGGGCCTGGCTCGGGGCCACAGCGTGTCCTCCTGTCCCCGCTGCCTTCCCAAAGGCCCTGCCTCCCTTCTGGAAAGGGAGCCACGAGGGGAGGAGCCCCAAGAGGAGCACGGCAGTCTCTTTAATGTCTTCTCGATGGCCACACCGATGCTCCCTCCCTCCTGGGTCACCCCCTGGGTACGCAGCCCCTTGGTGCCACACCCCGGACCCCCAGCACCTGCCACGTTCCCCTCCCTCGGCCTTGTGCCTCAGGAACAGTCCATCTGTCTCTACCGACAGCCCCCCCATCACCTCCTCTCTGTCCCTTCAACTTGCATCCACTCCCCCAACGAAACTCCTCCAGACAAGGGTGAGAGAGACCTTGACACTGTCGAATCCGAAGGCTGATTTTGGAGGTGGTGAACCCCTGATTTTTGGAGGGTGTGGGACAGAGTTCCTGGCGGGGGCCGGGGGGTTGTGCTTCTCTGCTGCGGGCCTTGTCAGGGCCTCTCACATCTGTCCAGCAGACAGAGTGGGCCGTGAGTCCCAAGCTTATCTGGACTTGAGGCCCTTTATTTTCTCATAGTTCCGTATTGGGGGGGGACCCCCAGGGTCCCTACCAACTGTGTTCCCAAACTGCATCTAGGAGAGCAGGGGGGGCGGTCAGGGGGGACAGGGCCGGCTGTGGTCCTCAGCACCCAGGTGTCCACCTGGGCAGAACAGGATCTGCTTCTTTTATTCTAACGTCCCCGTCCCGGGCCACAAACCCCCTCAAGAACGGGGCTGCGAAAGTTCATTTCATTTCTGCCATAGCCAAAGACCGGTGACGGCCAGGGTGGGCCAGAGCAGGAGAGGGAGGGGCGGCCACCTGGCCGCGGGGGGCTGGCCCTGAGACAGGAGTACCCAGGGTGGGGGCGGCCTTACCCCCGTCCGCCCTGCCCCCAGCCCTCGTGCGCGCCCTCTGCCCTCCGTCCCCTGCCCCAGCCCGTCCCCCCGAAGCCGAGCTCCCTTCAAGGTTCAACTCAAGCCCCACCTCAGGTGGGAAGATCTGACCATGCTCTCAGCCCGGGTGCACGTCCACCCAGCACAGAGCCTGGCACTAGAAAGGCATGGACAGACGGACGGGCAGACGGACGAATGGGTGGACGACGGACAGATGTCACGTGCTCTCGAGCTGCTCTTTGCCCCGGGAAACAACAACAAAGGGCAGCGGTGAATTAGACGCGGGAAAGCCCCGTCGGGAGCTTAGGAGAAACCACGCACGGGTGTTCACGTCACCCACGAGTCGTGACCCCGCAGCACTGACCCTGGTCTAACACTGGGGACGCCCATTTACACAGAGAGCACCTGAGCTGCTTCTGGGGCTACGTCCCAGCTGTGCCTTAAAGCTCGGGCGGGGCTGGAGCAGGGGCGACTGGGTGGGCACTCTGCCCCCAGTGCTCTGTCCCTTCTGTCTCAGGCACCAGCTGACGACCCAGATTCCCCCGGGCCGCATCTGCCCCCCATCCCCCTCCCAGTTCAACGAGACACCCAGACATTAACAGTAGAGCCCGTGTGCGCTTTAGGAGGAGGAAATGAGACGGAAGCACAGAAATGATGGCGAGCCCCCCCCCCCCCCCCGCCAGCCTATCGGGGCAGGCTGGGATCCTCTCGTCCCATCGGGCCCTTCCTGAGACCACATTTCCCGGTGCCCAGCTTCTGGGAAGCCAAGTTTCCCACCTGACCACCAAGGGGATAGAGGGGATGGCCGGGCCAGAAGCGTCAGGCGATGTCTCCTCCACCCCACCAGGCTTCCCCACCCAGCACACCCCCCTCCCGGGGACAGGCGGTGACAGGTGCGCACCGCTGCTTCCGGAGGAACCCCCCTCAGATGACACCTCCCCCCGCCCCAAGTACAATGCCCGCATCCAGCATGGCCACATCTCGCCCAGGACAATCACGGCCCCGGTGCTGGGGGCACAGGGGGTCACCAGCCAGAGACAGGGGACACTGAAAACAGGGCACTCTAAGGGGGCCTGAACCGAAACCCCTGAACAAAGAACGGACAAGGGCCCGACTCCCGTTTCTAAATCCTCCTGCTTCGTTCTCCTTCATTCATTCACTGGTACTTCCTGGGCACCTGCTCTGAGCTCCAGGGAGAAGGTGCAGCTTGAATCTAGCTCTGGAATCAAGACATCAGGCTCTGGTCTTCGTCCTCAGGACTTCTCCAAGAATCTGCTAAAAAACTATGGCCTCTAAGGGCATGACACGTGCCCCCCACGTGCCTACAGGTCCATGGGGAGAGGATGTGTGGTCCGAAAGGGGGGAAGACCACGCCCTGGGGGTCCTGGAGCTGAAGGTGGTGGGCTCAGGTCCATGCCGGCTGGGACTCCAGGAGCTCAGGCAGATGGTTCAGGTTTGCCTTCTGGGAAGGACCTGAGCAGTGGGCAGCCAGATTTGCTTTATAAGACAAAGCCCAAAACAGCCAAAGAGAGGACCTCCAGACACAACACCCTCCTTGAGAAGCAGGTTCCGGGTCTCTGACACAGGAGGACCAGTTAGCTTCACATCCTCCTGTGCTGTGGTGAGGGCCGTGGGACCTGGGCGGTGGGACCTGGGCCGTGAGACCTGGGCGGTGGGACCTGGGCCGTGAGACCTGGGCCGTGGGACCTGGGATGTGAGACCTGGGCCGTGGGACCTGGGTGGTGGGACTTGGGCCGTGAGACCTGGGCCGTGGGACCTGGGCCGTGGGACCTGGACCGTGGGACCTGGGCCGTGGGACCTGGGCGGTGGGACCTAGGCTGTGGGACCTGGGTGGTGGGACCTGGGCAGTGGGACCTGGACCGTGGGACCTGGGCCGTGAGACCTGGGCAGTGGGACCTGGGTGGTGGGACCTGGGCATTGAGACCTGGGCCGTGGGACCTGGGATGTGGGACCTGGGCCGTGAGACCTGGGTGGTGGGACCCGGACTGTGGGACCTGGGACGTGGGACCTGGGCCGTGGGACCTGGACCGTGGGACCTGGGCCGTGAGACCTGGGCAGTGGGACCTGGGTGGTGGGACCTGGGCATTGAGACCTGGGCCGTGGGACCTGGGATGTGGGACCTGGGCCGTGAGACCTGGGTGGTGGGACCCGGACTGTGGGACCTGGGACGTGGGACCTGGACCGTGGGACCTGGACCGTGGGACCTGGGTGGTGGGACCTGGGCCGTGGGACCTGGACCGTGGGACCTGGGCGGTGGGACCTGGGCGGTGGGACCTGGGCCATGAGACCTGGGCCGTGGGACCTGGGCCGTGGGACCTGGGGGGTGGGACCTGGGGGGTGGGACCTGGGTGGTAGGACCTGGGCCATGGGACCTGGGCAGTGGGACCTGGGCCGTGGGACCTGGGCCGTGGGACCTGGGCCGTGGGACCTGGGCTGTGAGACCTGGGCCATGGGACCTGGGCAGTGGGACCTGGGATGTGGGACCTGGGCGGTGGGACCTGGGCCATGGGACCTGGGCAGTGGGACCTGGGCTGTGGGACCTGGGCCGTGGGACCTGGGCTGTGAGACCTGGGCCATGGGACCTGGGCAGTGGGACCTGGGATGTGGGACCTGGGCCGTGGGACCTGGGCTGTGGGACCTGGGCCGTGGGACCTGGGCTGTGAGACCTGGGCCATGGGACCTGGGCAGTGGGACCTGGGATGTGGGACCGGGGCCATGGGACCTGGGTGGTGGGACCTGGGCCGTGGGACCTGGGTGGTGGGACCTGGGCCGTGGGACCTGGGCGGTGGGGCTCCGGGGGAAATGATCCTCCTGTCTGAGTTGCCTGGGTACTTGTCCAGGCAGCAGCCAACGGGAGGGAACGCGGGGCTGTGCCCAGGGCTGGTGTGCCTCCCGCTGCCTGACTTCTCCGTGTGTGTGGCACGCGTCTGTGGCCCGTCTGGCGGCTGGTGCCAGGTGGCACCTCCTCCACATTGTTACCTCTACTCCACACTCCACTGTGCAGGGCCACACGGGGGCTCCTGGGCCTGCTTCCCGGGGTGGGGGGCGGGGGGGGAGGGTCCTTCACCCCAGACCAGGAAGCCCGGGAACATGGCAGGTGCACCTCTCCTCACCGAGCTGTGTGTGCAGATGGCCCAGCCCCGGGCCCAGATGCGCCGTCCCCCAGCTCTATCCCCAACACCCCGGAAGCCAAGACAGAAAGCCACGTCTATCACCTTCGTTTCAGAGGAGGCCTTGAGGGCAGAGCTAAGAACGAAGAGCCAGGTTCGAATCCTGACTCTGCTGCAGGCTCACTATGTGGCCCGAGCAGGGCACCCTCTCTCTGCCTCAGTTTCCCTAATTGTAGAATGGGAGTCGCAGTCACTGAAACAAGTTAACACCGCGAGCCTCCAAGGTCAGGCCCTTCTACCCGGCGAGAGTCCGGTGAGTATCTGACAGGGGGGGGTCACCCTTCCTCCCCTCTGGGTGGCCCAGCCCAAGAGCCCACCTGCCCAGTCCAGGGCTCGGACACACACAGTCCAGTCCCCAAGGCTCCCGCGGCCTCCTGCCCAACAGCTCCCGGTGCTGACTCCCGGAGCCAGCCCCAGCGGGCAGCCCCTGGCCCAAGGTCAGCACCGTCACCGGGCCCTGCACCCCACCCCCAGAGCTCTTCCCCCCACCCCCCACCCCCCACCCCGTGCCTCAGACAAAGGACATCGTCTGGAAACAAAAGTTGGCACTCAGGAAGGTAAGAACGTCCCGGGTCAGCGTTTGGCTCCGACGTGGGTCGCTCAGCACTGCTCAGAGAACGTAGGACACAGCGTTCATTTTCCCACGTTCTGCGGGCATTCAGATGAAAGGGACCCAGGGCCTGAGACACAGCCGAACTTCATCTTTCACTTGGCGCCTTCCAGAAGAAAGCACAATTCTGACTCCCTGCAAGTGACCTCCAAGGGCCGGGTTTACTGGCAGGGTCGCGGATGGCTCAGTCCTCCTTGGCCGGCCCGCTGCGCCCCAGGGAAGGGTGGGGGCCAGAGCCCTGAGTCCACACCCCGGAGGGGTAGACCGGCGGACGGGGCCCCAGAGGCCCAGGGGCACCCAGCACCCAGCACTGCCCTGCAGCGGGCGACCGCCATCCGGTTTGCCCGGAACCAGGGAATTTCAGTGCTGGCCTCCTAGTCCCGCACGTGGGAGACAACGGTGCTTCCATTTGGGGCGCGGGCACTACCTGAGGGGTCCTGGGCAGCCTACATCTCTGGCCAGGCCTCAGTTTCCTCTTCTGAAGCCGGCCTTCAAATTGGGTGTAGTGGGGCTGTGGGAGAGCCTGGTACCAGGACACCATCGGGTCTGGCCACATCTCTCCACGTGTGCCCGGGTGTGCGCAGGTGTGCCCAGGGGCCGGTGAGAAGGAAGCGGCCAGCATGGGGGGTGGGGGGGGGGACAACACCCCCTCTGGCACCAGTTTGCCAGGGCAGCGGTGGCCGGGCACACTTGAACGGCACATCAAGAACAGCAGCCTGGAGGACGCGACGGGCCCGTTTAATTATTGCGAGAGTCACCTGCGTGCCGTCTGCTAATTGGCTGCGAGGCCTTGAAGCACCCAGGGTTCCTTATTAAAAACGGCCCTCCCGCCACACAGCACCGATTGTCAAAACGATCCGGTTTCTTTTCTCAGCCGGCCGCCGCCCAGCGCAGACGGGCCCTCGCGTCAGGGGGCAGCACCGGCCGTGCACCCCGTCCACGCCCGCAGCCGGTGCAGGCCACACCCCGTGTCGGAGACGAGGGTGAGCCACATGGGGTTGAGGGGCGCAGGGAGCCACAGAGGCGCAGAGAGCAGGAGGGAGTCCGGGTGGAAGGGCAGTCCTGGCCTGGGGCAATCAGGAGGGCTGCTCACAGGAGGTGGGGGGGGTGGGTAGCTGGCTTGGAGAGCAAAGTCTGATGCTGATGCGCTGATGCTGAGTGCAGGGTCCCAGCCTCGTGTAGGACGGGGGTCGGAACTGGCCGGTCTCCTAGCCCGAGAGCTGGCCAAAGGGTCCGAGCCCCGGCCTCGATGAACTGGGCTGTAAAATGGGGGTTAATCCCCCTTCTCTGCCTCCCGTGTGGCGGGGGCTTGGGAAGCAGGGGCACCAAAGTGAAGCCACATGTCCATCACAGCCGCGGCAGGCCCAGCAGACGCCAGGCTGAGCGGGGAAGGGGGGCGACCCGGGGAGATGGCAAGCACCCCCCCACCCCGCCAGAGAGGAAGCCCAAGCGATCCCCAAGTCCCAGCCTGTTTCCGCCCTTGCTTCCCAAACCCTAGCAGGGCGGAGGGAGACGCTCTGACCTCGTCCCGGCCGGGCCATCCCACCGACGGGAGGGCAGGGCCCGGAGCGGCCACTTCTCAGCAGCCCCGAAACTCAGTGTATTTTTGATTTTCCGGCACACTTCTCGGAACGGCAGCACTTAGAAGCGGAAAGGCCAGTGGGTCGGCAGGGCCCAGCCCCCGCAGCCAGTCCGCTGTTTCCTCCCATGCCTGGGGGGTGGGGGGCAGGAAATCCCCGCGGCCCGTGCCCTGCCCGAACGGGACAGTCTGGCCGTGTCCACCAGGGGACGGGAAGCGCCTCGGAACTGGCCGCAGACCCGCAGAGAAGGGGGTTCCCAGAGCCACCGCCTGCCCGGCCCCTCTTCCCAGTCTGTGGGCTAAGGCCTCTGCACACCCCCATTTGTGCCAACAGAAACCCAGCGTGCCCGCTCCGCACAAAGTTTCCAAACCGGGCACGGGTGGCCCAGAGCCCCTAAACGTCCTCTGGCCTTGGCCGGGGAAGCCGTGCCCAGCTCGGACACGCCGGGCAGTGGGAGGCACACGGGGCCGGCCGGGGCGGGACTGTAGTCAGGGATGGGCAGACGGACGACGGGCCCGACTCCCGAGGAGCAAGCAGGCCTGGCCGTTCGAAGGCTCCAGAGCTCACCAGCCTCCAGGCCGGAAGCTCGATAGGCCCCCTGCTGCGATGGTGTCTTTACCAAACTGCCCCCACCAGGGCAGCTGGGAACACGGACTGAAATTGAAATCCACACCCCGCGGAATCCTCTGGCAGCTACTGGAGATAGAGACTCTTCCCTTTTCTCCTTTGCCACGTCCACATCTGAACGTGGACGTGGCTCTCTGAAATGACCTTTCCGGTCCCAGCACGGGTCTGTAATGCTGGAGCTCGGGCCCTCCCCGACCCCCCTCCCCGATCCCCCTCCCCGACCCCCCTCTGCTCCCTAATTACATGACCCAGTGGCACTGGCACGCAGAAAATGGCAGCTTGCCCGAGCCTGTGGCGGACGCACTGGTGGGAGTGGGGTCAGAAAGACACGGAAACGTTCATTCGCCGTGCCGGGGGTCAAATGCACGCCGCTGGCTCCGGAAGGAGGCCAAGTCGGTGGGTTAGCAGACCGAGATCTCCTCAGGAAATACGCAAAAGCTGGGAGACTAGATGGGGACCCTACTGGGGAATCGGACTGACCAAGTCGCTGTGTGACCTCAGGCAAGATCCCTCCCCTCTCTGGGCCACCATTCTCTCCTCTCCAAGAACAAACCGTGTGGGCGGAGCGGGGGGTGGGGGGGGTGCCACTGGGGTGACACAGAGCTGGAGGCACCCTTGTGCCCCTCCCACTTCCTGCCTGTCTCCTGGGAAATGGTAGCTGCGAACCCCAAAGCACCGAGACCTAAGAAGGCCTCTGCAGGCCCCCCGGAGCCAGCACCCCCGCCCTCAGTGGATCCCCCTGGGCGGAGAGGCCACCAAGGCCGGCCTGCCGGCGCCCCCTCCACGTGACGGCATCGCTGATCAGCCACGGTCAGTGGTGGGGTGGATCGCACTCCGAGGGGAAGCCTGACCCGTGGGCTCTGGTTAGAAAAGCAGGTCAGCGTCCCGGGGAGCTCTGGCCACCCCTCCATCACGGCACCTACGGCCCAGACGCGGGGCCGGTCCAGGGCAGTCCGGTCAAGCCTCCACCTGCCAGCCGGGGGTGTGGGTGAGGTGGGGCATGCGTGAAACCCGAGCCCCCCCCCCATTCACAAACAAGGGGCCCGGGAGGCCTCAGGACAAGGAGGGGGGCGTCCTCAAGCTCCCAGTCAGTCATGACAACTGTCCACGAGACGGGGGTGACCATCTCATCACAAACGAGGACATCAAGGCCCAGGGAGGTGAACAAAGCTGGGCTTGGAACCAGGACTGCCCCCAAGAGGGGCCAGAGAGCGCAGGAGACATAGGCAGGAGCAAGCCCACGCCCCCCACCCCCACCCCCACCCTGTGCCCGGGCATCCAGCCATGGCTGCCCCTCACCGGTCCTGGCCGGAAGGTTCCAGACAAGATCTCAGAGGCCACGGCCCGGCTGAAACCCCTCCCACTCAGAGGCTCGGAGACCCTGTGCCCTGCCCATCCCTCCCCACAAGGTCTCCTTCCCACTGTCCCTGGCCCCTCTCCATCCCCCAGGACACCAAGTGTGTTCCCTCCGGAAGCCTCTGCCGGGGCGTCCGCTGCCCCAGGCCTGCCACTGCTCACTCCCTGGGGCTCAGCCGGATCGAGGTGCCCTGCCCAGGGCATCTGAGTGCCCCCCCCTCTCCCCCTGGAGCCTGGGCCTCAAGAGGGTGACAGGTCAGGACAGGGGAGAGCCGTAATCAGCTGTGTCCCCAGCAGCGGGCTGCCCTGGGCCCACGCGAGGACAAGGACGGACAGCCCTCCCACCGTGCCCCGTGGACTCTGGCGTGGCCACTCTGGATCAGAACCGGGCCTCAGCCCTCCCGGATGGCGCCAGCCCTGGGTCTGAAGGTGGCTCTGGGTGTGGAGCCGCGTGTGGGTCATCGCCCACCCTGGCGTGTGCAGGGCCCAGGGCCCAGCCGAGCTCCGGGGCCGGGCTCCAGGCCTCAGCTTCAGGAAATAATAATCAGAGGGGCCACGGCTGGACACTGTTCCGCCCAAACCCTGCTTCAGGACTGCCGGCCGGGTTCCCAGGCCACAGTGACGTCCAGGGCCCCGGGACCCGGGGGTGCTCGAGGAGGGAATTCTTCCACATGGCAGAAAATCCAGCTTTCTGCAGCCACCAACGCCACCGGGGACGGGGGACAGAGCCAGCAAGGCGCCTGTGCCCCGAGCAGCTCGGCATCAGGGACGCCAGGGCCTCCGGGCCAGGTCGGGGTAGAGACGCGTCCAGGTCTCCCACCCAGTGTCCGCAAAGCGGGGATGGAGCCCTGCAGGGAACTGAGGCTGGTAGGGCTGGGGTGTCCGGGTCAGTGCGGGGCCAGGCCCCGGGGCCCCCAACGCCCCGCTGACTCCCACGGGACGGGGTCCCGGCCCCACCACCGACCGGCTGGGACACCGGGCCGGAGGCTTCCCTCGGGGCCTCCCCTCTGCAAAGCGGGGCCGAGACCCCCGACTCCCGGGTGGGGGTGGGCACTCGGGAGCGCTGACCCGCAGGGAGCTGTGGCGCGGGGGACAGGGCCCAGGGCCGCATACCGCGACCTGATGCGTCACAGGACGGCCAGAGAAAACAGCGAGTCCCCGGAGCCAACCTGACGGACTCTCTTCGTCAAACGTCCAAAACGAGGAGGACGAGACGAGACTACACGTGAGACTTAGTGAAACTAACTAGGCAGGAGCAGGCAGGTGGTGGGTGCGGGAGCAGGGCCGGGTCCCGAGTCTCCTGGGGCCCTGTGAGCTGGAATGTTCTAGCTCCCTGGGTTGACCGGTGGGCTCAAGAGGGCTCAAAATAATCAAAAGTTAAATGAATAAACAGAAGGGGCACCCGGGTGGCTCAGTCGGTTGAGCATCCGACTTCGGCTCAGGTCACGATCTCGCAGTTTGTGAGTTCGAGCCCCGCGTCGGGCTCTGTGCAGACAGCTCGCAGCCTGGAACCTGCTTCGGATTCTGTGTCTCCCTCTCTGTCTGCCCCTCCCCTGCTTGTGCTCTGTCTCTCTCCCTCCCTCTCTCTCTCTCTCTCTCTCTCTCTCTCAAAAATAAAAATAAATAAGTAAATAAAAATAAACAGAAGAGGAAAAGATCAGAACAAATGGGGACTAAGAAGGCCAAGAAAAGGTGGTCCATTCCAAGACCCCCCTCTCTCCTGTCAGAATACTTACTGCCACGTGTTGGCCAAAAGGGGGGCCATGTGGTGGGGGGGGGACCAGCGCATCTCAGCACAATGAACAGCAGGTGAGCGAGATCACTACGGGCGACCGGGCGGGCTCAGGCCCCGGCTCAGCTCCCCTCTCCCCTGCCCCCCCCCCCCCCGTCACGAGACCCCCTCCAGCAAGCCCCTCAGCCTCCCGGCCTCAGTTTCCTCCTCTGTGAAAGGGGAGCAACAGTCCCCCACCCCGGGGACGAGCAGCGTCGAGCAACGGGAGAGGCTGAGTCCCTGTCACCAAGCATCATGGCTTCGCCGACAGGGCACGGTCCGCAGGGGCCGGCGCACGAGCCGTCGGGGCCGCGTCCCTGCCATGACGGCCGCGCTGTTCCAGCAGGAGGCCGCCCGCCGGCCTGGCCGTGGGAGCAGGTGCCGTGGTAACGCGTGGGCAAGACACGAACGCTGGCTGCTCTGAGTCACGGGCCTCGGGGGCTCTCCGTTGCCACTGCAGAACCTGGCCCAGCCTAACAGAAGCAGCCGGTGGCGAGGAGGGACAGGACAGACGAGAACCCCCCCCTGAGGCGGACACCCCGGGTGATGTCTGGGGGAAAACGGGGCCCCTGCCGGTGACGACAGGTGCGGGCTGTCCCCATGCTTGGGAGCCAGGCTCACGGCTGTACAGAGCACAAGAGACATCACCCCGGAGCTGGGCTGGGGGACCCTGCTAACGACATTGCCCCCCCCCCCCCCGCCACCGCCGCCCCCAGCCAGGCCACAGTCCCAACACCGCCACCGTGTCAGGACGTCACGCTCTGCTCCGCGGGCGCTTTTGACGACCGCACCTCCCCTCTGCACGTGCGTAAATCCCACCGCACGCCAACGCTTGCTGCTTGGTCTCCGAAAACGCGCCAATAATGTCGCACAGCTGCCCCGATAAATTTTTAATGGTGACATTTGCCGAAGAGGCAGGCTTTTATCGTCTGGCTTGCCGCAGAGTGAAGCCATCTTCGCTCCCCAGAGGGAAGGGCAGGAGTTGAGAGGGCTCTGGACCCAGTACGGGTGGAGATCCTCACCGCCCCCCAACAACGAACGCTGTTGCAGAAGGAGCCGCCGTCCATGCCGGCCCAGCCTCCCGTCCCTGCTAACCACAGGGGCGTCTCTGAGCGCCCCCCCCCCCCCCCGTCCCCGCCGTGGGCAGGTGTCGGTGGTTGGGGCCGGTGGGGACACCGATCAGCCTCTGGGAAGGGCACTTCGCAGCTCCACACGCCAGGCATGCTGGAGGCTGGGGCCCCCACCTGGCCCCCGCCCCAGAGCCCGCTGCCCAGCCAAACCCACTGCGTGAGAGTCCTGCAGCTGCCAGTAACCAAGTACCACAAACTGGGAGGCTGAACACAGCAGAAAGCCATGCTTTCAGCGCTAGAGGTCGGAAATGCTAATCGAGATGTGGGCAGGGCCGGGCAAGGCTCTAGGGCGGGGCTCCCTCCTGCCGTTCCCGGCTCCCGGGGGGGGGGGGGGGGGGGGGGGGGGGGGGCCGGTGTCCCTGGGCTGTGGCAGAGGCCTTCAGTCCCTGCCTCCGTCTGCACACGGCCCCTCTGCCTGCGTCTCTCTCCCACGCGTCTCTCATAAGGACATTGGCCATCGGATTAGGGCCCCCTGGGTTTCCCTAGTGAGCTCACATTCACAGGTCCGGGGTGTATCTTTTTAAAGCCACCGTTCGGCCCACGCCCACCCGGTCTGGGCTCTCCTTCGAAGGCGTCCTCAGGCCTCACCTGAGAACCACTGCTCGGGGCTGCTTGGGCCCTGGGCCTCACCAAGGGCTCTGACCATCGGCCAACACGAGCCTCCCTTTCAGAGACCAGGAAACAGGCTCAGGGCTAATGCACCGGCTGAAAATCCCACCGGCACCTGGACCCGACTAACTCAGGCCTGCCCTTCACCCTGTGCCTCCGGGTTTCAGATCACGTTCCCCACTCATCCCGCCCTGCCCCGCGGCCTGCTGTGGCACGGTCACCTGCCTGTGACCGGGGCCCTGTGTCCAACTCCCTGCCTGACAGCAGTCAGTTCTGGCTGTGTCCCAGCACCTGGCCTGGGGGCAGACATCACGAGGCACAGACAGAATGAATGAGCAAATGAATGAATGACTGCTGACTTCCTCGGGTAAGGGACCTTAGGAAAGGTCCTCTGGGGCTCAGTTTCCCCTCATGTAAAAGGAGGGATGAAGGGCCCCTCCAGCGTGAAGGTGCCAGGCTGTGGGAGCCGGGCAAAAGGTCTGAAATTTGTCCCTGGGGACCTAATGAATCTGCAAGGGTTGCAGAGAACATGCCAGGCCCCCCAGCCCTTGTTTTCCGTCTCACCGCCTGGCGCAGACAGGTCCTCGGCCAGGGAGGCAGCTCACGCTCCTGGGGTTTTCCTCAAGCAGCGAGTCTCTTGTCTTGGCACCAGGAACGTCTGTCAGCGAGGACAGGCCGATGCAGCCACCAGTGACATCTCCCGGCCATGACTCTGAACTTGCCCCAGGAAGGCCCGGCGGGGACTGGGGCGATGCTCCTGAGCCACACACTGGAGCAGACGCTCGGGCTTGGGTGCACGCTGTCCCCGACTGTCCTCCACGAGCACCTCGAGCGCGGCGGTGACCCCGGGCTCTCGGAGGCGTGAGCATTGCCAAGATCGTCCGCAGGCAGGGCCCACGCTCCCTCCACCCATCTCGAAGCAGGAAACTCGCGCACGACCTGCTTTAACCCACTCAGCCCTCCAGGTGGGTGTGGGCAGACCCCTGTTTACAGACGGGGAAGCCGAGACACAAAGAGGCGGCCCCTCCGCCTACCGCCTGTCAGGGCCTGTGTGGAGGGCTCGACGGGGGTCGTCTGAATGTTCACAACGGCCCAGGGGGGTTGTGAGCTGCTTTACCAAAGGGTCCGTACGGGCTCAGGAGCAGGAAACGGGCCCAGCATCTGGCCGCCGCCCAGGTCAGCTGGGTCACCCCTTTGTCCGCCCCCCCGGATGAAACACGGCCGAGCGCCTGGTCTGCGCTGGGGAGCAGCCCGGGCCTCGCCTTACCGCTGCCGGGCCTGGACCACGGCACGAGGCTGTGACCTTAACCACGTCACAGCACCGCGCTGAGACCAGCCTACCCACGTTCATGTGACATGGGCAGAGGGGGGATGGAAGGACATTCGGGTGGGTAGAAGGATGGGTAAGCGTGCAGACGACGTATCGACGGAGGGACAGGTGGACAGATGGGTGGATGGATGGGGGGCAGAGGGACAGATGGACAGATGCAGAGCCGACTGGTCGCATGAACAGAGGATGGGAGGGCGGGGTGGGGGAGGGAGGGCCGAGAGATCAGCCAGCTGAGTGCGCTCTGTGGGCGAGCGGACGGCACGGGGGCTCCCCACCCCCACCCCGCAAGCCCCGCCACCAGGACCGGAGATCCGGGAGGGGAGCGGGCGCAATCGGCGGCCCTCTGTCTTTTTCGAGACCCTGCCGGCCGTGGAGGCTCCAGCTGGTGGTTCACGGCCCTCCCGCCAGGCAGCCGGCCTGCTCCTCCTGACTGTCCCCAGCGTGAATCAGCTCCCCGCTGTCCTGGCACAAGACGGCCCGTTAATACATTTTGAACAAGCGTGTGTCCTTCCAGCCCCGGTGCCCACAGTGGAGTGGCGGAGACAAGTGCACCGAGGGTTCCCCGGGAATCCCGTTGGGGGGAGGTGACAAGAGGAGGCAGGGTCCCTCCCGGGGTCTTGGGAGAGACTCACTGCAAAAGTCACCTGGCTGCCGTTCGTCAGGCGCCAGCCACCATGCCCGGCTGCCCGGCTTTTCCACTTGGTCCTGACATGGTGGCCGGATCTCACCTGCAGGTGACAACCACTCGGGTGTCCAGAGGAAGGACGGTGGGCTGCCGCCCGGGAGCTCTGTCCTGGTGGCCGGTGTGGACAGGACACGGCCTCAGTGCCACCGAGGTCAGCGTGTTGTTCTCCTCTCTGCCCCGAGGCCTCCCCTCATCCCTGACAGTGGGCCACCGTCACCAAGTTGGGGAGAGAGGGGACAGGAGGCTGGAGGGAATGCCGTGAGAGTCCTTCCCAGGAGGGGCTCCGAAGCAGGACAAGCAGGACGAGCTGGTGTCACTTTGTCAGGTGAACGGAAAAGGCACCCTCGTCCCCACTGGGATGGGCCCTGTCCTGGCAGCCCCTCCTTCTCGGAGGCAGGTTCTGTGTGACACACACGGGCCAGGCCAGAGCTGAGCCACAGCCACATCTGCCCCCCTGCCCACGCTGGGGCCTGGCCCACACAACACAAGCCCCCTGTGCTGCACGAAGCACCCCCCACCCCTGCAGTGACGGCCCTGTCACCGGCCCGGCTGCCACACCAGCTCCGGGACCCTTAAACCAGAAGGTCCCCCCCTCCCCCTGCCCACAATCTCTCCTCCGACGCTGCCCAGGCAGGATGGCCAAACACCTCTGCCTTCCTTGCCTGCCCACCTTTCTTCCCACCCCTGCCTTCACCACTAGGCGTGCCATCCCTTCTAGAACCTTCCACGGAGCCCCGAGGGAGAATCTGGAGCACTCTGGGCCCCCGCCGCCCCGGCTGGCACGTCCGCGTGCAGGTTCAGCTGCCGGCACGCCGATGGACAAGACACCAGGATGCACACGTGAGTGGGCGGTCCCAGCGCGGTGTGCGAGAAAAACACGCAGGGAACACGCCAGGCACACGTGCACACACACACACACGCTCTGACACGGCTCATTCGGCCGAAGCCTGGAGACCTGAGCAGCGGCCCCGGCAGATGCGGGGAGTGAGGCAGCAACCAGGCCAGGCTGGGGCTCTGCACGTGACACCGACCGACGACCTCGCTCACCCTGGCGGGACGAGTGGGGCACGGGGTGCGGGGCAGGCACCAGCCGGACCGAGCCGCCAGGGGAGGCCGGGCGCATCCGAGACCCCCAACAGCCCACAGGTGGCCTCATGGGAGCCCCTCTCGGGAAGGAGTCTCGTGTCTTCCAATGACTCCCCCACGGCCAACGCAACGGTGCCAGCCCCGCGGTCATCATGAAAGGAGAGGAACGCGGCTCTCCACTGAGGACAAGTGGCCAGGTGCCTGGTGTCACCAGGTGGGACCATTAAAACCATCTTGCCACAGAATGAGCTATAAGCACGTGAAAATCGCCGCTTTCCATCCGAGCCTCTCGTGCACAGTCCCGTCACCTGGAATTAACCAGGTGGCACCAGACGAGAAAGGGACATCGGCAGGGAGGGGGACAGCGGAGAGAGCTGGGGACTGTGCCCGAGAGAGCCACGGCCGACGTCACCGACACAGGGAGCCCCGCGGCAGGACACGACCTTTACTTGGGGAGGAGCCCCTTTGAGGATGGAGGGAGGTCCTGCCTCTCCTGCCTAGAAACACAGGGTGCACAGGATCCCCCACCATCCCACAGAGACGCTGGCTTCAGGCCAAGACGGGACACGCCCTCGGGAGACCCCTCGGGCAGCAAGGCTGACCCCTGCCCGAGCTCCTTCGCCTTATGTGTGCAACCCAGGAGAGCATCCGGGGTGAAGGCTCACTCCCCGTTCCCCTGACGCAGGAAGACCAAGGACAGGTCTTCTGCAGCCAGCGACGGGACAAGAGGGACTTCTTTGCAGAACACTTTCCCGCGCTCAGATTTGGATCCGGTGTGATTAACCTTCAAAAGCAGAGTTGTGGGGTCACAAGAACAGGCAGGAGGCAGTGTGCTGGGGGAGCCACGGGGCCGGTGGCAGTGGCCACGCCCCCCTCCGTGGCCTGGCAGCTCCTTGCCTTTCCCTAAGACCCCAGCATTCCTCGGCTTGTGGCCACATCGCCCCAACCTCTGCTCTGTCGTCTCGTCTCCTTGCTCTGCTCCCACCCTCCTGCCCCCCTCTTTTCCTTACGATATAATCACATCTATAACAACCCGATTGCACCTGCAGAGAACCCCTTCCCTGTCACATTAGGGCCAGGAGCCAGGAGGGGGGTGTAGCTTTTGGGGGCCCCCTGTCAGCCCACCACCCCGGCCAGCGCCTTCGGCATCCACGGGGTGTCAGGTGCCGTGCAGTCAGTAGGCTCATGGTGACTCTGCCCAGCAGGGGACCCTTCCCAGCTACAGAAGAAGAGACAGAGGCCCCAAGAGCATCCCTGCGTAAGGCCACTGGGCGAGCAGGTGGCTGGCAGAGGTGACCTTCGTGGGCTGGGGGTTCCTTGGCCTCACCTGCCGGCTTCAGTAACAGGGAGAGTTCTGCCCTTTGCCCTTTCCTGTGCCCCCCATGCGGTGATGACCCCCCATGGGACGTTCCTCACTCTGGATGGCCAGCTCTGGCTGTGACAAGGCCCTGCACGCGCCCCCCCCCCCCACCCCAACCTCACTTCTGGTCCTCCGGCCGGCCCCAGGGTGGGGCCCTCAGATTAAGTCCCCTATTCATCAGCCTCTGAGAAGTATAATCGGGGCTTTTACGGAAAATCAGCTCATTATGCAAAGTGCAACGGCTGTAAAAATGATCATTTTTCTAAAGGAGCACGCTGGGCTCCTATCCAGCCACGAAACAAACGGGGAAGACGCTCTTCAGGGCTGCGGGCTTGGTGGCTGGCTTTTCAAAAAGGGAAAGGGTCTGGCCAAGCCGAAACCTCAGGAAATGAGTAACGCTGTGAAATTGCTCCTAAATTCACAGGAGCTGCAGAGCACCGGTGGTTCCCAGAATCCCCAGTCACCTGTGGGAATCCCAGCCTGTGCGGGGGACTCGGCGTGCTGTGCCCAGGCAGCCCCACCGTCCCGGGGCCACGAGGGCAGGAGGGCGCGCAGGTGAGAGGCGGGAGCTCTCTCTGCAGAGGGTGCCGGTCCACGGAGGTGGGGGGGGAGGCCCTGACCTTTCTTGCGCTGCAAATGCCTCCCCCGTACCCCTCACTGCCTCCTCCTCCCGGTGCCCTGAAGGGTTAACTCGGCCTCGGGCTCTGGAGGCACGGGCACGGAGAGCCTGGAAGGCAGCAGGGCGGCCCGTCCAGGGCAAAGCCAGGCGGGTCCGCGTGCGCCCGGATGTAACCGGGCTCCAAATGGACACAGAGAAGAGATCAGGCTCTAGCCTTCCGTCAACGAGCAAATGACGCGACCAAGTGCTGCTGCACGGACGTCACTCGCGCCCACGTGGGCACGCAGACACGCGTCCAGGCGAGAAACACACTGGAAGTGCGACAGCAACACCCGTAGCGGCTCGGGCTAGCGGGGAGGGCCGCCAGCGGGAGAGCCGACAGATGATCGTTTCCAGAAAAAAGCCAAAACACCAAACCTACGTGCTCCTTCCTATCCAGAAATACCACACGTACTCTGAGTTAGCGGTTTTGAACTGTCCCTGCTGCGGACCTCACAGAAGCGACCCTGAATACCAGCGGGTGATGCTGGGGGGGGGGGGGGGGCGTCCAGGTGTCACTGGTGTCCCAGGGTGTGAGCCTTGTCTTATGGCGTTACCCTAAACGTGTTATAGATGCCCTTTTGTATGCATTCAGCGGAGAGTCTAGAGGCATTTTTGAAGAGCCTATCCTGTCTCTGACTTACAACAAAAAACAAAAACCCCAGTTCAAAGGACTCTCTCTCTGACAATACAACAAATGACATTCCAGTGATGGGGCAGGGGGCCCTAACCTTTGCATCTGTCCCGATGACTCTCTGAATCTGTGCAAACAGCCCCACCAAGGGGCGGCCGGGCTGGCCTGGTCCTGGGACCCCAGACTCAGGCCACACAGCTGCTGGAAGTCCCTCCCGTAGAGACCACCCTCACGATGTCGCTGGCACCCAGGCGTGACCCCACGGCCCTCCACCCTCAGATGGGGCTGTTTCGGGTTCCCAAACCTCTCATCCCCACCCTTTGGGCCCATGTCCTCCAGGGACACTGAGGAAGGGCACGTCCTCTGCTTGTCCCCACCCGACCTGGAACCTGATCCCCATTTAGACGTCTCCCTGACCCCATGCCTGTGGGCCAGAATCTCACTGGGGCTGCCCTCCCCTGTCCCAGCTGCCTGCGTGCCCAGTCCCGTGTCGGGGACCAGAGGCCAAACCGCAGGGGTGACAGGATTCTCTGAGGCTGAGCTTTGAAAGCAGTAAAACCGGGAGTGAGAAGTCCAACCCAGGGACTTGAGGCCCCCCCACCCCGCGGGACGGGTCTCCACCCTCACGGCAGAGCCCCCCCCCCGGTTGTGATGCGTGGGGAGTGTGCTTAGGTAGGCAATGATCTGTGAAAGGATTAATTTGCTGATCTTATTACCGAAATCAAAAGGGATTTCGCAGCCATCAGTCGAACACGCGTGCAAGATCTCCCTGGTGGGAAGCGGAGGGCCCCCCCACCCCGCCCCTGCCGCCGCCCCTTCCTGTTGCCAACAGGCGACACGAGACCACGTTGAAAATTCATGATAAGGTCACGGGCTGAGGATATCTGCTGAAAACTCTAATATCTGAGGCCAGGCACGCGGGTGGTGGCGGGGAGGACGAGAGGGCGGCACTCGTCAGCGCCGATGAGCTCACCTGATCCCTTTGTTCTGGGCCACGTGGTGCAGGGAGAGTCTGGACACGGCAGAGATGACCTGGGGAGACCAGAAAGACGCTTCTGTCATTCCACGAGAAACCAGGAAGTCATCGCAGAACCACAACGAAGGGTATTGTGCACAGAGAGCTGTTCACTAAGCACATCTCGTCTTGGCAAAAGAACACTCCCACACACACCGTGTAACGTTTGCGGGCTGGATACCTATGTTGCGCATGGCACAAGATGTGTTGCGCACTAAGGTTCGCCGAGGGCCGTGCGGAGGAGCGGGGCCGGGCTCACCGGTTCCGCCCTCCGGGCGCCAGCTACTAACCCCAGGCAGGGCTGCGTCCTCACCCACACGGGGCGGGGCTGACCTCGTCGGGGCCGCTGACAGTCCTAACGGGCGTCACGCTTACAAAGTGCTCATCCCATGCTGCTGTTCTGGAAGCTACCGGATGATTCACAGCATGTTCCCAGTAGGTGCTGACCCAGTTCAGAGATTGGGAGAGGTCCAGAGAAGTCAAGCGACTTGCCCGAAGTTACATGGCAGCTTGGGGCGCAGCGCTGACGCGGTGCTCCCTCCCCTTTGGCCCCTCCTCCTCCATCTGACCTTCTAAACTGATGCCTGGCCCCCTCAAAGGGTCAGGGCGAACGGAACCAGGCTCAGCCCACATGAGGGGATCCGAGCGCTATCTCCCCAGACCAACGTGCTTGTCAGGGCAGAGGTTCTCAAGTGCTGAACCATGAGCAGTGGCCGTTCCTTCTTGGCTGCCCCCGGCCACACCCGTCCTGCCCTGTGCCCCAGGCAGCCCCCTCCAGACACATGGGGCCCGCCTGTCCCCCAGCCTCAGAAGCCCCAACACAGTTACACCCAACAGGCAGCAAGCAGGCATGAGGCTCCACAGAGGGTTACGGGGAAACTGAGGCAGAGAGAGGGGAGTGGCCGCCCCGGAGCACAGAGTATAAAACGCATGAGGGGCGCCTGGGTGGCTCAGTCAGTTAGGTATCTGACTTTGGCTCAGGTCGTGATTTTGCGGTCTGTGAGTTTGAGCCCTGCGTCAGGGTCTCTGTTCTCAGCACAGAGCCTGCTTGGGATCCTCTGTCTCCCTCTCTCTCTGCCCCTCCTGCTTGTGTGCGCTCTCTCTCACTCTCTCTCTGTCAAAAATAAATAAATATTTTTAAACAAATAAAAAAAAACCACGGGGCACCTGGGTGGCTCGGTCGGTTAAGCGTCCGACTTCGGCTCAGGTCATGATCTCACGGTTTGTGAGTTCGAGCCCCGCGTCGGGCTCTGTGCTGACAGCTCAGAGCCTGGAACCTGCTTCGGATTCTGTGTCTCCCCCTCTCTGCCCCTCTCCTGCTCACACTGTATCTCTCTCTCAAAAAATAAGTGAACGTTAAAAAAATAAATTGGTTAATTAAAAATAAATAAAATAAAATAAGATAAAATAAAAGTAAAATAAAATAAAACGCATGGAGCTGCTCACGATTGGTTACAGAATTCACGGGGCACCTGCTGTGCCAGACGTCACATGCTGATGAAGCAGACGCAAGCCTGGGCTTTGAGGCTTCCTTGTGTAAGCGTGCATGGGCCCGCCTGTGTGTGTGTGTGTGTGTGTGTGTGTGTGTGTGTGTGTGTGCGCGTGGGTACAGTCTGTGTGTGTCTGGCGACAGGGCCCATGAACATGGCCCACGATGACCACCGGCTAAAGCCACGCACACCCCTGCCGGCTGCCGGCTGCCCCAGGAAGCGAGCCCATTGGGCCTTTTACGGGCACCGTCCTGGGGAATCCTCACCCTACCCGGCCAGGCCTGCTATGCACATTTGGGAGCCTGGGAAACTGAGGCAAGGTCTCTTGCCTAAAGCCCCCAGCTGAGACGCATTTCACAGACTTGTTTTAGCTGCAATTTTCTGAACGGGAGGGAAAAACCCAAGCCGTACAGAAAGCCCCTTTGCTCAGTCCGCGACCTCGGCCAACGAGGTAAGTGCTGTGAGGGGTCTTCCCGGAGGTGGCCACGCTTGAGGGGCCGGGCCGTGGGAGTCAGGAAACTGCAGAACGTCGGGGTCCTTCTGTGCCTCCCCAGAGAGGACTCGGCTGGCCCGGCCACGGCCCCGCGCCCGTGTGCTCCAAGGGTGTTTCGCGAGTAATGAGCCTCCTGGCTCTGGCTGTTACTCTCAGCTCGTGAGAGCTCCAGGCGTTCAGGGAGAACAAAACGTAAAGCATTATTGCTATGGGCTTACGGTTATTTGCTAGAAGCTAGGAATGAATGGCAGAGCTTGAAGGGTTCGGGGGCACAAGCCACCCGCTCCCACACCTCCACGGCTGACGTTGTTAATCCCCTGCCGCACTCCTCCCCAGCCGGCCGGACAGGGGCCAGAGTCCTCCTGGCAGATCCCACGCTCGGCAGCCATCGGTCAGCCCTGGCCCAGGAGACGGAACCTGTCTCCTGACCTGGAGTTAGCACAAAGCCTCTGCCCCATACAGAGGGAGCCCCAGGCGCGGAGGGGCTGCCGCAGGGGAGCGAGCCAAAGCCAGGGGACAGGTCTCTGACGTGTCCACGCGCCCACCGTCCCAGCAGAAGACACAGTGGCTTCTCCGCCCCGAGCCCACAGACACTCTGCTCCAGGCTGGAATCTGTCATCGGCAGTTGTGAGGGACTCGGCTCTGGGTTCCCGTCGAGCCAGGGTCAACATCTCTCCCGGAGGTGCCCTGGTCCTGGGTCTGCCTGGGCTGCGTGCTCCCTGCTGGCATCTGTGCAGAAACAGGAGTGCTTTGCGGGGGGGAGCCCACCGCAGGGACCCCCACTGCAGTGACCGAGGGCAGGGGCTGCCGGGAGCAGGCGTGGGGCCTCCCGAGACAGTCGTGGGGTCAGACGAGGGGTGGCGGCAGCCCCCCGGGGAAAGACAGGGCGCAGGACGCACCTCCCTGCAGGGGAGCAAGGAGCCTGCGTGGGCCCCACAGCGCCCCTGGCCGGCGGCCCCGTCCCGGGACGGAGGGGCTGGGCGATGATCAAACACCTCCCAGCCCACGGCCCCTCCAGCTCTCCTGAAAACGTAAATGTCAAAGGATGACATTTTCCCAACTTTTATCTCCACTTCTCGCCTGCCTCTGTTAATGAATGGAACGGCTTCCCCTCCTCCCCGTCCACAACCGGCTCAAGCCTTTGGGCTCAGCGATCACCGACCACTTCACTGGGGCCAAGGAAGGTGTGCCCAGGGCGGGGCAGGGGGGTCACAGCAGAAGGACGCGTCCCCAGAGGCCCAGGCCCACTGGGAGGAGCCACATGCGCGGCCAAGGAAGGGGCAAGGGGCGGATGGGGCAGCCCAGGGGACACCGGGCAGAGGTGTGGGGTGTGCACCCGGGGTGGAGGTCTTGGGTCCGTCCCCGCCCAGCCGCGACCCGCTCTGACCCCACGCTCTCCACCAGCTCCACTCCCGGGCTGGACACGTTCCCCGACACCAGCAGCCCACCAGCTTGCTCGCTCGCTGGCGGAGTTTCGGAACGCAGACCCGGCACCCCGGGCCCACCTGCGGAGGCTCTGGAACGGAAGAGAGTGGGGCCCAGGAATCTGTTTAGGGCCCCGGGTGGCCCAGATGTGGGGCCGAGGTTGGGCACCCCGGCCCCAGGGACGGGGTCCGACAGGCAGCCCCTGCAGGTCGAGGCCTGCAGAAGGGCAAGGAGAGTGACCGGGTATCCATCTCCGGACGGCCTGAGAAGCACAGAGCCGCTGAAGGGAATGGACAGTCAAGCAGAGGGGGCAGGAGGGACTTCTGGGGAAAGGACACGTGGTCTGGACCCCGGGAAGCTAAGGGGGGATCTAGGGCAGAGCAGTGTCCAGTGCAGACCTCGCCGAGCCCAGAGTTCCAGAAAGGGGCTCCCAGGACCTCTGCCCCTGGGGGGCCCCCACCTTCCCCCACAAGCAACGGGCTGACGAAGCTCGTCCCGCTAGCCCCTGAGGAACCCTGAACCAGCACCCCAGGCCAGCCTCTGTGCTTCAGCTTATAATCTCGCTCAGGCATGAAGAGGTGGGCAGGCAGCCTGCAAGATGTGTCCCCGAGAGGCACCTGGTTGGGCCTCCAGCAAATCCTTCCAAGAAGGGCGGTGGAAACCATCCAGCTCTCCGGCCAGGAGGAGCGAGTCCGCGCTGCCCTGGTGTCATTAAGATGACTCTGAGTCCCCGCTCTTTTATGTGTGGAGCCATTTCGTTCCGGAGGTGCCCCTGCAGCAATCTACAAATGCTCCAAAAATCCACCGGCAGCCTGACTTGGCCAACAGCAGGCTCGGGGAGAAAAGAAGCCAGACACAGCCGCACAGGGGATTCTGAGCCGCCGTGCAAACTGATGTCGCGGCAGGGAATTTGTTGATATAAAACGTATTCATGAATCCCTTCGGTGAAAGAAACAAGTTGTAAAACATGTACAATCGATAAAGTCTAATTTTTAAAATTATATACTCCTTAAAAAGAGACGGGCGGAAACGCACAACACGTTAGGCTGTGACAGAGTGATTGTGCAGTTTGCTTCCTTGGCTGTAGCTTTGTATTTTCCTACAAAGTATAGTGGGGGCAGATGGTATTTAAAAACAACAGTCTGCTGGTGTCCCACCCCGGGTGCAGACCCTCCCTGAATTGTCCTGTCAATAAAACGTGCTATTTAAACCAAAAGGCTCTGACTCTGGACCTGAAGGTGGAAACACGGGCCGGGTTTCCTCTCACTACACCACAGCTATTGCAAACTGGTCGAAAAACACCGCTCTCCACCCCACCCCACCCCCCACCCAGAGGGCACAGCAGCAGGGTGTCCACTCAAGCTGCAGCTGATCAGGACCCTCACTGTTGTGAACCTAAGGAGTACTCGACACAGGACCTCCTTGAAATGTATCAGCATGTGGAGCTGCGCCTTTGAACTTTATATTCCAAGTACCTGCACACAGACGTTACCTGGCAAATGTTGATGTGCCTAGATGGATACATGGGTCAATGGAAGGAAGGAAGGAAGGAAGGAAGGAAGGAAGGAAGGAAGGAAGGTAGGTTGGAAGGATGGGAGGGAGGAAGGATGGGAGGAAGGATGGGAGGGAGGAAGGATGGATGAATGAACGAATGGGCAGATGGATGGACAGATGGATGGATGATGGATGATGGATGGATGGATGGATGGATGGATGGATGGACGGACAGACGGATGGATGAATGAATGGACGAATGGACAGATGGACATATGGATGGATAGATGGATGGATGGATGGATAGATGGACAGACAGATGGATGGATGAATGAATGGACGAATGGACAGATGGATGGATAGATGGATGGAAAGAAGGGAGGATGCATGGATAGATGGACAGATGGATGGACAGATGGATGGATGATGGATGGATGGATGGATGGATGGATGGACGGATGGACAGACGGATGGATGAATGAATGGACGAATAGACAGATGGACAGATGGATGGATAGATGGATGGATGATGGATGGATGGATGGATGGACGGACAGACAGATGGATGGATGAATGAATGGATGAATGGATAGATGGACAGATGGATAGATGATGGATGGATGGATGGATAGATGGACGGACAGACGGATGGATGGATGAATGAATGGACAAATGGACAGATGGACAGATGGATGGATAGATGGATGGAAAGAAGGGAGGATGCATGGATAGATGAATGTATTGTAGAAGGACAGACAGATGGGTAGAAGGAAGGAAGGAAGGAAGGAAGGACGGAAGGAACAACAGAAGGAAAAAGTGAATGACCACATGACAGCGGAAGGCTTATAAGTGGGCCTTCCCCTTATAAGGCTTATAAGTGGGGCCTGCAGCCCCAGTGAGGGGTTTCCACACCACTCTGGTCTGTGAGCTCCTTGAGAGTTGGAGCCAAGCTGGGTTTTCTCAATGATGTAATCCCCACTGTCTTCACAGAGTACACCCACCACCTATAACCCCTGCCAGAGAAACCAGAGGCTTTCCTGCAGTCCTTGTGGATGGCTCAGTAGGGACCCTACTTCTCCTGGGTTCTTGCCCACCCAAGGCCTCAAATTCACTTCGGACAGAGGCCAGGAGAAGGGGGAGCAGGACGGAGCAGTCAGCTCTTTCTCACATTCCACTGCCTTGTTCACGTTAAAGTCCCACCTGGGGAAATTCTCAAGGCGGCCACAGGGCCACAGGTACCCTGTCGTGCTGAAGGGAACACTGGTCAGCACCCCCTTCCCAGCCCTGCAGCTGAGAGCCTGCCCTGGGGCACAGGACTGTGCTGACATAGCTCGGGGCATTTCATGAAACTTCTGAGTCCCAGGACAGCTCCTCCCATGAGAGACACTAGACTGGACTGATTGCTTGCCCATTTCACAGACAGGAAACCAAGGCCCCAAACCAGGGAACCTGCTCAAGCTTACACAGCTGGTCAACAGTGGCTGAGAGAGACACTCCTATTACCCACCCCACTGAACCTCTGAGGGGGAGGGTCCGCAACAAAATGTCTTTCAACCTCCACACTCTCGCCTTTCCCTACAGGTGGCAGAGACCATGGTTCCAAGGGTGCACAGGAACACAACCTGGCAGGCTATGCCCTCTGCTGAGGATGCCCACGGCTACTCCAGCTCTCTTCAGGCCTTCTGGGCACCTGACACAGCTCATGTCCCTCATGAAGCTTTTTCCAAGCTCTTTTGGGGCTAGCATCACATCTGACCTTCAAAACCAGGCTCTGAATTGCTTCTTCACTTCATGGGTGAGAAAAACTGCAGCCCACTACTGAGTTTATATGACGGGCTTGAGACACAGAAGGACCTTAGAATGCTCAAAGGATGTCTGGGGATATGGGTGCGGGGATAAATGGATGGGCGCACACACGTATGGATGGGTGTGTGGGCGAATGGATGGGTAGATGTGTGGATGTGTGGATAGATGGATGGGTGTGTGGGTGAATGGATGGGTGTGTAGATGAATGGATGGGTGTGTGAATGAATGGATGGGTGAATGGGTGAATGGGTGAATGGGTGAATGGATGGGTAGATGTGTGGATGTGTGGATAGATGGATGGGTGCATGAGTGAATGGATGGGTGTGTAGATGAATGGATGGGTGGGTGAATGGGTGAATGGGTGAATGGGTGAATGGGTGAATGGATGGGTGTGTAGATGAATGGATGGGTGGGTGAATGGGTGAATGGGTGAATGGATGGGTAGATGTGGGGATGTGTGGATAGATGGATGGGTGCATTGGTGAATGGATGGGTGAATGGGTGAATGGGTGGATGTGTGGGTGTGTGGATAGATGGATGGGTGTGTAGATGAATAGATGGGTCTGAGGGTAGATGGATGGGTGCATGGGTAGATGTGTGGGTGCGTGGATAGACGGATGGGTGCATGGGTGAATGGATGGCTGGATGGGTAGATGGATGGGTCTGGGGATGGATGGGTGGATGAGGATAAACTGGGTATGTGGATGGATGGATGGATGGATGGATGGGTGGACAGACGGGTAGATGGACAGACAGGATCAGCAGCAAAGGACCCAAAGAGAACCTGCCTCCCTATTCCCACCTCTTAAATGTCAGAACACGAGCTACCACTTCTTGAGCACTTAGTATATACTGTGCACTAAGATACGCACGACACAAACAACATTCCCGTATGTGTTCTTCCCTTCCCCCAACTCCCCATTATTAGAGACAGACCCTGGGGACTGGACTGAATAAGGATCTTGTCCCAGGTCACCCAGCAATAAGTGGCCGATTCAGGAACCAAACCTACATCCACATGACCCAAACCTGCCCCTCCACCGCCCCGCCGGAGCCTGCAGCTGGGCACAAGACCTCATACCCCTCCTTTGGGGCCTGGCTGGACACTTGCCAGCCTCTCCTGCGGTTCCCGAGGGCCACGCAGTGGATGGGAGCAGACGTCAAGGGGGCCGCTTGCGGGCCTGGCTCACGAAACCTCCCGCCTCCGGGCAACCTCACAGTGCCCACGTTAAAGGTGGTGAGGCCTCCATCAGCCGGGTCCCTGAAGGCCTTCCTGGGGCAGAGACCACACAGACACACACACGCACACACACGCACGTGTGAACACGCTCTGCCCACCCGGAACTCCCCTGAAGGTTTGCTGTCTCCCGGGCGAGCCTCCACCACACCTCCCTTTTCCACTGGGACTCGAAACGTGAGCCAAGGTTTTCCGTGTTTGTTTTCTGCTTTCAAGTCTTCTATTATCCCGAACGTAGAAGACAGAAGTCCTCCAGGGTATGAGCTCTTTATGTGGAAATGCTGTTTCTCTGCGAGCGTGAGAATCAATACCCCTCGGAATAAAGGCTGACACGCTAACACGTACCATGAAAAAGTAGTTTGCAGAGCTGACAAACGCCTACGCCACGAAACAGGAGAACAGACGCATCGCTGCCACGGGAAGGCGATACGAACGGGACGCTCAGGAACCACAGTACGGGGACCGTGTCACGGCTAGCATTCAGCTGGCACTGCGAGGTGGCACCCAGCAAGGCCACCTAGGTTCCCCGAGGTCCTCGATGAAGAAGCACGGGCAGGAAGGATCCAGAAGGACAACAAAGACGGATGCGAGCCGGCCTTTAAGAGGGACCCGGGGCTTCTTCGTGCCGACGACGAGGTGGGCGAGAGCTGGCGGACGTCTGTGCCCGTCACACCCAGCTCGCTCGCAAAGCCCGTACTGGTCAGGAGGGCTTCCTGGCCCCAAGGCACTTGCTGTCATTAGGAATCAATAAGCAGGAATCGCACAGACCAGGCTCAAGCCCGCAGGCCTTCCTTATCAGCCATTACCACACATCTGGAAACACACGCAGACACGCGCACACACGGCTCAACGGAGCCAAACGGCAAGACTGTGAACCTCATTTAAACATGTTGCCCCGGAAACTCCCCTATCTGCCTGGGAAATCTGCGGCTAATGCTGCTGCATATGCAGAAGCAAGTCGTCATGAATTGCGTCCCCCCCCCCCCCCCCCCCCCCCCCCCCCCCCCCCCCCCCCCCCCCCCACCGCCCCGCTCGGCCCCACCGTCGCCCTTCTGGTTTTTTCTGTGTTCACATGGCCAGCAAGGTCAGAACAAACTCAGCGCTGCTGCCTTCAGGATGAGGAGCGGCCGCTGGGGTGTGATTCGTCACAAACCCCGTAGTCAGGCTTTGCAACACCCCCCCCCACCCCGCCCCCCCGCCCGGAGCAGCCAGACAAACCAAAGCAGACGGGAAACACGGCCGCCTGTCAGGCGCTGCGTCCCGCACAGCAGCCGACACAGCTTTCCTGCAAGGGGCCGAGTGCGCGCAGGGGACAGGGGTGAGCCGGGCCGCAGGCCCCAAGACACCCAAGCGGCAGAACGAAAAGCGCCACTCACGGGAGCCGGTGAAAGGCGGCAACTTCGGAGGGGAACGCACGGAAGGAGGGTCTGGCCGTGCTAGAAAGAGGGTCGGAGCTCAAAGGCGAGTTTTAGGAGAGACAGGACAGAGAGGCAGAGTCTGTGGACACTGCGGCACCGGCCCTCTCCTCTTTCCTGGGCTCGAACTGAGGCTTCCGCACGACTCGAAACGAACCCCCAATCTAGCTGCACGTCCTGTGCTCACTGGAGGATGGAGACCTCACAAGCAAGCGGCAGAGGCCGTCCTGAGCCTCAGGAACCAGCAGCCCTGGATCCTGGACTCTGGTAGGAGCCGATGGCCAGAGTAGCTACGAATGAACGAATGATGCTAATGGGACTCACACATTGAGCGCCGACTTGCGCCGGGCAAGTTAGGGAAGTTGTTCTAATTAACTTGTAATCGTGGGTACGGGGCAGAGAGCCACAAACCAGGACAAAATGCCAGAGGCGGGGGTTAAGTCTTAAACCCGCCACTGACTACTTGAGCCTCAGTGTCCCCATCTACGGAATAGGGGGGAACACGATACGTAGGAGGCGGCAAATGCTTGCCACACGTCACTAATCAAACGCAGCGCTCTCTCCTGCTCAAGCCAGAGGCGGCCTCTGAAGCTCTCTCTACTGACAGGCGGTGCTCTGAGCCAGCTCTGCCTGTCAGAAAGATCCAGCACATGCAAGGAGAGACTCGAGCCCACCCGGGGAAACACCGAGACCTCGAGGTCTCCAGAGTCCCTCTGAGCACTGACTGTCTACTGTCCCTGATCCGTGACATCAGTCAAATGCTCTGTGGTCACCGGGCTGGGAGACGGCGTGAACTTCAGCTGTGCCTGACCAGGAAGATATGCAGGAACCAGTCGGGGAAACTTAAGATCCTGGGTGGAAAAGGCGCAGTGGCCACCCGGCCCAAATGGGAAACCTAAACCCAGCCAGGAGGTTGCAGGTGACCTGCGAGGGCCCCCCACGAACTTTCATGAGATCCCTCTGGAGCTCCAGGCTCTTGGCCTCCCTGACACGGCTCCATTAACAACTAGAGCTGGTATCTGGGTCTCTACCAGGTCCGTTTCATTTTATCCCCCCAAGCCCTCCACGAGACACTTCTGCTCTACCCGCCTCCCCCATTTTACGGAGGAGTCACTGAGGCCCCGGGGGTTCGAGGCAGACAAGCAGCGACCTGAGACAGACTCGGCTCGTCTGGGCCCCCTCCGCCCCCACTCTCTGGCCCAACCCTGCCCCGGAAAGGACGGCTCCGGACGTGGGCTGACAGCGGCGGCCGGGATCAAGGGGGGCCCTGCAGTTCCACGGAGGCCAGCGAGCCCCCCCAGCCACGACGGGGGCTTCCGGGAGCTGGCGGGGTGGGCCACCGGTCACCTGTGAATGCACGCCCACTGCAGCCGCGGGAGAGCACAGACCGCCTCCTCTCCCCGGCCAGACAGGTAAGAGGTGGGACAAGGGTGCGCCAAAACGTAGGAGGCGCCTCCGACAGACAAGCGGCACCACATCTCCCCTCTGATCCGAGGAGGGGCCACGAACCAGCTGCCCAGTGCTGTGAATCACCACCCGAAGGTGCAAAAATCCCCACGGCCCAGGGCTTCAGATGCCAACGGCATTACAGACACCACAGGGCGTGGCAGGAGGGAGCCCCAGCCCCGCGTGGAAACCTCGCCCTGTCTGAAAGGCTCTGGCCACACGCTTCCTAGCCCTCTTCCTTGCAGCAGAGACGGCGAGCCGAGGGTCAGAGAGCAGGCGTCTCCACAGCCCGCGCCTGAGCGGGTCCCTGTGCCCCGTCAGCCCACGCCAGCCTCTCTGCCTCTTCCACTGATCGCGTCCAACCTTGGGCTCCACCCCAGTGGTGTGGGGTCAGGGCCATCTTCCCCATTTCCCAGATGAGGAAACTGAGGCCCCGACACAACCATAGCGGCGGGTCCAGGACTGAACCTGTCTCTCCGACTCGGCCCTTTCTGAGCACCTTCCGCGTTCTCTCACCGAGAAGTGACCTGCCTCCCGCCTTGGATTTAAAGATCTGCTATGGGTGGCTCAGTCGGTTGGGCGTCCGGCTTCGGCTCAGGTCACGATCTCGCGGTCCGTGAGTTCGAGCCCCGCGTCGGGCTCTGGGCTGATGGCTCGGAGCCTGGAGCCTGCTTCCGGTTCTGTGTCTCCCTCTCTCTCTGCCCCTCCCCCGTTCATGCTCTGTCTGTCTCAAAAATAAATAAAAAACATTAAAAAAAATTAAAAAAAATTTTTAAAAAAAATAAATAAATAACGATCTGCCAGACACAAGGAACGGATTCCTCAGGGTGCCCACGACCAGCCCCGGGGACAGCTGGGGGCTGGGATGGGGACAGTCCTCCAGGTACAACCCCAAGGGATGCCAAGCCACAGCCCCCACAGGCTGGGATCCGCATTCTCAAGTGTTTACTCGCCAACCTGGCCATCCCACTCCGCCATAGCTCAGGAGCAGTGCTCGGAACACAGTACTACTCCCCAGAACCTGCCTGAATGGGCCAATGCTAACGCGAGCCTGAGCCCTGACCATGAACCTGAAGCCTAACTTTGAGCCCGAGTCTTGTTTTTGAGACTGATTCTTGACCAGGAGCCTAAGCCCCGACCGCCGTGAGCCCAGCACGGGGCTCAGTCCGAAGTTCCCCTGCTGCCTCACTCAATCCTCAACCACCCAAGGCAGTCAGTGCTCCTGTGCCCCTTGTCAAAACCAGAGGATCAAAGTGGTCCCCTGTCCACAGTGGCAGATATGGCCAAGACCTCGGATGGCTGAGTTGTGCTCACCGCGCCTAAGAAGGAAGCATCCAGAAGAACAGCCTCAGTCTCCCGTCTGGGCCTCACCCCAGAACCCCCTCCCGCAGCACTTCTGGCTCAGCCACTCCGGTCTGGGCCCCCACCATCCGTCAACCCCGGCTTGTTAACGGGGAAGAGGGGACAGCAGCCATTACCTGGAGGGGGCCGACGGGCTTCAGAATGCGCCACTGCCTTCCCTGATTAATGGCCATCGTAACGGAAAGAGGAACAAAACCCGTACCTCTCGCACCGCGGCGATAATTTTCCAATGCACACACTTACCTCTAGAGCGATGACTTGGTTAACTCCGTTACTAAGCGCGAGTATGACCTCAGCGCACCGAGTAAGGGGACTGTCTCTGCCAGCTCGCTTCCTCCGGGGCTGGGCCGGAGCGCCTGGGAGCACCTCCAGCACCCTGCACCCCGCGGGCTGACGGCAGAGGGGGGCGCGGCCCCGGGGCGTCAGGACCCTCCCGGCGGCGCCCGGGGAAGGCGGGCGAGCATCTCCACTGAGCTCGGAAGGAGGGGAACGGGGCTCAGGCCGGATCAGGAACAGCATCCACACCGCAGCGGCCACGGACGTGACGGGACAAGCTGCAAACTGGGCATTTTCACAGCTGTGACACGCTGTGGGTGTTTCCGGAAAGATCTGCCGGGACTGAGCATCAGAAAGAGTTCTGCCATCCCCGGCCACGGAACGGAACGGAACGGAGTCGGTCTCCCCACCTGGGAAGTGGGGGCCACAGAGCCCCACGTGGTGAGGAGACCACATGAATCCACAGCCTGTGGCTGCACCCTGACCTCACTGTCATCCGGCCCCTCTGTGGCTGTCACTACACAGAGGCCAACCTTTGCTATGAACTCAACGTGTTCCCCCAAATTCCTACGTTGAAGCCCTAACCCCAGGGGGAGGGCTTAGGAGGTGGCGTATTTGGGGGCGAGCGGGAGGGACAGGGGTGGGGCCCCCAAGGGCGGGGTCGGTGTCCCTGCTGGAAGTGACACAGAGGCATGATCTCTCTGTCCCTGCCTGTGAGCTTGCAGGGAGAGGGCCCCCACCCGCCAGCCAGGAAGAGGCCCCCACGGGAACCCGACCGTGCCGGCACCTTCCTGATCAGGCGCCAGGCCTCCAGACACGCGGGAGATACATGCCTGCTGTTGCAGCCGCCTGGTCTGTCACGGCAACAGCCCCCGTGGACGGACGCAACCCTGGAGAGGCGGCCCCTGCCCCCCCACCGGTCCCGGTACAATCCCCAGGAAGCCACACCTCGGGGGACTTCTCACCGCCCGTGGCAGGAGTCCGCACCTGGGCCAGCGGCCCCAGGGGCGGGGCGGGTGGGGAAGGGCCAGCAGGGCAGCCGACGGCTGGGTGGGGACCACGCACCTTGCTCTGCTCGAATCATGAGGATTCAGGTGGGGGGGTCTCCCCCGTCTTGGAGCCAGGTGCCTGCCCGTCCCATCCCAGGGCACCCCGTGGCACCGCCTTCCAGGGGGTACAGAGAGCCAGCTTGGCATCACTAACCCCAGCTCGCACCCAGCTGCAGACTGTCCCCGAGATCTCGGCAGCGCCCTAAAACCCTTGGGGACCCGGGCCCTGACCTGTAACGTGGGGACGAGTACCCTGAGGACGGTTCTCATTTGCTCACCTGTGTGTTCAGTAGCATTCAGTGAGCATCTAGGTACTGAGCCCTGCGGAGGAGAGGCCAGACGTGGCTTCCTGGAGCTCACAGGACCCGCTGTGTCCTCAATGCTTTAGGGCACAGGACGGATGAGCCGGTGGGGCGAAGGGCCTAACTGAGGGGGGCATCAGGGAAGGCTCCCCGGAGGAGGTCAACCTGAGGGATGAACGGGGTCAGCTGGGTGACGGGCTGGTGAATGCCAGCACATGCACAGTGGACTCATCATAAATGAGGGCAACCTTCCCACAGCACGGCCTCGGGGGTGGCCCCAGGGCCCTGCCGTGCCCTCAGCACCTGGCCCTGCACAGCACCCTCTCCTTTCTAAAGCCGTATCGGCCCAAGAATGTGACTGCGTCGGGCCCAGACACCCGATTTGTGCGATGCTAGCCCTCACCAGGAAAAAGTCTAAAGTGATTTTTCCTTTTGTGCACTGTGTTTCCAGAAACAGATGGAAAACAGCCACAGACAAAGCTCCAGGCTGCTTCCGAGAAAAGGAGTTTGGCTTAATCCTGGCCCATCGAGGGACTTCCCGCCCCAGTCGCCCCCTGGAGTTTCTCCTACCTAAGGGTAGGGTTCAAACGTGCCTTTCGCCCAGAACAGATTCTCTGTGACCACAGGGGAGAGCACACGTAAGAAGCGGGCCAGTCCGAGGCGGGGGAGAAAGCAGAGTGATGTGGCCCGGGGAGGACAGCAGGGGACAGACCCACCTGCTGCCCCACATGGGCTCTGGGCACCTCTGCCCCTCACTGGGCACCAACCACAAGGAGACCTTTCCAGCAGGAGTCTTGTCTTTAAAATTAAAAAGAGAGATAAAACAAAAAAAAATTTAGGAGCGCCTGGGTGGCTCAGTCAATCGTCTGACTTCAGCTCAGGTCATGATCTCATGGTTTACAAGTTCAAGCCCCGCGTCGGGCTCTGTGCTGACAGCTCGCAGCCTGGAGCCTGCTTTGGATTCTGTGTCTCCCTCTCTCTCTCTGTCCCTCCCTGCTCACCTCCTTCTCTCTCTCTGTCCCTCCCCTGCTCACACTCCGTCTCTCTCTCTTTCTCAAAAGTAAATAAAAATATTATTTTTTTTTTTTATTTTTTAAATGCTTAAAGAAAAAGGGGGGGTGCCTGAGTGGCTCAGGTCACGATCTCGTGGTTTACGAGTTCAAGCCCCGCATCGGGCTCTGTGCTGACAGCTCGGAGCCTGGAGCCTGCTTTGGATTCTGTGTCTCCCTCTCTCTCTCTGTCCCTCCCCTGCTCATGCTCTGTCACTCTCCCTCTCTCAAATATAAAATACAACATAAAAAAATAAAAATAAAAATAATTAAATTAAAAATGGGGGTTTCCACCTGTCACAGCCCAGAGGCGCCCCAGGGGACATGATGACGAGATGTAGTGTGGGGACCTGACGGGATCCCGGGCAGAGGAGGTTCACCCTGGTCACCAAGCAGCCCAGAGAGAGCCAGCAGCCTGTCCAGGCCCACGGCCCAGAGTGACCGAGCCAGGCAGCCCGGCTTCTCCCGTCCTTGACACAGCTGGAAGAATTACGTCCGTCAAAGCACCACCAAGATGCGGGCTCCAGAACACGGTGGGACAGAGCCCTCGAGGGACCAAGCCCTTGCCTGCCGACTCATGAAGAGACCCTTGTAAATGTGTTCTGGGTCTCACGAGCACAACCCGCAACGCAGCGGCCCTGGGGAACACCGCCGGGGGACGCGGTTCTCTGCACCAGCTCCATGGGTCCACGCCACGGCTCGGGCCTCTAAGGCTCAAGATTCTCCTTCAACAAGTTCCCAGGAGGCTCCAGTGGAGACGCAGGTGGAGACGAGGGGCCCCCGCAGGACCCACAGCTGGGAGCACGGGGGAGGGAGAAGGCAGGAAAGAGACCCGGCCATCCTCGGACGACCTCCCTAGGACCAGAGGGTGGGTAGGGGTGCGGGTGGATGGGGCCGGGCTTGGATTGCACACGACCAGCTAAGGGGCCCGGACTTCACCTTGGAGGTCACGGGAAGGCAAGAAAGGTCACGAGGGAGGAACAGGATGTGGCATGGAAGAGACACCCAGGGCGAGGCCCTCCTGGGGCACCCTGCCACGAGGACAGCCCATGCATCCTGCACCCCCGCTCAGCCCAAGAGTGCGGGCTCCCCAAGCCCAAGCACCCCGTCCGCTCCGTCTTCAGGGCCCCCGAGGGGCAGCCTGTCAGTGCCTGACACAAAAGACGGGTCACCCGAATGTACTGCCACTGCAGCCAACGAAGGTTTGAGGGTCCCCAAAACTCACGTCCTTCCCCGACTCAAGCAGTGGCCTTATTTGGGAAAAGGACGATTGCGGGCACAATCAGGATGAAGTCATTCCGGAGTAGGGTGAGCCCTTCATCCAACGTGACTGGTGTCCTTATGAGAAAGGACACAAGAGTCACAGGGAGAAGAGGAGAGGCGAAGAGGAGAGGCGAAGAGGAGAGGCAGAGACGAGGGAGGGAGGGAGCAGACGCAGCCCGGAGTGCCGAGAGCGGCCGGGAGCCGGGAGGGGCAGGCAGAACCCCCCACCCAGGAGCCTCCAGAGGGAGCGGTCCTGTGACCTCCGGTGGGCGGGGGGGACTTCCAGCCCCAGAACTGGGGAGAAGCAATTTCTGTTGCAAGCCCCCCAGCTGTGGTGACTGGTCACGCCAGACCCGGGCGCCGAACCGAGGCTGACAGTCACAGGCCCCAGTGCCAGGGTTGAGGACGCTCGGCCCCTCAGAGAGGATGGGCTCCTAAATGTTCAGGGAGAGAACGCCACAAGGCGACACTCGGGGGCCCTGGGGACCCCCCAGCGGCAGAGGGCGGTCAGCCGAGGCAGGGGTCCCAAAGAGGTGACGGCCGAGGCCCAGACAGACCAGGAGAGCGCTGCCCAGGAACGGGATGGGACGGCACATCACCACGACTCTGAACATCGACTCGGCTTTTCCCGGAGGCTCCTGGCACCCTGAGTTTGAGCAGCGTCCCCACATCCGCCCCACGCCGGGGTGACCCTCCTTCGCCAGGAACATCTCCCTCAGCACCGTCCCTGCGCCCTCACCCCTCTGAACCCTGTGGATCCTTCCCCGAGTCGTGGTAGGGAGGGGACGGTCCCTGACCCCGCAAAAGCCCTGACCTCCCACACAACACTCCTCGAGCAGAGGGGCCCTTTATCATTTGCTCATGTTATGCTCCCCTAATGATTCGCAAAGAGCCCTCCTGATTGATAATGTCGCTCTGCACAAAGTCCAATGGCTGGTGAGACCCAGAGACATCAAGCAGGGAGACGGTGCGCCCCTGCCCCGTGGGGCAGCTGGCTCGGGGCTAACGGGTGCGAACAACACGAAGGGGGAGAGGATCTGGCAGAGTCAGCGGGGTGGGGGGGGGGGAGCTCAGAGCCAGCTGTGGACCAGCTGCGGACGCTCAGGCACTCAAAAATTAAGAGGAACATGTCGGAATAACGTGGAGCCAAGAGCAACCCACTCAGCCGACTGGCCCGGCGGGGGCCGCCGTGCACGATGCAAGTTCGGGCTCTGTCGGAGCAGTCCGTCAGGGGCGCAGGCTGCAGTCTGGGTAGTGAGCACCCCGTCACCGGGGGTATGTAAGGCACCGGTGCTGGCACCGCACGGGCGATCAGAGAAGACTTCCCCGGCCAGTGCTCCTCCAAAGGTCAAGCACACCCCAAGCCCTCACCCGAGGCCCACGTGCTTAAACGGCTTCTAGCAGCTGAGGAAAGAGAATTCAAAATGAAGGGGAAGCTTTCAGGACACTAGTAATCAAGCCAAACCAAGCCAAGCCAAGCACACACACACAGACACACACGTGCACGTGCGCGTGTACACACACGACCCAGCCAGCGGGGGGGCTCACGGAGGCACCAAATGAGCCCAAGCGGGTTCCGCACCTCCTCCGTGCACCTGCCTTTTGCTGCACTGGACCCGTGCCTCCTGTCCCCTTGGCCAGGAGTGCCCCCCTACCCCGTCCCGGTCCGACCTCAGCCTCCTGCAAAGTGCTCCTCAGCCCCTCCCTGGGGGGCTGACCGCGCCTGCTGTCGTCCCACCACACGGAGTGGACGGACGCCTGCAGCCACCACCCTGTACGGGGGGAGGGGTGGGGGGGGGGGAGGTTACGTAGTGACAGGTCACCAAGCTGTCCACCGAGGACAGACACCTTTTCCTGTGCAAGCAGGATACTTCATTAGAAGTTTACCTTAAAAAAAAAGCAAACACCCTCCAGCTTTGAATCTAGAAACTCCAGAAACGCTTAACTGGCTTTATTCGTTTAAACGTTTAACTGGGGTGCAGCTGAGGTGCAACCTGGGACGGCCCTCCTCCTGAGGCACGGCCCGTGAGCGACAGGTGACATTCCCCCGTGTCTCCTCCACGCCCTGTGCCCCACAGCCACCTGACGGCTCAGAGACAAAGGGCCTTCGTGGTCCGCCAGCAGCCCCGAGGTGCAAGCAAGCATGTGCCCCACGCGGGCCCGACCTGGCGTGGCACAGGGACCCAACACAAGGCTGACCTACGGCTCTGTGGGGTGGAAGAGACCGTGACACCTGTCCAGCCTCCGAGTACCCTGCTGGCCCCCACAGAGCGAGCAGACCCGCTCCATCTCCAAGCCACCCGCCTGCCCAGGTGGGCGCGGTATCGACCCCTCACGGAGATGACAAGACCCAGAAGGGCCAGGTCACTGCCTCCAGAGTTGCTGTGCTCACAAGGCCACGGGGGCCCGGGACCCTGGCCGAACCAGTTATCTGCATCCTGCCTTCCTGCCACCTGGCACGGAGGCTCCCCTTCCCGGGATGGGCCCTCGGAACCCAGGGGAGGCAGCGGCCCCCAGGCCCACACTTGACACATCGGCCCAGGGCTTGCCCGCCACCAGGAGACGCCAGGCCGGCTGAATGAACAGACGGGCCAGTGCTATGCTGAGTCCTAACCGGCCCCGAACTACCTGCACGGGCTCCTAGAAGATGCAGAAATAAATCGGGGCCCTATCCTGGCAGCCAGCAGCCAGGCCACTGCCCACCTCAGGCCAACACCCGCACGGGATCCCCGTGTCCCAGCACCACCTTGGCCAGAAGGGGGAATCGGGAGGAAAACACACAGGATGGGGCTCCCTGCTAACCCCCTGGCTTCCCGTGGAGAGGGCACTGGCCAGCTCCCTTAGCACGGTTGAGTCACACGCAGTGAGGGTGATAAATGGCCTGCGGTCACCCAGCTAGAAAGCAGCGAATCCAGGACTCAAACCCTGTCCGCACTCTGGCCGGGACCCAGCTCAGGCCTGACTGCAGGCAAAAGGCAGTGCCAGATGCAAAGACACCGTGTGGCATCCTCTCTCGCCGCTCGGCCCGGGCCCTGGGTCGGGGTCTGCAAGGCCCGAGTGTCTGGCTGGTGCAGATCCCGAGTGTCCTACTGGAGACAAGGACCCTGGACGCCCATGGGAACTGGGGAGGAGCCAGCTCGGCTCCCGGGGCGCAGCAGGCACTGCATTTATCGGAAAAGCTGGCAACACGTTGTCCAGAACCCGGTGGATCCGTGAGTAGCTTTCAGTCACCTAGAGAGGTGGACTGTCCAAATACAGAGCCTGTTTTCATGCAAACACTCCAGGAGATCTCCTGGGGTCTCTGAGCCACGTGGCTTGGGGCAAGGGGCAGTGCGGGGACGTGGTCAGGTTTTCCAAATGCAAAGGTCGGGGCCCCTGGGTGGCTCAGTCGGCTGAGCGTCCAGCTCTTGATTTCGGCTCAGGTCACGATCTCACGGTGCGTGAGTTTGAGCCTCACGTGTTGGGCTCTGTGCTGACATCGCGAGCCTACTTGGGATTCTCTCTCTCTCCCTCTCTCTCTCTGCCCCTTCCCTACCCTGTGCCCGCTCGCTCTCAAAAGCAGGAAAGAAAGAAAGAAAGAGAGAGAGAGAAAAGAGAAAGAAAGGCTACAGTCCAAACAGTGGGATGCCATTGTTCCTGAGTTTAAAAACAAAAACAAACAAAAGTAAAAACCGCAGAGACCAATTTAGGGACTGAGTGCTGAGAACAAGCCTTTCTTCCCCAGGTCACACAGAGGGTGGGCTCCAGCAGGGACTGGGGGGAGCACGGATGATGGGGGCCACCAAGGCAGATGCTAAGGACCCTGAGGCCCATCCTTCTCTTCCCAGCACCTGGGAAGGGCGGGGGGAGGCTCAACGCAAAGGGGGTCGCTGGGGCTCAGGCACACTCAGGAGAGAGCCAGCCGGTAGCCTCCTTGGCTGGGGCCAAGGACAGCAGGGCCCTGTCCGTGAAGTCACGCCCTCCTTTGGGTGGGGGTGGGGGTGGGGGCAGGGGTGGGGTGGGGGCGGGGGCGGGCCCATCTGCCGCCCTTCTGCGGGAAGTGACCTCTCCATCCCACAGAGGATTCCCTGCAGAAACTAATTGCCTGGAAGCATAAATAACACGCCCCAGGGACAGCGTGGGGGCGGGACGGTGAGGCCCCCACAGGCCCCCTGAACGGGGAACAAAGCAGGCCTCAGCTGCTCGGAGCCCACCCACCCACCGTTCCCAGGGAGGGGGCGCTGGGGAAGAAGCCAGGATTTCAGAGATGTGGACATCTGGGCCCAGGGAACTCTCTGGGTCCTATGAACACACCTCTCTAACAATAGCGACTGCCAGCCAGCAGCCCCGGCCCCACCAGACCCCAGTGCCAGCCCCAGACACACACACACGCCCCACCTATGTCCCGGGAGGTGCCAAGAGGGTCCACATCCCTTGGTCAAGCCCGCAGCACCGTGACCGTACTCAGCACAGGCAAGGGGGCTGTCCTCAATCCCCCGAAGTCCCCATAAGCCCCTGGGGGTGGGCTGAGCCCTCACTGGAAGACGAGGGGACTGAGGCCAGAGCGGATACGAAAGCCCAAGGTCATCCTGGGTGTGGGGGCGACGGATGCTCTGTCCCTACCCGGGACCCCCAGCTCCCACCCGGGACCCCCAGCTCCCACCCAGGACCCCCAGCTCCCACCCGGGACGGGCCCCAGACGCAGCCTGGAGAGGAAGGCTGCTTCCTGCCACCCGGTCCTAGACGGAAACAATGAGAGACCCTCGGAGGCAGAGAATGGACAGTGCACCCTTGAGGCTCCCCCAGAGACCAGGCAGAAGGGAAGTCGGTGAAGTGTGCACCCCCCCCCCCCCCCGTTATTCTACTATCCGATTATTCCGATCAGCCCCAGGGGGAGCACGGTCACACCTGGGCTCGGGTCCTGGCTGTGCCACCCGCAGGCCACTCACCCCTCTGTGCCTCTGGGTCTCCGCTGAGTTGGGATGAGCACATCATGGGGTCCCCTCCCCAGGAGGGGGAGACACCCTGAACGTATGGACGGGGCCCTCAAGCCCTACGATCCCCCGGGTGACGTCTGGTCCCCTGGCTGGGCTCCGATGCCTCTTGGCGATTTTCTATCCCCAACCCCACCTGCTCCCAGGCTCTAACTCCCCAGCCGCCCGTGCTGTACTCGGGGTTGAGCCCGGTGCTACGCGGAGGTCTCTTGCCCACTATTTATTTCCATAGTCCCCAGATACCAGCTTTTACCACCGTAACTACCGCCCGGGTCTGGTTCTTCTCCCGTGGACGGCAGTGAGGGCTGCAGGGCGTGGAGGTGTTCGAGGCCGCCCCACTGCGCGCTTCGACGGGGCGGGAGGGCGCACCTCGCCTCAGTGTCTCTTACCGCGCCACGAAGCGGCCGCCGCGAATGAACACACACCACCGCACCCCCGCCTCCCTGCGCGCTGGCTCTTGAACAAAGGCCAGGGACGCACCGTCCCTCCTCCCGTGTCCCTCGGGGTCTCCCGGAGCGGCCTCTGCAGAAACCACTGCGTCCGCGTGCGAGGCGAGGGCGGGCTTCCCTGGTGTCCCAGGCTTTCGGCAGCAAGAGGAGACCGGCGTCCTCTGGAGCGTCAAAGCTGAACAAACCTGGATTGTCCCCAATTGGTATCACGAGCCTGAGCTAATTGATTCGTTCCAAGGGCGCCGTCCCATCAGCTGGCTTCGAGGTACTTAACATCTGATTTCCAGACCCAGAGAGGCTGCCATTAGTGAGATCAATTGTAGGTGTGCACAATTTAACCGTCCCTCCTCTCCGCCCCACCCCCAGAGAAACAAAAGTGACCCCTTGTCCAGTAAAAGGCTGCGGGGCCCTGGCAAGATGGTGAGTTGCTCAGGAAGGAGACTGTCACCCGCATTTAACTGCGGTGTGTTCCGGGCAAGTCCCTGCCGGCCCCAAGCAGGGGGGCGAGCCTGAGAGCCACGGCCCCCAGGAGAATTCTTCTCACCTCCGACCTTCCCCCGGTGAGGCCAGGGGGGCCTGGACTGCGGGCCGGAAGGAGCAGCACCGTCACCCACACTCTGCCCTCAACTTGGGAAGTCAAGGCCCAGAGAGGCAAGGGCACAGACCAGGGGCCGGAAAAGCCTGGAACAGATGCCCCGGGACCCTGGAGAAGTCGGCTTTCCATCTCCTGGCCTCGGTTCCTCATCCGGGAGATGGGAACAACTACAGCCCTCACCTCTTCGGACGCAACGAGGACCAAAGGGGTTCGGGAATATGACACCCAGAGCGTCCCCGAGGCGCTAAGGCACAGACATCTGTTTATAAGGCATTTCATTTAGAAAAAATGTTTCTTTCCTGTCCCCGTTAAACCTCATCAGGCTTTCCAGACGTGACAGCGCTTTACCGAAGCTTCCAATGTTACTATCGATGCAAGGCCGGGCATCGACCCGGCGGCCTCTGCCAAAGAGCCTGAGCTGGAATATTAGTATTGTCTGTGAATAATATGTGACCCAGAGGGGCCACTCCTGGGACGGCCCCGCGAATTATCATCTCTGCAGCCGAAGGAGCTGCCAGCCTGGTGGGGGGGGGTGCTCTGCGGCTCATGAGCGGCAGCTGGGCGTGCATTCGCGGGGAGGGCGCCCCCGAGAGCCATGGCAGGCGCGGACGCCCGTGGGAGGCCTGAGGAGCCCCGTGCGTCCACGGAGCTCTGGGCACAGGCCGAGGTTTTAGGGGATGAAGCAGGCCGTGAGCCAAAGCCAGGAGCCCAGGCAGTGGCTCCTTCCGTGGAGTCAGGCAAGCCTGGCCTTGAATCCACCCCTGCACGACCACACGGGGCGCTCTCTGCCTCGGGCTCCCCGTCTGTGCCAAGGGGCTGCGGGTCCCCACCTCGCACCATTTCGAGGAGCGATACAGGCAAACAAGCCCAGCAGTGTGAACAGTGTGGTTTCCCAGCTCCTGACGTGGTGTCTTCCCTTCGAGAAAAGCAGGGAAAAAATTCTAATAGGAAAAATTCTATTCTACAGGAGTGTAACTGTCCCCACCCGTGGCAAAGACACTGGCCAGCACTGCCCCCCACAGCCCTTCTCCCTCTTCACGGAAGACGAGTTCAGGTGGGCCCACGGCTGCCTGGGTAAAGACTCCACTTCCGTCCACGCTGCAAGGTGCGGCCTCGGAAATGCGTTCTGGACAGCAGGTGAGGACGCGAGGCCGTGAGGAAGACCCCTGCGCTTCCAGCAAAAGCGCCACCGCACCCTTTTTCTTCCCTGACGCACGGCACAGAAGGTGCATGCAATGGCAGAGGTTGAGCAACCATCCTGCACCGCGAGGTGGAGGCCACGTGCCGGGGACGGGGCGGCGGAGCGAGGGGATGCTGGGAGCTGAGCCGCGCCCCTGCCTGGGCTCCTGTACCAGAGAGACGGCACCCCACTTGTCCCTCCACTTTTACAGGGTCTCCTGCTTCAGCGGCCTCGCCCTCCTCCCCGCTGGCCCCTTGTCCTCCCCAGTCGGCAAAGACCTCCCATCTCTTCTATCCAAAGCACAAAAATATTCAGATCCCCTAATACCCGTCTGGACATTTTCCAGTCTGAAAAGAAGTTCACCAGCAGGATGAGGGACCCCAGCAGGACCCCAGGCAGTCCCTGCAAGGGGGCACCCCGGGACCACCAGCCACCTCCTGGGGTCTGGACCCACCAGCCCACTCCCTAAGACCTCCCCCGTGGTCAGCGTGCCCGTGAGCTCCATGCGGGTGGCCCAGAGGGCCAAAGGCTGTTGGTCCTACCATCAGTGGAGAACATTCTGGAAGCAGTGCCCATACCTCACACCAGGACTCGGCTTCTCGGGGGCCAGGAGCCACAGCAGAAGCAAAACAAAGAGGCAGGAGGAGATCCCTGTGGCCTTAAGAAGGGGAGCCATAGCCATGCTGTAAGTGGGCTGCACCCCCCCCACTCAGGGCCCGGGAGTAGCAGCAGGGAGATACAGGGAGGACCAGCAGGGAGCCAGTGCAGGGAGCAAGGGGTGGTGGTACAGAGGAGGAGGACAGGATGGAGAGGACAGATGCAGGGGAGGGCTGGGAGAGAATGCCCGGGGAGGACAGAGGCGTGGGGTAAACAGGAGGGATACAGGGGAGGGGGGGAGGAGGGAGGGTGGGGAGGATGCAGGCGTGGGGTGGAGGGGATGGGTGGAGGGGAGGGACGGGAGGGTGGGGAAGGATGCAGGGGTGGGGTAGAGGGGAGGAATGTTGGGGAGGATGCAGGGGATAGGTGGAGGGGAGGGTGGAGGGGAGGGGTGGAGGGGAGGGACGGGAGGGTGGGGAAGGATGCAGGGGTGGGGTAGAGGGGAGAAATGTTGGGGAGGATGCAGGGGTGATGTGGAAGGGAGGGATGCAGGGGAGGGTGAGGAGAATGCAGGGGTGGGGTGGAGGGAAGGGGAGGGGAGGGGAGGGAGGGCGGGGGAAGAAGGGAGACGCTGTGTGAGGGCCCGGCTAGGGGAGAGCTCGGGTGGGACCGGGAGGCAGGCCCAGGGTGAGTGAAGGGGCCGCGCAGTCTGGCTGGTGAGCAGGGCAAGCGGACTGAGAGCTGGGAGTGTCCCCTGAACACAAACAGGCCTCTGTTTATTTTGCAAACGTGGCGGAGGCTGAGGCGGGCAGGGAACACGGACACCTTTGGAGAAGGCTCGCATCGCGGTCTATAAACACACACTCCCACGGGGATTAAGCCACTTGCCCAAGGTCACTCGGTGAGTCGGCCCCGGGGTCCCGAAAAGGCAGCGTTTGACTCTTCCCGGTTCCCAGCGCTTCCCCCCGCCCGACGCGGGGCCCGACCGGAGGGCGGCCAGACGTCCCGCGTGGACGTCCGTCCCGGGTCTCCGGGCCTGAGCGAGACCCCAGGCGCGGAGGACAGGGGCCCAGGACCACGGCACAGGCCGGACGGAGGGGAGGAGCCAGAGACGGGGCCACACGGGGTCGGGTTCGGAGGCCACCGGGCGCGGACACCAGGGCCGGGCCCAGCTTGGCCCTCGGGAAACCCTTCTCGGTTCTGTGAAGGAGGGAAGTTCAGAAGCGGGGCGCCCGCACAGCCCCCCGGAGTTACCACCCGCACGGCGCTGGACGGAGCGTTCCGTGCGGCCCTCCCTTGCCACCCAGGCCGCCGTGTCCAGATGCGCAGGAACGGCGGCGGCGTGGGCAGTGGTGGCCGCCGTGACACTGGCAGTGGCAGTCGTGGTGGCAGCGACGGTAGCCGTGGTGACACCAGCCGCGGTGGTGACATTCGGTAGAGCGGGATCGACGGGAAAGGGGGACCGCATCCTACCGGCCCCACTCCACCGTCCGTCCAGGGAAGGTCACCGGCCCGGGGGTATGTCTGAACCAGGAGCCCGCTGTCCCGATGCTGGTCCTCACCGAGTCCCTCTGGCGCCCCCCCCCCACGATGGGCAGTACGTGCCGGGCAGAGCGGGGACGGGGGCAGATGGGGAGTCGGTGCCGGGACCCCTGCCCGATGTGCCTGGCAGGGCTCTGTGGGGCCTCGTGCCGGGAGGGACCTGGGCTGAGTTCTGGGAAGCGGGACGGCTGGAGGCCCCGGGGGGTCGTCTCGCCCATCCCCCACTCTATCCCTCCCACCCCGCTGGCTCGGGAGCCACAGCCTGTAGAGTTCACGGCCCCCCAGGAGGACACAGGGGCTGCCAAGGCAAAGGTGACCTTGCCCGAGGGGACACTGCTGACACAGCGCCAGCCACGGCCAGGCCCGGGCCTGCTGTAACTGACCCACAGAGGACACTGAAGCTCTGTCACCAAAGGCCACCAACGCGGCCAGCAGCAAGCCACGGGACCGGAGCGCCCCGCCAAGGCAGAAGCCGCTTCACTCCATCTGAGCCCAGAGGGACCCCCGAATACCGCTGGGGCCTCCCCGGGCAGCTGCTGTAGGAACCAGATCTGTGGAGGATCTTCTAGGACACCCGCCCCCCCGCCGCCGCCACACACAGGTCTCCCAAGGTGAGAACAATCCACCTGAGCCCAGCCAAGTTCCAAAGCAGGGAGGGAGTACGGGGAAGGCCACGGCTCTGGCCGGGTGCGGCCGGGAGAGGGGCAGACGGCCACCCCGTCCCCACGTCCTCCGGGCAGATCCTCAGCCCCCGCACGAACACAGCACACTCAGGAGGCCCCAGCCCCGGCCCCCGGGGAGGGAAAGAGCCCAGGACCCGGGACCCGAGGAGGACGACACCCGGGTCTGCACGATGGCAGGTACGGGCAGGTGTGGTCACGGCTCTGAGAGAGCCCCGCGCTGTCAGCGGCACTGGCCCCCAGAGCAGAGTGCAGGAGACCCCGTGGTCAGAACCGAAAGACAATCGATGCCGTGGGTCAGATGGGGGAGGTGGGGAGGATGGGGGCCGAGGTTCTGGAAACAGCACGGGGGTGTCAGGAGAGAGGAGGGGGGCACGAAAGAGAAGCAGCAACACTGTGAAGACCACAGAGGAACCCACATTAGCAGAGCCGCTGGGGAAGGGAGGAGGGTAGGTGCTGATGTTCTAGAGCAACAACGAGAGGCTTGAGGTCAAGAAATCGAGAGCTAGGGCGATGAGCACATCACTGAGGGTCACGAAGGGGACCCAAGGGTAACTGAAGACAAGCTGAAATTGCAGCCCCTGGAGGGGGTGGGGGCGGGGGAGGTGCTGGCGGTGGAAGGGGGAGGGGACCGGGACCCTGCTTTTCACCCCAAGCCTTTCCGTACACGTGGAGTGGGTTTTTTGGCCACGTGCAGGTATAATTACTTGGATAAAAATACCAACGTAAATAAAAATTGCGTGATGAATCCCAACAGCCATCCGTGCCCAAAGAGAGACCCGAAATGCGGCCGATGCACACATCGGAAGGTGGTGCAGCCACAGCCTTCAACACTAATGAGGCACGGACGCCTCGCGACGTGGACGAACCTCGAAATCACCACACCGAGTGCAAGAAGCCGGACACGAAAGGCCACGTGCTGTGGGAATCCGTTTACAGGAAGCGTCCAGAGCAGGCAAATCACGGAGACAGAAAGCGGATTCGTGGCTGCCGGGGGGGGGGGGGGGGGGGGGGGGGGGGGGGGGGGGGGAGGGGTGAGTAGGGACGGCTAACGAGTCCCGCGTGTCTTTGTGGGGTGATGGAAACGTTCTGGAATTGGTGGTTGCACAACTCTGAGAAGATACGAAAGACCACTCAACTGCACGCTTTCAAGGGGCGAACTGCACGGTATGTGAATCACACCTCAGTAAAACTGTTATTTATTTATTTTTTTAATTTTTTTTTTTCAACGTTTTTTATTTATTTTTGGGACAGAGAGAGACAGAGCATGAACGGGGGAGGGGCAGAGAGAGAGGGAGACACAGAATCGGAAACAGGCTCCAGGCTCCGAGCCGTCAGCCCAGAGCCCGACGCGGGGCTCGAACTCACGGACCGCGAGATCGTGACCTGGCTGAAGTCGGACGCTTAACCGACTGCGCCACCCAGACGCCCCTAAAACTGTTATTTTAAAGAGTGAAGACGTGGCAAAAACACAGCCTTGGAGGGCCGGAACCGGGGCTCCTGGCGGCTCAGTCGGTCGAGCGACTGACTCATGATCTCAGCTCAGGACACGATCTCACGGTTCGTGGGTTGGAGCCCCGTATCACGATCTGCGCTGAGAGCTCAGAGCCTGGAGTCTCCTGCGGGTTCTGTGTCTGCCTCTCTCTCTGCCCCTGCTCCGTGTGCATGCACGCTCACTCTCTTTCTCTCCCCAAAATAAATAAACATTTAAAAATTGTTGTAAAAATTAAAAACAAACAAACACGGGGCTCGAAAGGCCGGAGCTGGGACGCCTGGGGGCTCAGTCGGTCGAGCGACTGATGACTCGTGATCTCGGCTCGGGTCGTGATCTCACGGTTCGTGGGGGTCCTACTGCCAGGTCCTCAGGACGCGACCTGATTTGGAAACAGGGTCTCTAGAGAGGTCAGCGGGGTCATATGAGGTGTCTCGGGCAGGACAACGGGACCGTGTCCTGCCTAAGAGGGGAGACTGGACAGAGACAGACTCGCACGGAGGGAAGACGTGAAGACACAGGGAGGAGACGGCCGTCTGCAAACCCAGGACAAAGGCACCAGCTCCCGCTGGGGGGCTTGGGGGCTCCAGAAGCCTGAGGAAACAAACTTGTGTTCAGGGCGTGCGGTCTGCGGTGCGTGGTTAGGGCAGCCTGGGCAGTGGGAGGCCCACAGGATCACAGGCAGCCAGAACCTCTGCTTCTAGACCTGAACTCCCCACCCCTGGGGTCCGCGTGCCGGGCAGCCGTCTCCCCTGTCCCCTCTGCGGTCCCTGAGGCCACCCCCGCCCGGTGATGCTCCCCGCTTGGGGCCTGTGCCCCCCACCCCTGCATGAAGATTCTCTCCTCTCCGCCACAGCTCTGTGTGGTGTGGCCAAGCCGGCCTCGTCCCCAAGGCCACTTCTGAGTCAGCCGCTCGGAAGGGCCCGTGAAGCCCAGTTCCCCGAGAAACCCCCGGAACACGGAGCTGCAGGAAGAGGGCCTCTCTGGGCCTCGACCTAAAAACACTTCCTGCACCCAGAATCTGGGAGATTTCCATGCGGGTAAGCAAGGCTCTGCTCCGCCCTCCCGGGACCCACCCCAGGTTGGCTGGCCAGTGAGCGGCCGAGGGGCGGGCCCGGCTTGGCTCCTGGGGTACCCGCACCTCACGCACACCCTTCCTTCCACCACGGATAGGATGCCTCCCGAAGAATACCGGGGAGACAAGCGCCACCTGCCCAGCTAGGGCGCGGGGCACAGCCTGCACGCGTGTCCTCTGCCGGTTACAAAACATCAATCCCACGTTCGGGGCCAAGGAACCCCACCAACCCACCTCCGAGTCTGAGGAGGACCCTTCCTCCCCCGGAGCAACGAAAGACCCCCACCCCCACCCCGTGTGCCATCCCAGAGGCTGGCCACCCATCCCCGGTCACTGCTTCAAATTCAGGCTGATTGTGGCCGTGCACCTGTCCCCCAAGCAGAGGGCTCAAGTCCCCGCGGCCTCGCGCCCCTCCTGGCCCAGATGACGAAGAGGCAGGTGGAGACGTGGGGGGAGGCTCTTTGACCCAGCTGGTCCAGCAAAGCCAAGAGACTAACCGGGTCCCAGGTGGCTAACTCCAACCTTGCCCAAGCGGCAGAGCCCCTCGGAGAGGATTTCTGGGATGGGAGAAGCCTCGCAGGCATCAGAACTGATTTATACACTCTGGAGGGAAGGCTGACATTTCCTAGATCCCACCGCCATCCTCGGAAACCAATTCCCGTTGTCCGCGTTCTCTGTCGGCTTGGGCCGCGCCAGCCTTTGTAAATACATGCCAGGCTTAATGAGTCTCAAAACAACCAGGCCGAAAGTAACAAAGAGAAGGGCAGTCGTCGGGCAGTCCCGCACTCGGGGTGATCACAGAGGCGCAAACGAGGCAGCGGGGAGCGCCCGGGGGGACGCCTCCCTCCCACCCCCTCACCGTCACCCCAGGGAGCAGAGGAGGGCGGAGGCCAGGGAGAGGGGCCCGTGGTCCCCTGGCTCCCTAGTCCTGCTCCAGTGGGCAGGGAGGAGGGGGGAGCCTGCCCGACAGTGTGGAAGGCAGAAGGAAAAGCCACCCGAAAATGGGAGCTACAGCCCCGTGTCCTCCCTCACACCCTCTTCGCTGCCCTGTCACCCTCCCTGATGCCCCCAGGCTGTCCCAGCCCCCCTGGCACGCCAGCGCTCTGCGGTCACTGCACCACTGACCTCTCCTCCCCACTCCGTGCTCCCGGAGAGCAAGGCACGGGTCCAGTCTAAGAGCAGGACACGACCCAAACCCAAGCCCAGAGAAGGGAAACGACTAGGAGGCTAATCCCTTTTCCGTCCCCTCTGTGGCCTGTGGCCCCATGGCCCACGATTGCCACGGAGGGTGAAGCTTTCTGAAACGGTTTCTGCTGAGCAGGACGTATCTCAACACGGAAATGGCAGGAAACAAAGAAGGACAAGCAGGGCGCTGGGCGCGCCGCTCACAGAGAACGCCGACAGCGCCCAGGAGGGAAGAGCGCCCCCCAGGGTTGTGCGGTCAGGAGCCCCGACAATGGGAAAGCGGTGCCCGGTCGGACCCTTGATGGAGCCCAGGCCACGTCCCCTCGGGAGGAACTGGGACCAGGAACACCGGCTTTGTGTTTCCACATCCGCCGTCCGGAGCACAGAACCCGGTGAGCACGGAGTGCCAGTAAGGGCCCCCGGGCGGGTCCCGTGTCCCCCCACCCCCACCGTCTCTCCCGAGGCGTCACTCGCCTGGTCGGTTTCTTTCCTTTTACGCTGTGTGTTGCTTCACGGCCACTTCAGATCGTTTGCACAGCGAGGGGGGTGCTAATCCGTGAATTGCCGAGTCCCACTTTCTTCCAGAGGCCACGTCGGATCTGCTGCGTGGGCACTGTGCGCATGGCGTCGCGGAGAAGCGCCTGCTGGCACTTCCCCAAAAGCCGGCGCTGTGGTGGCGGGTGTGGGGATCAGCGTCCACGCGGAGCTCCCCCGCCCCCCCCGCCGCCCCCACCAAGAGCAATGCCAGAGAGCGAGTGGGGGGGACACCGCCTCGGTCGTCACCTCCCCCAGCGGGGCCAGCAGGCTCCTGAAACAGCAAACCCCCAGAGAGCCGTGCAGCCGCACGAACGCCTTCCTGGAAAAGCCTGGAACCTCTGAACCTGATGGCCCGGAGGACGCGGGGAGGGGGCGGCCTCAAGTCAACTCTGAGCCCTGAAGGGGACCGTGGGGAGGGCCGCTCGGATGCCCTTTCCAGCTCTGGGTCCCTCTGGGGCGGCACATCGGCAGCTCAGGTGGCGGGAGCCTGCATCCCGCGGCAGCAGCGCGCCCACTCGCCTGGGCTGGCTCGGCAGCCCCCGCAGCTCCAAGGGCACCGTGCGGGGCCCGGTCACCAGTAACGGGACAAAGGACCGCCTCCGGGATCCCGAGGTGAGCACGCCAAGCGGGAGGGGCTCAGTAGAAACACAGGAGAAGCACACGAGCTGGTGCGAACACCGGACTCCAAGGATCAACTTCGAGTGGGAGCACGGCGACGTCCCGCCCACATCCAGGCACCTGCAGGGATCGCGGTGACCGTCAAACCTGCCGGGCCCCACCCTGCGAAGGAAGCACGTTATAAAAACCGGCTATCGGGGCGCCTGGGTGGCGCAGTCGGTTGAGCGTCCGACTTCAGCCAGGTCACGATCTCGCGGTCCGTGAGTTCGAGCCCCGCGTCAGGCTCTGGGCTGATGGCTCAGAGCCTGGAGCCTGCTTCCGATTCTGTGTCTCCCTCTCTCTCTGCCCCTCCCCCGTTCATGCTCTGTCTCTCTCTGTCCCAAGAATAAATAAAAAACGTTGAAAAAAAAGATTTAAAAAAAAAACAAAAACTGGCTATCGAATCGGCCGACCAGCATCTCCCGCTGGAGACGAGCTGGACGCTCGGAAGCCGGGTCGGGCGTTCTCGTCTCGTCTGTCTTCCGCAGGGTGAGGTGAGGTGGCCGCCTCTTCCTGGCCGGAAGGCCGCTCACGGAGCCGAGTCGGGGCCCTAGAGCCCACCAGCGGGTCCCAAGCGGGTTCCCCCGCTGCTGAGCTGTGTGACCCACGGACCGGCAGGGCAGTCGATAACCCCCGGGTCTCCGTGTCGTTACCTGCAACACGGGTCAGGGCGCCCGGCTGCCACCGACAACGAGACTGCCCACACACAACCCAGTTTCTTTGCCGTCCTTGCACGGGCGAGGGGGCAGGCCACAGCGTGTCCCCCCGCCCCCCAACCGCCCCCGTGCAGGTTCCGCCGGCCTGCCCACGGCCATGCGTCTCTGGGAACGCGGTCTCGCGGGGGGACCCGCCTCAACAAGCTACATGCACACAGAAGTGCACAGCACAGTGCCCGGCACGAGCGTGCTCACTAAACGTTGGCACGTGTGGACGGAGGCCCGCAATCCCGGCCCGGCGGACGTGCTCTGGGCGGGGGACGGGGGGCATGCGGGGGCCCGGGCCGCAGGAACACTCAGACCACACCTGCTCTCCTCGACTCCGAAGCTGCTTCCACGGATCTACTTCTGTTTATTAACATGTCCAAACACGCGTTAACTCTAGATTCCTCGTGGACGCCAACACGGACGAGCTCATAAATCACTCTCCCCCCTAAACTCAGCTGCTTGTGGGGCAGGGACAGCTGGCGGCCTCCCAGCTCTGTCCTCGCCTTCAGCCTCACCAGGTGCACGCACGCGGTATCGGGGACAGCCCAGCACGAAAGACCCCATTTCCCAGGCTCCCTTGCTCCCTTGTAACCACGTGACCACCCTCTGGCCAATAAGGAGAAGCTAGAATGGGGAGGGGTGTTTCTGCAAAGTCTGCTTAAATGAGCCGGCTTCCCCCTCACCATCCTCCATACTGCCTGGAATAGAGAAGAGACGGCTGGAGCTCTTGCAGCCACTTCAGACCATGACCTTGAGGACAGAAACCAGTGATGAGGAGGTGGGGAAGAAAGATGGAGGCGCCCGGGTCCCCGATGATCCCATGGCACCGTCATACCCGCTCTGCACTGAGTACACCCAAACTTCCTCACAGGACAAAGGAAATCCTTGTGGGTTTAGGCTACTGCTGGGAGGGACCTGGTTATAAGCAGCCAAGCCTATTCTAACTGATACGGCCAAGAGGCAGGCTCGGGACTTCCATGTGAAGACACAGGACCAAAGGAGCACCATGCTGTGAGCTCCCTAATTTAACCTGAACTAACCCCCCCCACCCTTTGCAGATGAGGGAACCAGGTCCAGTGTGTCACTTGCCCAAAGTCACAAGAAAACAGGGGAAGTGAGTGGAAGACGTCTGACGAGAGCCCCCGCGAGCACAGAAGATCTGGGGAAGCCTAACAAGTTCCCGCCAAGAGCAAGGCCATCCTGAGACATCTGAGATCCGCGTGCTTATTTAGGGGTCGCGGCACCGGTGGGACACAGCCAGAAACGGACCGTGGTCCCCGGACTGTCAGGATCCAGTGTGGGCTGGTGGGAGGCTGTGGGAGGTCGGGCAGGGCAGAGCCGAGTCTCAGGAGCACAGGGTTGGTCTCTACTGTCTTGACGCTTAATGACAGGAGCGTATTCACAAACCATCAGTGTAACTGGAGGCAAACTGTTTTTAAGATCTTATTTATTTATTTTTATTTTTTTTAATGTTTATTTTTGACCGAGAGGGAGAGGCAGAACATGAGCAGGGGAGGGGCAGAGAGAGAGGGAGACACAGAATCAGAAGCAGGCTCCAGGCTCTGAGCCGTCAGCACAGAGCCCGACGCGGGGCTCGAACTCACGGACCGGGAGATCGTGACCTGAGCCGAAGTCGGACGCTTAACCGGCTGAGCCACCCGGGTGCCCCTAAGATTCTACTTTTAAGTAATCTCTACGCCCAACATGGGGCTCAGACTCACAACCTCAAGATCAAGAGTGGCACGGTCCACCAACCGAGCCAGCCAGGTGCCCCCGGAGGTAAATTTTCTTATAAGAAGAAAAAACAACAACAAAAAGCATGCCTCACTCACAAACCTGTTCCCAGAGCCTTGCTCCAGAGTGGCACCACCCCTCGGAACTTTCTGGAATGAGGGAGATGCTGGGTCTGTCTGCACTGCCGAATACCGGGTTCCCCGGCCACGCGTGGCCCTTGAGAAAATGAACATCCAACTGTGGCTAATCTGTCACAGATTTACTGAGGTCCGATCAACACGCAACAAGCCTCACGTATTTCAAGCGTTAAATTCGATCGGTTCTGACAGTTACACACCCGTGAAAGTACCAACACAACTGAGACAGTGAGCACATCCATCACCCCAAACGTTTCCTCCTGCCCTTTGCTCACCCCTCCCAATTGTGCGAACAGGGTGGTCCCGAGGGTCCTACGGCCCCCAGTCCAGGGCCAGCGGACGCTTTAGCTGGCCCTTCGCCCCCAGCCAGCCTCCTGGTAGAGGAAAACGTCTGCAGCCCAAAGCCTCACGGCAGGGCTTCCCCAGGACTGATTCTCAGGCCCAGACTGTTGCACAGCCTGGGTGCTGGTACAAGAAATACGGAGCCTGGGGCCCCAATCCAGGGGTGCCTGGGTGGCTCAGTCAGTTAAGCGTCTGACTTCAGCTCAGGTCTGATCTCATTGTTTGTGGGTTCGAGCCCCGCATCGGGCTCTGTGCTGATGGCTCAGAGCCTGGAGCCTGCTTGGGATTCTGTGTCTCCCTGTCTCTCTACACCCCCCCCCCAATATAAATAAACATTAAAGAATTTTTTTTTTAATTTTTTTTTTTTCAACGGTTTTTATTTATTTTTGGGACAGAGAGAGACAGAGCATGAACGGGGGAGGGGCAGAGAGAGAGGGAGACACAGAATCGGAAACAGGCTCCAGGCTCTGAGCCATCAGCCCAGAGCCTGACGCGGGGCTCGAACTCACGGACCGCGAGATCGTGACCTGGCTGAAGTCGGACGCTTAACCGACTGCGCCACCCAGGCGCCCCAAGAATTTTTTTTTTTAAAAGAAACACATATTCGGTCTTTGACCCCAGATCCTGACACAGGGCTCCTAAACCCCTTGGAACTTCCTGGGTGATAGGGACACCTTTTGTTTTAATGAGGTGACCCGGGGCGGGCTCCTGGATGGCTCGGGATGGGGACTGGCCACCGGAAAGACCACGCCGTGGTCAGAAGCGTGACACTGCAGCCCCAGCCCCCATCCTCCCGGCAGGTGCGTGTGTGAGGGAGCCTCCACCAGATCCTGACGACGGGGTCCGAGAGGGCACGGAGGCTCCCTGGCCTCCCCACGTCGCCCCCTGGGGACCTGTGCCCCTGGCTGCTCCCGCGCCCTTGGTGATACGCCGAGACTCTAGAGTAGACTGTCTTCTTGGGTTCTGGAGCCACTCTAGAAAGTCATGGAGCCCGAGGAGGGGCCGGTGGGAGCCCTGAGCTACAGCCGGTCCGTCAAAAGCACAGGTGACAACCTAGAACTTGCGACTGGCACGTGGGGGGTGGGGGGGTTGGCTGTGGGAGTGAGCCCCCACCCGTGGGGGCTGCTGACAGACGCACACACTCGTGGGAACTCTGCACACTGTAGGGCATGCTGTCCCCGCTGTGACTTTTGTCCCCACCACAATTCTCCACCAAAAAATGCCCCCTGGGTGGGGTCAAGGTTGCGGGCCCCGTGCGGAGAGTGGCGTTCACCTCTGTGCTGAGAGAGCCCCCACGGACACGTGCCGACAGTGACCGCCAGGGGACATAGTCCCCGCAGGGGTCCCCTGAGAACCGCAGGCTCTGAATGCCGCTGCCGGGACGCAAGACCAAGCGGACCAGATCCCGTCCCCGCCGAGCTGCCTGACGTTCGACAGCCAACGGAGACGAGATCCCGGTGACTCGGGGAGGTCCCAGGCAGCCCCCGAGAGCAGCGTCCACACGGCGTTCGGCACGGTGCAGAGGCTCCAGGGCGAGACGCAGAAGTCAGGAAAAGGTCTGCTGGCGCTTCCTGCTTCCAGAGAGATCGTGTGAGCCCCCTGGGGCCCGGCCCCACCTCCCTGTTCTGCCGGGAGCTGTGGGTCCGTTTAATGAGCCCCGAGAATGAACGATAAATGCCAGCTGTGTTCCAGAAAGAACCAGGCCCCGGAAGGATGCCCCCATGTATTTGGGGGAGGAAAGAAAGACACCTGAGGTCATCTCCAGAAAGTGCTGCTGCGTCATTCATTCCGCAAACGTTTGTGGGGCCGCAACTACGTGCCAGGCGCTGCGCTGGTTCCTCGGATCTACGGGTGGACAAGAGACGCAGCCCGGCCCCCGTGGGACCCGCGTTCTCCGGGGAGAATGACATAAGCAAGTAGGATAGTTCTCAGTGCTCAAGAGAGAGCGTGGCAGAGGACGGGGACGGGGTGTGGGGGAGGGGTGGTGAGAACAGGGGAAGCGGGCGAGGACCTGAAGGGGGTGAGGGTCAGGCCGAGCAGCCATCTGGGGAAAGTGCGATCCAGGCAGAGGACTGGCACGTGCGAAGGTCCTGGGGTAAAAGTGGCCTGGCTTGATGGAGGAGCTGCGAGAGGCCAGCAGAGCTGGGCAAGGGCAGGAAATGCAGGGAGCGATGGGCTTGAGGGACAGGCGTGCCCCCTGGGCCATGATGACCATTGTGGGGGCGTGGCCGTTCCTCTGAGGATGAGGGGACCCAAGGCAAGGTTTGAGCAGAGCAGGGGCACAATCAGACTTAGATCCGGCACGGTCAGAGAACAGGCTGGAGACAGCAGTGGGATCAAGGGCATCAGTAGAGGGAACAGACCGGAAAAGGCTGAAATGACCCAGCTGCGAACTTGACCCGGCCGCCAACAAGAGAGGCGCGCAGCGGTGGGTCTGGGTTATCATTCAGGGTTCCCCAGCCTCGGCCAGTGGCCTCTGGGGCTGTCCTCTACTCTACCCCAGATGCCAGGAGCATCCCCGGGCCCCAGCTGTGACCACACCAAAAACTGGCTCCAGACGTCAAAGATGGCCCGGCTGAGAGCGGCCCGGTCAGACCCAACTGAGGGGGAGCAGGTGCCACCGGGGGGGGGGGGGGGGGGGGGGGAGGGGAGCCTCTGGGAGGGGCAGAGCCGGGGAGGGAGGCCAGGATCCTGGGACACCGCTCTGGGTGCGTCACGTGCCCACCAGGCTCTCTCTGGACGGGGAGGGCAGAGAGAAAGCGCCAACACGGGGCCCGAGGAGAAAACCGCGGGACCCGGGGAGGGCGGCAGGGTGCACGGCGCTCTGGAGTCAGAAGGACAGAGCAGAGAGCTGACCACGGATTCAGCGCCGTGGAGGCCACGGAAGGGGCCACGCCGGTGGCATGGCGGGGACAGAGGCCTGCGCAGAACGGACCGGGCAGAGGAATCAGCTGCAGACCAGCTGCAAAGCCACCCAGGTCTGACCCAAAGAAGCCCCCCGGCCCCGCGGTCATGGCACAGACACCCCAGCCCTGCAGCCCACAGTGCCCAGCACACCTTCCCGCCTAACAGAACCCCATCCCTCTACGACCTTCCTTCCCTGTCCAGCCGGCCGCGGATGCCCCCAGCCGCCCCCCAGCTCCTGCGGCCGGTCCAGGGACCCCCACCGGCACCCCGACCCCAACCCGCTTTCTAGCCACGCACAAGGGTGCACAGAATCCAATGGCTACTGAGGACGCTGACTGGTCCTTCCTGACAGAGACACATTTCCCTCCCACATCCTACCCACCCCTATCCCTTCACTGTCCCTCCTGTCCCCAGACGTCCTAGCACAGCCACAGCGGAGGAGGGGCGGGACAGCGCCTGGCCCACCGAGATGCTCAGATCCCGGAGCCGGGATACAGAGACCACGTTCTCCAGCCACACTGGCCGCTGGATGGTCACGGAGATGGGGCGGCAGCTAAGAGTGCCATTTGGGGATGGCCATGGCGGGTTGTGGGGATGAGGGAGGAGACAGAGCGAGCCCTCGGTAGAAAGGGACAGAGAGAGGACACAACGGCGCCAGGCGGGTCCGGGGGGAGAACGTGACCCCCCTCAAGAAAGCCCTCCTCCTGGAGCCCGGACGGTGCACAGACATGCCTCCCGTGGCGGGGACGGCCAGCCGGTTAGAGCGTCACAGCGGTCCTGAAACAAAGCCGTGACCAAGCGACAGTGACAACCCTGCTTCAATACGTCAGACCCCAAACCCCGGGAGGCGACCGCGCTGTCTTCCCAGCCAGGAAGGCCCCGGCCCCGCCAGTTAGACACAGAACTACACCCGAAGCCAGCAATTCCTCTCCGAGGCACTTGCCCCCAAGACACGAAAGCAGGCGTTCAAACAGATCCTTGCACACACGTTCGCAACAGCGCAGTCCACAGCGGCCAGATTGTGGCACATCACGGGAGGATAAACAGGAACAAAGCGCTGGCCCCATCGATGAACCCTGAAAGCGTCACGCCGAGTGGAAGAAGCCAGACACAAAACCCGCGTGGCACGGGATTCCATTTCCACGCAGCATCCGGAAGAGAGGAGTCCAGAGGGACGGAAGCAGGCGGGCGGTTGCTGGGGGCTGGGGGTGGCTGCCACGGGCCCGGGGCTTCCTTCCGGCCTGATGGACGTCCTCGGGAACTACACGGTGGCAATGGTCACACGCCTTAAAGCGGCTGCCACAGTAAGTTCTGTGCCGTGGGCATTGTACCACCACCGCCCCAGGAAAGAGGAGGCCGAGGGCTCACGGGTGGGAGGGGGCCGCGAGGAGGCACGCGGGTGCTGTGTGCACGAGCCTCGCAAGCACCAGAGTGTTCGGCAATGCCCGCTCGAGGGCCCAGCCCCGTCTTCGAGGGCTCCATGACCTCAGGACGGTCCCGGGGCAGGGCACAGGGTCTCCACGGCCCCGCTCCTTGGGATGGGGGTCATCACCGGACCCCCCGTTCCCACCCCCCAACCTTATGTTTTCCAGGGGATTCAACACGTCCTGGGATTCCACGGCTCCCACCGCCGGCTTCCGGCTGAATGTCTGCCCAGAGACACAGTCCCCACGACGAGGAACTTTTCATTTGAAGGAAATGCAAAATGGGGGGGGGAGCCCTGCCCCCTTTGCAAAGCACCCCGAGACCGTGAGCCCTCAGGGAGCCCCTCGTCTCTGCAGAGAGGCGCACGGGACAACACTGAGGACGCAAAACGCACACGCACATGCACACGCGTGCAGACACAACACGCACACACACACAAAACACGCGGGCCACGCTCTCCCTTCCCGAAGGCTGGTGGGAAAGGGGCAGAGGCCCCAGCCACGCCCACGGGGACAGGAGGGAAGGAGGGGCCTCGTTGCCCGCCTCTCCCTCCCGGCGGGAGCCTCTCGCTCAGATAAGGCGGAGTAAAGGACAATGCTAACGGACAGTGATTCATTTCCGAAGTTTCTCTCCTGGGGAGATCCCTCCTCCCACAAAGGGAGGGTTGTGGGCGCTGACAAAGGCCGGGCGGGGCCTGCCAGCTCAAGCCTGGAAAATGCAAGAACACCTGCCTCCCACCTCCGGAGCCCCGTTTCCTGGGCCCCCGACGGGCCACACGGGCGCGGGAAACAGTACGACTTTTAACAGGGAGTTTGGTGCTTTGAGACGCAGGGGTGGGTGAGCGGGAGTCTCAGTGGCCGGTGGAGAGGGAGAAAGAGCCGGGGGGGGGGGGCGGGGAGGCCCCCGCACCAGAGGGACAGGGCGGATGCTGAGGGATCGGCCTCCATGGCAGAAGGACAGGCCTACCTGTCCAGTACAGCTGGCTTCCCCGGACCAACCTCGATTTTGTCCGCTCCCCTGCAAACACGCCTCGGATGCCTCCAGTCGTGCTAAGGCGCTTATTAAGTGCCTTCTGAATGCATCCCCAACAGCGTCAGCCATGTGTCCCAGAGCCAGTCACCCTACCTCTCTCGGAGCTGGTGCCCAGCAAAAGCTCGCGGAGTATCGAGAAGGGGCTGCTCCTCTCAAGGGGCCCTAATGCCCCGCAGTCCCCGCCCCTGCTTCCCTCCCTGACTACCTCAAATGTCTCTCCTCACCAAACCCAAGCAGGCCGCAGGCCAGCCCTCCCTGACCGGGGCTGGCACCCCCCGCCGGAGAGCTCATTCAGTTTTCTGCGCTCTGTGCCTCTCTGCCTCAGGGGCCCCCAGCTGGTCCTCCCCTTGGAGAGCCCAAGCTCCTTTTCTGTTCCTCATCAGAACCCATCCTCGAGAGAGGATTCAGCAAACTCCTCAGTGCTGAGAAGCGAGTGATAAAGCCTAACGCATTACCTACATCAATAGGAACAAAGTCAAAGGAATGACTCCCTAATGGTAGAATGTCAAGTTGAAAATGTTTTATGACATATCAGGGAACTGAGAACCTACCATGAGAGAAAGAGAAACTCTGTTTTTTTTTCTTTTTACGCAAGAAAGGCTTTTTTATGTTCACAAGAGCTAGAGATATCATTTCTAGCAAGTTGCAAAGACATAATCTCCGAAGTGCCATTAGCGACTCAAAAACAAAACACTGGCCCCACTGAAAATATGCACACCGTACAAAGGGGCCACGGCTCTTCCAGACGGATCAGACCCCACTCTGAGCCCAGCCCCACGGGGTTGCACGTACCCACAAAGGTCCCGAGGCAGGGCCACCCACCCTTCTCTGATGAGGAAACTGAAGCTTACGGAGGAGAGCAATCTGCCCGGTCAGGCATCCACGAAAGGGCCAAACTGGGGGCGCCGGGGGGACTCAGTCGGTTAAACAACCGACTTCGGCTCAGGTCGCGATCTCACAGTTCGTGAGTTCCAGCCCCGTGTCAGGCTCTCTGCCGTCGGCACGATGCCCAGTTTAGATCCTCTGCCCCCCTCTCTCTGCCCCACCCTGCTCGTTCTCTCTGATAAACTTTAAAAAATGAAGGGCTGGATTGGTTCTGCGCCCCAATTCTAGACAGAACCCAAAAGACCTGGAGGAGAGAATCCTTGAGACACAAGAGTGCTGGTTGGACCCCTTGGTCCACACCGGCGGCTGTCAGAACACCACCGACCGCCGACAACCACAGAGGATCCTGACGCTGGGTGAGGCCGACTTCTCGCGGCGCCCTGGGGTCCCTCCCCCGAGGCTCACCCCACGACCCACTCCCCTCCCAAAGGCCCCGTATCCTAACACCTCCACCTCGGGGTGACTTTGGGGGGAGACACACCCCCGGCCCACAACGGCCCCACACCTGCTGGCTGAGACTGAGCCTGTGAGACGGAGAACTTACCCAGCACCGTGACAGGGCTGGATCCCACCGGCTGGGACTCCCCCCACCCCCCCCAAGCCCGGCCCACCGCCGTTCCCAGGAGCACGGCTAGGTGCTCCTTTCCCAAACCTCCTTCCAAAGGGCGTCAGAATTTCTCATTTCCCTGCTTCACTGGCTCTATCTTCCAAAGTGATTGAGATTCTAACACCATTAAACATGATTTAATTTGCTTTTCCTAATGATATGCCCACAGTATCAGGACATCTCTCCTTTTCCACTTGAAAGACATCTCAGGGTGATTTCCACCAGTTAAATTAATAGGGAAACCATTAGAAACGTTACAGACGAATCGGTGCCTCCAGCTCAGCACCAACTACTTTTACAACGAGGAGGCGTGTGGTCTTTGCTGCGGCAGAAGGACAAAACAGGGCAGAAAGCCTGTCGCTCGTAATCGTCTTACTCCTGCATTTTCAAGTGCCTCTGTCTGTCGACTGAACCCACCTCCAGCTGCCCCGGGCTACCTCCATTACCAGGAACCATCTAGAAATCCAGGCCAGAGGGGCGCCTGCGTGGTTCAGTCGGTTAAACGTCTGACGTTGGCTCAGGTCACCATCTCATGGCTCGTGAGTTCAAGGCCCGCGTCGGGCTCCATGCTGACAGCTCAGAGCCTGGGGCCTGCTTCAGATTCTGTGTCTCCCTCTCTCTCTCGGCCCCTCCCCTGCTCATACTCTGTCTCTGTCTCTCTCTCAAAAGTAAATGAACAATGAAAATATTTTTTGATTGGAAAAAAAAAAAAAAAAAGAAATCCAGGCCAGAGACGAGGGCCTCCAGAGTGCACCCCTCCACGGCACCTGCTGGGAGGCATTTCTGTGCATTCACTGGCTGGGGTCCTCGACGTGGGTCCCACACGTGGGTCTCACTCGAGCCTCAGATCCCCACGAGACTGGTGTCCTATCCACTCCCATTTTGTAGATGAGATGACTGAGGCCAGCGAGCTTCTGTAGCATGACCAAGCTCACCCACTGAATCGGCACAAGGCAGAACCCAAGCCTGGGCCTGTCTGACCCCCGTCCCGTCCTTGGCCCCCGGGATCCACAGCCTCCCTAAGATCTGGGGTCTGGGGTCGTGTTTCTGAATCATTTCCACTACTTAACATTCTTATCCTGCCCGTTTCCCTGACCTGCCTGTGGCCTTCATGGTTTACAGCTTCCCCGTCCATAGCGGCCACCTCCCTGGCCTCCCCTGCTGCCACACTCCTGCATTTCCAATGCTCCCCGACTACCTGCTGGAGGGTAAAAGCACCCCTGTGCCAGTTCCGGAACCTTCCATGGGAGGAGCACCGTGGCCACCTTCCCGCGTTCTCACTACCAAGCTGCAAAGCAGGACTAATGAGAAATGGAAGCCTCTGGAAAGTTAAGCAACTGCCGGACCTCCCGGCCCGCGGAGGCCAGGCTGCAGGCACCACGGAGCTGTTCCCCCGTGACCTGCCCCGGACGCAGCCCCGGCTGGCGGCCTCCCGGAAACCAGGCACCCAGACTCCCAGCCCAGGGCCTCCCTGTCCCCAGTGGCCAGGAGAGTGAGCTGCCCTCCCTGCCTTCCTCATCCACAGGTCAGAGAGTGTGCCCACTCGGCAAGGAAACGCGCCAGGACACCAGACTCTTCCTGAACATTCCTTCCACTTGGGAGGGAGGAAGGGCACTGAGCCATTTTTGCCACCAGCTAAAATATTTCAGTCTCAGATCAAGGAGGAATGCAAACCGGAAACAGCACAGAACTCGGAGCCAGATGCACGCAGTCTGTCTCGGGGAAGCAAAGCAAACAGTCCGCTCTTGTCATCCCCGGGCCCCGGCGCCCGAAGGGGCCCCAGCGTGACCCGCCCTCGGGCCAGGAGAAGCACAAACATGCAGGGACCACGCCACAGGCCGGGAGCCGGGGTGCCCCCTGAGATACGCCATCAGCAGCTCCCACGGGTGAGGGGGTCTGCCGTCCGAGGCTGAGCCCGGGGCCTCATCGGGTCGTCCTGAAAGGCTGTACTCAGCCCCCCATCGCCTGGGGCCTGGGCTCCCGGGGCCAGAAGAGAAAGGCCAGTTTCTGTCTCGGACCCACAGCAGGTCACAAAGCAGGCCCGTGTCCCCGTCTGTACAAGGGCTGGGCCGGAAGACTGCTCCTTCCTCCCCGGATGCCCGCCCTCAGAACGCCCCGGCTGACCCTCCGGGACCCCATGACACCGAGGAGCCCTGGGGTGGCCTGGGGCTGGGGCTGCCGTCACCCGTCACCCTCTGAGCTCCCTCTCCTGCCTCCCCACGCCTGCCAACCTGCCTCGGTGCCCGGTGCTGACCGGCTGTGCCCTCTGCACAGATAGGGGCCCTAAGCGGGGTCCTGAAGGTCACCGTCCCCACAGTCTCCAAGCACCCCGCACACCCCCAAACTGAATATACCCAACCCCTGACTTCCTGCCGCCCCCTTTCCGGCTGGCTGGAGCACATTCCGTGTGGGGCACCGCCACCAGGCGTGGACCAGAAACTCTAATTGGAGATGTAACTCATAATTAGCCTTTGATTAATTAAAAACGGGAAAACTAATTACTTAATAAACGTCGTTGGCTTCACTGGCGTAATATTTGAAAACGTGCGGCCCTAAGAGGAGAGGAGGGTATTCAAAAGGGTCCTTGGGGGACCAAAGCCGGGCGTGTGGACCCAGCAGATTCCCTGGAGCCCTCGGCCCTCAGACCCCAAACTCCTACGTGCAGGAGAGAGCAACCCCCGCCCCCCCAGACAACACAGCAGCAGACGACACGGGGTCCGTCCCGCTCGCAACTCTGTCCCCTGCACCTGGCCCAGCAGTGGCCACTGCTCCTTAAGTGGTTGTGGAAGGAAGGGGTGGGGGGCACCGAGTGTCCAGAGCCGGCTGTGTCCTGCTCCAAGGTCCCTCGCCTCTGGGTCTCAAGCCCAGACACGGCAGGACCCAGCTCCTAACCGCTGCCTCCCACGGCCTCACGGACAGAATGAGGGCTGTAGCCGGGCCCCGCTCTGAGCTCACCCCTTCTCGACAGTGACACTGAGCAAGCACGGTGCCTCCGGTCTAAGGAGACCCGGACTGGGGCGCCGTTAAGCGTCCGACTCTCGATCTCAGCTCAGGTTTGATCTCAGGCTGGTGAGTTCAAGCCCCGTGTCGGGCTCCGCGCGGCGTGTGCAGCCTGCTTAAAGAGATAAATACGTAAAACAACAGAGACCCCAGGAGTGCTCGCCTTTCCTGCCCCGACCTGCACAGAGAACGAGACCAGGATCGAAGGTGTCAATGCCCTCCGTGCAACGGCCAGCAGCCAGGGGCCAGGGTGGTGGTGCCACGAGGGCTGTGGCCGCAGCCACTTCATTCCCAGGAGGGCCCCGCGACGTCCACCACGCTTGCAAGGCCGTGCCGAGCCCGGTACGTCCGTGTGGACGGCCCAGGCCAGGGGCGCGCCTTCCCGGGCCAGTGTGAGGGGGCTGGCCTTGGCCTCACGCACCGGGCCTCCTCGCCCGTGAAATCGGCCGCATCCGCCCGTGTCCACATTCGCCCCGCATACATGCCGAGCCTCCTCGTGGCCACTGCTCACTAGCAGCTCTCCTTCAGGCGACCCCTCAGCATCCCGGGGGCCACCCTGGGGAACGGGCTCCGACTTCTCAGCCGGCCCCACCGTGTTCCCACGAGCTCCCCCCACCCCACCTGGCTCGGCGCTGAATCCGGAGGAAGCCCGGGGCCCGAGCGCCGACAAGAAATCAACCGCCGATTATACAAGTCTCCACAGAGCCCGTCTGCCGAGATGTTCGCTCTTCTCGGAGGTTCAGCCACGAGCACCGGACGTGAGGGCACCGGACGTGAGGGCACCGGACGTGAGGGCACCGGACGTGAGGGCTGCTGTAATGACGTCTGCACGGACTGGTGCACCTGGGCGCTTCCCACCTGCCGGCAGGTGGAGCGGGCAGGACGTGGCACGCACGTGTGCCTCCCCGATTCCAACCAGATGGCCAGCGGGGACAGAACGGGCCCCTGGCCCCGTCCGGGGCTGCCGAGGGGCCTGGGCTCACACCCCTTGGGGAGGGGCCTGACACCCCCAAGGGAAGGCCCAGGTAGGTGCCTGGTGGACACCTGTCCCGAGCAGGGGCGGTGCTGGCGGCGGGGGGCTTCTAAAGATGGGGATCTTGAGGCGGGTGAAGCTGGGCCTGACTGGGCAGACTCTTCCCGGACGAACTGACGATGAACGCTTCCCTCGCTGCCCTGAGGTGGGGGGCTTCTGGCCAACCCTCCATGGAGGCCCTGTCTTCAACACCCGCCCTCCCTCAAATATACCAAGACAGTCCGCTGCAGAAATGACGATCTTTTCAAGCAAGGGCGCTGGGAAAACAGGACCTCCACGTCCACAAAGTACAGTTTGCGCACTTACTCCCACCATATCCCAAAATTAATTCGAGAGGGGATCAAAGACCTCGATGTAAGAGCTAAGGCCATAAAACATTTACAAGTAAACACAAGAGAAAAACTTCATGACACTGGATTTGGAAGTGACTCACTGGAGAGGATGCTAAACGCCCAGACAACAGAAGAAAAAAACAGCCACATGTGTCTTCATCAAAGCCTGTTAGGCATCGAAGGACACTGCCAGGGGAGTGAAAAGGTGACCAGTGGAAAGGGGGGGAGGATCCGTGCACCACGCACCTCGAGGGATTAGTATGCAGCATACATAAAGAACTTCTACAGCTCAATAGGATTGGATGGATTGGATTCGAAGGTGGGCAGAGGCCTTGAACAGGCATTTCTCCAAAGAAGACACAAGGATGCCCAACGAGTACAAGAATTGGTGCTCAACGTCACCAACCGTGAGGGAAAAATGCAAATCAAATCAAAACCACAGTGGTAGGATTTCACGCCCACTGAGTGGCTGTCTCTCACACACACACACACACACACACACACACACACACACACAGAAAACAACAGATGTTGGCGAGGATACAGGGGAATCGGAACGCTTGTGCCCTGTTGGCGGGAACACAAAATGGTGCAGCCACTGTGACTATTAGAGCAATTCTTCCAAAAACTGAACACGGGAACCGGCAAATCCACTTCTGGGTGTTTACCCAGAAGAAATGAAAGCAGGAACCAAACAGGCATTTGCACACCTGCATTCATAGCAGCACCACTGTCCACAACAGCCAAAGGTAGGCGTGGCCCCAACGTCCACCCACAGATGACAGAGAGACAACAGGTGGTGTATCCGTACAACAGAACGCTACTCCGCCTTTACGAAGAACTGAGTTCTTTTTAACTTATATGTATATATATTTTTTTGAAAGCAAGAGAGAGTGCACAAGTGGGGGAGGGGCAAAGGGAAAGAGAGACAGAGAGAGAGAAAGAGAGAGAATCCCAAGCAGGCTCCACACTCATAGCAGAGCCCGACAAGGGTCTCAATCCCACGACCCTAGGATCATGACCTGAGCTGAAATCCAAGAGTTGGACGCTCAACGGGCTGAGCCACCGGGGTGCCCCACAAAGAATGGAATTCTGGCAGGCGCCACAAGGATGTCCCCGGGGCCCGTGACGCTGAGCGAAAGAAGCCAGACACAAAAGGCCACATGTGACCTGATTGCAGGCACATGAAATGTCCAGAGCAGGCAAACCCACAGAGACAGGGAACCAGTGGGTGGTGGCCAGGGGCCGGGGTGCGGGACGGGAGAGGGCCGAGTTCCCTTCTGGGGTGACGAAAAGGCTCTGGAATGAGAAGGAGGTGGCGGCCACCCAACACCACGAACGTACTGGGTTGTGCACTAAAATGGCCGAAACGATCAATAATATGTTACGTCCATTTTATCACAATACAAAATTGCTTTTAAAAAATGAAAGTCAAGGGGCGCCTGGGTGGCTCAGTCGGTTGAGTGGCCGACTTCGGCTCAGGTCGTGATCTCGCAGTCCGTGAGTTCGAGCCCCACGTCGGGCTGTGTGCTGACAGCTCAGAGCCTGGAGCCTGTTTCAGATTCTGTGTCCCCCTCTTTCTCACCCTCCCCCGTTCATGCTCTGTCTCTCTCTGTCTCAAAAAAAAAAAAAAAAATGAAAGTCAAAAAGGATCGCCCAGGATAAATATCCACGGGCTCCGGCCCAAGCTCCCTAATCCTGGAGTCGGGGGGAGGTGGGGGGGGCCTGTACCCCACACCTGCAGCACTGGGGGGGCGGGGGGGGAGGCAAAGCTCTCGGAGGGGCAGTGGTGAGGTCTCTCCCCGCCAACAAGGTCGTGGAGCCGCCCCCCACTCTCAGGCCGGATCCTACCGCTGACGCCAGCACTGCAGACCCCTCGGTGCCTTTACAAGAATCAATACCCCTGAGAAGAGCCTCCCAGGGTGCCAAGAAAGAACACCTTGTTACAATTAATTATTTACATTTTGCTATTTTTTTTCTCTTCTCTCCTTCTTACTCTCATCCAGCATTTTTTGCTGCAAACATCAAATTGTCAGGCTTCCACAGAAACAATGTCTCGGGGCACCGGGGAGAAACAATTAGCCAATTAATATTTAATTGACTGTGGACAGAGGAAAAAAAGGCAGGCATGAGCCACACCACACCCAGCAGAGAAAACGCTCTCAGCCGCTTGGGTGGGGCCTGCAGGGCAGAGCAGACCCAGAGGAGAGGACGACACACACTGGCCGGCTTGCCCGACACCCAGGGGGACGACAGGGCCACCCCCGGCGACCACGCCCCAGAGGCCATCCCCGCAGGGGTCTGACCCCAGATGGGGAAACTGAGGCCCAGAGAGGCGGGCAGCCCTCTGCCCTGGTGCAGCGAGGCCTGGGCGCACCCCTCCCGAGCCCATCTCCTCCACACCCCTGCTTCTCTGCTGTCAGGTGTGACCGTTTCCACCACATACACCCACGGTCCCGAATCCCCCTCTCTCCCCAGAAATGAGTCATCGGCAAGACGGGAGTCAACAGGCACAGGGTGCTCGGAGACCTGGCCGCGTCTGGGGGCCGCCACCTGCCCGGGGCCCCGCCCAACACAAAGGCCCAGAGGACGCCACCCCCCCCCCCCCCCCGCCCCGCTTCTGCCTCACACCCAAGACCTTCCCACGCTGGGGGCGGGGGGTGGGGTGGTGAGACCTGCAGGGACTCCGGGACCAACACCCAACCGCCCCCACCCCGGCCAACGGCTCCCGTGGGAAGGGAGCAGAGGACCACGCCCACCCCAGTGCGTGTGCACGCGAGCGCCCCCCAGCGGCCGCATCTTAAAAGTAACTAGTGCGCCGTGGACTCTGTGGGACCAGAGCGCCTGGCCCACGACGTCACGGTGGCCGCAGCGTCAGCGCCTGGGGCTCATCAAACGAGCGACGCAAAGGCCTGGAGAGAACACCGAGGACTGTGCAGATTGGTGAACAAACAGGAAGAGGGGACGGACAGACACGTGGCAACGCGGGGCCTGGGTGCAGAGATAAGGGGTCCGATCGATACCCCGCGGCTGCCTGCTGCCTCCCTCCCTGGCCAGACGGCACCCGGGGGAACGTGTTGGTCGATGCAGGCGCTAAACAGAGAAATCAATGCTGGGGCTGGCGCAGCAGGGGCCGGATGAGGGGGCCGGACGAGGCGGGTGCTCCCGCAGGAACCACCGCTGTGCCCGGCCCACGGCCAAGGCTGCCAGCCACCTGCTCGGCGGGGTGGGGACGAGGGCTCCAGACCCAGCCCGCACAGCCGCACCCTGCCACGTCCTCCTCCACACTTCTCAGAAGTGGGCCGAGCTGCAAACCCATTTTACAGACGGGGAAACCACGGCCCCAGGGGGTGAGGCGACCGGTGCCGCCCAGGCCCCGATACCAGCCCCGGCCCTGCAGCATCACATTCCGTCTCGAGCCCCGAAAGCTGTCTCAGCGGCCCCACTTCCCCCTGGCTTCTAGAAGCACCAGTGCTGCCCAGGAAAGCAGGTAAGAGTAGGCTCACCCTGATGCAGCAGCCCCTGCCCTCCCTGCCTCCTCCCTGCCTCCTGAGAGGGCCCAAAGTGGTTTGAGAGCCACTGCAGGAGGGAATCACCGGCACCTGCTCTGACCTTCATTCCGAAAGTCATGCGTTCACTGCCCCGCATCTTTTAAAGGGCTAACGGTCAGCTCTATCCTGGTTTAGGCCTCTCACAGCCTCTCCCCAGACAGCACTGTGGGCCTCCACACCGACCTCCTGGCCATCGATCTGCCCCCCCAGCCTCCACACTGGCCTCTGGCCTAGCTCCCCAACCCGTGTGCAGAATTCCACAGGGCTGACCTCGCCCTGTCCCTGCACACAGCGGCCCGGCCGGGCAGGAGGGAAGGGGCAGCGGAATGCGTAACAACCGACCTCTGCCGGCAGGACCTGAACAGAGACCTCCCGTTCCCCCATCAGGATGCGTCTTCTCTCTGGGCCTCGGCTCCCTCCCTATTTCATGAGGTCCCTGAGGGACGGCCGGAGCTCGTGGACCTAAGGAGGCCAGCACAGCAGCACGGAGCCCCGCACATGACCACTGCCACTCCTGACGGACGAGGGAAGGACAGCCCAGAGCCAGCCCTCTGCGACTCCCTGCAGCCTGGGGTTCGCCTCCTGCTGCATGACGTGGGCTGAGGAATGAGCTCACCCCGGGGGCCAGCGCGCAATAAGGAGGTGGGGCCACCACTCTGCCACCTCCAGGGACCAAAATGCCAGCAGAAAGCCACAGAAAGTGCAGTCTCACCAGGATCTTCTTTCCCAAAACTCCCAACCGGCTTCCAGGCCAGGGCAACGGCGTCTCTGGAAGGCCCAGCTGATGCGGGCCACCTGTTCCCACGCTGGGCCGTGTGCATCCAACAGGGGGCACGCAGGGAGAAGGGAAGGGTCTGCCTGTGGCAGGATTTCACCAGCAAGCCCCACATTCCCCACGCCCGCCCACCAAACCTAGTCCCTTTAATGCAAGAAACACCCAGGAAGCAACCAGAAAAAGGAAAGACTTCCGGAACCAACTTTCCGGGTCTGCCAGCTCCTGCCGGAGCCTGCCGGGTGACCCAGCAGGAAGAGGGACAAAGTACTCGATCAAGTCGACTGGGGCCCGTCTCGCACTTCCTCACTCAGACCTCGTATCGATGCCACACAGTGGGTCACAGCATCTGTGTTGTATGCATCCCTGTGGAAAGGAAAGCTCGAGGAGCCCAAGTAATTGCAAAGCCCAGATCCCACCCAGGCCTAGCGGACAGGAAGCCCCTCCCTCTCCTGCTGGCCGCGTCCATCGCCTCGCTCCAAAAGAATCCACATGAGAGAAGGTGCTGGAAGGAAGGCACAGTGGCTTCCCCCCGGTGAGCAGGGCTCGCTCCTTGGGGGGCTGGCTGCGCCCAGGGCTCCCGCCGCCCTCGAGGGTCTCCAGGGGTCCACCTGCCCACCACCCCACCAAGGCCTCTGCTGAGGGTCTGCCCGGGTGCCCTAAGCCAGGAAGCAGAGAACCCAGCCGACGCGGTCTGCCCCTCCCGGCACGCCTCCTGGGTTAAGAAAACACCTTCTGAAGCTTCGAGGGCCCCAAAACACCAGCTCCCCTCTGCACGTGCCCTGCTCGGCCCAGTCTGCCCCAGCGGAGGCCGCAGGAGAAGCCCGAGGAACTGGGGGGCGGGCTGGGTCTGCACACGGGAAGATCGTGGGAATCAGCCCCAGCTCCGAGCGGTATCCCCGGAGAGAGGGGTTCAGCGCTTTCCTCAGCAACACGGGCCGTGCATTCACTGTGCGTGATCCTCCCTAGGGCACGATCGCGGAGGAAATCCTCCTGGTGTCGTGGCTGAGAGAGGGGCCAGGGCCGGGCAGCTCCTGGGGAAGTCCCAGGGTTTTCACCTTCTCCTTTCTTCTACCGCTGATGGCACAACAGCTAATCTGGGCTCCCCCTTGGAGGGCAAAGGCCATGCAACTTCTCTGGTACGGCGGGTGCTCCACAAACGTGCCGTAAATTAACTGCTGGGTACATGGGGGGATGGTAGACGGATGTGTGGGGGGGGGGGGGGCGGGCGAGTGGTGAGTGGCTACGATGATGGACGTGTGAACAGACAGTGGGTGGGTGAGTGGATGGGTGAATGAATGAATGAACGAATGCTTTTTCTCCCGAAGCAACGACTCCAACAATATGAAGGCTTGGGAAGCTGAGAGGTGGCTGTTTAGAAAAGGAACAACAAAACCCAGGACAGGGACAGGATCTGAACACCACAAACCTTCTTAAATAAAACAAATAAAATAAATTTTAAAAAATCTGGAAATTTCTAAAGCAGCCTGAGACTAACCGGCGTCTCCGTAAGGATCCCTTCCCCACCCGGACGCCATGAACACCAGCAGCCAGTGAGAAAGAAACCCGTCCCTCCAATCCCTGGCCCTACACCCCACCCCCCCAGTCCCAAACCTGTGCCCCGGAAGAAGAAGCTTCAGCATCCCCCTGAACCCAGGCTCCCAGAAGGTTCTGGTCGGCAGCAATCGCCCGGCTACGGAGATCAGTCCTTTTGCCCCACTGGCCTCACCCGCCCAGGAGACGACGAGTCGGTTCTGATCCTACAGAGCTCGGTGTTCAGTAGCGGGACAGACGCTGCCTCCCTGCTGGCTGGGACTCTCATCGCTCCAGGGCCAACCGCGGGGGGCCAGAGGGAGGGCAGAGCATGCGGTCACATCTTCACGGTCTGACGTCAATGATGGCTGCCAGGCCCATCGGGAAGAGCCGTGGTGTCCTGGCTGGGCTCCTGGAGGCCAAAAGGCGAATCCAGGCCCATGGGAAATCTCAGTAGATGTCCCTGAAGAGACGCATAGAAACTTGGCTGTGTCTCTGTGCCCAGAGGGACTCTGTGCAAGAACCTTCCCAGGCCCATCTCAGAAAACAGTGAATGAGAAACCAGACCAGCTCCGTATCATCACCAGCCCGGGAGGCCCAGTCTGCCTGCGGCTGCGCCCTGCCCTGCCCTGCCCAGCGCCACGGTCCAGGGGCAGGAGAGTCCCCGTGTGTCCGTGCACCAAGCAAAGCAGGCCGCAGGCGCTGGGGCTTTGCTGGCGATTTATTCTCGCAGGGTATCCCCCTCCCTGGACACCAGGAGAGGCCAGGGCCGCTACGGGGAGAGCACGACCCAGAGGCCCAAGCCTCCACTGGCCCCCAGCTTGGAAGTGCTGCTACCCACTCACAGGTTTCCCTCGATGAGAATCACGTGCAGGGCAGGAGACCCGTAAGGAGGACGCTTGGCCAGATGCATAGCGGGCAGAAGGGGCAGGCCAGGCTCTGCCCGGAGCCCCACGTGCCTCCCACGCTCCCACGCAGCCAACAAGAGGCCAGAGGAACGAGGGGAAGGGAGGTGAAAACAAGGGCGAGCTGCCCGGGACGGGTGCCAGGTGTCGGCACTCCACAAACCCAATCGCACTTTCTGCTCAACAGACCTTACTGGGGGGGGAGGGGGGGGCATGGAGAAACTGAGCGACCCGGGCACAGCCGCTCACTGGACTCAAACACAGCCCGCGAGGGTGCAGAGTCTGTGCACTTAGCCATCCGGCCCCGTCTTCCAAAGATGCACACTTACGTCTTTACGAGTCAAATAACAAGGGAAAAAGCAGGAGATCTGCCGCTGATCTGTGAGGCTCTAGTTCTGTCCTGGCCAGACCTGGGGGCGGGGGCTGGACAGCGACACATGCCCGCCGTTTCAGGAGCAGCTACTGACGGCTGGGTGCCACGCCGCCTGCATAGCCAGGCAAACCGAGGTCAGAGGCACCGTGTCACCGGCCCAGTGGTCGAGCCAGTAAGCAGGGTGAGATTTTCAAGCGGTCTGACTCGAGGGTCACACACAGAAAGCAGAGGCAGGATGGGGGAGCTCTGCCCGAGCCCTGCCCCTCCTGGAGCAAAGGGTCGTCGGCGCAGGGCATGAACCGAGGCCCCCCCCCCCCCCCCCGCCCCCTGCACACAGCTCAGCGCCGGGGTCTGGGCCATCACACCACCTCCACACCACGCCTGGCTCCCCACAGCAGATGCCCCGGTGTGGCGAAGCATCGCCAGTGACCGTCACAGCGCACGTGGGCGGACCGGAGGCCAGCTCGGAAGCGGCGTCCTCGAGGCCCCTCTGGGTGGACCTGGCACGTCCACCTTGGACCCAAGCCGCCTCCCCGGAACCGCCGATGAGCGCGAGGGGCGCCCCCTGGCAAACCGCATGGCCACACGGCTGGCGAGTCGCAGGATGAGAGTTTGATCCGAATTTACGTGCGCCTGACATCACTGTATTCGGCTGTGGCAAATCAAAAGCAAAAGGGAATTGCAGCCTGGGTCATTTGCATTTTAACTATTCGCCAAGAAATGAACTTGGCCGAGGTTTATCCCGTCTTTTTCTCCATATGGTTATTTTAACTACCGGTTGTGTGCTTGAGTGTGTGTGTGTGTGTGTGATCCCGAGTGTGTATGCACGAGTGCGTATGAAAGCATGTGAGTGCAAAGCAGTGTCTCTGCGTGAGTGTGCACACAGGTGAAGAGCGTGGGTGTATGTCCGGGAGGCCCCTCTCCAGAGCCCAGGGCACTGCCGCTCCCCAGGAGAAAGGAGAAAGGAGAACGGGAGAGGAGATCCAATCCACTGGAAAGCAGCCCCGCGGACTGGGAAGCCCACTTCTAGGAGAGGAAACCTGCCTGGCCCCACCCCAGCCTCGGTTGCCGCTCGGACACACGCGGCCCGGGGCACAGGGAACTGACTGAGCTGTTCAAGGGGAAACGGAAACCTCTATGAGGTGCTGATCACACAGACATGGGTTCTTGAGCCGGTCCCTGAATCTCTTTCTTAGAGGATTTCAGGACCAGGGAAGGGGGGGAGGGGGGGGGGGGGACACCATCGGGCCAGGTGGCTTATGGGAAAATCCTAGCTACTGACAGTAATCTGACACTTCATCGCGTCTCAAGGAAGGTTCCTCTGCGAACGGACTTCTCAGCGCTTGTTACTGCAAATACAAAATTCTCCCTGCGTTTCGTAAATCACGTATTCGTAGAACGTTTCCTCAAACACCAAGTCCCCGGTAATGGTCCTCGGATAGATTAAGCAATAAACATCTCCCGATACTTCCCATCAGCAGGTGGAAAGTGGCTCGCTGGGCAGTCCGGGAAGCGACTGTCTCACAGAGCCCGTGCCAGCGCAGCCGAGGGCAGAGCTCCCCGGTGCCGTCCTCTGAGAGCCCACGGGGCCGGGGCGCCACCCAACTCCAGGCAGCACAGAACAAGGCCTTCCCTCCAGCCCTCGGCCTCCATCCAGCAAACGGTATCATGGTCCCGACTCCAGCCATTTAAAAGGATGTGCTTTCAGATGGCGGGTGATGTCTCTGGCCACTATGAAGGCAGCCTCACCAGGGAGCCAGCTCGCAAACGAGCTGAAACCCCCCGCCAGCCTCCGGCCTTCGTACCTGCCCAGCCCCAGGTACCTTCTCACCCGCACCCACAGGGCTTCTGCGGGACAGCTGACAAAGGGCGCTTCCGAGAACACGGGGAGACTTCTGAGCTGCTTGGCCCAGGCCTCGAGGATCACCTCCAGGAACCCTGGGGGTTCGGGTCATCACCCCCTCCTCGCCCAACACATGCTGGGAGCCAGGCTGCTCTCCTGGCATTGAGCGTAACCGCCACAGATCTTTCCACGAGTAAACGTGCCCCTGCAGCATCTCAGGCGACCCCCGGGCGGGCTGGCGGTGACACCTGTCCGACTTCCCGTGAAGAGTGGAGATTCGGGGGAGCAAGTGTACGTCAGGTGCCCCGGCCAGGGAGGCAGGGCCAGGGCTCCGTCCCCGGCTGTTTTCTAGTCCACACCCTGCCTTCCCTCTGCCCTCCCGGATTCTGGACACCTGACCTCACCCTGGGTGTGGCAAGACCCGGAGGAGGCAGGCCTGTCCCGTCGGGGCCCCCCCGCACAGAGCCGGCGCTCGGCCACCGTGCCCGGACACTCACCTTCCCAAAGTCTCGGACATCGAAGAGGTCGAAGGGGTCAAACAGCTCGCTGTTCCGGAGTCCGAATTTATCATGGCAGACTTTCAAGAAGGTGCGGATGTTCTTTAAACACAGGAACTAGAGGAGAGAAGACAAGAGCACTGAGCCCCCAGGGTCTGTGAGAAGAGCGTCAAGGCAGCGGCGGGTGCCCGGACGCACATTCCTGCCCTGGGGGGGGCCTCACCACCGCTGCCCCGCTGGGCCAGAGGTCACAGGCGCCCCCAGCTCACCCCGGCCACTCCTGACCCTTTGTCCCGCCCCCCCTGCCCAGGGGGACCCAGCACTGACGATCGCGGCTGCAAATGTAGTCTCGAATCAGCAACACCAGCATGTGAACACACGGGCACCTGCACACGTGCGCCCCTCACATACACACACGCGTGCATGCACATGCACACGCACACACACCGGTCTTCCCTGGCGCAGGCCCGCCCCAATTATCGTAGATGTGATGAAACCAAAGGCCGGGAGCGGTCCGTGGAAGCCGTCCGTGGCGGACCCCGGGAGTGGACACGCCAGCCGCGGTGGGAGGCTGGGGGCGCACAGGGCCAGGGTTCCCGATCAGCACTGGGGCACCTCCTCCACCCGGTGACCCGGCGACACTGGGCCTGGCAAAGTGACGGGGGCTGGAGGCTTGGGGCTGGGGGTGAACGGGATGGCCGGCTGCGGTCCCTGTGGAGAAGCTGCTGGTGAAGGACACACGGGGGCTGCGGGCCGGGCCTCCTGGAGAGCACCATCCGGAGTTGTTCTGGCCCCAGGTTCGAGTCCTGTCCACTGATTCCAACTTACAGGACCAGGGACAGCGGCTTTGGCGCCTGTGGCCCGGTTTCCGAACAGGACGTGCCTGGCTGGGCCGTGCACCGTGATGGCACAGAGAGAGCCATGCCGTGCGACGACCGTCGGTCCACCCGTCCAGTCAGCAAGGGCGCGTCAGAGGCAAGGACAGCAACGTGTGGGCTGAAGGGGCCCGGAACTTCAGACCGGTCGTCCCCACCAGTAACCATTCACTAAGGGCCCGGGGGGCTCCACGGCAAGAGAATCACAGGGCCAGCGCCAGCCCCCCGGAAACGCAGACGCGGGGACAGATGGAAGGAAGGACAGGCCAGAATCAGAAGGTACGGTCGACCTGGGGAACCAGCTGCTCAGAGAATGCCCTCGAGGCACGCGGCGCCCCGGCCTAGCACCCACCCCAGACGCCCTCCACCCTGGGCCGCTCCTCCTGTCCTGGCCAGGGTGGGTCACCGGTCACGGCCGATGCTGACGCACCGGCTGTGTGGGGGTTTTCTGAATGTGCGAGAGCAAACCGCAGACATGACCCCGGTACCCCCAAACGTGTGAGTGCCCCTAAGGACAAGGAGGCCCCCTTCCCCGAGCTCAGCACCAGCGTCCGTGTCCGTGAACCATCGTGGATCCCACACGCCCTGGTCTGCAGACGGCACGGACTCCCATTTCTTCAGTAGACAAAGGACGACCAAGATGCGTCCAACAGCAAAACACGTTCTGGCTTGAGGCCCGATCCCGGCTCAGACCTGATGCTACTGCTCACGTCTCTTTCATCCCCATGAGCCTACAAGAGTACGCCCCCACAGAACCTTCTGGAAGGATGGATAAGTTCGAGGTATGTGTTGTCCAGCAGGGCAGCCACCAGACACATGTGCCCCCTGAGCACTTGAAATGAGGTTAATCTGACCGAGAGACTACATTTTTAATTTTTTTCTAATCAATCTAAGTTGCACAGCCATAGCTGTTGGGGTGGACAGCCTTGTCTGCCATTCCTGAAGCATCGAGACTCGGACGGAGGGACGCTAGGAGTCCACTTACACGAGGCACCCAGAACAGGGAGTCACAGAAAGAACAGTGGAGCCGGCCAGGGCGGACAGGGAGTCAGTGTCTCACGGGGACGGATGTAGCCTGGGGTGATGAACGAGTTCTGGAAATGACAGAGGTCTTGTCAGGTGACACCGTGACACCGTGATGGTTAAGATGGGGGCGCCTGGGGGGGCTCAGGTCACGATCTCGCGGTTCGTGAGTTCGAGCCCCGCGTCGGGCTCTGTGCTGACAGCTTGGAGCCTGGAGCCTGTTTCGGGTTCTGTGTCTCCCTCTCTCTCCGCCCCTCCCCTGCTCTCTCTCTCTCTCTCTCTCTCTCTCAAAAATAAACATTTAAAACAATGGTTAAAATGGGGACACCTGGGGGACTCAGTCGGTTGAGTGTCCTACTCTTGATTTCAGCTCAGGTCATGATCCCAGGGTTGTGGGATCAAGCCCCACGTCAGCACGGAGCCTGCTTGGGAGCCTCCCTCCCTCGCGCGCGCGCTCTCTCTCTCTCTCTCTCTCTCTGCCCCTCCCCCACTTGCATGCTCTCTCCCTTAAAAAAAAAATAGTAACAAATAAATGAATAAATAAAATATCAATGGTTAAAATGGTAAATCTTGTACATCCTGTATTTTACCGCGACGGCCAGCAAAACCGCGGAAGCTGGGAGGGGCCCCGAGAGAGAGCCAGGCCCACGGCTTGGCCGGGAAAATACACTTTCACTGCCCTAAGCCCCCCGGTTTGTGGCCGCCAACACGCCGCCCCAGCTGGCACCCGCTCGTCCCCGCTGGTCTCAGACCCTCCCGCCCACCCTGCGGCCTCGGCCGGCTCCGTTGCTGTCTGAGCATCGCCTGACTCCAATCTCCCCGAAGCGTCCACTTTATTTCCTCAGCCTCCCATTTTTAGAGTTAATTACACAGCTCCTCGCCATAATCGCAGCCGGCGAGGCCAGGCTTCCTTTCGGGGCTCAGGACGGGCGGGCGCCCTTTGCCCTGTGGGCACAGCGTCTGCCCGCCTGGCCCCTCCCCAACGGCAGCCGCGTGGGCCCCAGCCTTCCACGGCGAGCCCGGTGCCGCTCAGGGCCCACGAAAGGCCGGCCCTGGGGAAACGGAGGCACACAGACAGGTTCTGACCCCAGAGAGACGGACACGGCAGAACCGGGAGGAGGGGGCCTCCTTCACGGAGACCTCCCCTTATGTCCGCCCGCCTCTGCGGCTCTGCCACGATGCCCTCACTCCCCACCCTCCAATCAGTCACCCATTTCTCAGGAGAGGAAACCGAGGCTCCCGAGCCAGGACCGGAACCCACATCTGCTCTGGGATAGGGACGTCCTTCGAGAGGACGGGTGTCCGAGAGTCCCGGTGCTTCCTCTTGGCCAATGTGCTTGGCAAGTGGCGCACGGTCCCTCCACCCCCCTCATCGGCCACGGACAGGGGCGGCAAGGGCGGGCCGGCCCCGTGCCCGGACTCGTGGCTCCTCCCTCTTTCCACCAAGCGGGGGCAGCTGCTGTTTCTGCAGCCCCAGTCCAATCGCCCGATGGCCGGCCCCTCCTTCCCCACCGCCCTGGGCCCAGGAGGGGCGGCGGCCGAGGCCTGGACAGCCAGAAGCTCACGGTCCCTCGCTCAGACAGCTTCAGACTCTGGGAAAGAGGCTCCCGAGGGCGAGACGGGGAGAGAACGTCTCGGCACATCCCAGCCACAGGCTGAGCGACGGCAGGTGAGGGAGGGCCCGGACAGCGGCCAGTGCCAGGCCGGAAGCTGCCCATCCTTGTCCTGAGGCCCGAGAAGGGCCGGCTGCTGGCCGTGTCCCTGTGGCCTCAGGGGCGAGTGGCCTTCTTCTCTTTGCCTGGTCCTCCAGGCCCTGGACGAAGGACGGCCAGACACAGCTTCCCTGGCATCTGGAGGCGAGCGCACGGCCCCAGAAGTCCTGCTTAGCGGCCACAATAAGGGTCTGTCCCGGGACAACTGGCCCTGTGACAAGTGACAGGCGGCCCAGAGCCGAGTAGGCCCCCGCTGTGTTTGCTTAGGGCACTGCCCTGCCCGCTGCTCCCCAACCCCGGCCCACGGGGAGGGCCCTGGCCACCGTGCCAAGAGGCGGGCCGCCTGCGCAGCGGACTCCCGACCCCTCCGTCCCGCCTACTCGTCAGGCTGAGATCAGATTAGCCGGAACGCCCAGGCTCCGTGCCCAGCCGCCCTCCGCCAGCCTCGCAGGGCCTGCTGCCCACTGTCAGCCGTCATTCAGCCCCCGGAAGGCCTGCCCCAGCGAGGGGATCCCGGGCACGAGAGGCAGAGTCGACCCCGAGAGCCAAGACCCCGCATCTGAGCCTCGAGGCCTCCGCGCGCCCCCCGGTGTGACCCACGGTGGCCACTTCTCTTTGGTGGCTTTGACACCAACCTGCTGATTGGGGAGCCGCCGCCTGCCACACACGGAGGAGACACCGGGCGGGGCTGCCTTCACACCTCCGTGGCCTCTCCTGTGACCCCTCGAAGGCGAGCTGGAATCGCAAATCGGACACCCTGCCCCCAGAACTCACACCCACCCAAGGTCCACCACGCACGCCCAGTGCCGGGGACTCTGTGTCGTCCCCACGTCCCTCAGGGGCTGCCTGTGTACTTCAGCAGGTGCACGGGGGGAAACTGAGACCCAGAGAGGCAAAGCTTCTTGCTCAGCAGGCTGCGGCCGGGGATGTGCGGTCGGTCTGAGCGGGGTTTCCGTGGAGGGAGCTCACGGCACCCGGGCACCGGACGTGCCCCCCCGCACAAACCCACTGGACGCCTGCAGGGGCCCTGGAAGGCGTGGGATGTGATTACCCCATTCCACAGACAGACAAAGTGAGGCTCGCAGAACACCCCTCCGGGTGCCCCCTGACCTCCTCCTGCAGGGCCTGTGTCAGGGGAAGCCCCAAGACCGCCTCGCCCGCTGCGTCAGGAGGCCAGGGGCCCTGCTGCCCCCCACGGTGATGCTCAGCCGACGTGGGGCTCCACCGGGAAAGCCCCAGGTTGGGCTCCGCAGAGACCCCTGACCTTCCCTTGGCCCCTGTAAGTTGTCCCTGACCGGAGAGGCTGCTCCCCATGTTCCAGCCCTCCACCAGGGGCAGGACACGGCGGCCCAGCTCCTGACCCGCAGCTGGCACTTCTGGTGGGGACAGCCCCGGCCAGGCCGTTCCAGCTCAACCTGTCCTCTCCGTGCCTGTTCCTCCATCTGTAAAACAGGGAGAGAAAATCCTGCCCTCTGACTTCTGGGACCAGCGGACACTGGGGCCTCCTCCCTCGGGACATCCTGAAGTCCCTGCTCCCAGAGCCCCTGTGACGCCGCGCCCGGGGAGAGTGGAGGCAGACGACTGGCCCCCACGACCCAGGGCCCTGTGATCTGCACTCAGGGCCAACCTCCCTCCTGGAGCTGGGGAGCACCCACACCCCAGACGGACCCGGGCCCTTGGTCCACACCTCTGCTGGCCTCTCACTGCTCAAAGCTGCGGCCCAGAGGCTGGGGGAGAGGGAGGGAGGGGGCCAAAGGCCTCCAGGGGGTGGTGTGTCTGAGGCTCTGGGCTCACAGTCAAGACGGAGGGACCACGAGGAGATACACGGCACTGTCTCCCACGCCCCCCACGGCCGGGACAGCACAGCCCCCGAGGGAGATGGGGTGTGTCGACCTCATCAACACAACAGATTTCCTTTCAAAATCCCTGCATCTTTCTGAGGCAGGCGGAGGCGGGGGCGGGGGCGGGGCTCCGTATTCGACTTTCCACGGGTATCGCGGAGTGTTCCTGAAACGTCCCAACACGGGACACTAAAGCTACACCTCACGATGACAAATCACATGCCGTCCCTCTGGAGTGACACCGACCGCCCGGGGCCACGCTGCTGAGGCCTGCGGATCAGACGCCCTGACTGGCAGCTGACGCGTCTTTGATCAATAAAAAATGGGAAAATGAATTAATTTCCTGTTTTATTTATGCCACGCTCATTCCAAAAACCTTTTAAAATGGCTTCATTACTATTTAATCGGTGCAGTTCGCTGGAATGGATCTTTCGAATTCGGGGCCCTTGGGGTACATGAACAGGTGGCCTTGAGGTGACAGGCTAGTCAGACCTTCGCGTGGGGATAGAAACGGAGGCCAAGTGTCCCCGCGGGTCCCAAACACCTGGGTCAATGACCCACGCGGGGCTCACTATCTAGTGAAAGAAGGAAAGAAGACGGGACTATGAAGCATGCTTGGGTGTCCCGAGGGCTGGCATTCCAAAGTGGCCCTGCTTCCCCCCAGCAGCCATGACCCGTGAAGGCTTCAGCGGCATCTGGGGCCCCCTGGGCAGGTGCCACTGCGTGGGGGAAGCCCTCACTTCCCGAAGCGTCTCTTCCAAAAACAAGCAGGCAGGTGGAATTTGGGGCTGGCCTGACCACCTGCTCCTGCACACGTCCGTACCGCCCGCGGGCCTCCCCGCGCCAGCCGGTGTGGGTCCGCTGTGCCAACAACTCTGGGGACGGAGATCATTTATCATCCATTTCAGATGGGGACGCTGAGGCCCGGGACGTCAGATGGGGGGCGCAGCCCGTGCGGCTAGTTAGCATTAACCCCGAGAGGCTTCCCTCGCCGGCCCGGGCCGAAGCCGCGGTGACTGTCCCGGCTCCACGCAGGGAAAGTGCAGGCCCAGCGGGGACTTATCTGTGCGGCATCTGGGGCTCGGTTACGTCTGCTCGGTTTAACAGGAGCTCTGCCTCCGCTCAGGGCACCTCCCGGGCTGCGCACGCACCGGGCTGCTGGAGGCACTGGGGCCAGGCCGGGCTCCCCGCCGGGAGTGGGGGCGGCATCCCCGTTGTGCAGCGGCGGTGGGCCGAGGCCCGGGCCTCACCCCACCTCAGCCCGCGGGCAGGCGGCCTGACCCACGGCCGCTAGCCTGTCACCAACCAGAGGGACAGAAAGGACACAAGGCAGCAGCGTCTCAATTCACCGTGTGGCAAGCCTCCTAAGTATGTCACACACAGATGGGCCGCAACATCGCCAGGTGGCGTTTCCGCTTTCTCCAGCAACAAACAGCCGCCAGGCACTGCGCGGAGCCCGGCATGGGTCCTGTCTGCCTCCCTTCTCAACACGGGCCACACGCCGTTCCGAGGTGGAAACACGGCGTGAGGACCGCCTTCTCCAACAGGCAGCCGGGAGAGGGCCCAGGTCTGACCAGGGAGGGTCGGCTGCCGTGTGGGGGGCTCAACTCGGGCTTTTCTCGGGCTGATTCCCGCACGGGCCTGGTCCCGGGGACCTCCGGCTCCTAGCAAGTCAACAGGCCCCCGTACAGACTAAGCCCCCGAAACCCAATGCACCGGCTCCCCACCAACTGCCACGCCAGTCTGTCTGCAGCCCCCGAGCTGTGGGAAGCAGGTTCTGAAAGGTTAGGAAGTACAAGGGGTGTGCTGGTGGCAGGCAGAGCCGGGCTGCGTGGGGCCAGCGTCAGCTGCCAGGTGCTACCTCTCTGTCCCGATCTTCACGCACCTGCTCGTCAATGCTCGGGAGTAAACTCCCCGCGGAAAACAATCCTGGACGAGTACCACTTCGGAGGCCTCAGCAGAGCGGGTAAGCAGCTGACGCCCATTCAGACCTAGTGAGCAGACACTTAATAGGCGCCTTCTGTATGGCAGGCCCTGCCCCGGGGTCCCAAGGCCCAGAGGACACGCCTGTGGGCCCACAGCTGTCTGAGAAAAGAATCTGTGATTTCCGTCCGATACCTGGATGGAAATTGTTCCCAGCAGTCCTCAAAAGACCCGCCGCTCCGGCTAATGGCCTGTGTGAGCCAGAGGGATAAAGAGTGGCCGGTGTTATGGAGACTTCAAGGTCAGGGTCGAACCAAAGGTTTTCTACAAAGCCAGCAGGAAATTGCTTTTCTAGGATTTCCCTGTGCAGCCGACCGTCTTCCCTGAGCCGGCTTCTGAAGGCCGGAGGGTTCCAATCCTGCCCTCCCGCTGCCTGGCCGGTCCAGGCAGGCCCGGCTCAGAGAGATTAGCTCAGCCGCTGCCTGGAGCGGTGCCCCCTCCCCCGCCCCCCACCCCGAATCCACGGCCCCCCGTCTCTCTCCTGCAGCCTGGCCCAGACCACCACCACCGGCTGGCAAGCCTTCTGCGACATGGCGCCTGTCCCCCTGCCACCTCCCTTTCCCCGTCTTCTTCCTTCTAGAAAAGCGGCCTCCGCTATTTTTGTTTTCCTGTTGCCCGCGGAAATTAGAGCCAAACGCCTCCCTTAATGGCCAGCACGCACCAGATTATCGCACCCCCGGCTGAACAAGCGAATCTCATTATCCCTTCCTGCTGTGCTGAAAACATTGAGGGGAAACAGCTTCCGAGACAAGAGGGCGAGACAAGAGGGCGGCAAGAAGCTTCTCCACGCCCTGAACCAAGGCAGACGCCGCCCTTCCCTGGGAGGATGGCATGGTGGGGACGGGCCGAGGACGAGGCCCCTCACCAGCCACGTGTGCCACCAAGTGTCAAAACCCTGCCCGGACGGCTGCCCGATGGTCAACCCTTCTCTGGGGGGTGGTGGGGGTGGGAGACAAGAGTGGGCACTTGGGGAAAGTCAGAGTGCAGGGGGAGGGGGCTCTGAGGACTCCTTCCTTTGAAACAGACCCCTCCCACCATGTCCCCAGGTAGGGCCCCCGATGGGGCCTGCCGATGCGCCCCCTGGAGAGCCCCTCCCCGCTCTGGGGGTGCGCACAAAGCCCCAACCATGGGGGGCAGCAGTCACCCACGGGGCAGGGTCCAGACCCAATCAGGCAGCCTCACCTCCTTCCCCGGGCAGTCGGCGAGCTCCATGAGGCCCACGGCCAGGAGCCCAGCCTGGACACGGGGCCTGTCACTTCACCTCTCCGAGCCTCGGCTTCCTTCCCTGTCAAAGAGGGTGATACCCACAGCAGCCGCCACCGGGGGCGAGCCGCGTTCCCCACACCAGGGAGCCCGCTCGGGCCATTAGGCCAATCAGCTCTGCTGATGTTAACGTGAGCCGTGAAGCACGGACGTGATCCCCAATTTACAGATGAGGAGACTGAGGCTTGAGAACATTATTTACCAAGTGTAGGGGGTTGCACGGCGACCCCCAAAGACACATGCCTGTGTCCTGACCTCTAGAATCAGTGAATATGATGTTATTCGGCCAAAGCGTCCAGGCAGGTGTAATTAAGGATCTCGAGGTGAGATGCTCCTGGGTCGGGGAGGCGCTAAATCCAACGGCAAGTGTCCTTTATAAGAGACACAGCAGAGTCACAGGAAGAAGAGGAGATGCCGTGTGAGGACAGGGCAGAGACAGGAGGGACACTGACCCGAGCCAAGGGGCACCTATCTGGGGCACCAGGAGAGGCGGGAAGGACGGAGGGAGCACGGCCCAGACCCGATCTCGGAGTCCCGGGCTCTGGAGCTGGCAGAGTGGGAGTTTCTGTGGCTGTAAACCCCCAGCGTGTACTCATTTTTCACGGCAGCCCCGGGCCGCCCGCCGGGCAGAGGCCGCCCCCATGCCCTGGACCACCTGCTATGTGACCTCAGCACAACCAGAGATGCCAGAGCCCTCGTGTCCTTGGCGAAGGGCTGTGGGGTGGAGGGAGGCGTGGACGGGTGGATGAAGTGGGCTCGGAGGAAAACCTAAGGGAAGAATCCCCATTTCTTCTAGCTGTCGCCCGGCCCTCCGCCGCTCACGCTGCCCGCGGGGCCCCCCATGGCCCCGCTTGGCTGGCACACTGACGCATCCTCCGGCTGTGACTCAGGGCTCTTTGGGGACAAGGGCCCCAAAAAAGGCTCTCAGCCAGGTGGGCCGCAGACCCTCCTCCCTGCCACCTCCCTCTGAACATCGCGGTGCCTGGTCCAGCCCCGGACACCGCTGAATCGAGGCGTGGGGCCCAGGCAGACCCAGCCAGCTCTCAGGCAGACAGATGTGGGTTCAAATCGGAGCCTTCCTGCTGCCGCACCCTCCCGGGGACCTCCCGTCCCCAGGACCCTAGCTCCAGGCTGAGTGCACTTCTCGGGGGCCCCAGACCCCCCATCCAGTGGTTGCCTCCATCTTGCTATGGGAGGGCGCCCAGCTCGAGTACCCCAAAACTCACCCCTTGATGTCCCCCCGCTGTGAAAGCCACCCTCTCACCCAGGGGCCGCAGCCCACCTGGGGGCAGCTAAGAGCCCCTCACGCTTGCCCACTACAGCCCGGTCATGCACGTGACCTCCCACCCACGGCAACCCAGTGCATTACAGGAAGCACCTTTGAGGTCCGGCCGCCACGAGCACAGAGGGACACAAAACGTCCTCCTCGACCGTGCCAGCCGTGCTGCAGGAAGCGCCCCTCAACACAGCACGCGGTTGCTCGTGGAGAATCCCTCCTCCAGTGGGCACACGTCATCTCGAGAAGGGCAAAGTGTCCTGTCCGCTTATGACCCCACAGCTCCCGGGGGGGGGGGGAGGTCAGAGACGAGAGGGGAGCCCCAGGGACTGCCACTTTCCCCCAGAGACACACACACACAGCCCGTCCGTCCACCCATCCCCACACCCAGAGTCAAAGCTGCTGAGTCAGCTCTGTCACCGTGGGGGGGACACCGTGGGTGTCTACAAGGAGCCCAAACTGGGGACAGGCCTCTCTGGGCTGCCTCCCGCTCTGCAAGTGCCACAGGCCCTTTCAAGAGCCATCTCTCCCCAGGGCGCCTGGCTCAGCTCACGATCTCGTGGTTCACAGCTTTGAGCCCCGCGTCCGGCTCTGTGCTGACAGCTCGGAGCCCGGAGCCCGCCTCAGATCCTGGGTCTCCCTCTCTCTGCCCCTCCCCCACTCGGGCCCTGTCTCTCCGTCTCAAAAATAAGTGAACGCTAAACCAAAATTTTTAAAGACCCGCCTCTCCCCAGAAGCCAGAAAGGACCCCAAGTGCCCAGCGGCCCATAGCAGGTGCTTAGAGTGGCCCCGAAGGCTCCGGGGGGGAGGGGCTCAGCCCTCGTCTGGGAACAGAAGGTCAGGCAGTAGTGGCCGCTGACAGCTCACTGTGCCCCCGTCACTGCCACTGACCCCACAGCCCCCCTGTGTGGGACGTGCAGCCAGGCGGGGCGCACCGGGGGGCGTGTGCAGGTGTGGGTGCGTCTGTGTCGCGACCAACAAAACCAGGCACAGATACGTCTGCAGGTGGACGAGGACTCGGGGAAACGTTTCTGAAGTCCAAGCAGGTGGAGGCTCCGACGTCAACACGGTTTTTTCTGTTTCGAGACGCGCTTCATTTCCACCCGACCGCCGTCGGCACCAGACACGCAAGCTCGGCCTGGGGCGGGGCGGGGGGGGGGGCCACCTCGTCCTGCTGCCCCAACAGACGCCTGCCCCGGAAGCAGGAGGCTCCGCCAGGCCCGGGGTGGGGGGCCGGGGGCGTCCCCACGGGGGCGGCGCTGAGGGCCCCTCCTCTGAATACCCGTCAGTGGGGTCTCCACCCGTCGGGAGCCCTGGTCCCTCAGGGACACAATCCTTCCCTCGATCAAACACCCACCCACGCCCCGCGTGTTCCCGTGGCCTTGATGGCCCAGATTAGGGGCCCCGCAGGGAGCCACCCCTCCATGAAGAAGCCGGGGAGAGGGTCCAACTCCTGAGGCTGACACCAGGCGCCCCCACCTCCTCTCCACCCCCCAGCCTCCCTCACACAAGGGACGCCCTTTCTTTACACACAAAATCTCAGAGGCGGCTTCCCAAGTCACTTCTCCCCCCCATTCACGTGCGGAAGAAATTTCTCTTCCCACGTGACCGCTGCCCATTCACGGGCTCACAGAGACCAGCCGTTGACCTCCGAGAGGAGCTGCAGCCACTGGGGAGAGGGCACACGGGGGCAGGGCCTCGTCTCCCCGGACCCGTCGCGGCCGCCCCGTCAGCCAGGGCGGGCAGGTCACTGGAGGCGCACGGACTCTTGGCGCACAGCTTGCCGGGGACGGCGGACAGGTCTCTGCCCCGCTCAAAGCCTCGGTTTCCCCACCCAGTGAGCCTGACCGCAGCCCCTGGGGCTCGGGGAGGCAGAGCCGGCGGGGGGCGGGTGGGGGGTCTGCAGCTTTGACAGGGGAGGGGACCAGACCCCAGCTCACACCCACTAGGTGGACGCTACAAAACGGAAAGTCACAAGCATAGGCAAGAACTGTTCTGGAAAGCAGTTCGGCAGCTCCAAAACACGTTAAAAACAGAATTGCCACATGACCCCGTGATCCCACCTCTGGTCGTTCTCCGAAGAACTGAGCGCAGAGGCCCGAAGGACGCGCACGGCTGTGTTCGCGGTGGCCAGAAGGCGGAAGCCATCCGCGTACCGACGGGCGACGGACCAGCAAAACGGGGGCCAGCCGCACCACGGAACAGCACCCGGCCTTAAAAACGAAGGAGATCCCGGGGCGCCCGGGCGGCTCAGTCGGTTGAGCGGCCGACTCGTGATCTCGGCTCAGGTCGTGATCGCAGGGTCATGGGATCGAGCCCCGCATCGGGCTCCGCGCTGAGCGTAGAGCCTGCTTGCGACTCTCTCTCCCTCTCCCTCTCTCCCTCTCTTTCTCTCTCTCTCAAACAAGAAATAGAAATAAAAATAAAAAGGAAGGAGATCCTGACACAGGCTGGCCTGGAGGACGCAACGGAAACGGCCAGATGTAAAAGGACAAGGATACAGGGTCTGCTCCCGTGAGGCCCCAGAAAAGCCGCATTCATAGAAACAGAAGGCAGAACGGTGGAGGGGCACCTGCCAGGGGGGCCCAGGCGGTCAGGTGGCCGACTTCGGCTCAGGTCATGATCTCACGGTTCCAGGAGTTCGAGCCCCGCATCGGGCTCTGTGCTGACCGCTCAGAGCCTGGAGCCTGATTCGGATTCCGTGTCTCCCTCTCTCTCTGCCCCTCCCCTGCTCATGCTCTGTCTCTTTCTATGTCAAAAATAAATAAAACATTAAAAAAATTTTAAAAACAAATTAAAAAAAAAAAACAAATTAGAAAGAGCGGTGGGGTCAGGGCCACAGGAAGCGGGGAGTGCAGGCTTGTGTGTTGGGTGGCCTCGGTTTTACAAGGTGAAAACGATTCTGGAGTCGGATGGAGGCGACGGCCTGTCACTGGACTGTGCCCCAAAAAGCGCCTGAGACAGCGGACTTCCTGCTTATTTCACTACAAAAAAGAAACCGGTTGGGAGACCTCGGGAACTGGATGGCTCACCCGGTCCCCCTAGCATGGGACCCCTGCGTGGATGCATCTGGGCGCCGCCCCCCCCCACCCTCCCGGTCCCCCCAAAGCCGCCACCGCTGCGGGAGGGTCTCTGGCTCTCTCAGGAGCCACAAAAACAGCCTCTGATGGCCACTGTGGGTCTGGGGGCCTCGAAGTCAGTGACACGGGCCTGCCCGGGGCGGGAGTCCGGGGAACTTTCCTGAGTGGCCTCCTGTCACGTTTCCCATGACTGCGCATTACTTTTAGGATTTCTTAAAAAGACCCTGCACTCTGGGCTGGCTTTGGGAGAAGTGCTTTCTTGTGAACCCTACAGCCGCCTGACCTTCTCCACACTGGAAATTCCAGCCGCACCAGCGCCAGCCCCAGGGCAGAGCGCCGAGGGGGCACAGGGAGGGGGCACGAGGGTGGGGGGGGGGAAGGAGCTCCATTGTCTGCCAGGAGCAGCTGGGCCCGGATCTCTCCCCTGAACCGGGGTCAGGAATGTTCGCAGCTGTGGACTCGCCCTCCACCCTCCGCCCTCCCCCCAGCCGGTGGGGTGGGAGCCGGGCGGGGGCGGGGGAGGGAGGCCGCAGGGGCCTGGGGGCAGAGGCCAGCAGGGCAGGGGGTGGGAGGGGCGGGCACGCCCCCAGCTGTCCCAGCAGAGGGAAGCTGGCATCGCAGCTGTAGGCAGCCGAGCTCCAGCCCGGGGCCCGGCCCCACCTGCTCAGGGTGCTGGTCTTTTCTCCCCAGATAGGAACAGCCTCTCCTCCGTGAGGCGGAAGTCTGGAATAAAACGAAACCCCACGTGAGCTCCGGCCCCGAAGCACCACCGGCCACGCGAGGGCTTTTTGTCGTCCAGCCTCTTGACTCTGCATCGTTTGCTGTTACAAAATTCACTGCTGGGAACAGCACACAGCTCTGGGCCCTGGCATTTCCTCCCTGGCAGTGTGACACGTGGCACTGGTGTTTGGGAATCTCCCCGGACGCGGGCCACACACTCCAGCGATGCCTCCCGTCGGGCATTCCGGGTGTTTCCAGGGTTTCGAGATCACATTTACGTGACAGTAACTGGCTCTGTCCTCCCGGGCCATTCCCACAACTGAGCCCCTGTCCGCTACGGGGCCCGTGGAGGCAGGGCCGCCGCAGGGGACGACGGTCACAGCCCAACGGCCTTGGGCACAGACAGGCACGGGCAGGCTCCGCGGACGAGGGCCTCGGGAAGCCCCGGGCAGGCCACCCGCCCTCCCTGCTTCGTTCATTCATGATTCACCCCTGCATCACTCAAACGGCTGCCCGGCCCTGCACGGTGCCAGGCACGAGGGCACCGAGTAGGAAAGTGCGAGCCTCTGCCCACCCCCCACGGGAAGAGACGGTTAAACCGAGGCTCCTAGGCTGGGCCTGCAAGGTGCCCGCCCACCCCGGGGTTATTTTCGGGAGAAGGGGGCGGGGAGGGGGCGGCCGAGGGAAGTGAGAGAGCAGTGGAGCGGCGCCGGGTGGGGGGGAATCTTGGGGCCCACCAGCTGCAGACCACAGGGGCGTCCGGGGGCGGGCCAGAGCACGGGGACAGAAAGGCAGGCCCCACAGGTCGGAAGCCTGGTGGGGACACACAGGGTGGAGAAGGCAAGACAGAGGCAGAGATTGGATGATGCGTTGAGAGAGGCGTCCCCTGGATGGCCGGGAGGGACCGTGCCCTGGGGCCTTCGACGACACCTTGGGGCCTCTACCAGATGACAGGAGAGATTTCTGTCCTTGTAAGGCCTCCAGGCTGAGGGGCTGCCCCAGGGCACACGTGCCGGGAAGAGCTGGCAAGCCCTGGGGCCCCGGTCGCCGGGAGACCCACCGCTCCTCTGTCTCCAGGAAGAGTCAGACAGACACAAAACCAGCTTCGTGATGCCAACCCCACCACAGACAGACACGGCCTGCCGCTGGTGCACGGGGGAAGTCAGAGCTGCCCCTCCCAGGCCCAAGCCGGGCTGAGAAAGTTCTGGTCCGTGGGGAATTTCATCAACTCGCAGCTAAAACACTAACCACGACACTGAGGCTCCCTTCCCCGCCTCCCCGGGTCCCTGGAGAGGCCTCCAACCGCTGAGCAAAGGCCAAGGTGGCCCAGGGGTCCGGGGCGTACAGCCGCCCAGCAGGGAGCCTCGCCCTGAGCTCGGGCCCAAAGGGACGTCCCACCGGGAGGATCCCTCCGGAAGCTTCGCCCCAAACCCCGAAGCATCACGGCCAACAACTTCCTCAAGCCGGGAAACCAAGCACCAGCCTAAGAAGAAAGTGGAAGCAGAGTGCTTTCTGTTTCCTCTCGGCCGGGAGCCTGCTAACACCAGCAGCCGCAGCGCAGGGAGGCGCCCCTCAGTCAGGGCGAGGCTCTTTCCTCCCTCCAGACGGTTGACGACGCGGGATGCTCTGCCGGCCCAGGCCTGGGGCACTTTGTCAACCTGACTCTGCGACACCCTCTGTCGCAGAGTCTGGCACCCAGGAAGAAGGCGCCTCGGATTCAGAGAGACGGGGTCCAACTCCAGGGAGATGGGAGAGGGCTGTTCACGGGCTGCCCCCTGCCCCCATGCCAGGGCAGGGCAGGGCAGGGAAAGCCCCCAGGGCCAATGCTGGCTGAGTAGGAGCAGAGCTGTGGGAACACCAGGCAGGGGAGGTCACGGAAGGGGGAGGGGTTGCCTGAGCCCAAGGAAGGGGGAGCAGGAGGCAGGTGCTCAGAGGGGAGGAGCGGTCACCGTCACGAGGCTGGATACCCCAGGGCGGATCCAGGGCTGCAGATGCCGGCGCAGGGAGGGCAGGTAAGCAGAAGGTCCCGATCCATCAGCCACCGACCCACACCGAGCAGCCACACCGGGTGCCCCTCCCTGTCCTTCTCGGGACGGCTTTTCCGGCAGGCCGGGCCCAGGACCACATCTGGAAGCCTCCACCGATGCCCGGGGGTCAGTCTGTGGCCGAAAAGCCAAGGGCAGCAGAGAGGAAGGAAACGGGGTGCTCTAATGGAGAGCACCGCTCCCCTGAAGACAAGCAGAGTGGCCGAACGCGGCTGTCTGGGGCTGCGGACCCCACCCCAAGGGTCTGGAACCCCCTCTCCGCTCTGGCTGGACCTCAGGAGATCTGGGATAGGAGGCACCGAGGACACGTGTGGCCCGGCGCCCAGCTCCTTCCTTCCCCGGGCCCCACACTCAGGCAGGGCAATAAGCTCCTTTTACTGCCCGGGGGTCCTCAACAGCTGCCCCCCCCCCCGCTTCTGGCCCCAGAGCCAAACGGCTGGCTTGAGAGGACACCAGCCAGAAAAGCAAGCTGAGGGCCGGCTACCTGACCTCTGGTTCCCAGAGGGGAGCTTCGGGGACGCACGTCCCACGGCCGACCCCCAGGATGGCTGGTCTGGAGCACTGCTCAGCCAGCGGCACCTTGCTCGCTGAGAAGCAAGGACGAGTCTTAACAAGCTGCTCTGGGAACAGCCGCTGAAACCCGTCCAGGAAAACACGCTCGGATCGATGAGTCTGAAGGAGGCGGAAGGGCGGCCTCGGGTCCTCCGAGGCGGCCGCCCCTGGCTCCGCACCCACCCCTAGGACGGGAAAGGGGTGCCGCCCCAAGGACCCGCCCCTGCCCCTGGCTACTCATCCCCCAGCCTCCCGACAACCCGGTCCTGGGACACCCGTCCTGATGGCCCCCAGCCACCCGTGTCCCCACTCCGGCGGCCTCATGGAACTCAAAGGCTGGGCTAAGGTGCGGCAAAACATGGCAGCCCAGTGCCAGAGGATAGGGGGCGCAGGCAGACCATGTGGGCACCCCCATCTCAACTGTGCCCACTCTCTGACCCTCCTGGGCACCTGGGGGGCGGAGGCTCCAGGACTCAAGGCTGCGCAGAGAGAGGCCTGAAGACAAAAGGAATCCTTCCCGTCGCCCCCCAGGACCCAGAGGCTGGGTGCAGAGTGGGCTCCGTCCCCCACACTCCCCACCCCCCGGGGGACACCCGCCCAGGCCCTCCCTCCCGGCCCCACCCCGACCCTGCAAGGCTCCCAGAACTGCACACACCGCTGTCTCCGTGACGATTTTGTCAACACAGAGGAATCGGAGAAGGCCCTTCGGAAAGAGTGCTGCCAGGTCAATTACTTCCTTGACCGGGTTCTCTAGAAGTCGGTGTTTGGGGCTGTTTGTCTCAACGTTCATTCCCTGCTGACTAAAGATGCCCTCCCTGCACACACACACACACACACACACACACACACACACACACACCGCGCGGACCTCCTCACAAGGCTCCCAGGCCCACGCTCATTTCGGAGACGTCAGAACACGAAGAAAATACCTACCTTGGAACGGATGAACTAATGTGAACGGGAAGCCACGTGGGGCAGACACAGCAGGGACAAAAGCAGGTTGCCACGTGGGGACTAAGGCAACAGCCCCGGCTCCTCGGGGACGCCCCGGGGACGCCCCGGGGATGCACAGGTAACTGCACAGTGCCCTCCGGCCGGCAGGCAGACCCGCAAGCCTTCTGTACGTACGTGTGTGTCTGGTGCCATCCACGCGGGGGCCCAGAGGGGAGAAACCTCTCGCGGACAGGCCGTGACCGTCCGGGGTCCCTACCCACAGCGCCATCCTGGGAGGCCCGGATATCCCTCAAGGGACACCTTAGACAAACACCGTCCCCCCTCTCCTGACAGCCATGCCAATGTCATGCCACGCTACGCGCTGCCCCCCGTTACAGAGCCTGGGGGCCCTCACTGCAGAGGAAGGGGGTGAGGGGCAGGGACACCGTCCTGGGTCTCTGAGTCCCACCCGGGATCCAACAGTGATGCTCCACCCTCTGACAGCCCCCAAGTCCTGGGGTCCGGCCCTGCCCGAACGCGGGCCTCGAGCTCGAGACGTCAGTCAGCTGCTCCCGTGCGGCCACCGAGCCACGGCAAATTCTCCCCCACTGAACGAACCGGCGAGGCTGGGAGGTTACCGTCCACAGAGCCCACTGCGAGCCTGTCTCCTGATTAAAGCTTCGCTGAATCCATAGCAATAGAGCGGTCTCGAAGAGATCCACGGAAAGCGGAACCCTTTTTAAGAAAAAACACTCTTCCCACAGGCAAAAACCACTTAAAAGTAACACACGCCACGATTTTGGGTTTGCGGCCGTCTCGCTGGGTCTCCGCGAAGGCCGTCGTGTCACCTGCAGGTGAATCGCACGTGCTGGGATCTGTGCTTCCCCAGGGAGCTGGATTCACCTGCTTACGACCTGATCAATCCCGTGCTCGCGAAGGCAAAGCTGTTAGCAGACGAGAGAACGTCATCATCAAGGAAGGGGAGTCCAGGATGAAGCCCGGTGCTCGTGGAAGGGGTCTCTTGCCGAGGCCCTGGCCGCACGAGAGGTCGCAGAGTTTGGCACGGCGAGGCCGGGGCCGGCCCCCCGCCCCCAAGTCCAGCCTGGACACCGATGTGGTCAGCCACACAGAGACCGGAAAAAAGGCAGGAAGCTCAAAGCCAGACACAGAACACAACCGGGTGGGGCCGAAACGTCCCGCAACTCCCGTGCAGGGCAGATTCCGGACAGACCGCTGGGCGAGCCGGGCCTTCCCTGGGCCACGGCCAACGGCAGACCTTGAGCCCCACGGGGGGATATGGACGAGCCCCACCGTCTACACCACTGCCCAAGCCTGACATCCGGGCACCCTCCTCATCACCCCGCCTCCCCCACACCCTGGAGCCGGGAGCTTCTCTCCCCTCCCCCGTACCACCCCCTACCCTACCCGGGCCAGGCCTGATCACTTCCCTGCTGGGGTGACTGCGTCTGCCTCCAATCCACTCCCAGCACTGAGGCCAAGGCAGAACCTTCTTTTTTTTTTAATTCTGTTTTCAAATGTTTATTTATTTTTTGAGACACAGAGAGAGAGAGAAACAGAGCACAAGTGGGGGAGGGGCAGAGAGAGAGGGAGACACGGCATCCGAAGCAGGCTCCAGGCTCTGAGCCGTCGGCATAGAGCCCGACGCGGGGCTCGAACTCACGGACCCTGAGATCATGACCTGAGCCGAAGTCAGAAGCTTAACCGGCCTGAGCCACCCAGGTGCCCCCAAGACAGAGCCTTCTGAAGCCACATCCAGGACATCACGTTCTCTCCAACCCCCTTCTGTGACACCTCTGCACCCCGGACCAAGCCACCCACCACCCACCACCCCGCCTCCCTACGGCCTTGAAGACAGGGGCTCTGGGTTCCTCTAACTTCCCCTTCCAGGTGACCGCTGCTCCCCTCGGCGCCCCCTCCCCGCCCAGACTCTGAGCTCCCGGAAGGATCGCCAGGCCTCACCTGTCCTTCCCTCGCACTGAGGGCCAGCCAGGCACGGGCAGTAGGTGCTCAGTAAACGTGGAGCTGGAAGCTCCGAAGATCCTGTGGGGGCTGGAGGAGGAGCTGGGGGCGCCCGGGAAGATCCCTTGACGGAAGAGGAGACCCAACAGGAGGCAGGGAAGGAAGGAGCCCTCCCCCCAGAATCTGGCTGCCAGGAAGACCACCACCCATTTCACAGAAAGGCCGGAACCCACATGGAAACCAGTGGCTACTGGGGGCCAGGAGACTCTGGGGACCTCACCCGATCTCACGGCAGCACATTTCACAGGTGAGGCCAGGAGGCACAGGCAGGGTGGGGGGAAGGGGTCACTGAGAAGCGCATCCGGGGGCGCACGCGGCCCCATCAGCAGGGGGCAGGTCTGAGCTCGGGCCCAGCCTGGTTCCTGACCGCCACGACCCCCCTTCTTCGGCTGAACGGGGAAACGCGGCCGGTGGGGGGCCTGGGTGTAAGAGTCCCTCGGGCACGGGCAGGCTGCAAAGAGGGGCTCCTCCCCTGAGCCCCGGCCTCGCTGAGCCTGCACAGCTGTCCTCGGGGACCCAAGCGGGGCGGGCACACACACTCCAGCCTCCCGCAGCCTGTCGCACCGTGGTCCTCGGTGCCAGGCGCCCCTCCACGCGCGGGCGTGGATGGGGGGCGGGGGGCAGGGGGGCAGGAGGGGCCTGAGCTCCCGCTGCAAACAGACTGCTTCCCCAGCACTCTTGCGATCTACCGCTCCGTTCCCCCGGAGCCTCGCTGGCTAACAGATGTTCCATTTAAGCAGCTAAATTACCACAAAATACACCCATGGAGATGGCAGGCCGATTTCTCCCAAGGTGTATTTGCATGAGGAGGGAGTGGTGTGTGAAGATTCTATCTTCTCGTTTTTCAGAAGGAGGAAAAAAATTTTTTTTTCCACACACACGAGTTTAGAAAAAGAGGAGAGGGGCTGCCAGCGCGTGAATTACCGCGAGAGCGTGCGGGCGGCGGTGCATCCGACGGCACGCACGGCGCGTGGGCCCGTGGCCACAGGAGGCCACGGGTTTGAGTCCCGCCTCCACCCCTCCCGGTGAACTCCGACCCGCTCCCGGACGCCCTGAGCCTCAGCCTCCAGTGCTATCAAACGGCCCCCGGTCACCCCCGCTCCCCGAGGCCGTCCTTTGCCGGGGTCAGGTCCGTGGCCAGGCGCCCCCAGCACTGTGACTAATTAGGATCATCCAGGCATCGCCGGGCAGCCTGGGAGCAGCCCAGACCCAGCCCAGCACGCAGGGGACACCGCCGCGCCCGAGGAACGCAGGAAGGGGCTGAGCACTCCGGCCGGATCCACCCCCCGGAGGCAGGCCACGTGCTGGCCTGCACGTCCCCACGGCCGCCAGATGGCGAAGCGGCAGAAAGGCTGAAGACCGGAGCCGCTCCGCTGGGCAAGGCGAGACACGGCGGTGACATGCCGGCCGCCTGGCCGAGGCCATTTCCCACCCTGCAGGACACAACCACCACCAGCCGGACACTCGCGCAGGGGGGAGGCCTCGGGATGGAGATCCAGAGCGGGTCCAGAGTGTGGTCCCTGGCATGAACAGAACCAGCCGTTCAACGGCCATCGACACCTGGACCCTGCCCCCTGGCCAGAGTGGGGTGCACAGGGTGGACGGAGCTCTGCAGGCCAAACCCCAGAACCCTCAGCCACCGCCGGGAGGATGGACGCAAACCGCGCCCCCCCCCCCCCCCCACTCTCCGCCTACTGGAGGCGGCCAGCACCGCGCAGACCTGTCAGGGATCCAGGGATGCACAGAGAGACGGCAGGTGGCACCGGCCTCCTGACCCCAAGGTCCACTGGGATTCGTCCGCACACGCACCCAGTTCCAGAAACAAGTCCCCGAAATGCAGCCGGGCCTCACGGCACCGCAGAGCCAAAGCAGACGTGAGCTCCGCACACAAGGGCCACCTGCGGAAGGCGAGGTTTAGAGCCTGGATTTACTGACGCCCTTATTCACTCCCAGACGAGGCGCCCGTCCCCCGATGGAACCCTCAGGAAGCCCACTGCCCCCACACGGACGCCCGGCCGGGAAGGTCAGCGGGAGGGACGGCAGGGAAGGCTCCAGGAGCGTGGCCGCCAATGCAGGAAAACCGCATCTGCCGGAGACACGGAGAAAACCCGCATTCTTGCTGAACGCCAATGCCGCCCCCGGGTGCGCTTCCGGGGGGCAATCGCGGCTCCAGGGCCGCTGGGCTACTGCAGGGCAGGGAGAAAACGCCCCTCCTTCACCCAGTGGCACAAGGCCCGGGACCTGTCAACCAGAGCGCAGGCTCCCGCGTCAGAGGCAGGGCGGCTTCCCGCGGGAGGGATTACGCAAACACAGATCCCAGCACCCAGACCCCGAGCGGCTGCCGTTGTTCACGGGGGACATCACATGCCCCAGGAGCCTTCCTCCCATCACCCTTGGAGGCACCTAGAGATGATGGTCCCATTTTACAGGTGGGGCCACTGAGACGCAACCTGTCACATGCTCCCGGCACCCGTCTTCCTTCATCACACACTCTGAATCGGATGCACAGGAGGTGGGGAGGAGGGGGGACTTTCTCCTGACACATGAGCTCAGGAGCTCTCCTGGGCCGTCCTGTCTGAGGCGCTGAGTCAGGAGCCTGGAGCAGAGGCAGCTGCTTCCGGCTTCCACTCAAGCCTCACTCCCAGAGAGAGAAGTCAGTCCCGCGGAACCCCCGGGGGCACCCAGCCCTGCCTCAGCGCCCCGAGTCCTGCAGCAGCACGGACCCAGGACAAGAAGAGGCCCGAGAAAGGTGTCCTGCCACCACGCAGGGCTGAGCCACTCCCCAGGCACGGCGGGCCAGCACTTGTAGGGGCCCAAAGGGGTGTGAGGTCAAAGACCACATTTCAATATATGCCTTTACATCCGCACAGTCATAAAACTGGGCCCTTTACATCTTCTGTGGAAGAGGGAGGCCACAGGCAAAGTGTGCGGGGCCCGTGGGAGTCACACGGTGGCCCCGAGGCCCCCAGCACAGCAAGTGAGGGTTTCAGGTACTCACCTCCCCGCACCTGCTCAAACGCCTCACATAATCCCCTGCCAGCCCAAGGCTCTTCCTGTGCGGTAAGACACATCAGAGGGGCGCCCGGGTGGCTCAGTGAGTTAAGCGTCTGACCCTTGACCTGGGCTCAGGTCATGATCTCACAGTTCAGAGTTCGAGCCCCATGATGGGCTCTGTGATGAGTGTGGAGCCTGCCAGGGATTCTCTCTCCCTCTCTCTGCCCCTCCCCTGCTCACATGCACTCACACTCCCTCCCTCTCTCTCTCTCTCTCTCTCTCTCTCTCTCAAATAAATAAGTAAACTTTAATTTAAAAAAGGAGGGGGGGGGGGGCGCCTGGGTGGCTCAGTCGGTTAAGCGTCCGACGTCAGCTCAGGTCATGATCTCACGGTTTGTGAGTTCGAGCCCCGCGTCGGGCTCTGTGCTGACGGCTCGGAGCCTGGAGCCTGCTTCGGATTCTGTGTCTCCCTCTCTCTCCGCCCCTCCCCTGCTCGCTCTCTGTCTCTGTCTCTTAAAAATAAACATTTAAAAAAAAGGACACGTAACAAAATTACGATTGGTGATTTAGTACACTCACCGCCCGGTTTCCCTCCCCCCTCCCCCCCCCCCCCACTCGCTGTGTGTGTGGATTCACCTGCCCTGGAACCTCCTATCGCTGGAGTCCCACAGTCCTTACCCTCTCGTGTCTGCCTTCTCTCCCTCCACACGTGCCCGAGGTTCGTCCACACGGCAACACCTGTCAGGCTTCGTTCCTCCCTCTGGTCGCCTCCTACTCCATCGTCTGGAGAGACCCCCACGTTTATCTATTCGCCCGCCGAGAAAGATCCCCTATCCTACAGAGGAGGAAACCGAGGCCCCACGACGGTCAAGCTCCGCGGCCCACGGTGCTCGGCAGCCGAGCCAGGACACCGGCCCTGAGCCCTCACCGCACCGACTACGCCCAGACACCTCGAGGGACGGGGGCCCCTTCTGCAGCCAGGAGCACAGAGGCCCGGGGGAGGCGGCCGTGCGGTCACACCCGCTGCCGTGCCTCCAGCCTGCTTCCTCCGAGCTCTGGGGTGAAAACAAGTAACACCAAACGTCTCCGTGGCAGCTCTTGTGTGAGGCCATCACCCGCGCAGGAAAACGGCTCAGACCCGAGCGGTCTCGTCCCTCACCGCAATGCCCGTCAGCTGTCCTCTCTCCCGTCCCTGCGGCCAGAGACTCGGGGGGCTGGGGGGCACACAGATGCCCACCTCTGGCAGGGAGCGGTAAAGGAAGAGTGGGAGGAGCTTAGGGAAGGGAGGGAGGGTCTCCGGATGTGGCTGCCGGGAGCACGAGGGCCCGACACGGGCTGCGAACAGACTGCCCTAGGTGCCCCGTGTGCCCGGGACAGGTGGCGATGGCCCCGGAACCAGACGCCCGCTTGTACAGTTACAAGCTGGGACCCCCCCACTCCTGTGGGGCACTGAGGCCTCTCAGCAAGCCGCCTGCCAGCCCCAGGGGCCAGCAAACAGGAGCAGCGCCATGGTGCACAGCCAGCCCCTGCCGGGACAAGCCAGAGAAGCCTGAACGTGGGCCTCGGCTCTGACGTGAGGAAGGCGGGGGCGGGGCGGGCCGTGGGGACCCCGGCCGGTGGCTCAGCCCTTGCGCCACTGGCCGCCACGCGATCGGTGCCCACACCACCCTCTCCTGGCAGCCTCCTGTGCCTACAGGTCAGCTACAACGATCAAGTGGACATCTGGGCAACCTGGAAGCGTGTGGCACAGAAAGGGAGGTGCGCTGAGGGAGGAGACCACCCAGAGGCAGGGCGGGGGCGGGGGGGCGCGGGAGCAGGCCGACACCTGGCACCCAGGCCTGTCCCCGGCATAGGGACTCCTGGGGGCGCGGACCAGCACCCTCCCTGCCACCTCCCACATCTCAGGGACGCACTGATCTGCGTGGCAGAGCCATGGATGCGCCGGGAGACAGCTCGGCAGGGACCTGACGTCATCTGACGGTGGAGGAGGGGCACTGAGCAGGGCCCCACGGCCGGGCGGGGACAGGGAGGCCCCCTCACCCTGAGACCCCAGCTTCAGGCACCCCCACCCCCCCCAAACAGGCCTCAACTTCACCCCCAAGCAGTGCATTCCCCAGTTCCAGAAATGGCATTTGGGGAGAGCAGGCAGGGCCGGGGGGACACAGGTCAGAACACACGACTGGAGTAGGGCCACTGTCACCTCCCCAGCGTCCCGACAGGCAGCCCCTCGCGGGCCTGCTGGATGGCTTTCTGCATTGGAAAGTGCCCCTTTCGTCTCATCAAGAACCCCTCCTGCCGTCTCCTCTTCTGGAAGGTCAGGGACACAGTGTCAGGGGTCCCTGTTTCTCTCGCCCGATGCCCATGAGCGCGTGAGCACGAGTGGGGAGCAACGACACAGTGAGCCCCCTCCCAGCACCAGGGAGCAGGTGAGGACGGGCCCAGAGCCATGAAGCCACAAGGGCAGGGCCGGGCAGCCCGGGGCCACCACTGGACTCAGGCCCTGGGCAGCCCCCAGCCTCCTCACCAGTGGGGACCGTCCAAGGGCCGTTGTGCGGGTTGGCAAGAGGCCTCACGCTGCACGCAGCTGTGTGACCTCGGGCAGCCCCCGTAACCTCTCCATTAAGTGCCCAACCCGGTGCCTCACGGGGTCTCCTAAGGCCCAGGGGAGGGGCCAGTGCTGGGCAGTCAGGGGACAAACCCTCCCAGGACGGGGCACGGCTGGCAGCAACGATCGAGAATCCCCCGGGGCGCCTGGGTGGCTCAGTCGGTTAAGCGTCTGACTTCAGCTCAGGTTATGATCTCATGGTCCGTGAGTTCGAGCCCCGTGTGGGGCTCTGTGCTGACCGCTCAGAGCCTGGAACCTGCTTCGGATTCTGTGACTCCCCCTCTCTCTGCCCCTCTCCCGCTCTCTCTCTCTCAAAAGTAAACATTAAAAAAAATTTTTTTTTTTTTTAATGGGGGCCATCTCTGCAGCAACTGCCCATCTCCAGCCTTCACTTACCTAAAGCCATCCGGCTTCCAAGGTCAGTTCCTCCATGCCCTCCTCAGCGATCCCTGTCCTCACCAATCCAAATATCTGCATCAGCTAAGGATTGACACAGCCCCAAACGAGGTGACAGCAAACCCTGCAGCTGTCCCCCCCTCCTGCGCCCACCAGCACTGAGCTTCTGGGAGGCAAGCAGCAGAGAGAGGGTGTGAGACCTTTCCAGCAGGCGCCAGGCACGAGACAGGGACAGCGCCAGGCCCGCGTTTTCCCATCAAATGCCCCCGGCAGCCTGCAGGGGGCCCACGGGCGTCCCCTTTTCAGACGAGGAGACGGAGACTCGGCCAGGCCGGTGACCCCGCTGCCACTGAGGTCCCCGCTGGAGCCGAGTGGCCGATGACGGTGCGTCCCTCCACCGCCGCGTCAGGGCCCTCACCTCGCTCACCGAATGTCCAGACCCCGGGGGCCCAGCCCCGGCGGCCTCGGCGGCCTCACCTACAAAGTGGGTGATCACGGCCCCAGCACTTGGCACGATTTCTGGCGCAAGATGGAGAAGCTTTGCTCCTACTGAGTGCTTCCTGCTGTGGGAGCCCGTGCCAAGGGCCCTGGGTACAAAGGGAGACAGAACGGCACACTCCGGGAGGGCCGAGCCCAGGGACCAGGGCTCCTTCACAGGCCCAGGACAGGCCCCAAGCGTGGCAAGGGAGCCCGCTGCCTGGCTCTGCACGGGCCACAAAGCTGAGGCGCGTTTCCATGTTTTTAAACGGTTGCGGGGGGGAAAAAACCAGAAGAATAATATTCGGCGACACACGAAAGTGATACGAAATTCAAATCTCAGTCTCCATGAAGTTTACTGGCACACGGCCACGCTCACCCATTTCCAGATCGACCACGGCTGCTTTCACACCAGGAGGGCAGAGTTGAGTGGTCACGACAGAGACCGTCTGGCCCACAAAGCCTGAAATATGTACCGTCTGGCCCTCGACACAAGACGAGGGTCCACCCCTGCTGGGGGAGACGGGTGGACTCACGGGCCAGTCGGGACGGAGGCCGACCTGGCAGGGCCTCGGCCGTGGGGCTGAGCCTGGGTCTCTGCCCAAACCAGGGCCCCACCCGCACTGTCCGCCCCGGGGGCGTCCCACCCTCAAACTCAGGAAGCCACAGGCACCAACATGGTGGGCCCGGGGCCGGGAGGAAGAGGCTGGAGGGCATCACACTGCTGACCCCCAGAGCGGGACCTAGTGCATCTCTGGGAAGGATGAGGGAGTCGCTCTCCAGGGAGGGGACATCCTTGGCCACCATGTCCGCGTGCAAGAAAGAGCTCAAACGAGGCGCTGGGGTGGGGGCTCACCGTGGCTGCTCATCCCGGTCAAGCCTCCAGCAAGGCCGGAGCCCCCACACTTGGCCCCGGGCTCAGTAGAGCCCCCCCCATTCCCAGCACCGAGACGCCCATCTCCAGGGCCCAGACCGTGGACAGACGCGGGTCCTCCCTCAGGACGGCCTCCCCGCCAAACGCACGGCAAACTTCCAGGTTCCATCCCAGCCCACCGAGGCCAAAGCCAGACCGGTGCCAGCAGCGCGTCCCCCACAAACAACCCGCTGTCCACCAACGGCAGGCTGTGCCTTCCCACGACCCGGGCAGATGACGGCCACGGGCCTTTCCCGCCGATTCCACACCCAGGCCTCAGGACCCTGCTCCACACAGCCCGGCAAGGGCCCCTCCTCCCCGTTGGTCAGGCCAGTGCCAAAGAGGGGACCCCGGCACATGGGCCTCTGCTAGCCCACCCCCACTCCCAGCCCCGCCCTCAGGGACGAGCGATCGCTACCCACCCGCTCAGAGCCACAACCCTGCCGCGTGGAAAAACCAGTGCTGGCGAAATGCAGGTTTCTTTCTCCAGTTGTCCCCACTGGGAGCCTTTCCAGGCACTCTGCATAATCGACCTCCTAATCGACCTCCCGCTATCAAATTTTAATACGACAGAGGAACCGTGTATCTGTTTTGTACTCTATGTACGTCTCTGCTTCACGTGTACATAAAAAGCACTTGATTTCTTTACCCCCAGAGATCTGATTTCCACCACCCTGGGGGCCATATCGCCCCTTGCTGAGAATGCACGGATTAAATAAAATGTGTCATTAAGGGGGCGCCTGGGTGGCTCAGTCGGCTGGGCGTCCGACTTCGGCTCAGGTCATGATCTCGCGGTCCGTGAGTTCGAGCCCCGCGTCGGGCTCTGTGCTGACAGCTCAGAGCCTGGAGCCTGTTTCGGATTCTGTGTCTCCCTCTCTCTCTGACCTTCCCCTGTTCATGCTCTGTCTCTCTCTGTCTCAAAAATGAATAAACGTTAAAAAAAATTTTTTTTAAATGTGTCATTAAGAGTAGAGTTTTGCGTCCCTATTTACTTTTTTCATACGATCACCAGAAGTTTTTAAACACAGACCGGCTCACATATTTCTGTGGGGTGGCACTGATACACTTGGAAAATAAAGACAAATGCAAACGTGTCCAGACACACACATGCACACAGCACATACGTCTACACCTGGGTGCACACACACAGACCGCCAGCTCTGACCACGGAGAGCGCCCTGCTGCGGTGTGCACCCCTGCACCCAGAGCTTGGCTTCTAAACACCCCTCTCCAAGATGGAAGCACACGGCTGACTCCTGGCAGGGACTAAGAAGAATAAAAGAGAGGAGTCTGGACGTCTCACGCCAGAAAGGAGGGCAGGGCACCGAAAACACTGGGAACGTGTCAAAGACACACAGAAGCAGTTCCCGGGGTCGAACCCGAGGGAGCGTGAACGCAAACACAAATGATGACGGTAACAGACGTTAATGCATGGAATAAAACAGGAAACCGCGATCCAAACTGGCAGAAAGAGAGAGAGGAAGGAAGAGAAGAAGGAGGAAGGAAAGACTGGGGTCGCACCTTGTCCCAAGTCCCTTCCGGAGAAAAGCTGTGAATGACGGGGGACGGAGTGACGCCAAGGACAGGATCGGCAGACCCCGCCTCCGTCAAGCGAGGGAGTGGGGTCGAAGCTGAAGCACCTGCTGCCTGCAGGACAGGGGCGGGAGCGGGTGGCATCGTGGCCGGTCTCCCGCGCAGGCGCACAACCCGAATCCAGTCCCGAGGGGACGCAGAGGGACCCAACGGAGGGACGTTCTGCAACAAAAGGCACCTGGTACCTGCAGGGTGTCGGGGTCTGAAAATCAAGGGAAGGCTGAGGGGCCGGCCCAGACGGAGGGGCTGGAGAGAGGGAGAGCAGCCAACCCTCCCGGTCGCCCCTTCTGCTGAACCGGCATTTCAGGGACACCCGTTGAGGCGTGACTGGGTCACACGGTGGGACGTGACGGGGAGGCTGCGCCGCGTTCACGAGGACAACACCCCTGTTTGGGGGCAACGCGCTGACACACTCGGGATGAGGGACCAAATGACCCATTCACCTCAACTGGGTCGAAAAAGGTTGTGTGTGCAGCACGCAGAGCTTGCCGTGAGTCCAACGCATTTTCAAAATTGAAAAAGAAGAGGTTTCCTCTTTCCACGAGTATGAGGCTTCCTCTCTGCTCCCCGCTGCCCTGGCATCGCACGCCTCGGCCTCAGGACCCAGGCCACTTGCAGGCCACTTCTGCGGCCCCAGGCATCTGGGCGACACCTCTGCGGTGCGCCCTCACTCGCCTGGGGTGTCATGAGAGCAGGACCCGCCCAGCTGGCCCCCCGGGGCCCCCAGCAAGCACAGAGCCTGCCTTGGGATGATGCAACACAGCGGCAAAGGAACAGAGGGACGCAGGCTCCGTGGGACCCCGAGATGACCTCCTGGAGGGGCTCGGCCCGGTCTGCAGGGCGACAGAAAACACACAGCTCCTGGGCTTTGCAGAGTGCGCAGCAGAAGCGTGGCACCCACAGGCTGGGTGGAGTAAGGGCGCGGAAGTGCGAGGTTAGCGACGCACCCAGGTCTGGGGGCCACGGCCAGGCTCGCCACGCCGCGGGACAGGACAGTGCCATCAGAGGAGGCTTCCCAGAGGAGGGGCCTCTGGACTAGCGCCTCCAGGAAGAATCAGGCTAAGAGGAGGCGAGGTCTACCAGCAAGGGCACGAGGCAGGGTCGGGAAGGAGTCGACGACGGAGGCGTGGGCAGGAGAGGAATCCTGGTAGGCCCCCGGGTCCCACGCCCTCTCTGTGCCGTGTCCCCGCCGACGGGCTTCCCAACCTGTTCTCCGGGGAGGAGGCCCGCCAGGGTGGTGTGGGCGCGGGGCGGGCTGGGTGGCGCCCGGAAGGCTCAGACCCAACGCAAGGGCTGGCTCCTGGCATCGGCACCTCAGGCCCTCACGGCCAAAGCGGCTCTGGACACACGTGGTCTCTCCTTGGGATCAGCAGATTGTGGCCATACCTAATTAGTTTAATTAAATCCAAGGCGGCTTCCGGGCATTTTGGATTAAAAAAAAAAAAAAAAAACGAAAGCACCCGACCTGCCAGCTCCAGGAGGCACGACAAAGGGGCAACTTGGATCCTCTGCGAACACCTCCTCGTTTCCAGCTCCGTACCCAGCCGACATTCCGTAAGTGCACATGCTCTGACGCTCCTTTGGGGCCGATAACCCAGCCGAGGTCAACTCAGAGTGGAGGGGCATTCCACACGCTGTCCCCCCCCAAACCACGACGGCGCCACGAGCAGCCAGCACGGCCTTCTGGAACAAGGGAGCATCGTGGAGGCCTCTGGGCTGGACGGGTCTCTGGCGCTCCGGGGCGGCAGGGACGCGGGAAGGGCCTGCAGACCCACTTACCTCCACAGACCCCCCACAGAAAACAGGCGCACACCCCACACCCCGTCCACGCGGTAGAAGCAGACACGCGGCAGGAGCAACCGACCAGCAGGCCAGGAGCGCCCATCCGAAAGTCAGCCCGACAGCTTCGGGAAGTCTCGCGGAACCTACTTCATTTCAAGTCCGAGAGGGGAGAGCTGAGCTCATGGTTTCTGATCTGTGTGATCCGGGCCAAGTCGATGTCTCTGAGCTGTGGCGGCCTCGTCTATAAAACAGGGGTGGTGTACCCTCCCCAGGATCGAGCCTCGCCCAGGGCAGGACCGGTAAGAAAGGGAAGCTTCGATTTTCCTTGTGATCCAACCACCGTGGGCCGGGCCGACAGGACACCTCTCCCACCTCCAGGGACCGGAAGCTTCCCGATTAACAAAGAGCAGCCACACAGAGAGGCCCCCAAGCTCCTTTCCCAAACCACGCACAGCCAGACCTGGTAAAGAGGACCGTTTCTTTACCTATGAGTATACAGATACAGCCATCTGACCAGCCCCCTGACCCAGCGAACGCAGGTTCAAGGAGCACCGGCGGCCGTCCCCGCATCAGCAGCAGACACACAAACACAGGGGTGACCCACCCCCTCCCCCACAAGGTGACCGGTGGGCTCGAGGTCAGGGAGACCAGCCCTCAGCCAAGAGCGATACCTGCCGGTGCCCAGAGGGCCCTCCTAAAATCACTAACGTTAACTCAGCACTGCACAGAGGACGTTCTCCGCCTTCCCCCGTGGAATCCTCACCATGTGGCTATGTGGTGGCTCCCACAGCTGTTCCCATCAACCAGATGAGGAAACTGAGGCCCCGAAGGCGGTCACCTACCTGCAAGGCAACGGTGCCAGGTGTCAATCAGGACATGCCCAGGAAGACACAGAGACACTGGCCCTCCCAGTTCTCCCTTAACATTCAAACCTTCACCCCGGCTGGGGCACAAAGGGGCTGTGCCGGTGTCAGTGTCCTTGTCCCACGGACGGCTCCGTGGACCCCGGGATGTCTGTGTGCTTCCAGCACAGGGGCTGAGCCAAGCCACCTGCCTCAGCCAGTGCCCCCTCCCCCCCGCCCCCTGCCCAAACCACGGCTGGAAAAGGGCAGCTCCAGGACCCACCCCAGGCTCTGTCTGTGCCCCAGCCTCCCTGCCAATCAGCCAGGAAACCCGTCAGGAGCCAGCAAGCCTGGACAGTGTCAGGGCCAAAGGCAGACACACTCTCGCCCATGGCCGGCTCTGCCCTCGGCAACACTTCCTGCCCTCAGTTTCTCCCTCCCAGCACCCCCCCCCCCAAGGGGTGGATGGAGGGGAACGGATTCATGAAAGCATTCTGCAGCAGGGCGCCTGGCCCCCACTCCGGGCTGGTTAGCAAGAGAGCTGGCTTTAGGGAGGCCCTAAGACCTCATGCCCCCACCTCCAGGCTCCCTCACCAGCCCGTCTGCCTCCCCTGATCCTGGGCTGAGTGGGAGCGCAGCCCCCTTACCCTCTCAGGGCACCTCTTTGTCAGCAGCCACCCCCCTCCTCTCCCTGGGGGAGGGGGGCCCCCATCTCCTTGGAAACGCAGTCACAGCCAAAGGGCAGAGGCCATGCAGCCCAGCCTGGAAAAGCCGTGACTCACTCCGTCCCTCCTTCTCCCTAGTCTGTTTTCCGATGTCACACATGAATGGCCGTTGTCCACGCGGACTTGCCACAGAGGGCCACGGAGGAAGGGGGCTTCGGGGCTAACAGTTAGGTGGATCCTCAACAGCGCTGGCCAGACCCAGGCTGGCCCCCTGGGCCCCTTCAAACCGGAGCTGGGTGGGAGCTCTGGGACTCCAGGAGGGCAAGACCGGAGCTTCATTCTGCTAAAGTCTCAGCCAAGTTCCCTTTAAGGGGCCAAGAAAAGCAGCTCCTGCCGGCTGCGCAGACATTTTCCTGCCGGCCTGCAGCCACACGCGCTCGGCCACGACAAAGGCCACACTCGAGGGTGCCGGGGGAGCGACGGGGACCCCCGATCGCACCAACTTGTGCGGCCCTGTCCTGGAGGCGGCGCCCGGAGCCCACCGGCGCCCTCCGGCCCGCGCTCCCCGCCCCGCCGACCCCCGCGACCGCGCCCGCTCGTCGCCCACGGTCCAGTCCACCAGACCCGAAGCCCGAGGGCGCGACGCCGGGCGAGGCCCCCGGGCGTGGCGGGCTCCCCGGGGCCGGGAAGGACGCAGAGAGGGGTCGGCAGGGGCGGGCGGAGAGGGGTCGGCAGGGGCGGGCGCCCCGCCCGGCCGCGAGTCTCCCCTCGCCAGGGAGGCGCAGACCGGCCCGGGGCGCTCCCCGGCCGTGCCCACAGGCGGCGGCGGCGCGCCCCGGGCTTGGGGGACTTTGGTCAACTTCGCGCCTCCTGGGGCGCGCCCTTCTCCCTCCCCGCGGCCGCCCGCGCGCCCGGACCCTCACCTGGGACATCTGCGGCCGGAAGTTGATGTCCTTGAGGTCGATGGAGCCGGGGGACAGGTTGTGCAGCAGCTGGCACAGGAGGACGCCGTCGCGCAGCGCCTGCGCCAGGTCGAAGACCACCGCCGAGGGCCACACGACCCGGTGGTTGGGCGGCAGGACCTTGCAGTCGATGAGCCAGCGGCCGCACTGCCGCCACTGCTCCATGGCGCCCGCGGCGGCCGCGCGGCCGGGGCCCGCTCAGGGCAGCGCTCCGGCCAAAGTGCGGTGGCCGCGGGGCATCCCGCCCGCCCGCGCGGGGCTCGGCGGCCGGGGCGGGGCTTCGCGCGGGCGGCCCCGGGTCCCCGCTGCGCCGCCGCGCGTCCCCTCCTCTTCCTCCTCCTCCGGCTCCTCGCGGGCCGCCGCTCCCGCCCACGTGCGGCCGCGGGGTGGGCGCCGCGCGGCGCGCCGGAGCCCCTCACACGCGCGAGCGCCGCCGGGCCCCGGGCCGGGCTCCGCGCCGCCCGCCGCCGCAGCGCCCCGCGATCCGCCCCTCGGGGCGCCGCATGCTGCGCTCCGGCCGCCCCGCGGCTGCCGCCGCTCCTGCCCCGCCCGAGACAAAGGGCCGGCGGGTCGCTCGCTCGGCGCGTCCGGGGCCTGGGCCACCCTCGTCGCCGCCGCTTTGTTCAACCCGCCTGCGGGCTCCGCGCTCGGCGCCCGGCGCTCCGACTCGGCGGCGCGGCGGCTCGGGGGGGGGGGGGGGGGGGGGGGGGGGGGGGGGCGGGGGGGGGGGGCGCGGGGGGCGCGGCCACGGGCGGGGCGGGGCGGGGGCGGGGCCGGCGCGAGGGCCTGGCGCCGCCCCGCTCCCCCACTTCCTGCCCCGCCGCCCGCCAAAGTTGCGGAGGGCGGGGGCTGCGGCGCCGCCCCGGGCCCGCCCACTCTGTCCGCGGGCGCCGGGACTTTTGGGGAGCTCTGCGCCCCGGGCGAGCGGCCTAGCCAGTAGAGGGATGGCCGGGTCTGGGTCTCTGCGTTGGCCCTACGTTCCGCTCGTGGCGACCAGGCTGTGGCCCCTTTCGCGCTGGGGACCTCCGCGTGGCCCTTCGAGAAGGACAGACCCAGGAGGGGGCACCGACTAGGCCGAGGCCCCCCGCGTCCCCTCGGCCCACCAATCCGTCCCCGAGGGGTAACTCGATGCCGGAGGCACACGGGCCGGGGATGCGCCCAGAACCCCCGTCCCATCCTCTGCTCCGGCCGGGGACCCGCAAGAAGTCCCCCCACCCCACCCGCGACTCCGCACAAAGGCCGGGATTCCCCTGCTTTATGACCCAGAGGCCTGGCCACTTGCAGCGGCCCAAAGGGCAAATCCTGGCGTCCGAGATGGAATATTCGAGATAAGTGAGGGAGGGCTGGTCATGAGGCCCGAGGAGCTGCCTGGGATCTGGGTCGTGGCAGGCCACTCGCTGACTGCGGGGTCCACTGACCCCGCCCTGAAGTCCTTCCTGAGCCACGCCCTGGGGTGGGGGCCCCACGCTGTCAGCAGCTGGCCTCCCGCGACAGCGACACTGCTTCAAGGACTTGAAGAGCCAATCGGCCGATGAAGTGATGTGGATCCTGGCTCAGCTCAGGATGTGCTGGGCCACCCTGGGCAAGTCACAGCCCCTCCCTGAGCCGCCCGGCCATCAGTGGGGTGGGGGGAGCAGTCTCTGAGAGGCCACCCACTCTGGACTCTCCTGGTGGAATTCTGGACCCGTGTTCCCTGCCCCATGGCCCCGCCCCCCTCTTCCACTGGGCGCCAACCCCACCTCACTGCGAAGATCCCCCCCAGGCCTGCTGCAGAAGTCACACTTGCCCCTTCCCCAACCCGGGAGGAGGGGCAGGCCGGGGGTCTGGCCCACGGAGACAAGTAGGGGAGGAGCTGGCCTCTGGGGCACAGCCCAGGACCTGTGAGGAGGGGCCATACAGGAGTACTCTGGGGACTAGGGTGACCTTCCTCCGAGGAACCCTCCAGGCACCTTGATGAACCCGTGCGGAAGGAACCTGCCTCACAGGGTAGGATTGAGCCTGTTGGGGCTGAAGCAACAGTGGATAATCCCAGCTCCCCCACCTCGGAGAGCCTGTGCAGGCACCTTCCCCTTGCGGCACCCCTCTGTAGAACGCGGAGCCCCGCACCCCACCGGAATCGCTTGTGGGGAGCAAACAGGACACCATCCAGAGCCTTTGCACAGGGCCTGGGGCAGAACGGGGCTCCCGCAGCCCTTCACTTGGGGCGCCCTATTCATGGTAGCCCCTTAATGCCTGTGTGTGTCTCTCTCTCTCTCCCACAGGTAACCGCGTCCGCAAGAAAAGGGCCTCTGTCCTCACTGCCCTTCATGGCCTTCCTGCCTGGGCAGAGACCCAACCCCAGATGATGAACCCGGGAAGGGGACACAGGCACCCAGAGCCGGCCGTGCAGACGGTCGTCTGCTGCCCCCTGGTGGGTGCAGAGGGCACTGCCCCTCGGTGGGCTGCCTGCTGCCCAGCTGCCCCCCAGGGGGGAATCTGGGGTTTAGCCTTGAGAATGGTCAAGGCGGGAGACCCAGCCCTCGCTGCTGTCCAGTCCTGAGCCAGTCACAGCCCCTTCGGCATTCCCGACTTCCCATCTGGACACTGGGGACATGTGTATCTCGCAGGGTCCTTGGGAGGCTCTGTAGGCAGGCTGGACATACATGAATGAATGAATGAATGAATGAATGAGTGGAAACTTGGCAGAGACTCTCTCCCGACACTGGTGTGGGTGCGATGAGCAGGCCCAGACTGTCCCAACTCAGAGCATGTATCAGAGAGAGGGACACCTGCCTGTGACACACCTCCGGGGGGGCAGCTCCCATGACATCCTAGGGACACTGCACCCTGGAGGGAATGGTACCCTCGAGGCTGCACCTCAGCCTGGCCCGCCTTTCGCACAGTCCCCGATGGCCGTTTTCTTCAATGGGAAAGGCTCTGTGTTAAGTGCCAGGGCAGTCCACAGGAGAGGCGGGGAGCTGGGCCCCCCGTCCAGGGGGTAGGGAGTGCCAATACCAGCCATATACCCCAAAGTAGGAAAGGGAGGTCACAGCCCCCTCTCCCTGCCTCAGCTGCACACCGCTGCCCTTTCAGTCCAACCTCAGCCACCGGCAAGGACCCAGTGAAACTTTGGTGACACCCTGTCCCTCTCATGGCCAAAGAGGGGCCCTCTGGCTTACACCTCCCTAGAGGTAAAAATGAATTCCTTCCCTAGAAAGTCCCCCATGAAGTGTTCCCTCTCTGGATGACTTCGTTTCCTCGTGCAGCTCTCCAGCCATGCCCAGCGGGCTCCTACCCCAGGCCCTTCACACCTGCCATCTCTCTGCCTGGGACTCTTGCCCACACAGCTGCGTGGTTCACACCCTCACATCCTCTGCTACCCTCTGCCCCACACCCGACTCACGTTTCTCTGCACCGGCCACTGCCGCGTAAGCTGGCCGGTCTGCCCAGTCTCATCCTTCTAGACCGTCAGCTCCGTGACAGCAGGGGACCATTCTGTCCTGTCCCCGTTCACGCCCAGCACTGCAGAGTGGACTCGGCCGGTGGTAGGTGGTCAAAAAATAGTAGCTGAACGAAATGCCAATGAATGAATCAACAACTTGGCAAGGCACTACAACTCCGAGTTTAAAATCCAATATATCAGGGGCGCCTGGGTGGCTCAGTCGGTTGAGCATCTGACTCTTGATTTCCGCTCAGGTCATGATCTGGTTTGTGGGATCGAGCCCCACGTCGGGCTCTGTGCTGTCAGCGTGGAGCCTGCTTGGGATTCTCTGTCTCCCTCTTTCTCTACCCATTCCCTGCTCTCTCGCCCTTTCTCAAAAATAGATCATCATTGGGGCACCTGGGTGGCCCAGTCGGTTAAGCGTCCGACTTCGGCTCAGGTCATGATCTCACGGTCCGTGGGTTCCAGCCGCGTCGGGCTCTGTGCTGACAGCTCGGAGCCTGGAGCCTCCTTCGGATTCCGTGTCTCCCTCTCTCTCTCTGCCCTTTCCCCGTTCATGCTGTCTCTCCCTGTCTCAAAAATAAATAAATGTTAAAAAAAAAAATTTTTTTAAATAGATAATCATTAAAAAATGTTTTTAAATAAAATCCAATATATTCTCTCCTGGAAGTCACAGAAATGGGGTGAATTGAAGCACAAAATAGACTGCGGGACCCATTGATGTGCAGCCTGTTCTAGCAATGGTTATAACGAATTTTGACATCCTTGCGTGAGTGTGTAATGTCATGTTCCATAAGACTGCACGTAGCACATGGCCTCCCAGCTCGGTTTGTTCTAACGGGGATCGTGATCGCAACAGACAGTCCCATTTCCTGGGTGCCAGGTGACCAGCCCGGGGGCCTCGGACGCTCACCCGGCCTCCCTTAAGCCTCACACAGTAGCCATTATGGTCCTGAGTGGTTAAAGGCAGACACCTAAGCACTGAGCACCGTGGTGAGCTGCCCGCGTGGCCCGGCAAAGTGTGACTGCTGTCGAGAGGGGTTTCCGTGCCTGGGACCTTCCTGCTGTTCCTCGACAAGCTGATTCGGACGGGTGGGTGATGGGGGAGAAGGGAAAATGCTGTGGTATCTACGACACATAGCTACTGACTCAGCAACAGAAGCACACACACTCCCCACCGCACAAGTGGGGCGTTAGCACGGCAGGCGAGGCAGAGTCGGCCGGAAGGCGGCTGCTGGGGAAAACAGCCTGTGTCTGGGCTGAAGTGGGTGGGAATGCTTCCACCCAGCCTCGGCCTTCTGGAAGCCTGGTGGCTGTCGGGTCCCTGGGCGTCGCAGAGGGGAGGCCTTGGGAGGAAGGTCAGGCCGAGAGGCCTTACGGGCGGTGAGCCTGGGCTTCCCACTTCTGCTCGGACAGGGCGATGCCAGGACCGGGGGCTTTTTCTCAGCCCGACTCCCCTGCCAACATCAAGAGCTGCTGTGGGGTCTCGGTGCCAGCCCTCAACGGGGCCAGGGCTGAGGGGGCCCTTAGTCCCAGGGATATGGAAATTCTCCTGCAAAGGTCTCCCTGGAAGCTGAGTCTGCCCACCCTCCCCTCGTGCATGCATCCGTCCCTCGTCCCTCTCTCCACCCCTCCACCCCTCCACCCCTCCACCAGCCATCCCTCCCGCATCCTCCTTCCAGAGGACATCCTCCTTACTGAGCACTGGCCTCGTTCGTGGGGGAAGGAAGGGGCAGAGAAGGTTTTGGTTCTTCCCAAAACGACTGGGTGAAGCAATTATTGTCACGTCCAAACCACACGAACACACACATTTTGCAAATTCCATTTGTAGCTACATCATGCAAATTCAGCTGTCACGATTTCCCGGGCAAGTAGAGGTGTAGACAAAGACCATCTGGCCCGCCGTGGACTCAGATTACGCCCCACCGGGTTGCTGGGTGTGGGCTTTTTGCAGTGTGACCAAGAAGGCAAAACAGACACTTGGCACTCTTCACTACTCCAACTACCCAAATTAAGTCAAATGCCACGGATCGGACCCCAAGCTGATCTCTGCCCGCCTGCTGTGCATCGCTTGAGGCTCTCCTGAGAGGTGCTGTGAGCTCAGGGGGCAGGTGGCTCGGGGCTTCAAGAGTCTCCAGGACTTAATTCATCTGTGGGCACGAAGCCGAGACGTAGGGATTGGGGAGGGGGTTCCAGACTTCTGCAGGAGCCCCCGTCGCGGCGCTGACAGGCTCCCTCCACGAGGATGCAGGTGGGCATCCAGGCCGCCGCGGGGCAGACCCCGGCCCCGTGCCGCTGGGTTAGGGGACCCGTGCAGCTGATGTGGGGTGCCCGCTGCCCAGCCGTGCTTCTCGGCAGGCTCGGGCGTGGCACGCTGGCCCAGTTCAAAGTCCGTCCGCCCTTACTGGTGTTCATCGCTGCCTTCCAACCTGAGCGGGAGGCAGACCTGCCCGGGGCCCCTCCGGCCCTCCCGCGGGCCCGCCAGCTCGTGGGAAGGGGAGCTGCCTGCTAGACCCCAGTGTAGACCACAAGGGCCAGGACCCCAGAACGTTCCCCAAAAGACGCCCCGATCCCCCTAGCTGTCATCCCCAGCACCCTGCCCGGCCCAGACCCAGCAACCGCTAACCTACTTTCTGGCTTCGTGGGTGTATCTGTGCTGGACGGTCCACGTTAATGGACCCACTGGACGGTCCGCGTCAACAGAGCGGCTTCTGTGTCTGGCTTCTCTGAGCAGTGTCAAGGCTCCCCGTGCCGTGGCCGGTACCAGTGGCCTTATGCCTTCCTACAGCTGAACGTCAGCTCACTGTAACCGGGGATCCATTTTTTTCCTTTTAACATTTATTTATTTTTGAGAGACAGAGACGGAGCATGAAGGGGGGAGGGGCAGAGAGAGAGGGAGACACAGAATCGGAAGCGGGCTCCGGGCTCCGAGCTGTCAGCACAGAGCCCGACGCGGGGCTCGAACTCACGGACCGTGAGATCATGACCTGAGCCGAAGTCGGACGCTTAACCGACTGAGCCCCCCAGGCGCCCCAAGGGATCCGTTTTAATAACACATTTTATCAACCCCATATACCTGAAATGTTATCATTTCAACATGCGACCAACCTAACCAGCTCCGATGTATACTTGGCCCCTCAGCCCATCAGCTTGAACGCCCAACAGCTCTCAGAACACCCCGTCTGTCTGTAGGTTCCGGAAGGCTCATCATCCAGAGAGTAGACTCACCTACCCAGTAGCCTCGAATATACCTAAAGTTTTCCCCAAAATGAAACCGAGGCGTCAAATTGTAAGTTAATGACAATTACACGCCAGGAAAACTTCAGCCACCCCCCCCCCAACCCAGTGGGATGAGCCACGGGTAAAGAGCACGCAGCCACACGTGGCTCGTGGCTGCTGCTGCGTGGGAGCAAGGGGTCTTTGTGAAGCCCGGCCCGCTCCCCCCACCGGCGCTGTGACACCGCGGGAGGGGGGAGACTTCCGTTTCCTCCCCTGCCCGGTGGGCTTCGTGAGACCCCCTCCCGGCATCAGTGAGTTCGGGTGCTGGCAGCACGGACACCTTTCGGCATCTGGAAGCAGGCACACCTTGCCCGTCCCCGGGGGACTTGTCACTCACGCGCGGGCTCTGGTGCGCGTGCTAGGAGCCGAGGCGCAGGGCTGTGCGTCACAGCACCCGAGGCTTGACCACGGCTCTCCGATCTCTCCTCCCCACCTGACCCCTGCAGGCCCCCCACCACACCCCAGCCGGAAAGACCCTTCGATTGTGCAAGGCTGACCCTGCTCCCCGCTGCCCACGGCCCGGCCCGTGTCCACACAAAAACTCGCACGGCCGTGTTCACAGTCACCAAAAGGCAGACGCAGCCCCCGGGTCCCATCCGCAGGTGAACGGCGTATCCGTATGTGTCCACGGAATGTCACCCGGCCGTAAAAGGGAGTGAAGTTCTGACACCTGCTACCATGTGGACAAACTTCTAGAAGAGCTATACTAAGTGAAAAAAGGCCAGACACCAAAGGTGACACATGACAGGGCTCCATTTACATGCAATGGCCTGAGTCTGTGACTCTGTAGACACAGAGAACCAACGGTGGGCACCAGGGGCGGGGGGAGGGGAGAGGGGGTCAGGGTTTCACGGGGACGGTTTCAGTTTGGAACCGTGAGAAAGTTCTGGAGACAGATGGTGGGGAAGGCCGCACGACACCCTGAATGTGCTTCGTGTCCCTGAACTGTCCCCGTAATGGTACACTGAACGGGATATTTCATGTTCTGTGCGCACGCACATACACGGGAAGGAATGGCGTCCTGGTGCTACGCCACGGATGAAGCTGCAAACGTCATGCTCGGGGCGCCCGGGGGCTCAGTCCGCTAAGCGCCCGACTCTTGATTTCAGCTCAGATCGCGACCTCAGGGGGCAAGAGTTCGAGTCCCGCGCCGGGCTCTGCAGTGACTGTGCGAAGCCCGCTTGGGATTCTCGCTCTCCATTTCTCTCTGCCCCTCCCCTGCGCGAGCCCTCTCTCTCTCTGTCTCTGTCTCTCTCTCTCTCAGTTAAAAAAAAAAAAGAGAGAAAAGAAAAGTCCTGCTCCGTGGGAGAAGCCAGACACAAAAAGCCACGTGTTACATGACTCCATTTACAGGAAGTGTTCAGGACAGACAAATCCAGAGAGAGTGGAAGTAGGTCAGTGGTTGTCTGGGGCTGGGGCCGCGGGGAAATGGGGAGTGACTGCTTGTGGCCACAGGGCTTCTCTGCGGGTTGAGGAAAATGCTCTAAAATTGACCGTGGTGGCGGCCGCACAGCTCTGCGAACGCGCTAAAGGCACACATTGTGCCCTTTTAAATGGGCGGGTTGTACACAATTATATCTCAATAAAGCTATGACATTTAAAAGCACAAAACGCCCTTGGCTCCCCCCGCCTTCGGAGCGCAGCCAGCCTCCTGGCACGATGCTCAAGGGCCCCTGCCCCCATCGGAGCCCCTCAGTCTGATCTGTGCCCCCTCCTAGCCACCCCTGCAAACCCCAGCCCCAGACTTCACACTCCTGCAATTTTGAACTGCGTGTCCCCCCCCAACCCCCCCCCCCCCGCCCACCACTGAGCCGTCTCCAGCCATGAGCCCACGGGACCACGGTCCACATAGGAGATGTTTGCTTCCAAAAACCCACTTCTTCCCTCAGGGACCATCTCCTGCCTCCTCAGTGCCCCATCATGTCCCAGTGCTCGGCACAGAGCCCGGCATGAATTCATTTCTTCCCCCACCCACCCATCTACCCAACCCCTCACCCACCCCCCAACCATCCAACCATCCCCCAACCCAGCCACCCATCTACCCAGCCACCCACCCACCCCCCGTTCGGAAAACTCTGAGTACCCACCCTGCACGTGCCTTGTCCCCAGGGGGAAAACAGATCTGGCCCGGGATTGACACAGCCAGAAGGGAGGTCTCAGAAAGGCCTCTTGCCTCCTGGGGAGGGTCCCAGGGGTCTCTGAACGGAGCTTAGCCCTCTTGCAGACATCCTGAGCCCCCACCCACCCCCAAGACACGCTCCTGCTCTTCATCCGGATGCGACGTGGTGACCGGCCCAGGCTCAGGCGAGGTCCCCAAGGCCGAGTGACCTCGTGGCTCACTGCCTGCCAGGATGGGCCTTCTCAGGGTTCATCTGGTGGGAAAAGACAACGGTCCAGGATGGCAACTCCCGCTGGGCTGGGGAGGCCGGGCTCAGCCAGGGCAAGAGAAGGCCGTAGAGCCTCAGGCTTCGAGCCCCTAGGGTGGACCCCCAAGATCCTGCCTCTCTGGTTTTTCACAAGTGCTTGGGCTGATGCTGGAAGCACCAGGCCTCCCTCAGAGAGAGAAAGACTCTCCAGTCCCACCTGGCCATGCTCTGTGCCCTTGGGTGTGACATTTAAGTCTCTGAGACTCGGTCTTCTCATCTGTGAAATGGGCAGGACGGCCCCCAGGGCAGAGGCTGCACCGTGAGTCAGCGAGAGGGCTCTCAGCAGGGCACTCTGGACCGGCCTGGCACAGAGGGCCGCCTCCCAGCGCCCGCCAGGGGGCGCTGATGGGTGCCAGTCTGGTTGTGCCCGGGCACCGCAGCCACTCCTCTCACGGGGGGCCGTGGTTCAGAGCCGAGGGTCCTCCCAGGCCCTGCTGCCCCTGCCGTGGGCTCTAAAGTCCGAGTCCACACCCTTGGCCTCGGCCACCTAAACAGTAATGGCCTGTCGGTCAGCAGAGAGCTGGCGTCTCCTCCTCTGAACCTTTAATTTGAGCCTCACCAGCCACCTGTTCTGCTGCCTTTCCGGGTACCCACCTTCTCTCCCACCTCTGGCCCGACGCCTCCTCTCTCCCCACCCTCCGGGGTCAAGACACGGGGCCAAGGTTTCACCGTCCGTCCATCCTGTCTCAGCAGCATGTGACATCGTGAACCGGCTCCCCCCGGCTTCCAGGGGCCGGAGCCTTGATCTTCCTTCTTGTTGCCATCACGACAGGCCTTGACAGCCACAGGCGCCAGCCAGGCCTGGCCCAGCCGTGCCCGGTTCCTCCTGCCGTGGCCAGAGAGGGACAATAGCATCGCTGAGCCCAGGTCCAGGAGTGGCCTGACAACTTCCTAGCCACTGCCACCTGCCTTTCATCTCAAGACAGCCCCTGCCGTCTGCTGCGTTCCCCCGACACCCAGGGCTTTCCCGCTCCCCACCCCTGCGCCCAACGCTAGTTGCCTGCAGGGGTCCCGGGAAGCAGACTCTAGCATGTATTATGGACCGTCCCACCCCAGCCATCCGGCAACATGGACCCCACGGCTGGCCGTGAGCACTGTACTGAGAGTCCCTGGCACAGGGTAGTGATTGCTAGAACTTTCCCTAGTGGTGAACTGGGACGGGGCACCTATGGAAGAGAATGTACGGGGTAAGTCAGAGGCCTGAATGGGGGCGGGGGGTGGAGAGCAATTATCAGAACCACGGCGGTGGATGCAGGCGGGCGGCTGTGAACCCACTGGAGAAAGTCGATGGACGGCGGAGGGGGACCGGCCGACCACTTAAGGCAGCCACTTGAGTCTGCGGGGCAGAGCCGCATCTAAGAGCACAGATCAGGAGCCAGCCATCCTTGTAGCTGCGGGCAGAGAACGAGGAGGTGCCCCAGGGAAGGCCGAGAGCCCCAGCCAGTTAGCTCCCGTGTCCGGAGTGGGGCCCGACGGGGAGGAGGAGGCCAAGAGACTCGGGGGTGGGGACAGCTGGGTCAGCCCGCTGGAAACCCGTCCACGTCTGCTCCCCCTGGAACCTGGGGGCTGGCAGAAGTGGCCACTCCCCCCGCCCGGCGAAGGCTAGCCTTCTCCGCTGCCTTCTGAGACATCACATCTCTGCCTTGGCCTCTCCGTCTGTGCCTTGGACTAAAATGTGCGAATCTTAGCTTTTTATTTTCTTCCTCGAAAAGCCACTTTAAAAGTATCACCCGCCATCGCCAGTCACTGCCTTGGGACGCCATCCCTCGGTCCCCTAGAGCCTTTCGCTGGGCAGGTCAGCCCAGGGGACCAGAGGAGACAGTTTATTTAGCTGCCTGGCCCCTTTTGTCCTGTTCCCTGAGACAGGATGCCTTTTCATTGCTTTTAGCCACAGTCTGGCCAAATAACCCATCCTAGATTCCCTCCATTTTTTTCCTGCACCGACTTTCGTGTCAGGGTTTACAGTGGGCTGAATGGCGGACCCCCGAAAGGTATGTCCCCATCACATCCCTAAAACCCCTAACCTGATTCAGCAAAGGGGTCTTGGCAGGTATAATTAACAGAGAATCTTGACGTGAGGAGATCATCCTGGATTATCCGGGCCCTAAATCCCGTGACAAGTGTCCTTACTAGAGACACAGAGGAGGAGAGGCCATGTGAAGGCTGAGGCAACCCTGGGTGACGCAGCCACAAGCCACGGAAGGCGGAGCAAGCTGGTGGCCGCCAGAAGCTGGGAGAGAGGCATAGAGTGGATTCCTTCCCCCAAAGCTTCCAGACAGAGTGGGGCCCCGCCAGCAGCCCGCTTTCCTGCTGGCCAGGAGTGGGGACACTGGAGCCTCAGACACGGAGTGAATGCAACTGGTCGAAAAATAGGGGACACTAAAACTCACGAGGCCATATTCCTATTTTTTTTTCTTTTTTTGCTAAATCCCTGACTTAAAAAAAACAAAATCCCTTTGGAAGCTTGGTAGATCACCAGCCCCCTTTTCTGAAAACGGACAGGGAAGGGGAAAGAAGGGGGCATTTCTTCTGTTTTTCCCACATGAACCATATTTCACGGTAGCCAAACAGTGGATGAGCCAAGTTCTTCCCTATGGAAGAATTCCAGAAGTAAAGCTAGAATCAGAAAAATCATCAAGTTCCAATCCTTAATGAAACAATGGTCCTAAGTTACAATCACTAATGGCAGTCAAAATTATCCTGTAAAGACCAACAGGGAGGGCCACCTGGGGGGCTCAGGCGGTCAAGCGTCTGACTTTGGCTCAGGTCATGATCTCACAGCTCGTGAGTTCAAGCCCCACGTCGGGCTCTGTGCCGGCAGCTCGGAGCCTGGAGCCCGCTTCAGATTCTGTGTGTGTGTGTGTGTCTCTCTCTCTGCCCCTACTCATGCTCTGTCTCTAAAAAATAAATAAACATTAAAAAAAATTAAAAAAAAAAAAAAAAAAAAAAAAGGAAGGCGCCCGGGTGGCTCAGTTAGTAAGCGTCGGACTTCTGCTCACCTCATGATCTCACCATTCCCCGAGTTCGAGCCCAGGGTCGGGCTCTGTGCTGATGGCTCAGAGCCTGGAGCCTGCTTCCGATTCTGCGTCTCCCTCTCTCCCTGCCCCTTCGTCACTTGTGCTCTCTCTCTCTCAAAAATAAACACTTGAAAAAGGAGGGGGGACACCTGGGTAGCTCAGTCGATTAAGCGTCCAACTCAGGTCGTGATCTCGCTGTTGCGGGTTCAAGACCCGAGTCAGGTTCTGTGCTGACAGCTCAGAGCCTGGAGCCTGCTTCCGATTCTGCGTCTCCCTCTCTCTCTGCCCCTCCTCTGCTCACACCCTGTCTCTCTCTCTTTCTCTGTCTCTAAAAAATTAATAAGCACTAAAAGAATTTTGTTAAAAAGATGTGATCTGTTACTGCCGCTATGTATAAAAACACCCACGTATCTATAGATGGAATGATATGAGGTCTGGCCTTAGCTGATGTGTATTTCCTCACAATCTATAATTAGCTTCCTCTGCAAACTCTTCTTCTGTGAAATACACATGCGGGAATATGCACAAAGCAAACACACAGCTTCAGGCCACGTTATAAAGGAAGGGCGGACATGAGCAGCAGGTCAGAAGAGCACCTCCACCAGGCCCCCAGGTCCTCGGCCTCCCCCCCACCCTGCAGTCTCCTCTCCCCCCACCAGAGCCGCGGCTACGCTGACACCCCCGTCCTCGTGCACATCTTTTGTAGTTTTGCCATCGAAATATGCCACCGTAAGTGCTATGATCGGGGCCGCCTCTTCCCGAACGGCACAGAAGGGCGATCCCTCCGCAGAGGATTCGTGTTTTTCCGTGGAGCGCTTTAGGGTGTGGGCTGGCTTCTTTTCCTTTGATGGTCTGCTTCCGTGATTCATTCGTGTGTTTGTGCCGACGACGGTCCATTCATCTCCAGCGCTCCCCGGTACCGGGTTCCTTCGCGGGGACCTGCCCCAACCCATTCTTTTTTTTTTTTTTTTTTTTTTAATTTTTTTAATGTTTATTTATTTTGAGACAGAGAAAGACAGAGCACGAACGGGGCGGGGGGTTAGAGAGAGAGAGAGAGAGAGGGAGACACAGAATCCGAAGCGGGCTCCGGGCTCCGAGCCGTCGGCAGGGAGCCCGACGCGGGGGCTCGAACGCACAGACCATGAGATCGTGACCTGAGCTGAAGTCGGCCGCTTCACCGACTGAGCCCCCCGGGCGCCCCTCATCTCCCCGTTCTGATGGCAGGGACGCGGGACCGTTTCCGGTTGCAAGCCTCCGTGCTGCTGCGCGCGCCCGTGCGTCCGGGTGCACGTGCTCGTGCACAGAGCTCCGCTGGCCCCACCCCCAGGAAGGGAACGGGGGGCTCGCGATTGTGGGCCCTGCCAGCTTCGTGGGGCAGTGCCTTCGGGGTCGTTACACCGTGGGCCCTGGCCGCAGAGACAGGTGGCAATGCTGCACAGGCCTGCACTCGCTGGCACGTGGTTGGGTCAATCTTCTTGCTTTCGGATGTTCTTGTGGATACGGGTGGCCTCCCACTACTGTCTTAATTTGGATTTTCTTTTCTTTCTGTTTCTTTCCTTCCCCTTCCCTCCCCTCCCCTTTGCTTTCCTTTTCTCTTTTTTCTTTAAAGAATTTATTGTTCAGTCATCTCCACACACAACATGGGGCTCAAACTCACAAACCCGTGATCAAGAGTCACACTCCACCCACAGGGCCTGCCAGGCACCCCTTAATTTGGATTTTCTGGGGGCGCCTGGGTGGCTCGGCCCGTTGAGCCTCTGACTTCAGCTCAGGTCATGATCTCACAGTTTGTGGGTTTTGAGCCCTGCATCGAGCTCTGTGCTCACAGATCAGAGCCAGGAGCCTGCTTCGGATTCTGTGTCTCCCTCTCCCTCTGCCCCTCCTCAGCTCGCACTTTCTCTCTCTCTCTCTCTCTGTCTCAAAAACAAAGAAACATTAAGGGGCACCTGGGTGGCTCAGCATCTGACTTCGGCTCAGGTCACGATCTCGTGAGTTCGAGCCCCGCATCAGGCTCTGTGCTGACAGCTCAGAGCCTGGAGCCTGCTTCCAGTTCTGTCTCCCTCTCGCTCTCTGTCCCTCTCTCACTCGTGCTCTGTCTCTCTGTTTCTCTAAAAGAAAAAAAAATTTTTTTGTCTTGATACTTTTTTTTTAAACTATCGGTCTATTCTTTTTCTTATTAAGTCACAGGGATTCCTCCTATATTCTGGACGTCAGACACGCACCGGTTTCCAAGTTAACCTCCATCCACCCCAAACCAGCCTTCGGTACCAGCCTGGCGGTGCTGGGGTGACTCTGCCCGCGGCTCCCTGGGGCTCTGCAGGCAGGCGCTACTGGGAGCCCGCAGCGGGGTCCTGCTTCTTTCTGCCGTCACCCACCCCCCCCAGGAGGGCCCCTGCCGGGCTTCTGCACCAGGCGCCGGCAGTGACCGGGCACCTGCTGAGTCCAGTTCACGGCAAGTCCGGGCTCCCGGGACAGTCCTGGAGGCGGCACCTTCGGGGTCACCTCAGAGCTCCGAGGGGCCGTCTCCAAGATTCTTCTTTCTTTCTTTCTTTCTTTCTTTTCTTTCTTTCTTTCTTTCTTTCTTTCTTTCTTTCTTTCTCTCTCTCTCTCCTTCCTTTCTTCTTTCTTTCTTTTTCTTTCTTTCTTTCTCTCTCTCTCTCTCTCTCTCTCCCTCTCCTTTTCTTTCTTTCTTTCTTTCTTTCTTTCTTTCTTTCTTTCTTTCTTTCTTTCTTTCTCTTCCTTTCATTATCCCCACCTCTTCCCTTGGCTCCCTCTGTCCTAGAGGGCGATCTGCTTCCTGCAGTCGTCACCTCCATGGAGCTGAGCGTTCTAGGCTTTCAATGCTCATGGTTTGGCTGGATTGGTTAAGGATGGGAGAGAAACGCGTTGGGAGCTTGGAGCCTGGCGGCAAGGGGGTCTGGGGAAGAGGCAGTGGACGGATATCCTGGAAAGGACGCAGGCTCTGAAGCTATCTGCATCCTGGGTGGACGTCTCCATGGCCCGTCCCCTGAGGAGGAGGCTCTCAAGAATCAGACGGACACACGGGATCCGTCTGTAAAGGTTTCGGCCTCTTCCGCTCACTCGATGGCCCCTGCGTCCATGGTCAGAGGGACGGAGACCCGGCCCGGCCACTCCACGGACCTCCGCCACCAAAGCCGATCGGCCCACTGCACTGCTGAGGGCCTAGCCGGCCAACGGCCAAAGCCGCTGCTGACCCCTCTCGATATGGCACCACCACACGGGGGCCGGCCAGCCAAGTCCTGACACGTGTATTACATTGGACTCCTCTGTCACGGAGGGGACGGAAGTTCTATCCGTCCCACTGGAACAGATGTGGATTCTGGACGTGGACTGGCTTTCCCTGCCCTTGAGTCTTCCGCCAGCCCGACGATCCATGGAGTTGGGGAGGGCCTTGTTCACCATCACGGCTTCCCGCACGGCTCCTGAGCCAGGAGCTCAGTCCTCAGCAAGAAAAGCGGAGCAGTGGGCGCGTACTCACGGAAGTCACTGGTCTCTCACGTGCCCCGTCACCCGGACGCGCCCACCGAACACCGGGCGGGGCGGCCCACGAAGGACATGGTGACGGCACCGCTCAGCAGGAACACCACGGAAGCTGGGGGTCCTCGCTTACAGACTCCAGCGCGTGCTTCGAACCAGAGACAGATACACGGTGCTGTCTCCCCCGCGGCCCGATCGCACGTCAAGGACCCAAAGAGTAGACGTGGCAATGGCTCCTCTGACCTCCACTAACACCTCACGGCGCTCTGAGTCCCACCACCCCCCCCCCCCACCTCTGAGCTTCGACCGGGTTGGAAGTCTTGGTTCTCGAGGGAGGAAAGTCCCCCCGGAAATCCGCAATGGCTCCTTCGATTCGGAAGACGAGGCTCCCACCCAGAAACGTGGGGGCCCTCGTGCCGCCGCGTCGAAACACTAAGGAGAGGGTGACCTCACCGGCTGGGGCCGTGGAGCCCTCACACCAGGGACAAGGTGGGTTGTCGCTTCACGCGGAGAGCAGGAAGAGGCAAGGCTCGAACCCAGGGAGTCATCTGAGGTGCGTTTTGGTATTTCTGCCGCCCAAAGTAAATAGAGGGCTACCACAACCAAAAGTAAATAAATAGCCGGATAACTGGAGGTTTGTGCCCCCCCGGGGACGAAGGTCTAAGGCACCCCGTTAGTTAAAGAAACCGTGCCCAGCGGAGATGCTGCCGCGGGCGAGGGACCCCCGACAGGGGACGGTACGGGAGCGGGCGCGGTGACAGCTGTCTGTGCTCCGATGCCTGTTACGTGTGTACGTGTTTGCAGCTCGCGGTTTTTAAGATCTCCTCGTCCCCCTTAGCGTTTTCGGGAAGCGCTGTGGGGAGTGGACGCTGCAATCTGGTTTCAGGCAGAAGATTCCGACAGAAGGAGACGGAATGGGAAGGGTCGCCGGGGACGGCGTCTCGTCCCGCCGGGGCCGGGGGAGGCTCGACCGCCTGGCTCCAGCACGACACGCTTCATCTTCTCGGGCAGGCACGTAGGGCTGGGTGTTCTGTTTCTGCTTCTGTTACAGGAAGTCCCCATCCGCTCAGAAATGAACGTTCGCCAGCTGAATGAACAAAGGGCAGGACTGTGGCGGTCCCGAAGTTTCTGGCTCATCGCCCGCCGCCTTTACGTCCAACGTGATCTCAAACATCCTTTACGCTGTGCCTTGCGAGGCCCCGGCCAACCTCATTTTGCCCTTTGCCGGCGTCTCCCTGGGAAGCTCTGGGAGGCAGACTGGGGAGCCCTGCTCCTTCCTCTCTGCTTCCTGTGGAATTCCTGCCAGCGTGTAAAGATTCTTCACGGTTTTGTCCTGAAGCAGCTGCCGAATCCGGTCCGTGGCTTTTCCGACAAGCACAGAATCCACTTTATCATGTGGCCGGCCCTCAGAGGCGGCAGCCGGCGGGTGCCCCTCCCCCGGGGTCTGGGTCCCCAGCCATTGGGCCGCTCGGTGCACAGACGCCAGCTCAAGCTGCCAGTGCTCCTTCCTCCAAAGTCGGACCTCAGCTCCGTGCTGTCCCTCTTCTGTGTTTCTACCATCTCCATAATATTACTTGGTTATAGGACCCTCTTCTCTGCCCCGAGCCCTGGAGGTGGTCATTGCCTCCTGCAGCTGATGCCTCAGAGAGACTTCAGACGTCTTGTTTTGTTAAGTTCACTTATTTCTTGTGAGAGACAGAGAGGGGGGCAGAGAGAGAGAACCCCAGGTAGACTCCACGCTGTCAGCACAGAGCCCCAATGTGGGGCTCGATCCCACAAACCGTGAGATCGTGACCTGAGTTGAGATCGAGAGTCGGGCGCTTAACCAACTGAGCCACCCAGATGCCCCTAGACGTTTTTATTTTGTTGGACAGTTATCTAGTTAACTTTGGACGTCATGAACGACCACATCTATTAACTTCTCTCTGGTCAGATCATTGGTGGGATTTCTGTCTTTGAACGGGACCCTGAGTCCCTTATCAATGATATGTACTGCAAATTTCCTCTCCCGTCCGTGACTTTCCTTTTCACTTATTGTTTTAAGTTGTTATTTTCTTTTAAGTTTATTTATTTATTTTGAGGAGTAGGGAGGCAGACAGAGAAGGAGAGAGAGAATCCCAAGCAGGTTCCGTGCCGTCAGTGCAGAGCCCGACGCAGGACTCAATCTCACCAACCATGAGATCGTGAACTGAGCCAAAATCAAGAGTTGGACACTCAACCAACTGAGCAACCCAGGCACCCTTTAAGTTTTTATTTTAATTCCAGTTAGTTAACATTTTTCCACTTACTTTTAAAATCAGTTTTCACGGGGCACCTGGGTGGCTCAGTCGGTTGAGCATCTGACGTCAGCTCAGGTCATGATCTCACGGTCCGTGAGTTCGAGCCCCACGTCGGGCTCTGTGCTGACAGCTCAGAGCCTGGAGCCTGCTTGGGATTCTGTGTCTCCTCCTCTCTCTGCCTCTCCCCCGCTTGTACTCCGTCTCTCTCTCTCTCCCTCTCTCTCAAAAATGAATAAACATTTAAAAAAATAAAGCAAAATAAGCTTTTTAATTTAGGAAAGTTTTAGATTCACAGAAAAATTGCAAAGATAGTTCAGAGTTACCATATACCCTCCCCTCATATACACCATAGATGTGTATATTTTTTAGCATTTAAGGCTCTTATCTTAGTCCCCCACCCCCAACCCACACATGATTTTTTTTTTTTTAAGTTTATTTATTTTGAGGTCGGGAGGAGCACAGAGAGAGGGAGAGAGAGAGTCCCAAGCAGGCTCTGTGCTGCCAGCAGGGAGCCTGGCTCAGGGCTCAAACTCAACAACTGTGAGATCATGACCTGAGCTGAAATCAAGAGCCAGGACGCTTAACCAACTGAGCCCCCCAGGGGAAACCTGGCCCCCCATCCCGCATGATTTTTACTGCATCCTACAAGCTTTGATATGTTGCATTTTTATCATTATTCCATTAAAGTACTTTACAATTTATATTCCGAATTTCTCTTTGATCCATGAGAAATTTGGAAATACGTTTCTTTAAAAAAAATTTTTTTAATGTTTATTTATTTTTGAGAGACAAAGAGAGACAGAGCATGAGCAGGGAAGGGGCGGAGAGAGAGGGAGACATAGAATCCGAAGTAGGCTCCAGGCTCCAGGCCTTCAGCACAGAGCTGGAAGGGGGCTCGAACTCACAAACCATGAGCTCATGATCTGAGCCGAAGGTGGGATGCTTAACCGACTGAGCCACCCAGGCACCCCTAGAAATAGACTTCTTAATGATCATTAAATATGCTTTCTTCTAGTTGGTTTTTTTTTTATTGTTTTATAGACCATTTTTCCCGTGACCCTATTTATATATGATCTGAATACTCTGAAATATGTCGAAACTAACTTACAGCCGCCACATGCTCAGTTTCCTGATGTTCTGAGTCCGTGTGCAGGATGCGCACAGGGGGTGCGCACGCAGGACTCGCAGGTACAGGACGCGCGCTCACCGCGCAGGGGCGGGGCGTGCACTCGCGGTGCGGGTTCGCGGTGCGGGTTCGCGGTGCGGGTTCGCGGTGCGGGTTCGCGGTGCGGGTTCGCGGTGCGGGTTCGCGGTGCGGGTTCGCGGTGCGGGTTCGCGGTGCGGGCGCAGCGCCCCGGGGGGCCCCCGCCAGGACCGGTGTCTTTGTCACCGTTGGGGAAACCTAAAATACACTCGGTAAGGGAGCGAGCAGATGCCACATGAGGGTATTATTGGGGCATGACTGGAGGGGGTGCGGAATGCTCGGGGCAGCATCGGGGCAAGGGAAGTTCAAGACCTAATTTTGAGACGCAGTGAGCAGCGAGCAAACTTGAATTATCTTAAAAAACATATCGATCCTTAGGAGTCAGAATGCTGATAGCAATAGCAACAGCAGTGGCAAAAGTACACGAGAAGCAACACGAAACTACTGTCAACAAAACGCTGGGACCAACCGCGACGGTGGCGGGCGGAGACAAGGGCCGCTCCGGGTCCCCGGCTCCCCCGCCCCCAGTCGCGCGCTCCGGCCCCGCCCCCGGAGCATCCGCGGCTCCGGCTCGCCGCGCGGGCCTGCCCGGCCTCGGCGCTCGGCTCGGCATGCCTGCGGCGCTGCCATGGAGACGCGGCCCCGAGGCCAACGGGCCCCGCCCCCGCCTCCCAGCGCCCCGCCCCCGCGCCCGCACGTCACCGCGGCCCCTCGGCGCTGGTGACTGGGCGCGGGTCTGCGGTGGGGGCGGGTGACTGGGGCGGGAGGCGACGGGGAGGGGTGATCGGGGCGGGAGGCGATGGGGGCCACGAAGGACTGGGGCGGGAGGCGACGGGGAGGGGTGACCGGGGCGGGCGGGAGGCGATGGGGGGGGGCGCGGGGGACTGGGACGGGAGGTGATGGGGAGGGGTGACCCGGGCAGGAGGCGACGGGATGAGAAGGCGATGGGAAGGGGTGACTGGGGCGGGTGGCAGTGGGGGAAGAGCCCAGTAACAGGGTGATTCCTCGTAGGAGGCAGTGATGGGTGGAGGGCCCAGGATGCTGGGGAGGCAACAGGGTCGTGCCATGAAGGGATCCCGTGCCATGAAGGATGCCCGCTGGCTGGGCAAAGTCAGGGAGACTCTGCCGCCAGAAACGAGGGCAGCGCTGAGTGATGGGGACTCTGGCCATAAAGAAGGAAAATTCTGCATGGCTGGGAAAGCATTTGGGGGGGGGGGTCTTGTGGATGCTTCCCTGTTTGGTTTCCACATGACGTCATTTCTCTTTCCAGCCCAGGGGCCTCCCAGATGCCTGGAGCAGAAAGAAGGTGCTGGTGGCGGGGTGAGTACCAAGCCATCCTCAGCACGGGCAGCCCAGGCAAACACCCTCCAGGCCAGGCGCCAAGGGATGAGCCCCAAAACCTGTGCTCTTTCAAGTTCTCAGGACTTACGTCACAGATGCAGACTCACGCGCTCCAACCGGCAGTTCCCCGGTATTGCCCGTGAGCTCCTAAAAGAACTAGGATAAGTCACAGGCCTGCCCCTCAAACCCAGGCTCACAGTCTGGGCCACTGGACGGCGACTGAGATCGTGAAACGTGTCAGTACTTTGGCCTGGTGCTCCAGATCCAAAAAGAGTTAAGATCCTGAGCCGTCAAGGCCCCGCTTGCCGCTGGGTGCTTTCCCCCGCCCCTGACGACATGGTCGTTTCTTTGTAGCATCACCCTGGGCGAGAGCTGAGGACAAAGCACTGAAGAAAGCCTGTCTCCAAACCCCGCCGTGCATCAGCGCAGGAGGCCCGCCCAGGCCCAGATCAGCGGAGGGCAGCTACGGGGAATGAGGTCAAGTTCCGTCTAGTTGCACGGTGTCCTTTCACGCAGGGCACCAGAGATACCTTTCCGAGTGAAGTGGGTCCAGCCATGGTGTCAGAATCACAGTAGACCCCCGGCAAGTCCCCCAAGGTGGGTGCCTCGTCCCTGGCAACCGCACATCTGGTAAGGTGCGCACAGCCGTCAGCAGAAGACTCTGTGGCCGGGGCGCCACCGTCCAGCTTGCTGTCTCGCGTGTGCTTCTCAGGTGTGCTTCCAGAATGCTCAGAGGCTCCTCTCAAGTTTCCTTGCGATGCAGTCGTCCTGAGGGTGTTGCCTACAAAGGGCCTCGATTCCTCCTTTTCACCACGGAGTTCGATAGGGGATCCCGAAACCCAACAACCGAAAAAGTTAGTTAGCGCACTTAGCGTAAGGCAGCGGGCAGCTGTCCACGCCACGCGAGTTCTGGCTCAGAGAGGCCCGGTGTGCAGGAGCCCAGGAGGGGAGTTTGCGGCCAGTGATGAGTGGCCGCGTGCCGCTGGCGGAGAAGGCCCTGTCTGAGAGCTATGCCCGGCTCCGGTACCGGGACACCTCCTTGCTCATCTGGCAGCAGCAGCAGCAGACACTGGAATCCGTGCCCCCTGGGACATACCTGAGCAGGAGCCGAAGCATGTGGTACTCCCAGTACGGAAACGAGGCCATCCTGGTCCGGGACAGAAACAAGCTTGAGGTCTCCCGGGACACGGGCCAGTCCAAGTTTTGTACGGTCATGTAACTCCAGCCTGAAGACCGGGGCCCAGGCACCAGGCTTGGGGGAGGGAGAACAGGCCACGTTTCGTTCAGGGGCCTTGGTGATTTCCAGTCCTTCCTGGGAGATCGCGAATAGTGAGCGCGAAGACGAAGCCGGGCCGGTGGCGCCCAAGCCCTCTCTCACGGGATCGAGTGACTGGCGGACCTGGCCTCTGGGCCCGGTGCCCGGTCCGCTGGCACTGCGGGCACAGCCCAGGCCGGGGCACGGCCAGACGCCGCTTTTCTCTGACGCTTCCGAACGAACCAAGCAAGGGGGACTCCCCTGGCTACAAACCACCTTTTCAAAACTTTCTAGGCTGTCGTCAGCATTGTCCCTTCTGCCTGGTCTGGAGACAGATCTAGAAAACGGTGGAGGAGTTAGCGCCACGTGTGGGCAGGCAGCGTCTGCGGGGGGCAAGCTGGATTCCGAGGCCAGCGGCGGCACCGCAGGAGGGACTGACGCCGCGCGTCTTGTTACAAGATGGGCATCGCGTGCAAGGCGCGGGGCAGCTTCCGCACCAGCTGCCGAGTACGTCCCAACCCAGGGCGGAAGCCCAGAACTACTGGGCTGCAATCGCGTGGCTGGAAAAGGCCGCTGCGGCTTCGCGGTGTGCCACCTCTGCGGGGTCGGGCGCGTGCCGCGGGAGGCGTTTTCAGAGGCTTTGCCGTCTGCTGGGACTGAATGCTGTGAGCCATGCAGCCATGCAGCTGTGGGAATCTTTTGTCAAGGCTGGTTTTTCTAAATAAATACCCTTTGGGACACTCCTTCCTTCCTCACTTTTTTTTTTCTTTTATGTTTGTTCGTAGCACCTTAACTTGGCTTCAGATTCTGTGTGTGTGTGTGCGTGTGTGTGTGTGTGTGTGTTCATACCAGGAGAATCTAATGATTGCTACAAACCCCGTTACAGGAACGCATAAAGCAACCCCAAAGCATCAGCCCTGTGCGTGTGCGCGCACAACTGCGCATGCTTTTAAAGGCACGGCCTGCGCCGTGCGCCTTGTTCTGGGAGTTTCTTCTGCTGTACAGATGGACGTCTCCACCATGCTTTGAATGTCTGATCAGCATTCCGGTGAGCCGGCAGGTGGGCAGAGGGTCTCCTTGATGGTGCCGTGCAGACAGCACAGCTCGAGCTTCGTCGTACGTGGTTCTTTTTGTGGCTGTGCCAAGTTCACTGGCAAACATCCCGGAACTGGGACTGCTGGGTCCGAGTGCGTTCCCCAAATGTTTAGTGTCCAGCCACCGGCCTGGTCTTTTGTGACGGACCCTTGGCCGGCTTGCTGCGTGGGTTGGGAGGCTTGAAGTCACATTTCGTGGATCGCCTCCCGGAGCGAACGAGGGAGGCTGGTCCCAGGTACCAAGTGAGGCCCCTGCAGTGAGGGCTGGCCTGTCGAGCAGCCCTGACACGGGAATTAACCCAGTGGACAGCTGGGTCAATGTCTCTGCAGGTCTCCCGTTAAAGTCCTGCTTGGGAAGAAAGCAGACTTCAGAGACTCATCGGGAATGCCTCTGTGCCACACGCTGACCCGCACCTCGGATGAACCTGAGAACAGGTGGTGGTTGAGTTCGGTTTGGCCCCAGGCATGGAGGGGTAGCGCCTGGGAAGACCGGCACCGGCCACCGCCCGTGTCTGCACGGGTCAGGGTGTGCAGGTGACTGACGTGCACTGGCTGCTTGTAGGACAGCAGGTGCTAAGCTGCTTAGAGCATCGGAAGCCACCGTCTGCCCGAGGGAAGCCCGGACTGCTGGTCTCCCTGGCTTGGGCTGGGGCCACTGAGGTGGACACGGCCCAGCCCCCGTCCTTGGGGAGGTTGGCCTGGATGAGGCAGGGCGGGGGGGGGGTGGGGGGAAGAGTGTGGACAAGGATGCCGGTGCAGGGGATGCTGGGAGGGTGCCTGCTGACAGCCTGGGGGTGGGGTGGGGCGGGGCGGGGCGCCAGGCCTGGACCTGGGCCCACCGGCAGCTTTCTGGAGGACGGCTCCACAAGGCCCGGCTCAAACGGCCAGACTGCTTGCACAACAGCGTCCGAGCTCCCGCGTCAACCGCTCCTCGCCGAAGCTTCTACTCCGCGCCGGGCTCCGCAAACGTGCGACAGTGTCTGATGCCCGCTGTCCCGGAACCCGCCCCCGTGGGGACCGAGGCACGGCGGGGAAGGGGGGATCCGCCCGGAGAGGAGGGATGGCCGCAGGAGGACGGGATCGTGACAGATGTGCCTCCACATGGAGGACAGCTTGCTCTGGAGGACAGTTAGCGGACAGGAAAGGCTACGAACGATGCTCCCGAAACCCTGGTGCCTTCCTGCCCGGGGGGAGGACCGGAGCTGCTTGGGGTATTTCTGCCCGGCCCCTCGTTCTGCAGCAGTAAGGGGACTGGGCCGCCTTCCGAGCACCTCCACACACACGCACAGGAGGCTGGGAGCCACCGAAAGCACAGGAAACAGCACGTACGGGACCTCTTTTTTTTTTGTTTGTTTTATTATGAAACAAAACAAATGCCCCAGGAGAAGGGTCCATGATTACCAGAGACATCCAAGAGTACTTTCTACCATTTTTATTCTGTTGTGTTGAGGCCAGCACTGCAATAAACAAGCTAAAACTACTTACATTGGACTCATTTTCAGTAACTGACATTTACAGGAATATACTAGAAACGGCACTAAAAAGTTTAAGAAAAGTTACGGTAAACTTGCATGCACATCATACAGAAAAGTAACATTTTAAATATAAAAAAGAAAAACTTCCTGGACGCGTTACGCCAGCATCGAGGCACAGGCTACAGCGGGTGGAATGCGTCCCTTCTCTGGGCGGTGTTTCTCCCAGAGGGCTGTCACAGACGTGGGTGTGGCAGAACAAAAACAAACAAAAGGAAAACATATCTTACAGTTTGTAAGCAAGAGGACGCCGGCCGCCCGGCAGGAGCAAGGGTCTCTGCCCCCTCGGCCTCCGGGGCTCACGTGAGGCCAACCTCCTAAGCGCACGGGTCCCTCCCGCTCGAGAAGAGGCCGTGTGGGGCTGCCCTCGGGTCCTCGGCGCCGGGACGGCCCTGCCCGTCGTCCCGCTGCAGCCTCCCCAGCACAGAGACGTGGAGAGACGGCAGCCACCGCAGGCTGACCTCGAGGGGGCCGAGGACGTGCCCCCAAACTCTAAAGAGAAACCAGCTTTGAAGTCTGCACAGAAAGCCTTAAAAAAGAAAACCGCAGCACCGACAGCCTACGACTGTTCTGGATGGACAGCAGCCCTGCGCGCCATCGCGGCCGGCAGCCTCTTCCCGGGGCGAGAGGGGCAGAGGCGTTCCAGAACCCGGTCTCCCGCAGAGCCGGCGGGTACCGAAGGGCTCGGAAACGCGTCCGCTGTGTGAGGAGCGCGGGCTCCCCGACCTACCGGCTCACACAGGCCCCTCGCCACCTCTGCGGCTGGACAGGTGCTCCCCGGGAGCCCCCCTCGGCCCCGTGCAACTCCCGGCACCCTCTGTTCGGGGTCCGTTCGTCACCCGGAGGTGCGCTCGCCGTGCGTTGCCAGAGAGATCCTGCTTTAAGACCCATCCATCGTGTCACGTATTAATTCCTTAAAGTCCTAGTTTAAATATTCCATTAAAGATCTGCTTAGAAAACACCTTTGAAAAACAAGGGTAACTTTAAAAAATGGCAAGTTTAAAATCCACATATATTTTGATTATAAACAAAACGTGATTAAAAGTTTAACTGGCTCAAAACTCACCTAGCGTCAGAATCACCAGCAGTAAGAAAAAAGGTAACCCATCCACTGCCCCCTCAGTCAGAGTTCCACATCCACCGAGGGCATCCGTGACCGTAAGGGCCGGTGGAATCTGAATGCATTTTATGATTTAAAAAAACTGCCCCCCTATTAGGATACTGAGGACTAGTCCCCTCGTCTGCCTGGAAACGTGCCACCAGACCAAAGGCCAGGCCACCCGCAGCTCCGCCCCCAAGCACCCGCCTCCAGGAAGTCCTCTCAGGGAGGCCTGGGAGAATGCCCTGTGTCAGTCATTTCTGTGCTAATGGGAAAATGCCCTGTGTGGTCTTGGGGAGCGAACCCTCCTGCGGCCGGGGAGTTGGGGGTCTTTCACCCCTGGAGAGAGAAGCCCAGCCAGGGCGAGCCCGGGGGTGGGCTGAAAGGCGGCAGCGGGGGGCCGCTGCCGCTGCCCCTGCCCCCGGGGCTGGGAGGTGAGGGGTGCCCCGTCTGGGGACCCGGACGGCTGACCCCGGCACTCTTGGCCTAAGCCACACGCTCAGAGCTCAGGCAGGCAGTGTGGGGCGGGGCGTCCCTGTACTCAAAGGCCGCAGGGCGGCCTCTGGAAGAAACAAAACCAAAACATAACCTTCTGTTAAACTCTGTATATTATTATTATTATTATTTTTTACAATAGAAAGTTAAAAATCAAGACTTAGATTTACTATACATTTTTTTTTCTCTCAGATTACAAAGTTTATATTATATAACTGGGGTTCCCTAAATTGATTTCTTTTAAAACAGTCCTAAAGAGACCAGAGGCGAATACAAAAGAACTCAACAAAATAATAAAAACTGGGGGTGTGCTGCAGCTGGAACTTGCCTGTACGTCTGCAAACGTCTCTCTCTCTCTCTCTCTCTCTCTCTCTCTCTCTCTCACACACACACACACACACACACACACACACGAAGAACAGACGCGGAACCCCAGCGGAGCCGGGAGGGGGGCCGGCGCGGGCGGTGGGGCAAGAGCACCTGCAGGCCGGAGTCCGGGGTTCTCCTGCCAACCACTGACGAGGCCTGCACTTCTGCGATATTTTTTTTTTTTAATGCATTTCTTTTGCAGTTTTGTTTTTCTTTTCTTTTTTTTAAAAAAATGACCAATGATGTTAATAAATAAAGTATCCATATATACATGAAGTTGGGGAAACGGTTCCAGGGTGTGCGGCAGCTAAGGAGTTGGGGACACACGTCGGGCTGGGCTTTCGTAGAAAACTGCTGAACCTTACAAAAAGGTCTCCTTTTATTTTTTTATTTATTTTTTGTCTTTTTAATCTTTTTTTTTTGTTTTGTTTTTTGTTATTTTTTTTTTTTCTTAAGTTGAGGTAAAAGTTTCAGTGTATGGAAACCTATGAACTGCACACGCAGCCCCCGTGTTCCCTTCCGGGAGCCCCGGACACCCCTCCTCTCCGCGCCCGCCTGCCTCTCTCCCCGCCCCTGCAGAAGCCCTGCCTGGAGCTGGACGGGGCCCCCGAAGCCCGCGCCAGGCTGGCTGTTCTCCGCGCCCCCAGAAAGAGGCGACCCCAGCCGCGAGGCTGAGCTCGGGGCCCAAAGGACAAAGACAGCGCCTGTTTGCCAAGCTGACCGCTTTCCACACGGTACCATCCAGAGAAACTTCCTTTGCAACAATGCGTTCCGGGGCTAGAGACCAGGTGGGGCGTAAGAGAGGGGTTTCGCGAGAAACCTCAGACCGCATCTGGCATGTTTTTTCTACGGCCGTCGGGTCAGCGTTCGAAGTTACCGTCTCCAAGCAACCGAGTTCGGTTACAAAGACTTTATGCAGAGTCGCACCGTCTCATAAAGCCTCACGTACCCACGAGAAAGGTCTCTGACCTATTAAAGCAAAAACTGGAAGCTACCATAACACTGAGTTAAGAAGAAAGCCCGCACACCGTGGAACGAAAGTAGTATATTAACCATAGAAGGGAACGAAGGGAACACTGCAGAGTTGGGGCGTGTGCGACGTTGCTGGTTTTGTGCCGTTCTGGGAGTCCAGAGCTCATTCCGAGTCGCTGCTGTCGGAGCTGGACCCGCTGGAACTGCTGCTCCCGGACGCGGACGAGCTGCTGCTGCTGAGCCGGGACGGCCCTCCCGAGGGCGCGGAGCCCGCTTTCTCTGAGGGAGACGCGGCAGGTGAGAGGCGCTCCCCCGCGCTCCCCCGCGCACCCCCGCACCCGCCGGGCGAGCCCTTCCGGAACGTCCACCGGCGTCACACCGCCACGTCCCGTGCCTCGACCCACCCATTTCTTCACCCCGGAGCTCGGTCGACATTAACGAACGTTTGTTGAAAAGAATGACCGCGTTAATGAGATCATGGTACGGTAAGAGACGCTCGGCCTCTGGCCGGGTTCTGGGCACAGAGCTCCTCAAACCCTGGGAATCCCCGCACGGGGACGTCTTTGGTTATCTGCGCGGAGCCCCCTTTACATCACACCCGAGTTTAGGCTCGTGAGCGACTCAGGGTACGGCCGGTCCCCAGGAAAACCGTGTGGAGGGGGCTGGGAACTTCCACCCCCCGGCCCCTAACTCCGGGGAAGGGAGGGCAGGGGAGGCGGAGCGCTGAAATGTTCTCGCTCCCCGGAGCTTCCAGGTTGGCGGACGGGCGGAGGGGCGGGGAGGGTGGCGTGCCCAGCGAGGGGAGGGAAGCTGCACGCCCTCACCCCTGCCACCCCTCCCCTTGGGCTGTTCCTGAGTTGTGCCCTTTACAATAAACGACACGGTAGATAAAGCACTTTCCTGAGTTCTGCCAGCCACTCTAGCAAATTATCAAATCCGAGCAGAGGGTCTCGGGAACCCCAGCTGACAGGTCGGTGGTAAGGCAGGCCCAGGACTTGCACCTGGCATCTAAGAGAAGGGCGGTCTTTGGGGGTGGACCCCCCACCACTGGGGTCTGAGCGAACCCTACGTAAATAGTGTCCGGACCGAACCGGATGGCTGGACCCCACCCACAGCTGGCACTGCAGAGTCAGCGTGAGCAGAAGCCCACGCACTTGGTGACAGAAGTGGGAGTAAAGCTAGCTCAGAGGTCAACATAGCTAAGTATACTCGAGTCTAGAAAACACAGGTGCGATCTGCTAGGAGGATCTGACGGGGCGTGGGGGGAGGTCAGCAGTATACAGATATCCCCCAGTCACGTGCCGCCTACTCTGCCCTTCCCAGGGGCGATCCCGGGGACCCTCCCAGGCTTCAGAGGGAGCGGGCAGGGCAAGCAGGACTCGGCAAGGCGGCGGCACCCAGCCGCCACACTATCGTGCAGATGGGACCCCGACTCTGATCACCACCTGGGCGCCACCATCCCTGGGGCCGGGAGAAAATTATTTGCCCTTTCTTACAGCCTCCAGAGGAAAGAGACAACGAGTCAAATCACCTGCTCACCTAAAATAAGGCTCCGCGGTCCACAAAGCACAGGGCCTGGCCAGGGGCAGCCGGGAAGAAAGCCCGCTGCCGGGGGCCAGGACCCCAGTCCCTCTCAAGCCACGGGGTCCACCCCCAAAGACCACACTGAGGCCCTTCCACAGAGTCCTCTCCGGGGGTTCTGGCCTGGGGCGCTCCCACCCATGCCTCCCATCTGCTCGACCTCCCTGCAGGACCGGGGTCCCCTGTTTACAGGCAAGGGACTCGGGGGTTCAAGAGATCGAGAGCTTCACCTAAGGACACGCTGCCCCTGAGCCGGTGGCGCCGCAGACCGAAGCCTGGGTCCGCCGGCCACTGCCCTGCCGCCGACCCTCCCCCCCCCCCCCGCCAGCAGCAGCAGGGGCCGCCGGGGGACCCCACGCCTCAGCAGCAGCGTGGCCCACGCACAGGTACCTTTCTTGGCAGGCTTCTTGTTGTTCAGCTGTCCGCTGACATCCTGCAGCCGCCTCTCTAACTCCTTCTTCTTTTCCTGAGCTAACTCCTCCTTCGACTTGGCCGCCTGCTTCTTCCCGCTTGTGGCTGCAGAAGAGCACGGAGCTGAGAAGGCGGGGCGGGGAGAGGGCGGGCAGCCACCCCTGGGGCCAAGGCCGCACCCGGCCCTCGGCAGGGCGGCCTCCAGGTGCCAGCCAGCCCCCCCCCCCCCCCCACCAGACGCTCACGAGCTGTGCCTGGCCCCCCCCCCGCAGGGCCGCCGCCCGAGCTCCCTGCCGGGACACGGACCCTGGCCCACATGCGCTGTTCCCTCGCCACAGGCACAGCCTTTTCTGCAGACCTCACGCCATCCCCACTCCACACGGCGCACAGACGGGCGCGTGCCGCTTGGCGACCCCGTCCCCCGTGCGGAGGGCAGAGTCGAGACCTGAACGCTGACCTCCAACTCACAGTTCTCCTCACGGGCGCAGCTCTCCCTCGGCTCGGCCGCCCCGCACGCCTGTGCCGCCACCTCGGAGTCCAAGGGGAGCTTACCGAGGGCCCAAAGTGCGTGACTGCGGGGGTCACGTGACTCCGTCCAGGGGGAAGCAACCGACCCCTCCGGGTGAGGGAGAAAGCCCGATGAGCGGGCCGCACGCAGGTGTAGGCACACGCTGGCTGTTCCCTGGGGCCAGGCGCTGCCCGGCTCTCCTGCCTCCTCGGGCCTGTCCTTTCCCTCACTCCCCAGCACCCGCTGCCCCAGGCAGTGCCTCGTCCCCGTCCGGTGCCAACGTCCGTCCTGGGAGGCCTCTGGACCCTCAACTCCCAGTAAGAGGAAACTGGTCTGCCCCGGCACGGGGACCATCGAGAGGTTCCCTGCAGCCCTGCTCCAAACGGAGCCTCAGGGAGGCTTGTGGAGAAGGCCTTGGCTGGCACTCAAATGCAGGAGGCTCAGGACCGGCCCAGGGGTCCTGCCTGTCCCTGTGACCGCCGAGGCATGCACGCGCTGCCCACCTGCCCAAGGGCGGGGGAGGAGGGCCCGGCTGAGCCATCAGCACCGGTCTTTGGGGCACGTGGCGGGAACGGGGGGAGGAGAGTGACCCACCCCACTTCCTAGCTTCCCGCCCCCCCCACCGGGCCTACAGAAGAGGGAAGCGGGGGAGGCAGGGGGGAGGAGGACAGAGATGGCAAGTAGGGTGCTCTGCCCCCCACAACTTACAGAATGGCTTCCTTTGCTTTTTCTGTAAACAAGACTTGACGTATCTCTCTAGTTCCCGCAACGTGGTGGGTTTCAGAGTCTCAAAGTCAATCTCTATCTCGTCAGGGTTGGAGTCCCTGAGCGAGGGCTCCCGGGACTGGATGATGTGCACCACCCGGCCCAGCTTCTCCCCGGGCAGCCGGTTGATGTCCAGGCTGAGCTGGCGCTTCTCGTCGTAGCTCATGGGCAAGCCCTCTTCCTCCTCCTCCGAGTCGTAGGAGGCCGACGCCTGCTTGCCGCCCTTCTTGGGCTGCCTGAGGGACGAGGCAAAGAACACCGTGGCACAGAGCCCCTGTCCCGTCCCCCTGACCACGTGGAGCCCCTGCCTGTGTCCTCCCAGCCCCCGGGGAGCCCCTGCCCCGTCTCCCCAGCCCCCGTGGAGCCCCTGCCCCGTCGCCCCAGCCCCCAGGGAGCCCCTGCCCCATCCTCCTGTCTCCTGCCCCCTGACCCCCGTCCCCCCACCCCCATGAAGCCCCAGCCTCATCCCCTCTGCGCCTTGTCCCCCCAGCCTCATGGAGCGCCTGCCCCGTCCCCTGTGAAGCCCCTACCCCTGTTCCCCCAGCCCCCATGGAGGCCCTGCCCCATGTCCCTACCCCCCCCCCCCCAACCCCGTGGAGCCTCCAGCCCCTGTCCCTCCAGCCCCCCTGAAGCCCCAGCCCCTTGCCCACATTCTGTCTGGCCTTCTTCCTCTCCAGGACCGGGCTCTTTTACCAAGGGGCAAGCCCAAAGTGGTGCCCCAGGCAGAGAAGCCAGGTAGGCTGAGGGCTGCATGTGTACCTGCAGGGATACAGAACACCCTGTTCCAGCAGAAGGTGCTCCACGCCTGAGCCAGGACAGGACTACAGTGGTCAGCTCCCTTCAACACCCCACAGGCGTCTCAAATTCATCTCAAATTCGGCAGGTCAAAAACTGACCTCCATATTGACATAATCCAAAAGGAGACAGGAACGGAGACAGAGGAGTAAAAACCAGAGGGATGACAGAAGACACGGAATGGCAGACCAAAATGCAACTGTAACAATCACTACATTAAACGTAAATGGTCTAAAGACACGAACTAAAAGAAAAACAAAGTCGGGCTGGATAAGAAACAAGACCCGACTTACATGTGGTCCACAAAGCCCCATTTTAAATACAGTGACGGAACTAGGTTAAGAGTAAAGAAATGGGGGAATCAAAGGCTAACCAAAAGAAAGCTGAGCTGCAGTGGGTGTATTAGCATCAGACAGAGAAGACTTCAGAAAAAGGAATATCGTCAGGAAGGAACAGCACGTGGTAAAAGAATCAACTGACCGAGAAGACATCACCGTCCTCAGTGTGCGTGTGTCTAAAATCCAAGCCCCAAAATATACGAAGCAAAACCGGTAGAACCAAAGGAGGCAGACACATCCACGATTACGGCTGGGGACCCAACGATTCTCTCCCTCACGTTAATTAATAATACAACAAATCAGCAAGAAGACAGAAGACCAACACCACCACCAACCAAATTAACCCAACTGACACGTTTTTGTCTTTTTTTTTCCCCCTGACATTTAGGCAACACTAGACCCAACAGTGGGAGAACACATATGCAAGTCCACGTGGAGCATCGCCAAATCTTGGCCATAAAATAAATCTGAAATTCAAAAGTACTGAGATCACACAATGTATGTTCTCAGACCCTAATGGAATTAAACCAGAAACTAGTAACAGAAAAATGTCCAGAAGAATCTCTAGTTACTTGGAAATTAACACGTCTAAATATCCTGTGGTCAAAGAGGAAGTCTGAAGGGAAATCAGAAGATATTTTGAACCAAATAAAATCATATATCAAATTTATAGAGTACAGCTGAAATAGTGTTTAGATAGAAATTAATAGTTATTACTAAATGCTTACATTACAAAAGATCTCAAATCAATAAACCTAAGTTCCTAATTCAAGAGAGCAAGTTAAGTGCAAAGCAAGCAAAGGAAGTAATAAAAATAAGACCATAAACAAAAGGAAGCGAAAGCAGACAAAAACCAATGACGTAAAAGCTAGTTGTTTCTATGGCCAATAAAACCAATCAATCTCCAGATTCGCTGAGAAAAAAGACACAAATTACCACCACCAGGAATAAAAGAAAGGACACATCACTACAGACCCCACAGATGTTACAAGGATAACAAAGGCACACAGCAAACAAACCAATGCCCATAAATTCCACAATTCAGGGAAAGGAGCAATGTGTCCAAAAGGCACAGATCCCCAAAACTCACCCAAGAAGAAACTGATAAGATGACCAGTCCCCTAGCTACAAAAATAACTGGGTTCACTGTTAAAAACCTAACAACGAAAACTCCAGGCCTGGATGTTTTTGCTGGGGAGCTCTACTTAATATTTAAGAATAAACACCAACTCTACACATCTACTCAGAAAATAAGAGAGAGCACCTCCCAACTCGTTTTTGAGGCCAGTGTTATACTGACACCAAATCCAGACAGAGAGTACGAGAAAATCTGAGGGAGGCAGGGCAAAACCCGAGTATTCCCACCACCACCTCTGGACAATGCTGCCGTCAACCCAGCTGCCAGAGTCCACATGCCTCTGTCCTCTGGCTTCCAGGCACCACGGCCTGTCCCTTTGGCCTCCCACCTCCACAGCCACCGGACCTCTCTTGCCTGCAGAACCACAAAACCTCCCAGGGCGTCCTTTCTCCCATTACTGCCTCCCACTGACCCCTTCTCCACATGGACCAGGATCTGACCACTTCCAGCTCCAACACTTCCTGACTCCCCTTCACTTGCTCAGGGAATAAAACCAGAAGCCTCAACAAAGCTGGCCCACCTCAGCCACTCCTCTTCCCAGAGACCCAGTCTCTGTTCCTCAGTGGAGCCGACCTCGTCCTGATTCCCACTAGTTTCTAGAACGCTTCTGATGGGCTCCATGGCTTTGTCCCCACTGTTGCTGACCCTTGGAACCCTGACCCGACCGCTGCCGAGCTTGCTCTTGCACAGCGGTCACCCCACCTCTGGGAAGCCTTCCTTCTACCTTGCGGGAGAGGCATGCCTTCCCCCCGTCCCCCACTGTCCCCCTTGTCCGGGGAGGGGCAGGCACTCCTCAGGGCAGTGGCTGGTGTGGCAAGAGAGAGGACAGAAGGTAGGCAGACCAGACAGCCGAACCTCTGCCAAGGTGCGGTGCCCCCACATCAAATCAGGAAAACATCCCCAAAGCCTGGAGATGCCAAGGTCTGTGCCAGATGGTGCCCGAGATCGAGAGGCTAGCTGCACGGACTGCTGAGCAAGGCCCCCCAGAGCCCAGTCTTCGCAGCAAGGGCCTCATCTGTCCCCCTAGTCTCCCCAAAAGGCGGGAGAGACAGGACCACCCAGCTCCCATCCCGCTGGATGACGAGAGCCCAGTCTCCGCATCGCCGGGACTTGCCCCCAAGGCTCAAAGGCCCAGATCCAGCACCCGGCCCACCACACAAGCACCTAGGACGTGGGGCACTGGGCTCGAGGGGGTCTGAAGGCACTACAGCCCACCTGCTGGCCGCGGCCGTGCTGCTGGCCTTCTTGGCGGGAGGCTTCTTCGGTTGGGCCTGCTTGGCAGGTGGGGCCACCTTGGCCTTCTTGTCGTCCTCGGACTTCGCCTTGTGCCTCTCCTTGTCCTTGTCCTTGTCCTTGTCCTTCTTCTTCTTCTCCTTCTCCTTCTTCTCCTTCTTCCTCTTTGGCTTATTCACTGGGGCCTGCGACAGGGCGGCCAGCTGCTCGTGCACGGCCTTCAGCTGGAAGATAGCAGGTGGCTGAGCAAGGCTGCCCTGGGGCTGGCCCAAGGGGGCCACAGGTGGTGGCGGGGGCTTTGGGGTGCCCTTGGAGCTACCTCAACCTTGCGGGGAGGTGAGCCAGGGCCACCGGGGCCACACCCTGCTGTGGAAAGGCAGGCAGGTCCCAGAGCAGGTGGCATCGAGCTCCGCTCTGCCCTCACTGCCCCGTGACGGCTGGAGAAGAGCCGCCTTGCCGTCCTCACCGGAAACGCGGCTCACGGGTGGCCAGGAGGCCAGCAGGTGAGCCTGGTGACACGTGCAGACCAGGACAGGTGCATAGTAACAACCTGATAAATCGCAGCCAAGGGTGCCTGGGGGGCTCAGTCGGTTAAGCCTCCGACTTTGACTCGGGTCATGATCTCACGGTTCACGAGTTCGAGCCCTGCGTCGGGCTCTGTGCTGACAGCTTGGAGCCTGGAGCCTGCTTCCGATTCTGTGCCCCTCCCCTGCTCACTTGCACTCTCTCTCTCTCTTTTTCAAAAACAAATAAACATTAAAAAAAAAAAAAAAAAAAAAAAAAAACCTTAAATGGTAGCTGACGTTCTTCTCACCAGGTATCTTCCAGACGAAGGCAAGTCTACATAGAGGCCTGTTAGGTAGAGGTCTATTCGTCTGCACGAAGGAGCTTTTCCACAGCTTCCTTCAGAAGCCACAGGGAGGCCACGCGGCAGAAGCACAGACTGACCCAGCGCCAGCAGCTACCATGTCGTTTCAGGGACACCCCCCCCCCCCAACATGGGCCACGAGGGGCCACCGTAGGCTGCACCTCACAGGGGAGGAAACGGATCCTCGCGGATCCCAGGCTGCCCGGTGGCTGCACCCAGGGCCACCTTCCCTGTGGCGCCGCCTCTAACGAGGCTCAAGCCGAAGTCCAACGCCAGCCCCACCGTGGTGACCGCGGGGGCACCTGCACTCGGCTCTCGGGCCGCCTCACCCCCGCAGCGGCCAGGGAGCCGGCCCCCCTCAGACGCTCCCGCGGCGGGCGAGGCACCCGGGGTCCGCCGGGACCCCCGGAACGGCCACCGCAAGCCGGGCGGGCGCGACGCCGACCCGCGGGCGCGGCCGAGGGGCCCCCGGAGCAGACGACCGCCCGCACCTGCTCCTGCAGCTCCGCCAGCCTGGTGGCCCTCTCCTCCTCCGAGTCCGAGCTGCCCGAGTCCGAGGAGCTCTCCTCGCTGCTGCGGCTGCTCTCGGCGCCCTTGCTCAGCACGGGGGCCGTGGGGGCGGGCAGCGCCGGCGCCTCCGCGGGCTCGTCCGGCATCTTGGCGAACCGCATCTCAAACACGTCCTGTGGGAGAGCGGGGGCCGCCTGAGGTCCTGGACGCCCACGAGGCGGCCCCTCGGGGCGGGGGACCCACACCCGAGGGCCCCTGAGATGCCCTCGGAGATACACCCACGGCTGCTTGGAAGGCCCCCCCTCCCCAGGCCCCGGGCGCAGGTCCAGGGACAGGCGCCACGGGGCCCCAGCCACGGACACAGCCTTCTAGGAACTGGTCCGAAAGCCCCCTTTCTCAAGCACGCAAACCTTCTGGAGACCGGTGCCTCCCTTTAGCCTCTGGGTCTGAGGCTCTCCGAGGCTGCCCCCCCTGCAAAGCAGCCCGAGTGCCTGCCTTCGTCTGACCTGTGGCCTCTGTGGGCCCCCCAGCTGCTGGGTCTGGGGGCTGGTTTACTTTCCCCCTTGGGGTCACCTTGGGGTTTTTACCGCAGCATCGCATCTCATTCCGACTCAGGCCCAAAAAAAGTCGTCCTGTCAAAGTTGGCTTTCGAAAAGCCCCCCACAGAGCAGGACCCGGGCCCTCAGGAGCACCTCCCGGCCGCCCAGGTTCATTTCAGATGGGGGCGCGCAGCCACGTGGGAGCTCTGCCTCTGCAGAGCTCATCTGGCTGCCTCCACACCAGATGACCCACATGAGATGCCACCCCAGTGACGAGCCATCCGGCTCCAGAAGCACCCGCTCCGGGTTCTGGACCCAGACTCTCCTCCTGGGGTGAAGACCGCCCCAAAGACACAGAGGCGCAGAGCCAGGGTCTGGCCGGGCCCTGGCACGTGGCCCGGAGGGGCGCGGACCCCAGAGCTGCCCCCGCACCACTGTGGCAGCGCACGCGCGAAACGGCCATCGCTAACCAAGGCTCTCGGCCTCTGTGGCTGTGCTGCCGAGAACCACCTCTTGCAGGACAGAAGCGGGGCCTCCGGCCTCCGCTTGCACACCCGACCTGCCACCAGGGCCGCCTGGCTCCCTTATTAGGCTGCACCGGGTTCCGAAGCATCACAGAGCAAACGGAGGGGAACTCTGCTCTGAGGCACAGCGGGCGTGGTCTCGGTACGAAACCGCAGATCCCGCGGGCTTTCTCCGGGCATCCTGGGACCACCAAGGCCACTCCGCCCTCCTCCACAGCGGGAGCCGGTCCACGGAGGGCGTGCCCCCCCACCCCCCCGCCAGGCATCAGCACGGCCCCCCCACAGGAGGACCCAGCGGCACAAAGACAGCTTCTCCGCTTCTCCCCCATCGCTCCCTGAGTCTCGGGTGGTCAAGGGTTCTGAGCAAGACAAACAAAAAAAAGCGTTCTAAGCAAAAGACTAGGAACATCTCACGCGACAAACATACTGCGTCCTGGAAACACGGAATGCTGGAAGAGAGAGAGTAGAGGTCCACGATTTTTACTCTTCCCTCCAAAACACTGTTCCAATCACACGACATTTAAAATTCCGCTGCTATTAACTCTAACAGCAACAGCGCCCATCACCAAGGGAGCGTACCGGCCCCCGCAGAAACGTGTGCGCAGCACCCAGACTTTGGCCAAAAATCCCACGCATGCACGTGCACACGCACACACGTCTGTGTGTGCGAGGCGTGAGAGCACAGGTACACAGTCCCCGCACCAAAGGTCAGGCTCGCCTTCCCTACGGTTCCCACACCTCGTCCCACAAACCGCTTTCGGCGTCAGAAAAGGCCACGCCAACAGCCATCGCATACAACCTCCGGCAGCCTCGCAGCGAGGCCCCCCCCACACCCCCAGGCACGGAGCCGAGAGCAGGAGAGCTGCAGGAGAATGGACACCCCCTCATCCTCCCCGGCCCAGCTGGAGCGCACGCCCGTCCCGGAGGGCGTGTGCCCGCGGCTCGCCTGTCCGCCCCCGGGGAGAAACGTGTCCCGCGGCATTCCTGGCCAGATGTCCCCTGCGATGCCCATGTCCTTCCCGAGTGCCCACCCTGGGCTGGGTCCCGCCTGTGCCCAGAAGGCCCCTCTGCCCGGGAGCGCCTCAGGTTACCTGGAGCTTCCTGGCCATGGCCACCACCTCGTGGTCCGGGGGGTTGTATTTGTAGCAATTGGAGAACATTAACCGGATGTCAGCTGCGAAACCCTGCGCGTCTGGGTACTCGCGGCTGTCCATCTTCTTCTGTAAGACACGAGCGACAGGGTGTGACGGGCGCCACCCCCCGCCCAGCAACCCCACTCCCCGCCAGGCCCCGCCTGCATGGACCACTGCCAGCAGCAAGCCCAATAAATAGAGTGAGAGAGAGAGAGAGGGAGAGAGAGGGGGAGAGAGAGGGGGAGAGAGAGGGGGAGAGAGAGGGGGAGAGAGAGGGGGAGAGAGAGGGGGAGAGAGAGGGGGAGAGAGAGGGGGAGAGAGAGGGGGAGAGAGAGAGGGGGAGAGAGAGGGGGAGAGAGAGGGGGAGGGAGAGGGGGAGGGAGAGGGGGAGAGAGAGGGGGAGGGAGAGGGGGAGGAAGCAGGACTCGAGGGCTTGGGAGGGGGCTCTGGGACCCCCCGGAACAACACCCCAGAGAGGCCGCTGCCCTGGGTGGAAGGAAAGGAGGCATCCTGGCTCCTGCAGCCGCCACGTAAGCTCTCCTTGCCCTGGTTTCCACACATTGTGTGACATTATACACGGGGGGAGCTTCAGGGGGGACGAGGGGCTTCCGGTAAAAGTCACTGCCAACACTGGCCGGGTGGGGGGGGGGGGGGGGCTCTGCAGGTCATGGACTGAGACGTTCACTTCACCTCTCTGAGGACCCAGACGCCCCCCCACAAGCAGCACCGGACAGTCCTGGCCGACCCAGTGGAACAAGGTGGGGCCGGCAGGGGTGAGACGCAGGCAGGCTGTATGCCGAGCACAGAGGCACCACCACGGACGGGCACAAGCTGCCAGTCAGGGCGGATGGAGGGGAGACTCGGTGAGGGAGCGAGCTCCCTGGCTCTCCCGGGCCCAAGCAGAAATCATCAGTCAGCGACCTCCTGTCGGCGAGGGTTGCCCCTCTTCCCGGGGCGCTGAGCGCCACTGCAGCGCGACCCTGCAGGTTAGAGCCCAACCACCTGTCTCACTTGAGCCTAGACGAACAGAATCCCGGACTCTGGTGGGCTGAGTGCAGCCTGACTCCAGGACCCTCGGCCTCTCTAGCGCCCTGGATACATGCCCCGTCTCCCACCAGCTGCAGAGCTGCGGACAGCACCCAGGCTGCATGGCTCCAGCCCTCGGCACAGCCTCCCTACCGCGGGAGGCCCGGCTACCGGGCACAAACGGGCACCCGAGACCCTCTTGACTTCTGTACGATTTTCAGGCTCTGGTGCTAACTTGACCGCTGGCCGCCTGGGCGGGGCTGAGGCAAAGACAGGCTAAACCTAAGTGCACTGGGGGCCCAAGGGGAGTCGGCCGCTGGCTGGGGCTCCTCGGGGGCTCCCGGATGATGGGTGTTTCTCAAGGGGAGCGCCAGAGCAAACCGCCCAGGTCCCCGCAAGACGCGGCCCCCTCCCCACAGCCTCAGCGCTTCCCACTCAGCCTCTCCCTGGCCGTGTGGCCTGGCCGTGTGGCTGCTCGCGTCGGGCCTCACGTGCCCCCCAAGGCTCTGGGGATTAACAAGGGCACGGGCGTCCCTGTTGTCAACAACGCCCTGATCTGGGTGACAGGAGCTCTGCCGGCCGAACTCAAGGCTCGAAGAGTCAAAGGCCTGGGTTCCGGGCCTGGCTCCGCCCACAACGCACCCACCCGTCCAGCCTCAGCTTCCCGGTCCCTAAACAGCAGGGGCGCGTGCAGACGAAAAGGCCCAGCCCCAGTACCCGCCGACCCAAGTCCCAGCCAGGTCACTGCATGGGGAGAACGAGACGGGCAGACGGCCCTGTCTGGGACTGAGGGGGCAGCCACCTGCCGTCAGCCTGGAGCCAGGACCCCACAGACCCTACGGAGGGAGGGAGCCTCCACGAGGCGAGCGCTCGGCCTCCGAGAACTGCACCTGGGAGCGCGTGTTCCCGCCGCCCCACGGTCAAGACTGGCTAGACAAGAGCCGGCCTCGGCCAAGCACGAATCTGAAGCACGGTTAGCGATCTTCCCCGGGAAGGGAGGCAGCCACAGAGCTGGGATCTGCTCTCCACCGGCCTCTGCCTTGCTGGCACCTTTGCGTTCGTCCTGCATTTGTACTGACTCGTGCTGGTCACGAACCGTCCAAAGCCAAGGTTACCAGGCTCCCAGTGGGGGCAGGACCTAAGGTATCTGAGGAAGAGGCTTGGTCACTCGAATGCTTCACCAAGCGCCACCACCGAGGTGGGGGGGGGGGGGGGGGGTGGCGGACAGCCAGGTCTGTCCTGCCTGAAACCCACACGCGCCGGGGGGAGGAGGCTCCAGTAAGGAGACCCTGCCCGAGTCCGGCAACACTGGGAAACCAGGCAGAACGACGGAGACCAGCCGTTCCGGGGCCAGACCCTATCCGTGCAAAGGCGCCACCACTCCCCTTTGTGGGGTGGCTCTTGGGGCCACGAGGGCAGCTTGCAGAGGAGGTGGCCTACAGTCCCCCACTGCCAGGGGCGTTCCTCGGAACCTCGGGAACCAGCACCGGGCCGGCTCGGAGCGCTCTCTGAGGCCGGAGACGGGGGGAGGGGGGCAGGTGTGCTGGGGCCCGAGCCCGATCGGGACAGGGGGTCAGGAACCCCACCTGTGTGTGCTCAGGGAAGACCGCTGGGAGCTCATCCCAGCCCTGGGTCTGCTGCCCTTCGGCTGCGGCCGCCCCCCGGGCACTTTCTCTCCCCGGTCTCCGCTTGTAACACCGGCCTGGCCTGGCGCAACACCCGAGAAAGCCCCGGGCGGAGGCCCCGGCACGGGAACGGGAACGGGGGGGGGGGGGGGGGGGGGGGGGGGCCCGGGCTCTCGGTCTCAGCTCTGCCAGCTGCCCCACTCCGAGGCCCCGGTCTGGCCAGTGAGGGCGTGGGTCGCCCGAAAGGGCCCCCTTGCTGAGGTCACGGAAACCGCAGACGGGCCGGCACGGGACGCGGGAAGGAGCGCGCAGACCCGGGTGCAAGCGGGACGAGGACCCCGAAGCTGCAGGCTCAGCGGGCAGCAGGCGCCTCCCCCCTCCCCCCGCCCCCGGGCCCGCGGGCCCCCTGCGGCCAGCCCCGCCCTGAGCGGGCCCCGCGTCCGCGTACCTTGACGGTGCTGAGGTCCATCGGGTGCTTGATGATGTCGTGGTAGTCGTGCAGCTCCAGGGCCTCGGCGTCCACCGGCTTGTAGAAGGGCCAGGCGTAGGCCGCGTGCTTCTTGGACAGCATCTCCTTGAGGATGCTGTCACAGTGCCGCAAGTGCTCCGACAGCTTGCCCTTCTTGCCCGCGTGCTGGGGCACCTCGCCGTCCTCCAGGTCCTTCTTGGGCGGCTTGATGGGGCGGCCCCCGCTCTCTCGCCGCGCCACCACCTTGGCCTGCTTGGGGTCCGACAGCGGCGGGGGCGACTCGCTCCGGCTCGCGGTGATGGCCGACGTCGTGGGCGTCGTGGTGTCCGCTTTCCGCTTCACCCCCTTTTTCTGCGACAGCGACGACGCGACCGGTGAGCCCCGGGCACGAGGACGCGGGTGGTTGCGGCCGCGCTCCCGGGGCGCTATCGGCCAGGCACCGAGCAAAGCGACCGCGCGCACGCGCATGCACAGCCACACCCGTCCTCCCGCTGCCCCCCACCCCCGCGGCACACGGGACGCCGAGGCTCAGAGGGGCCACGTTTCAGGCCCAAGGTCACACAGCTGGTAGTGGTGAGGCTGGACTCAGAAACCGTCCCCCCGAGCCGCCCCTCCGAGGGCCCTGTCCGTTTGCCCCCCAGCCTCCGAGGCTCCGGTCACACCCCAGCAGCGTGAGGTGTCACGTGCGACTCAGCTGCATCTGTCTGACCTCGGGGGCCGTGCTGGCTCCAGAGGCCAGCATGACCAGGATGACCCCAGGACCGGGATCGTCCCCAAGCGGGACTCGGGCTAAGGGACAGCAGAGATGAACGGGATTCCCGGCTCTTAAAGGCCAGTGGGAAAGCCCCAGATCAGGGCCTCAAAGCTGGGGCTCCAGGGGCAGCCACGGTGGAGCAGGCCGAGGCCCGGAGGCAGGAAGAGCGGGGAGGGCAGGGTTGCAGCCGCGGGTCTCGGACCAAGGACTCCCAGGGGCTGATTGGGCAAGTCGGGACTTTCACCCCAAAGGCAGTGGGAGCCACAGAGAGCTCTTTTCCCCGAGGAGAGGGAATGTTAAAACGACCAACAGAGCCTTTTGCAGGCGTGTGCAGGGCACTCACACGGGCTGTGCCCGGTGAGGGAGAACCTGTTAAAGCCCGGGAGTCCTGGCACGTGCGCGTCTCTTCAGGCACCGGGCCCGGGGGCCCACAGGCATCACGGTGTGTGCTACAGCCAGGGCTCAGTGCGTCCCCGAGACCGGCTCGGCCAGCTCCCCGCCTCCCAGACAGGCAGAGGCACCCCTCGGAGCCGCAGCGCCCGGGCTGACGGCCTCACGGGGATCTGCTCCCTGGGGCGCCGCCACGGTCTCCGCCCCGGCCAAGCCACTGCCCCCCGGCTGGCAGGGGCACGAGCTGGCGGTCCACAGACACTCGTGGGCACCCACAGGACGCCAAGCGCGTGCCACAGAGGCCCGGCGGAGAGCTCATCTGGCCATGGCAAACAGGACACGCTCCAAAAACAGCCGGGCACTGTGCTCGGCAGCCTGGCCAGGCGCCGCCCGGGAAAGAGCAGGCGGTGAAGACCACGGGGGAGGGAAAGCAACGGAGGGGGCGTTTTACCTTGGGGGAGCCACTTAACCCCTCTGAGCGCCTGCTTCCTCATCTGTAAGATGGGGGAAATACTGTCTGCCCCAGAGGGCCGCTGTGAGGGGCAAACGGAAGACACACGTCAGCGTCCGGCACGCGGCCTGCCCCAGACCTCACGGGGAGCGCCGGCTCTGAGCCCAGACCCGGCCAGGACGGTCCCCGCCACGGAAGTGCCAGCCACACCGGGGGGACGGATGGCGCCGGAGCTCACGCCAGCAGGGGCGGGTGCAAGGCCCCCCGTGACGCACCCGGGCCGCTGCCCTAAATTCAAGCATGAGCGGGGGAGCTGCGGGCCCCTCCACGCTCTCCCCACACCTTCCCACAGGACCCTTGCACGGTGAAGACCGAGCCTTCAGGGCCAGAGAAGCGGGGGTTCAGCACAGCCTGCCCTCACCAGCTGTGTGACCTAAAGCCACCCGAGCCTCGGTCTCCCCGTCTGCATCAGGAGCACGGAGAGAACCAAAGTCACATGTACCCAACACCCGACAAGCAGTCGGTGCCCAGGGACAGGTGGCCGTGCACCCCCCCGGCCCGCCCCACACCTGCCCGAATCCAGGAACGCCGGCCTGGCCATCAGACAGCCGGCTGACCTCGTCCCCAGGGACGCTCACCTTGACGACGGGCGGTGTGGGAGGGACCACGGGGATGATGGGCGTCGAGGGAGGAGGTGGGGCGGCGGCCGGGGGGACGGGGACCGACGTGATGTTTGCAGTAATGGTTGGCACAGGGGTGGCGGCAATGACGGGCGTCTGGGAGACGGTGGGGGGGACGCTCTGAAAGGGGGCTGCTGGGGTGACAGAGGACACGGCCGCCACTTGCTGCGTACCTTGAAGGCAAGGAAAGCACGTTGAACACACCAGGCTCTACCTGCCAGCCAGCTTCTAGAAGCTTCTAGAAGCTTCCTGGACCATCCCCTCCAGCCAGAGCACTCCGGCGCCAGGGAGCCCCTCCCCCTGAGGCCCCGGCCCTGAACCTTGGCTGCCTCCACGGAACACACCTCCCCAGGCTCTCCCTCTGGCTAGAGACTAAAATCTCAACGAGGAAGCTGGACAAGGGGCAGCCTGGGAGGAAGGGCCGGGTGTGGGACCGCGAAACCGGAGGTTAACTCAGACTCCACCTCTAACTAGCTGAGAGACCCAGGCGGAGCTCCTTAACCACCCACGGTCCCATCGGCAAAGTGTGATGGGCGGCGGTGTGGGGGACCCACTGCGGCCTCCCCCGTCAGCCTCTCCATCAGGGCGCACCTCGGTTCCGGGTTCCGGGTTCCGGCCAGGTAAGACCCCCAGGGCTCCCAGTGCTAATCCCCACTGCCCTCTCGACAAGGCACACAGCCCCTCTCCTGTCACAGAGAACGCAACACATGCCAGAGAGGCAAAGTCCTGGGGGGACACAAGGACCTCCTGTCCAGACTGCTGGAAGATTTGGTCTCAGAGGATGGGGACAAGGCAAGACCACAGTCTCCCCACAACAGCAGGCTCGAAGGCAGACAGTAACAGGCCACCAAGGGCCGGCGGGACCTCAGACAGCCCCGACTCGACAGACAGGGAAACTGAGCTCAGAGGGGCCGAGGGACCCGCACGAGAAATGCTGTTGTCAGTCCCCGGGGGGTGTCAGGATAAAGGGACCGTGCCCGTCCGCCCCTTTACCTGCACTCTGGGTTCCGCCAGCCGGCTTCCGGCCTTTGCCCTTCGGAGCAGGGGGTAATAATTCAACTTCCTCCTGGGGCATCTGGGCCACTTTCTGCAGAAAAATTTTCTCTAAGGCTTGGGCCATTAGCACTATGTCATCTGTGGGCTGAAGACACAGGGGGAGCCAAGGTCACTTGTCGGGAAAGGAACCACGCGTTCACCAAAGACATCGCTGGTTGTAGCTCAAGAAAACACTGACTCGAGACTCTGTTAAGAGATTTGCTAGGGCGGGGGGCGGGAGGCGGGAGGAGGCCAAAGGGGCGCATCCCGCTGTGGAGACGGGAAGGGTAACAACCACCCTTCAGCCCATCACGTGGAGGAAACACAACCTTCTACCCGCTCCCACTCAATTCGTCTCTGCTTTATCACGTCGCTCTTGAAAACGGCGAAACCCCCACGAATGTAGGGTCCCATGGACCTTCCCTAATCTACTCTTCCCGCTGGAAACCACTGCGTGGACACGTTCCCTCATCGTGCAGAGTCCTCGCCGTCTCGGGCGGCTGCACTGCACACGCGAGCCCGCCATCTCTACGGGAGGGGTGTCTAGGTCCAAGGGCGCGGACGGCTTGAAGCATTTGGTTCCCTAAACTCCTTCTGAAAAGGCTGTTCCCACCTTTACCTCCCCTCCCCCCGGGGGGGGGGGGGGGGTTGGTGCGGGCAGCGTGTGGGACCCTGAGTGGGGACGGTGGCCAGAAGGGCGGAGGGCCAGGGGGTGACGTGCCCGGCCCCGAGGGCCCTCCCGCGGCCACGTGTGCCCTTACCTTGTTATAAATGTAACAGTTTGTGAACATGGTGTTGAAGTCCTGCATGCACTCGCTCGCGCTCCAGTAATAACTGTTTTCTAGTCTCTTCTTGATAGTCCCCATGTCCATCGGGTTCTTTATTATCTTATGATAATCCTAGGGAAGAGATTTTCAGAGGCGTCATCAGCACCGGCCGCGTGGTCATTTCTGCTGTTCCCGAGGACAGTGACTGCACGCCGCGCAGTCTCTTCAGGTGAGTCAGGCGCCAGGCCCGGGTCAAAGGCGGGATGTGGGGCGAGCGCCCGGCCAGCCGCAAACCCCTCCACGCCTCTCGCCCGACGGCTTCTGCCTGCGTGGGAGGTTCTTAGAGACGCACGCGACTATGCAGCCGGAGCAGGCTCCAGAGCTGATCGGCACTCTAGAGACGGGGCCAAGCCCCCTCCCAGATTCCAAACCGAGGGTCCGCCGGAGGCCGGGGCCGAGCCGGGCCCAGAACCCAGGCCGCCAACTCCTGGCCCCGGGCTTCGCCTTCAAACGCTCAGGGTTTCTCTACTTGGGTCCAGATGAGAAACCCATCGGATGGATGGCCCGCGCCGGGAACGTGACCCCAAGGGGCGGGTGCAGCGCTCTCCAGGAGGGTCCACGGGACAGGAGGAAGACGGGTGAGTCCTGGCTCCTGCTCCCGCCCTCTCCGGCCCGTAGGGCTCAGGTCTCCCTACACTCGGGGACACGGCCCTCCCACTCCCACCGCCGCTCCTTGGTCACCAAGGGCCACGGGCTGTGCCTGGCTTACCGGCACCACCGCTGCCTCGGCCTGAGGGGCGGTCCGTCCAGGAACGGGGCCGCGGGGGGCAGGGACGAGCGGGTACTCACAGGCAGGTTGAGCTTGATGGCGTCCACGGGCTGGTAGAAGGGCCAGGCGAACTGGTGCTTCCAGAGCGTCTTCACCACCACATTCTGCATGTACTGTAGCTGGTTGGTCTTGCGGCCCGGCTTGGTGGGGTTGGAGACCTCCGGCGGGGGCGGGTTCACAGGGCCCGGGGCCGCCGGGATCCCCGTGGGGGCGACCGTCGCGGTGGTGGACATCCTCCGCTGCTCGCTCACTGGCCGTCACAGCAGCGGCTCGGGGACGCCCTGGCTTCCACTGTGCTCCTTTCGGAGGCCTGACGTCCCATTTCTGGGCCCAGCTGGGCAGCACCTACGGGGGAGGAGGTACAGCAGAGACGGGCCGGTCACCCAGGCCCCACCGCCTCTCCCAGCCCCACGGGCTCCCGCGTGGTCGCAGTGAGGCCAATTCATCTTGCTCACGACAGTCGCCCTGGTCAAACCAGACCTCCCCTGTCACCTAACCGCTCTAACTACGGCTCTCAGGCTGGGGCAGGGAGGTAACCGAACACGGGCCACCTGGCCACGCGGGCAACGCAAGGGCGGGAAGGCGGCCGTCCGGGCACACGGCAGCGGTGGGAGGCGGTGGCCCCGGACGCGGCCACTCCTGGCTCACTGCCCACCAACTGCCTGCCTGCTGGGGGCTGACTCTGACTGTTCTTGGCCGTGGCACCTTTGGGGGAATGATTCACACGTAGACAGGGCTACAGCATCGACCCCGCAGAGCCGAGCCGGGCAGGCAGGACGTGTGCGGAACCACGCGCGGCGTGTGGAGCTGGGCCCCCGGGGCAGCGAGGTTCTGATGTAACCACGAGAACGGGTGCTGGTTTGTGATGGCGGGCGGAGGTATGACACGCCTGGCCCCGGGCCAATCGGGAGGGCAGGGGAGGGCACGCCCCACCCTCCTCTCTCAGGAAATGAGGGGCTGCTGTGGACCTCCCTCCCCCCACCCCCCCCCCAACTTTCAGGGATGCCCTCCAAGCTCACGGCTGGAATCCAAGATGATTAACTACACCCCAGAACACACAGGCCGGCCCCGACATCGAAGCCCCAACATATCCCGGGGGGCAGCCGGAGGCCCCGCTTTTACTCGTGAGGGGACTGTTTACTTTACGAGTGGACTGTTGACCGCCTGTGGAATGAGAGCACCGGGCCACATTTCTGAGCCCTGCTACACTCCAGGTTTCTGTGAGTCCCAGTCCGCGTCACAATATCCAGACGGGTCGGGGCGGGGTGGCAGTGCCCTCTGCGTGAGGGGCCGGGGGGGGGGCACCGGGGGACGTCACCGGGACGGCACATGTCGGTGACCGCGATCAGCCACCCTGCCCACAACTTGCAAAAGCGGATGGTTAAGACCTGGGGAGTTCTGTGAGCTGGTTAGCACCCTGTGGGTAGCTGGCCGCCTGCCACGTGGGCATGTTCACACCAAAGTAACGGGCACCTACTACAAACCACCGCGAGCAGCGCGAAGGGGGTTCAGACAGGCAGCAGGGGCAGCTCTGACGCACCAAGCAGACCTGCGGTGCATTCGAGGGACACCCTGGAACCACCACCACGAGGTGCCGCGCCCAGCACCCTGGGGAGCCCACAGCCCCACCCCCCCTTCCACGCACTTCCGCGGTGAGCTGGCGCCTCTCCCGCTCCTCCGGGTTGCCAAGCCCGGGCAGCAGCACGGTCGGCATGGTGTCCTCGGCCCCCACCAGCGGCTCAGCGGGGAGGGTGGCCGTGCCAGCTCGTGCTAATGGCTACGAGGGTGGGTCTTGACCACCAGAAAGGTGTGGTCGTGCTCACACCCCGCGGCCCCACCCTCACTCCTGGCAGGCCAGCCCACGCTTGGCCTGAGCACCACTGCCACCTGCTGGGATCCCTGTGAACCCCCTGCCGCCAGCCCTCCCCGCGCATCACATCTGGCAGGGGGGTGGGCCCAGGCCACCCGGGGCCGCTGCTGCTGCCGCCGCCACTGGGCCCAGGAAGCCAGGGAACAAGCAGGATGCAGCCAGGGGCTAAAACACGGTCTGGGGGCCTGGGGGGACACGGGCCAACCCCCCGCCCCAAGCAGGAGGACAGACGGGCACTGCTCACTGCAGGGACACGCTCAGGAGGCCACCAGGACTGGAGAAATGCCCCAAGGCCTCCCTCCCTCCCTCCTCCTACCACTGCTGCTCCAAACCCGTGGCTGAGCAGGGAGCCAGCGCCGGCCACAAACACTGGAACGCGTCCCCAACCCTGCCTTCAGGGGAGTGCCCAGGGGCAGACCAGCAGCCGCCACGACCTGGGGCCCAGACGGTGAAGGTCAGCGGTCACTACGGGCCACAGGAGGCCTTCCACGGTGGCCCGAGGTGAAGCCCGCCTCCAGCTCCGCTCAGGGGCCCGGTGAGACGTGCAAGAGGGGCCCAGCACCGTCCAGCCCATGACGCCCCACGATCTGTGGGGACCGTGCACGGCGATGGGCCCTCCCCCTTCCTGCAAACACTCTACTGAACCCGGGCGGGGACACCCCCCCACCAGACCCCTGCAAATACCTGAGGGTGACAGCACCCAGCCCTCGGCCTCTCACGCCTCCCGGGAGCCAGTCCTCCTTCCCTGGCAGCCCAGGCACCAGCTCAACGGGGAGGAAGGAAGGGCAGCCAGAGAAGAAGAGGCTGGGGACCCCCCACAAGCCCTTCCAGCCCAGGTGCCAGGACCCACTTCTCCAGAGGAGGCTGGACCGGCAAGGGGACAGCCAGAGAACTTGGGCCACACACCTCCAATACCTGATGCCTGGGAGGCGCCCGTGGAGGGAGGGGGACTCAGGGAGAGAGGCCCCTGGTCCTGGTCATAAAACCGCACAGGCACCTGGTGTCATCCCCTCCGCCGTGGCGGGCAGCGTCGAGTGGCCGCAGCCCCGCAGGCGCACGCACACCGTCACCCCTCGAGATGGAGCCGAGGCCTGGGCGTCGGTCACCTCTGCTCAAAGCACAGGTGGACGGCGGGTCCAGGACGAGCAGGGCCGCACTGGAAGCCTGGCCTTGCCTTTCCCCCTGGACACTTCTCCGGGCCAGGCGGTGGCCTCACAGACGCTGACGAGGACGAAGGAGAGCCACAGGCCACCGTGGGAACCCCCACCGGGAGGCGGATGATGGGCAAGGACCTGCACACCAGCCCGCGAGGACGGGGGCTCTCACCCTCTGCTTGGGTTTCTGAACAGGTAGGTTGTGTTTAAAACCCGTTTCTTTTGCAAAAGGAAGAGCATAAAGGAATATCTATTTCGAAACACCGCTCGAGCACCAGCCAACCCCAGTCCTGCACTCGGTTCACGGCCAAGCGTTCGGAGCGCCCGTTTCTCCTCCGAGGCCTGGGGCCGCGGACCTGGGGTCAGAGGAAGGGCTGAGCAGCCCAGCAAGCTCCCGGGAGGGGAAACCCCAGGGCCACCTTGACCCCAAAGTACGGGGTGGCACCCAGCAGCGTGGCCAGCCCCTGGGGTCCCACCGGCCACACCCAGGCTACCCGGACCCAGCCCACCCCTCAGGGCAAAGCACAGGCACAAGACCCAGAGCATCGCTCCTGCCACTCGGCCCGGAGGCACACGGAGCCGGCACGCTACCCATCAGCCTCCCTGGGTGGGATCAGGGCTGCGTTCTGAGACCAGGAAGCAAATGACGCTTCCAGAAAGAAATTAAAACTTGGGGTGCCTCGGTGGCTCAGTCGGTTAGGCGTCCGACTTAGGGCTCAGGCCATGATCTCACGGTTCGTGAGTTTGAGCCCCACGTCGGGCTCTGTGCCGACAGCTCGGAGCCTGGAGCTGCTTCGGATCCTGTGTCTCCCTCTCTCTGACCCTCCCCCACTCACACTCAGGTCTCTCTCTCTCTCTCCAAAGTAAATAAAACATTTAAAAAAAAACCAAAAAACAAAAAAAACTTACACAGACCACTAGCCGACCCCCTCACAGGGTTCAGCCACGAACTAAAAATCTGTAATGGAAAAGCGCAAAATGAAGAGGGAGGTCTAACGTGCCGTGAAGGTCGGCTGCCGTGGAATCCCGCGACGACAGCTCCCAGGGTGGCCACCGGTCCCCGGACGCCCACAGCGCCCCGAGCAGCCTCTCCCTGGGACGTGTCCAGGAGCAGGGCCGACCCCACCAGCCAGCACCCACCACCCTCAGGCCCAGCCCTCACGGCTGCCCCCCCCCCCACCCCGGGCGAGCAGAGAAAACACCGAGCGACACGCGGAGCGGTCGGCCGCGGCCACGAGCCCCTCCCCTCTGCTGGTGCCGAGACGCGCGTGTGACCTATGAGGTCAGTGACCGTGCAGGCTCACAGATGACAAGGCTGAGGCTCCCTGTCCTCGGCGTATTTCCTGAGCTGGGCGTTCGAGGGACAGGACCCAGGCAGCCGAAGAAGGTGACCGTCCTGCTGTCACCATACCGACATCAAGGGCACCAGGCCAGGGGGGCTGCCCAGAGGGCGGCAAGGAGCACCCGCCCGGGTCTCCACACCAGGGTTCAAAACTCGGCTCTCCTCGCTGGCCGACCTCCAGCATTGCCGTCGCCCTACCGAGCGCTCCCAACCCAGCCCCACGGACAGAAACACGGGCGGCATGGCTTCCCACCCACGAGGATATGGAGACCAGGGACATCCTGGGCAACGGCTAGGGAGCTGGGTGACTCTGGCATGTTGGGCTGGAAGAAAATGAGGTGCCCCGGTTCCCAAGTCACCCGGGGAGGGGGACTCAGCACAGCCAAGGGCCGGGGACCACAGCCGCGAGTCTCTGTACGCCCATTACGGGATGCTGTGCGGACACACGGAGGTCACACGTGGGACAGACATTGAAAACATGTCCGCCTAAGGTAAACACAGCCTTGCACCTCACCTCCGTGTCCCGGCGGACCGGGACCGGCCCCTCAACGTCCTCCCAACCCCACACGTTATGACCATGAGCCACCCAGCCAGCCACGCACACAGAAGCATCACACGTGTCAGAGGAGCAGGGAGGCTCTTGCCGCACCCACCGCTCTCCCCCGGGCCTGCCCCTCCGGGTGGGCGCCAGCCCCTCTCTGCCCCAACACGCCTGAGCTCCCTGCGGGAACACGGGACACCCCAGCCCCGCCCCTTGGCCACGCCAGGCCGGGGAGAAACAGCGGGGCAGAAGCCCGCCCTGCTGCGCTGGCCGGGGACAGAAGACACAGAAAACTGCCGGCTCGGCTTGCTCCTGCATCTACTGCTGGGGACCTCCGGCACCTCCTCGAGGGAGTCTCCAGTGGGGGCGCCCTGGGGCCCCCAAATCGAGGGGGAAACAAAGGCAGACTGGGGCACCAGAAGGGTCCAACCCCGTTGTAGCTGGGTGGATCCGCGTGACACGGAAGGCTGCCCGTCCCCGGGGTCAACTTCTACACCCACCTGGGACTCCCAGGTCGCACGGAAGGGGACCGGCCTGTGCTGCTCCATTGCACGCTCTTGGCAGTCACGGGTGGGCGAGGGCTGCTGGGAGGTGGCCCCGGACTCTGGCGCCTGAGCCAGGCTGCTAGAAATGCCTGCCGCAAAGTGAATCGAGGGGCGTTTCCTTCAGCACTCTTTGGTAATCTTTTGGATTCAGCGTTAGGACTTTGGGGGCAATAGAGGCATTGCGGCTTTCAGTCTTCTGGGGCTACTATCTTCCAGAGACAGGCGCTCAGAGTCTTATGAATGAAACGCGCCCAGAGCTTGCTTCCCGATAGTGGGGGTGGAGCCTGAAAATGAGTGGGGGTCTGGAGACAGGACAAACCAGGAGAAGCTGGGCACCCTGGGGGCTATGGACTGCGCTGGAAGCTCCTACAGCACCAGAACAGGGTGAACCCCTTTTCCTTGGGTTTTCAGGACCCTGCACCCCCCCCCACCCCGCTCACAGCAGCTGTGAGATCTGGGGGACACGACCTTGCTCCCCACTCCCCCCCCCTCACCTGGCTAGGAAGAGGACCCCCATGCAGGTCCAAAGCGCGGGAAGTGTGGGTGCCAAAGGACCCCAGCACCTTCAGACACGGGACATGTAGAATCTGTAAGCTGCGAAGTCTGCCCTGCCCCCGCCCCAGCCGCTCCCAGGGGACAGGGTAAGGGTCTCGTCTTCTGGGCTAAACAGGAAGAAAACGCATGGCGCCAATTCACCGGCATCAGGGCCCGCGGGCCCGCCAGCTGGCTGGAAACCGTTCTTCTAGAACGTGGGCCTGAAGGTTTGTAAGCACATATGACGTGGGAGCGATTAATTTCACGTTTAAGCCTCCCCGTAGACCAGCAGCCTCCGGCTCCCCACGCACCCGCTGGCAGCCGCTCTACCCCGGAAAGCTATTTATTGCACAGACGGCCCTCCCCGTCTGCACGGGCAGCCCTCCCGTTCACCGAGCGGGGACTCCACTCCGACACGGCCCTGCAGACGGCAGGCAAGTGGCACTCCTTCCAGGGACAGCCAGGAAGCCTCCGCCAAGTGCCCACTCTGCGCTAAGCACCGCCAGGCAGGGAGGGAGCCCGGTTCCTCGGAGGGGGAGGACGGAGGCACAGGGCACCTGCCCCACTTCCCAGAGGATGCCCGCCAGGGCAGGAAGGCAGCACGTGCAAAGCGGGTGAAGGTCAAAGTGGAGACAGGCCGCCTTCAACTCTGGAGGATCTGAAACTGCCCAGAGCGGAAACTCAGATAAACCACAAAAACCCTCAAACACAAGTGAAAGCCAGAGATCCGGAGTCCCCAAAGTGGGCAGGTGGCAGGGGAGGGCAGGGGGCAGACTGGCCACCAACCCTCAGGGGCTACACACGCTCCACTCTGTGAGGGGCTCTGTGCCGGGCCTTGGGGGGGGGGGGGGGGGGGGGGAGGGGGGAGGGGGGAGACGGGCCCCGGGCTGCAGGCGGCGAGGTGGGGGCTGGCCCGGAGCCGGCCGGCCCCCCACCACTTCCCAAGGGGCTTGGACCCAGCCTCTGGGACCCACCTCCCTCCTCCACGGGGAACTAGGATCCCGGATAGAACACAGAAGTCCACCGGAGGCTCACTCAGCCCACGGGGGCATCAGGAAAGACCCCTTATTCGGGGTCCCCGGACAAATGAGTAGGATCCTCGGTCCAGGCGCCACCTTGGAAAACACCCCCAAGACGGGGCAGCGGCCGCCCACAGGTGGCGCCGGAGGCAGGCAGAGTTGGCCGCTCCCGGGCAGCCGGAACGGAGGCTGGCGGGGGACAGAAACGAGGGACACACGGACACTCGCTTGCAGGTGGCCCTGGAGCACCTTCAGCCATGGGGGGATGAGACCGGGAGGGGGCAGGGGCCACACGGGGCATTTCCGGGCTGGCCTGGCCCAGAGCAAGGAGCCTTTATTTGTGCCGGGGGGGGGGGGGGGCAGGAGCCCCAGCTTTCAAAGGGAGGGTCGAGGGACCATAGGGGAGGGGTCGGTGGAGGTCCTCGGCGGGACCCTGGCATGGGGAGCATCTGAGCGGAGACCGTGGCACGTCCTGGGAGGAGAGGAGGCACCGAGGACGCTGTCTTTGAAGGGGGAGGTCACTGGTAGGGGTCTGTCCCCAGTCTCAGCCAGGGAAGGGGACACGGGGCAGGGCCGGAGACTGCCTATGCTGCCTTGTCCTGCTCAGACCCACAGTTCCCACCAGCAACGAGGACGGCCTTCAAACACTCGGCCTCCTGAGGGAGGTGCGGGAGGGCTCTCTCTCTCTCTGTGCCCCTGGGGGCCCCCACGGCCACACTCACGGCACCCGTGGGAGGCCGTGTGAGCTCCGTCTTCCAGGGGGGACGGAGGCTCAGGGCTGAAGGGGCACAAGGTCACCCGGCCAGGAGGAGGCAGATTCCCCGCCCAGCAGACGGGAGCGGAGTGCCGCCCCAGAGCCGGACAACCTGTGCCCCCAGGCGGCACACGCTGACAGGCGGCCGCCCTGGGGCTGGCCATCCAGGTCTCAGGAAACGGGATCCGTGAGGCCAGGGTCGGCTCCCATGACAGACAGAGCCAACTGCCTCTTCCTGTGGGGCCAGGGGAGGGGACCCCAGGGGAGGGGAGTAGACCGGGAGGCTGGGCCTGTCACAACCCGCTCAGGCAGGGAGCGCGCCCTGGGTCTAGGTCACACCTGCTCTCCCGAAGCACGGGACCTGACCCCGGCTGGCCCAGGCCCATCTAACGTGCAGCCACTCCACTGGGTCTGTAGGACTGTCCCAAGGCCCCGTGCCTGGCCCGCAGACCGACCCGCACTGCGGCCCTGACCTTCCTGACGACCCCCCCCCCCCCCCCGCCGCCTTGTCCTCTGGGCTCCGTACCCACAGCACCTGGGGGCCCGGGGCCCGGGCCCCTGGCCCACCTCATGCTTCTTCAGCCTGCTGTTTGCTAAGGTCTTACACTTCTCCCCACCCCGCTGGCCCTCCTTGGGGAAGCCCGCCTCCGAAGGGCTGCTTTCTTGGCCGAACATCGGCCTCGACACGGACCTGAGACCCCACTGCCAAGTGGGGCTCACGGCTCACCAGCCGCACCCCGTCGCCGCTGCGAGGCTCTGTCTCCGTACATCTCCATATGTCTTTTGACCTCCCCCCACCATACTAAGGGTGCCTCTCAACAGGTGTGAAGGCCCAGAGACAGACAGACAGACACACACACACACAGACACACACACCCCCAGAGACAGACAGACACACACACACAGACACACACACACACACACACACACACACACACATGCTCGGATACGCTGAGCCCTGGCCCAGGCACCTGGCGGGCCAGAATCTGGTGTCAGCGGTGGGGGAGCCCAGCAACACCCCTATGCATCCCCGCAGGGCACCCCCCAAGGCCAGGCCACAGGCCGCACTGAATGACACCTTCCATGGGGCCGGGAAGGGGCAAGTGACCCGCGGCTCAAAGGGAAATGTCTTCAGGGGACAGACAACGTGAGGACAGAGTGACTGGCATCCACACTCGTCCAGGGGAGGGAAGGACCGTCCGCTCGGGACAGCTGGTCTCCCCGAGGACGCTGGAGGCCGAGTGGCCCCGCACACATACAGAGGCGGGGGCCCGGCCCCATGAGCACCAGTGTTCAGAGCACTGGCCACTCCTTTGGCCTGTCGACTTTCTACCACGAGGCTGTGGCGGGCCTGCCCGGTGTGGGGTGCAGCCCACGGGCCCCGGCGTGTTCCATCCCGGGAAGGGAGGCGGGAGCGCCCAGTCGCCTGACGGGAACCAGACCACGTCACGGGCGGGCACCGCTTCAACCGCGGCCGTGCCGGGCTGCCAGGAGCTCCGAGGGCCCGCCAAGGGAGCCCGGAGAGCTGACCGCCACGCCTGACGGGGTCCCGACCCCACCTCGCCCCACGCCAGGCTAGGCTGCCGCCCACCACGGCCTGGCCTCCGCTCCCCAAACAAGGCCGCTCAGCGACACGCGGCGTGAGGAGCAGGGACCTCCTGAGCCCCTGGCCACCCTCGGCATCTAGTGGATGTCACCACGGCCCACACGCGCTGGGAGTACCGCCGCCCTGGCGGTCCCGGGAACGGTACCCACGGTAGCGGTGTCACCACGGCCCCGGCGCTCGCTGGGATATCACGTAGGTGTTACTACAACCCAGGACTCACGGGAATACTGCCCACAGCGCAGATGCTGCCACCGCCCTAGTGCCCGCTGGGAACGGTACCCACGGTGGTGACGTCACCGCAGCCCTGTGCTCCCTGGGAACCCGCCCGCGGTGCTGGAGTTCCCGCAGCCCAAGCGCCTGCGTGTACCCCAAGCTCTATTCCCCGGCGCTCCTCGGCCTCTCTGACAGGCCCGTGGGGGCTTTCTGCCATCACAGGGGACAGTGGCCGGGTCATCTGTGTCTCTAAGCCCAGACCCACACCCGGCCCGGCCGGGACAGCCCGGAGGCAGTGAGGACGGAGTCCAGCGGGCGCGGACCTTGCCCGGGAGCCGACGGCCAGCCTAGCCGGAGCTCTCAACCGCGAGTGCCCATCCACGCCAAGGCTGGTGCTGGAAGCAGCCGGCCATCAGGTGGGGGAATCACCCCCTTCGGGAGGCCCGTGCCACTCTCTGCCCCTTACACGCACGCTGCACCCCCGTGACACCCTCCGGTCACTGCCCCTGTACGGGAAAGGCATCCCCTCGGCTTAGTCACAGACCTGAAATGGCTCCTTTTCCTTCTAGTAACACGTTACGAGGGTCCGGCCACACGCACCTGCGAACGTGTTCCTGTCTGCGGGCAGCGGCCACCGTGACAGCAGCCAGCAGGTGAAGGCATTCCCACCTCCATGTCCTGGGGCACTTGGTGCCCAGGACCCCAACGGGGCCCCCACCGCAGCCACCGACACGTCCTGATCACGGTCCCACACCAGCCACCGAGCCCGACTTCAACCGCACACAGAGAAAATGAGCGAGGAACACCCGAACTGTCACTGCACTCCAGGTGACCTTTTTTGAGGGGCTGGAACAGTACTTCCGAACACCTCACTAACTTCTGACGAGGTCCCCCAGTACTTCTGGGACCTGCGGCGGGGAGGAGGGGGCTTCCTTCAAAACACATCTTTCAGCTGGCTCTCGCTGCGGGTTGTAAAGGGCCTAGGAAGGAGCCAGTTGAGAGCAGACTGTTCTAGAACAGTTCAAAGCTGGCAAAAGAAATCAACACTCCCTGGTAGCACTAAACAGCGGAGCCGAAAGCCCCGGCCACACACACACGCAGTCCCCACCATCTCCACCGCAAACGTGCATCCAGGAGCCAGACTTCAAATGCAAACCACCACTGTGTGAATGATCCCCAAATATGACACTCTGCCTTTAAGCGCCCCCCGCCCCCCCCCACTCCACGATTCTCGGATGGCAGGAGCACAGGTGCCCGGAGCGGGGGTGTGAGCACCAAAGGGCCTCGTGGACACAGCGGGCACCACCTGGGCACCTGGGTGGTGACCGGTGCTCCCGGCCCAAGCACGCCAGGCGGCCCAGCCACTGCGGGGACACCTGTTGGTCTCTTCTGCTCAAACAAAAGGACAAAGCCTCAGGCGGGAGGGGAGGCGCACTCCCAAGAAGACTCGAGTCCCTGGGGCACCCCGAGTTCCCAGAGGCACGTGTGCAACGAGCAGGGTGCCACTTTCTGCCATGGTCCACTAAAATTTCCTTGCAAAACAAAGACTGCCTCAACTGGCGCCCGACCCGCTGAGGCCAGGTATCCGGGGCTTGCCTTTGGGGTGCCCCTGGTTACAGTTCAAAGACCAGTTAGGGAGGAAAAAAAAAAAAAAAGAAGGACCAGAACCACTCTGCTCGGGGCGGGGGGAGGGGGAGAACAGCGCCCCCCCAGGAAAGCTCCGCCACCTAGAACCAGGAAGTGGCCGTGCACCTCACCACTTGCCGGGCACCCGGCTCTGGCGGCTGGCAAGCTGCCAGCCTGCAGGAGGCGGGCACAGGAAGGAGCCGCGGGCTGCAGCAGCGAGCTGGGCTGGGCGGTGCGCTGGAGGGGCTCCCCCCCCCCCCCTCCACTTTCACTTTCTGCCCAGGACTGCCTGAGAGTCAAAGGCGGGAGCCCAGTGTTTACAAATCCCGTCCTTTATTCGAAGCGCGCTTCCAAAGCACGGGCAAGCTGTTGCTGAAGGAAATCAATTACTCTACTTCCTAAAAACAAAATAAAGATCAAAACGGTGTCGAATGTCCACCCCAGAAAAGCGTCTTAAATCCCTCTTCCCTGGACGTCCCTGTGGCAGGGCTGGGACAGGATCTAGGCCTCTGAGGAGCTGTTTGGAGGTAGCTTCCAGATGCCCAGGGGCTGAGGCAGGCCCCCCCAGGTCACCAGAAAGGTCAGAGAGAAATGCCCCTCCGCTGCCCACGTCACCTCCTGTCCGTCCCTCCCCGCTGTGTGCCCTATCTTTCCTTATCTGTAACCACCAGCACACGTCAAGGCCTCAAGACAGAAAAGGGCAAACACAGAGCTTTATTTGCAAATGAGAGGCCACCTTTAGGGCTGCTGCGAAGGGCCCCTGGGAAGGAGAAGAGGTCCTTACCTCCTGAGAACTGACCCCCTGCACAGATTCAGACACTTCTTTGACCCCTTTGCAGCCAAAACTACTCCCCTGTCCCCACCAAAATGCCAGGCCAGGCAACTTTGCATAGACTTCAGGATCTCCCAGGGCCACGCCACAGACCCAAGAAAAGAATCCCCATCTTAAAGAAAAAGAGTAAGGGAGATAGCGAACAAAACTCCCTTCTTCGTCCTCAGTGGGGTGGGGGAGCACGAGGAGCGGCCGGAGGGATTGTTTCCCTCATTTTCCTCTTGCCCGTTAGTTTGCCCACTGATGCACAATACCCGCCCCACACCCACCACGTTAACTTTGCAGTCAATAACCAAGTTAGCAGAGGGGGGAGGGACGCCAGTTCTGTAGGTCTGGGCAGAAAGCTTTCAGCCAAAATGAAGGGTCGCGGGACACTGGGGGAATGGGCTCAACAGAGAGAATTCACAGGAGGAACCCGCCCCAAGCGGGCCACCTAGCAGACCCCATTCTGCGTCCCCACTCCCAGCTTTCCAAAATCGTTCCTGGGCCCCCGAGGGAACGGAGGCCGCACAAGGCTCCACGCTAGCCCAGCCCCCATATGAGCAACCGGTGGAGGGAGAGGGAGAGGGAAAGGGAGAGGGAGAGGGGGAGAGAAAGAGAGAGAGAGAGAGAGAGAGAGAGAGCGCGCGCTCCCCGGGGCCCCCAGCTTTATTCACGGAGGAGCCCACTAGGGCCACGGGGACGTTCGAGGTCTGCGTGGCGGGCATTCCTCCCCGATGGGCTTGTGCCATCATCAGGCCGGTGCCCACCCCGAGTGGGAAAGGGGAGAAGCACCCCGCTCCTCCCGCTCCATGTCGACCTCGCCCGGATTAAGCGCTTTTCAGGCTCATTTCAAAACGGGAACTGGGTCTCCTCCTGGCCTGGCCGCAACGACCCAGCAACTCAAAGGGGCTCAAAGTCAGCGCGGGGCCCCTAACTCTGGGAGGAAGCTGCCCCGCGCCACTCCGAGGCGGGCCCGGCCTGGTCTCGCCCCCCGCCCCGGGGGCGGCGGCGGCGGCGCCGGGCCCCCAGCGCGAGCCCCGAGGGGCCGCAGCCAGGGCGGGCGGGCGCCGGGAAAGTGGCGCCGCCGCGCACGGCGGGCCCGGGACGCCGCCGCGCACCTTCCCCTCCGCGTCCTCCCTCGTTCCCCCCTCCGAAAGATGGCGGGCAGAGGAAAGGGGGAAAAAAATCCCTTCCGCGAGGGAGGGCGCGGGAGGCCGGGTTGGCGCGGGGCGCGCGGGCCGTGCCAACTCCGGGCTGCGCGCCCCAGCTGCGGTGACGCCCCCAGCCCGGGGCGCGGGCGGCCGGGAGGGCGCGGGCGAGGGCGGAGGGGAGGGAGCCCGCGCCGCCGCCGCCGCCGCCGCCGCCGCCGCGACCCCGGGCGGCCGCCGCGCTTTGTTGCATCGTGGCCGCGCACAAAGGCGGCGGCGGCCGGGGCGCCCGGCTCCCGGGACGCGCCGGCGGCCCGCGCGGGGCGCACGGGGCCGCGCTCCCCGGCCCGCCCGGCCCGCCGCCGCCCGCGCCGCCCGCCGCCCCGCGCGCGCAAGGAAGCAAGAGAAAGGCGTACTTGGCCTCGGCGGCTCCAGCGGCCGTCCCTCCCGGCCCGCGCGGCCGGCTCCTCTTTGGCTCGCCGGCCCCGGCAGCATAATAGACGCGCCGGAGCCGAGCAGGGCTCATGCGCTGCGCCGCGGCGCCTGGCGGGAGTCGTAGTCCGCGGCCGGGCCCGCGCTGGGGCCGCCCAGGGGAGGCCGCGGCGCGCGGACTACATGTCCCGGCCCCGCCGGCGCCGCGCCCCGCCCCGCGCGCCCCCGCCCGCTGCCCGCCCCGCCGACCCGGCCGCGAGCGGGCCCGGCCCGGGGGGCGCGCGGGGCGGGGCGGGGCGGGGCGGGGACCCCCGGCGGCCGTCCCTAGCCCGGGCCCGCGTGGCCAGCCCTGCATCCCCGCCGCCCGCCCCGCCGCGCGGGGGACTCGGGCCCACGGGCGAATTTCCTGGTGCCCGCGGGAGGCGTGGAAAAGGCAGGAGCGCGGCCGGCGGCGGCCCTCCCGCCGCCACTCCCGCCCGGGGACCCCGGAGCCCGGGGGTGGGGGTGGGGGGCCGCCCTCGAACCCCAGCCGCGCGCCGTTGGGGCGGCGCGCACCTGCCCAGCCCCGTGTTTGTAAACAAACCGCGCGCCTAATTAGCTCGGCGGGGGCGCGCGCGAAGGGCGGGGGCGGGGCTTCGGCGCGCGCGCGCGCGCGCAGGGGCGGCCCCGCCCGGGGAGGAGCCGCGCTCGGCCGCGCCCCCTCCGTCTACCCTTCTCCGCCTGGGCCCGCCGCCCAGCTCGCGTCCCCCTGGCGCGGGGGTCGAGAGCGCAATGCCGCTGGCGTGCGAGAAGGCGCCGAACCGCCGGAGCTGGCAGGGAGCAGGGGGTGTTCACGGCTCTGCCCAAAGCCCTGGTCGGTCCGCCAGCCTCAGTTTCCCCATCTGCGCCGGGAGGAGCAGGAATGAGCTAAAGGTCCCCATCCTGAGATTCCAGGAGTGGGCCACAAAGGTAACAGCAGAGACCCTTGGCTCTTCTGTGTTTTCAAAAGCTCAGCTCATGGACACGTTTCGGGTCTTGTTTTGGGTGGCCATTCCTCAGGTGTATACACGAGAACAGTTTTATCCAGCTGTAATATAAGGTGGACGCACCTTGCGTACGTGAGACCCCCATAAAAATGTCTAGGGACAGGTTTTCCTCTGTGTTGGCTGAACCTGCCAGTTGTTGCAAGGTCAAGTTTGCTTGTGTGGGCTGGACCCATCCCAAGCCCCTGGGGTCGCTGGGTTTACTTCAGGGTGCTCAGGCGTTCTCCCGCGGAAATGCACGCATCTTACTAATGTTAGAGTGACTGCGGTCTCCCCTGAGCCCATTCAGCCATTCTGTGGTTCCAGAATGTGCCACCTGTCCTACAGGTGAGGAAACTGAGACTCTGAGAGGTGGACTGACTTGCCCTGGGTCACAGAGCTAACATGTGGGAGAGCTGAGATGCCAGAGCCTGGGGGCCTGGAAAACAGTTTGCAGGACAGGCCAACACCTTCCCGGACCATCCACGCTGCCCCTTCCCTGGGAGCCCAGGACCCCTGACACACCCCAGGCAAGACTCCAGAGCAAGGCGCCCGTGGGGAAAACCTTGCCTTTCTAGTTTCCAAAGTGGGAGAAGGCCAAGGAGTGGATGATGAGAATCTGCAGGTTGACACCTTAGACCTGTGGTCCTCATAGCACCCCTCCGGAAGCCCGGGTTTACAGACTCCTGTGTTAGTCATCTCCAAGGCTGCGTTCCTTTCCTGTCGTCTGGGTCTCCTCCTCTAGGACGGCCTGGGCACGCGCCATCAGGATGATCCCACCTCACTCCTCCTCGGGCCAAACCAAAGATCCTCTCCACCTGGTCTTGGCCTTGCAGAGCCTGGTTGGAGTCCACAGAGGCTGCCCCTGACCAGCCAGGCTGTCAAGGCTGCTGACCGAATGTCCAGGACCCTGAGGACCCTCCTTGGGTAGCCTGCTGATCCAAAGAGTACCCGTGCGAGGAATGTAGCAGGAACCTGGGCTCTCCCTGGGGACCTGGCTTTGATGGAAGGACGCGGGTCCCCACCTTTCCCTTCCTCGTGCTCACTTGTGCTGCCCAGGTGGCTCGGTGGGGTAACCTTCCGTGAGGCTGGAAGTCTCTAGGAGCAGAATCTGTAAGAGGAATGTGACAGAGGCTGGCATTTGGGCATCCCAGCCCCTGGCTAACTACCTGTCAGGCCTGGTGCCGTGGCCCCTCCCTGGGGCCTCTTGAGAGGCTGGGCTGCCTTGGGAAGAAACCCACAGCGGCCCCAGTGACCGTCCCCTAATCAGCCCAGGCTCTTGGAGTTTCAACACCACTGAGGTTGGGCCTCTGGGGACTGCTGAGTGCCCGGAATGGAGTCACTTAATCTCCCCAACCCTGGTTTCCTCATCTGTCAAAGGAGTACAGAAATAGGGCCTGAGCTTTCTGCTGTGGGAGGGAAAAGGGTGTGTGCAAAAGGCTGGGCCTGTGGCCCCAACTTGGTCGGGGCTCCCCTCTCCACCTCCGTCTCTTACTCGCGTGGCCCATTTATCGGCTGTCCCCGCTCCAGTGTGGCAGCTCTGTGACAGCAGGGCTCTGTCCCCAGGGCCCATGGGGGGTCTGGCATGAAGGAATGACTTGTTTTCTCCTGCTCCTGTCCCACCCTGCAGCCTGCATCTGGAAACCTCAGGACAGCCAGACCTCCTCCAGCTAAGGCCGCTGCCCTGTTCACCCCCACACAGAACCCTGCGGGAAGCCTTAAGGCCATGGACTTAAAGCTTGTCCTCAGCCTTAAACCCACATTCAGGCCAGGACGGGGCCCAGGGCCTCAACTGCCTCCTCCGCTTTCATGCGGTCTTTACCCGTCATGACCCTGGAGGCATCGGGCAGTTTGTGTTCCTGCATTACAGTTTCTACACAAGTCTGTCAAAAGTTTAGTTATCGTGGGGCGCCCGGATGGCGCGCTTCAGTTGAGCATCCGACTCTCGATTTCAGCTCAGGTCATGATCTCACGGTCCGTGGGTTCGAGCCCCGCATCAGGCTCTGCACTGACAGCCGGATCCTGCTTGGGATTCTCTCTCTCCCTCTCTTTCTACCTGTCCCCCGCTCATGAGGGCGCGCTTGCTTGCTCTTATAAATAAATAAATAAATAAATAAATAAATAAATAAATAAATAGTTATTGTGGGTCCTCCCTAGCTTCCCAGGAGACTCATCAGCCCCCAGAACAACTTAAGGAAAAAAAAAAAAAGAGGGGGGCACCTGGGTGGTTAAGTGTCTGACTTTTGATCTCAGCTCCTGTCATGATGTCTCGGCTCGTGAGTCTGAGTCCCGTGTCGGGGTCTGCACTGACAGCACGGAGCCGGCTTGGGATTCATTCCGTCTCCCTCTCTCCCTCGCCCCCCCCCCCGAAATAAATAAATAAACATTAAAAAAAAAAGTTTCTGAGCCCCACATGGGGCGCCTGGGTGGCTCAGTCGGTTAAGTGTCCGACTTCGGCTCGTGGGTTCGAGCCCCGCGTCAGGCTCTGTGCGGACGGCTCAGAGCCTGGAACCTGCTTCGGATTCTGTGTCTCCCTCTCTCTGCCCCTCCCCTGCTTGCGCTCTGCCTCTCTCTGTCTCTCAACAATCAATAAATGTTGACTTTTTTTTTTTTTTTTTTTTTTTTTTTTTTTTTAAGAAAGGACTATCTGTCTCTACAAAGGCTGGGTTGCAGAGAGCTTTGGGGGTGAAGGGCAGAGGTTTCTGACTGCACAGTCATTTGATGAGCACTTACTGTGTGCCAGCACACGGTGTGAGCAGCTTTACATACATAACTTCACCGAATCCGCAGACAATTCTATGAGGTAGGGGTTACCGTGCCCGCTTGGCAGATGAAAAGGGAGGCACAGCGAGGTTCAATTGCTAACTAGCCTGAGCCAGGTGAGGGTTCGCATTTCACCCGCAAGGCGCCTTCTAGGACCCTGCTGCGTTTTGGTAGGGGAGGCGAGGGGCACGTTTGGGGAACCGGAGGCTCCTGTTCTTAACTGGTGGTTCTCTTAGAAAAGCGGGAGGAGCCTCAGTCAGGGGTTGGAGCTTGGAGGTGAGTCTTCTCACTTCCCTCTTTTCCCTGCCCCCCCCCCCCCAGCGGAAGACCATTTGCTTGACAGTAATAGTAACGTCCTTGAAAGCACACGGTGGGGAGGTCTCCGGGGTGACCTGGGGGCTCAGGGGAACAGGAGTGGGCTGCAGCCACAGCAGCGTGGTCACAGCCAGCAGGAGGCAGGGCGGGAAGACAGGCGGTGGCCCCCAGAGTCTCAGGCTGCTCATCTGTAAGACGGGTTCTCTAGACCTGCCTCAGAAGATTGCCGTGAGGACAAGGGTGCTGAAAGTACTCACTCGTAAGACAGCGTATGCGTCCACCCCTCCATCCGCCGCAGAGGGCCTGGCCGAGGGCATGGCACGCTAACTCCCGCTTCCTCGCATGGCAGGTACCACAGGGCACGAGCTGCCGTGGAGCTGACCTGCTCCTGGGGACGCACAGACTATCATAAGTAAGTAAGATATGCAGGGTGCCTGACGGTGCTCAGTGCTGTGGGGAAAGATCAAGCCGGGAAGGAAGCCAGGGAAGCTGGGCTCGGGTGGTTGTGGCAGCTAAGCGTGGGAGGGAACCAGGATTGTGAGTGCTTTTACTTTATTCTTGACAATCATTGCTTTCTTCCATGGCAAACAGGTATTGCTATGAACCAAAACCTACGTTTTGTTTGCAGAAACAATCATGGTAATAGAACGGAGACGGGCTGGCCCGGGAAATGCTGCGGTTTCTGGTCTCCTGGAATCCTCGCTCAAGGTGGAGGTGCCCCTGGCATTACAAGGCCATGGTGACAACCCCTCTTGGCTTTGCCACCTGCAGGAAAGCTATCTGTGTTGACGTCCTGTGACATCATGGCCCTGTCTGTATTCCCTCCTCCTATCCCCTGCCTCTGAAGAGGAATCCCAAGATGACGAGATAAGTATGTTCAGAATGATTGAAAATGTAAAATAAGTAATAAAAAAAAAAAGGCTAACAAAAATTTTGAAATTTTGAAAAAAAAATCTTAGAAGTTCTAGAAATCAAAAATACATGCTAAAAAATAAAAAACAAAAAACAAAAATACAGGCTACATGGAAATTTAAACCTCAGAGGAAGGGATACAGAGTGGCTTAGACACTGTTGAAGAGAGAATTAGTTAGAGGAACAAAGAGGTGGAAAATATGAAAATTGCAAAATTCATTTAAAAAACAGGAAAGGGGTGTTATGTCATCCTTCTAATAGGAACTCCAGATAGACAGAATTAAGAATTAAAGGGGAGAAGAAATATTTGTACAGATAATAGATGAAACTTGAACAAAATAGATGGAGGAAATGAATCCTTCAAGCACAAGTAGGATAAACGAGTCAGTGCACCCCTAAACGTATCACAGAGGAACAAAAGCCATCAGAGAAAACGAGATCTGACTGGCAATCAGCTGAGATAAAGTCAGCAAAAATGGCAGAGCAGAGGACTTCAAGGGCCCATAACTCTGCAGAAACAGCAAATAAACTGGAAAAAACTGTCAGAATATACTTTATCTGAACTCTGGAAACTAGTCAAAGGTTTACATAAACTGGAAAAACAATCAAGGAAGAGGTAGTTTAATGTCCGCGTTGCATGAAATTTCCATTGAATAACTAGCTGACCACTGAGCTAATCAAGCAGACACTTTGCTGGCCACACGCACAACGCAGAATACTGGATTTACAAAGTTAGTTCAGAAAAATCAAGCAACAGCAGCCATCAGCAGCAAACCCTAGGGAGGGAGGAGAATCTGACTTCCAGAGCTGCCACGTTATAATATTGAAAATGTCCAATTTCCAACAACAACAACAACAACAACAAAATGTGAGGCATGCAAACAAGCAAGAAAGTGTAGCCAGCACACTGGGAAAGAAATTAATAGAAACGGTCCCTCGGGAAGCCCAAATGTTAGATTTCCTGGATAAAGACTTTAAATCAACCCTGTTAATATGCTCAAGGGCTATGGGAAACCAGGCACAAAGAATTAAGGGGACCATAAGCACAATATCTCACCAAATAGAGAACAGCAATAAAACGGATAGAAATAATGAAAGGGAACCAAATAGAAATTCTGGGCTTGAAAAGAGCAATAACTGAAACAGAAAATTCACTAGACGCACTCCATAACAAATTTGAGCAAGCAGAAGAAACAGTCAAAGAACTTAATGATGCGTTGATTGAGATGATCGAAACGGAGAAAAGAGAGAAAAGTGAACAGAGCCTCAGAGACCGGCAGAATGCTATCAAGCATACTAATGTATATACAATGGGAAAATTACAGACTCATTGGGAAAGAAAGAATATTTTATGAAATAACAGCCAAAAATTTCCCAAATTTGATGAAAGACAAAAGTTTGCGTAGCCAAGAAGCTCAAAACAGTTATCCAAGGTGGGATAAACTCAAAGAGATCTGTACATTATAATCAAAATGTTGAAAGACAAAGAGAATCCTGGAAGCAGAGAGAAGTCACTCATCATGTACAAGGGGCTTCAGTATGATCAAGAGCTTATCTGTCATCAGAAACCATGGAGGTGGCACGCCTGCGTAGCTCAATTGGTAAAGCATCTGATTCTTGGTTTCAACTCAGGTCAGATCTTATGGTTCGGGAGTTCAAACCCGATGTTGGGCTCTGTGCTGATAGTGTGCAGCCTGCTTGGGATAGTCTCTCTTCTCTCTCTGCCTCTCCCTTGCTCATGCTCTCTCTGTCTCTCAAAATGAATGAATAAACTTAGAGAAAAAAAAAAAAACACAACCACATGGAGTCCAGAAAGCAGCATGATGACATATGCAAAGTGCTAAAAGAGAAAAAAATCCTGTCAACCAAGATTCCATATCCAGCAAAACTATCTTGTAAAAAAGAAAGAGAAATCAAAACATTCTCAGATAAACAAAAACTGAGAGTTTGTTGCTAGAAACCTGCCCTTTGAGGAATGAATGGACAGGAGAGAGTAGCTTGAATCCACATGAAGAAATAAAGAACAGTAAAGGGAACTACTTCGGTAAATATGAAAGTCAGATTAATATATTTTTAGTTAGTAACACCTCTTTTTCTACCTATGTCATTTAAAAGACAACTACACACGCAATAATTATAAATCCATGTCAGTGGATCATGTATAGAGATATAATTTGTAACAATGACAACATGAGGGAGGGATAGCCTGATACAGAAGCATCATTTTTGTATACTAGTGAAACCAATACAAAATAGTTTATTCTAAATTAATATGTTAATTATAATTTCCAGGGCAACCAGTAAGAAAATAACTAAAAAATATTTAGTAAAAGAGAAGAAAATGGTGCAGTAGCAAATATCTAATACAAAAGAAGATACTGGTGGAAGAATTGGGGCACAAAAAAGATAAAAGACATATCAAAACTGAATGGCAAAACAGCGGAAGTGCTTCTGTGTAGGTAGTTACATTAAATGTAAATGGATTAAATTGTCCAATTCAAAGGCAGCAATTGACAGGATGGATGAAAGGGGGAAAAACATAATCCAGCCATATGCTGTCTGCAAGAGACTAGAACCAAAGAAACAAATAAGTTATAAGTAAAAGAATAGGAAAACACATTCCATTTAAACAGTGACCAGAGTCGCCTGGGTAGCTCAGTCAGTTAAGCACCCAACTTCAGCTCAGGTCATGATCTCACGGTTCAAGCGTTCCTGCATTGGCTCTGTGCTGACAGCTCAGATTCTGTTTCTCCCTCTCTCTCTCTGCCCCTCCCCCACTCATGCTCACTCTCTCTCTCTCTCTCTCTCTCTCTCAAAAATAAAATAAGAACATTTAAAAAATAATAAACAGTGACCAAAAGAGAGCTGGAGCGGCTATATTAATATCAGACAAACTAAACTTTGAGACCAAAATTGTTACAAGAGACAAAGAAACACATTATATAATGATAAAAGGTTTAACATAACGAGAACATATAACGATAATAAACATGTATGCCCATACAAACAGAGCCCCCAACAAGGGGCAATATGAAACAAAAGCTAACAGAATCAAAGGAAGAAATAACGGCTCAATAAGAATAGTTGGAGACTTCAACACCTCCATTCCAATAATGAATGGAACAAGTAGACAAGATCAGCAGGGCAACAGAGGACGTGAATGATACTATAGCCAACCAGACCTAACACTTATGTAGATCGCTCTGCCCAACAGCAGCGGAACACACACGCTTCTCAAGGGCCCAGAGAACGTCCTCCAGGACGGACCACATGTTAAGCCACAAAACAAGTCTCAAAAACTTATTAAAAAGATTAAAATAAGGGGCACCTGAGTGGCTCAGTTGGTTGAGCATTGGACTTCAGCTCAGGACATGATCTCACAGTATGTGGGTTCGAGCCCCACATCAGGCTCTGTGCTGACAGCGTGGAGCCTGCTTGGGATTCTGTCTCTCCCTCTCTCTCTCTGTCCCTCCTCTGCTCTCTCTTTCTCTCTTTCAAAATTGAATAAACATTTAAAAATTTATAAATAATAAACAAAATTTTAAAAATATTAAAACGATACAAAATATCTCCTCTGACCACAACCAAAGGAAGCGAGAAATCACTACCAGAAAGAAAATTTGAGAATCCATGAACATGTGGAAATCAGACAACACACTCTGAAACAACCAATGGGTCAAAGAAAATCACAAGGGAGATTGGAAAATACTAAGCAAACAAACAAAAAAAATCCAAACATACCAAAACTTATGGGGTTTGGCAGAAGCAGCACCTAGAGAGAAAGTCATAGCTATATGTGCCTATGTTAAAAAAGAGAAAACATCTCAGATCAATCACCTGAACTCCCACCAAAAGGAACTAGAAAAGGAGCAAACTAAACTCAAAGCTAGCAGAAGGAAGGAAGCAATACAAATTAGAGAGGATATGAATAGAATAAATAATAGAAAAGCAAGAGAGAGGACTAACTAAATTAAAAGATTAAAAGATTTTTTGTTTGTTTTTTTAATCAACAGGGACACCTGGGTAGCTCAGTCAGTTAAGTGTCCAACTCTTGATCTCAGCTCAGGTCTTGATCTAAGGGTCGTGAGTTCAAGCCCTGGATTAGGCTTCACACTGGGTATAGAGCCTACTTTGAAAAAAATCAACAAAACAGAGGGTGCCTGGGTGGCTCAGTCAGTTAAGCATCTGACTTCAGCTCAGGTCATGATCCCACAGTTCATGAGTTTGAGCCCCACATCAGGCTTTGTGCTGATAGCTCAGAGCCTCAATGGAACCTGCTTCAGTTTCTGTGTCTCCCTCTGTCTCTGCCCCTCCCCTGCTCTCTCTCTCAAAATAAATAAACATTTTTTTAAAAAATCAACAAAATAGACCATCCTTTAGGTAGATTGGCCTGGAAAACAAGAGAGAAGCTCATATGAGTAGAAGCAGGAATCAGAATGGGGGGTTAACTTTCTTATGTGAAGATACTTGGTCTTACTTCCTTTTTAGGGTTTGCCAACAAATTCAATAACCTAGATGAGATGGATGAACCCCTAGGAATGTGCACACTGGCCAAACTGTCTTGAGAAGAAACACAAAATCTTGGGGCGCCTGAGGGGCTCAGTCGGTTAGGCATCCGACTTCGGCTCAGGTCATGGTCTCACAGTTCATGAGTTTGAGACCCCCGTTGGGCTCTGTGCTGACAACTCAGAGCCTGGAGCCTGCTTCGGGTTCTGTGTCTCCCTCTCTCTGCCCCTCCCCCACTCACACTCTGTCTCTCTCTCTCTCTCTCTCTCAAAAAATAAATAATAAAACATTTTTAAAAATTAAAAAAAGAGAGAAGAACACAAAATCTCAAAAAAACCTAAAATGAGTAAAAGAGGTTGAATAGGTAATCAAAAACCTCCGACAGAGGAAAGCCCAGGACCAAATGGCCTCATTGGTGAATTCCATCAAGCGTTTAAAGAATTAACAGCAGTATTTCTCAATCTCGTCCCAAAAATAGAGGAGGGGGGAATCACTCCCCTATCATTTATGAGGCCATTATTACCCTCCTACCACAGCCAGACAAAGACACCACAAGAAAACTACAGACCAATATCCCTTGTGGGTACAGGCACAAAAATCCTCAACAAAATACCAGCAAGCAGCATATTAAAAGGATCACACAACAACTGAGACTTATTCCAGGAATGAAAGAGCAGTCCGACACATCAATATCAATGAATGCAGTGCACCATCTTAAAAGAACTGGGGAGGGGCGCCTGGGGGGCTCAGTCGGTTGGGCGTCCGACTTCGGCTCGGGTCATGATCTCACGGATCGTGAGTTCGAGCCCCGCGTCAGGCTTTGTGCGGACAGCTCAGAGCCTGGAGCCTGTTTCCGATTCTGTGTCTCCCTCTCTCTCTCTCTGACCCTCCCCCGTTCATGCTCTGTCTCTCTCTGTCTCAAAAATAAATAAACGTTTAAAAAAAAAAAAGAACTGGGGAGAAAAAGATGATCTAGCTGAAGATAGGGTCTTTCAAGAGGTATTTGGGTTAAAATGAGGTCATTAGGGTGGATCCTAATCAAAAATGACAGATGCCATCCTAAAAAGAAAAAGTGTGGGCACCAAAGTGCACAGAAAGAATCATCTTTTTTGCAAATGGTGCCGGGACAACTGGATATCCCCATGCAAAAGAATAAAAACGAACCCCTTCCTCACACCATATACAAAAATGAACTCCAAATGGATCAAAGGCCTAAAGGTAAAAACTAAAACCACAAAAACTCTTAGCAGAGAACATAGGAATAAATCTACAAGACCTTGGATTTAGCCATGAATTATTAGATACTAAGCCAAAACATGAGCAACAAAAGAAAAAAGAGATAAATTTGACTTCATCAAAATAAAAAACTTTCAGGGCGCCTGGGTGGCTCAGTCAGTTGGGCGTCCAACTTCAGCTCAGGTCATGATCTCACGGTCCGTGAGTTTGAGCCCTGGGTAGGGCTCTGTGCTGACAGCTCGGAGCCTGGAGTCTGCTTCTGTTTCTGTGTCTCCCTCTCTCTCTCTCTCTCTCCCTTCCCCATTCACGCTTTGTCTCTCTCTGCCTTTCAAAAATGTTAAAAAAAAAATAAAAACCTTCATGCATCCAAGAGCACTAAAGAAAGTAGGGGCGCCTGGGTGGCTCAGTCGGTTCAGCGTCCGACTTCAGCTCAGGTCACGATCTCGCGGTCCGCGAGTTCGAGCCCCGCGTCGGGCTCTGGGCTGATGGCTCGGAGCCTGGAGTCTGCTTCCGATTCTGTGTCTCCCTCTCTCTCTGCCCCTCCCCTGCTCAGGCTCTGTCTCTCTGTCTCTCAAAGATAAATAAATACTAGAAAAATATATAAATAATAAATGAAATTGGAGAGGTTCCCACAAAGATAATAGCGGAAGAATTACAAGCCATTAAAAGGGCACCAGAAAATAAGTTGTCCTCTATCCCACGCACCTGCACACCCCACGCTGTGTGCGCGGGGGGGTCAAGTGAGGGTTCGCAACAGTGGCCCCTGGGCACCGGCTGTTGAGGCCCAGCACAGGTGATCGCGGAGGGCGTGTGTTTCAGCGTCACGCGGGTCTGGGTTTGAGTCCCAACTGCCCCCCTTGTCGTGTGGCCTCCAGCTAGTTGCTAAACCCCTCTGAGCTTCCGTTTCCTCAGCCGTGAAATGGAGATGATAAGGAACGTGCACTGCGGGGTCCTGGGGGATGAAGGAGGCGGTGCCTGTGCAGCCAGAGGAGCAGAAGGGCCCCGGTCACAGCCCTGAGACATGAGCTGAGGACTGAACAGGGCAACTGGCAATGGACCCGACAGCGAGGAAGTCCTGAGAGGTGGCAGATGGAGGGGCAGAGCTGTGGAGCTCCCTGCCTCGGGCACAGGCACCCCCGTTCCCCAAATGCCCCATCAGGAACCGGCGTCATGACCTTGACTCCCAGCAGCACCCTACTCCCCACATTCAGTTGGCCACCATCTCCTGCGGGTCCTGCTTCCTGAATATCACCCCACTGTGTCCACTCCCTGTCTCTTCCTGTAAAACCACAGCAGCCTCCGGCTTCCACAGAGCAGCGGGACGGGACACAGCCACTCAAGGTTGCGCCACGTCTCCAGCGTGGCCTGCAGCTCCCACACGCTCCGGCCGATCGCATCCTGGCCCTCAGACTCACCAAACACCTTCCGCCACAGGGCCTTTGCATAAGCTGTTTGTTCTTCCTGCTGGGAACACTCCTGTCCTCTGCCTGGCTTTCCCTGGCTCCTGCTGCTCACTTTTCCTATGTCCCTTCAGGCTCTCAGGGGTCTCCTCCTCAGGGAGCCTGCCTGATCATACCCAGTCTTTTTATCCCTCCCACACCTCACAGGAGTCTCCCCCACCATGGGGCAACAACTCTTAAGCTGTGTGTCGCTCCCAAGGGCTGCAGCCCTGCGGCTGTATTAATCTCCCCGTCCGTGACTGGTGCTTAGCACAGATGAGCTGGACAAACGACGTTTGGACGGATCCGTTGGGTATGGCTCTCGGCCCGTGGGTTGCGAGTTCGGGGCGGGGCGGGGCAGGGCTCCACGCAGGGCCCTTGCCAAGCGGTGGCCTGTGTCTGCTTTAATTGTGACAGCTGCTCATTTTATTTATCTTAGATTTATTTTTTCTTCAGATTTTAGTTTTTTAAGTGATCTCCACACCCAACGAGGGGCTCGAACTCACAACCCCAAGATCAGGACTCTCCCACTTCAGCGACTGGGCCAGCCAGGCGCTGCTGAGAGCTGCTCATCTAAAAAAAAAAAATTTTTTTTAATGTTTATTCATTTTTGAAAGACGGAGAGAGACAGAGCACAAGCAGGGGTGGGGCGGAGAGAAAGGGGGACGCAGAATCCGAAGCAGGCTCCGGGCTCTGAGCGGTCAGCACAGAGCCCGACATGGGGCTCGATCCCACGAACCGCGAGATCGTGAACTGAGCCGAAGTCGGGCGCTCAGCCGACTGAGCCCCCCAGGCGCCCCGAGGTGCTCGTTTTAGAAAGAAGATGTGTAGAGTTCTTTGAGTCAGTGTTTTAAGTCTGGCCCAAACGGTAGGTCATCCCTTTCCTGGAACAGGAAAAGTCCATCTGGAAGTTCTAGTCTATCTACAACTGCCCAGTGAGCCTCTGCATTTTCGGGGGGGGGGGGGGGGGGGAGGGGCCTGTGACCCCAAGTTGACCTTCTCTAAAACACAGAGGGAGAAAATGGTGTGTGATGCTCTTGAGACGTCGTCTTCCCAAAAGCCTTGGGGTGAAGCAGAAAGCAGGTGTGGGGGAGGGAAGGTGAAACTGGGGTGGGGGGGGGGGGCCTGCACACCTGCCACTCCCTTCAGGGCCTCCGTCCCGGCTCCCACCTGTCTGTTCCCTCTGAACCACCTCACATGCGGGACCACGGCACCCCATCCAGATGGCACGTCCCTCCTCCAGCCCTGCCCGGTCCCTGGCCCCGCATGCGCCCGCCCTGCGTTGGGTGCTGCCGCTGTCCCGCCTTACAGACAAGGAAACCGAGGCTGAGAGGACACAGGCGTCCAGAGGGTCAGAGCCAGGACTGGCCAACACCCATGGGCCGAACCGCTAGACTCCCCTGCCTCGTGCCCAGACTTCCAAAGCTCTGCACGCAACACCAGGGGGCCCACAGAGGCCCTGGGGGTGCCGGAACCCCAGGTCAAGAAACGAGTCAGAGGGTGGAGTGGGGAGGGGTCCCCCAGAGCTTTGCAGGGCCGGGACAGCACCGCAGAGGGAGCTGCGGCCCTGCTGGTCACCCGGGTGCCAGGCTTTCCCGGCCCCCACCTGTGCCCAGGGCCATCCAGGGCAACAAAAAGAGTGGCAGAAGGCCGGCGGCTGCCTCTCGCGTGGAGCGCCTCCGTCTGGTCCACGCTGATGAGCCAAAGCCCCCCACCCCATCTCTCTCTGCGGCGGGGGGGGGGGGGGGGACAAGGGGTGTGCCCGTTCTTTGTTTAAATAAACTTTTTATTTAAGATTGCTCTTAGATTTACGGAAAAGCTGCAGGTAACACAGGGGCTCCCGCAGACCCTTCTCCCAGATTCCCCATCATCACCCCCTCGCATCACCAAGGTCAAGGTGCCTGCACAACAAGAAGGCGCCCTCGGCACCGACCGTATGTGGCTTTCGCCAGCGCGTCTGTCCGTCCGTCCGTCCGTCCGTCAGCTTCCTCCTCCTGCTCAGAACCCGACCCGGACGCCACACGCGACCTGCGGTCGTCTCCTCCCATCTGTGACAGCGCGTCAGTCTGTCCCTGCTCCTCGGGAGGAGGGAGGACCGGGGCAGTTGGGAGGGGCAGTGGCCAGGTTATCTCGTAGAATGCCCCCCAAGGCTGGGCTGCTCATGTGTCTTCTCACCAGGACTCTGGGATTATGGGTGTTGGAAAGAAGGCCACAGAGGTGAAGAGCCCTTCCCACCCCATACCATCCCCTCCCTGGGGCCCCGCTGTCCTGGGGGGAGGGGGTGTCAGCGGGGAGGTACCTTCGTTACCCGGGTGTCTCCCGGGTGCCACCTTGGCAGACGGGAACCCCCTTTTGAGGAACAGCTGCTTCTGTCTATCCGTGTCACCCCCTGTGTATCTATTGCATGCTTTGGGTCATAAGCCAACATGAGATGTTTCCCCCTCAAATCGCCCCAGCGGGGGTGGCCCCCACGACCCTGTGACACGACCCACCCTTTTGCTATTTCCAGAAGCTTCCTTCACTTTCTGGCGCTGCAACATGCTCAAAAGTTGTCACACCCACTCTCGGCTGATCAACTTAACCCCTTGGTAAGTCATTATTGAGCGCCTCCGGTATACGCAGTGCTGCAAGGACACCGGGAGTAAAATCAGTGTTCGTAAGACAACTCTCCACCCTTCTGTCTGGCAAAGAGCGGTTGGTCAAGCTGCTGCTGCTCTGTCTCCGGCGGGGGCGGGGCCGGGGCGTTCTGGAGAACGCAATGGGAGGAGGGCCCTGGAGAGGGGCAAAGAGACCTAAAACCCCAATTATGGCAGCACCTGTGTAGTTGGAACCGTGCTGAGGTCTATGCAGAAGGAAGTCAGGAGAGTTTAGAGCCCCTCGAGGCTGATGGGGACAGGGACTCTTGGCTCTACACAGACTCTTTGGAGGGAGCCGCCATCGCCATCCTCCGGGGGACCATGTGCCATGTGCCAATGTGCGGGGATCCTTTCCGGAACCCTTCGTCATGCTGCAGGGGGTGGAGTTCTAGCACAGAGGACAGGACTCGAATGCGGGTGTGTCCCAATGGCCCAGGATGGTGATGCTGGTGGAGGGGCGTCACCACGGCGACCAGCCTCCAGCCGGGCCTGGCAGACCCGCCCCGGTCTCCAGGGCCAGACCGGGGAGCCGGGGCCGGCCAGCAGGCTGGCGATCTGTGCTGCTGAGAGCAGCCCCGCCTTGCACCCCGATGTCAACACACATGGCGAACCCAGAGCACAGGGTGAGACGCTCACCCCCTGGAAACGACACGAAGCCTCCAGAGCCTCAGACATTACAGGAACTGTCACTCCTCACCTTCACCAAACTGTGGCGAATGGCGGAAAGGGAGAAGAAGGGGGAGGGATGTATGCACTTAATTATTAACAGTTGGGGAGACTGAGTCAGAGGAGGGCTGCAGGCGGGCCTGAGGACCCCCAGGAAACCTAGCTGCCGGGCTTCAGTGGCCTGAGTCTCCCTCACAAATGCACAGACTGGGCATGCTGGGTCGGGGTGGGGTTGGGCTTTCTGGCTCCTGACCTAAGCCACAGCCAGAACTGAGTGTCCCTCATACCCCGGGGTCATTTCCTCCGGCTTGCTCTCCTCCCGTGGCCTGGAAGCCCACCACCGATATTTGTTGCTACTCATAGAATCTTCTGGACTGAAGGGCTGAGTGTCGGGCAGGGCATCTGGTGGGCACCTGGGGTTCTGCTCCGTCTGCTTTCAACACGGTGGACCCGGAGTGGGGAGGGTGATTTCAGACGCTCCGATGTCCCTGGGGCAAAGATCACGTATGTCCTATGGCTTATGGCGTACCCTCAGCACCCGGCACAGGGCTCAGCACAGAGCAAGCACTTGATTGATGCTTGTTGAATACGTGAACACAGCACAGTCTGCGTTTCTGTCTCAGGAGAAGATTTTGAAAAGTGCCCAAGTGACATTCCCTGGGGCAGGAAAACCTCTGATCGTCAGCAGGGTGTTTTTGGCTTGCTCATCTCCTTCCCCTTGGGAATTTCTCACGGCATCTTGGGTCCACGAACCAGGGGTCTCTGGGCCTGAATCTCAGCTCAGTACTATATCTCTCTGCCCGTGTTTTCCTCCTCTCTCAAATGGACATATCTCATTTGTGGATTAAGTAGGATCATGTGGCAGAAACGTTTACCTGGCAAAGTGGAAGCTACTTGTATCGTGGCCACCAATGATGCTGTGATGTCTCACCTGGACTGTTTATTGGTCTCCTAATTGCCTTTCCTATATTCTGTCCACCCACCCATCCACCCAGCCACCTTTCCATCCATCCACCCAGCCACCTTTCCATCCACCCACCCAGCCACCCACCCACCCATCCAGCCACCCACTTATCCATCCATCCACTCACCTATCCATCCATCCATCCATCCAGCCAGCCACCCGCCTATCCATCCAGCCAGCCAGCCACCCTTCCAACCACCCACCTATCCACCCACCCACCTATCCACCCATCCATCTAACCATCCATCCACCCACCCATCCACCCGCCCATCCACCCATCCATCCACCCGCCCACTCGCCCATCCACCCATCCACCCTTCCATCCACCCATCCATCCATCCATCCATCCACCCATCCACCCGCCCATCCACCCTTCCATCCACCCGCCCACCCGCCCATCCACCCATCCACCCTTCCATCCACCCATCCATCCATCCATCCATCCACCCATCCACCCACCCATCCATCCGTCCACCCGCCCATCTACCCACCCACCCACCTATCCATCCTTCCGCTCACCTATCCACCCATCCATCTAACCATCCATCCACCCGCCCATCCACCCGCCCATCCACCCAC